>NC_136071.1:700428667-701640261 GCF_964261635.1 Lissotriton helveticus
GGCTCTAATGGGAATGCTATTGGCTTTAACATTGCATTTGTATTCACATTTGCATGCAAACACAATGTATGTTGAGATATGGCTGGCAAATTTGTAAGGTGTTGAAGTAAGTATATTACTAAATAGCAGGAAATAGGCACACATGTATCCTTTGGCATGTTTTGTGAGGGTTCTGAGCAGATGTGATATGACATTGGTTCTCTAATTGGACTGTTTTGCATGAAGACAGCCTCACACCATGGCACAAAGGTAAGTGTTTTTTGTCTAGCATATGAGTTGTACTGGGAACATACCCTTCTAGTTCAGATTCCTATGCCTAGACGCAAATGAGAAGTATTTGACGCACTGGATGTCAACTGTGAACTTCAGCACATATGCAATGTGAGGGTTTTTAATAAATGGAATAATTTCCCCTTGTAAACACCTGCTTCATGGAGAAGTTTTGATGCATAGCCAGTCTTGATATGTTAGTATACCAGATTTGTGTCAAAATCTATCTCTATATGCACCGATCAATCAAAGAAAGGCCCTGTTATGCCCTTTCATACAAAGCAATGCAAATCAAAGAAAAAAGTCACCTTTCTAGCACAAAATACCCTGTGCTGAAAATGAAATACGAATGTGATGCTGTGTGTTGCTTTGCATCACTTTGCAGCTTGCAAAGCCTAAGGGTCTTATTATGACTTTGGCGGTGTGGCAGTGGGATGCCATGCCAGCACCCTGCTACCACACAGCCAAAGTCATAATGCAACCACCTGACAGTTTCCAACAGAAATACAGGTCCAGCAATCCTGCAGCAGCATGCCCACAGCAGTACAGTGCTAAGGCTCAGATGTAGGCCTTTTCAAAGCAGCACAACGAGAACGCCATTGCACGATCCTGCAGGGCATGGACTGTTACGTCCCTGCCCTACAGGAACTGGGGCTGCACACAAACAGGGAGGCACACCATATGCCCTCCTGCATGCATCCCTTGGCACAGAGGCACCAGGGGGCCCTGTAGGAACCCTCTTTGTTTCCTCACTGTCACACTTTTCATGGTGGGCCCACCACCATTAAACTGTGGTGTTGAGGAAACTCCTAATATGCTTGGCGGTGCTGCAGTGGCACTGTCACCATATTAGGTGCCTGAAACCTCTGCAAGACTGCCAGGGATCGCGGATCCCTGGTGGTAGCAGCAGTTCCATGGCAGTCCGACCTCCCAACTTATTATAGGGCAGTCAGACCACTGGTGCGGCAGTAGCCTCACCACCACTGTGGATTGGAGGTACATTGGACCGCCAAACTCAAAATAATGCCCTTACTAAACATAGCCCTACATCTGAAAGATCAACAGTATTTTAACTTAATAGAGACTCATTCAAAATATTAGAACATTTAGTATGAGGGTACTGGAAAAATAACTTAAAATACACATTATAATAACGTATGGAGGGAATGAATGCAGCAGAATGTTCAAAAATGTTTTTTCCTTCTAAATAATTAGAAGATACTAATAAATATTTACCTTTTGTGCACAACAAATACAACCTAAAAACGCAAATGTTATGCAATGGCCAATAGTCTTCATCCCTTCCAGTCTTTGAATGTAGCAAACACCTTGGCACAGTTACAAGCACTACTCTCTGCAATAAAAGAAAGCCACAGCTAGCAATCTGTATCCTTGGAAGATGGTTTCAAGGCAGTTGCTATCATTTCCTCTATCTCAGAGGCAAATACTGTGGTGGGAGATTTGCATTTCTGTTTTCCAAAATTACAACGAGAATTCCTGTTGCAAATTATAGACGTCGCCATTCTCCAAAATCACTTTTAACATCTATTGAGTTGATGTCTGCCAGGAAGCTGATGAGGTCAAATCTGGGCTTTAATGGAACTGGGTCCTCCAGGGACTGGCAGTTATTAAAAAGGGTGATTGAAACTGGTCGCTTTCAGACCCTATGTTCATCCCCTTATGTCCCGAGCGGAGGAAGACAGCAAGTTTGGGGAAAAACCTTTTTCCCAAAGCGATTGACAGACACAGAGGCGGTTACTTGACTCACCATACACTTCTCTCTGTACCTCCCCAATCTGCACTGGGACGGAAAAAAGGAAAAAATAAGGGCACCAGTAACTGGTGATTCATAGGGCATGTGGGCAGCTCGATTTTATTTCTTTGTTTCTTGCTTTGGGGACATGTGGTCCCCGGAGAGTAAGAGTTTTCTCCGTCGTGTTCGGCAGTTTTTATTGCATTTCCACAGAAGTGCCTATGAAATAGGAACTACAATGGGAACGTCAAAGGCAGTACCTGCATGGCATGGACTTCTGCAGTCCATGCCGTGCAGGTACTGGGGTGCATGCACACAGGGGGGCACATGTGGTGCCCCACTGTGTGCGTCCACATGGCGTGAGGCACCAGGGGGCCCTGTAGGGCTCCCTTTGTTTCCTCACTGACACACTTTTCATGGTGGTCACACCACCATGAAAAGTGTGGCATGGAGGAAATTTGTAATATGCTTGGTGGGTCGTAGGGGCCAACCAAGCATATTGCATATTGCATCCTCAAGACCAACGCGCAACCACCAGGGATCTCTGATCCCTGGTGGTTGCGGTGGTCCCTGGGCAGCCCGACTGCCCTGGTACTAACAGAATAAACGGACAATATCCCAACTGGTATTACTGTGGAGACAATTAGACAATTGTCTCTAGAGTAATACCAGTTAGGATATTGTCTGTTTATTCTGATTACTTACCCTGATCCCAACGCGGTTTATGGGTCATACTCCTGTAGTAATTTACAAGACTGGTACTAACAGGGGGGGCATGGCCAGCCAGTTAACATGGCGGACGCGATCTGTTAGAGCTCCATCCTTAGACTCCCAGTTCTCCTGAAAGTTATCCTCCAGAGGTGTTTTTCGTGCCCACGCTGCGTGGAGTAGGTGTGGGGGCGCGGTGAGGAGCCCGGGGGCCTCAGCAGATCCCAGGTTGAGGCTGCGGCTGTGAAGATTGCGGATGGACTGAGGCAGCGCTGCCCTGCAGGGGAAAGGCGCGAAAAGTACCCGGAGGTCCGGCGACTGCTGGCGAGCCTTGCGCTGTTGCTGTAGCGCTGCTGAGAGGCGTAAGGCGTAGCTTTGGGCCCGGGCGCCCTGCAGACCTGGGTGAGCGGTGCCCCCCCGGAGGATCAGCGAGCTCTGAGGCCCCGTGCTGCTGGCGGCTGCTACTGGGCGCTGAGAGCTGAGGTGAGGCCCTGAAGGAACTGGCGGACGGTGGGCGGTGGCTGAGCGGCCCGGATGAGGCCTGCACCCGTGGCCCGGGCGGGCTGCCGCGCTCGGTGTGGCGGAGACTGAAGAACCTGTGCCTAAGCTGGGGTGGCAGAGTGCGCTAAAGAACGGTGATGGATCAAACCCAGATCTTTTGACTGGGTGTGAGTGTTTGATTGGTTCAGATGCTCCGTCCATCACCACCCCCTTTTGTGCCGCTAAGGGCAGAACAGGGCTGAAGGAGAGAGCGGCGACTCCCGAGGACTAAAGAAGCCGGGGCCTTGTATCCCCCCTGGGGCCTGTGGAGTCACATGGCCCCGCCGGCCTGTAGAAGAACGCCGCACAGCTGGAGATACAGGAGCGACTGTGTGCCACGACCCCTGTACGGTGAGGAGCGGGACCCTGGGCGGACAGAAGCAATCGCACGGAGGTGCTGCCGCACAGGAGAGGGTGCCCGCCTGTCGCCTCGCGGTGCCCGGAGCGGTTACGGCGGTGCCTGGAGGCCCTTTGCGGTGATCCAGAGGATGTGGTGATAGGGCCCGGAGCATAATCAGCGTCAGGCAGCAGAGGTGCATTGGAGGCTGAGGGGCGCGGCTACTGTCCCTGTACTGGTCAGCTGGACAGAGACCCGGGCCTGGGGCCCAGAGTTATAACTGTGGAGTGCTACTCTGCTAGTGCTGCTAGCGCTGCGGGCTGACATGGCAGCGACCATGGGGAGCAACTAAACAAGCAGCTCTCGCAACCTACACAAACCCCAGGGGACTCCTGGTTACTAAGGCAACAAGGCATTCTACCGTGCCATGTGTGGTTATAGACGATGCCTGTGACCGGGCCGTGTAGCTCCTGCTTTGAGGCACAGAGGCGCGACTCACTGGTGTGGGCTCAGTGGTTAAGGCCAGACACACTGGGGCCTGGGCGCCATTTTAGAGTCGGCGCCATCTTAGTCGCCATTACAGCCCGAGCGACCTACTTCTAAGGTAAAACCTGCATCACGCACAGAGGAAGCATTAGGAGTTCGGGGCTGTGTCGGACATGCTGGACTCATCCCCTGTGATATTGAGGCCCCTGCTGCCTGGGGGTACTGGTAAGGAGCAGGTGCTGCTTACTGATGAGGAGGCACACGCAAGAGAGCCCCTGGCGATGGTGAAGATGGTGAACTCTCCCTGGGCTACACGGTGAAGTCGGGCTGTCACCTAAGCCACCCCCAGAGCTGATATTGACCGCCTAGCGGCACGGCCCCTGGCAGAGACAACGCCCGTTTTACATGGACAGCTTCCCCCGCCGCTGCCGGCGCTGCCACTAGCCTAGTGAAGCGACTCTCCCCCTAACTTCAGAGAGGCTGACATTACGTGTGGATGCCTACTGCGCAGCAGCTGGTAATGGGCAGGCTCAGGGATAAGTCCCAACATGGACAGCAGACGGCTGGCGGCCTGGGCCCCACACATGGACATCAGAGTGACAGCATGGAGCCGGCGGCAGCCCTCGCAGCCAAGATGGACTCTGTGCTGGTGGCGGTGGAACTCATTGGCACCACTTTAGAGCAAACTAAAGTGTAACTGGAAGCCCGATCGATAAGGTCTCGTCTGACTTCGCCCTTCTACATGCAGACCATCGCAAATTGTCGGAGTCTGTCACCGCGCAGAGTCAGTCGATGCAAGAACTACAGCCTGTGGTGCAAAATCATGCTTCAGCACTTCAAGATATAATAGACAGGGTTCACATGCTGGAGGATGGCATTGAGGATGCGGAAGGGCGCTTTCAGCGCAATAATGTTTAAGTAGTCGGGCTTCCAGAGGGAGAAGAAGGGAAGGACCCGGAGCAGTACGCTGAGAACTGGTTGCAGGAACTCTTACCCTGGGGGACGCTGTCCCCACACTTTGTGGTAGAAAGAGCACACAGAGTGCCAGCGCAGACGCCCCGACCTGGAGCCCGGCCTCGTCAGTTCCTCTTCAAACTTCTAAATTACCGCGATCGGGACGTGGTGCTTCGTGAAACCAGGAAGTTGGGCAATCTCTCAGTGGGGAACAGCTGTGTGATGTTCTTCCAGATTACACAGCAGCATTGCAGAGGAGGAGAAACACATACATGGCCGTGAAGAGACAACTGAGGGAACTAGAGCTGCCCTACTCTTTACTGTTTCCCTCTCGTCTATGAGTGGTCTCGAAGGAGGGTGCCCGCTTCTTCGATGCCCCATCGGACGTCTGGGACTGGCTGGAAGAGACAGGACAATGGAAAAGAACAAGACCCGCAGGCCTGGAGGAGAGTGGGTGGCAGGAGCAGCTATCGAGGAGGTGCAGAAGGGGAGGGGTCCACCAGGGCACGGGCCTTGGCCAGGACGCACCCAGCCCGGAGAAGATGCGACTGGAATGATAGGAAGCACTTGAAGCAGTTGTGACTCTAGGAGCGGTAAACAATGCTGTCCGCTCGGACGCCCAGCCACACAGTGACCTGGAAATGAGTGGCTCGTCATCCCCATCTACATTTCTTTCTGAAGACATGAATAAGTCTGTGGTGACGCCCCAAACGGCTGACCAGATTGTGTGACTGAACAATGGACTATGGCAGCCATGGAGGAACTCCTGTCTCTGAATATTCTATCTTCTATATCCTTCTAGAAATATTGTTGTGCGCGCTGCTGCAATGTGTTCTCTGCCAAGTGTGTTTGCGCTGCCTTGCGATGATGTACAGCTCAGTGTATGCAGGTGTGCTTGCAGGCCCGCAGTTGAATAGCGCTGAGCAATCACTACATTCATGGGCTCCTCTACCGGTGGTCCACACCAGCTCTGCGCGTTTAACATTCCGAAATTTCCCCATGCACCTCTCGAACGCCTGAGACAGGGGCGTAACGCAGCTTGGTTGTTGGCAATACACTCACCCGGACAGCCACTGTGCTCGACTAACACACATTTTTAAGTGGTGGATCTTCTAAAGGTTTGGACGTATGTCCCATTGGGGACTCGCCCATTTAGTTAGACTGTTTGTCATTGTTCTCATGTTTCAGTTGTGGCACACTGATACCCCCTTCCCTGATGACGCCCGTAGGCCCCCCTTCAAGGTGCTCCCCCGGCCCTTTTGCGGGTGCGATGTGTCCCGACACATGACACACACTAATATAATGACCTGGAACATCCGCGGTATGCACACCCCGTCACGCCGCGATTCTGTCTTCTCCTATCTGCAGCAACACGGGTGGGGATCGCCCTCCTCCAGGAGACATACATGATTCAGTTAGAACTCGACAGGCCCCGCAGGTGGTGGAGGGGGCAAATTTATGGCACGACGTTTTCTGCGCATGCGCGTGGCACGCTGATCTGGGTGAGGGCAGGCGTCCCCTTCATTTGTGAAGACGTCAAGGTGGACCAGGAGGGGAGGTAATCCCAATGCGGGGAGGCTGAAGGGTCAGGAAGTCCTGTTAGGATCCCTTTACGGCCCGAACACGGACCAGCCCTCCTTCCTGGCGAGCTTGAACCAGGTCCTTCACCCATGTTCTGGCCTCCCCTGGTTGCTCGGCGGGGACTTCAATATGGTGCTGGACATATGCCTAGACCGATCTTTCCCTCCCCTCCGAGCTGCAGCCGTGACGTCTAATGCGCAAGCGTTCCGGGACTTGCTCTCACACTGTGAGGTATATGACTTATGGCGTGCAAAGCATCCCGCAGACAGAATATACTCCTATTACTCATCAGTTCACGACCTGCATGTCCGGTTAGACCGGATAATTGGCACCCAATCACTGCTCCCGCTCCTTGCCAAATCAGAGTACCTGGGAAGAACACATTCCGATCATAACCCCCTATGGTTCCAAATTAGTTGGGAGGCGGACGCCCACCTGTGCCTACGTGGAGGCTACAACCTGCTGCGCTCGAGGATGCTGAGTTTCGCTCTTCACTGGGCAAAGCCATCCTAGCCTACTCTGAGGACAATTAAGGGACGGCGAGCAATACCATGGTGGAGTAGGATGCACACAAAGTAGCCATTCGGGGGCATTGTATGGGAGCCACGTGGAACCTACGTAAAACATTGTCTGCTTCCCTGACGCGCCTGGAGACTGAGCTCCTGCGGTATGAGAGGGAGGGTGAGGGGACGGGTGAGCACTCGCGCACACTAAGTGACCTTCGCGATAAATATGCAGTTCTCAAGGAGCAACTGAGGTGCCATAATTATACGGCACACATGGCTAGAACACATGCCAGGGCGGACAGAGCTGGCCGGCTGTTGGCCTGGTTGGTACAGAGAGTAGGACGAGGTGCCCTGAAAGGAGCCCTTTGTACAGTGGAAGGGGAGATGGTGTACACCCAACGCGAAATACATCGTGCCCTGACTGATCATTACAAGCAGCTATACAAAGCCCGAGGCACCGGCCCCAGACACGTGCTAGAAGAATTCCTAGACTCTGTTACCCTGCCTACGACCTCTGAGGAACACAGGGATGCGCTTAATGCCCCCCTTACTCTGGAGGAAGTGGGAGACGTGATTCAGGCTATGGTGATGGGAAAAACCCCAGGGCCAGATGGCCTGCCTGCCAAATACTGTAAGGCAAACAGGGAAATCCTTACGCCCTTACTCCTTCAGTTGCACAAGACAGCAATCGACAAAGGCTTGTTTCCTCCATCCATGCGAGAGGCATCTCTGGTATCATTGCCGAAGCCGGACAGAGACCCCACAGCTGTGGGTTCATACCGGCCACTGGCAATGCTCACCGTGGACTACAAAGTCTTCACAAAAATACTCGCAGAAAGGCTAGCGCCGGTGGTCCCCCACTTAATACATTCGGATCAGAATGGATTTGTGCCAGCGAGATCCACGTACCTGAACCTCAGGAGGTACTTGAGGGTGGTGGCTGAGGTAACGAGGGAATGGCCTACGGCAGGGTGCCTGATATTAGACCTGGAAAAGGACTTTGACTGCCTGGAGTGGGGTTATCTGTCTGCAGTACTATTGCGATATGAGCTGGACGTAGATTTCCTACAGATGGTCGACCTTCTTTTCCAAAACCCAGTAGTCCGCGTGCGGCTGGGCCCCTACATCTCATAGGCACTGGCGGTGGGCCGGGGCACCCGGCAAGGATGTCCCCTGTCCCCGCTACTGTTTGCGCTGGCTATAGAACCCCTGGCAGCGGCCATGAGGCAGACCCTAGGAGACGGAATTTCCTTGAGTGATGCTACTCATCAGGTATCGCTAAATGCTGATGACCTTTTGGTGTTTGTGAGAGATGTGGGATGCATACCGGAACAGCTAGCCCAGTGGCTGCGTAAGTTCGCAGATGTCTCGGGGCTCCGGGTGAATGAGGGGAAATCCTGCCTTTATGCATTTGGCGATGGGGTAGAAGATCTGGGTTACTGCCTTGATGGCACAAGAGTCCAATGGAAGGCTGATACATTTAAGTATCTGGGGATCCAGATCTACCGTCAACCGGCTGACCTATTCGACGGAAACCTGGGGCGGGCAGTGGCAGCGCTCAGGTCTCAGATATGCTTTTGGTCCACACTCCCGCTGACAACCACGGGCAGAGTGGCCCTTGCCAAAATAGTCATGCTCCCCCGCCTCCTGTACTATTTTGCTAATCTGCCTTCATTCATCCCAGCATCCTTTTTCTCCACGCTTAATGCGGTCAAGCGGGACTTCCTCTGGGGTACATCCCAGCACCGACTGGCACTGGTGAAATTATTCCTGCCTACGGGCAGGGGAAGACTGGTGGCCCCCTGCTTCGAACATTACCGTCTGGCTGCGCAGCTCCAATTGATTGCCCGCTGGTTGGCGGTTAAAGGAAGAGATGATACAGCTACAGACGAGCCGCCATACTCTCTGGAGCATGTCACCAAACTTTTCCACCCACTGACGGCACCTGAGCGACCCACCCTGCTGCTGCTGGCAGTGGCGTATAAATGCTTCCGCAGAGCCCTGTTCCTCACACGAAAGGTGCTTCCGAACGTGCCTGCTATACCTTTGGAGGGTTCCCCAGGTGGTGAAGGGGTCCTCACGCACCCCATGTTACAGCAGTGGAGGGAGGCAGATGTCCAGACGCTGGGTGATCTCTACAGAGACGGAGAGTTAGTGGCCTATGAGACGCTGGTCTCTGAGGAAGGGCTTCCCCCCAGGGGTTTCCTATTACATCGCTCCCTCGTAGCGAAGCTGACGGTCAAGTGGGGAGATGTGACGACGGAGCCTGAACAGCACTTAACCATGCAGTACCTTCACGTCATGGGGAGGGGTAGGCATCTGGTTTGTTGGTTTGCTGCGTCATTACGGATGCACACGGAGTTTGGCCCCACTTAGAGGCAAATGGGAGCGTGATTTGGGAAGGTTACTCTCGGATAAGGAGTGGGAGAGAATTCTTAAAAGTCCGGGATGCATTCCCAGAAACATGCGCTTTCGCCAGATCCAACTCTACGTTGTTCATAGAGCCTATCTCACACCTGAGCTAATCAACAAGTACTTCCATCGCTGTGACGCGTCCTGCCCAGGTGCGGTGAGGTGGGTGCAGGTGTCCTCCACCTTTTGTGGATCTACCCTGGACTGGGCGCTTACTGGAGTTCCATTTGTGAGCTGCTTAGGAAATACGCTGGGCGTATTATTCCCCTTGATTGGCCTGAATATATTTTGCATCACTTCCGGAGACCACCCAAAGACAAGGTGTCGTCCTGTTTTTTAGACCTGGGGATGATGGTGGCAAAGCGTCTCCTTACGAGGAGATGGAAGGCACGTGACCCGCCTGGCGTACTGGCGTGGACTTCTTCTCTCCAGGCATGGGCCCAAGCGGAGTGGACTGCCATACGTAGAGAGGAAACGTTGGGGCTCCGCAAGGAAGCAATGGCAGAGCACTGGGAGCACGTGCTTAATACCCTACAGCTGTCAGATGGGGCTACTGAAGCGGGGGTTGTGGGGGATTTGATGAGCACTCATGGGGGTTGGAGAATACCGTGGGTTGCTGTCCTGTGGGTAGCACAATTACTGTCCTACTGGGCCGTACAGGTTTACAGTATAGGCGCAGCTGTGGTTGGAGGTGCGGGCGCATGCAGGCGCGGGGGGCTGAAGGGGAAGAGGGGGCGGGAAGGGGATCAGCATGGATATGTGTCTGTTTTTGTTTATTTACGGTTGTTGCATAAACATCATCTCTGTAAGCATGTCCAAATTGGGTGGGTCCACCCAAAACCCTGCTACTATACAGGGCTCAACGCGAGGACAGTCATGGACCACTCTGGAGTTGCCTACTTAGGCACTCCACATTCTATCCAGCTCTGGGCGATTATCCTTTGATTCTAAGATACCACTTCTGTGACACTGTGGCTCCTAATTGTCATATTATTATGTATACGAATGATCCATTGACATGCCCAGGTTGCTGTGCCGAACTGATTGAAGTTCATGCTGTATTGTGAAAATTGTTCAAATGCCAATAAACAGATTTGACAAAAAAAAGACTGGTACTAACAGGGCAGTCAGAAGACCGCCACTGCCACGCCCCGCGAGTCTGGCGGTCCGTGGACTTCCAGACTCGTAGTAAGGCCCTGCCTCTTCCCATACCTATAAAATGAGTGTGACTTTGTGTAAAGTAACTAGTGCTCATCTAAAGTTCTCCAGTATCTTTGAATTGTGTTTGCGCTCCATAACAGCAAAAGGGAGGTGTCCATAGTTTCTGTTTGCTTGATTTCTCCTATCACTCTGTGCAGGAGGACCAGGGTAACCTCTGAGAAAGAGTAAAATGTAAATGAGCTTTTTTGCTCAAATGGGTAAAGGCTACTTTTGCTTTCTGGTCTCTGGCTTGTTTTTTCGGGAGTAGTAGGTGTTCTGCTTACAATAAATGTAAATAATATGCATTACCGCACAGAATTGTAGATGTATCTTGTGGACGGATTTACTGCTTCTGGTAAATAACAAAAGACACACAGATGATGGATGGAATGCAAAACAAATCAAACATTCACCCCCAGTCATAAGATCTAGGTTAAACCCATTGTACTTTTGCTCACCATGCCACCCCAGTTTAGACCCAGCCATATGCAAATCAGTCTTGACTCTGTTCCTCATGGGAACACTCCAGCCCGAACTGCCAAGCCAGGTCCTGGTAAATAACTACCTTGTTGCTTGCTAATTTCAGTTACTGTTTGTCGAATACAACTTTATAAATCTGTAAGATACCGGTGGGAGTGGGTTATTTAGAAGCCCCTTGCGCCGCCAGTATGTCTCTTTTTCCCATTTTAAAAGTGATGCAATGGCGGCGCAAGGGACTCGAAAATATGCCTCCAGATTTGTGATTGGCATGATTTAAACCATGTCCTTAATTACATAGGCCAAACTTCTTACAAAAGACTCCTGGTCCCGCCTCCTTAGACATGCTTTCCTTAGAAACCCCCCACATTTTTGCCCCACCTAAGGCTCTGGGTTCAATGCCCCTTTCACATGAAATGTCACCAATAGGAGGCAGTAACTTCACCTGGACCCTGAGACATTCATCAGTTTTTATGGTATTTTGATCAGTTTTCCTATCATTGCTTTGGGATCAGCTAACCATTCATGCACCTTAACCCCACAGGTAAGGTGCCTAGCTGGCAGCATGACAGTAGCCTAACCACAGTGGCAAAACAGCAGTGCAACTGGTCACGGGCGATTTCTGCCACCGGATATAACACAGGCATATTAGTTTGAATAAGCAGGCTCTGTCTCCTCCTACCAGTCGTGGTGGTAATAATAATGTCTGCACAGCTGGTCCATAGGTGAGAATTCCAAACACAAAATAATTTCATATGTGCCATTTAGCAGACAGTAAGGAATCCCGAAATTTGCCTTAATCTTGGCTTTAGCATTTTAATTTTAAAGATTTTTATTTTAACATAGAACACAAAGCACATTTCAGATCCCATTTGACACAATTTCAAAGTCTATGGAAAGTTTGAGGAGGAAGCCAGGTGTGTAGCTGTAAATACTGTAGCAGGTACGGTGTGTAAGAAGCTCACTGCTTTCTAATTACATTTGTTTTTTTTGCTTCAAATCCGGAGAGTAAGGGCCCGTTTGCTTTGCTTGAACATGCTTGCCCATATCCTAGTCACTTTAATATCCAATTGCAGCAAAGGGAAATGAAAATAAAATGCACATGTACCGAGAGAGCTTGCTTGCTCTCTGTCGCGCTGCTCTGACGCACACACACACTGTAGTTACTGTTCCAATGCATCTTGTTAAAATGGTATTTCAGGTTTATGCTGCTCAGGCACGGAATGGGCCTTGTTGCTTCTTGGCAGTGATTTATTGTGAACTGGACGTCTCGTGTCAGTTCAATTTGCCCTTCCCTCCTGCATTCATCTCTTTCCTCCAACACCAGGCGGATTTTGACACCATACATCATTCGGTACTGTACATGCACGACCGAACAGGCTCCACAGCAGCGGGAAATGTGAAGGTAGCATGATGCAAAGTGACATTAGCACCGCGGATAACCACACAATCTTCAGGGCATGAATGTTGCATTATATTAGTAGACGGTGCAAAGGAGAGTCAACATCCATACATTAAAATCACTTTAACACCCGGAACTTGGTCAGATGTGCTCTGTACAGTGTTAGAATTAGGATGACGCGCGTTCTTGTTCCGCGCGCTCAATAATCGTTATCGCTGACTGGGTTGGTGACGTCCTTACCTTGACCCTATACTGCGGACGTCTTCACATTGATTTTTATGAATAACTAACACTCAAATGTGACGATTTTCAATATTAACCTGTTATGTGACTCCGGCGACTTCTTAAATAAGTTCTTCCCTGGCAACCTTTCCTTTTCATGTCAACAGGAAAACAAAACCTCCCCAACTCCTTGCCAGATGGTCATGGCCCGATTACTTTAAGACCGGTGACTTCACCTTTGTACTTGAAGCAATTACTCATCCGAGGCGCTGGTACAGACTGGGGATACAACACGCTACACTATACACGTGCCTTAAATTTAGGAAGACTTCACACGGCGCACACTGTCGCTGGACTGAAAACCTAACTAAATAAATAAATACATAAAAAGCGCACACTGTTGAACTAAATAAAAGTCAGTCAGTTGCTTTTGAAAACTGCTTTCAAATTCTGTTCTAATAGTTGACTTAAAAATATGGCAAATAATATTTATTTAAAAGCCGAACCATATTTTCCCATATAATATGTGTCGAAATATATCTCATTACCCACAACCTGTATAATTTTACAGGCACCTTTAACACTACAAACAGCGATATCATCAGGTATTTAAATGTAATATTGCAATAGAAATACTTCTTTGCTGGCAAAATGGCTCGAGCCTTCATTTTATGGGAATCAGAACGTCTATGAGTTGTCTGATTAGAGATGGCTCTTGGAAGTGTGAAATGCGGGCTTCCTTGATTTTTGAGAAGCTCTAATGAGTTCGCTCTTTATAGTGTCCTATTAATGTAATTGTATTTCTAGATTTAAGGACATCTTTATGAATCCCCTTTTCGCGGTTACAGTACAAGCGCATGACAACCTCTTAAAATGGATTCCTTTGATTCATATTTAATTGTGCAAATTATACAGCTTGTCACCAGGTGTCTACATTGTTATGACTCATCTTCTGCGCGTATCTGCATTCATCTCCGAAAAGACATTCTTTTTTACCTGAGATGGCTTGATTTACATAGCTCACTAATTGCCGACATCATACCAAGCATTGTCAGACATCCCTCAGCTCCTCAGTAGTGTTTTCAAACCAAGGTTATCCGAAGACTGGTAGATTCCACCCTTGGATACCTGAACATTTGCTGGTCGCTAAATTTTTTTTCTTTCTTTCTTTCTTTCTTTCTTTCTTTCTTTCTTTCTTTCTTTCTTTCTTTCTTTCTTTCTTTCATTCTTTCTTTCTTTCTTTCTTAATTTCTTTCTTTCTTTCTCCTGTTTCTTTCGTTCTTTGATAGCTTGGTGCTATGAATGAGCCAGTCAGTTGTAAAAGCGCAAGAACAAGTGCATTTTAAGCACCATGTAAAAGAACTATTAAGGGCCTTGTTTAGCGTTTAACAGATGCATCAGCCAGGAAGTGGTTAATGTTCCTGTAGGAAAGCAGAGCATTATGCATTGAGGCTGGCTAGACTTCACCATGTAATACTTTCACAATACCCTAAATAGGTCCTTTGGATTCACACTAATAAATCCATAGCTCAGTCCTGGTAGTGTGGCACAGAGCAGTCAGGCTTTACTAGAGGAACATGTGTTACGCATTTCAGAGTACCAACATGGACGATAAGTAATTGAGATTACTCAAAAGGAATCCAACACCAATTTATAAAAATAAAACAGATTTTAATATAAACTTGGACACTAAAATGAAGGCAATCAGTTGAGTGTAACCACAGTCATTGATTTTAGAATGGAAAATAAATCAATGCAATTCAATACTGCAGAACATTAACATTGTGATCAATGGTAAAAAGCACCAGTGACAATCAGTCACTTGCATGTCGAGTTGCATGGAACCCATTGGGGTTCAAGGTGATGTGGGTCCCAGGACCAGGCCATGACAGTCAGCTGAATGTTACTTGGTTCATAGGGCCCAGGTGCAGAGTTGCTCTGGCTGTCCCTGGTGCTGAAGCAGAGGACACTGGGGAGCTGGTTCTACCACTTGCAGGGTGCTGGTGAGAAAACACGTGCAAAAGGTTGACAACAGGGCCACTGAGGTGGTTGGTTGAATGTACTGCGGAGTTCCCTTGAGGTTCACAGTCAAGTGAAGACAGGAGTAGCGAGGCTGGCCACCAACAAGCCTTGGCAACAGTAAGAGGTTCAGGGGAAACGGGAGCCACCTGAAACTTGCTGGAGGTCAGGACTACCTTTCCCACATTGCACTATACCATGTATTTTTGGGCAATCCCTCGGAGGGCCAGATGGCCAGTGATTCTTTGGTTCCCGGGATGTTGTTTTTACCTGTGGACTGCAGGTGACTAGTGCCACTAGTTCAATGGTGTTGATGTTGCCTTTGGCTCTCAAAGGGGTCCATGATTTCTGGGGGAACTGGTCTTTGGCCCAGGATAGGTCACATTCCTCCTGGTGCAGGGCAGTTGCCATAGGTGCAGAGTCTTTGTTTTGTACAGGTCCTGTAGTTGCAGGCTCAGCTCTCTTCTTTGTCCTCTGTTGCAATTTGAATCAGAACAGAGGTTCTGGCACCAGGGGTGCCCTTAAATCCTAGATTTAGGGGTGTTTTTTAGGTGGGAAGTAGCCAATGGGCTACTAGCCCCAGCGGCTAATCTGCCGCTTAAGTGACCACATCATAGGGTGTCTGCCACCTTTGCTACCCACAACACCCTATTCTGCTACTTTAAAAAATGGCAGAAACCTTCCTTGGCTGCAAATACCAGGTAGCCCACCCTCGGAGTGTGGCTACCCTTCTAGGGGAGTACCCCTCCTGATTACATAATGTTCCCACCTGCCTGGGTGCAAATGTGCCTGTGGCCAGGAGGGTGGCTGTTTCCTCCTTTCGAAGGCAGCCTGTATGCATATTAGAGGCAGGGAAGCTTTGAAGCCCACCACCTTGATGTGCCACTTCACTAGCCAACCTGTCAGGGAGGGAGGTGTCACCTTGTTCCCAGGAAGGCCTTCGTTTCTGATTCCTTGGAGTGATTACATCTCCTGGCATGGGGTCAGTTCCTGTCTTGGTAGCAGCAGCTGCAGGCTGTCAGCCAGAGCACAGGATAAGCTAGGGCAACCAGGTGGGCAACCTCTAGAGGTAGCCACCTGGGTGCACGTCACATCAACTTTGGCATGAAAATAATGCCAGGGGGGATGTGAAAAGTTGTTTGATACCAAACATGACATATTTTAATGGGATCATAATCTATTAGGCAACCTCAGGGTGCCTGGGTTCCATCCCATGTTATCCTATGGGCCCCTGATCATTCATAGCAGACCTTAATGAAAACAGACTACAATAGGGACATATAAGCTTGCACCTATATTTTCACACCTCTATTAGATTGCACCTTACCATCTGTGCTCAAGAGGCCTACCTTAGTGGTGACTGGCATATACAATAGTGCATTGACCTTGCCACACATGGTGAGTGCAAAGTAGAGTTTGAGCAGTTTGCACCGCTCATGCAGTCTGCAGTGTCAGGAATGCTGTCATATATTTAGTTGGGTCACTCAAGGTGGCACATCCAGTGCTGCATGCCCTGGTGACCTCTTTAACTCCCATGCCCTGTGTGCCACTAGTATCACTTACCAGGGCCTTATAATGGTGGGCTAATCAGGTGGTGGCAGCTCCTGTAACGCACTGGGGGCATTGTGATAGCTTGAGGCTGCATTGACTATAATCTGCTTTTAACCTGATGACAATCGGCGCTCCTGCATGATTTGGATGCAGGCGCCAAATTTTATTTTAATCACTGTTATTTTCCTTATTGAAGCTCTGTTTTAAAAACACATTATTTTTTGTGCTTTCTTACCTTCCTGGGTGGCCTCCCCAGCCCTGGTCCACCACGGCTGCTTGTGCCGATTGTGTGGAGGGTGGGCGCCATTTTGGGTGTAGCCTGAAGGCTGGTTAGACCGCAGTTAGCGTTCCAGCTGCTCGGGGGTGCACGCCATAAAGCGGCAGGATTCACAGGGCTCGCTGTGGGCTAATCAGGTGGTGGCAGCTCCTGTAACTCACTGGGGGCATTGTGACAGCGAGAGGCTGCATTGACTATAATCTGCTTTTAACCTGATGACAATCGGCGCTCCTGCATGATTTGGATGCAGGCGCCGAATTTTATTTTAATCACTGTTATTTTCCTTATTAAAGCTCCGTTTTAAAAACACATTATTTTTTGTGCTTTCTTACCTTCCTGGGTGGCCTCCCCAGCCCCGGTCCACCACGGCTGCTTGTGCCGATTGTGTGGAGGGCGGGCGCCATTTTGGGTGTAGCCTGAAGGCTGGTTAGACCGCAGTTAGCGTTCCAGCTGCTCGGGGGTGCACGCCATAAAGCGGCAGGATTCACAGGGCTCGCTGTGGGCTAATCAGGTGGTGGCAGCTCCTGTAACTCACTGGGGGCATTGTGATAGCAAGAGGCTGCATTGACTATAATCTGCTTTTAACCTGATGACAATCGGCGCTCCTGCATGATTTGGATGCAGGCGCCGAATTTTATTTTAATCACTGTTATTTTCCTTATTGAAGCCATTTTGGGTGTAGCCTGAAGGCTGGTTAGACCGCAGTTAGGGTTCCAGCTGCTCAGGGGTGCACGCCATAAAACGCGCATGTGTCCTCGTGCGCGCAGCGGACGAGCGCAGCGGGCGAGTCGATGGCGTGCCGAAGTTGCGCCAGAGTTAAGCCCGTCTGCGCCCGTCCGCGGCCGACCGGGGCAAGGAGCACACCACTATGACCATTTTACTGCATACTCCTCATCACAATTGCGCTCTCTCCGCAGAAACTGGCCCCTACACCCCAAAAAATTGTCCTCTGTTCATGCCCTTGGCATTGCTTCACCCATGTCCACTATGCCCCCCCCCTCCTCCCTTTACTACTGCCTTCCTGTTGAATACACGGTCTGCAGTTAAGCACCAACTGGAAATCTTTGACCTCTTAGACTCCAATTCTCCTGATTTATTGTTTCTAATGGAAACTTGGTATCGCTCTGACTCCCTACCAAGCGTTCTGGCGGCCCTCCCTTCCCATTATTGTATGTTTCGTGCCGACCGGCCTGAGGGCAGAGCCGGCAGCGGAGTAGCCCTGATCGCCCGCAAGGGAATCCTTTTCCAGACACTCGCCTCACCTACGATACCAACAGCTGACTACCTTGTAGTATGCTGTACCTCTTTTAAGATTCATTTTTCTTGTGTACTAATCTATCGGCCACCCCAGCAATCCCCTGGCTTTCTCCCTGCCCTTCAAGATTTACTGGCTACCTTGGCAGTTAATAGCGCCTCTGTCCTCGTCCTGGGAGACTTTAACTACTGGCCTACCGACCCCGACGAGGACGCTGCCTCCAAAGATTTCACCCAATTGCTCCTCAGTCTTAATTTTATCCAGCACGTTCATGCCCCCACCCACAACCATGGCCATACTCTCGATCAGATATGGACATTAAACATCCCGATCTCTCCCCCTACCATTTCGCCCTGCCCATGGTCTGACCACTCCCTTCTCGCTTTCTCGCTAGACCTGAGCCTTGACACAGTACCTTCTGTCATCAAAAACTCCTGGGCAAGGAACTGGAGTCGAGTTGACATTCCATCTCTGTGCAACTCACTAACTACCACCTGCCCGGACCTATCGGTCCTGACTCCACTTTCTCAGGTCACCACTCTGGATCGCTGGCTTACTAAAGCCTGCGACCCAGTGGCTCCCCTGAAGCGGATTTCCATCAACCGCATCCATAATGCCAACAAGTGGTTTAGCCCTAACCTTAAAACTAAGAAACGGGAGTTACGACAGGCTGAACGAGCATGGAGAACAACATACTGCCCGACCCACAGGCAACACTATATTACCATTCTTAGTGAATACAAAAAAGACATCCTGGCAGCCAAGATAGAATATTTTTCAGGCCGTATCCTAGCCGCGGAAAGTCAATCACGCGAGATATTTGCCACTGTCCACGAATTGGCATCATCGGAGAGAACTCTGCCTTAGATCCCCCCTTCCCAGACTTTATGCGACTCGCTTAACGAGTTTTTATTGAGAACATTTCTCGTATTAAAGCTAATATCCCTCCCCCATCGCCCAATTTCATAGACCCCCAGCCTGTCGGCAATCATTTATCCCTTAATCACATCCCTGCTTTGACCAAAGACTCCTTACTTCCCCTACTCAGACGCGTCAAGTCTGGTTCCCCAGCTGACATCTGTCCGGCCCGCATCCTTTGCCAGATTTTCTCTGACTGTCCCTACCCCGCCCTTACCCTTTTGAACGATTCTTTCACGCATGGCCTCGTCCCTACTCCTTTCAAAGCTGCCACAATTATCCCCATACTAAAAAAACCCGGGGCGGACCCTGCCTCCCCGGCAAACTACCGTCCCATATCCCTTCTCCCGTACCTAGGAAAGGTAGCCGAGTCTCATGTCACCCAGACGCTCAGCTCCTTTATAGAGGCTTCTAACTTCCTTGCACCCTGCCAGGCGGGCTTTCGGCCCCGCCATTCCACTGAGAAAGTGGTTATTTCGGTCATGGACCAACTCAGACAGGGACTTGACAGCAACTCCCCCCAGGCCCTAGTCCTTTTGGATCTGTCCGCCGCTTTTGACACAGTGGATCATGTCATTCTTCTTTCCAGTGTCAAGGCGGCGGGAATAAGGGGACCGATATTGGCCTAGCTGGGCTCCTTTCTGTCTGACCGTACCCAGGCTGTCCATCTGGCTGAATTTTCTGCCCCGCCCCGCAGAGTGCAATGTGGTGTCCCTCAGGGATCCTCTCTTTCTCCCCTTTTGTTTAATCTTTAAATGTTCCCTCTTATTTCTGCACTACAACAAATGGAGGTCACAGTCTACAACTATGCTGATGACCTCCAACTCATTTTTTATTTTTCTTCCCCAACATCAGATGTCGCTAGCTTCCAGTCCGTCATGCTGTTTATCCGGGATTGGATGAGTGCGAACCATCTTAAACTCAACCCGGATAAAACAGAGCTTGTTCTGACTGGGGGCAGCGGCAACCCTTGGTCTTCTTCTTTCTGGCCCCTTTCCCTTGGCCTCCCCCCATCCCTTCAGACTCTGTCAAGACTCACAGACTCACACTTAACCACCATCTCACTCTTCACTCCCACATCAGTTCTGTTGTTTCCTCTTGTTTCTTTACCTTGCGTATCATTAGGAAAATATCCCGTTTTTTTTCCCTCCCTGCACTCAAATTGATTTTAATGGCCATGGTCATATCCAAGATCGATTATGGTAACATCATCTACAATGGTGCTCCTGCCTATGCACTTCAACGTCTTCAGCTGGTGCAGAACCAGGCAGCCCGATTGGTATATGGCCTACCTAAATTCCATCACTCCTCTCCGCCCCTTCTTTCTCTTCACTGGCTCCCCATCAAACAACGGGCCCTTTTCAAACTTGGATGTCTCACTTTTCAAGCTAGGGTGGGCACGGCTCCTGCTTTTATCAACTCGGCCATTACCAACTACTGCCCACCCAGAGATCTTCGCTCATCCACCAAATCCTTATTACTTATCCCCCGTTTTAAGAAATTAAGGTCGGGAGGCCAGAAATTCTCGGTCTTGGCACCCACCTTTTGGAACACCCTCCCGCCCTCAGTCAGACACTCCCCTTCATACATGGAATTCCGTAAGGCCCTCAAAACCTTTTTGTTCCAGCAAGCTTTTGGTTCTTAGTCCTGTGCCCTTCCTACTCTGCACTCCCCCCAGCGCCAAGAAACTGCATAGTGAAAGTGCGCTTTATAAATCCTTAAAAATTCAAATTCAAATTCAAAATTCAAATGGGGGCTAATGTTCTTCCCAATTGGGGTTACCGATTGACATGTATCTTTTTAGGGGGAGACCACTAGCACTAGGGCCTGGTTAGCAGTGTCCAATGCACTTTCAGAGTCGAAAACCAGCAGCTAGTGGTCCAAATGAGGACAAAAGTGAAGTGAAACCTGCAAAAAGCCTGTTTACTTCTGTCCTTTCTACCTATTTAGGGTTTATTGGGGCTTGATGCATTCTAAAAAGGGTGGATGGAAATTCCTCTCTTTTTAGTGAATGCCCAGTAGTCACAAAATCTAAATATGGCCCTAAGTGTAGGAATAAATGGATTTGTAAAGACACAACAATTTAATATTATTTCAGGGTGTGACTAGTAATTAATAGTTCAAAGTACACAGTATCCACAGTGAGTCTGATTACACTTAGGCCGATAATTATTGCATCTAATAAAAGTCCTACACCAAGGTGTTCAGAATTGATCAGATGCAATAATTATCACCCATTCTGACCACTGTGGGTATACCACATGCATTTTGGTGTATACTGTACCAAAATGTGCACGGCCCAATAAATATCTGGCCTTTTCTCCATTGTTTGACCTGCCAAAATGTAACAAAGGTTGTGGTTTTTATTGCACCAGATAATCATCGGGTTTGACAACCATTGTCCCCCTTGTAATTGCATCCCTTTCTAAACAAGTGTTTGTGCAGGGATCACAATGGGACACTGGTTATCAGCTCCTGAAAATAATAAAAGTATAAGAAGGGCTATAAGTCTATTAAAAAGATTTTGCCTACTAAGCATAGAATGCTCTCATTTAAAAAGAGAGAAACATGAAGCCAAACATTGGAATGTTTGAGCTCTGGGCTTTTACCAGCCATTATAAGCCTGGAGCTACTCCATTGTCTTCAATGGAGCTCACAACATTCCAATGTTCTTATATAGCCTTAGAGCCCACCAAAGTGGGCTCCACCAGACATTAAAGGCCTGCTCCAGAGTTAACCCCTTCCATGCGTATGACGAGCCCAGCTCGTCATGAGGCACAGTGAAGCTGTGCTCATGACAAACTTGTCTCATAACGGCCGCGGCACTCCCACGCAAATTGATTCCCTGCCTGTGCGGGAGAATCAGTCAGTGGGTGGAGTCGAGACGAGTCTAGCTCGTCACGAGCACAGCTCCACTGCTCATCATGACGAGCGCGCCCACCTCCCCCCGTGCCGTGGGGGAATTACCCCCGCGGCGAAGGGGTTAAAGACCCAAGCCTTTAATGCTTTCGGTAAAGTTAGGCTTTAGGGTGATTAGGGGCATTTAAAATGCTGGTAAGTCTATTGATAAGCGATAGTAAGATTTTTCAAGGTTCATAGAAGGGTAGCATTAAGGAGTGCTTCAGGGTTTTAACAGTTTAAGGGGCAATTTTCAGCCTGTCCTTTGGTAAAAAGTAAGTTCATTACTTTGTACTAGACAACCTGCTGACTATTATTCCCATAACACTGACTACTGTGACTGGTAGAAGATGGTCCTATGCCCCCTGTTTTTTCCCACATTGCGAATTACAACTTTATTCTCCCTAGACGACTAACATACATGAGTGCCCCTACCACAAGCATGTTCCCTTCTCTTATCAAATTTGATAAAAGACACTCTCTAGCCTCTTCCTCACACGCTGACCTCCAACCATTGCTTTTGCATGGACATTAAAGAGAGTAACTGACTGCATACCAAGGCTCATATTTGCTGCTTCCACCACAACGGGCTTGTCAGCCCTAGCTCCAAGCTGACTATACCACTTACTGGGTTTCCACACACAACTCCTGGGATGCAATAATACTATAGTAAAACTGCTCTTGGGGAACATGGCGGCTGGCTAGGAGCCTTGGGGAACATGGCGGCCGGCTAGGAAGCACGGCCGTGGAGCTCTGCCGTTCCTTATATAATATATCGGGAAATGTACTGAAATATTGGGGTCCTACCGTTGTGCCAGTTCACCTCTACTTGGAAACCACCACTGCAAACTGTTTCCGACTGCCCTTTTTGTGAGCTAAAAACAGAATCCGTGGCCCACTTCTTATTTGAGTGTCGAGCCTATCTAGCTCCCAGACGGAGATGGTTGAAGCCCCTGTTTAGGAGCCTAGGTACCCGCTCACATCTTGAAGCTTTGCGAATATTGCTTTCAGATACAAGACCTTTTTATTCAATCTGTATGGCAAAGTTCTTGGGATGGGCCTGGCGCATAAGAACCTCAAAAAAACTGATGCTTCAATGAGGTCTCCCTTGCTTTTTATATGTCGTTATCCCAATGGACAGCTTCCTTTTATTGTATAAATGTATTGTAAGTTGTTTTACTGTTTATTGTTAAATTGTGACGTGCTACTTTTATGATATGTTTTTATATATCGAAATAAAGCTTACTACTACTACTACTACTACTGAAATATTGGGTCTAACCCCTTCTTTCTCACCACATCAAATATTGGAATGGTTTTTCCCCTGGATGAGAAGAAAACTGTTTGCATAAACGCATAAATATATGTAAAATCAAACCTGAGGTTAGTTGCGTGAGCTTGGGAGGTCGGACATTTGAGAGCGGCTCATGGTGGCGCGAGCAGTTTCCATTGACCTTGGTGCGGCGGCGGCGGTGTAACAAAGAGAGTGCGTGACTGTAAACACACTCAGTCTTTCGTGTTGGCGAGTGGCCCGGCTGCTGTGGAAGGGCCGGGTGGTGCAATTGAGCTTCCGGGTCACAAGAGGCAGAGCAAGCGGGGAGACCCGCGGAGGCGGACTACGAGTCCCAGACCCAGGCATGAAGTCAGGAACGGAAGAGCACTCTCGACTGGGAGAACAAAGGAAAAAAGGTGAGAGGGCAGAAGAGTGTGCTGTTTGCCAGCCCAGACGAGGGGGAGGATAATCTGGGAGCAACCATAAACCCCCAAAATATTGGTAAAGGAAAGTATTTGAAGCACTGCGTGGGCTGCCATATGACCCGAAAAAAGGGAGGTAGAGTCAACTTGAAAAAGAAAAAAAAAAGCCACCTCAGGACCTGGTGAAAAAGAGGGGGAAGGGAAGGTATTGGAGCAGTCAGGAGAAGGCAGCTCAGATATGACAAACAGGGCAGAGCGAACAACCATTAAGACAATTTGTGAAGCAACGCCTGAGACGCTGAACTCGTCCACTAAGACACCTAATACCATTTATAAAGATGCCTCTTCTAAAGTGGGTTTACCACTTGGAAGCTCGAATTTGACAAAAAACAGATACTTCCTGAGGATGCAGAATGCATACAGTTGTTAACTGAAGGAGAAGGAGAGGGGAGCACTGACAAGGATAGAGGGATAGGTAGTGGTGCAGTACCAACTCGAGTCTCACCTTTCTACCCAACACAAAAACCCTCAACCTAACAAAAAGATAACATAGAGAAACAAAAGAAAACTACAAGACATAATAAGAACTATACCAGGAATCAAAGAGTTACACTGTCCCTAAGATCCTTTTTTAAATAAAAGAAGCAGAACCTTCAGACATATCAACATCACCGAGGAATCATTCTGTTAAAGTCACTACAGGTACCATTGCAATTACATCGGTGGAAAAGCAGATAGCTGAAACCAACTTAACTACCTCAAACAGATACTCTGTATTGGAATAACAGGATGTAGAGGACACAGGTACGCCCTTGGAGGAGCACTTGTCATGCATCTCAATAGAAAGTGAACACTCCTTAAATACCCCCAAGACAAACGCATACGCAGAAGACCAACCAGACAGACAAACAAAGGAAAGTTCTGAAAATATAAGCGCGATATTAACACAACTCTACAAAGAGTTAAAAGATACATTTTCAATATTGGATAGTAATCAAATGAAAATACAGGAATCCGGCGTGAACTTGGAAATTAAAATGGCTGATATAACAGCGAGATTGACAACAATGGAGATAGAGGTTGAGGAGCTATAAGAAGAGGTACACAATAACCAAAAATAAATTAAAACATTAAAATGAAGTAAGAAGGAAATTAAGGACAAGTTAGAAGCTTTAGAAAATAATTCCAGGTGCAAAAATTTAAGGCTATTAAATGTCCAAGAAGGCCTAGAGAAGGGGAATTTAAAAGATTTTGTGGTGACCATCATTAAGGAGGCCATGCCAGAATTTCAAACTTGGGACCAGTAACAAGACATACATAGGGCTCATACGGATCCCTTTAGACAGGACCCAAAAAGGGACAAACCAAGGAAAATACTAGTGAATTTTCACACTTATGTCATCAAAGAGGCAATACTTTCAGCAGCCCTTAAAGCAAAAATATTCCAAAAAGATGATTGGTCGTACTCTATAAGATCAGATATTGCTAATACTACATTAAATCGGCAATGGGAGTTAGGGAAACATATTAAAACCCTTGATTCACTAGGGGCAACGGCGCAATTGAAATTTTCACCCATCTTGAAAGTTATGTGGAAGAATAAAATGCACAACTTCAGGGACGCTAAAGAGTTTGAGAACCTGATAGACCACATAAATATTCAAAAAGGCACACTAGCTTTAAGAAGAGTTAGGAACGTCGGAGTTTCAAGGGGTGCAATGCGACACTCCATATGGAATAAGGGAGGGTTCCCTAGGGAGGGAGGAGGGTCTCAACGAGAGGTATGCACATTTTCACTTGTAATTAGCAGCATTGCGTGTGGAGCATCAGATGTAAAAATAATAACAAAATCCTCATACATGGCATAATTAGACAGCAAAAAGAAGGCTTTAAAGACCAAGAACGAAGAAAAGGGGGAGGAGAAAATGAATAATCTCAGAATAATATCCTAGAATGTTAATGGGCTGAGAGTACATAAAAGAAGGAGAAAGATCCTAGAATTAATTAAACTGTCTGATAATGACATAATTATACTGCAAGAGACGCATCTATGAGAAGAGGAATGGGGAAACTATCTTAAATAAAAAAAATGGATAACGCATATGGTATGTACTAAGCAATCGTGTAATGTCAATGAAGTAGCCATATTATTTAAAAAATTGGCAAATGTTAAAATAGAGGATTATAAAGTATATAAAGAGGGCAGATGGGCAATTGTGAACATCAAAATAGATAAATCAGGTCTCTGGTTGGTAGGATATTATGGCTCTAATGTGGACAACCCTTCCCCTCTTCATGAATTATATAGATATTTAGTAGAAACTAAAAACAACATAATTATGGCAGGACACTTTAATATTTTAATGAACCCCCTACTTGATAGATCGACATCACAACACATTATAAGCGCCTCACAAATGAGAAAGAGTGTACAGCAGTTGATAAAGAATCTAGGTCTAGTGGACATATGGAGACTTAATGCAGGCAATACAAAATAATTTACATATCGCAATAAAAAAACATGCCTGAATAATCGACCTATTTTTGGTGAGTGAGAGATTGAGAGAACAACATCAGGGTTACACATCTGCCAGAGCATTTGTCAGACCACGCAGCAGTGAGGCTAGAAATGATCATGAGGGGAAACGTAATAGAACATAGATGGACCCTAGATAGAACACTTTTAGGCATTAAAGAAAGAAGTGACTGAATTTTTGATATTAACTTAAACTCAGCAGCACCACACATAGTCTGGGACACCTTTAAGGCCTACCTCCGGGGAAGACTGATAAGCCATGCTTCTTTTTATAAAAAAGAAGGGAAAAAGAAATTAAAACATATGAAGAAAAGATTAAAACAGCACAGGAAAATTTTACAAGCTGTCGAAATATCGCCTCAAGGTCAGGACTGCACAACAAACTAAATGAGGCTAAAGAGCAGCTGGCAGATGACCTAAAAGGAAAGAGTAAAGTACGTTGGGAAGCCAGTAAATTGGCCCATTATGAATATGGGGAAGGCTGTCAGAAACTCCTCGTGTGGAAGGTAAAACATGGCTAGTTGGGAAGTGAGATCAGGAAAATCCAGGAGGATGGCTCCCATAAATTATGTGAGGATAATACTAGGATAATGATAGGTAAGGCATTTGGTGACTTCTTCCAAGAACTGTAAACTGAAGAAAAAAGAGACCCACAATTAGACGTAGATCAGTGGCTGGATCAGGATCCCCTACCTGGCATAAACACCGACCAACAAGAAATGCTAAGTCAGGAAATCATTATCTATGAGATAGAAAAAGTAATTTCCAGTTTAAAGAGGAGAAAAGCTGTGGGACCGGTTGGTATCCCTAATGAACTTTACAAAGTCCTAAAGGAGATTCTAGCCCCATATCTACATATGTTATTTAACAGTATATTTAGCCAGCAAGCTCCCATCCCAATTTCATGGAATGAGGTCGTAATTACTTTGATATTAAAGCCTGAGAAGGACTGACTAAAATATGAGTCATATAGGCCAATCCCATTAATAAATAGTGATTATAAAATATTTACACAAATATTAGCAATAAGATTGGGCAGGACATTTGGGGAGTATCATACATTCCAGCCAAAATGGTTTTATGAAAAATAGACAGTTGAAGGATCTAACACATGAATTGGTTACAGCCATTGACAGAGCCACTACTATAAAATTCCACTAACTATTATAATTATAGATACTGCCAAAGCATTCAACAGAGTAAACTGGCAATACCTATATAGAGTTATAAAACAAAATAATTTGGGGAATAACTTTTTAAATTCCATAAAATCAATTTATGAATTACCAACAGCTAGGATAGTGGTTAATGGAGTACTCTAATCCCCAATCAAGATAGGACGCGGGACTTTAATATTTAACATGTATATAGACCCATTGGCTAGAAGAATAAGATCTGAAACTGGCAGTATTCCATTTAGATAATTAGCCTGGGAAATAAAAACAGCTTTAAACGCAGATGATTTGATGGTCTATACACCGAATCTCGGGGCTGCATTACCAGGTATAATGGAATTAATAGAAACATTTGGTACAATATCTGGCAATCTAGTGAATAAAGATAAAACAGAAACCATGACTTGGAATGGTCCAATACATTCTCAACTAGAAAAGCTAGAGGTTAGATATCTGGGAATTAGAATAACCAAAGACCTAAATAACATAGCGCTTATTAATTTTAAGAAACTGCACCTGGAAACCAAGACCTTATTAGAATCATGGATGCATCTGCCATTATCCGTATTGGGCAGAACAAACTTGATCGAAAGGATGATCGGGCAATAACAACGCCTCACGCCAAGATGGGGTAAAAGGCCGCTTTATTGGACAGGTAAGCAGAATAATAATAATGCATACAATTCATATACAAACATTTCCCCAGCTAAACCCCCATCCCCTAAGCTATGACCCCCTAACTACTATTTGCCCACCTGGTCCATCTCAAAACTCCTCACATAACGCTTAACTCAGTCTCCTGCCTACCTCTTGGCTCCAACTACTCTCCCCTGCTTCCCTCTGCCCAAACCTATTCCTAATGCCCCCAACCCTTCCTGCCTGTCTTGCTTTCTTCCAAATCTGCCACCTGTCCAAGCGACGGAAAAAATATAAAAACAATATTAAACACTAAAATGTAGCAACAACAGATAAATGCAAGGATAGAAACAGATGGGTGGGAGGGAGGGCCAAAAATACAGCTCCCTACGGCCCCTCTGACCAGAACTGCTGCCTCAAAACACGACGACACTGGAGAGCCGGCTCTCGTGCCCTGCACCACCTGTGTAATTAGCGCTGACGTCAGAGCCGGCCTCCGTGTCTCGCGCCCCTGTCCCCAGCTGCCCACCAACCCATGAGGCTAAGGGCGTACCAAAGCCCGAAATAGCCCGGGGGTGAACACTCTGCGAGTGTCACCGCTAGGAACCCCTTCTCCCAAAGTTTACGTTCCTTTTTAATGCTTTACCACTACACTTCATATCAGAATGGCTACAGAAATTGCAAAATGACCTGGACTGCTTTGTATGGAAAAACAAAGCAGTGAGAATAGCATGGAAAAATGTTACGTAAAAAGAAAGTGGCTGGGGGGATCACCTTGCCGGACTTTAAATTATATCACTGGGCTTTCTTTTTTAAAAACACCAGACATCTTCTATTGGACAATGCACAAAACTCATCACCCCACCTATGGGCTTTAAAAAAGAATTTTCCGGGAAGAAGGTTATTTTTTCTTATTCAAATACGGTCATCCTAAATTCTTTAAAAAGATTAGGTTTAAAGTTTTGTTAGCTGCCTGCGAGATTTGGGTACAAATTAAGCGAGCCACGGACATATCATATTGGAGTAGCAAAGCCCCTATCTGGAACTCTCCAGGCACCCCAGAATACCTTTTGGATATCCTAGCTCTCCCTCTATTGAGGGCAGACCTAACAACTTGGGGAGAGTTCATTGAAGGAAACTCCCTCATTCCTTGGGATGTAGTTGCCTCAAAAATGAACTATACTTTGTCAAGACTCAAATATCTTGACCTGACAAGCTGGGCCCAGAATGAACAACAGCACAGCTCAGACTCAGAATGGGAGGGAGAATTCGTAGAAAATCTAGCATTTAAAAAGGAAGTGTCCAAGTGGTATTGGATGCTAGTGAAAACAGGGGATAGCAAGCTACCCGCACCAGAGGAGATATGGAGAACGGACATACCAGATGCGGATATCCACACTGTATGGCAAGTATCATATGCAGCACTTTTGTCAAACATCAGACCTGCACCTTTAAGAAGAAACCATCGTTTTATTCTATACAAAGCATATTGGTCCCCAAAAAAGTTGGCCAAATTGGGAGGAAGCACGAGAAGATATTGCCCCAAGTGTGGGTTGGAAAATGCGGACGACGTACACATGTTATGGCAGTGTCTGGTAATTCAGCTCTTCTGGTGCGAGGTGGGTGAGTTTGCCTCCAAAACACTAGGGGCCTCATTTATGAGGCTGTGCGTCACTTTTACGCCGCCGGTGCGTCACTTTTTGTGACGCACCAGTGGCGTAAAAAATGCTCCTTGTTGCGCCATATTTACAAAGTGACGCATCTAGGTAGATGCGTCACTTTGTGTTTAAACTTTCTTTTCAGGTAATAGTAATTCAAAGCCAATAATTTGTTTTCTTTGTACCAATAGGAACCCTGTGCTAAGTGTATACATTGTATTGCAAGACCGGAGGCTCCTGTTATGCTCCTCTAATCTTGAATGTATTTGAATAGCAGCTGTAACTGCCTCCTGGTTGGTATCTGGTCAGTGTCTGCTATCCAATGCAGATTCTCGATTCCTCCCAGAAGTGCGGCTTGTCTCCCTGCTTCCTTATCCATTTTCCTCACATTTTTCTCAGCGCATACATGCCCATAAGGAGGAGACTGTGTTTCTTCTCCTCCCCTCTTAATTTTAACCCATTTTTCACCAGATTTGTTTGATAAAAACATTGCAAAAATGGAGATAGATATTTCTCCTCCTTTACAGAATAATGATGAGGATGGAGATACCCTTAAGGATAAGTTGAATGAATTCATTCAACCCTCAGTGGAACAGGCTGTAGCAGTCTCAATGGATAAAGGTACCAAGACTATAGAAAATTCAGTCATTAATCTGATGTGTTAGTGACTAGTGAGGTTTACTCACACTCGGTTGAGAACGTGGTTTCTCCCAAGCCTCCTTCAAAGGAGGAAACTAATGTGACAGCTAATAAATGCAAGGCAAAGTAAAACAATATTCATATCAAATCATCTCATATTTTAAGTTTGCATATTCCTGACACATGATTAGATACAGGGGGTATTCCCACGTTTGACCCCAAATTTACACACATCCTAATTCCACTGAAGGGTTTCTTTCTGATCACATTGGGGAGTATATTGCTTCCAGGTTTTGCTTACCTCTTGACAAGCAGTGTATGGTCAAATTGAAGTTGGAGTTTCCTAGACCATCACTACCTTCTAATATCTCAGCCACCCCCTTTATTGATACTTCCATGCTTCCATTTCTTTCTACATTTTGCTAAAAAACAGCAAAGGAGTGGATAAGGCCTGGTCTACCTGCCAGAACAAGCTTTTAGATTTTTTAGGTCCTCTGTCACGTATTTGCTGGCTTATCAGAATCTCCCAGGCCTGACAACTCTATTGTTGATCCCAAAGATCTCTCCATGTGGGCCCAAGAGCCTTCTCTTTGCCATATTCGCCATTACACATGAACGTAAGAAAGGTTTATTGTTGAAGCTGGACCCTCAAGTTAGCAAAACCTGCTACTATGGATCATGGAATCAAGACGGAAGGCTTTTTGTTTGGGTAGTCCTTTATAAAAGAATTTGGCAAATATGTTTTCTTCTTTGGCTTCCCTCAACAAGGCTCAACAGTCACATTTTAAAAAGTGTTTCCCCAGTGTGCTTTTGCCAGGGCTGATAGAGGCATGGGTTACTTTACCGGCCGTAACTACCGCAATGAGGGATTCAGAGGCTCCTACAGCTCAAACAGCCTGGACTACAATCCTCGATTCTATCCCTAGAGAGGTAGAGGGTTCCATGGCCGTGGACAGAAGAGCTACAGATATAACACCCAAAAAAGTGTGTCTCCTTTCAGGCCATCTTCTTGTAGGTGGCCAACTCCAATTGTTTCTCACAAAGTGCAATCCATAACTTCAGACCCCTGGGTTCTAAACACCATCCATAGAGCTCTATACAATACCGTTTCAAACCGTATTTCCACCCCCTCCAAGATTTTCTTCTACAATGTCTGAGCTAATATCTCTAGAAATAGAGTCTCTGCTACAAAAACAGGCAATTAAACTTTCTCCTCCCAACCTCTCAGGTTTTTTCAGTACCCTTTTCTTAGCACAAAAGAAAAACATAAAGATGAGACCAGTCATCGATCTAAGGCATTTCAACCAGTTTGTTCTTTACTGGCACTTCAAGTGGGAGACTATCACCCCTCTCAGGGATGTACTGCCCCAACATGATTGGCTGGTTCGGCTGGATTTGCAGGATGCATATCTTGTAATTCCCATCCATCACGATCACAGGAAATTTCTTCAATTTCAATGGCAGGGACAAACATATAGCTGTTCTTCTCTACCCGTTGGGCTGTCTTGTGCACCCTGGTGCTTTCAAAACAAATGAAGTTCATCTCCGATTTCAAGGAATCAGACATACTTTACGTAGACAATATTTTTCTAAAATGCTAGAATCTCCATACTCTTCAATCACAAGTTCACCATTCTTGTTCCCTCCTTTCAGATATGGGTTTCTTTCTCATCCTCATAGTGAAATTGATGTTGATTCCTTCAATTAGATGGATTTGTGTAGGTTTACTAAGGAAGTCTTCCACTGTAACAGTGAATCTTCCTCCGGAAAAAGTCAAGGCCATCAAATACAAGATTCTACAAACTCTTCGGGAGCTCTTTCTTTTCGCTCAGATCTCTGTCAAGAATTGTCAATGTTCTGTCTTCCTCCATGCAGGCCATTTTTCCGTGTCCGCAGCATTATCAAGCCTTTTAAAGATTAAAGATTTGCCTTTGTGCGAGGCTCTCACTTACTTAGACTCCATCCGTATAGATCCAGAATCTCAGCTAGAGCTGCAATGGTGGATAGACCATTTAAATGCCTGGAACGGAAGAACCATTTTCCCCTCAGCCCCTAGTCTTGTGGTAGAATCCGATGCAACTTGAACGGGTTGAGGCACCCGATGTGAACCAATCTCAATTGGGAGTATCTTGTCTCACGAGGAGTTCAGATTTCATATAAACTGTTTATATATGCTAACTGGTTTCTTTTCAATTAAAAGACTGGCAAAACACGAGGTATGCTGCACCATTATTCTTTGTTAGACAAAATCTCCACAGTTCATTACATCAGTCAACTTTGTGGCACAAAATCAAAGTCACTGGCAGAACTCGCAAGGAACTTTAGGGAATGTTGCCTTCTAAACAAAATTGCAATCTGCATAGAATATTTGCCAGGAAAGTTAAACACCATTGCGGACTGGTATTCCCGTTACCTTCAACACTTAAGTGACTGGAAACTTCCTCCTTAGGTATTCAAGTTTTTACTTGAATATCTAAGGATACAAATGGGGACCTTTCCAACTAGATATTTTGGCCAACAGATTAAATTAGTAGCTTCTCCAATTCTTCATCTGGCTCTCAGATACTCTAGAGCTATCCTCAGATGCTTTCTGAGAAGTATGATCCCTCTAAGTAAACTATGCTTTTCCGCCCTTCATAATTGTCAAAAGGGTCCTGGCTCAGTCAGACAAAAACAAGCAGTCCTGGTTCCCGTTTGGAAATCACAGGTATGGTTCCCTACTCTTCAGGAACTAGGAATCGACTTACCAGCCCTTCATCCTGTTTTTCCCAACCTCCATATGGAAAGGTGGGGTCTTCCTCACAGCCTGGTGTAAGACAACTCCCTCATTCTTTCCGCTTCAAAAATAGTGGGATCTACCAGTCTGTCCCTTTCATTTTGACAGACGTTTAAGAGCACATTGATAAATCCTGGCTCCAGGTAGCCCCAAGGCTTAAGAATCAGCCTGGTCTTTATGGTCCTGCTGGTGTGTAGGTAAATCTATCAATCTCTTTTCAGCATATATAATCTACATTGTTAATTTTCTGGCAGCCGAAGCTAGTGGTGGAAAGACCTCTTGCACTATAAATCTGTACAGATCTGCCATTTGCATGAATCATCCCTACATCAATGGAAACCTGGTAGGAGAAAATCTGCTCATCTGTCGATTTTGAAAGGGAGTAAAATTCTGCAATCCTCCTACTTCAAAGTACAGAAAACTTTGGGATGTTAATGTTGTGCTTAAACTATTTATTACCTGGCCTGATAATGCTGATTTTTCTCCAAACTTGTTGTCTGCAAGGCTGACTATGCTATTATATCTCTAATCTATCAAAAGTCTATTTGATGTTAAAGCGTTAGTTATTTCTTCTTTTCAGTTCACTCCCACAGGTGTGTTTTTCACAGTTCACAACCATACAAAAATTATTTTAACAACTGTGTTTTACCATTCCTTTCCTGATCAACCGAAATTGTGTGTTGGAAAATGTCTTACAGTGTAAGAACAAAACATAATTAATCTTAGAGCGTCCTCAGACACCCAACTTTTTATTTCCTTCAGAAAACCCCATGAACCGGTGTTTTCCCCTACTTCATTGGGTTAAGTGGGTTATGCTACTTGCGGGCATTGATACCTCCATATTTGGTGCCCCTCCTTCCAGAGGAGCCATGTCCTCCAAGGCTTTCTGGGTTGCCTCTCGGTTAGAGGACATTCTGAGATCAGCAGATTGTCTAATAATAATGTTTTTCACACATTTAATTGTAAACCTGTGAACACTGCATCCACTGTGGTAATTATCATGCTTTAAACAAGCATAATAGGAGCCTCCGGTCTTGCAATAAAATTTAGGTTTTCCTGGTAATTTATGAAGGAAAGTCTAAATGTTATTGAAGACATGGAGGCAAGTATTATCCCACCTCAACACAGTAGTGTTTTGTCCCACACTAACAGTGGCACCAGTTCCATCATCTTCATCCACTTGATGACTTGTTGGGACGTCTTGGTCCTTTGCCTGAGAGTGTTTCAAATGCAAATTTCCCCTGCATTTTGTACTCGACACAGTTTTTGGTTCTCAATTTGGGACTCAGATGTATGGACATTTGCCAAGAGATGTTTACGTTTACTTTAGCATTTACCATTGAGTTGTCTATCTTTCCTTTGTTTACCAATTATCCTTAACTACTCGCTCAAGAAAATAGGACTGTTCTGTAGTGTAGTTCCTATATTCCCAATAGGCTCTGCGCATTGGAATAATATAAACAGCAGTATAGACGTAGGACTGAGGTCGACTAGGTCTCTACTGAATATATTACACTTAATTAGTTTTGCCAGCTAGCTCAGAGGTCACTAGAAACTTTCTCGAATAAACAAGGAGGAGTTTAACTTCCCTGGATAGACAAGAAGGGATTAGCTTCTGACAACCATAAACATGACAACTTTGCTCCCTCAGAATAAAGAGTATATCTCTAGAGTCGTGTGAAAACAATAGACAGTTATTTTACTCCGTCAATCGTGCATACTTAGTTTCACCAGAGTGCAGAGAATAGAGAGACGGGCGTTTTCAATAAAAGGTGTTATTTATTGAGCAGTCTTCTTTCTCATGCAAGAGAAATGAATTGCCACAATTGCAATACTCAGTATAAAGTAAAGTGCGTACAGTAAAAGGAGTATTATAAAATAATACTGTAAAAGCATTGATATGGTTTCTGAGCCATATGATACTTTAAAATAGATAAAATATATACATACAAATATACATTGACTAACGTACTCAACTGGTGCTTCTAAATATGCCTACCCCAGTATACCTGTCCTAAGCCTAATACGTGGGAAGGGGTAAATAAGTAGCAGTTTAAGTTAAGTTGGTTTTGCCAAGAATCTGAGTCAAGAATTCTCTTTAAGGGTTTAGTCAGCTCCGTACCTGGGTAATAGAAAGCAGGAGGTCTGGTATCTCTCTCTCAGGACTCGATATCCCAGCAACCCGCAAGGGCGGCTGAGAACACCGGAGCTGGATTTCTCGGCAGGAGAAAAGACAGCGTCTCTCTCAGTGCATCAAAAGGGAGGGGCGGCGTCCATGGGCTCTCGCATCAGCTGGGCTCTCGGGCAAGTAGGTAGCCGCTCTGCTCCAAATAACCATGTGTTTGCTTAAGGCAACGTTGGTATATTTATGCCTGAAAGGTGCCGGGTTTGACGTAAGGTTGGACATAAGATGTCACCAAGAACTAACAGTTCTTTCTGACTCTAGGAGTTCTTGTGCAAATCAAAACAAGAGCAGGGGGATTTCCCGGGCTGTTGGAGGCTTGGTTTGTTTAAAGAACGCGTTGTACTTTCTAGGAGTCTAGGGGAGTAACCATGCTTACTTGATTGTGCCGGTGACGCTTCCCTTTTCATAGCGATTGTTGGGGTCCCAGTCTCGTCCTGTTTGGCTTTTGGCTTGCTGCCATTTTGTTGTTTGTTGTTGTGCCTCCCAGCCCGGCCCTCCACCCCGCTCCCGCCTCCCAGCTGCTCCTCCCTCGCTCTGCCCCCCCTCCACTGTCTACTAATGACAGATGCACCTACGCACAGCTGACGCGCCCCATGCGCGCCAAAGGTAAGCCCGTCTACGCCCGTCCGTGCCTGGACTGCGCCCAGCGCCAGACCCCCTGCCCCCCGTAAAACCCACTCCACCCGCATAACGTTCGACGCCGCCACCCTCTAAGCACTTAACCCCGGCCGCCTCCCAGACTGCTACCAAGCCGCCCCAGGACACACCCATGGACCCTTCACCTGCCACTCCTGCAAATTCGACTGCATCAGGACCCACACCAAATCCACAAACTCCAAACATAACTCCGACACTAACCACCTGAATTGCATCCTGCTCAACACCCGTTCGGTCCACAGACACGCCATTGAACTATGGAACCTACTCGACACCGCTTCGCCGGACGTCGCCTTTCTTACAGAAACTTGGATGGACGCCTCATCAGCACCCGACATCGCCATAGCCATCCCGGACGGCTACAAGATCATCCGAAAGGACCGCATCAACCAAACAGGAGGAGGCATCGCCAACGTCCATAAGAACACCATCCACATCACGACCAGTTCCGATGATAACCTCGTAGCCGCCGAACACCTTCACTTCCAGATCCACACCGACCCCAAGACCACACTCAGAGGCACCCTCATCTACAGGCCACCAGGACCCCGCACACAATTCAGCGAAGACATCACTGACTTCATCAGCCCACACGCCCTCCCCTCCGTGGACTACATTCTACTGGGAGACCTCAATTTCCACCTGGAAAAGAACAACGACAGCAACACCACCACCCTTCTGGACAACCTCGCCAATCTCGGACTCAAACAACTTGTTGACAACCCCACCCACTATGCCGGGCACACGCTTGACCCTATCTTCACCTCCAGCAAGCACATCTCCTTCAATCACACCACAGCTCTCCATTAGACGGACCACAGCTGCGTTCACTTCAACTACAAAAAGACTACGACCCACAACCACCCACAACCAATTCCCCGCAGAAACTGGAACAAAATTACCACCGACCAGCTCTTCACATCGCTCCACCAAAACCCTCCTGCCAAATCTTCGGAACCAAACCAAGCAGCCACCAACCTCACACAATGGATCACCCACAGCGCGGACGAATTAGCACCCTTGAAAAACCATCAAATCAAGCAAGGCAGCAAAAAAGCCCCCTGGTTCAATGATGACCTTAAGAAAACCAAGAAGATATGTCGCACCCTCGAAAAAGCCTGGCGAAAAAACCCATCCACTGACAACCTAGCCACCTTCAAGAACGCCATCCGCAAACACCACCAACTGATCCGATCCACCAAGAAATCAGCATTCAAGGATCGACTCGACAACAACGCCCACAACAGCAAGGAACTATTCAACATCGTCAAAGAGTTTACCAACCCCACCGCCGGCACCAACGACATCACTCCCTCCCAAGACCTCTGCGACTCTCTTGCCTCGTTCTTCCACAACAAAATCGCTGACATACATAACAGCTTTGGAGACCAATCCACCTCACCCACCTCCGAACTAAAAAGCCCCTCCAACAACCTCTACGCCTGGAACCCAATCACCACTGAAGACACCATCCGCCTGATGAACACCATCCACTCAGGATCGCCAACCGACCCATGTCCCCACCACATTTTCAACAAAGCAGACTCCATTATCGCACCCCATCTCCGAGAAGTCATCAACTGCTCCCTCAACTCCGCTACCTTCCCGGAAAGCTGGAAACATGCCGAACTCAGCGCCCTCCTGAAGAAACCCACAGCAGACCCCACTGAACTTAAGAACTACCGCCCCATTTCGCTCCTCCCATTCCCTGCCAAAGTCATTGAAAAAGCCGTCAACAGTCAACTCGCCGCCTTCCTCGAATCCAACAAATCCCTTGACCCTTCACAGTCTGGCTTCTGAGCCAAACACAGCACAGAGACCGCCTTCATCGCAGCAACAGACGACATTCGAACTCTACTGGACAACGGAGAAACAGCTGCCCTCATCCTACTTCACCTCTCGGCAGCCTTCGACACAGTCTGTCACAGCACCCTTATGCAACGCCTCAGCAATGTCGGAATACAAGGAAAAGCACTGGACTGGATCATCTCTTTCCTCGCCGGAAGAACCCAGAGAGTCCGCCTCCCCCCTTTTAGATCAGAGGCCACCGAAGTCATCTGCGGCGTACCACAAGGATCATCACTCAGCCCCACCCTCTTCAACGTATACATGAGTCCCCTTGCATCCATCGCGCGCCAACACAACCTCAACATCATCTCCTACGTAGACGACACCCAGCTGATCCTCTCCCTCACCAAAGACCCAAACACCGCCAAAACCAACCTACACGAAGGGATGAAAGAAGTAGCCGAGTGGATGAAGAACAGCCGTTTAAAACAGAACTCGGACAAAACGGAAGTCCTCATCTTAGGATCATCCCCCTCCGCCTGGGACGACTCATGGTGGCTATCGGCCCTGGGAACCGCATGCATACCAACGGATCACGCACGTAACCTGGGCTTCATCCTGGACTCCTCCCTCTCGATGACCAGACAAGTCAACGTCGTATCATCATCATGCTTCAACATGCTACGTATGCTCAAAAAAATCTTCCGCTGTATACCCACCGAAACAAGAAAGACGGTCACCCATGCACTGGTCACTAGCCGACTGGACTACGGAAACACCCTTTCCGCCGGAACCACAGCCAAACTACAGAAAAACTCCAACGCATCCAAAACGCCTCAGCCAGACTCATCCTAGACGTCCCCCGTCAAGCTCACATTTCCGTTCACCTGAAAGACCTCCACTGGCTCCCCGTCAACAAGAGAATAACGTTCCGTCTCCTCACCCACGCACACAAAGCCCTCTACGACCTGGGACCCGAATACCTCAACACGCGCCTGTCCTTTTACACCCCCACCCACCAACTTCGATCGTCCAATCAAGCCCTCGCCGCAATTCCACGCATCCAAAGATCCACCATGGGGGGAAGATCCTTCTCCTACTTAGCGGCCAAGACCTGGAATTCTCACCCCACCCACCTCCGCCTTACACAGAACCACCTCTCCTTCAGAAAACAACTAAAAACTTGGATATTCGATAAGTTAAGTACCCCCCCTCCCTCAAGCGTCTTGAGACCCTCTGGGTGAATAATGCGCTATACAAATTTTTAAACGTAAACTTTAAACTCATGCTGTATTTGTTATGTTATGTTATGTTATTAAAAATTTGTAGAGCGCGCATACGCCCGAAAGCTTCTTGGCGCTGGAAAGAGATAACATAACAAGAGGTAAGTGTGCAAGAATCTTTATTTCAGATACGCCTGTGTGAAGAGATGAGTCTTAAATGCCTTTCTAAAGGCAAGGAGGTCCTTACTCTGTCTGAGAACTAATGGCAGAGAGTTCCAAAGGGTAGCTGCTAAAAACTGGAAACTGCTGCCTCCTTGTCGTTTTTTCTTGAAGCGTGGTACCTCAAGTAGGTCTTTGTGGGCTGATCTTAGACTACGTGAGGGGGCATATCTTCCAATCAGCTGTCTAATGAAAAGAGGTCCCTTACCTTGCAAAGCCTTGAAAATGATACACCCAACTTTAAATTCGGCTCTTTGGGCCACAGGTAGCCAGTGCAAGGTCTCTAAGCCTGTTTTGATCGATTCCCATTTGGGTACATTACAGATCAGCCTGGCGGCCTGGTTCTGTAAGTACTGCAGTCTTCGAAGTTGGCCTACCGGTAGGCCAAGGTATAGACTGTTTGAGAAGGCGATGTGGGAAAGGACTAGGGCCATGACCACCTGAATTAGGGCGGAATGGGTAAGGAAGTGTGCAATTTTCCTAATTTTCCTCAGTTGGAAAAATCCAGAGGAAACCACAGTTCCAATTTGGGATTTTAACGTGAGGTCCTCATTGATGGTTATCCCAAGACTTTTTACAGTCAGAGATTTCTTAGGTGGGAGGCCCATATCAACAGGCCAGAAGGTAGGGCTCCAACTAATTCCGCTTTTACCGGGCAAGATTAGCTCGGTTTTCCCCGGGTTTAATTTCAGATGATTTGAGGACATCCAACTCTGGATTAAAGTCATAGTGGATTGAAAGTCCTCCACAGCATTTGGGGAGTTAAGTGTAAAAACTAGCTGCAAGTCATCTGCATAATTGTATACAGTGACTTTAGGGTTTCTCAAAGCAAAAAGAAGGGGCCGCATATACAAATTAAACAATAAAGGAGATAACGAAGAGCCCTGGGGCACCCCGCAAAAGGAATTGACTTTAGCAGCAGAAAAGGAGCCTAGGCGAACAGCCTGAGTACGTTCAAAAATGAACGATTTCAGCCAGGCTAGAGCGGAGTCTCTGAGGCCTGCCTGTTCGACACGGTTGACCAGAATAGAATAGTCAACCGTGTCGAATGCGGCGGACAAATCAAGAAGTACCAGGGCTTGATGAAGATTTTTGTCAGCATTGGACCTCAAGGTGTTCTGAACGGCCAATATTACTGCCTCGGTAGAGTGACCCGGCCGAAAACCTGCTTGGTTGGGTTGGAGATAGCCTGATTCCTCCACGAAGTTTGAGAGGCAGTTGGTAACATGAGCCTCCAACATTTTGGATAGGAAGGGCAGCGGGGATATAGGCCGGTAATTCGTGAGGTCCAGCGGGTCAATGCCAGGTTTCTTGGTGAGGGGTATCAGTAAGGCCTGCTTGAAGCTAATGGGCAGTGTCCCTGAAGTAAGAGAATCGTTAAGCAAGGGCATCATGCTATTGGGCATGGCTCGACCGATTTCTTTCATAATTTGGGGAGGGCAAGCATCCATGGGGGAGCCTGATTTGACTCTAGACAATAGTTCCAAGAATGTTTGCAAATCAATAGGGGGAAAAGAATGTAAAGTTAAGGGATTAAAATAAATGTCATCCACAGGGGCACAAGCTGGGCATGTAAGGATGTTCTGTTTAATCAATAAGATCTTATCGCGAAAAAAAGCATTCAGGGAGTTGCATAGCGCTTGTGTAGGAACTACCGGAGGAGAAGTTCTGTCATCATTGCATAGGTCATTTACAATCCTAAAGACTTCTTTTGACTTATTGGTGGAGTTTAAGATTTTAGATGAATAGTAGGTAGTCTTGAAGTTATGTAGAGTTTTTTGGTATGTCTTCCTGGCTAAGCAATACGTAGCCCTGGCTAAAGGGCAGTACTGAGAACGCCATGTTCTTTCCTTTTGCCTCACTTCCAGTTTCAATTTTCTTAGCTCAGGTGTAAACCATTTATGTGCGTCCGGACTTCTAGAGCTGCAAAGACGCGTAGGAGGTGCATAGATGTTAATCGCTGCAGTGAGCCATTCATTAAACCGAAGGTCAGCCTCCTCCACATTAGTGCTGTCAAGGGGAAGGGAATCACTCAAAAAGTTTAGAAAGGCTGACATATCCATAGAAGTCCATTTCCTGATGGTTTTACTGGTTTGTAGCTTAAATTGGGTGGTCTTATCTAACTGGAAAGAGAAGCTTATGCTGTGGTGATCAGACCAACAGCAAGGTTTTATGTCTATTAAGGATAGTGGTAGATTCAAGGACCAGATTTGGTCAAGACTATGGCCCTTCTGGTGAGTCTCAGTGTGGATGTGTTGTGTCAAATTGAGATCACAAAAAAGTTCTCTCATCTCTACGGCTTGGGGGTCTAATGATAAGTTGTCAAACCAGAAGTTTAAATCCCCGACCAACAGTAATTTAGGGTGGGTTGTGACCAACGGAGCCAATAGCTGTGCTAAATTAGATGGAAAAGTGGCCATGGTTTGGGGTGGGCGATATAGTAGGACCAGTACAAGTGATCCATTAGGAGTGTCTATTTTGGCGACGATATTTTCAGTATTAGGTAGAGGCAAAGATGGTAGCTGTCTAAGTTGAAATTTCTTATTAACAATAATAGCCACTCCTCCCCCTATTTTTCCTCCTGGGCGTATTGCTGATAAAATGTAGTAATCAGCAGGTAGGGCAGCTAAAATGTCCGGTAATGAATCTGGGGTGAGCCAGGTCTCGGTCAGTAGCAGCAGATCAGGTTGTTTATCCATAAGTAACAGAAAGATATCTGACTGATGTTTAATCATAGAACGGGTGTTTAGATATAAACACCTGAACATGTAGGTGGGACTATGTGTGGTCGTGAGCATCGAGTACTTAGGAGCAGGGGTGACTGTAGGGGTGGCGGGGATGCCTATACCCAAGTGTGTAATATGTTTCGCCGTGTTATGGGGGACAGGTGGACACATCGTAGTGGTTGGTCGTAGCGCTAGTAGATCAGCGGATGTGTAAATATAGGAACAGGCAGAGTCCTTAGCCCCTAGTCCCGGAGGCTCGCGGACGAGCGCAGACGAGCTTGACTCTAGCGCGACTCCGGCGCGCCTCCATCGCGCCCGCTGCGCTCGTCCGCTGCGCTCCCTCCAACACATTACGTTTTATGGGAAGGAGCCTTGAGCAACTGGACCGCTACCTCAGGTCCCAGTGCTCTCGGACTCCTCCCAATATGGCGCCCGTTCTCGCCACCAGACCGGCACCAGGAGCCGCGGTAGATGAGCCGCCCTCCACACGATCGGCAGGGGAGCCGCGGTGGACCGGGGCAGAGGGGCTGCTGTCTAAAGGTAAGAGACAAGTGGCGCTGATGATCAGCTGCACAGCGCGCCTAACGCGATGCAGGCAGAATACACCTTCAGCAAGTGAAAGGGTCTAACAAATAAAATAACCGTATTAATCACAGTTAAGTGTAAAACATAGCATTAGTGCAGGCACAAGTCACAAATAAAATCAGATTCTCAAGCTGCGCCCTTGTGCGCTATCACTCTTTCAATGGCGCCGGGAAGCTGCCACCAACCCGGAATCCACGAGGAAAGAGCAAATCCCTGACGTTTTATGGGAAGGAGCCTTGAGCAACTGGACCGCTACCTCAGGTCCCAGTGCTCTCGGACTCCTCCCAATATGGCGCCCGTTCTCGCCACCAGACCGGCACCAGGAGCCGCGGTAGATGAGCCGCCCTCCACACGATCGGCAGGGGAGCCGCGGTGGACCGGGGCAGAGTCGCTGCTGTCTAAAGGTAAGAGACAAGTGGCGCTGATGATCAGCTGCACAGTGCGCCTAACGCGATGCAGGCAGAATACACCTTCAGCAAGTGAAAGGGTCTAACAAATAAAATAACCGTATTAATCACAGTTAAGTGTAAAACATAGCATTAGTGCAGGCACAAGTCACAAATAAAATCAGATTCTCAAGCTGCGCCCTTGTGCGCTATCACTCTTTCAATGGCGCCGGGAAGCTGCCACCAACCCGGAATCCACGAGGAAAGAGCAAATCCCTGACGTTTTATGGGAAGGAGCCTTGAGCAACTGGACCGCTACCTCAGGTCCCAGTGCTCTCGGACTCCTCCCAATATGGCGCCCGTTCTCGCCACCAGACCGGCACCAGGAGCCGCGGTAGATGAGCCGCCCTCCACACGATCGGCAGGGGAGCCGCGGTGGACCGGGGCAGAGGGGCTGCTGTCTAAAGGTAAGAGACAAGTGGCGCTGATGATCAGCTGCACAGCGCGCCTAACGCGATGCAGGCAGAATACACCTTCAGCAAGTGAAAGGGTCTAACAAATAAAATAACCGTATTAATCACAGTTAAGTGTAAAACATAGCATTAGTGCAGGCACAAGTCACAAATAAAATCAGATTCTCAAGCTGCGCCCTTGTGCGCTATCACTCTTTCAATGGCGCCGGGAAGCTGCCACCAACCCGGAATCCACGAGGAAAGAGCAAATCCCTGACGTTTTATGGGAAGGAGCCTTGAGCAACTGGACCGCTACCTCAGGTCCCAGTGCTCTCGGACTCCTCCCAATACGGCGCCCGTTCTCGCCACCAGACCGGCACCAGGAGCCGCGGTAGATGAGCCGCCCTCCACACGATCGGCAGGGGAGCCGCGGTGGACCGGGGCAGAGGGGCTGCTGTCTAAAGGTAAGAGACAAGTGGCGCTGATGATCAGCTGCACAGCGTGCCTAACGCGATGCAGGCAGAATACACCTTCAGCAAGTGAAAGGGTCTAACAAATAAAATAGCCGTATTAATCACAGTTAAGTGTAAAACATAGCATTAGTGCAGGCACAAGTCACAAATAAAATCAGATTCTCAAGCTGCGCCCTTGTGCGCTATCACTCTTTCAATGGCGCCGGGAAGCTGCCACCAACCCGGAATCCACGAGGAAAGAGCAAATCCCTGATGTTTTATGGGAAGGAGCCTTGAGCAACTGGACCGCTACCTCAGGTCCCAGTGCTCTCGGACTCCTCCCAATATGGCACCCGTTCTCGCCACCAGACCGGCACCAGGAGCTGCGGTAGATGAGCCGCCCTCCACACGATCGGCAGGGGAGCCGCGGTGGACCGGGGCAGAGGGGCTGCTGTCTAAAGGTAAGAGACAAGTGGCGCTGATGATCAGCTGCACAGCGCGCCTAACGCGATGCAGGCAGAATACACCTTCAGCAAGTGAAAGGGTCTAACAAATAAAATAACCGTATTAATCACAGTTAAGTGTAAAACATAGCATTAGTGCAGGCACAAGTCACAAATAAAATCAGATTCTCAAGCTGCGCCCTTGTGCGCTATCACTCTTTCAATGGCGCCGGGAAGCTGCCACCAACCCGGAATCCACCGCATTTTGGACCGCATGGGTTGGAACTAAATATGGATGTGATTCTTATGCCTTCATAAGGATATTATTTATTATAACCACATAAGGGCATGAATCAGGAATATCGAATTAGGGTCCTAGATAGAATTACAACAGTTCAGAGTTAAGATAGGTGTTATAGTTGATGCTATGTCCCTATTGATTATTACTAGTACTATGTTTTGTATCACATTGGCTGGCTGTAACTAAGCCTCATGGGATTTGTAGTTTTTTCATGTTCTTGACTGCTTCTATTTAAATGAATGCAAGATTAGAGAAGCATAATACTCACCTGCGTGTCTTTAATAAAATTAAGATGTTCCTTCATAAATTACTAGGAAAATCTACATAATTTTTTTTATTTCATGTGTTTGATGTACAACTGCCTGTTAGGAAACACCCAACAATTTGTATTTAAAAATGTATTTATGTTTACATTTATCAGTTTTATTATCAGTGTTTGGCCATTAAAATCAGGTGTCATTTTTTTTTTCCTATTTTCCTTTTACATGCATTTAAAAAATGTGGGATGATCTCAAGAGGATGATGCAATACCCCATTGTCCCCCATAAGGAATTTCTTGCATCTGGTGGAGGACAGCAGCCATCACAACAACTGTATCAATGGGATAAGATTCTAAGGGCCATCACAATTGTCTTGTGTTTATGGTGGAAGATATGGAGTGTTAGACAGTAGGCAAGGCACAGATTTGTAAGTGTATGTTGCGTCATTCCCTGTCTGGGAGTAGGTGTTTAAAGTTGACGTGCCCTTTATGATGGATTTTCCAGTATAATGCGCTGTCATCATGTGTCCATTGCACATGACAACCCTCAAACGTTAGACATCAAATGGAGTGTCTGTTTTTTGCTTCCTTTTTTGTTTTACTAGTGCCAAGTCCCCTTTTTTGAAGAGTGTTTCCTGTGTGAGTCGGGATGATCTGCATATGTTTTCATCTTGCACTTTTGAGAGGCAAACATCATCTGCATTTGTCAATCGGTCCGATGTCAATTGTGGTAGTTTGGTTCTGATGGCTCTCCAAAATAACAAGGTGGCACAACTTTCACCAGTTGTGGAGTCAGGAGTTATTTGATAGTTATGTAGGGCTTGACACATGGCTTAGTTGTGACCGATTCCCTCTATCGATACTCACTGAAATACCTTCTTGAGGATATCCATGAATCATTCAACAACACCATTGACTTGGGGCCAGAGAGGTGTACTCTTTTGATGCTTGAAATTGAGCCGAACAATAAACTTCTTAAATTCGTTGCTATTGAGTGGTGGGCCATTGTCGGATTTGAGAATAGCAGGGATGCCCCACAGGTCTTCCACCACAGGAAAATGTGAATAGTCATCAATAACCACCATGAGATGAAGTCCATTTCCTAGAGATCCAAAGAAATCGACTGTCAATTTCCCCCAGAAATGCACAGTATGGTCAGATATTGTTAATGGATGGTGTGTCACCTTGGGGGATAAACAGTTAAAAAGGTGGCATGCTTTCAGCTCTTTCTCAACTCGTTCATCTAGGCAAGGGAACCACACTCGGTCTCTTTGGGCTATTTTTGTGGCTGCAATGCCACAATGTCTTTCATGGGTCAGTTCAACGTTTTGCTGTCTCAGGCTCACAGGTGTGGTAATTCTCAAGCCTCTCAGTAAGATACCTTCTCAGGTGATGGGTGTCTCTTTTTGTACATTTTTGAATTTGTGAAATTCAACATCATCTGCAAAAGGTCGAACACTTTTCTTCCAAGATTGCGTTGTAATGATGTCTTTGAGGATGAGCATGTCTTTATCTGCATTCATAGCAGCATTAATTTGTTCAATGGATAGAGCTACTTGCATGCTGAACCTCACCATGAAGTTGAGATACTCTTCAGCCACTTTGGACGTTGAACTGTGGTGATGTGGTGGCACTCATGAAAAGTAGTCGGCAGGGTTTATCTCTGTCCCCAGCTTGTGTACAATCGCATAATTGCACTCTTGCAGTCACAATCCCCATCTTGCGATATGAGGGGGCATCTTAGCTTTCAGGTTTCTGAAGATAGTGAACAACACCCGGGGGTCCGTGATGATAGTAAAACATTTCCCATATAAAAAGACATGAAAATGTTTGCAGGCCCACACTACAGCCAGACTGTCCTTCTACAGCTGAGAATAGGCATGTTCTGTTTCAGACAGGCTTCTACTAGCATAGGCTGCAATTTGTTTCTGGGTTTTTGGATTACCATTGTGTTGATCAAGGAGTGCGCTCAGCCCAATCAGGCTCGCATCTACTGTGATCTCAGTTTGTACCTTGGGGTCAAAGTAGGCCATTTCAGTTGCAATCTCAATTGCATGTTTTATGTCTTTGAAACTTTGGTTGCATTCAAGAGACCACTGAAATGGGACATTTTGCTTTGTTCTCTCAATGGGGCACTCACTGTAGCAAAGTCACGAATGTACATTGAGCAATAACTAGCCATGCCTAAGAAGGAGCGCAGCATGGTTACATCTTGTGGGGGGGCAAGCAGATGACAATGCTTGCACTTTATTCAAGTCAGGAGTTAGTCTCTTATCAGAGAATATGTGCCCAAAAATTCGAATTTGGTTTTGTGAAACTCGCGCTTTGCCGCATTCAAAGTGATACCTGCATCAGCAAGTAATTGGCAGACTTGTGTAAGGGTATTGTCATGCTCCTTTTCTGTTGTGCCGAATACCGGTATGTCATCACTGTAATTGAAAGCATGTGTGACAGGTTGAATTACTCGGTGGATGACATCCTGAAATATCTCCGCAGCTGAAGATACACCAAAATGTAAACTTTTGTATCTGAACTAACCAACATGACTCAAAAAAGGAGTGATGTACCTACAGTTCTCTTCCAGCTCAATTTGATGATATCCTTTCTTCAGGTCAAGAAGGGTGAAGCCTTTGACTCCTTTCAGCTACATGATCATGTCTGTGATGTGGAGACCAGGATGTCTTTCTCTTTCGATTGCTTTGTTGGCCTGGCGTATTTCAATACATATGAGCACTGTAACTCTACTGTCCTTTTTTGGCACCACAGCTATTGGTGAAACCCATGGCGTATACCTTTGTGTTTGATGGGGTAAGGCTTAGGAGATAAGCTTTTACATTTCTCTACTGGCATGATATTAATCAACACACCACTGTCTATAATGAAGGTTATGGGGCAATCGTTCAAATTTAATGTAATTTTAGGACAATCTCCAAATGAAACTTATTGCTACATTTGGTGCTTTTCATTTCACTTTTGATATTTTTTGCAAGTAGCTAATCCCTCATGTGCACACCATTTCATGATAGATATCAGCAAATCACTTGCGTCTTCTTCACTGGCACTGGATAGTGATGGTGAAGGTGAAGAGCCTTTGTATGATGACTTTGACAATGATTGACTTTGTTTTATTTCTACTTATCATAGCTATTTTTTAAGTCTGGGCTGTGAACTCTGCTGCACTTGTGGAGCTTGTGGAGTTTTTCGCACTCTGAGTTACATTGAGATCGTGAAGTTCTGAAAAGCTCCGCTCCCCGTAGTGGAGCGGATTTCTTTCCCTCACTCGCGCTCGTCAACGGCAAGATGGCGAGCGTGAGCATGGAAAATTCCACCTCCCGGTGAGATTTTTCCTTGTTCGCGATTGTCAACATCAAGTTGGCGAGTGTGGAAAATCAACCTCCCTGCAAGATTTGGTCAACGAAGGTGGTCAAATTCCTCATTGCGAGTGGTCTTGACTGATCGCATTGAGAAACCGTCCATTTGCGTTGAGAAAGCTCCTGCTCAAGTATAAATCTGCTTGAGCGACAGAAAGGAAGCAGTGCCTGCTTGCTTTGTGCCATTCGGGTTGATTGCACAGTGCGGACAAGCACCTGGCACTGAAAATCACAGAGAACAGCATTTCTCTAATGCACTCCGCCACTTACGGAGCTCTGCATATCGCGGCTGATTTTTTTTGCACTTCGTGGAGTACCCCGTAGCGGAACTCTGCCCAGGCTTGCTTATTTTGCCTTTTGGACCTGTGGGTGTGAGAGGAATGCTTCTGAACATTGCATCAGTTTGTGAGACTTTCTTTAGCACTTCTTTCACTCCATCAGCATCAAGGTTTGTTTTAGGTATGTAATGCTTTTCCTATTGACTTTTTCTTTTAGCGCATCTAGGAAGTCATCAAACATTTCAATTCATGCAGCCCACCTGGTACCATTGTTTAAAAAAATATATATATTTTTTTTTATTAAAAGTTTTTGGGAGTTACAGCACAGCAAAAACCAAACAAAAAACCCACAATTTCCATACATTCCATACATTGGACTACTTTTATGATCACATTTCTAGGATTTAAAAAACAATATGAATCAAGTTAAAGAAAGAGAAGGGGAAAGAAAAGAAAAGATAAGGAATTAAAAGAAACCTAGCTCATCAGCCTTAATGACCTAACCCAAATGTTTTAACTTTTTCTTTCACCTCTGAATGGGTTCCCAGATTCGCCTCCCAAGCACTCTGCCCCCTTTACCCTTCCTTGCGTAAATCCCCATCTCCAAATTAATCACAGCGAGGAGATTAGCTAACCATTGGTGTACTGTTGGAGGTGCTCTATCCAACCATGTCTTTGCTATACCCATACGTAAAACAGCCATAGCCATCAACAAAAAGTAGGCGTAAGGACTCTGCTCGGGTGCTCTGGTAATTCCAAGTATAATCAATACAGGTGTAAGGGAGATCTTGATCCCCAGAGACCTAACAAAAAATGTTTCTATGGCTCTATGAAGTGTGTACTGCTGCGGGCAGGTAGCAAAGATGTGAATTATGTCTTCCTCCGAGGAATCACAGCACGGGCAGTTGGTGCCTGTGGTTCCCCCCCATTGAGCTATCCTGGCAGGCGTATAATATAGGGAATATATTGTCTTATAATGCTGGGCCTGCAATCCAACTGAGCATAGCAAGGTTTGTCCCATTTCCAATGATTCCTTAAAGCAGTCCTGCTCTAGCCCCAGTTTCTCTGTCCATTTGGTGGCAAATTTCACCAAGTCATCCACCGTTGTTGCAGAGAGCTCTGAATAAAATCTGCGGATAGAGCAGTCCGCCCCCCTTTCGATAACCTCAAGGATCTTGTTCTTACTGAACCCTGCCGGACCTCCCTGCTTTTATGAAAAGAAGCTCCGGACCTGCAGGTATTTGAAAAAGCTCATACTGTCAATCCCATATAATGCCTTTAACTCTGCGAACTGGAGGAACCCATGAGGCCCCATCCCATCTCCCAGTTTCAGAATTTCCTGTGTTCGCCATCCAGCCATAACTGAATCCGCAAATATTTCTCCTGGGAGGGACACATTCCTATGAGTATGGGCGTTAAACCTTCCGAGTCCATATTTTTTCAAAATGTCTGCTCATATCTTATAGGCTGCCTGCATCGTCTTAAACCTCATTCTCTTATAATAGCTAAAATCAGCACAATTAAGAAAACAGCTTCTAGCTTCTTCGCCCAGAATCGCCACGTATATGTCGGTGGGACAAGCTTTTACTTTTGGGTCCCCTGTCCCTCCACCTACAATCCCTGCATGTACTGAAGTGCCGCTGCCCAATAATACATTTTGAAATCAGGGACCGCCCAGCCTCCTCTGGCCCTAGGAAGAGTCATATACCGCAATGTCCTCCTTGTCTTGACCTGTGCCCATATAAATCTGTTCATTATTTGTTCCAATGCCACAAACCATTTGGCCTAAAAAAAAGTGGAATTGTCCTGAAGAAATAAAGAAACTTAGGTAAAATGATAATTTTTATCATGTTTATCTGCCTCACTATTGACAGGTGAAGATTATGCATCCTTTCAAGGTCATGTTTGACTTATGCGATCAAAGGCTCCATATTCCTCTCCACTGTTTTGTCAAGATCAGCCGAAATACTAACCCCCAAGTATACTGCTGAATTGACCACCCACTCATCATCGCACATTGCCCTGCTGTTTTTAATTATATGGTTTTTAGCCCTATTGAGTGCATATCCTGAGACCTGCCCAAATAGCTGAGCTTCTGCCTCCACCTTCTCAACCGTCGTGACTGGCCTTGATGTGACGACTGCCACGTTGTCTGTGTACGCAAATGTTTTAAAATCTCGTCCTTGCGCTTTTAGTGGTAGAATCCTATTGATTGATTTCAACCTGCATAGCAGCGGGTCAATATAGAGGGCAAACAGAAGTGGCAAGCATGGGCACCCCTGCCGAGTTACCCGCTTAATCAGAAAAGGCGCAGTATACCCTTTAATATTCCTGAGCCGGGCCGTAGGGCCTCTGTAGAGAGCTTGCATTGCTTTGATAAATCCCTCCGCTATACTGCTCCACCTCATGGTCATCCAGAGGTAGTCCCAGGCAACCCTTTTGAATGCCTTCTCTGCGTCTAATAGGAGGACAGCCTTAGGGTCCCCTGAGACCTCCACTGCATCGAACAAGGTAATGACCTGCCAAATGTGCTGTGTCGTGCCCTTGCCTGGTATAAAACCATGCTGGGTGGGGCTGACCAATCCCTCTATTACTTTGCCTAGTCTAAGTACCGATTGCCTTATAAAATATCTTTGCACAACATGTCTTTTTCTTGCGGCCCAGATCAGCTTGCCCCCCCAAGCCCTAAGCCAGCCAACCCGTTTATATTAAAGTCACCACAACAAATTATTGGCTCTGGCCATAAGGCCAATTCTGAATCCACAAACTCAAAAATATCAGGGTGGTTTTGCATTGACCCATAAACTGAGCCTAATGTGATTGTTTCCCCCTGTACTGAACGCTCAAGAAGGACCCATCTACCCCTTTGGTCCTCGAGTGTTCTTTTTAACTATAATGCCACTTCTTTCGGCTAACACGGCCACCCCCCTAGTCTTGGAGCCCTGCTTAGTATGTGCAAGCAGAGAAAAACCCAACTGTTCCAGCAAATATCCCCTCACTACTTCTATATGTGTCTCCTGTAAACATACAAGGTCTAATCGCACTGATCCCAGCATGGCGGCCACTCGCTGTCTTTTCATGTGATCATTGAGCCCACAGACATTTATTGACGCTATCCACACACTCATCAAAATACATGAAATGGAAGGGCCGTCTATGCTGTCAGTAAATTAAAGAAACTTGGATATCGTACTGAGCTGTAATGCATGTACTCTCCTTTGTGCCCCCTCCTCCCCCAACCCCCCAACCCTGCCTCCCCTCCTGCCAGACCCCCCTTTGAACCCACCCCCCACTCCCCTTAAAGGCAAATAGGTCAAGCATGACCTATGCGTGGACGCCTAGCTCGCAGCCATTGCAGACTCCCCCCCTCCAGTGAGTTGTTTACTCCAGTTAGTGTTCCCCTTCCAATCAGTGCTAACTCAGAATAACATTACCCCTCCACCAAAATTCAGCATAAGATAAGAATGAGTGCTACCCGAGGCATAAGAGTTCTAATCTGACCATAGTACTCCGCTAGCCCCGTTCATGAATTACCTACTCCTTACCTCTGTACCCTCATCCCCCTTCTGCCCTTTTAATTCGTCCAGATACTGCTGCGCCTTCACCTCAGAAAAAAACACTTTAACCTGCCCCTTTGTAACCACTTTTAACCTTGCAGGGTACAGCAAGTATACCTCGGAACCATGACCCTGGAATGGAGCTATCAGCTGCCTTAGCCTCCACCTTCTTTCTACAGTGGCATGGCAGAAGTCAGGGCGGGCAAAAAACGTAATGTCATTGAATGTATGTTTAGGTTCAGGCTTCGCCTTATCCATAACCTCTTGCCTAAGCAGGTAGTTACCCACGTACACCAAGATTGCCCTAGGTCTGTCTGGCTGGGCCCCCGAGCCCTTTCCTTAGGGTCAGAGGGAACCGATGTGCACTCTGCACCTCACTCTCCCAATTCCAGGAATCCATCTTGGGGAAGGCACCCTTAAGTAACTTAATAACAAACATCCTGATGTACTGCCCCTCCACCCCCTCGGCCACACCCAGCAGTCTCATATTGTTCCGCCGCTGGCGATTTTCAAAATCCTCCATCTTCCACTGGATATCCTCTGCCATCTTCTCTTGAGATTGTTTGAAGGTTTGCCAGCTGCTGACATCGTCCTCAAGCCGTCCTGTTCTTTCTTCCACAAGAGCCACTCTATCTCCTATATCCTCATAAAGTTTATTCATTTTCCTCAGGGAACTTTGGATCTTCTTGGTCGCTTGTTTGGCCCCTTGTTTGGCCCTATGGCTCTCCATCCTTGTTCTCCCTGCATCTGCTTTAATGTGCTGAACAGCAGATCCAGTGATGCAGCCTGCCACTGAGGCTGGGGCTGAGGGGGTGACCCGGTTTGCCCTACTCACTGCCACCATATTGATGGCTGAGTAGTCCCAGACCAACTTTCTAGCAGTATTATTGGGGCTCTCCAATGCTTTAGCCTTGATTTTTGACCTTCTCTTCCGCTGTTTGTTTTTCTGGGCCAATGAGGAACTACCAGAGTCCGTGTCCTAGGGGGAGCTCCCTTCACTTGATGGAAATGACCTTGAGTCTTCATTAAGCAAGAAAAAGCAGTCCCAATCAGGTATCTTGCCTTATTTCCTTAACAACCTTATGATTGCTCAACATTAAATCCATTTCCCCAGTACTCACAGTTCCAATTGTAGTAGGCACCTCTGTTCTCCCTGGGGGGCGAGTGCACTCCTCCTGGCTGTTCTGTGCAATTAGTGAGTCTCCCCTTGAGCCGAGTTGCTCTCTCCATTTTTTGTCCATGTGTTCCACAGCAGCTCTCTGTTCCTCGCTCCCTGATACCTCACCAGGCGGCCCTTGCAACACTGTTGCACAGCGTTGCCTAGCTACCAGATTTCTGGCGTCCTCGGGGCAGGCTTCAGCGTCTCCCTTCTCTGTGCTCTCTGACACTTCCAGCGCCTGCTCCGTGGGTTTAGCGGCAAAAGCCTCATCCAAGGTAGGTTGGCGTAGGGAGGAATCTCTGGTTTTAACTTACTTATCTTGTGCCCTTTTGTGTAACAGTTTTCTTAGCGCTGTCAGCGGCACCTTTGACTGCCGTATTCGTGGCGGTGTTTGCCGGTTGCTCGTTTGCCCTCTTCGCGGCCGTCCCGAGGGGTCTTCGCGCTGCCCCCGTGGACCGCAGTGCTGTGGCTGTCGTGCTGGCTGCTAGAGTATCTCTGCTGGAGTCCTTAGCACCTTCCTTAGGATCCCCCAACTCCTTCGGATCTTTCGCTGGTTTCGGCCCTCGTGGAGCCATCGTATTACCCGCCATTGATCTGAGCAGCAGCGCAGCTATTCTCGTAAGTCTGTTTTGTAAAAACGTAAACAATGAAACTGCTGGATATGATAGCCACCGTGCTGCTGTACAGGTCCATTGCCTCACTGCTACGGGATAATCCTAGTTTTTAAGGGACCACAGCATCCTCCTCAGTATGTCATCTTACACTGGAGGGGAGGAAGAAAAATCTGCAACTGTGTGCTACGGCCCGTCGGTGGCCATCTTGCCCCTCCACCTGGGACCAATGTTTTGTTTTTTTGCCAAGTCAGACAAATGTGGTGGCTTCGGGAAAGTAGTCATGTAATACCAGGCACTCCCTTGTTTTGCCACAAAGAGCATGTGCTGCTCAGGCAGCGTTCTTCACAAACAGCAGGATGGGCAACCTCTCCACGCGTCACCCCTGTTGTTTGGGCTTGGTCGTCTCTTCCGACTTTGAGGTTAGATAGCACTTAACTTGCTCATGCCAGTAGGTATCTCTGTTTTCGACCTCACCAACAAATTCTGGCAGGCTTTTTGAATGTGCTCCTCTGCAAGGTCTTTGGCGTATTGGAGGGCTGTGTATGGACTGAAACGGAGCTTCTACTCCCCATACGCCAACTGCAGGTTGCTTTGCATTGATTTGGGGCACACATGACACGCACACACAGTTTGCGACCCTTTTGCAAATTCTCACAGAGAGCAGTCTTGACCCATCGGAGCACATATCCCATCCTCATTGCCAGATGTAGTGTTGTTTCCAGCCCCGGGGCATGCTAATGAAATACGCCGCACATGAGCTCTGCAATACACGTCTTTATTCTTCAACATACAACCACATACTGCTCGCATTGCATCAAACTTTGTTAACCACTTCTTAACACCTCCCAGCAGATTACATAATTACTCTTTAGAGTTCAGCCAGAACCACAAGCGTCCTAGCATGCATAATCTCAAGACACTACAGTGTGCACTTCCCAAAATATCCACCACCACAAAAGTACAACAAAATGCACACTTAAGCGACTTTCCAATGACTCAGAATAATATATCCACTTAGCCTATATTTCTGTTGATTAAAATGGTGGGACATTCACAACAAATAACAGTAGCTGGCTCTTCTAGTAAGTGCCTCACAACTCATCTCAGTGCCAACAGAGGTCCTACATACCTAAAGATATCCACCATGTGATCAATGTGGAGGAGTTACCAAAGGAGGGTGATCTGACAGTACCCTTACATCCAAGTGAATCCCAGGGCACACACAGATGAGTACTCCCATGCTCTTGTCAGACCCCATTTAGGTGATCCACAGGGCAGAAAATTGGTACTTGGCCCAATCAGGATAGTTGACGTCACTTCTCACGGGTTTTCTGGGGCCTGTCCTTCTATGGACTTGCAAACTGGTCCAAGTATTCCCTTTCTACACTGGACTCCTAGGGTAGGGAGGTAGGGAACAGTTCAAAGCATCTCAGTAAGGTAGTGTGGATAGTAGAGATTCAGCACCCAATCACTGAGTAAATGTAAAAATGTAATTTACAGCCCAATGCTTGTCAAATGGACTAAGAGCTGTAGAAGGTGCACAATAAGGTTCACAGGATTCTCTACCGAATTAAAAAATTAAAGTAATTATGATACGAACTCAAGTACTGGCTCACAATGTTGCAGCTGAGCAACTGCATAGATTAGTGAGAGCTGTAGGTCAATCCATAGCAAATGACAGTTCAGTGCTGGTGTGGGGATAGCAATGTTCAAATCATTGTCCCACAAAATTTTGCTAGCCAGTGGCAGGCACTCAGGTCTGTCAAGTATGGTTAGTCCAGTGGATGGGGCAAGATTCATACCCATGGTGCTCATTTGGGCAGCACCAACTCCTTATCTCCGCAGTCAGCCATCTGGCATGCCTGAAGCTCCACAAAGTCACCTCCAGCGACCTTCTCCAGTAGGCATGGTTAACGGATCTTGTTCCTTTGGTCCTGGTGCTTGTGTAATCACGGAAGTGCACTTAACATAGATTCAGCAGAAGACATCTGCATCTTTCTATGCTGCAATCTCTCATTCAGTCAGTCTTTACTTTAACTTTAAACTGGGATACCAGATATAATCTTTGATGCTGGAGTCAGGCAGGGAGAAGAGGAACCTTTTTACTTCACGGGTCTTTTCAACAGTCTCGAAAATGTAATGTGCTCCCTCTGGGCTCACACACCGTGATTTTTCAACTTGGTTCTTCTTCATGGCAGGCAAACTCCTGTAGTTAATGGATCTCTCCTCTCCTCTCTCAAAAGGTAGGAAACTCCCCAGGGCACTGACAATTCTGCAGGGTTTACGATCAAGACTTGCAAACACCAGGGGGTGTAGCCTAACATTCTGGAGACTGGCTATTGTCAACAGCCCTGGAACAGGCCAACTCTTTTTGGATAGTGAATCACCTTGAATAGGAACAAGGTGGGGAAGTTTTGCACCCACTTTTATAGAGTGTTTTCAGACGGGCTTAGAAAATGGTTTGGCCTGGTTTCTTGCCATAGTTAATTTTTCTTCTGCAGAGCAGAAAGTTTCTTTGTGCAAGGTGATGGCTCAACACTACAGGTAGTGACTATGATGCCTCCAAACAGGAGTTCCCACAACAAGAGCACAGTAATTGTGAAGCTATGCACCTGACTCTCATCAACCTTCCAAGATGGGCCACTTAGAAACTTCTATTTTACCAACACCTGACTCCCCCTATTTCTCCACCATTAACTAAATGACAGTGCTCATGTAGGACTAATCAGAAATTCTTTGCTTAAAATGTTGCATATCATTTCTAATGGAAGTTCTGTCTCTGCCCCTCCATAATTCTGGGTCTAGGTATACTCTCCTCCTCAGATATGCAGGTCATAGACTTCCAGTGTCTGGGGACTGCTTCACAACCTTCATCTTGTATAATATGAGTCAAGCTTCATCCAAAATAGATCCCCTTGGTAACAACATACATATACACTCAGAAACAATATGAAGTATTGCTACCATACATCATATATGCACACTCACTTGACAGTTACATTGAGATGTCAGCACGGAGCCTGATCATAACATGTGAGTGGAGCTTTACTTATGCAGTCTTGTAGTCATTTTCTGCATATCCCTGAACAGGTCAAAAGGCCTGCTCGGCTATTGATCACTGAAAAAAATTAATATGCTGAAAAAACCACTCACTATGCATGGCCTGGGATACAGACAGTAGTCTTGTGCCCACCCAATAGTATGCATTTGGTACCACTCCAAGAACTTAGAGAGAGCTCTTGGCCTCGGTCTCCATTTTGTGCCTAGGCCTACAGCACACACAGGGATTTTGTGCCTGCCAAGACCAAAATAAAGCCACAATACCAGATTTACTTGCAGCTGGGTCACTCAAGGCAGGGGCACATGTCCTTCATCCTGCAGTGGACATTTCTTTTCCAACCTTAGGCCTGCCCTGTCATCTCTTGTGCCACATACCATAGTCACTGGGCAGGACACCTATGCCATGATCAGAAGGCATCTCAATAATATCGAGCTCAACCAGAAGACAATTCTGGAAATAAGCGGGATCAGGGTCGGGGCTATACAGGACATCACACAGGCAATCAGCAACATGGTTGTGGCGATGATGGAGCAGGTTTGACTGACTACAAAATACCAGACAGTGGAAATGAAAAACATTATCTCGTTGTAGTGCACTCTTTACGCCATATATTCAACACACTCGGCAGGACCATCCACACCATAATGAGGCAGATGGCATAATTCAGCTGTTGGACCTGTTACAATGTTGCAGTATCTACCACTACCCTAGTAGTAGAATAACAGAGATACACCTGTATATCACTGTTATGTACATTTTAAAGACACATCCCTCCACATCATCTATCATAGAATTCCAAAAGGTTACTGCTAATCTGAGTTGAAGCAGTGGGCTACACATCCCATTGGCTCCAACCAGAAAGAAAAACGTTAATTGTGCATGACTATATTTTCTAGAAGCTACACTGTTGGGGTCAGGGAGAGGTTAAGAGAAAAGGGTTGCTTACAGGGGTGTGTTGGAGTAAGTGAAGCGGTGTGAGATTGATAATTGTTTATATTGGTGTTTTGGGGCTAGAAGAGGCTGCTAGAAAATGGAGAATGTTTACAGTGGTGTATTTATTTTAGTAAAGGGGTAAGAGAAAGTAAATAGTTCACAGGACTATGTTGACACTTTCTAGAAAGATTAGAGAATGGGAATAGTTCCAAAGGGTATGTTTGGTTTAGGCAGTTAGAAGGAGAATCAGGTTTGGTGTAGGAGCAATTAAACTTAAAGAGGGGGTTGGAGCAGTGCTTAATTTGGAAAAGAAAAAGATCCATAGTTATGTTGTCTGGCATTATGAATATCTGTGTTTCTGCACACAGAGGCTGTGTATTCTTGATTCCATCTGGTGCCACGTTCATCCATCACCAGACACTCTTTGCCTTTTTATCTCACTCTTGCAGGTTCTTTGCCTTCTTTCGTCCTCTGTTGCTGTTTCCCCTTCTTTCTCTTCCTCTGTATTTCCCCCTTTCATGTTTTTCTCTCTATACCTCTGAATAAAAGTCTGCTGAGGAAAAATAGGTGTCGATCTCCAAATATGTATGCCGGTGGGTCTTCCACCTGCAACCACCGACTCAAATAAAGCACTGGGCAGGAAAATGAGGATTCTTTTCTGTGGTGTTGGAGGTAGGGAGACCATAGGACAATGGGGATTGTTTACAGGGGAGTATGGGGTTAGTCAGAGAGGTGATACACATAATAACACATACGTTAAGTGCATACATTAAAACAATTTATTATGACATATTGTTCAGTGAGTAAGGGATTTGCTACATCTTTATGGTTTCCTGGGATTTGTCCATTACCGCCTACTTAGGGGTGTAGTATTGTTTCCTCGTCCAAAGGATTAGTATTTTGAACCTCATGACTGTGTTTTGTGCCACTGCACACATCATACTGATCCAGTACAAATTCTTCGGCTTATAGAGTAGTGTCCCACCACTTATAAACTAGCAACGCAATAATGACTGAAGAACACCATACACTTTTTCTCTTGTTTTCCTGATCTGTACGTATGCCTTATGATATCCTTTTTTTGTTATGTTTCTGGTTACCATAGCGCATGTCAATTGACAGATTCACCTGAAAGTGGCAGATAAAAGAGGCTGTTAATAATTGCTAGGACATGCATATTTGCCTATAGCATTAGTACACGATACAGCGCTGTGCGATGGGCATTCCTAAAGGAGATGTAAACGTAGATCCTGCAATTCACTATTGCAAATTTAATTATTTCCATGTTCAAGATATTTGTGTTCACATATAATGTGAAATAGTGCAAGGCGGTGGTTATGGTTAATCATGAATATTCGAATTTGACAAATTGTTTGTTGTTGCTAGATATGTATTTGCATGACAATAAACAAAGTGGTCATATCTTGTGGTGGTCATGACTCCTTAGCATGCAGAGATGCAACCATCACCATCATGAATGTTTATTTTGGAAAACAAGTTTCATAAAACGTACAGTATGCAAAAAAACATACAACATATTAAATACAACATAATTGCTTAAAAGGCCAACTGTAAAGATAAAATCCTGAATATAAATATAAATTTGGCCTGATTAAAAAAACTAATTTATGATAATGAATTGCCCTGGATCAATCTTTTTTTTTAAATGCACCCTTTCAAAACCCCACAATATAAAAATAAATATGTTCAGATGTTAACAGTTGTACAAACATAGGAGCAGGTCTTGCTTGAGTAAAGTGTATGCCCTTTAAATGGGAAATAAAATATTGTCGATGTAGATCTGCATAAAAGTCACAAAACATGAAAAAATGAAGGATATCTTTCGTCGAGGACCAGCCTTTGGGTTCTGCCAATAATTGAAGTATCAGCCCAAGGTGGAATCTGATTAAGAGATAATGGTGAAAATTATTCACAGAAATCACATAGCACTCAGAGTAAATAGATATTTTAAAAGTCACATATATGTGCAAACAGACCCCTTAGTAAGTTAAAAAAATTAGCCTATGTGCAGGCTAAGTCAGGTTGCACATAATTAAGCCACGCGATTTTTTAACATGAGCCAGAGAAAGACAGTCCCTTCATGGACGTCAATTCATCAAAAAAGATGGGTAGCGGCAGTGACATCACATGCCATGTGACAAACTCAGATGATGCCACAGGAAGTGACATCATACAAATATTGACCTGGTTACATCACAGGAAGTGACATTGCATGACCTTTGACTTGGTAATATCATAGGAAGTGATGCATCTAGCTTTTGGTTACTTACATCAAACACATATGCTGGAAAATTTCTGCAGATACAAAAGTGGCCTGGAATGACATTGATAGTGATAGTTTAGAATCACTCTTGATTACTTCCAACCCACTCCTTTCACAGGACCCTAACACTGCCATCACTCAATTTAATGAATGGGTGGCCTCTGCGACTTCTACTTTGGTTCAGGCAAAACAGTGTTCTCGTAATAGATCATCCCCGTCAGCCCCCTGGTACTCTGAGACCTTAAGGACACAAAAACAGTTATGTCGGAGGAACGTAAGGCACTGGCGCAGACACTACTCCGAAGAGGCCAAAACCACATATAAAGAAACGGTGACCAAATATAAACATATGATTTTGGAGGCTAAGAAGAAGTTCTTCTGTGAGAAAATAGAACTTTCTAAAAACTCCAACAAGGCCTTGTTTGAGACCACCAAACAGTTAGCAGGTTGTTTGCCCAGTTTACAACCTCCCCCCTCCCAATCACTTTGTGATGCGCTGGCAAACTTCTTTTATAACAAAGCTAACGATATTTATGCAGCCTTCGCCAATGGTGTAAAAAATTCTCCTAAAACCTCCCCTGAGCCGGATTGTATCCCCAGGACTAGCCCCTCGCTCTCTCAGTTTACGGAGGTCTCAACTGCTCAGATCAGGGATATCATGTCTTCCATTAAAACAGGCTCCGCCCTCGATCCCTGCCCCTTTAAAGTATTATCCCCAGTCATTGAAGTAGTTCTCCCAGCCATTACTCACACCTGTAACATCCTGATCAACACAGGCATTTATCCATTAGACTTGAAAAAAACTCTATTAAAACCTTTATTGAAAAAACCTAACCTTGATAGGGATGAACTCAAGAGCTACCGACCCATCGCCAGCCTCCCAGTTTTGGCAAAGATCGTCGAAAAGGCTTTGAATTTCCAACTCTCAGCCTTTATAGAAGCACACCACCTACTGGATGATTCCCAGTTTGGTTTCCGCCAACATCATGGGACGGAGACGGCCCTAATCAAGGCTACGGAGGATATAAGAGCTATCCGGGATGCTGGGGGAACAGCGGTCATGATACTGCTGGACCTGTCAGCAGCCTTCGACACGGTCGATCATACCATCTTGATCGACCGTGTCGAAGGCATGGGTGTTCAGCAAAGGGCTAAGACTCTTCTGGCCTCCTTTTTGGCAGAAAGAACCCAGGTGGTTACTATAGGACCCTTTCAGTCCTCCACCCTATCACTGCCATGTGGAGTACCACAAGGCTCATCCCTGAGTCCGACACTCTTTAATATATATGTGTCGGACCTTGCCAACACTATCCGAACTCATGGGATGAGCCTTACATCCTACGCTGATGACACCCAGCTGGTCCTGGCCATCAGAAATGACGGCCAAAAAATCGCTGATGATTTCAATCTGGGCATGCAGGCAATAGGGAACTGGATGGCTTCCAATTGCCTGAAATTGAACTCCGATAAGTCCGAGGTGGTTATCTTCGGAAATCTAACCCCGGAATGGTCCTCCCGCTGGTGGCCACTGTCAATGGGTCCTCCCCCCACACCAGTTAGCAAGGTGAGGAACTTGGGAGTCATGTTTCCTCCCTCATGCTAACCAGATCACCTCTCGGCATTCTACAAGTTGCGACTTATAAAGAAAATTCTCCCATTTCTTCCGGCTTCAGCAGGCAAAACTTTGATCTCGTCCCTGGTTCTGTCCACCTTGGATTATTGCAATGCTCTTTTCCTGAATACACAAGAAAGAGTTCTCAACAAAATGCAAGCTATCCAAAACGCCGCTGCCAGACTTCTGGGTGATGTTCCCAAGTTTCAATCAGTGTCGGGAACCATCAGAGAACTCCACTGGCTTTCCATCAGGAATAGAATAAAATTCAAAACTCTTTGCATTGTCTATAAGGCCTTGCATAACCAGTGACCAGCCTTTCTCATTCAACAACTCATCCCCTACCGTCCCATCCGGTCCCTGCGATCCTCCAATCTGCACGAGTTGGTGGTACCTCGCACCAAACTGGTCTCTTGGGGTGACAGAAGATTCCTTGTGTCAGCACCTAAGCTTTGGAATACTTTGCCAACAGCCATTAAAAATAGTCCATCTCTCTGGTCCTTTCGAAAGCACCTTAAAACCTGGCTTTTTAATCAATGATCCCTCTCCCCATCATGGTTGAGTATAGCAGATACTTAGCGCCGAGATGCCCACGGGCCTTCGTTCGCGCTCTACAAGTGTTAAAAAAGAAAGTACCCTATAAACAGAAATACTTCAAATCCTATTAACTGGCGCACAATCAATTAGTAGCGTAGCTAGTGTGTCATTGGCAGCGCTTGAAATGGAAAAATAGAAGTGCAGGTACCAGTGCTTAATTTGTAAAAAATAAGTGCTAGGCCCAAAATTTCACTAAGAAGCCTGTGGCCAGTGCTATTGTATGTCAGTGTGCTGAATGCCAAGTCTGCCTAGCCTTGATTCCACCTCTCAGGCCTCTTTAATTCACTGCCAGACACTCCCTTTATATTACTTTTGCATGCTCTTTTTTACCCCTGCTTTCTCTCCTGTCACATTTTTGTTATATTTCTCTTCCTTCTTCTTTCCCCCTTGTGTGAAAGTCACTCTTTTGTTCTGGGTCAAAGTCTGTTGAAGAAAAATAAGTGCTGGCCTCCAAAAATCAGTGGCAATGGGACACATCTGCAACCACTGGCTCAAATTAAGCACTGGCAGTGGCAGGTACCCTATGCCAGAGTGCATGTTTGTTCGTCAGAAATGCCATTACTCTCCAATTAAACAAATTGCACCTCTGCTCAGGTACTTTCCTTCTCATAATGACCTGACAGCACCAGCCCATTTAAAGCACCAGTCATGCTACCTGGTGCAGGACAGGAAAAACACCACTGGCTGCTGCTCGAATGAAAAAATACAGCAATAATCAAGGTACAGTGAGCCTAGCTTCCATTGGTGCAGCAGGTGCAGTTGCACCAGAGCCATTCCTGAGGGGCTCAGTGAACCTTGAATATTGCTGTTTTATTTCAACACTAGCATTGGATTCACACGTGTCTACTGGTGAGCAATAAGCACGCAGACTCAGGTATGTGTGGATAGTTCACAGGCTCAGGGGTGGGCAAATATACAGGCTCAATAGTGGCCAAGTAGTCCTGAGGCTTGAAGGGGAGGCAAGTAGTTTACAAGCCACGGGCAGGTAGGCAACGAGCTTGAGTGTGGGTAAGGGGTACACAGGATTAAGTGTGGCTTGATGGTTTACAAGTTTGGGGGGCAAGCAGCACACTGGTTTCAAAATGGCAAGTAGCACATAGGCTTGAGGCAAGTAGGAAACTGGCTTAAGAGGGAGAAAGTAGCACACAGGCTTAAGGATGAGGACGTAGCACAAAGGCTTATGGATGGGTTAGTAGTCGCACAAATGCTCGAGACAAATATTGCACAGGCTCAAAGGTGTATTATGGATCGTTAGGGCAGATTGAAATACCCAAGTACCGAGCCAGTAGGAATCATTAAATATTTGAGCAACAAGCCCTTTCCAATTCTATACCACTAATGCTGTTAAAAATAATTTATCAAGCAGCAGGTGAACTATAAAGCTGAACTGTGCTTCAAGATGAATTAGTGGCAAGGCAGGCCTTTAGTATGCACGAGCAGCTGGGCCCAGGCTCAGAGTGCCAATATTTTGAGGGGCGCACAAAGCTGCGTGCATTAAGGTTATTTCAACAGCAGCACCCCTGGCATCTTGCTCCAGTCTTGTCCGTTCCCTTGCATGCTTATTTCTGTCTATTTTGTAAATTTAAAGCAGTTTATAGGTTTAAAGCAGCTTTAATCCTTCATTATACTGTGGGCAATGTTTGTAACACTCTATTAGCCCCCCTTCCATGCCCTCACCTCATCCTCCCCTCCATGGTAACCCACACCAGCAGCACCGTCATCAGCATGAATGAGGCAGCAAAGCTACTGGTGATATAGGTGTGCTGGGAGATGTCCATAGACAGTTGTGTTCAGGGGCCAGTCAATGCTCAGCCCGGGATTGACCAGTGAACACAAAGGGGGCCCCTGCTGCCTCACTAAATTCAATAGCACCAGCAAGAGGGCCAAATTTATCTCTGCCCAGGGCGCTATTTTAGCAAAGGCCAGCTCAGATTAGCGGCTTGTAGTTGCCGCTAAGCAGATAAGAATGCGGGTAACGGCAAGAGCGGCCGACTTTGAAAGTGGTAAACCGGCAGGGGCGCAACAAACGCCCCCGCAGTCCCCCGGGGGGCCCCACTCTCTAGAGTAAATGAAGTGGGCCTCAGTGAGAGCTGTGAGAGAGGCTTGCGCTAAACAAGCCTCTCTCCCTCCAAAGCAGGTGCAGGCTGTCTGCAGCCTGCTCTGAGCCCCTCACCCCCTCCCTCTGACTGAAGAGAAATAAAGTATCAACAGCAAGGCCTGGAAAGAGGATGGGGTGGGGGCCCCAGAGAGCAGGAGGCTGCACAGAGCACTGGGACCCTGAAAAGGGTGGGAGTGGGGGTCCCCAGAGATAGAAGGGTGGAGAGGAGAAGGGTGCAAGGTAGAGAGGAGAAGGGTGCAAGGCAGAGAGGAGAAGGGTGCAAGGCATAGAGGAGAAGGGTGCAAGGCAGAGAGGAGACGGGTGCAAGGTAGAGAGGAGAAGGGTGCAAGGCAGAGGTGAGAAGGTTGCAAGGCGGAGGAGAGAAGGGTGCAAGGTAGAGAGGAGAAGGGTGCAAGGCAGAGGGGAGAAGGGTGCAAGGTAGAGAGGAGAAGGGTGCAAGGCGGAGGGGAGAAAAGTGCAAGGGGAGGGGAGAAGGGTGCAAGGGGGAGGGGAGAAGGGTGCAAGGCAGAGGGGAGAAGGGTGTAAGGTAGAGAGGAGAAGGGTGCAAGGCAGAGGGGAGAAGAGTGCAAGGGGGAGGGGAGAAGGGTGCAAGGCGGAGGGGAGAAGGGTGTAAGGTAGAGAGGAGAAGGGTGCAAGGCAGAGAGGAGAAGGGTGCAAGGCGGAGGCGAGAAGGGTGCAAGGCGGAGGGGAGAAAGGTGCAAGAGGGATGGTGATGAAGTTAAAAATCCCCCCCCCCCCGGAAACATTTCTGTGGACGCCCATGGCAACGCACACTACTTTGTGAGAGAGAGTGGAGTGAGAGAGAGTGGAGAGAGAGAGAGTGGAGAGAGAGAGTGGAGAGAGAGAGAGTGGAGAGAGAGAGAGTCGAGAGAGAGTCGAGAGAGACAGTGGAGAGAGACAGTGGAGAGAAAGAGAGGGAGAGATTAGAGAGAGGGTGGAAAGAGAGAGTGGAGAGAGAGACAGTGGTGAGAGAGTGGAGAGAGAGAGTGGAGGGAGAGAGTGGAGAGAGAGTCGAGAGAGAGAGTGAGAGAGAGTGAGAGAGAGTGGAGAGAGAGTAGAGACAGTGGAGAGACAGTGCAGAGACAGTGGAGAGAGACAGTGGAGAGAGACAGTGGATAGAAAGTAGGGGTAGAGAGTGGAGAGAGAGTAGAGAGAGAGAGTGGAGAGAGAGTGGAGAGAGAGTGGAGAGAGAGTGAGAGAGAGTGGAGCGAGAGTAGAGACAGTGGAGAGACAGTGGAGAGACAGTGGAGAGAGACAGTGGAGAGAGACAGTGGAGAGAGACAGTGGACAGAAAGTAGGGGGAGAGAGTGGAGATAGACAGTGGAGAGAGAGAGAGTGGAGAGAGCGTGGAGAGACAGTGGAGAGAGTGAGCGAGAGAGAGTGGAGAGAAAGAGAGTGGAGAGAGAGAGTGAGAGAGACAGTGAAGAGAGAGTGGAGTGAGAGAGTGGAGAGAGAGAGAATTGCGAGGGTGGAGAGATTGGAGAGAAAGAGAGTGGATAGAGAGTAGAGAGAGAGTGGAGAGAGTGGAGAGAGAGAGAGAGTGGAGAGAGAGATAGTGGAGAAAGAGTGGAGAGAGAGTGGAGAGAGAGTGGAGAGAGAGTGGAGAGAGAGAGGAGAGAGAGTGGAGAGAGAGTGGAGAGAGAGGGAGAGAGAGAGTGGAGAGAGAGAGTGGGGAGAGATAGAGAGAGAGAGAGTGGAGAGAGAGTAGAGAAAGAGAAGGGAGAGAGAGAGTGGAGAGACAGTGGAGGAAGACAGTGGAGAGAGAGTAGAGAGAGAGAGAGAGAGAGAAGAGAGAGAGAGTAGAGAGAGAGAAAGTGGAGAGAGAGACAGTGTAGAGAGAGACAATGGAGAGACAGAGAGAGAGAGTGGAGAGAGAGAAAGTGGAGACAGAGTGGTTAGAGTTGAGAGAGAGAATAGAGAGAGAGATGGAGTGGAGAGAGAGTAGAAACTGACTGACTCAGAGACTGAATACTGACTGACCGAGAGACTGACGGGCTAAGAAACTGACTGAGAGAGAGAGACTGACTGACTGAGAGAGAGAGACTGACAGAAAGAGAAAGATAGAGAGACTGACAGAGAGAGAGAGAGAGACCGACTGACTGACAGACTGACAGAGAGAGAGAGACTGACAGACTGACTGACTGATAGAGACTGACTGACAGAGAGAGATAGACTGACTGACTGAGAGAGAGAGACTCACTGACTTAGAGAGAGAGACTGAATGACAGAGAGAGAGAGAGAGAGAGAGACTGTGATGGAATTGGGGTCAAAGTGTGTATGAAGCTATGCGATGCCTCTTAAGATTGCTATTGTCTACTAATAAAAATGTATTATCAAAATGTGCTCTTTGTAGTTACATCTGCTTTTGAAATACTGCATTGTCGCATTGTCTAATGTTTTAAAATGGAAACGAGAAGGAGCAGTGGATGCACTTTTGCCAAAACTGAAGGATGAGTGGGCCCGATGTTGTATATCATGACAGGAGTCTGCATCAAGAAACCCACCTAAAATTGTGCAAACTTCCCCGGCGTACTGATGGCAAGGACGCTGTAATGAATGAACCACCACCTATGATAGCCTGCTGGCAGACTAAGCCCAACCTGTGACTCCACCATCCAGTGTTTCTTATAATGGCTAGATTGGTGACAGTGGCGTAACAATAGCCCCGCATCCCTGCATGCAGAATGGCGGGTCACTGGCCTAATAACTCTAGACTGGCACAGAGGATGGGGGGGGCCTCCATGTAGTTTGCAGGGGGGCCCCCTCAAGTTTTGTTACGCCACTGTAAAACGGGTTTCGGTCTCGGTGGTTAGCTCAACAAACTGTGACTCTGGGACAATCATTTAATCTGCTCGTGCCTAAAAAATGAATGTGTCTATCTGTAATGCAATTTGTACTCATGTATAGCGCTCTGATACATTCGGGCCCAGTTTGCACGATATAAAACAAATATATATATATATATATATATATATATATAAATATGTATATATATATATATATATATATATATATATATATATATATATATATATATATATATATATATATATATATATCAAACACAAAAGTTGCCTGTTTGAAAGGAAGCCCACGCAGGTAGGTGCATTTTAAGCCATCTTTAATGGTTCGTGGAAAACAGTGTTCAGGCGACCTGCAGTGTTCAGCAACAGAAATAAAGCCCAACGCGTTTCGTGGTAGGAAACCACTTCCTCAGGGGCTGCGGGCAAAGTGCACAACCGGGATCACGGCAGTTATTTCAAGTGTTGCTCCCGCCCAGGTGGGCGTGGCCACAACAGTGGCGTTATGGTCTTTGGAGTCCCAGTGATGCTAATCATGGTGATTTGGCGGTATAATCCCAGCTGACTGCTAATTTAACTCCCAAGTGGGTTTGATGTTCACTGTGGCTGTCTGTCATGCTTGTATATTCCACGACTGGCGACGAACCTGTTCCAATGCTGCAGCACAGTTTGGCGCTGCTGCGGAACTGCACGGAGTGCAGTGGGGCACTCCTCGCGACTCAGGCGGGGCCGCATTGACATCAAACACAAAAGTTGCCTGTTTGAAAGGAAGCCCACGCAGGTAGGTGCATTTTAAGCCATCTTTAATGGTTCGTGGAAAACAGTGTTCAGGCGACCTGCAGTGTTCAGCAACAGAAATAAAGCCCAACGCGTTTCGTGGTAGGAAACCACTTCCTCAGGGGCTCCGGGCAAAGTGCACAACCGGGATCACGGTAGTTATTTCAAGTGTTGCTCCCGCCCAGGTGGGCGTGGCCACAACAGTGGCGTTATGGTCTTAGGAGTCCCAGTGATGCTAATCATGGTGATTTGGCCGTATAATCCCAGCTGACTGCTAATTTAACTCCCAAGTGGGTTTGAAGTTCACTGTGGCTGTCTGTCATGCTTGTATATTCCACGACTGGCGACGAACCTGTTCCAATGCTGCAGCACAGTTTGGCGCTGCTGCGGAACTGCACGGAGTGCAGTGGGGCACTCCTCGCGACTCAGGCGGGGCCGCATTGACATCAAACACAAAAGTTGCCTGTTTGAAAGGAAGCCCACGCAGGTAGGTGCATTTTAAGCCATCTTTAATGGTTCGAGGAAAACAGTGTTCAGACAACCTGCAGTGTTCAGCAACAGAAATAAAGCCCAACGCGTTTCGTGGTAGGAAACCACTTCCTCAGGGGCTGCGGGCAAAGTGCACAACCGGGATCACGGCAGTTATTTCAAGTGTTGCTCCCGCCCAGGTGGGCGTTGCCACAACAGTGGCGTTATGGTCTTTGGAGTCCCAGTGATGCTAATCATGGTGATTTGGCCGTATAATCCCAGCTGACTGCTAATTTAACTCCCAAGTGGGTTTGATGTTCACTGTGGCTGTCTGTCATGCTTGTATATTCCACGACTGGCGACGAACCTGTTCCAATGCTGCAGCATAGTTTGGCGCTGCTGCGGAACTGCACGGAGTGCAGTGGGGCACTCCTCGCGACTCAATGCGGCCCTGCCTGAGTCGCGAGGAGTGCCCCACTGCACTCCGTGCAGTTCCGCAGCAGCGCCAAACTGTGCTGCAGCATTGGAACAGGTTCGTCGCCAGTCGTGGAATATATAAGCATCTCATTCAGCCCACAGACCTCCCGAGGCTTCGCCGGGAGCAACGCTTCTTTTTAGACCTTCACTGACCTTCTGGTCGACGCATGCTGTGCTCCTCAGTTGCGCTCTGGACTTTCACGCACAGCACCATTCTTAGCAGCCTCTCCCTCCTGCACGCCACCCAGAGCGCCTCCCGCTGATCGTCTCCTCCTGAGACGGGCGAGTCCTCCATCTTGGGCGGCTCTGGGTCAGCGCTGCAGTGGTTGGGCCCCTCCCCCCCAGACAAGTACTTCAGGCGCCCTGCGGACCTCGTGCCTATCTCATTCAGCCCACAGACCTCCCGAGGCTTCGCCGGGAGCAACGCTTCTTTTTAGACCTTCACTGACCTTCTGGTCGACGCATGCTGTGCTCCTCAGTTGCGCTCTGGACTTTCGCGCACAGCACCATTCTTAGCAGCCTCTCCCTCCTGCACGCCACCCAGAGCGCCTCCCGCTGATCGTCTCCTCCTGAGACGGGCGAGTCCTCCATCTTGGGCGGCTCTGGGTCAGCGCTGCAGTGGTTGGGCCCCTCCCCCCCAGACAAGTACTTCAGGCGCCCTGCGGACCTCGTGCCTATCTCATTCAGCCCACAGACCTCCCGAGGCTTCGCCGGGAGCAACGCTTCTTTTTAGACCTTCACTGACCTTCTGGTCGACGCATGCTGTGCTCCTCAGTTGCGCTCTGGACTTTCGCGCACAGCACCATTCTTAGCAGCCTCTCCCTCCTGCACGCCACCCAGAGCGCCTCCCGCTGATCGTCTCATCCTGAGACGGGCGAGTCCTCCATCTTGGGCGGCTCTGGGTCAGTGCTGCAGTGGTTGGGCCCCTGCCACTCCCTCTGATGTGTCCCTATATATTGGTTGGTCAGTCCCGGCGGCGCAGCGGACGTGCACAGCGGGCGCGCCGAAGGCGCGCCGAAGTTGCACCTAAGTAAAGCCCGTCTGCGCCCGTCCGCGACGGGCCGGGACTAGGGGCAATAGACCCTGCCCTTCCCCCCGGTGTACACTTCTGCCCAATTATTAACCTGGTTCTCCTCGGATTCCCTCCCTGATCTCTTGGCTATCCTTCCCAACACCCACTATGCCCTTCGAGCTGACCGCCCTGACGGCAAGATTGGAGGGGGTGTGGCGATGATAATTCATTCTTCTATGAAATTCCAACTTCTCCCTCACCCCCGCATACCCAATGTTGACTTCCTGGTGGCCCGCTCTCTAAATCTCCCTTCACCTCTTACTGTGGTTCTTATGTACCGCCCCCCCTCCAACCATGCCATTGTTTGTGTCCACCCTGCAGGATCTCCTGGCCACTTTGGTGGTTAATAATTCTTCGCTGCTACTGCTTGGCGATTTCAATTTTTGGCCGGGCGACCCGAGGGAGGACTCCTCATCTAAAGATTTCTCCGCTACACTTCAGTGTCTTAATTTTTCATCTCACGTCTTGGCCCCTACCCACATTCAGGGTCATATCTTAGACCAAATTTGGTCTCTACATTGCAACCTTTCACCCACGTCCATTCTCCCCTGCGTTTGGTCGGACCATTCCATGATCTCCTTCTCCATCCATCTGGGTCAAGCTGAGAAAGCCCTCCTGCCTAAAAACATCATGGCGCGTAGTTGGAACCAGACCGACCTTAACGCCCTCTCCTCTTCCTTGACCTCATCTGCCCCTGACCTGACTGACCTGTCTTTGGAAAGTCAGGCGGACGTCATCAGTACCTGGCTCTCTTCTGCCTGCGACCAGGTCGCCCCACTTAAAAAGGTTAAATCTATCCGTCCCTATGACGCGCATAAGTGGTTCACCAGCGACCTCAAATCCCTTAAATTAGATCTCAGGCGCTCGGAACGTCATTGGAGACGCAATTACTGCCCTATCCTCCGCCTTAAATACAAAGTCCTCCTCAATGGTTACAAAAAAGCCATTTTAGCGGCAAAAACTAAATATTTTACTGAGAGAGTGGCCCTTTCTGCCAACAAATCCCGAGAGATTTTTTCATTAGTTCACAGTCTTGCCATCTCTGATCGCACTTGCCCCCCTCCTGCTCCATCCCAGTTTCTCTGCCTCTCACTGAATGATTATTTCATCGATAAGATCATTGACATCAAGGCTAACATTCCTACTGTGTCTCAACCTGAACTCCCGGGTTACTTTCTCCGGTCCCCTCCCGTTTTGGATCACTTTCAACCTATTTCACCTGAGCTCTTCCTTGACCTGCTTGTCAAGGTCAAGTCTGGTTCATCTGCGGACTGTGCTCCCGCACGGATTCTCAGAACTCTCTACACTAGTTGCCCTGTCCCTCCCCTTACCTTCCTCAATGCTTCTCTGGCTTTGGGTTCTGTCCCTTCTCTTTTTAAATCCGCTATAGTTTACCCCATTCTGAAAAAACCTGGCCTCGACTCTTCTCTTCCATCCAATTTCAGGCCGATCTCCTTACTCCCCTATCTAGGGAAGATCCTTGAAAGCCATGTAACTTCCTGCCTCTCCACTTATATCGAGGAGAATCATCTTTTGGCCTCCCACCAGGCGGGCTTTCGCCCCGGCCACTCCACTGAGGGTGTGGTCCTCGCGGTCCTGGATGAACTCAAGAGGAAAGCCGATAGTAATCTCCCCCAGGCCTTGGTCCTCCTCGATCTGTCCGCTGCGTTTGACACGGTCGATCATGCCATTCTTCTCGATCGTGTCAGCGCAGCGGGCATCCAAGGCACTGCCTTTTCCTGGATCGCGTCCTTCCTTCAAGGAAGATCGCAGGCAGTTCATCTTTCTGGTTTTTCTGCTCCCCCCCGCTCTGTTACCTGTGGGTTCCCCCAAGGCTCTTCCCTCTCACCACTTCTCTTTAACCTTTATATCCGCCCTCTTATTCTCTCCCTTCTTGAGCTGGGGGTCTCTGTGTACAACTACGCAGATGACCTCCAGCTCGTTTTCGATTTTTCATCCCCTGCCGACTCCCTTCCCAAGTTTTGTTCTACTCTTGTTTTTATCTCCCAGTGGATGAGCTTCAATAATTTGAAGCTCAATCCGGACAAGACAGAGCTCGTCCTCACTGGAGGTTCTTCCAACCCTTGGTCCCCAGCTCACTGGCCCCTCTCTTTTGGTCCTCCCCCCTCACCAGTTTCCTCTGTTCGGACTTTGGGCATCAAGGTCAGCAATGATCTGTCAATGCATGCCCAAATTAGTTCCGTTGTGTCCTCCTGTTTTTCTTCTCTTCGTTTAATCCGCAAGATCTCCCGGTTCTTTTCTGTTGATGCTCTCAAAACCATCATTACGGCCCTTATCACCTCCCGCCTGGATTACGGGAATGGCTTGTACGTAGGCATTCCTGCCTACGAAATCCGTCGTCTTCAGGCAATCCAAAACCAGGCGGCCCGCCTCATCCTTCGTCTTCCCAAATCCACTCATATCACTCCTGCCCTCAAGTCCCTCCACTGGCTTCCGGTTCATCTCAGATCTTACTTTAAATTAGCCTGCTTGGCCTTTCGGGCGCATGCTCGCTCCGCCCTGCACTTCATCAATTCCCTCATCACCTCCCATGTCCCAAGTCGCATCCTTCGTTCTTCATCACTTTTTCTCCTTCAAGTCCCTCGCTTCCGTAAATCACGCACTGGGGGCACCCGATTCTCAGTTTTGGCCCCCCAGTTCTGGAACAGCCTTCCTCTCTCTATTCGCTCTATTCCTATTTTCCCATTTTCGTAGGGCCCTTAAAACTTTTCTTTTCTCTCAGGCATTCCCCGGCTAATCCTTCTGGGTCCCTCTGTAGATACTGATGAGTCCTCAGCGCCAGGAAGCCGCTTGGCCGCAGTGCGCTTTATTAAATTCCTTTTTCATTTCATTTCATTTCATTTCACAGTGAACATCAAACCCACTTGGGAGTTAAATTAGCAGTCAGCTGGGATTATACGGCCAAATCACCATGATTAGCATCACTGGGACTCCAAAGACCATAACGCCACTGTTGTGGCCACGCCCACCTGGGCGGGAGCAACACTAGAAATAACTGCCGTGATCCCGGTTGTGCACTCTGCCCGCAGCCCCTGAGGAAGTGGTTTCCTACCACGAAACGCGTTGGGCTTTATTTCTGTTGCTGAACACTGCAGGTCGCCTGAACACTGTTTTCCACGAGCCATTAAAGATGGCTTAAAATGCACCTACCTGCGTGGGCTTCCTTTCAAACAGGCAACTTTTGTGTTTGATGTCAATGCGGCCCCGCCTGAGTCGCGAGGAGTGCCCCACTGCACTCCGTGCAGTTCCGCAGCAGCGCCAAACTGTGCTGCAGCATTGGAACAGGTTCGTCACCAGTTGTGGAATATACAAGCATGACAGACAGCCACAGTGAACATCAAACCCACTTGTGAGTTAAATTAGCAGTCAGCTGGGATTATACGGCCAAATCACCATGATTAGCATCACTGGGACTCCAAAGACCATAACGCCACTGTTGTGGCCACGCCCACCTGGGCGGGAGCAACACTTGAAATAACTGCCGTGATCCCGGTTGTGCACTTTGCCCGCAGCCCCTGAGGAAGTGGTTTCCTACCACGAAACGCGTTGGGCTTTATTTCTGTTGCTGAACACTGCAGGTCGCCTGAACACTGTTTTCCACGAGCCATTAAAGATGGCTTAAAATGCACCTACCTGCGTGGGCTTCCTTTCAAACAGGCAACTTTTGTGTTTGATGTCAATGCGGCCCCGCCTGAGTCGCGAGGAGTGCCCCACTGCACTCCGTGCAGTTCCGCAGCAGCGCCAAACTGTGCTGCAGCATTGGAACAGGTTCGTCGCCAGTCGTGGAATATACAAGCATGACAGACAGCCACAGTGAACATCAAACCCACTTGGGAGGTAAATTAGCAGTCAGCTGGGATTATACGGCCAAATCACCATGATTAGCATCACTGGGACTCCAAAGACCATAACGCCACTGTTGTGGCCACGCCCACCTGGGTGGGAGCAACACTTGAAATAACTGCCGTGATCCCGGTTGTGCACTTTGCCCGCAGCCCCTGAGGAAGTGGTTTCCTACCACGAAACGCGTTGGGCTTTATTTCTGTTGCTAAACGCTGAAGGTCGCCTGAACACTGTTTTCCACGAACCATTAAAGATGGCTTAAAATGCACCTACCTGCGTGGGCTTCCTTTCAAACAGGCAACTTTTGTGTTTGATGTCAATGCGGCCCCGCCTGAGTCGCGAGGAGTGCCCCACTGCACTCCGTGCAGTTCCGCAGCAGCGCCAAACTGTGCTGCAGCATTGGAACAGGTTCGTCGCAAGTCGTGGAATATACAAGCATGACAGACAGCCACAGTGAACATCAAACCCACTTGGGAGTTAAATTAGCAGTCAGCTGGGATTATACGGCCAAATCACCATGATTAACATCACTGGGACTCCAAAGACCATAACGCCACTGTTGTGGCCACGCCCACCTGGGCGGGAGCAACACTTGAAATAACTGCCGTGATCCCGGTTGTGCACTTTGCCCGCAGCCCCTGAGGAAGTGGTTTCCTACCACGAAACGCGTTGGGCTTTATTTCTGTTGCTGAACACTGCAGGTCGCCTGAACACTGTTTTCCACGAACCATTAAAGATCACTTAAAATGCACCTACCTGCGTGGGCTTCCTTTCAAACAGGCAACTTTTGTGTTTGATGTCAATGCGGCCCCGCCTGAGTCGCGAGGAGTGCCCCACTGCACTCCGTGCAGTTCCGCAGCAGCGCCAAACTGTGCTGCAGCATTGGAACAGGTTCGTCGCCAGTCGTGGAATATACAAGCATGACAGACAGCCACAGTGAACATCAAACCCACTTGGGAGTTAAATTAGCAGTCAGCTGGGATTATACGGCCAAATCACCATGATTAGCATCACTGGGACTCCAAAGACCATAACGCCACTGTTGTGGCCACGCCCACCTGGGCGGGAGAAACACTTGAAATAACTGCCGTGATCCCGGTTGTGCACTTTGCCCGCAGCCCCTGAGGAAGTGGTTTCCTGCCACGAAACGCGTTGGGCTTTATTTCTGTTGCTGAACACTGCAGGTCGCCTGAACACTGTTTTCCACGAACCATTAAAGATGGCTTAAAATGCACCTACCTGCGTGGGCTTCCTTTCAAACAGGCAACTTTTGTGTTTGATGTCAATGCGGCCCCGCCTGAGTCACGAGGAGTGCCCCACTGCACTCCGTGCAGTTCCGCAGCAGCGCCAAACTGTGCTGCAGCATTGGAACAGGTTCGTCGCCAGTCGTGGAATATACAAGCATGACAGACAGCCACAGTGAACATCAAACCCACTTGGGAGTTAAATTAGCAGTCAGCTGGGATTATACGGCCAAATCACCATGATTAGCATCACTGGGACTCCAAAGACCATAACGCCACTGTTGTGGCCACGCCCACCTGGGCGGGAGCAACACTTGAAATAACTGCCGTGATCCCGGTTGTGCACTTTGCCCGCAGCCCCTGAGGAAGTGGTTTCCTACCACGAAACTCTTTGGGTTTATTTCTGTTGCTGATCACTGCAGGTCGCCTGAACACTGTTTTCCACGAACCATTAAAGATGGCTTAAAATGCACCTACCTGCGTGGGCTTCCTTTCAAACAGGCAACTTTTGTGTTTGATGTCAATGCGGCCCCGCCTGAGTCACGAGGAGTGCCCCACTGCACTCCGTGCAGTTCCGCAGCAGTGCCAAACTGTGCTGCAGCATTGGAACAGGTTCGTTGCCAGTCGTGGAATATACAAGCATGACAGACAGCCACAGTGAACATCAAACCCACTTGGGAGTTAAATTAGCAGTCAGCTGGGATTATACGGCCAAATCACCATGATTAGCATCACTGGGACTCCAAAGACCATAACGCCACTGTTGTGGCCACGCCCACCTGGGCGGGAGCAACACTTGAAATAACTGCCGTGATCCCGGTTGTGCACTTTGCCCGCAGCCCCTGAGGAAGTGGTTTCCTACCACGAAACGCGTTGGCCTTTATTTCTGTTGCTGAACACTGCAGGTCGCCTGAACACTGTTTTCCACGAACCATTAAAGATGGCTTAAAATGCACCTACCTGCGTGGGCTTCCTTTCAAACAGGCAACTTTTGTGTTTGATGTCAATGCGGCCCCGCCTGAGTCGCGAGGAGTGCCCCACTGCACTCCGTGCAGTTCCGCAGCAGCGCCAAACTGTGCTGCAGCATTGGAACAGGTTCGTCGCCAGTCGTGGAATATACAAGCATGACAGACAGCCACAGTGAACATCAAACCCACTTGGGAGTTAAATTAGCAGTCAGCTGGGATTATACGGCCAAATCACCATGATTAGCATCACTGGGACTCCAAAGACCATAACGCCACTGTTGTGGCCACGCCCACCTGGGCGGGAGCAACACTTGAAATAACTGCCGTGATCCCGGTTGTGCACTTTGCCCGCAGCCCCTGAGGAAGTGGTTTCCTACCACGAAACGCGTTGGGCTTTATTTCTGTTGCTGAACACTGCAGGTCGCCTGAACACTGTTTTCCACGAACCATTAAAGATGGCTTAAAATGCACCTACCTGCGTGGGCTTCCTTTCAAACAGGCAACTTTTGTGTTTGATGTCAATGCGGCCCCGCCTGAGTCGCGAGAAGTGCCCCAGTTCCGCAGCAGCGCCAAACTGTGCTGCAGCATTGGAACAGGTTCGTCACCAGTCGTGGAATATACAAGCATGACAGACAGCCACAGAGAACATCAAACCCACTTGGGAGTTAAATTAGCAGTCAGCTGGGATTATACGGCCAAATCACCATGATTAGCATCACTGGGACTCCAAAGACCATAACGCCACTGTTGTGGCCACGCCCACCTGGGCGGGAGCAACACTTGAAATAACTGCCGTGATCCCGGTTGTGGACTTTGCCCGCAGCCCCTGAGGAAGTGGTTTCCTACCACGAAACGCGTTGGGCTTTATTTCTGTTGCTGAACACTGCAGGTCGCCTGAACACTGTTTTCCACGAACCATTAAAGATGGCTTAAAATGCACCTACCTGCGTGGGCTTCCTTTCAAACAGGCAACTTTTGTGTTTGATGTCAATGCGGCCCGCCTGAGTCGCGAGGAGTGCCCCACTGCACTCCGTGCAGTTCCGCAGCAGCGCCAAACTGTGCTGCAGCATTGGAACAGGTTTGTCGCCAGTCGTGGAATATACAAGCATGACAGACAGCCACAATGAACATCAAACCCACTTGGGAGTTAAATTAGCAGTCAGCTGGGATTATACGGCCAAATCACCATGATTAGCATCACTGGGACTCCAAAGACCATAACGCCACTGTTGTGGCCACGCCCACCTGGGCGGGAGCAAAACTTGAAATAACTGCCGTGATCCCGGTTGTGCACTTTGCCCGCAGCCTCTGAGGAAGTGGTTTCCTACCACGAAACGCTTTGGGCTTTATTTCTGTTGCTGAACACTGCAGGTCGCCTGAACACTGTTTTCCACGAACAATTAAAGATGGCTTAAAATGCACCTACCTGCGTGGGCTTCCTTTCAAACAGGCAACTTTTGTGTTTGATGTCAATGCGGCCCCGCCTGAGTCGCGAGGAGTGCCCCACTGCACTCCGTGCAGTTCCGCAGCAGCGCCAAACTGTGCTGCAGCATTGGAACAGGTTCGTCGCCAGTCGTGGAATATACAAGCATGACAGACAGCCACAGTGAACATCAAACCCACTTGGGAGTTAAATTAGCAGTCAGCTGGGATTATACGGCCAAATCACCATGATTAGCATCACTGGGACTCCAAAGACCATAACGCCACTGTTGTGGCCACGCCCACCTGGGCGGGAGCAACACTTGAAATAAATGCTGTGATCCCGGTTGTGCACTTTGCCCGCAGCCCCTGAGGAAGTGGTTTCCTACCACGAAACGCGTTGGGCTTTATTTCTGTTGCTGAACACTGCAGGTCGCCTGAACACTGTTTTCCACGAACCATTAAAGATGGCTTAAAATGCACCTACCTGCGTGGGCTTCCTTTCAAACAGGCAACTTTTGTGTTTGATGTCAATGCGGCCCCGCCTGAGTCGCGAGAAGTGCCCCACTGCACTCCGTGCAGTTCCGCAGCAGCGCCAAACTGTGCTGCAGCATTGGAACAGGTTCGTCACCAGTCGTGGAATATACAAGCATGACAGACAGCCACAGTGAACATCAAACCCACTTGGGAGTTAAATTAGCAGTCAGCTGGGATTATACGGCCAAATCACCATGATTAGCATCACTGGGACTCCAAAGACCATAACGCCACTGTTGTGGCCACGCCCACCTGGGCGGGAGCAACACTTGAAATAACTGCTGTGATCCCGGTTGTGCACTTTGCCCGCAGCCCCTGAGGAAGTGGTTTCCTACCACGAAACGCGTTGGGCTTTATTTCTGTTGCTGAACACTGCAGGTCGCCTGAACACTGTTTTCCACGAACCATTAAAGATGGCTTAAAATGCACCTACCTGCGTGGGCTTCCTTTCAAACAGGCAACTTTTGTGTTTGATGTCAATGCGGCCCCGCCTGAGTCGCGAGGAGTGCCCCACTGCACTCCGTGCAGTTCCGCAGCAGCGCCAAACTGTGCTGCAGCATTGGAACAGGTTTGTCGCCATTCGTGGAATATACAAGCATGACAGACAGCCACAGTGAACATCAAACCCACTTGGGAGTTAAATTAGAAGTCAGCTGGGATTATACAGCCAAATCACCATGATTAGCATCACTGGGACTCCAAAGACCATAACGCCACTGTTGTGGCCACGCCCACCTGGGCGGGAGCAACACTTGAAATAACTGCCGTGATCCCGGTTGTGCACTTTGCCCGCAGCCCCTGAGGAAGTGGTTTCCTACCACGAAACGCGTTGGCCTTTATTTCTGTTGCTGAACACTGCAGGTCGCCTGAACACTGTTTTCCACGAACCATTAAAGATGGCTTAAAATGCACCTACCTGCGTGGGCTTCCTTTCAAACAGGCAACTTTTGTGTTTGATGTCAATGCAGCCCCGCCTGAGTCACGAGGAGTGCCCCACTGCACTCCGTGCAGTTCCGCAGCAGCGCCAAACTGTGCTGCAGCATTGGAACAGGTTCGTCGCCAGTCGTGGAATATACAAGCATGACAGACAGCCACAGTGAACATCAAACCCACTTGGGAGTTAAATTAGCAGTCAGCTGGGATTATACGGCCAAATCACCATGATTAGCATCACTGGGACTCCAAAGACCATAACGCCACTGTTGTGGCCACGCCCACCTGGGCGGGAGCAACACTTGAAATAACTGCCGTGATCCCGGTTGTGCACTTTGCCCGCAGCCCCTGAGGAAGTGGTTTCCTACCACGAAACGCGTTGGGCTTTATTTCTGTTGCTGAACACTGCAGGTCGCCTGAACACTGTTTTCCACGAACCATTAAAGATGGCTTAAAATGCACCTACCTGCGTGGGCTTCCTTGCAAACAGGCAACTTCTGTGTTTGATGTCAATGCGGCCCCGCCTGAGTCGCGAGAAGTGCCCCACTGCACTCCGTGCAGTTCCGCAGCAGCGCCAAACTGTGCTGCAGCATTGGAACAGGTTCGTCACCAGTCGTGGAATATACAAGCATGACAGACAGCCACAGTGAACATCAAACCCACTTGGGAGTTAAATTAGCAGTCAGCTGGGATTATACGGCCAAATCACCATGATTAGCATCACTGGGACTCCAAAGACCATAACGCCACTGTTGTGGCCACGCCCACCTGGGCGGGAGCAAAACTTGAAATAACTGCCGTGATCCCGGTTGTGCACTTTGCCCGCAGCCTCTGAGGAAGTGGTTTCCTACCACGAAACGCTTTGGGCTTTATTTCTGTTGCTGAACACTGCAGGTCGCCTGAACACTGTTTTCCACGAACCATTAAAGATGGCTTAAAATGCACCTACCTGCGTGGGCTTCCTTTCAAACAGGCAACTTTTGTGTTTGATGTCAATGCGGCCCCGCCTGAGTCGCGAGGAGTGCCCCACTGCACTCCGTGCAGTTCCGCAGCAGCGCCAAACTGTGCTGCAGCATTGGAACAGGTTAGTCGCCAGTCGTGGAATATACAAGCATGACAGACAGCCACAGTGAACATCAAACCCACTTGGGAGTTAAATTAGCAGTAAGCTGGGATTATACGGCCAAATCACCATGATTAGCATCACTGGGACTCCAAAGACCATAACGCCACTGTTGTGGCCACGCCCACCTGGGCGGGAGCAACACTTGAAATAACTGCCGTGATCCCGGTTGTGCACTTTGCCCGCAGCCCCTGAGGAAGTGGTTTCCTACCACGAAACGCGTTGGGCTTTATTTCTGTTGCTGAACACTGCAGGTCGCCTGAACACTGTTTTCCACGAACCATTAAAGATGGCTTAAAATGCACCTACCTGCGTGGGCTTCCTTTCAAACAGGCAACTTTTGTGTTTGATGTCAATGCGGCCCCGCCTGAGTCGCGAGAAGTGCCCCACTGCACTCCGTGCAGTTCCGCAGCAGCGCCAAACTGTGCTGCAGCATTGGAACAGGTTCGTCACCAGTCGTGGAATATACAAGCATGACAGACAGCCACAGTGAACATCAAACCCACTTGGGAGTTAAATTAGCAGTCAGCTGGGATTATACGGCCAAATCACCATGATTAGCATCACTGGGACTCCAAAGACCATAACGCCACTGTTGTGGCCACGCCCACCTGGGCGGGAGCAACACTTGAAATAACTGCTGTGATCCCGGTTGTGCACTTTGCCCGCAGCCCCTGAGGAAGTGGTTTCCTACCACGAAACGCGTTGGGCTTTATTTCTGTTGCTGAACACTGCAGGTCGCCTGAACACTGTTTTCCACGAACCATTAAAGATGGCTTAAAATGCACCTACCTGCGTGGGCTTCCTTTCAAACAGGCAACTTTTGTGTTTGATGTCAATGCGGCCCCGCCTGAGTCGCGAGGAGTGCCCCACTGCACTCCGTGCAGTTCCGCAGCAGCGCCAAACTGTGCTGCAGCATTGGAACAGGTTTGTCGCCATTCGTGGAATATACAAGCATGACAGACAGCCACAGTGAACATCAAACCCACTTGGGAGTTAAATTAGAAGTCAGCTGGGATTATACAGCCAAATCACCATGATTAGCATCACTGGGACTCCAAAGACCATAACGCCACTGTTGTGGCCACGCCCACCTGGGCGGGAGCAACACTTGAAATAAATGCCGTGATCCCGGTTGTGCACTTTGCCCGCAGCCCCTGAGGAAGTGGTTTCCTACCACAAAACGTGTTGGGCTTTATTTCTGTTGCTGAACACTGCAGGTCGCCTGAACACTGTTTTCCACGAACCATTAAAGATGGCTTAAAATGCACCTACCTGCGTGGGCTTCCTTTCAAACAGGCAACTTTTGTGTTTGATGTCAATGCGGCCCCGCCTGAGTCACGAGGAGTGCCCCACTGCACTCCGTGCAGTTCCGCAGCAGCGCCAAACTGTGCTGCAGCATTGGAACAGGTTCGTCGCCAGTCGTGGAATATACAAGCATGACAGACAGCCACAGTGAACATCAAACCCACTTGGGAGTTAAATTAGCAGTCAGCTGGGATTATACGGCCAAATCACCATGATTAGCATCACTGGGACTCCAAAGACCATAACGCCACTGTTGTGGCCACGCCCACCTGGGCGGGAGCAACACTTGAAATAACTGCCGTGATCCCGGTTGTGCACTTTGCCCGCAGCCCCTGAGTAAGTGGTTTCCTACCACGAAACGCGTTGGGCTTTATTTCTGTTGCTGAACACTGCAGGTCGCCTGAACACTGTTTTCCACGAATCATTAAAGATGGCTTAAAATGCACCTACCTGCGTGGGCTTCCTTTCAAACAGGCAACTTTTGTGTTTGATGTCAATGCGGCCCCGCCTGAGTCGCGAGGAGTGCCCCACTGCACTCCGTGCAGTTCCGCAGCAGCGCCAAACTGTGCTGCAGCATTGGAACAGGTTTGTCGCCAGTCGTGGAATATACAAGCATGACAGACAGCCACAGTGAACATCAAACCCACTTGGGAGTTAAATTAGCAGTCAGCTGGGATTATACGGCCAAATCACCATGATTAGCATCACTGGGACTCCAAAGACCATAACGCCACTGTTGTGGCCACGCTCACCTGGGCGGGAGCAACACTTGAAATAACTGCCGTGATCCCGGTTGTGCACTTTGCCCGCAGCCCCTGAGGAAGTGGTTTCCTACCACAAAACGCGTTGGGCTTTATTTCTGTTGCTGAACACTGCAGGTCGCCTGAACACTGTTTTCCACGAACCATTAAAGATGGCTTAAAATGCACCTACCTGCGTGGGCTTCCTTTCAAACAGGCAACTTTTGTGTTTGATGTCAATGCGGCCCCGCCTGAGTCGCGAGGAGTGCCCCACTGCACTCCGTGCAGTTCCGCAGCAGCGCCAAACTGTGCTGCAGCATTGGAACAGGTTCGTCGCCAGTCGTGGAATATACAAGCATGACAGACAGCCACAGTGAACATCAAACCCACTTGGGAGTTAAATTAGCAGTCAGCTGGGATTATACGGCCAAGTCACCATGATTAGCATCACTGGGACTCCAAAGACCATAACGCCACTGTTGTGGCCACGCCCACCTGGGCGGGAGCAACACTTGAAATAACTGCCGTGATCCCGGTTGTGCACTTTGCCCGCAGCCCCTGAGGAAGTGGTTTCCTACCACGAAACGCGTTGGGCTTTATTTCTGTTGCTGAACACTGCAGGTCGCCTGAACACTGTTTTCCACGAACCATTAAAGATGGCTTAAAATACACCTACCTGCGTGGGCTTCCTTTCAAACAGGCAACTTTTGTGTTTGATGTCAATGCGGCCCCGCCTGAGTCGCGAGGAGTGCCCCACTGCACTCCGTGCAGTTCCGCAGCAGCGCAAAACTGTGCTGCAGCATTGGAACAGGTTCGTCGCCAGTCGTGGAATATACAAGCATGACAGACAGCCACAGTGAACATCAAACCCACTTGGGAGTTAAATTAGCAGTCAGCTGGGATTATACGGCCAAATCACCATGATTAGCATCACTGGGACTCCAAAGACCATAACGCCACTGTTGTGGCCACGCCCACCTGGGCGGGAGCAACACTTGAAATAACTGCCGTGATCCCGGTTGTGCACTTTGCCCGCAGCCCCTGAGGAAGTGGTTTCCTACCACGAAATGCGTTGGGCTTTATTTCTGTTGCTGAACACTGCAGGTCGCCTGAACACTGTTTTCCACGAACCATTAAAGATGGCTTAAAATGCACCTACCTGCGTGGGCTTCCTTTCAAACAGGCAACTTTTGTGTTTGATGTCAATGCGGCCCCGCCTGAGTCGCGAGGAGTGCCCCACTGCACTCCGTGCTGTTCCGCAGCAGCGCCAAACTCTGCTGCAGCATTGGAACAGGTTCGTCGCCAGTCGTGGAATATACAAGCATGACAGACAGCCACAGTGAACATCAAACCCACTTGGGAGTTAAATTAGCAGTCAGCTGGGATTATACGGCCAAATCACCATGATTAGCATCACTGGGACTCCAAAGACCATAAAGCCACTGTCGTGGCCACGCCCACCTGGGCGGGAGCAACACTTGAAATAACTGCCGTGATCCCGGTTGTGCACTTTGCCCGCAGCCCCTGAGGAAGTGGTTTCCTACCACGAAACGCGTTGGGCTTTATTTCTGTTGCTGAACACTGCAGGTCGCCTGAACACTGTTTTCCACGAACCATTAAAGATGGCTTAAAATGCACCTACCTGCGTGGGCTTCCTTTCAAACAGGCAGGTTGAAATAAAACATCTTGCCTAAAAGAAGTGGTTCGCTTCTCCTTCTTCGCCGCCGAGGTTTTGGTGGAAGTGGATGGGGTTACATGCTTACGATATATATATATATATATATATATATATATATATATATATATATATATATATATATATATAATATGATGAATAACATAGCCCAAACATATACTATGGAAAGATGAAACACCTCGCCAATTACTACCACCATATAAAGTCAATTAACCAGGGGCCTCGTCCATCCACCTGACCATAGAACTATTTTGTAGTTTGTAAAGTCTTCATTAACCGGATTTGGGGGCACTTAGCACAGTTTACAGAACTACGAACTTGTTGTACAAAATGTAAACAATAGTGAGCCATGACACCTTGCATTGGCGCTAACAGGTAGACTTTTAGATCAAGTTTAAAATATCCTTTACCCTGAGGCTTTCCAATTCTATTAGCTGTTTTCGCCAGACCGATCTTTGAAAATGAGCATAGCCTTTAAATTTTACTCTCTACCGTTTTGGAAAAAGATGAAAGGCTGCCGCAACATGTTATTGACAACATTCATTCTCTGTTAGGAAAAAAGCATTACATGAATAATGCAGCTGTACATCAAACAATGGTGTGAGTTTACTTTTTCAAATTTAATGCATTGAATTTGTTTTGAGGGCCAAAGCGATTCAAATGTGAAATGTCTATAAATTCAGGAAATTTAAGCTGGAATGTCGCCGATTACACTGAAGATTTCTACTACAGTTTGTTTTCTACTCTTCATGGATCTAGGGCCGACAACCATTACATGCCCCTGCCCAAATTGGTTAGGAAGTCAAGAGAAGCCATACAACTCACAATGGAGTCCAAAAGGCGTGAGAGACCCAGTGCTGTCTTGGCAAGAAGGACCATTTCATCTGCATAAAAAGGGACTGGAATAAACCACTTGCCCATCCATGGTAGATCAAAACCTTCCCGTAATAAGTGATTCTCCAAATTATTCACGAACAATGTGAACATAAAGGGAGCCAAAATGCATCCCTCTCTGACCCCACGTTTACACAGGCAGTCAAACTCTGGTGTAAATCAGTCAGGAAATGCACAATCTCAGTGTCAATCCCTGAGGACGGAGACTATCAAGGGCCACAATGTATTCCTGTTAATACAATCAAAAGCTGATGTAAGAACCATAAATGCTAGATGAATACTTCCTGGTCTGACTACAATGATTTTATTTATTAATAATTAAACGGAGATTCTGGGCCTTGTCAATATTGCTTTCCCCTTGCCTAAATCTATATTGAATATCGGATAATATCTGATTTTGATCTTCACACTCTTGACGCCCGGATAAATTACCCTCCCCACAAACTTAACAGTTGAATCAAGTACAGAAATGTGCCTTTAGCACTTGGGGTCTAAACTCATGCCCTTTTTAAAAATGTGAATAACAGAGTGCAACCATGATTGAGGGATCCCAGACTTAACCACATCATTCAAATCCATAGTAAGTAAAGAAGCCCATAAATTGATATCCGACTTAAACAAATCTAAGGGGACCCCATCAGGGACTAGGGCTTTGTTTTTTTTACATAATTCATTGGTTTTTACAGTTGTCATGAGGTAAATAGTACAGCTCAAATTATTCATTCTGTATCACTCTCATTGTGTGTCCAAATTGTGTTGACTCTTAGTTGAACTAGCTATTCATAACAGGCAAACTAACCAGTTAACTCGTTCAGTCCCCCCTCCCCCATTGCAGACTACTGCCACAGGCTAAGGATTAAAATAATGATATTCTAATATTTAGTTCTAGTGCTATACCATCTGTGCTATCTCCCACCCTATTGCTCAAAGCATTGATTGTGTTCAGGCATGTCCGAGTCAGCTTGGGGTCCTTCCCCATCCAAGTTCTGTTGCACCGGGATCCTCCAAGGAGACAGTCCCCTTGCAATGCATTCTCCTGATATGGGTTGTGGGTCTTTTGCATTATCCACCAATGCTTCCAGGCCCTAGTTCTCTCTATTGATCCAATGCCACGGAGGGCATTTCTAAGGAGAATCCACCTCACATTCCCCGATTTTTCCAATACTCTTTTTCATATTGAAATTCGAGGTCCCGCAGGTGTCTTTCAATGTCGCGTTATTTCTCTTTTAGGCTGTGTCAGGGCCAGGTCCTGAAATCTGCTGGTGACCAATGTTTTGGGGTTGTGGGGGAACATGCCCAAGAGACAGTACGCTGGCGCACAGGGAACTGGGCACTCTATAAACACCCCACTCGTGTTCGTGATTTCATCCCAGTAGTTCCTTAACTCCGGGCATGTCCAGAGCATATTCTGCCTCCACCTCTCCACATCTTGGGCATCCGCCTCCTCCCTGTGGAAAAATGTATTAACACATCCTGGGGTGAGTTCTGCCACGTGTAGTGTAAAGAAATTAATCAATCGGAACCGGGTATTCCTCAAAATACTAGGGGAACAGGTCAATATATCGTCCCAATCTTTGTTATTCAGCCCATCTATCACAGAGACCGGTCAGCGGTTGAAGGGTATCCCTACCCTGATTCCTGTAGAGACCGGTGACCGCTTTGATTCTACCCCCGCAGTACTAATGTAGCTATAAGAAACATGGTGGGAGGTCGAATCCCTCTTGAAAGTCTTTGAATTGGAGGAGTGCCCCGTTCCTCTCTAGGTCTCCCAGTTGTGATGCCCAAACCTGTATCCAGTTTTCGAGGCCTTCCCATTGTCCCCCATGGGATAGAATTCGTAATATTGTTATGGGCAGGTCCGGTGAGTAGGGGACCCGTGTTTTGTGTTTTGGAGGCAGCGTCTCCAACAGCACTGTATCAGTTGTACATCGCCAGTGTCATCTAGCGGAGCTCTGCCTACTCTCATCAGCAACTTTAATAGTACATGCAAGTCTGGCATGAATGGACCCGCTTCATGTACCTGCGACTGCTGATATGCCAGCCAGCGGGCTAGCCACTGTAGTTGGGCAGCAAGGTAATATCTTTTGATGTCGGGGACTGCAAGTCCCCCCTCTGCAGCCGTAAGCTGCATTGTTTTCAGGGCTACCCATCTTTGGCCCATACCCCACAGGAAGTTCAAGACTAAGGAATGCAAGTGAGTATGCCACCATGGGGGTATTTATATTGGAAGCACAATGAAAAAGTACAGTAATTGCGGTAGTGCCACTATTTTTCATAGCGCCACCCTTCTTACTAATGAAAATGGGAGGCCTTTCCAAAACTCCAAGCTGGTCCTCAAAGATCGTATGGCCGCCCCCATGTTATCCTTGAATATGTCAGGGCTGAGGTGGTATAGTTTCACCCCTCGGTATTCCAGGCATCTGGGTTCCAACCGAAGGTTTCCAAGGTCATCTGAAAGGTCTCTGTCTCTCGTCAGTAGAAAAAGTCTGAACTTTTGCCAGTTAATCTTTAATCCCAACATTTCCCCAAATTCCACCATCAGTGCCATAGCACCAGGTAAGTCTTCTCCTACACTTCCCAGGAACATCATCAGATCATCAGCATACAGCGCTATATGATGTACACTGTTCCCCAGGTGTAGTCCGTCCGGGTTAGGCTGGCCAAACGTTCCATAGACAGGGCAAACAACAGCGGGTAGAGGGGGAATCCCTGTTGCGTGCCCCGCTCCACCCTGCACTGTCCTGAAATGGTTCTGCCCATCCTGGTCCACACCAAGTGACTTGTATATAGCAGTCAGCCCATTTCAAGAAGCCTTGTCCCAGTCGCATTCTTTTTATGACCTCATACAGGAACTCCCATTCAAGGCTGTCGAAGGCCATTTCGATATCAACAGGAAAGACCACCTTCCCCTATCCTGACATACGCCTCCACAAGTGCCATAAGGTACCATATATTAAGCGCAGTAGTTTGGCCTGGGATGAATCGCAACTGATCCGGGTGTATGAGGTTAGGCATTAATGGCTGGAGACTGGTTGCTAGTATTTTGCTGAGTATTTTAAAGTCTAGGTTAAGCGTGGAAAGAGGTCTCTCCCCCCACACTCCAGGGAGGATTTATCTGACTTGAGGAGAGGGACTATCAGTGCCTCCCAGGTGGTGCTAGGGAGGTGACCTTCATCCATTGCTATTACAAACAAGTCTACTAGCATGAGGGCCAATTCCTCTTTGTAGGCAGCATAAAACTTTACAGGGATCCCGTCTGTACCAGGTGTTTTACCCCTAGCAATACCCTTAATAGCTGCTGTTACCTCATGTATGTCAATAGGGGCCTTTAACTCTTCAGCCTCCTCTACCCCTAGTGTGGGAAGTAGGGTAGCTGCTAAATATTCTCAGATTATTCCCTCTTCCTGTCTCAGTCGGCTGGCTGCTGTAGGGGTTGGCGTAGACCCCCAGGAATCTCTGATTTATCTCCTCTTCTCGGTATCGTATATGTTCCTCGCTGTCCCCAACTTCAAGTATTGGGTAACCCCTCCGAGCCGAGTTAGCCAACCAAGCCAATAAGGATCCTGCTCTGTCGCATTCTGCATGAGTGCGCTCCATATATTTCATATACTCAAAACACTGCAATCGTTCCGTATGCTTGGCCACTTCCTCACCATCTGCGCTTAAGTGCCTCCCCTTCCTTAGCCAGTAAGTGGTACTCCTGTAGGAACCCCGCGTTTATTCAAATAGGAGAAAAATGTGTAGTGTTTAGACATATTATGCATCCCTCTGATGTTCCATGTAATAATCTTATAGGATTGGGGTCAGCGATTAGTGTTGGTCGGGAATAGTCCAGGGGTATCCCCCGAGCCTAGTGCTCTCCATGAATGAGGGTGAAAGCACAGCTTTGATTTCTGGTGTGTCACTTTCTGGCCTATAATGTCTAAAGTATTACATCTAAACAATCCCAACTCCCCCTCCCCAGGACAAGTGAGCAACCCCCCCTCATCCAAATGAATGTAAACAATGTAAAAACAGTAAGCTCGTGGGGTGGAGCGAAACTCCCTCACATCAGTAGTATCCTTTTCTGTAACCCACCTGCACTCTCTCCCATCCAGTGAATATTTCAAGCTTTAATCATGTCACCTCTATGCAGATCCCCCCAGAGTCCCCCCTAGTCTCATCTCAGAGTGTATTTATGGGTGACTCCCATTCCCTCATCTCAGTCCCTCTTTATACTTGCAGCAATGGAATGAGATCATATGATCTCATCTGCCTTCCCGGGGTGACGATCAGCATGTCCTGGCTGGGTCCCCCCATCATGCTGGCGCTGGGGTCTGAATCCGAGTCCCGTGCGTCATCTCCCGTGAGAGAGGATGCTTCGCCTGTGTCGGGTGCACTCAGAGGGGCCACTGCCACCACTGCTTGTTCTTGTTGCTTTTTGGCTCTGGAGAAGGCCACAATAGGTCTATTTCAGTATCCACGTCATTGGGTGCCCCCCTCTGTAAGTATGTGTCATGACCACTCATCTGAAATCTCAGGATGTCTGCAGGAGTGCTGAATGACGATTGACGCCAATACCTCTTGGAACACCTCTCAGTGCTGCGACTAGAACGCTGTCACACTGGCAGATCTTCCAAAAGGGAAGGGGAAGTGGATGAGAAAGAAGAGAAGAGAAAAAACTGCTTCTTCACTCAGCCTGGTCCAGCTGGGCATCACTTTTTGGGTCCCTGAGGAATCTACAGCTATTGTTTGTGTAATACTCTGACTGTAAAAATAGTAAGGATGAGTACAGTTACACTTCGCCGAACACATACACACTAACAGGTTTAGTTATATCAATGTCATATAATAAATGTGTTTTCACCTTATGCAAGGACCACTTGCAGCCTCTTGATATCTCATTCCAAAGGGGTGGTAGATGTGAATATAATATGATTTCCTATTATAGTATAGTTCCTGCTTTGGTTTACAAGTATAGTCTCGTGTTCCAACAGGAGTAAGTATTTCAAAATAAAAGAGTCAAAGGAAAAATAAAATAAGGCAGAACTGAACAATAAAAGGACTAATGCATATGTCACCATTTATTACGTGCACTTGTTTTTCAAGAACAAATATCACCATCCATATCGTACACTAGAGTTTCCAATTTCCGAACTTGTCGCAGGAAATTACAGCACATTATGCCACAATGCAAACAATAAGAAATTCTGAATACAAACACTGTTCGTTAATTGCTAAAGGGCGATAAGCACACTAAACGTCTTTATTTTTTAGTTCCCAAAAGCCTCATATTTGGGCATTAGACAGAGACCAAGAAAACACCTTCAAAAGCAATTTTGCCACTTCAGAGAGTCACTGGTTAATGTTCTACATCGAGCATGAAAGAAGTAGCCAAGCGCGAGATCAGAAAAGTCACAGACAAGATGAAAAGACACGCAGAAGAAATGTGCAGCACTTAGCTTGTCCGATGCGCGAGGAATCCTCTTGAAAGCCCAATCGAAGAAGTCAGATAGGGCGTTGGCACTTGACAGCCAGAGAGATGCTGAGACATCAACCTGCACGAATCCAGGAAAGGAGCCAAGCACAGGAATGTGCAGATCTTGCCCCCCTGGGCGTAGTAGGCGTAGTGGGGCTACGCGAAGCTACGCGAAGCTACGCGAAGTGGACCAGAAACTACGTCCACCTACGCACTTCGCGTAGCCCCACTACGCTCCACCCGCCTCCCTCCCGCCCTCGCTATATACTACCCGCCTCCCTCCCGCCCTCCCTAAATACTTAAATAATGTTTTAAAAAAGAATAAACACCACTTACCTTGTCGGCTGCGTCTCCGGGGCTCCCTCTGGTAACCGCACCGCCATCTTGGATACTAATGCGCATGCGTGGGCAGCAGCGCATGCGCATTAGTGTCCGAGATGGCGGCACGGTTACCAGAGGGAGCCCCGGAGACGCAGCCGACAAGGTAAGTGGTGTTTATTCTTTTTAAAAACATTATTTAAGTATTTAGGGAGGGCGGGAGGGAGGCGGGTGGCGGGCAACTTCGCTACGGGCGTAGTGTTGCCTGCTACGCCTACTTCGCAAATGGCGAAGTAGGCAACACTACGCCCACTCCGTGGGCATAGCGAAGGAATACGCCCAGGGTTATAACCAACAGGACAGGTGCTTGTAAACATGAGGCACACCACGCCACTCCACATCAGCAAACCATGCCCCTACACATGCAGTTGTGCAAGGCTTGCCACACTCACCAATATGATGGTTGGCTATCATATGTCTTAATGAAGGCAGTGCAACAAGCATTGCTACAATTAAACAAGCATTGGCATTTACAATTTGAATTAAACAAGCATTGCTATAACCAATAGAATCCTGCAGTAGTGAATGTAGAAGTAGTATTTAAAACCCTAAAAAGGATAATAAAGATGGGCAATTAAGGAGCTAAGGGGGTGGGTACAAATGAGACATGGTGGGGCCTGGGACCGGAGCTTTTCCCTGACAGTTCCCCCCACCAAAGAACCTCTAAAAGGATGGGACTTTGTGGTACAATGAAGGTGGAAATGGCAGACAAGCCGCGGGGCATGGACAGCAGAGGCTGGTTCCCAGGAGTTGTCTTCTGGTCCATAACCTTTCCAAGCCAAAAAATAGTACAATCGGCCTCAGACCCGCTTAGAATCAAAGGCCCGGGCCACCTCAAACTCCCAATGGTCATTCACATGCACTGGAGGTGGTAGGGGAGTGACCCTGGTATCTGATGAATAGGGACAAAGGAGGGATACATGAAACACAGGATGTGCCTTGAGGTCATCAGGAAAATCAAACTCCATGGCCAATGGTTTAACAAACCTTTTGATGGTGAAGGGGCTGAGAAAACGTGGGTGTAACTTCTTTGGACCAGCTAGATGGAGATTCATTGTAGCTAAGCATACCTGGTCCCTCACCTGATAATTGGGAGCAGCCTTTCTATGTTTGTCAGCATGGTTCTTGACTTGTTTTTGATAGTGTGTTATGTGTTGTTGAACTAGGCATTGGTTATTGTTCAACCTTTTGTGGTGCTCTTGAACTGAGGGGAGTTTCTCTGCTATGGTGGGGTTTAAGACAGGACGGATCCTGGGATGATGACCAAACAGACTTTAAAAGGGAGACACACCCATTGCTGTATACACACTATTGTTGTACACAAACTCAACCAGTGGCAAAGCGGTATCCCTGTCAGAAGACCAAGTGGCAAGAAGGCACCGCAGAATCTGTTCTAAGGATTGGTTTATGTGTTCTGTTTGTTTGTCGGCTTGGGGGTGATATGCAGAGGATAACCGAATGTCCACTCCCATGGAGGACTATAAACCCTGCCAGATTTTTATACAAACTGGGAACCTGATCAGAGATAATTGTAGAAGGTAGCCCATGGAGTTGTACAATATGTTGTATGAATAGGGTGACTGTTTTCGCAGTGGGAATGTCTTTTAACAGAACAAAATGTCTCATCTTGGTCAGATAATGCACTACCACCCAAATGACTGTGTGACCATGAGCAAGGGGAAGATTCGTTATAAAATCCATGCTGATAGTATACCATGGAGTTTTAGGAATTGGTAACAGGTGGAAAAGACCAGATGGTTCAGTATGCAATGTTTTTTCTTGGATACACATGGGACAGTTCTGGATATCATTTTTAACATCCTGTGATGGCGTAGGCCACCAAAACCAGTGTACTCTACTTCTACTTCTAGGGTTATCTTTTCTCCTATATGGCCTGCATGAACTGAATCATGGTTCCAATGTATTACTGTTTCTTGCAGTTCTCGGGTGGGGATGTATTTGTTCATTGTGATAGAGTAAGCCTTTCGCTCTACCACATTGGGGGATATGGCGTAATAGCCTTCATTTGTGTGAGTTTTTCATGAAATTCGAGTGTCTAACATATTGCTATTATTCATTCTGTTGGTATAATAGGCTTTGCATCTTCCTGATGTTGGTAGGACAAGGAGACACCTACACGTGACAACGTGTCTGCTTTTTGTTGTGTATTCCCTGGGCGGTAAATATTAATGAAATTGAATTCATTAAAGAACAACAACCAGTGGAGTTGACAAGGTGTTAAGACGTTGATGTTTTCAGAAAATTGTAGATTGCGATGGTCAATATGTATTGTTATAATATGTTGTGCTCCCAGCAGGTGGTGGTGCCATTCTTGAAATGTGTGCTTAATGGCAAGGAGCTCCCTCTCGGCCACTGTATAGTTTTGTTTTGCCAGAAGTAACCTTTTTGAAAAATAAGCAACAGGATAGAATCGCCCAGACTCTGGGTCTCGCTGGGAAAGGATAACCCCTACCGCAATTTGATAGGCATCAGCCTTGACAAAAAATGGCTGTGAAGAATCTAGGTGCCAAAGGAGGGGGGCTTCTGTGAGGGTCTTTTTCAGTTGCTGAAATGCCCTTTCTGCCTGTGAATCCCAAAGAAAAGGTATGCGTTTTTTAATAAACCTGTGATGGGTGACACAATGTTGGAAAATGGAGGAATAAAACGCTGATAAAAATTGTCGAATCCGAGAAACTGTTGTACCTCTTTCACTTAGCTTGGTGCTTCCCAATTTAAGATGGCTTGTACCTTAGAAGTATCCATTACTATGCCATCAGGGCAGATGACATATGCTAAGAAGTCTATACTTCTAGCATGGAAAACACATTTGTCTCTTTTGGCAAATGGGTGATTTGCTCAAAGCTTCTGGAGGACTGCTCAAACATGTGTTCTTCTGGGAAAGAGGAATAAATTAAGATGGCATCTATGTATACCATGACACAGATGTCAAGGAATGAATTCCTGCAGCACTTTGTTTATAAAAAAAATTTGGAAGGCTGCAGGGGCATTACACAGACCAAAAGGTATCACTGTGTATTCAAAGAGCACGTATTTGGTCTGAAACGTTGTCATCCATTCATTGCCCTTCATTCCGCAGATCAGATGATAAGCACCTTGGAGGTGAAGTTTTGTATAGATTGTGGAACTTCGAAATAGGTCCAATAAGACTGGGATCAGTGGAAGAGGGTATCAGTTTTTACTGTGACCCTGTTGAGTGTGCGATAGTCAACACAAGGACGCAGCTCACCATTCTTCTTCTGAACGAAGGCGAATGGAGAAGACACAGGGGAGGTAGAATGCCTAATGAACTCGTTTGCTAGTAAGTCATCCAAATATTCACGGTGATACACTGACTGTTGTTAAGAAAGAGCATATACTCTGCTACAGGGCAATGAAGCCCATGGGATCCGGTCTACTCGACAGTTGTGTGTTCTGTGGGGAGGTTATTTGTGGCCTGTTGTTCACTAAACACATCATGAAAATCACGATAAGCTGCAGATAATTCTGAAGAGCTGGCACAAACAGGATGCGTTGAAGGACAATGCAATGGAAGTACAAGAGGTGATTTTTCTTGTAAACAAGATTGCCAGCAATACTTAGAATCAAATGTTACTGTCCTGGCTAGCCTGTCTATGTTCGGATTATGTAGCTGCAGCCACTGTATTCCTAAAATGGCACCAAACACTGGGGTGTCTATAAGATCAAAGCAGATTTCTTATGAATACATATTTGCACATACCATCTGTAAGGGTCTAGTTTTATGAACAATTAACCCAGAAAATAATTCGGAGCCATCAACAGCCCGTACTGGTTCTGGCTGATCTTTGCATACTAGCGGTATTTCCAAGGTTTTGACCAGTACCAGATCCAAAAAGTTTCTAGTGGCCCCAGAATCGAGTAATATGGGCAGAACCTTCCGTGCTTGTGGGTACAGAACAAGTGTTACAATGAGAGTGAGATGACGGGGAGCGGGAGTCATGGTGTTTGCTAGATGATATGAGACCCCATGCATGTAAGAACTCGATAAGGCGGTCTCTGACTTTATCGAGCTGACTAGTTTTCCATGTGCTCCATAGGGGTATCTTTGTCTATCAGTGTTGCAATACCCTTTTTAGATGGTCTAGGTTTGTTAGAACACTCACAACAAAATGCCTGGGTTTGCCACAATATAAACAAAGATTTAACCTTCTGCGATGATCTTTCTCATCTTTTGACAAGGGACCACTAACACTACCGATTTGCATGGGTTCTATAACGTCAGAGGCAGACGTGTTTGTGTCTCTTTCTTTTCAGCACTAACTAGTAAAATATGTTGCTCACTACGTCCTTTTTCTCATTTACGCTCTCCTAAATGATTGTCCAATCGCACTATTAAATGTATGGCTTTCGAGCACTCGGTAAGAGGATCTAAAATCTGAGCTAGAACGTCCTTCAGGTCATCTCGAAGCCCACGGTAGAAAAGAGATGTTCTTTTCTCCTCTGGCCAAGCAGTTTCTACAAAAAGTCTATTAAATCATATGATATAGGTCAACAGTTCTTTTTTTTCCCTGTTTTAGATTGAGTAATTTTCTGTCACTAGCTTTGATGAACAAATGTTTATCAAAGATTCTGTGCATAGCGCCCTTGAATCTAGTCAAATTGTACAGCAGGGGATCATTTGGTTCTACTAGCGGGATGGACTAGGCTCCTGAGGTTCCCCCCTAGATAGGAGATAACAAAGGCCACCTTAGCAGCATCAATAGGAAATGCTGTCGGATGGCACATAAATTGCAAATTACACTGAGTCATGAAAGGTTTATACTTTGTTGTATCACCATAGAATCTTTCCGGAGGGGCCAAAGGAACTGGCTTGGGAGTTATAAAACTTCAATGTAAGGTTTGTGTGGTCCTATTAGTGGTAGCACTTGATGTGGCTGTAGGTGATGGCAATTTGAACCTAGAAGGCTGCATGAAGGGTGTCTTGGCCTTGGGTTTAGTTCCCTCCCATGGCTTCTCTCTAGGTTTGTATCTTTGAATTTCACGCCGCAAATCCTGGTTTTCTATCCTAAGGGAAGAGAATTTCTGCTGTAGACCCGTTTGTAGTCTGGTTAAATCTGACAGGAAGACCTCAGCCTCTTCTGGTAAGGCTTGTTCTAAAGCGTTACCAGAAGAGGCTGTTACACCAAGCGTGAAAGAAGTAGCCAAGCGCAAGTTCAAGAAGTCACAGACAAGATGCAAAGACAAGCAGAAGAAATGTGTAGCACTTAGCTTGTCCGACAAGTGAGGAATCCTTCTGAAAGCCTATTTAAAGGACTCGGAGAGGGCGTTGGCACTTGACAGCCGGAAAGATGCTGAGGCAGCAACCTGCAGGAATCCAAGATATAGACCAAGGTCAGACATGTGCAGGGCTTGGTCTTTTTTTTGACAAACAGGACAGGTGCTTGTAAACATGAGCCAAACCACGCCCCTCCACAAGCAGTTGCAAAAGGCTTTCCATACCCACCAAAATGACTGTTGACTATCATCTGACAAGCCACGCCCCTGCACATGAGGCAAACCACGCCCCACTCATGCAGTTGCACAAGGCTTGCTGCACCCACCAATAAGACGGGTGGCTATCACATGTCAAAATGAAGGCAGTGCAACCAGCATTGCTACAATTAAACAAGCATTAATATTTACAGGTTGAATTAAACAAGCATTGCTACATGGTGGGGCCTGGGACCAGAGCTGTTCCCTGACACCCTCTTCTTCGGTGATCCGGGGTGTACGTCCAGAAGTTTGTTGATCATTCCAGTCCTATTCCACCTGGGGTGTACTAAAGAATGGGGCACCCTTCTGGGTCACCACTCTATGCTGTGCCCGGAAAAGCATTGTATATTGTGCTTCCGTTTGGCATAGTTTTTTCTTTACTGCTAGGTAAGATGATCATTGGCGCTGATCCTCTCTAGAGAAATCAGGAGAAAATCTGACAGTGCGGGCCTGTTAGAGGATTTGATCTCTTCTTTGTAAAACAGGAGACCTGCAATCACCGGTTGTGACGGTCCTCCGGTGGGGGGAGGTCTTACAGGTACCCTATGTGTTCTCTCCAGGGTATAGTAGGGGGACAGGTCTTCCATAGCCACTTCCTCTTTGAGCCACTTCTCTAGAAAGTTCATGTTTCCCCCCTCAACTCTCTCTGAAAGTCCACTAATTCTCACATTGTTGCAGCGAGATTGGTTTTCAGCATCTTCGGCTCAAATCTTGAGTAACTTTACTTGTGCTTCCAATGTCGTCAGTCTGTCAGTTGTTGTGGTTAGGGTCGGTTTCAGCTCCTCCATCTCAGTTTCCATTGAAGTGACTCGTTTCGCCACGCAGCAGTGTTTGGCTCTCATGATTCCCATTTCTTCCCTCAGGGTATCAATCTTGGCTTTGACTGCCACCCTTGAGGTTGCTATGGTCTGCATAATGTCATGCAGCGTTGACCCTGCTTCTGAGTCGCCCTCCGACTGCTTAGTTGGGGCTGTCGGATTGGGATCATCTCTGTCTGTCTGTTCCTGAGCTTGGGGTTCAGAATTCCGCCTCCTACCCATCTTCCCCATTGTATCAGTGGTGGCAGAGTAACGTTGAAGAGGTTTATTTTCTCCCTCTAGGCCACAGGTCTTCAAACTGTGGGTCGCACCCCCCTGGGGAGCGTGGATGGGTTTCCAGGGGTGCACAACGGCCTCTGCAAGCACATGTAAATGAAGACGCCTGGAAGTGTAGCAATGTTTATTTGCTGCATTTCCAGGCTGTCTTTATTTACTTCGAAGCCCTCAGAGTGCCGTGGGGCCAGAGGATAGTGGGTGTGCTGCTGGGGGCTCGGCTGGCCAGTGTATGGAGTCTTATTAAGACTCCAGCACGCCCAGAGTTTTTCACAGGTCTTTAAGACCATTTGCATACCTTTGGAAACTGGTTACCGAGGCTTCGTTTTTTTTCTTTTTCCAGTACCCCCTGGGCCCCGACTCTGCCTATTCCTTACATTTGCATTTTCAATTTACTGCTATAGTGTGAAAATGCATTTCATGAAAAGGAATATAAAAAGGGTTGCCAATAGAAAACATGCCAGCCATGTATGTTTAAAGAGCCTGCAAAGACCTTGCTTTGACACTAAATTGGGTCTTAAATAAAGAAGTATGTATTCATTTGTAATTTGACTTTCTGTCTGTTCCTTTTTTTCAGTCATGAAACATTCAGGCAGTCCCAGAACACATTTAAAAGTTCTTTATATTTGCTTTTCGAGGTACGCACTGATAAGTGCTGAAAATAGGGCTTTAGGTGACAGTTTATTTTTGTACCGTCTAAAACATCAAAATAACGAGCTGACAACCCTAATCAGAAGACTGGAAGTTTGTTGCAGGATCAGAACATTATTTATTTCCTTGACCCTCGATTCCCTGATTAATTCCATAACAGCAACAGTTTAACGTATATTTGAAACCCTATGCCCCGTCAAGAACATGCTGAATAATTGCAAATTCACCCTGCATTCAAACAACTCACTCCTCATTCTCACCCTTAACTTTCATGCTCACCCTGCACCCACAGCGCATAGTTATGGTTTTCCCAGATTTGCCACATAATCCATCGTCTGCTGCATAATTGGTTGATTAAAAAATGCAGCAACGCAAGTTACTTCACAGTGGAAGGCCCTTTCTAAAGGTTGACTGGTCACCTTTCTGTTGCTTATTGCTATATGTGGGTGTTAATGTGGTACTTAAGAGGGGCAATAAAGGTCAGGACAATGTTAACAAGTGTAAAAATAGCAAAATACTGCAGTAATGCTATCACAAAATATGCAGCATAAATTATAATTTGCCTTCGCTTGCTGCAGAATTTAGTCAACCATGCTCCATAATTTGGCCTTCTTCTGCCGCATAATTTACGTGGCCCTGTTCATAGTGCTATGAGGTCCCAGTCTGTGGCAGAAAGCACTGTGAATATATAAGTCATTATTTTAAAACAGTACTTACATATTTTAAGCTAGGCTGCTGCAAAATGATGCAGTGATTGAGATAAAACAAGTTCTTACCAACCATACTTTTTAGTAATAAGTAATCAAACTGTATCTAATGCAAACATTTTTGTATGTTTCTCCACTATTCCAGATCCCCAGCTGATAACTCCTTTACATTACATCTTAAAAAGAATAGATCTTTGCCACCATAAAGCCTTAAGCGGATCTACTGGAATTTTTCACTTACTTATTTATTCATTTATTTATTTATTTATTTATAAAGTTTTATATAGCGCAAACTTGACCCAAGAGGGTATCAGAGCGCTTTACATTTAGGATCATTGCGTTACAAGATACATCAGAAACAAGAGCATAGAAAGGTACAGTACACATAAACAATGTTTCAATAATTCGTAGGAGGGAGGGGATGAAGGAGTAAAAGCGGGGAGACGAGGAGGAACAATGCCCAATGGCCGGCTGGGTAGGTGACGGTCAAGGGGGAAAACCAGGGCCAGACTCCTCATTAGCTGTCAAGCAGCTCCACCGGTCTTCAGCCATGTTGCTCAGGTCTCAGTGTTCAGGAAAAAAGTTTTTTGTTTATTTGAATTTGCGAAGGTTATCTAGCGCTATCTAGACCCGGAGGTATCAGAGCGCATAACCAGGGGAACATTGCATTAGAAGGTACATCAAAAGGATTATAAAGTGCTAGCTAGATCCGTAGGTATCAGAGCGCTGTAGCAGAGGAACATTGCGTTACAAATTACATCAATTACAATAGCGTAGTAAGGTACAGTAAACAAACAACGTGCTTGAGAGAATTTATAGGAAAGGAGGGGAGAAAGGAGCCATAGCAGGAAGTGAGGAAGAACTGTGTCCAATGTCCAGAGAGACATATAGAGAGGGTAAGGGGAGAGGTGGAATGAGAAGGGAGAAGACGTGGGGGAAGACGGAAAAGAGATAAAGGGAAAGTCAGCCCAGACACCGAGTGGGTAGGTGATGGCCAGGGAGATAATCCAAGGCCAGTCCCCTCTATAGCTCTCTAGGAAGCTCCAATGGGTATCAGTCATAAAAATGGAAAGAAAGGAGACAGGGAAAAGGCAGAACGGCAGAAATACGCAGGGGGCGAGACAAGGAAAAGGGGAGAAACAGCGTCCAGTGTCCGGCTGGGCAGTTGACGGTGAGGGGCTAAACCAAGGCCGATCTCTTCAATTAGCTGAACAGAACAGCTCCACCGGGCGTCGGACAAAATGCTCGAATTCCACTGTCTGGATAGGGGTCAAGTGTACTCAGGGGAATGTCAGAATAGTGCGGATGGGGTGGAGACATGGTCTGAGGAAATTCCAAACATCCTCTTGAGGTCAGACACAGTCCTGGCAGGGTTTTGTAAGAAAAAGTAAAAGATCAGCAGGGGGGAAAAAGGTAACCACTGTCGGCCATTTTGGGGTCGGGCATCCTTGGACCCTTTTCCACACCGTGAGTGTGCCGAGAATGACAGAGGTTAACAGGGAAGAAAGGGCCAGACTCCCAATAGTTCTTAAAAAGGACACTAGGTCTCATTGTTTCCCTCAACCAAGGTTGGAGGGGGGTTTGACGAGGAGGCATAGGGGCGGAGAAACGCATCTTCCTTACTGGGTCACAAGCCACCCCTCTGGATGAAAGCCTCCCAGGAACTGTTGAGACAAGTGGGTAGTGTGCTCCCAGGGAGTCTGGCTTGTGAAATAGGTCACACTGTGGGCACACTCTTAGGGTCAGGCGCCTGCAAGAAGAGGACAACATTATGTGGCAAGTTTGAATAAATTATGCAACAAGAAAAGGTAAATTATGCTGCACAATGCACCACATTTTGTGGCTAGCATTACTTCATTATTTTGTCATTTTAACTCACGGTAATACTGTCGTAAAATATTTCACCTCATTAGTACCAGTGTAGCACCCAAATACAGCAGGAAGCAACTACAAGATTACCAGTCAATCTTAGCAATGGGCGTTCAACTGCTTCAGAACCCTTTGTCACGCTTTAAGTAACTTTTGTTCCGTTTGAGCTAGAATCATGTTTTTTTGTTGAAATCTGCTGAATATGTAGCAAATGCAGTTAACTGATAATTATGTGAAAAATGCTGCTGCTGCAGAAACTCATAATTCCATGGTTTCTTTTTGAACTTTCTGCACTACCACCACAAACTGTGATTTCAGGCAGAGGCATCTCATAGTCACTATTAACCATTCAGGGGCAGTTTTTTGTGACAGCTGAGTCCATGGGGTGGCAGGTAAAAGGCTAGCGGGGATACATTCAGATGCAGAGCCCTAATCCTCTTTATCCTTGGGACCTCACAGTAATGGTCTAGGAGACAGAGGAAAGGAGCAAGATTCATAGATATGGTCATAGAGAAGGCCCAGAATAGGGAGCACTGTATGCAGACTAATTGTTATGTTTTCAAATGGCCTGAGACCCCTCCCTCCGAGAGATATTCCAAAGAAGGGGACAATGTAAGAGTTTTCGTTTTTTCAAAGGGACATTTATTAATGAAGCTGGTACTTGTGCCAAGTATGTAAGTGGCACTGCTGGTTATCATAATGGAGCAGATGCAGCAGGACTGCGCCATGGGATTTGGGGGGCCCACTGCATCACAATTATGACTGTCTACCTTTAAAAAAAAGGGGCATCAGAGCTTATTGTCCTTTCAAGCATTTGGACAGAAATGATGATCTATCATGGTGGGGAAGAGGTAAAAGAGGCAGAGGAGATAGCCTGCTACACAGGACTGCAGTTATCATTAGTGCAGCAGGTATAGTTGCATTGGGGTGAAAGAGTGTGAGGGGCTCACAACACCCCAACTATGGGGAGCAGTTTGTTTGGGATATCTGTTTTTGTTTGATGCATTTGCTGTTTTACAAGTCTCATATTTGGTGCAGTTCATAAGCTATAGAAAAAGTATTCCTGAAATCATCTCATAAGCCCCACTCCCTGCACACAGCCATGTCCCTCCCGCTCCCCCAATCCTTGCCATAAAGTTTTGGAGGGGGGCCCGACCTCAAAACATTTTGCTTAGGGGGGGCTCAGAGTAAAAAAATTTGAAGACCTCTGCTCTAGGCGGTGCCTCAGTGAAGACCCACTTCTTTCCTGACAGTCCAGGGGCAGCGAAGGAGAAACCTGTTCAGCTTCCATGGTTGGCTTCCCATGCAGGGGTCCTTTTTCCTTCAGTGGATACATCTGGGCCCAGTGCAGTGTGTTGTAGATGCCTATCTTCAGGTGTCTGCTAGTGTTGCTAACTCTGGCATTAAAGTTGGGTACACCTCAATTGGCATCCCTCTTCTGATGCCTGATTGGAGTGATGCAGCTACAGCAGTCATACCATTTAAAAGCGTGGTAGGCCTTTTTTTAGGACCAGCCCTAATCAGGGCATTGTGATATCTTTGGTTCATCCACCTGCCCAGTGCATGAGGGCTGTCCCAGTTTTGTGCCTCCATGGCATAGTCAGCCTCCCCCCTCAGGCCCCCAGGTGGGGGCACTCACTTTTCCTTTCACCAGTGGGGCGCTAATGCTCGCTGGGGGGGTGGGCAGTCCACTCCGATAGTGAGGGGGCTCCACGTGTTGGTTCAAAATAGGGTCTTGGATATCCGGCCCTAGGACCTTCATCACTTAAGTTTAATCTGGGGCAGCAGGGCACCCTCGTGCTTCCAGTCCCACGCAGACTCCCCTCATGCAGTGGCTCCTAACAATGCTCCTGTGACCCCTCGGAGCCTCCCCGCTTCAGGGAGACTCTCCATCAGGCCAAAGGCCGATCGATCTCTTCTGGGGCCCTTATGCACCGTGCTATCAGTCAGACGCTTGGCATTCAGGGAAGGAGCAATGCCCTCTTCTCGAGCCGCTCGAGTCAAGTTTTCCCATGCTTCATGCTTCATTTCTTTAATGGATAAATAATGGTTCCGCCAGTATTTGGCCACTGTACCCGTCATTCCAGGTTTATAATCAGGAGCCTGTATAAGAATCCGATGATCCCTTGAACAAGCCTGATAAAACCATCATGAATGAGTTCTAATCCCTCTGACCCCCTGTTGGGTTAGTATATTTTCCATCCTTGTACTACTATTGGAAGAGACAGCCACCAAAAGCTTATTGGACAGATCTACAAAAAGAAACAATCCTCAAAGTCCCTTGAACAATACCAAATCAACACTTTAAAAAATAAGCACAGGACAAATCCTCTTCCAATTGATCCTTCCCTCTTGAGCGGCTGTCTCCATATCATTGCTTTTTAGCATCATTTGACTAACTGGGGCACTCTGCTTACCCCACCCAATAGAAACAGAATCAGATTATGATCACTTCAGGCCTGGCTTAAGATGGCATAGTTAGAAGGACATAATCATTAATTGTAGCAGCCCCCCTTCCTGTGAATGATGGGGTGAAGGATTTATAAAGATCTTTTCCAAGCCACCTCGGCCAAAGGATAGGTTGAAATCTCAAAGGATCATCATTTGATCTGATCCTATCCACCCAACAGTTTGCATCACACAGGTGCAGGTTGAAATCCCCATTAGTAACTATTGGGGCAACATTTGTATAGCCCATTCTCAATTGATCTAACAAGGACCGTAATTAAACAAGCGGTGCTGAAGGTTTGTTCAGCACATTGGGATTGTAAAAATGCAATACAAGGACACCACTTGATCTGGAAAATACTAACTTGACCCCTAGTGTATAGCTGAACCTGTGTCACAAAAATCTGCAATGCAAACCATCATGTTACAATAATGTTGCAAAAGCCCCCCCCCCCCCCTTAGCCCTTCCAGAAGTTATGGGGATGACCAAAGAGACAAAGGAAGACAATTCATCAATAAAGAGAACATTGGTTACATCCCAAGTTTCTTAGCAGCATACTATACTAAACTTCTATATGAATTTTACCCACTGAGGATAAGGCAATTTGCCCACAGCCCCAGAAATATTCCAACATAACACCTTAACACTTCCAATCTCTCTTTCGGAACCTAGTGAAGGGGTCCTATTTTCAATGTATATATCCTGTGGTCCATGATTCCTTGAAGGCAGTATGAGTCTACCTCTACAAGAAAACTTAAAACTGTAAACCTGTTGGCGGTTGGCACTGTTAACTGATCCCTAGTGAGCCCATGTATATCAAGAGACTTGCGGTCTAAATTACCATTCTTAGAGGGATAGAGAAAGCGAGGGTGTACACAGATATTCTAAAGCCCCATCGGGATACTATGCTTAGCGGGAAATCAAAATGCCAGTTACCTCATTATTATTAAAGTTCACCTCCACCCATCCCCAGACAAACTCTTCCACTGTTGGGCTAATCTCCCCCTGCTGGCCATTATAATGTGCCCAAAAAGAAAGAACCTATCAAGATTGTGGCCTTTAGACCAATGTAACACTTTGTTAATAAGCTACTAGATGGATTCCTCATGCCTCTCAGCTGTTGGTGGAACATTTGCTAAAAAAAGAACAAAAGGAAGGTTGTCAGGTGGAAGATCTAAAACAGAGGAACAGGTTTTAGTGCTTGTGCTACACTGTGAGGGCACGCTGTTCCTTCCTGACAGAAACTTTTTTGACACCACTGGGATATGAGATAGACTGGGATGATCAACACACAATGTAATATTCTGTTCTCTCACACTTTTGTAGCTAAAGTTGCAATAACCTCTTTCCCCAGCAACATCAATAAAGGAGGTTGCACCACACTGCCAGCCTGGTTATCATCATACAGCCCACTAGGTTGGAAGAGAGCAAGGGAAGAAGATGCTGACTGTAAGGGAAGGGGATCAAAGGGGGAAATAACTTTCAGCTTATCAGGATTAAGGATAGCCTGTTCAAAAGAGTATCAAGCTTAGACTTAACAGGAATTTCCAATTTATCAGAGACATAAGATAACATCTGATCCAGCTGCAGAAAACCACAACAAGAAAGAAGGCTACTGTTTTAAAGTACATTCCCAAAACCCACTATGTCAGTACCCACATCTTGAAAGAGTTCTTCTAGAAGACCTTACATTATCGTGCCCTCTAGTACGGAGCCTTGGTAGGTTTCTTTTTTGCATTCAGAAGGAGGAGGATCAGGTTTAGAGGACTGTTCCCCTGGCACATGATGAAAATCAGTGATATTGTAATGATATTCCAGTAGATCCCACATTCACCCGGTTACTCTTGGAGGAAGGTTTATTAACAGTAGCACCAATGGTCCCTTCAGGTCTGGGGCTACCTAGACCAAGTTCCTCCTCAAATGTAATGACCTCACCTGTGAGTGGCCCACCACTGATGTCAAGAACATCATGATAGAAGATGAGTTTCTGGAATTTCCCCTTGCTGCAGTATTCCTAAGAACAGGGGTTGATTTGAGTATAACCATGGGCTCTACAGGACTTCTTTATATATAAAATATACAAGCCCCAACTCAGGAGCCAACAGTCTTCCGGGAGCTGAGGTAATGATTGCCATCTTCTGCACTTCCTCTAAGCTTTGTATTGCTCTTCTTTCTTCTGTCTTGCAAAAAGGAAACTAATGAGTTGTCCTCCTGGAGAGTATTCTTGCAGCTGATACGCCTATGTGGTTATGCATTTTCATGGCATGACTAAAGTCATTTATAGTGCATAAGACATATCTTACAAATCAGCACCAGGCAGGCGAATCATTACAGCGAGCAGACACCCGCAGCGCAGGAAGTTTTTGGATAAGAAGCAGCCGGGGTACTGTTTCACACAACGGCAGGAGGTGCATCCTATCAATCAGTGGAAGCAGGCACTTGATTACACTGTGCGTATTCCCAAAGCGCAGCCTCGGAGTGGTAACGCGGGCATTCGGCAATGGCCGAGGGGCCGGTGTCCTAGTTACTGCTGTGGGCTGCTTTTTTGAGCAGTCTGGGGCCGATTTGGGCGGTGTCTCTATTTTCGGAATACAGCCAGCGGCCCAGTGGGTGGCTGAGTGGCCTTTCTGCAGGCAGATTGGCGCTCATCGCTCATTACCACCAGCCCTCAACCCCGCCACCAACACCACCGGTCCCCCACCCCCGGTTTAGCAACAGGCAGAGGTATAACTCCCTTTGTCTCACTGGCCGGCCCATTAATGTATGCACATACTGAGCGGGGCAGGGGGCCTCAGTAGAAGTGGCCCTACTTGTTTTCAGGTGCGTTTCACTAGTGTAAACTAATGGGTACATTTTTTTAAGCCCCCTCCTTCTTTTTAATGCAATTACACCGAAGCAGTGATTTGAGGAAAGGAAAAGGCCTATGTTTTTTTTGTGTGCCTGGGCCGATTTTCAATCGTAATCCGACCCTGCCAAAGCGCATAAAGTATTCAGAGAAGCCGCGGCCCGGGGGACTGTTTCACACAGCAGAAGGAGCCGCAGTCGACCAATCAGCGCCAGGCAGGCGCTTCAATACACCAGGCACGCTCCTGCACCACGGGAAGTTTTCGGAGGAACCCTGACTTTGGGGGACTGTTTTGCACAGAGGCATGAGCATCATCCTACCAATCAGCGCCACGCAAGTGCTTCCTTCCACAGAGAACACTCCTGCAACGCAGGAAGTTTTCTCAAAAGTTGCTACCCCTGCGGACTGTTTCGCACACCGGCAGAAGCCACATCCTAACAATCAGTGCCAGACAGTGCTTCTTGCACCGGGCACACTCTCGCAGCGCAGAATGCTCCCAGACACGTGCTTGGGTGAAGATTGGGTGAAGAGCAGGCCCGTCTTCAGCCGTCAAAGTCTTGAAGAGGCTAGGCTGGGCCATCTTTCTTTGTTCTTGGACTATATATATCAGTCCACGGTGAGTCATGTTCACTTGGTGTGCTTTTTTGTGACTCTTGACTGGGCTTATGTAGGGGAACACTGGGCAAGCGCAAGTTACCTGTGGATTGAGACATTGCTACTGCAAAAACATTTGGAGGCACTACGCTTGACTCTTTCCTGGCCAGTGCAGTCGGTGTTATAGCTAAAGAAAGAAATTGATCTTGTGGAGAGACGTTTATCCTCTGATATGGGAGAGGGCCCCAGCGGGCCCCTAATAAGCAGCTGGGAAATCACTTGAGTGCAGGAAGTGAGGAATCTGCTGCAACTTGTTATTCCCCGAACAATGTGTCTGATATGCAAGTTCATTTAACAACAATTGGCTTGCATAATAATTTGGATCTCATGAATGTTAGCGATGTCAGCCAAAAGAAAATGCAATCCCTAGCAAGGGGTATATCCAGAGTCCAAAGGAAAATTAATGGGATTATTGTGGCTACTCTGCTGCAGCTCAGCCTGGGTTCAGCATCAACAAATGGTGTTACCAGTGAAACCCCAAACATCGATTGGGATTGTGTATTTGAGAAATGTAAATCCCTGGTGGTTGTGTGCCTTACTTCACTGGTGGACAGGATACCTTGCCTGGAAGTTGCCATTACTCAGTTGCTCATGACTTGTACAAATCTGTTGGCCCATCAGGCCCCACCTTGCCATCCACGTCTGACAAAGATTGGCCTCTGGCCCTGAGCACTATTCTATCTCAGGTTTAGAGCCTCCACAAGCAGTCACAGCTGTTATTGATTCTCAGCTCTCTTCCTCATAACATTTGGTGTCTCAATACCATGGGAGAGAGGCATACAAGGGAGTTCTGGTCCTTGAATGGATTGCTAGATCAATTGACTGACTTTCAGTCTTTCCCCAATCAGTCTTGCTTAAAGCTTTCCCCTGATTGTTGCTCTTATCTTGCTATCATGAGTGATGTAACTTATTTAAACTCCCTCAGGGAGGAACCCACTTTTCATAAAAAAAAGTCTGCCATTGGTTGATTTCCAAATTCTGATTTCAATGAATACAATGCTATTTTGTTTGTGTGAAGGATTAGGTGGGTCGGTCCTCGACCAAACATTTGAGAGGGGAATGTATTGTAATCAATTGTAATAACCCAGGTTTAGCTCACCTTTTAATTCAATACGGAGCCAGGAGACACTCGCAAGATGTTGACATTAACTTTGCTCCCTTAGGTTATTTTTACAAACATCAACAAACTAGGAAGGAGGATGGTTGAGGGTTTATGCCACCTAGGGTTGATGAACTTTCTAGATTTAACGTACCAATCTCGAATAGATTTTTCCCTCAAGTACTCATCGATTCCCAGATATCACCAGTTTCCATAGTCTATTTGGACAGAAGGGACCAATCCTGCCACAGGTGAGCGGGAGAGGGAAGAGGGTATATTAACCAAGTTGGTCAGTTAGAACCAAACATGGGTTGGTGAAAAACAGCAGTATCCCAAGTGGCTTGACTTCATCTCACAATTTGATGTTGTCATGATGCTAGAAACTGTAGTGTAGTTCCTATATTCCCAATAGGCTCTGCACATTGGAATATTCGATCCTATAGATTTGACGTAGGACTGAAGTCGACTAGGTCTCTATCGAATATATTAAACTTAAATGAGAGTGCCAGCTAGCTCAGAGGTCACTAGAAACTTATTTGAATGCACAAGAAGGGATTCGTTTCTGACAACCGCATAAACATGATAACTTTCTTTCCCCAAGAATAAACGTATCTTCAGAGTCGTGGAAACAATAGATAGATATTTTACTCAGTCAATCGTGCATGCTTCGTTTCATCAGAGGTGCAGAGAAATAGAGAGACGGACGTTTTCAATGAAAGGGATTTATTGAACAGTCTTCTTTCTCATGCAAGTAAAGTGAACTGCTACAATCGTAATTCAGGCTGCAAAGTATGCGTAGCGCGAGAAGAGTATTATAAAATAATACTGTAAAAGCATTGTAAGGTTTCTAAACCATAGATAAATACATACATAAATAACAAAGGCTAAAAGTACTCAACTGGTGCTTCAAAAATACACCTACCCCGATGTACCTAACCTAAGTCTAGTACGAGGGGAGAAGTAAGTGTGGTGTAGCATAGGTTTAGTTTCTTTTGCCAAGAATCTATCCAAGATTTCTTTTTAGGGTCTAATCAGCTTCATACCTTAGTTTAGAATGAAGGAGGTCTGGTATCTCGGTCTCGGAACTCGATTTCCCAACACCCCGCGAGGGGAGCTTGGAAACACTGGAGCTGGATTCTCAGCAAGAGAAAGGACAGCTTCTCGATCAGTGCGTCAGCTGGAGGGTCGGCTTCCTTTCGGCACTCGCTATAGCGAGCTGCCTCGGGCAAGTAGATAGTCGAGCTGCTCCGAACCACTGTGTGTTTGCTAGAGAAAGTGGAGGCATATTTATACATTGAAGGTGCCTAGTTTGACGTAAAAGTCGAGCATAATAACATCAGTAAACAACCCCAAGGGAATGGTGGCTCTTTGAAAACTCCATGAGTTTTTGGACAAATCAATATTCAAGCAAGGGGATGTCCCTGACTACTTAAGCCGATTTTCCAAGAAATTGTTGTGGCTTTTTGGTACGGGTGGAGGTAGCCATGCCTGTATTTGGACTGCATGGGCTATGTCTAAATATGGGTATGATTTCTATGCCTATATTAGGGCAATGTGAATTGTACCTATATAAGGGCATAAATCGGGAAATTTCGCTTGGATCCTAAAACACCATACAACAAAACCTAGGCCCTTGAGGAGATCATATGGAATGACTATGAGAGTTGTACTGTGTCTTCTGTGGCCTCGTTAGGTCAGAGAGCACGGGGGTTTGGCGAAAATGGTGCAGATCACATTGCCGCTAAAAACTGTCCTTATAGCCTTAGACCACAGTTGGATTCAGATTGTGTGGGTTGTGTTGCCAAACAAGCTTAATTTCTTTTTTAATTAACTTTAACAACTCAGTGTGTTAACTAGGTTGTCAGATACGGATGCTTCTCCAGGCACTGTCAATTATGAGTGTTAGATCATCCAAAGTGGGTAATGATTTTAATGTTATCATTGGAGCAGATATCAATGCTAAAACTGTCACTGTTACCACTAAGGTTGATCCTTTTTTGCTACACAATTTTTCCACCTATCATGGATTAATCATCTAGAGGGGTTGGAAGCTGCAAGAGGATTTGTGCAACTTGGGTCTTTCCCACATGGTAGAAATAGCAGGCGACCCACACAGCCGGCCCCCTACTTTTGTTGGGCGGGGCTTAGTTTTAGCCATTGACTATATTTTTATCTCCAGGAACCTGGAATACTGTGCATATGTTGGGGAGGGGGGTAATAGAAAACTGTTGCAGTAATCACAACACTATTGGATTTTCTCTGATCTTCCCTGTTTGCCCCTGCCCTCTCAATACTTCCGGGATTACCGGTCTCTCCATGAAGGATAAGGGCCTAAGGCTAAAGTGGAGGGTTATTGAATTTCCCACATGACGGAGCCCGCTAAGGATTCTTCTCAGTTCCCTTAGAAATTTCCTTTGAGAACATAGATGTCATTTGGGCAATCATGGCCAATGCTATCAATAAAGCCCATGGGCCGGATGGGGTCCCTGTGGACCTGTTTAGGTTAAACATTGAGTTATGAGCCCCTCTTATTATCAACTTTTTAAACACTGCTGCTTCTGTCAAAATACCAGATCCATGGGAAAGTGTAGTAATAGTCCAGGTTTTCAAGAAGGGCAACAGACATGAACCCTGCTGTTACCCACCTATATCGTTATTGGACTCAACAGTCAAGGTTGTGGGGTGGGCCATCTTCAATTGTATAGAGGCATGGCTGCAAGATAATAAAGTCCTCTTCCCAGTGCAATATGGCTTTAGGGAAGGATTGGGGACCCTAGTATAATGTTTAAACCTCAATCTCATTATAGAGAAGTACACTACAGTTAAGAAAGTGCTTTTGACCGGTTTACCTGGTCAAAGCTGTAAGATATTTTATCCAGTATTGGTAGGCCCTCCTTGTTGGTTGCTTTCCTACCGGTTCTGCATAAGGGAGTCAGAGCCTTGGCTACATAAGGTATTGAGGACAAATGTACCGAATCATTTGAACTCTCCCAAAGCATCTGACAAGGATGCATTCTTTCCTCCATTTTATTTGTATTGTATATAAATGGCCTTAATTCTTTTTTTAATGTCTTGTGGAAAGTTTATGCATAAAGTAAAGTCTACATTCATCCCTGACCTTACGTATGCAGATGATGCTGTCCTGCTCCCTCGTGCTCCCCATAGCCTTAGGGCAGTGGTTCCCAAAGTGTGCGCCGCGGCACCCCGGTGCGCCGTGATGACAAGCCAGGGGCGCCGCGCTGCTTTTAATCTTGTAATTTATCTCATCACAGTGAATTTGGCTGGGAGAAAGAGCGGTGCGTCCTGAAGCATTAACTTGGACAGCGAGCGTGCTGGAAATGCAATAAAAGGCTGCAATTTTTTGGGTACAGGTGGAGGAGCTTTAAATTAATTCTGACCGTCTTGCATGTTGCACTGCATCGATGTGTTTGAGGCAGTGCTGCTGTTTCAAAGGGACCCTGTAGCTCTGGTTTCGCATTACAGTTTAGCACAATTACACTTGGCAGAGGCGCAACTAGAGCCAAATTTCGGGGGCCTTAGGGGCTAAGACATTTTTTGGGGATGGCTCTTTGAAGGGGTGAAACAACAGCAAGACCTAATTAACATGCAAATGGTCTTTTAAAGACCTGTGAAGTGCCCGGGTGCGGCTGTGTGTGTCCTCGGGATACCGTCTCATCCCGGGCTGACACACGACAGGGTGCGGGGGGGGGGGGGGCGGGCAGGGGCTGAAGGCCTTTGAGTCCAATGGGTGTTGCGCGCCTGACACTTGGAAGTTATTTTGCGAAATTGGTAGTGAATAATCTGTACACCAAGAATTTGAGGGAGCAAAGGGGGGTGTGGGGTGGGAGGAAAAATACGACATTCAGTGCCGTTACCTTTTAAATGTAACTGGAAAATGTATCACATCTGTGCGAACTGTTCAAAAGATGTGAATACTAAGCAGCTGTGCAAAACGTTTAGTTCAGGTTTACAGCTGTGTAAAACATATAGTGACGGTTCATAGATGATTTACAAAGGTGCTAAATATGACTTTTTAAAGGAATACTATTGCCCAGTTCCATTTTTCTTTAGACTAAGTGGTGGTAAACAACTTTGTACGCCTATATGTGGGTTTTGACCTACGTGCAGCCTGCAAATCTTGTGCTCCTAGAACAGCTTTCTTTTTCATTTTTCTAGCTGCACTTGCAGTTTACACTTGTTTAGCAGGAACCAGGTGCAACATAGGTTGGACGAACCTTCACAGGAGTACAATTGTGCACTTGCAGTGGCACAATGACACACATACTGGGCCTCCAGAGTACACGTACAAGTCCTTCCTAACACACAATGGCTGCATAGGTCACATGCAGCGTCTCCATAGGGCACATACAGATGCTCATGAATACATACACTGGAGCTCCATGACGCACACAACTGAGGTTGGGCAGAAGATCGGCATGGCATTTTAAATAATAGTAGTATCACCAGCATTATTTTTCAACTGAAAAGGCGGGCTCCAAGGAGCTTGTTAAAGAAATCATAAGCCTTATCACGATTTCTTTATTTTAACGAACTCCGTGGAACCTGCCTTTTTAGTGTAAAAATAATGCTGGTGATATTGATTAAGACAGACCAAACTCTTTGTTTCATTTTCTCAGAGTGGGTCTCAGTACTAAAAGCTACTGAAAGCAGCAGCTGGCATAAATAAGGGTTTGGGACCAGGCACACGGTTTGCATCACTGGAGCATGTGTGTGCTCTCTGTTGCATCTGCTGCCTTTTCATTGACTTACGTGTGCCCCACTGCACTTTTGCAGTGGTGTGTGTGCTCCAGAGCTTGTGCTGAATTGGTGTGGGTGTTGTTACATTTGCTGCGATGGTTTGTATGTGTGTGCAGGGCTGTAGTTTCAGCATTTGAAACTTGTTGTGTGGTTAAAAAAAGTTGCATGAAAACATATTTGGCTATTAATCTTGTATGGTTTCTCACTTAACACATTTTTATTAAACAACTGTTATCTTTTTATTTTGTTACAAATATAATTATAATACCTTCATTGCATCCCAATTCATTTAAGAAAGGCAACAGGAAGTACTCCTGAGGTTGGGCTTACATCCCCCCACCCACCCACCGGTAAAAAAATGGTGGGGAGCCACTGCCAACTGCCAATTAGGTCAAGGGAGCCACGGCCCAAAACAGTTTGGGAACCACTGCCTTAGGGGATTCCTTGATGCCTGTGTAATCCCCATAGCCTTAGGGGATTCCTTGATGCCTGTGTAGACAGTTTATGGACTGTCTAGATCTTGATACAAGTATTTCCAAAACACATTCTATGGACCTGCAAAAAGAGGATGATTTTCATTAAGGGCAAAATAAGTGGGAGGGTAGCGAGTTTCCTTATCTGGGTGCTACGTTTGATGCACGGAACAGTTGGCCACCTTGCCTTTCTAATTGCTGTACACGTGTTAACCAATCTTGTGGTGCTTTATTCAAGTTTGCTTCTAGTGTTGGTAGTAAACCTATTTCGCTCCTGTTGGAGGTATACAAGGTTAAGTGTCTTCCTATTTTAACTTATGGGGCATTATATCGATTTTGCATAAGACTGCACTGAGACAAGAACCATTTCTGTAAAAGGCTGCTGGGACTGGCCCTGGGAACGCTTCATTTTTTGAGCACAAAGAATTCAATTTAGCATATGTGGAAAATACAATTAGATTTGCTCCTTTGCTCCTATGGGTGATGGTATGGAGTAATCAGCATACTGCTCTTAACTGTAATGGGAACCAGGATTGTTTACATTGTGTGTTTCGGCCATAAGATCCAATGGCTTGTCTACTTAAGGCGGCTAGCAGAATTATTGGGTAGTCGTGAATTGCATTCTTCCCCTCAAGTGATGAGCAAGAGAGAGCTACTGAAACAAAAGAGAGGGAGGCCCTGGGTAAAGTTACAATGAGAGATTACCTGGTTATCAAAACCAGTGTCGGGCCCAAGCCTTACCTTTCACTCTTGATGCATCATTGGGAAAAAACCCTGTGAACAACATTTTGATTAGGCTCAATCAGATGTTATCCCAATTTTCCAGCTGGCCAATTTGATCCAACCAATATGCAGCCTCATCCATGTGATTTTATTATCCCCCAATCACATGAGCACTTTGCCTTATTTTGTGCATACCATACACCTTTACGACATGGACATTTGTTGCCCTTTCTTAGATCTTGAGGCTTGCGCCAACACAGGCCGGCCTTATTTAATCTCCGATCGCTATTTGACCCGGCAGCATGTTTTGCTGTAGGTGCCTTTTTAAAAGTGCCCTACACTGGAGGAATATAGCGAATTTTCAGCATTCCCCATTTTTAACAAAAAAATGTATCTATGAATGTAATGTTTTTAACTATTTTGTTTTTAGCTGTTATGTTATATATTTAATTTTAAAATAGCATCGCAGTACCAGAAATCATACTCATGCTCATTTTAACACAACACCTTGCTGATACTTGCTTATTTTTTATATATCAACCCAACATTTCCCATTCCTCCCTCAACCCCCCTCCCTTCCAGGCAAAACAGGATCCAATAATCATGCAATGGTGGAAACTTGTTAGCGCAACAAGCTACAGCAGGTACTTGAGCCTTAGCATAGTCTTCATTGTATCACATTCTCCACTGATACCAGGTCCTCCTAGGCACTTAGCTCTGCTATCATGCCTCCATGCTTTCAGATCGTCTTCAAGATTGCCGTCTCGTCTGACCCTATTCATTCTGACCTCTTCGGCCATGGCCCATTCCACCAAGTCTCGCAGCCAGTCCCTGTGACGTGGGGGATGTGGGTTCAGCCATCTAATCGCTATACAGCACTTTGCCAGAACCAGCCCCAGGTGCATGAATCTTCGGATACGTTTTTTATTCACTGGGGCAGGTATAAGGCCCAATAAAATTTCACTTGGAGTAACCTTGAGATCCCATCCTGTTACTTCCTTAAGGGTAGTAAGTGTCTCCTCCTAATACGGCCTTATGTCCCTGCATCCCCATACAACATGCAGATAATCTGCTTCAGGTTCCCAGTAGCGAGTGCTGATCTGATCTGGTGGGGTAAATAGTGTGCAGGACCTTAGGGGTAAGGTATAACTGATGCACGAAATTGAATTAAATCAGTTGAAACCTAGCATTCGAGCTAATAATGCGCATTCCCTAGCTGTTATGTCATGTGTCATCTTTGTGTGCTCCTTTTTTAATATTAATATCTACTGATGGCAGCATGGTTTTACTCTTTTATGATTTTTTGTTAATAATCTAATCAAGATTTACCAACAAACACAGTGCAGGCTGCTAATTTGGCAAATAATTATGGTATTATTATTGTTTGAGGTGTTACCACTGAATTTGGTCCTCCTGTTGCCATTCTGCATTAGGAATATGTTTGCAGAGTTCGTGGTTTTGGTTGCAGTATGTGGCAATCACAGAGAAGGTAATACTGCATTCGCAAAACCACTCATCTCTTTTTAAAATTATTTGGTCAATTCTGCAATGTCAACATATGATTTAACTATGATTTTCTCTGAATATTGTATTGTTAATTATTCTATTTATGTGTTTTACTCTTTTGTGACCTTACTGGACAACTGGCATACACTTTACCTTGAATAAAGACAAACAAGTGAACATTTTCAGATCTATGACAAAACTTTTAGTATCTGATACTTAAAGGGTAACTCGAAAGAAAGCATCATATTGACTAGTGGAGCAGCGTAATTTGATTCTCCATACATTTCTTCATCAATACTTGCATATGTAACCAATTATTAATATGTGTACCGTTGTACTAATCAGAATATTAATAGGTGACTGTATTTACAAGTAGGAAAAGCCACATTTATATAATTGAGTTATAATCAAGGTATCTGCTTATGTTAATTGTATTCATTCGACTGCCAGTGCCTTTCTTAATGTAGCCTGACTGTGACTAGACCAAAACGACTCGAATGTGTCTTTTTATAAAATACACTGTACGTCTCATGTTTTAATCTTTCGGAGGGTGTTCTATCACTGCTTGTTAATGAGAATAGTCTTTTGTATATATTGAAAATCCGAAAGATAAGGGAATCCTCCTGGAAACGTGGCCTTGCACATGCAGTGCGTGGTGATGCGAGAGACCCTGCTGTACCAAGTATAGCAGAACAATGCTACCTTCAAGGCCATGCAACTGTGTGCTTCTTTGTCCGCTGGTGGGAACGTGTGGTGTTTACCTGCTTCCAGGAAATGATGAATCCTGATTGGTCCACCCAGAGGGAGCTGGTGGGACAAAGCTTCCAGAACCTTCTACTGCGTGTTAAATATATGCTCTTAGAATAGCTTAGCAGATTCTGTCCTGATTTTGCTGAGGAAAGACCTTTCCTGCACTCTGCTGATTTCCCCTGCCTGTGCAGTTGAGCTCTATGCTGAACATCTGTGCCTATGCCCCTAAGACTTAACTTTGCTTATCTGATGCTCACAACTTTCTCTTAATTTCCCCATTGCACTGTTGATGCATTATTTAGATCAGGGAATATTTTTTATAGAACCAATTTATTACTTGCTCTGTGCTTTGTATCATGTTATAGTTAGCTCTTTTTACAACGTATACTAATTCAAAATGCATAACTATATATTTGTGTGCCTTTATGAGAAATTGACTTATTGATTGAATGATTAATTGATTTGTAACTTGACTACATTTTGGAAATAAACCTTCATGGTTTGGGCACCATCATCAGCCATTTTTGTGTAGGCACATTGGTTTCACTGCAATTGAAATATTGTGCTGATGTTAGCTCCTTTTATATTCTTCCAGTGGATAATACGACCAGTGGCGCAAAATAGTAGATGACTATAATATACTAGACTATTTAGGTACAGGAAAGTGCACCGATTAATTGGAATGCAGTAAAAAGAGTTAGATCAAGGCTGTGTTTCTGCAGTGGTTTGTTCTTTCTGACATTGCACACCAAATGTTATATTCAGAAGTTGAAGTGAGTATTTTGAAGCTTTGTAAAACATATTTCAATTGTACTTAGGGACATACGCTCACTCTAGTTCTTGGGGCTGAGAATATTTCTGACAATAATTTACGTTCACACTTAACCTGTCGTATTGTTACAGAGCTGCTGCAGCTGCAGTATGGCAACGTGAAGTGAATGCTTGATAGTCTTCAGAAATGATAACATGAAAAAGTCACATCTCAAATTATAGCAAAAGCAAACTATGTCCCATAAGATTCCTTCATTCGGCATATTTGGGGGTGTATGCTTCATAAATAATTTGTGAACGTTTTTAAAAGTATTTTTCCAAGTCTGTTAATTATATTTTATGAAACATACTTTTGCTCAGACTAGCTTCAAATTTGTACTATACTAGACTTCTCTCAAACAAAACCATTGAAAAAATTGTTCTGAATTGCCAAGTTATCTGTAGGATGGGGGCATACACCACAGGAGGCCAAATGCAGCACAGCCAAGCCAAAGCTAGACAGAGATGCAGAATTGAGTCACCGCTTCACTTCCTAGCTCGAACTGTCATTTCCCATTCCTAAGGTTCAAAGTGCTTGCTTAGAAGGTTTAACCAGGCTTATAAGGAGGGAATGTAGAAGATGCCACACATTTCCCTTTCAAACAATGTAAAAGAAACTTTGTTTACAGTACAAATGAGTTAAAAAAACAAAGTCTGCTCTAAATAAAGTTATAGAGTTGTAAATGAAATAAACCAACATTTATAATGGGAAAACATAAGATAACCTGTTAACAGTGAATGAGGCATCTAGTACCCGGTGATGTCATCTCTCAACTATCTAGGTGGCTTAACTGGTCATGGCCTCACACTGTATGGGTTACCTCTCAAGGAACTTCCACTTGTTCTCCCATCCAGCACGTGGCTGTCACTTACTTTCTCATCAATAATGTTTCTGCCTAAGCTACCCCATGACTTAGAAAATCTGACATTATACGCTGGTTAGTCAATCTTAGCTACTCTCCCTAAATTCCATATCTTTCAATGTTCGCATGTTACAGCATTGTGAAACAAATTGATTACTCTAAATACCTTCAAATTCTTTCACAACTTGTCATTCCCAACACGGTACTTGATTTTAATCCAGCCACCTACCCTCACCTCAATCATCTTTGTGTGATGGTCTTCATCATACTTTCTTTTCATCAAGCTTTGAAGTCTTAATTCAGTCTGTCCCCAATGTTGTCTAATGTTATCATTGGTCCAGTTCTTCTGGCACTTCATTCAGACTGGGACTAATATCGAGTTTGGTCTCTGATCCCTCAGTAATTCAAAAGGAATTCTGCTTTTTGTTTAATGAGGTGTGAGACGAAAAACATCCACCCTCATTAATATTATTTTTCTTTCCAACACATGCCACTAGCATTAGCAAGCTGGATTGCTTCTTTTAATGTTTAGTTAAACCTCTCCACTACACCATTAGTATCTGGGTGGCATACTGCAGACTGGAGGTGTTTGACCCATGTACTTTCTAAATAATCTTATATTTCTTGAGAACAAAATTGTACCCCATTATCGGATAGAATAGAGGACAAAAAGCCTTCCTGCACAAATATTTATTCTAAGAATTTTATAATACTCTTCAAGCTGAATTCCTGTAAATTAATTACCCACTGCCCAATACAACTAGAAATGGAATCCAAACCTTTATTTTTGCATATTTCTTTAAGAGGCTTATAGTCAGCAATTAATTTAAAAACACCTCTCCAAATTAAATCCCCAATTTGTTTTCATAGCCTAGAATATGGCTTGTGCTACCTTCTAAATTTCTGATCAGAGTAATTCTGCATCCTGTAATGCTCTTTTGCAAATGCTATAGTTTCCTTTTCAGTTGGGGTCTCTTGTAACAATATAGCACCCAGGCCCTTTGAGCTTGCGTCAGTGGTGATTATAATTTTGTTCCCAAAACACATACACTTAATTTAGGGGCCTTCCTCAAACTGATTTTGATATCCTGAAACTACTCTTCGCAAGCTTTATTCTATAAAAAGGCTGCTTTAGCTTTTAAAAGTGCCCTATTTGAACGCTTCTGCTCACAAAATATGTGATTAATTTACTGTAGAATTTAATCATCCCAAATATGGATTTAGTTTTTCCTTATTCTTGGGAGCAGCTAACTTGACAGTCAAACCCACAAGCTGTTCCTTGGGTTCTATTCCCCACTGCTGATCTTATGTCCTAAGTATATGATTTCTTTGCATCCAAATTTACATTTTTCAGCTCTTACAGTCAGATCACGCTCTCTAAATGTTCCTAATACTGAATTGACTTTTTTTAATCTTGTTCCAATTCATTGCTACCATATACTAGCACATCATCCTGGTAGTAAAAAATCCCAGGTATTGAATTCGGAATGTTTGTCATGGCTCTCTGAAAAAACAATGCCACATCCATGGGTGTGATGAAACCTGTGAGGTCTTGTGGGTCAAGATGCATCTGTGCTTGATAATATGCTGGGGCTAGATCTAAAATCTGTGAACATTTCTGAAATGGTGGACAAGGGAAATCTGTCAACAATCAGCTATCTATTCAGGCACTCAGATCCACGCACAACATTATTTTTTCAGTCTTGCATGCCACTACTCTGGGTGTCAGCCACTCATGGCTTCAACCGGTTCTATTATGTCTTGGTTACACAAATTCTCTAACTCTTCCTTTACTGATTCTAGTACATTCACAGGTGGTCTCCTGACCTTTGAGGCTACTGGAGTTGCAGCAAAAAATCAAAGTAGGGAGTGGGACAGTTTCTGCTGGAGAGATCTCAATAGGAAAAATTCTGTGGGACCCTCAACAGCTATTTTTCGTCAATGGTATATGCTTTGCCATCGATGTACTCATAGTTGGTACTGTCATCATTGGGTCTTAATTCTTTCACCAGGAGAGATTGTGTGAGATCCATATGTGGAAACTTACCTTAAATTATCACTTATCTAGAAAAAGTGTTTTAATAAAAAGTTTAGATAAGGGTAACGTTAAAAAGGAATGTAGATGTGATATTGGTATATACACTGTGTCCCTCAAATCACATAGTGAAAACGGCGCATCATAAAAATGGTCTACGTGTTTCAGCCCACTTGTGCCCTCTCGGAATTATTAGCCTTCATCAGGACCAATAGTGTGTAGGATCTCTTTTTTGGGGGGTATCCCAAGTCAGGTGGAACACTGTCCCCTTGTTTTTCTCTATGTTCCGGTTTGACTCTTTCCTAATTGGATGAGAACACTTTTCTCTGCTGAAATAAAACAAAATTATATATATAATAATATAGATCAGATTTTGTTGATCTGGTGCATATAAGTGCTATAATGTAACTTGTTTTGTTGCCCTTGATGGCTATCTATTGTATAGGGTATTATCCTTCATCATTAGTTACTATATTACTAGCAATCATTTGAGCCTTATATGTATCGAAATAGTTCCTTGTCCATATTGTCAGCATCTGTGTTCTCTGGAGTATTAGGTACACTTTAATTCGCTATTGCCCTTGGTTAGTGGTCTACGTGACAAATGGTAAAACCTAGTCTTGTATGAATTCTTGTTTTAGAAATACGTTGAAAAGAGGAGTTTCGGTTGTGTTTTGCCCTTAATGTTCTGAAGGGTTGTTGCCACATGTTGCATAAACGACCCTTCTAAGGATTGTGAATCTGTGGTTGGTACTTGTCAACTGTAATGCGTTCATCCTGTCTGTGTGTTCGCTATTTATGAAAGGGGATGAACATGATGTTATCTTCACCCATTGTAACAATGTGTAGCTTTTCTTTTTTTAAATAAACAATACATATATGAAGCACATGTATGATAAATGACTGGGTTAAGAATTTCGGAATGACAGGTACCACTTATCAACTGTGAAGATTTAAGTGACTGGTATTATAATCTTTTTATACATTGCAATAAAATTAGACTTTGTTTCGTCTTTTTTTAATTGAGACATATATCAATAAATGGTTTGTCTCACAAATACCTTATAGCGTGGTTTAAGGTCCCATAAGTTCCGAGGGGAGATGGGGTCGATGCCCTCCTTAAGATACAAAGAGAAAGGAGGAATGAAGGGAAACAAGGAGATGTACAATAGTTTAGTAATTATTAGTTACGTGAAGCCTGTAGCGGTTACTCACACGTCATAATGCCGTGAGTGTTGTGACCTTCGGCCGATGGTACCCATAACCTTTTTGGCCGTGACTTACTTTCAGTACGGCACGTCCTCCTTCATCCGGTCTCTCCCTTCCTGAATGTTATCTAGCCTGGTTCTTACTTCCATATTTATGGATCGCTGACTTTGATTGGCTGAAACTGATTATTGACAGAGAAGACATACTACGTATACTCAATGATTTCAATTAAAATGGTGTTCATCACTTATTTTCCTCCCATTTTTTAACAAAACATTGGGATAAATGTTGAATGATGATTTAAAGTGTCCATTGTTTGCTACTGGAGTTGCACCATCTTTTAGTTTTCTGTTTTGAACATATATTTTGAGACACCCACGTTTCTCACAAAAGACATCAGGGACTTTACTTACATAATCTGTGTAAACCTGAACGGATTGTACTTGAATGTGAGGGCATGCATTAGGGTCGAAATATACACCTAAGTCATTTTGTACAGGCCTGACTTGGCTATTGTTCCCTTTTTCTGATACATAAACATTTGAATGTGCCTCTATATTTCACCCTTCCCTGGAAATATAATTTCATGCTGTTGGGCTGACCCCCATGCCCCTTAGGTTATGTGTCCATTTCATGTAAAGACCATACTCTCAAACCCTTCTTTAAACATTTTCTCAGACATTATAATCAGCCTAGAACAAGAATCAAACATTGCATTGATTACCACATCATCAATTTTTATCATATCTTTGGAATTGCCGACATGTGAACTGCTCATCTGTAGCACTATCTCCTCACACACTTGTGATACCTTTTGACGGTAAACAACCTTTACAACGAAACTTTTACAACGCACTACCATTACAACGCGGTCATTACAACGCAAACCATTACAATGCATTGCGCTGGGGGGCGCTCTAGGATAGGGAATAAGTTTAATTTACTATCCAACACCTTCCCTAGTGTCCACGGGGACTGGAGTTGGAATAGTAAATTAAACTATTCACTATCCAACACCCAAAAGCACTATGCGTTGTAATGGATTGCGATGTAAAAACCGCATTGTAAAGGCAGGCATTGTAATAGCCTGCGTTGTAACGTCATACATCCGTCGACTGTTATTTTTCTTAAAGGTTTTCTGGCTTTTTACAACATGCTATAAAATGGCCCATCTTGTCACACCCATTACATGTGGCCTTCCACGCAGGCCACTCTTTCCCATTAGCCATGTGAGCAGTCATGCCACACCTGTAGCATTGCCCTTTAAATGTACACTCACTTGCCTTAATGTAATACTTTTTCTTTCCATTTACTGCGTTCACTTAATCCTTTTCATCATTCATTTTACACTTATACTCGCCTTTTAACACTTTTACTCACTCCAACATATGTTCCACTTGCTAGGCCACTATGAGAACTTCAATGGAAGGTTTAAAGTTCTTTTATAATTCTATCTGTCTTTCAGGTTAACAAACATTGGTTACATATGCGTTCATCTGATGCTACTCCGAATTTACGTGTGGCAGCTGTGAGGATTTGGGTGTATTATATTGTATGGCTGGACCGCCTTCCCGTGTAATACACTCTCAAAAACTGTCTTGGGTCCAACTCAAAAACCTTGAGCTCAACTCTGAGTGGCTGTAACTGTGAGTAGCAAGGCTTAAACAAAGGAACTAGTGTTAAGGATTTAACAGTCACAAAATACAAAATAAGAAAGCTACACGACATGAAAGAAATCCAACACCAATTTATAAAATTGATGATAACATTATACATTTTTAGAGTACAAGATGAGCAAAATCCACCAGTGGGTTCTGGAGTTACAGATTTCTAAATAAAACTCAAATCTTATTATAACCACAAACAAGCACTGACAACCATAAAAGTTTGTAAACTTTTGAAAAGTTTGTAAGAGTTAAGTTTGTCTACTCTGGCCCAGCTTCAGCTACCAGATCTGACAGTGAGAAGGTCCGGTAGGTGAATGATGAGTATTTGGACAGTTTCCAGGCAACCAAGGCATTTTATAGTCCAGTTACAAACTTTACAGCATGACCGCCATATCCATCAATAGCATGGTCCTGATGCTGAAGTTGCAGGAGATGGAAGATGCTCAAGGATGCTCTGGGTGCTGTGTATGCAGTAGAAGTGGGGGCTTTGCAGTTGTTACTTGGTCCACGGGGCAGGTGGGAAGACTTTGGCTACAGTGGTCGGTGTACCCTGAATTCCACTTTGAAATTTTAGAAGGCCAGCTGTGGCTGGTCTACTGGTCTCCGTGCACAGCGGTCCAAGTGATATCATTTGGTGGGGGCTGGGGTTCCTCTTGGGTGACCAATCTGGACTCAGATGATTTGGGTTCAACTTTTGGCAATTGTGTATCGTTCTGTTGGGCGTCCAACGGTAGTCAGTGACGATTACCAAGAGGTGGCTAATGACTTGCTGAGTTGGGCTTCTTCAGCTTTGGTGTCCTGGTGCTGGTTCAACAGGTAAGCCCACTGACTCCTGGAGTCACTTCTTTGGTCAGGGGCACAACTTTTCCCTGAGCCAGGAGCTACAGGCACAGTCCTCTTCGCCAGCCATAGGGGTGGCAGGTGCAGTCCCAAAGATGGTGCAGTCTCTCTTTTTCAAGTCCATGGGTCGGCAGAGCAGTCCTTCTTCAGTTCTTGTTCCAGTTCCAATGTGATCTGAGGGTCAGGGTGACAGGGGTGCCAAATTTATTTCCAGAAATTGCCCTGGTGGGGTGTCAAGGTCACCAGCCAATGGGCTACCAGGTCTCCTTCCTCTTAATGACAACTTTATGTGTGGCATTTAGCAATCCCAGAGTGCACTATTCTGCACTCTCTCAAGATGTCTAAACCCTTCCTCGGATGTTAGGAGCTTGGTAGCCCACCTTAGCGATGTGGCTACCTGGGGGCTACCCACCCACGGGAAAACAGGTTTGGGCACTGGCCCCCAGCCCATCTACCTGAACAAAGGGCAGTCCCTCAAGAGTGTGATCACCATGTACCCACCAACGGCTGCTTTTGTGCTAACACTCGGAGTGGATTCCTGAAAAGAAGAGGTAACACCTAGGCCTGGGAGTAATTCACACTACTAACCTATCCAGGAGGGCAGAATGTTGTCTGGTGGTCAGTGATCATGTGAGGAACTGGACACACGAGGTCACAGAGTGGCAACTTTCTAAAAGTTGCATTACTTTATTAGTGACTTTAAATTTGACTTAGGCATCAATAGGGTTTAATGCCACAGTGAAATCGATACCTTAGAGTATCCATCTAAGTAGTCCCTTTCAGAAGTTAGCCAGGCTAAGGGGTCAGCCAGTAACCCAGTGTTAGACAATGGGGGTACTAACTCTTCCACAACAAAATGATAATTTGGAAGTCTTGCTCTCAGGACATATCTATATGAAATAAACAGCCTACTTAATAATATACCTCTCCCTGCCTCAGGGCTTGATAGGCCTCTCTTTGGGGAGATGTATATATATATATTGTTAAGGGAAGTGGGGTGTTGCCATTAGTTTAAATAGCAAAGTCTAACTAGCAGTGTTAGAACTGCCCTTCCAGTCTGCAGTGGCAGGCTGAGAGCCCTTTTGCACTTGGTCATCCAGTACTTTGTCATCCACAGGGTGGCACCATCAGTGCTACAGCCCTGGGAGGACACTCAGCCTTACATGCCTTGGGTACCATATACTACGGATCTATAAGTAAGTCAGTCTCTGCCAATTTTGGGTAGCCAGTTCGACATACATGTTATAAGTTGTTAGAACACTGACACTGGTCTTGGCTAGCAGGACTCTCAGAGTCAAAAATCAGTAGCTTGAAGTTCAAATGGGGCAAAAAGTAGAGGGTAATCCTGCAAAAAGCCTGTTTCCTTACAGCAACTAATTTCCTTAGAGCCGACACAAATTCTTTCCCAAATTAATCTCTCTCTAAAATGGTTCTTGTTCGCTTTAAAAATGAATATCTAATTTCTTTCTAGAACTCTAGTAAATGTTAAAAAAATGTCCTGCTTTTCAGCTCCTAAACAGTGTAATAGGAGTGCTACCTTGCTTTTAATTCCCCGATTTAGCCCACAAACTGTGACATAGTTGTTAAATACATTTTTACACGTGCTTCAATCTATTGGGGCCCCCAGGGTTTACCATAAAGAATGGCGGTGGAGTAATATTTTCATTGTATCTTCATAGAGTGATAATTATGTTTACACTTGAGAGAAGAGAAAAGAAAGAAGATGACGAAAAAAAACAAATTCAATATATTGAAACCAAAATGGAAAGTTACAGTGGATGATGAAGCAAAACTTAGAATTTAAGTGATCTCCCACAAGTGTGCAAAACACTGAATGAGGCCAGTTTTATGAAGTTCTTCACTCTGAGTCTTTGCATGAAGGAAAACATCCTCTTTTAGGGTAACCTGCTGGAAGTGTGTGGATCAATGACTATTGCTGAAGTGATGTCATCTACCAATGCTCCTGTTGATGGGATACGCCTAAACCTCTTCTCAGGAAACTCTTTTTTCCATAGAGTTTTCACACATCATCTGACTCGGGCTGGAGATGCGCTGGAAAACAAGGTGCAAATGAATAATTCAAATGTTAAACACTGTTGATGACAAAATTGTTAATATCGATAAAATTATACTCACATGTACAATGAGTTTACTCAGATGCCTGTCCTCGTGCCAGTTCGTGTTAGTGAGGGAATATGTATGTGAGGAAAGGCAGAGCTTGTCCATGCATCTCCACTTGCAATGTATGTGGGTGTGTTAGTTGCCTCACCCTTGGCAGATTATGCTAACGAGGAAAAACGCGTATGAGGGAAAGACAATGGCAGATCAGGCGTCTGTCTCCTCGGATTTCGATTCCCCATGCTTCCTTCTGATCGCACTGTGTCCTGGTGAGGAACTGTGTTTGAATAAAACAAACATGATGCTCAAGAACATGACTTGAATGTTTAGTCATGGAAAAATATAAATAAACTGGTTCAGACATAGGTTTAGCTGCCAAGGTTACAGATTGCTTTGTGTGACATTTTCATAATTTCAGTGTAATTATGAGTGACATTTCAACGATTATGAGTGACACTATTTCCATCCCCACTGACCAGAGTCACCCGACCATCACTGGCACAGCCTGAAAAGAGTTAGTAAGTGTGACTTCAACTATGTCACATGGCTCAGGGCCCCATGAAAGTGCTGTGTACACCACATAGAGACTAGACTCTGTGTGAACTCCAGCTAAGACATAGGGCACTGGCAGGCAGCTAACATGATCATGCTAAAACCGCTATTATTAAAAACCATTACCAACTAAATTTAGTCGAGACTGAGAGAGATTTTACACACATCAGGGTAGCACCGACACACACTTACTTTGAGAGCCTACTAGCGGCAATTTGGTTATGGGCCAACTTGTGGATGCAATGACTCCCGTGGCAAAGTCACCACAGCCGCATGCCGGTCTGCAGTCTTAAGACACTGTCACCTCTCATCAAAAGCACAGTGGTGTGCTGGCTCCACAGCGGCCGCCAGCAGTGTGGATTGGGTCTGGGTCCGTCCAGTTGGTGGGATCAGCATTCATTAAAAGTTAGATTTACCACAAGCCCACGGTGGTGCAAGCTTTAGAGCGCTGTCATTGCAGCAGCCAGCCTCCCTGCAAAAGAATTGCAGCCATCGCCTCACTCTGCCACAGGAGGCAGCAGGACACCTCTTCCTATTAGTCTCTGAGTCACAAGTCAAGTGACCAATCACATGGGTGGACTGATGTCTCAGTAGAAGCCATTGGGCACAACCTTTCCTGATGTCAGTGAATAAAGTTGCCATGGCATGGTGTTGGATATCCAGGCTAATATTGTTATAATGTAGCTAGCAGCTCAGCAGTTCAGCCCAGCCAGCCCCCATAAGCCTGCCAAGAGCAGCGAGCACACCACAGCACACTACCACTCCACCACCTGTGAGTTTCTTTCTACTGACCGCATTGTAAAGGCATTCATTGTAAAGGCATGTATTGCAATGTCATATATTCGGGAGTTTCAGTCAGCAATTTTGAATTAAATAGCAGCATTGCGGCTAAGAGACAGCCGAGGCAGGCGCTATAGAATGGTAACAACACAATTGTGGTACTGACTGCGTTGTAAAGGCTTGCGTTGCAACATCATATATTCCTATGCAGCCCTGAGAAGTAAAACTCATCAGGCGGTAGACTAACACATTTCAGTGTGGTGAACCACATCACCGCACTGCAATGCAAAGTCACGCATTATAGGCATAGCGCCTGCCTCGGCTGTCTCTTAGCCGCAATGCTGCTTTTAATTCCCAATTGCTGACTGAAACTCCAGAATATATGACATTGCAATACATGCCTTTACAATGCTTGACTTTACAACGCGGTCAGTACAATGACGGCATTGTTACCATGCATACCATTACAACGCAAATCATTACAACGACTTGCTGTGGGGGGCGCTGGAGTTTGGAATAGTATAATTTACTATTCCAACTACAGTCTGTACACCTAAAGCCCCCTACAGCAAGTCGTTGTAATGACTTGCATTGTAATGGTATGCATGGTAACAACGCTGTTATTGTACTGCCCGCTTTGTAATGGTAGCGCATTGTACCGGCAGTGTTGTATAAGCTATAAACTAGAGAAAAAGCACTCCTCTGCCAACAACCACACTGGTTGCAGGCTTGACAATGTTCTTCCCCCGGACTTAATTGGAACAAATGAGGTTGATGATAGAATATCACAGCACTTCACCTATAATCAATGGTGTCGAGAGAGAGAGTCACATCATAGTGTGTTGGGGTGTCTTCCTTCTGATTTGATCCTTATCGCCAGTATAGGACAGGGGCAAACACCACAGGAGGTCAAGTGCAAGAGTACTCCTAGCTTTATTACAGACACTCCAGCCACAGCTAGGCAGAAGATGCAGCATTGAGTCACAGCATCACTTCCCAGCTACAACTGTCATTTCCCATTCCTATGGCTCTAAAGTCCTTGCTCAGAAAGTTCCACTACTCACATAAGGAGGGGATGTGGAAGATACAACAGCATCCCTTTGTCTGAACTGAGAACCAGAGCTCAACTTGGGTTGACCGTAGTTAATCTGAAAAGCTGGCTTCAGGAATGGAGGGCTATGGAACATGATCTATCCAGGTACAGGTTCCAATACAGAACATGATGACTCTTGGAACCTGCTGACCTGCAGTTTAACTCTAGAGAAGTTTTTGGATAGGTTCTCATAAGCCATCATAACCAGGAGGAACTCACTGGGGAGACTTAGTTTCTCATCAATCAACTCTTTTGAGTGTACGCATGTGTGAAAAAAGAGAGGTGGATAGGTAACTTACCTTCAACTCATAGGAGCTTAAACCTTTCACCATTGAAATGGCAAGAAGCTCTGTAAAGTGATTGCATGTGTTTACCAAATTCCACCAACCCTACAAAAAAGTTCCACACCTGTTTCCTCCCTGTACCCTGATTTTGTGCCCCACTGATATTTGAGGACTGTGCACCACTTTCTCTTTTAATTGTTTTTATGTGGTATGAGCAATTGTAGAACTCGAGTTACTGACATAGGTTAGTACTGTTGGCTGTGATTGCAAGGATTTTTTTTATGAACTCAAGTGATCAACTGTGAAATGTCAAGTTTGAGCTACCTGACTGCTTCTGGCAACATTCAATAGTGCACTGGAATAAACAATCTTTCTCTGCACATGCACGTTTCTGCTAATTTGTTGGCTTTAGGCAAATTGAGTTCCAATTTGAATGCAATATAGAAATAAATGTCCAGTACCAGACTGGGTGTAAATTCAAATAATTATGTACTTGCTGAGGAAAGGACTATGGTATGTAGAGACATATAGCCATCGGCTGTCAGATTCATTACTTTTGATGAAGTTGCATGCACTTCAGTTTTTTCTCTGGCAACAGAAGAGGCCCAGTTTGGACATACTCAGCATGGCAAAGGTTTTGTTGCCTTAGTTTTGAATTCCACAACTGTGTCTTTGAAGTGGGATGACTACATAAAATAGAGAGAAATAGCTGTAGCACGAAGTTGGATGTAGCCTAATTGTTAGGGCGGTGGACTTCAAATCTGGGTAACGGGGTTCAAGTCTTGGCAACAACGCTCAACATCCTGGGATTTTGGGTAAATCACATAATCTTCCTGTGCCTATAAAAAGTAATCGGTCCTCATGTGACGCAACTGGTGCTCATGTAAAGCACTCTGATACCTGATTTCGGGTCAAGTTCGCGCATATAAAACTTCACGAAAAAAATAAATTACTCTCATTCGGGATTCACAGAAAGCCACTTAAAGCTGACCCTCAGTAATCAGAACTCGGTATTCAAGTGTACAGTGCATACTTAGATCAACTATCACTATAGCATTACTAGAATCAGAAAATACTTTGACTCAGTACGAGTGGCCCAATAATTTTGATGGGGCTGGTGGCATAAGCTACAGATCCAGTCGGAATTATACATTTTTGGGGAATACTGCTGCTTTATGGCCTTTCATCTGGAGATTTCAATTGCCTCTGGGTGAAATACTAGGGAAACGTAAGCATAGCAAATCTAATTCCCCAATGTCATTTTCCCAAAACATGTAATTTCTGGCACTCTCTCCCTTCTAGAACTTCCAGTACCCTTGGCAATGGTAATTCTGGGAGACGACAATTACAGGTATTTTTTTCAAAGCCACTCCTATTGGGAGCCACGCATGAGAGAAGAAGCCTCTATCTTTAATCCTGAGGTTCTGTTGGATTAAGTACTGACCACTAATTTTGAATCACTATTTCCCCAATATTTCCTCAGAGCAAGTGTGATAGACTTCTCTGCAGCCCTGCCTTATTTTCCTCTAGTACGAAGATTCTATTGTAAAAAAACCCTGAAAGTGACCTGAAACTAACTAACCCAAGAAGGTCTGAGGGACGTCATCAGGATTTGAGAGGCATGGTGGGCCTGTAGATATAGGGCCTAATTACGACATTTGTCCAACACCGTCTCAGTCCTGGGACCGACCGACCTCTGGTCAGCAATTCTGACCACCTAATAAGGATGCACCTGAACACAGTTTGGTCGCATTCCTACATTTCCCTATGGGAGCATGCATTACAGCCATAAACCAGCTACAATACATGCTCCCATAGGAAAATGGGAGCTGCTGTTCATCCCTGCACCCCGTGGCAGGTACCTCAAGTTGCCTGTCTTAGTTGTGCAGGGATCAATAGAGTGGCAACATAGGTCCCCAACTGGATACCACACACACAAGAGGGCTATGTTGAGGGTCCCCAAACACGTTATCTGACATGGTTTTCATGTCAGAGATACCTGCATGGAAAACATGCCGGAAACCATGCATCGTAATCGCAAGGGCGGAAAGGTCTGCCCTTTGGGATTACAAGCCGGTTCCGACTGGCTGACGGGCTCCTTGTGCCCATCGGAATCCAGCTGGAATGACTGGCCAGTTTTAATTCTGACCGGCTGATACATAATCAGCTGGTCGGAATTGAAACCGACAATGGGCGTCGGAAAACCTACGACCGAAGGTTGGAGACTTTACGACCTCCATCATAATTGGCCTCTTAGTGTGTTTTCCCCTTAAAATGCTGCAGGTTTATGGGAATGAGAGCCTATGTAAATAATATGCATACTGTATTTTAAGCTTCAGCAAGAGGAATCACATAAATACATTAATCCTGTGCATTTTGCAACCTCCGAAGGAACAGTGGGCTGTAGTAGAAGTAAAAGCAGGGATCAACATTTCCCCAGAGAAGCAGAGTGAATCTCTCAAGGTTACTGATATTTTCAAGCCACCTCCCTGAACATTAAGGTATGTTGAGGCCCTGTGAAGAATGAACTGCAGCTCTCTAATGGACCCATTTGAAGAAAGAATATTTTTTGTAACTGAATGTCCTATCCTTTATAATTAACTGCTAAATACCCAACTAAGACATTTCTATCACAGAAACACTCTTTTTTATTTTTTGTTTATGGATAGTGAGTATTTTCCTCTAGTTTCATTTTATATTTTTTCTGCTACTTGTTGTTACTATTATACAATAAACTAATTTGTGTTTTCATTAAGTTGTTTTAACATTACAACAGTGATCCATTAACTGTATTGTTATTTGCATTTCTACACTTATAGTAAGGCTTCAAGGTCAGACTCTGTTACCAAAAGAGGTCAAAGATTTGTTTGAAGAACAAATTGGTATGTCTCTGTAAGGGTCTAGGCCAAGGATTGAATAACAAACTAGTATGCCACTGCAAAGTAATAGGCTGTTTTGGGAGCTTCACCTAATGGTCACTCCAACCCTCTAAGCCTGCCAGGAGGATATCTATTTTTGTACAACTCAGAAATAGAACCATTTCAAAGCTCTGCCTCCTTGCAAAAATGGGTGAATCATTTGTTTCTGATCAGGTAGTCTGTGTTCGAGAGTTGAAAGCGACAGACCATTATGCTATTAGGAGGCACTTCTTTTTTCAAAAGATTCCAATCCTTTGTAATGTCAGGATAACTTCCTAAAGCATATTGGAATAGCAGAGGATTGGACCACATAAAAGAACCCAGCAGAAGATTTTCCAGTGTGCCTTGAAGCCATAAAAGTAGTACAAACAACAAGTGGGAGACCCAATACACCCTTGGAGGCTTGGGTAATCAATGCATTAGCAGGTAGGTATGCCTACAAGGGATTTTCGAACTTACACACAATTTTAGCATTCAATATGCTGATAATGATCGCAAGCTCTATCTAGTAGCTTTTTTTTTTTAGGTCCTCATTTCACCATTGGCTAGTGCAAATAGATACTTACAACCCCATTGCGTCCTGGGCACCCAGGGCTGATGTTCTTGCTTTCGCCTGGAGCCGACTCGGCCTGCCCCTTTGTTCCGAGGAGTGGTGTAATCATAGGACCTTTTTGGGGCTTTAGACCAGCCTAATTTCTCTTCCCCATTCTATCAAAGGTTCCCAAACGGTGCTATTTACATTATGAGTCATATCAGATTCTAAACGTGCAATTCTCAGTGCTGCACGAAGCCAGTTTTCATATAAAGGAGGACTAGCATCCTTCCATAACCTGCAGATCTCTCTACGGGCAATGAGAATAAGGCTAAAGAATAAAGCCACTTGTGTCCCCCTTAATCCGCTAAAAAGATCAGTGTCCAAACCAAACAAAACTCAAACTATGTTCAAACTCAGTTTAACCTTAAAAATACTCTCCAAGGCCTTCTCCACAGTAACCCAAAAAGGACCCAATATAGGACAATCATAGAAGACATGGATATCATCTGCCTCGACTAGTGCACATCTAGGGCACAGAGGGGACGGGATAACAAACTTTGCAATTTTTTTCGGCGTGTAGTATAGCCTGTTGATGGTAAAAAATGATTTTTCTTAAGAGAGGCAGACCTAACATACTTATACAAAATTTGGAGAGATGTATCGTAAAGGGTAACTGAGGCACCCTTCAGCCTAGAAGAGCTCCTGATTTGATGTAATGGGGGGGGCCTGTGTTTCCTCCGCCTCAAGCATTTTTCTGTACCAAAAACCCACTTCCTTCTTCCTAGAGCCAGGGGATTGGAGAGCAGACTCAATATCCCAATTACCGCCAATGTTCTCCTTCTCAGCGGAAAACCAGGAACAAAGTTGGATATATTTATACCTGGAGAAGGAGTCCCCAATCTTTGATCTTAGAACCTCCCAAGGAAGAACCCCCTCTGGTGTTACTAAATCCGACCATATTGTTATCCCTGCTCTCCTAATGGGAAGGTACAGGCTATCCCCAAGGCATAGCGGCAGGCCTGGAGATTCCCAAACTGGGGCAAAGTTGGAGTAGTATTTTATGCCCCAACTTCCTTTGGCTTTATTCCATATTGAAAGGGCGAGTTTTAATACCTTAAGGCGTACATTTTTATAGTACTTTGGTGCGCCAAATTTATACAAAAAGCCATGCCCGCCCCCCTCTTGATCAACCATTATATTCAAAATCTGCCCCCAGTTGCAATCATCGGGGCTAGTGAGAAGGCTTCGGATATTTTTTAACTGAAAGGAGAATGCGTACCAAAGGACATCCGGAAGCGCAAGTCCCCCCTTTAATAGTTTCCTTTTTAGCTTTTTCCAGGATAACCTGGAATTTTTATTTGCCCAGATAAAGCTGCCTATTTTTCCCTGAATTTTTCCCTAGATTTTATCAGGAAACGACAGAGGTATCATATTAAACAAGTATGTTAATTTAGGCAAGATTACCATCTTGACCAAGTTGACACGGCCATATATTGTCAGAGGGAGGTTTTGCCATCTTGAGAACAGATGATCGATATCCTTGACTACCTTCTTGATATTAGTCTGCGCTATAATATTGAGATCTGATGTTATTATAATGCCCAAGTACCTAAACTGGCTGCTTCGAAATCCCTCCCAGTTGTCGACCCCCCAACACATTATTTCGGTTTTTGAGTTATTGATCAAATAACCAGAATAGAGGCCGAAATCGGTCATTACCTCCTCGACTCTAGGGAAGACTTCAGCCGGATTGCTGGTATAAACCAGCTGCAGTTCTTGATTCTAAAGGGTGTAATCATGTCATCCATCCGCAAGGCCTGCGCCAGAGGCTTGATATAGAGCTCGAACAGGAGGGGCGAAATGGGGCACCCCTGCCTAGTTCCCCTCTTTATGTTAAAACGCGATGTCAAGAAACCGTTTAATAATATCACAGCCGAGGCGCCCTCATAACACCCTCTCAATGTTTGGATAAAGGTTACACCAAAGCCCATGGTACTCAATACATCCCACAGGAAGCCCCAGTTCACACGGTCGAAGGCCTTCGCAGCGTCATATGCAGCCACCACCAAGGGCTCCGACCGTTCCACCGCTAAATCTATACTGCCAATCAATTGCAAGGTCAACTCGTGGATGCATCTTCCAGGTATAAAACCTTTCTGGTCAGAATTGACGAGTTGTGGGGCCAACTTAGCCAACCTCCCTGCCAAAACACTGATAAAGATTTTATAATCCCCGTTTATCAGGGAGATGGGCCTAAAAGAGTCTGCCTTAAGGTGGTCCTTCCCTGGTTTTAATATAAGCACAATTGTGGACTCCTTCCACGATGGTGGGGCCCTACCCTCTGGGCTGTAAACCTAGTTAAACAGTTCACATAGCCTTGGCACCAAGACATCCTGAAACACTTTATACACTTCACCGGGAAGGGCATCTGGCCCGGCCGCTTTGTTGTTCTTTATTTTTTTGATATAAGATCTAATTTCTTCTTCTGAAAAGGGGATATTGAGCATATCTCGGCCCTCATCTGTTAAACTGGGTAGAGCCTTACTCTCCAACCACCGTAAGGTGTTAACAGAGCTTGGGGACGGTTCCTCCTCATATAATTTAGAGAACAGGGAAAGTAAATGATTTTCCATATCGTCCTGGAGACAGGATATGGTTCCCTGATTGTCTATAATTAGCCTATTTATGTTGTTCCTCACCCGATCTGCTTTAATCTTACGGGCCAAAATTTCCCCAGCTTATTCGCCATATTCGTAGTTCTCCATAGCATGTACAGCCCATTGTGCCTTGACTTTTAGATCTAACAGCCCTCGATATTCTAAGCGGAGGCGTTCCAGATCAGAAATTGCTCTTTCTAGTAGCTTACATTGAGTTATTTAGAAATGTAATTAACTGATTTCTATTAGAACAAATCTGCTACAAATGGTCTTACACGGGTGTAAATATTTCAAAAAGTAACTTAATAATGAAAAAACTTTCAAAGGGTACAAAAGACTGATATAAATGTCTGTATAAAACAACATATAGCAACTGAGGATTCCAGATAATTTGATGGTACCAAGACCTCATTGTCACTAGTGTGAACACCTCTTTCTAACAATATATACAACAGGAATATGTGCCTGATCAAACATAAAACAGATCGTTAAGAAAAATAATTCAAAGCGAAAATAGGTGTGATTGTCGACGTTTTGGTCTATATGGTAGACATCAGCTAGATCATCTTAATTACGTTAAATTCAAGTGTTGAATGACCCTTAGGGAGTTACAAGAACAGTTTCAAGTTGTAGTTGTATCCATTAAAATGTTGTCTGTTTGAAATCAGATTGAGGGCTGATAATTAGCAGCCACTGCTTCAAACATGTTCATGCAGGTTAATTCAGTTAAATATGAACCTCCCGGTATCATCCTCGAGCACCAATGTGTCAAGATCTAGCTTGCGCTGTCTGTGCAGTCGGCGTCTGCTTGAACCTTTTTGAAGCAGTCGCTGCATATTGATTGCTAAAATTGTGTGTAAGTTAGAAAATCCCTTGTAGGCATACTTACCTACTAATACATTGTAGCCATAAAGGCACCTTTCTATGTACTACAAAGAAGGAGCTGATACTGGCCCTTTGACTTAGCTGCTCAAGAGCTCTGTCTCATGGAAGTTGGTTGAACAGTTCATGAATGTCTTTTGTTTTAGAAATATCTAATATCTGCAGTCTGCAGTTTTTACTAAAGAAATGTTGCCAAAAGAACATTTTGGGCAGTTTTCTACTGTATACTTTGGATATTTAAAAAAGAATCTTAGCTTTCATGTAGGTGGAAAGCACGGAAAATGTATGTTTGGAAGGCAAATTCTCCCACACTAACAGTTATGTAGCTGTAACTGGTACTTTATGGCCTCATTCTAGGTATTAGGGCGAAGCTACAACATTGATCCGGGAAAGTTTTGACTTCAGTAGTGCTGCTATATGTTTGAGGCATGTGGTTAGGTAGTTTACCTGAGGGAGGAAGTTTTGTCCCTATGCCCTTCCTGGCCCAACATAGCAGGGGCATGTTGCTGAGGAACATCCTAGAGGATAGATGGAAGAAGACTCTGGGCACTGATGTTGAAGAGGTTTGATGATGCATAGGGGCAAACAGGTCACATGTCTGTTGATCTGCAAGGATGCTTGTTCACTGCTGTTCTGATCTTCTGGGCAGGAATTGGCTACATGTGAGTTGAGTTTGTGTTGATAATCCTACAGTAGCCATGGGGAGCATTGATTGGGTGAGAGCGTCAGAGACTTGTCAGGACAGGTAGGTCACATACCTGAATGGAGATTGGTAACAGTTATATCTGAGCGCTCAGCATGTAAAGGTACTTGTAATATTTCTATAGTATCAGTTAGGTGCTCAGGTAGAAAGAAGTCGATTACCACGACTTAAAAGCAAACCAACAAGTGATTCTTAAACTATACAAATTTCTTCCGAGCACTCAATGTCCAAATTATCAGTCTTATGATGGTCAAATTTTCAATTTATTTTCTTCATTGAAAACTTCTACTTTTCCATAATGTTATGACGCAGCCAACACGTGTTTCGTCTGGTCTGTATCGACCTTTGACTTCTTCAGGGCTGCAACCCAAATAATAAACAAGATTTGCGACCTTATGTCACTGGAAATCCAAGTATCACTTTTGAGAAAGGAGTGACTCTATCTAATATGTTGAGTCCTAGTTACCCCAAGAAATTGGAGACTTCAGATTGGCTAACTAGTCATAAAGGGTTTCACAAATGTGGAAGATGCAACTCATGTAGGTGAGCAAAGAAAAAAGTTACCACCTTTAATTATAATGAAATGTAAATGTGGAATACTTGTAAAGTGCACTGTTACTCTACCCGAGTGTCCTGGCGCTGTAGACCGCTGGGGAACCCGTCCTGGTTTTCCCTGTGAGATGGTCCCTTTCTGGGTATCTCCAGGGTGAAACCAGGCATCCCCGGCGTCTGTGGGGGGCCGTTGTAGAGATGAGGCAAGCTTAATGCCCAGAGTTACCGAGTGTGTTCCCTGGTTAGAGTAGGCACTGAGGCGAGAATTATCGAGTCCGTTGACCCTGGTCCAAGACCCTGCCGCGTCGGGAATTGAACCCTGGTTCCGGGCCGTTCTCTGCTTACAGGTCTGCCGCCTCTAACCAGTGAGCCACACCTTTCCACAGGAGAGAATACTATTGGAATGTTTATAAATTGTGACACCAGCTATGTGGTGTACGTTATTGTTTGTACCTGCGGTAAAATATACGTAGGAAGTACAATTAGCGTTCGATGCCTACGAAATGTCACGCACCTACTTAATGTCAATGAAACTGCAGGCACAGTTCTATAAGACATTTTTTTCACTCTACTATACCCCTTACAAAATATCAAAATGGGGGCCTGGGAAAGGTACAATCTGTCCACGTTGCGCACACCCCGCGGCGGACTTAGTTCATATGTTCGCCTCATGCCCTATATTAGCAAATGTATTAGCAGAAATTTCTGACTTTCTCTCGGCTATTGCACAATATAGGGTTTCCATTACAACTGAAGAAGTCATGCTGGGTACATCTAACATCACTCGACCAATACAAAGTCAAGGATTGATTTTTGTAGCTATGGCCGTCTTTAGGCTATGCGTAGCATCAGCATGGATAGACCCGATACCACCGTTATTCCTACAATGGAGAGCAAGGCTGCTGGCGACCTGTAGCTTGGAGGTTGCAATCTATAGAAATAAAGGGAGGGACAAGAGGAACCAGGGTATGAAGATATGGGCGCCACTGCTAGCCTGGATTCAAAAGGAATGACTGTAGGGGGTATAGAGGCAGGCTGTTTGATGTAAGCAAGATATATCTTTACCGGTTCGCTTCCTCTTTCCTGAAACTGAGTATGCTCACAAATATTTTTTCCGTATTGAAAATGATGGGTACCTGTTCACCGGGGGAAGGGTGGGGTTGGGGATGTGTATAATAAATGTGAAACTCAAATAAAAACTGTTAAAAAAAAAGGAAGTACAATTAGAAGAATGAGAGACAGAATGGTTGAACACTTTAGAGCGTTAAAGCAAGGAGATACTCGCTATCCCATAGTATCCCATATGGTTCAGAATTTTGAAGATAGAGAACATCATAATTTCAGTTATCATGGTATTGACCACATTAAGGGGCACATTATGATGGTGGTTTTCCCGCATCCACGGGCCGGCGGAATCCACCGCCGGCCCGGAGGATGCGGGGAAACCGCTGCGGACTGAAAAAGACCCCCCGCCAGATTAGGATGGCTGGGGGATCGTTTTTTCAGTCCGCAGCTTTTCCGCCGCGGTCGCCTTCCGACCGCGGCGGAAAGCAATACCATGGCTGGCGGTGTCTACCAGACACCGCCAGCCATATTATGATCGCGTAGAAAGTATGCTTTTCCACGGCGGCTTTTCCGCCGTGGAAAAGCATACGGACCTTCACTTCGGGGGCCCGTTGCAGGCCCCCTGGGTGAAGGGGGGTGGGGGGTGCACATGGGGGGTACCTATGGTACCCCCCTGCATTTGCGTGAACAAAGCGGCAGGCACCGCGCGTTGCCTGCCGCTTTGTGCACGCAAATGCCGTGCATGCATTTTTAACATAGAGGATAGGATAAAAATAGAGGATGTGACCGCCACCCTGGCGGTCACATCCTAATCTGCATGGAGGGACCGCCGCTGCCCCTGCGGACGGTCCCTCCTACTCTATGGTGGCGGACGGACTCAGGTCCGTCCGCCATCATAATCGGCCCCTAAGTCTGACCCAAGAGGAGGTAATAGACTGTTGACATTGAGAAGAAAAGAAGTAATGTGGTTGATAAAATTGAAAGCGGTGGAACAGGGACTAAATAATGACCATGAATATGAATTCTTTTTGGGACAAGAATGAAGTACATAGATATAGATTAGTATGAACTTTACAAAATAATGAAATGACCTATGAACGGTATATATCCAGGGATTGGTGTAAATAGAAATGATATTATGTGTTATTATGCTATTAGACTGATAATGTCATTATAAATGAAACGAAGAATGTATCAGGAGTAATAGAATATGTTACCAACTATGTCAAGCAAGTGTAAACTATAAATATTGAGGAGATCTCATTAAGACATTATGATCAACTCTCCCCTTTCTACTCTCAAACTTGGTTTGTGTTGCTATCAATGGTGATGTCATTAAGAGATTAATGGTGACAAGATGTTGTGTTCTGGGGGCACATTACACCATATATAACATAACAGAATAGAGAAGAGTAAATAAAGAAGTAGATATTAGAAATACTCATTCATTCGATAAAATATCAAAAAGGGGCAATTGGAGAAATAACAAGATATTATGGATGTTGCGACACGACCCAATTTCGATAACATAACATTTACAATAAAAACACTATTATAGGAATATCAACTAACATAGCGACCCAATTCAAGATGGCGACCGCTAAGTTTAATAGGTAAGGGATGAACAGTACGTAGACTAAACAGTCTAATGTAAAATGGATTTACAATAACTTCATGAATAAAGAACATATAACGATGTAAAAATTAGCAACTCGTAATTTATACTAGTTTTACGAGAAAGACGATCTCATTTCGTAAATATGAAATTAAATAATTAAATATATTACGACCCAATTCAAGATGGCGACCGCTAAGTTTAATATTTAAGGGATGAACAGTACATAGACTTAACAGTCTTATGAAAATGGGTTTACAATAACTTCATAAATAAAATGCGTACAACGATGTATAAAATTGGCAACTCGTAATTTATACTGGTTTTACGAGAAAGACGATCACATTTCATAAATATGAAATTAAATAGATAAACACATTACGAATAGATGTAATAATTTGATATTGTATAATTTAATTAACGTTTAGCAAAGCTCGATCAAATAAAGGGTGATCGGGTTAACTTTACTAACATGGCGCTTACCGAGCCCTCGTATAAAAATGAATAGTAATATGGCGCCGACGTAGAACGCTACGAATTTGGTGTACAGAATGATTATAAACAGGTGAGCTGGAACTTCGGTCGTGTAAGCAAGATTAATGTACGAATATATAAGAATAGGTTAATGTAATACTGACAGAACTTACTATTGTTTCAGGTGACGTACTCGTACACCAAGGTTGGAATCATCGTAAAATATACGTGAAAAAACGAAAAATAAAAGAGGATAAGGATAAGGATAAATAAATTGAGAAACTAAGGTGAGGTGCCAATAACAGTTAAATAAGTGTCAGAGTGTAGTTTGATGGATAATAAGACAGTTCGGAATACTAATGAGAATTCTGTTTGCAGAAAATGCCAACTAAGATGACAAGCACTGAATTAGAGGCATAATTAAGACGGTGAGATTATCATCTTTTGACTATATAATACAAACAGTTATGGATAGAATAGCAAAGCATATAGGATCAATGTTATGTGGGTGTATTGAAGCTCGAACAGACCACATCTAGTGACAAAAGGATGAAACATGTATTAATTTTTTGACTTAAGAATGAGTTGACTTTTTGGAGATTACATGTACTATATCAAATTAGAAGTTGTACACTATTAAGGTGTTTAGAGAGTGAATTTGGTTTAGAAATTACTGTATTATGAATAACCTATGGTATGAGGATGTATTGTCTGAAAAATGTGATGAACCTGTGAATAATTATGTAACTTAATGTACAATCATTTATGAAGTTAATTTTGAATATATATGTTTATTATTTGGGTTGCAGCCCTGAAGAAGTCTAAGGTCGATACAGACCAGACGAAACTCATGTTGGCTGCATCATAACATCATGGGAAAGTAGAAGTTTTCAATGAAGAAAATAAATTGAAAATTTGACCATCATAAGACTGATAATTTGGACATTGAGTGCTCGGAAGAAATTTGTATAGGTCACATACCTGGTAGTTCATGTGGATGCTTGTGGGGCAGGTTGGTGGTTCTGCTGGCCAGCAATTGACTGAATTTGATTTGAAATTCTGAGGAGTATCTTTGAGGAAAAGTTGAATATGTGCTGATTAGGTGAGAGGCTGTGTGACACTTTGGGTCAGGTATATTAAATGACCACAAGCAGGTGCTTGTGGGCCACAATACAGGTCCATTGGTGACAAATGACTGCCTTTAATACGAGTTTCTGATGGGAATTATTTTGGAAGCCTCAGGTGTTCTGACTGGGTGAGAGGTCATGTGACATGTTGAGTCAAGCAGGTCACATGAACATTCATCCATGTAGGTACTTGTGGGGTGAATGATTTACAACGTTAACTAGGTGAATCGATGTGACTGGGGCAACACCTTCCATGTCCAGTCATAGACGACACAATACTTGTGCCAATGTGGTGCAGTCCATTGACTAAAAGTGAAAAACAATTACACGTGTCATGACATATGGAATACCATGAGTTTGTGACACAAGTTATATTCACCAGTAATAAGGCATTTTCTCAGTCATGATTTTAATGTATGTGGCACTTTATGAGAATGTATGAGTATCTGAGAAAGAAATCAAAACTTTTGCACATGGGCACATAAAGTAGGGTGCTGGTACTCCTAAAATAACCAAAGTGGAGCTCTGAAGGTGAACCTAAAATAAAGATGCTTTTTGTTTTTATCTTGTCACATCTGCTGTGGGTTCATGTTCAGAGATCAAAAGATAAGACATAGCTTCTGACACATTGCTGCGTATTATTTTAACATGGAGACTTGTGCTGTCTCTCTCTCTGACTGCAAAGTGAGAGGATTATGTAAAGTGAACTATGTGACAATGTTGCTTGTGTGAGAGGAAAGTCTGAAGGCTGTCATATATTTCTAACACACAGCAAAAATGAAATACCTATAAATGAGTTGTACAACTATTTTAACATATATCAGCAGTTAGGAAAGCATTAATGACGACTAGTTTTTTAGTAGTTCTGAAGTGTGGTGGAAGCAACGATTTTAATACGATCAAAACAAATCAAGATTCGCTGAATCCCGATTTTCACACATTATTGTTTGTGCTCTATGTAGTTTTGTCAGTACAACTGCACATCTGCAAATTTAGTGGCCATTTCAATGTCCATTCTTCCGTTCTATATTTGCAATTGTATGCCCCATAATGCACCACCAGTTACATACTACACCAATTCCACTCTCTTGCTGAATGGGTGTGGTTCATTTGCTACATTTGTAGTTTGTATTACACTTGGATTTGTCACAATCCCTATGGGTTCAGTGACGTAACATTGGTGGCAACTCTCCCACTCTGAAAATTGTTATATAACCTCTGTTTTTGCACTGCTTTTCCATTACATTGTTGCTGTTATTGTCTGTAGATACTGATTAATAAATGTATGTTCAGTCACATACTGTGGGGCATATTATCAAGGGGGTTTATCTCCGCTTTTTTGGCTTTAAAAGCCAAGAATGCGGAGATAAAATGATCTCCCTATTACCTAGCTGTCGCTAACACCAGTTAGCGACAGCTAGTAGGAGATAGCGACCATCTTGGGCCCCACTTTGCATGTCAGTGATATTTATCACTAATGACATGCAAAGTGGGCGTGCCAAGATGTTAGTGACTGGAAACAGTCGCTAACATCGCTATCTCCTATTACCAACTTTTGGAGATATTCGCTCTAAGCGCGAATATCTCCAAAAGCTAACACCTGCCCTGAGCAGTTCTTAGCCATGTTATCCAATGGGAGGTGGATAACATGGCTAAGAGCATTAGCTCGGTAATGCATGAATATCGCTGACTTTTCAGCGATATTCATGCATTGCGGCCGTTTTTTATCGCATTTGCGATAAACCTTGGTAATACCAAGGTTTATCTGCGATAAAAATCGCCGCAGCTCTGCGGTAAATTTTTGTCTCTAACCAAGCAATAGCGATAATTATCGCTATTGCTTGGTAATATGCCCCAACTTGTTCTTGCATGATAATCAAGTAGGTTAATCTGTGGGTAGGTTTCAAAACCCATGTGTACACACAGGCCCCGATTCACAAACGTAAACATACACTTTTGTGTAAGTTTACAATTGTTTGCTATTCAGAAAATCATTTTACTCGTATCTTCACAACTGTGTACTAACTGCACAGAAACAGATATGACTGTCCTATGTTCTTATGTGCAGAGACTCCACAGCTATACAAATACTACTTTTAAAATACCTTTCTAAATAGCAAATGTGTAAGTTTACCTATGTGAATCAGGCCCACAGTGTTTGACTGGTCTTTCGGGCAGTCTGGCATTGCCAGACGGGCCCGTATGGAAAGGTCAATGCATGGAATGTGTGTTTTTTCCGTCCTGTGGGCACTGATTGTTATTGGTTAAGTATATTGGTTGCACAGTCCCTAAGCAAATTATCCTACTTGTCAAATGAAACGTTTCTGCACTGTTCTTTACTGCTTGCTTGCAATCGGAATGATTCGAGCAAACATTGGTTTGAAAAGTAGTATCTTGCCTTTCCCAGCTGCATTAATAGCTAGCTATTCACGCACAATCCCTAGAGACTTACAAAGCTAACAGACACATAACATCGTATAGGTATGGATTATATAGCCTTTTCGAAAGTATTTCAACTTCGAAAAGAGAGTAGTACAGCATTATTTTTGTGATTACATGAGGTAAAATTACTGCAGATGCACTCAAATGTCCTCCCCCAAGGTTACACAGACAGGCATGCCGAAATTGAACCAGAATTTATTGTGTTTGCGACAAAGAATCCTTTTTGGTGACTATTAAACCAGACCAGCACGTCTAAAATTGCCAGGTGTTCAATCTCATTAAGTCTTTCACAGTCTATAAAAACAACCTTCCCTTGACCGCAGGGCTCACATAACCATTTATCACTGGCTTGAATTGTTTACACTGCCCCAGTATTGATGCGCAAAAGTGCTGTGTTAATTAAGTAGCTTGTCATCAATGAATTTCCAAAGAGTCATCAAGCATTATGACCTGCGAATCAGTGGTGCAGCTACAATCCCCTTCTATAATGACATAATAATTGCTTTTAGGAATTAAGGAGCATTTTCTTTTCATTTGGTGGCTTAATTAAGCAATCAGTTTGAGTGAACTAACAATGTATAAAATAACTTTATGGTAGTGATCCTATGAAGTATTGCTCATATTGTCATTATTCAGTATTGATATTGTTGCTGTTACTTGTCATTCATCTACACTAATGTGGATTCTCAGAGTTCTTTCCTTGTCTGACCATTTATTTCAGGACTGTGCTTGCACGTCTTTTTGATTTCCAGGCGGGAACCTGCATTAGTGGTTGTTTGAAGCCTGGATAGACAGCGCCCGAGTCACCAAGCAGATAGTAAGTAAGTACTCATGGACATTCTTTTCCTCTCAGGTGCAGGTTCATCATTTTGCTGTATCCACAAAATTCATCAGCAGTAGGAGCAGATGTCCAGACATAGAGTAGAGTGAGTTATGGGAATTATTTGAAGGTTGCTATTTGAAATGCATACTCGTACATAGCGTACTTCTGTATACCATTGAAGTTAAATTTTTTCTTTCCTTTTATTCCACATAGAAATGTTTTCCCCCTGCCGAAACCCCTCCCCTTACATCTCCACTATGTTGGGGTGATCTACATACCTTGACACAGTTGAAAGGGAGTTTTCCCATTCTTTTGTTGGAGTAAACCTCTGTCTGTTTCAAAGATGGGAGTGTTAGATAGGTATTTGTAAATGTAAACAAACTCATGATGACCTAACCAAACTATTGGGGTTGGAATGTCTCCTGAATGGTAAATAGGTGTGTACCTCTGTCCTAAGTGCCCAACGTCATATACAACTGTTATCCTGACTTTTGTTTTTACCCTGGTGCCACCCTAATGTAGCATGTACACAGAGACCTATGCTTGGAAATGCTAGATCCAGAACCTGGTTTATGGCTTGGAGAGGTGCACCAATCATGCCCTAATAGTCAGCATTCGATTCCTGTCCATGCCCTGGTACATCATATACAGTGGTGGTTGTAGGGTACCTTGATTTGTGAGTGTTTAGTGTGACTAGATCTTTTTCTCTGTGTCAAGGAGACGCAAGCCCCCCGGCTCCTCTTATGTAAGGGTCCGCTGTTATGTGAAGTCAGAATCTTGCACTCACATTCTGTGAGCATCTTGAGTGCATGCGTGTTCAGTGAATGTGTAGCACATGTATGATAGTAGGACTCTGTGTTGTGAGATTCTAAGTAAAAAGACTAGTGGAATCCATTTGGAATGTCCTTTGTTTAGCATGGCACATGATGGAGGATGAGAAAAGCTTCCACCAGATAGTGGACGTTCTTGCCCAAAACTGTTTTGTCATATCATGCTATGCTATGCTGTATTGTGTTATGTTATGTTATGATATGTTATGTTATGTTTTGTTATGTTTTGTAATGCTATTTCTGTGGCTGGAGGGCGGAGATCTAGACACTGAAGTGAAGAAGGATGGAGACAATACTTCCCTTAGAAATTCAATGAGGATCTTTTTAGGTCCTCATTGAGTTTATTCTGAGCCCTATCATTTGGTAGGGGTGAGGGGCGTGACTGCAGTTTCTGCAGTCGAAGGTGAGGATGTTTCTATGGAGGCCTTTCCATTTTGTCTGTCCCTAATTCCTCATTCAGGAAAAGTGATGTCATCCAGATACAGAAATTGTGCCTATGTTTTGGATACTTATAGTGGTAGCCAGCCCCATTGCTCTCTGCTGTGAGAGCCATCACCTTCTACAAAGACTGTGTCTGAGGAACAGCCAGATAATAAAATTTGAAAGGGAACCACTCGCAACTGCTTCCGAAATACTAAAGAGTAGATCCACATCATCTGTCTAGAAAATGTGTATGAATGTGGGATCCAGATGTCCTCACTTTTTTCCATAACCATAGATTTGAGTGTTCTGGAGAATACTCAAAGGACTGATATCTGAATGACTGACAGTCTTCTAAAGGTGATGGGACACCACCCGAATTCTGAGCAACTTGCTGGAGAAGTTGAAGTCTGCCTAACACCTAGAACCCGCTTACCTGCTCAGAAAGGGAAATACAGTGCCTGGCCCTGCATACAGAAATCAAGTCAATAAGCCATATCATGTTTTCCCTACCCCTTCTGGTACCCGAAGGCTTGATGCAACTTGTAAGAAATCATGTTAATGTGTGAGGGGTGTTGAAGCCCTACTCAGGCAAAAACCACAAACCACATGAGGGTGATCTACATAAAGTTACTAAATTAACCTGTACTTAACCCTCTGGTAGCTGGGCCAAAAACATTCGGGCTTAACTTAGGGGTAATGTGGAAAGTATTCATGCAGCACACAAACAATAATAAAGTGAAAACACAACATAAGAAAAATTCCAAATCAATTTATAAAAATAGAGTAACTATTAATAAACAATACCACACCAAAATGAATTAAATCCAATCCACGGTTTTAGGGAACATTTTTGCCTAAAAGATCAAAATACCAACTCTAGGTATCTGGTCGCATGAGACCGTTTCAAGAAGTTAAGACCAAACTTGATGGAGCGTAGGACGGATAAAAGGGGTGAATTGGGCCCAGTCCTACCTTAGGACTTGGAAGGAATTCTTGAAAAAGTTCAGGAGAAGGTAGTTTTTGGTTGGGCAAGGCAGCAGGTTGTGTCCAGGGAGGAGGCTTTGGGAGCCACAGGGTGAGGTTGCAGTGAAGATTTCTATGTTTAGACATAGCCAGTTTTTTGGAAGTCAAAATACTCCAGTGGGACGAGGCTGTAGGCTGTAACTGAAGAGGGCTCCACAAGGCTGAACACCTTTTTGGAGAAGAACATAGCAGGAGCAGCAGCGAAGTCAATCCCACAAGCGATGAGCCTTCATAGAATCAGCTTGCAGGTATTTTGTAGAGGAACCCCCAATACTATTCCCAAGGGTCCAAGACCTGAAGGGAACCACTTGGATGTTAGGACACACTGTAGGCCATCAGCAGGGTTCATGGCCTTAGGAGCTTGGTATGTCACTGTAGCTCACACAGCAGGCCAGCCAGCTAGCTGTTGGAGTAACTCTGGTAATCCTGGATTCAAGTAGCATGTCCAGTACTCGTTCCTCGGGGCAGCGGGCAAACCTTCCAGCATCAGGGCAGTCCTTTTTGCAGCAGGGAAGCAGTGCAGTCCGTCTTCTGAGTTTTCCACAGTTCTGGAAGTGATCTGAGGATTGGTTCTGAAGATTTCTACCTGGGGCCAGCATTTGTTTGTGGGGGGACACCCTGTGCAACCCACACATCTAGTACTTTGAAGTTCTTCCATCCCCCGTCAAGGCTCCAAACTGTCTAGGGTGACAAAAGATTGGTGTCATTTGTTTGCTGGAGTCAAGTCCTCTTATAGCATAAGTTGAGCAGAAAATAGCTCCACCCTCAGCCATCCTGGCAGGATGCTATAACCTGCCCACACCTAATACCCTTTTTGTCACTGACTGGGAGGAATACCCAAACCCCAAAAGCAGAGCCATTCACTGTCATGTGACACAGGACACTGGATAAGGCACAAATGGTTAGAACAAGAACATACTACAACAATCAAAAAGATGGGTGAAGGGTCCAAGGGAATATTTAAAGACCTCAACAGTTACACTCCCCCTAGCAAACTATCGAAAAAACAAATAGTAATTGTGGGTCTTCATTAAAGAGAAAACTATGTGTGTGTCCAGATGACTATTTGTGTGTTTTTCCAACTGAGAGCAAAACACCGGACATTTACCTCTTGTGAAAAGTGTCCATCAGTTACTCTTCCTGTACCGCCCAATTCATCATCTGGTCTACTTCACGTAGTAAGTAGTCCGTATTTCAACCATCTCATAAGATATTAAATAGAGATGGATATCTCTTCTGGTGTTTATATCCAGGATGATTGGTGGATATTCTCTGTTCGTAACTGAAAGCAGTGCATGTGTGGTTAATGAAAAGAATAAATGTGCTTATAATAAAATTGGAGAGTGTACGCAATATTAATTTTATTCTGGAGTCGTGCACTTCCAACACTACAAACAAAAGAGTGCAAAAAAGTCAGATGGTTCAAACAAATAACTTCTGACTGGGTTTACTGGTCGACATGTTTCTGCGGACATTTAAAGGCCCAGAATGGTGCCTGCCGCTTCCTCAGGACCCATTAACTTTATTGCTACTGCTCAAATGGTGATAAAAGTAAAATCATTGGTGAACAACAATGGTAAATATCACCTGTTCACTTCTGGTAGTCCTCCTGGATAAGTGGAAGAAATCCAGACGTTGAAGTCATCATAACACACCAACATAGACAAACATAAGAACAAAGCAGGATAGCAGACCATCATTAGTATGGATTACCACTAGCTCTACCAATTTAATGTTCTTTTCATATAAGGTCAATTGACCCTCATTCATAATCAACTATTCAAAGTAGATTATAGGCTCACCTTAATTTTAGGAGAACGTGCTTCACCTCACCTGGCAAGCAGCTCAGGACAATGGGGCACCGCTCTAAAGTGTAGAGAAACTATTTAGTTGGGACAGACTTTGTTGACCGCTCAGCAGGTTTCAGAACTCATAGGAATGGTACATTCTTCGAGCTAGCTTGATACTTGCTTTTCAGTATGCTCCTATGTAGACGTATAGTTAAGTTAAATTATTTGCTCGACAATTAGAAGTGTCACAAGAGGTGAACATCTATGTCGGCTGTCCAGAATAATTAATAGACATGTCTTCGGCTTACGAGTTTCTGTGATGATCAATATTACTCGAGTGACCATGTCGTATAACACTACTCAATATGATCAATAATTTGATATTTATCTCTTCTGTTTATGTTGTCACCAAGTTATAGGTAGCAGAAAACGTATCTTACAGTTGTTAAAGCATTGTGGTCAGAACACGCAATTGTCTCAATGTTTAAAGCGCAAAGCGAAAAATACCACGACTTTTCATATTTAACAGAACATTATACCGCAAGCGCTTGTAGCCCAAATGAAGCCGTTCGTTCGGCTCCCATCTTTTAAATGGAGCGCAATATTTCGAGGGAGCTCACACCCACGCGTTTATCACTCACCTGTCCGTCGGTACTCCTTGCAGCCAACCGGGCTGATTGGGGAGGTACCGCGGCAGGTCTGAACTGCTTCCTTATTTACTTCTACAGATTTCCTATTGGGTGTAGATTACGTCATTGCCCCGCGACCGGGAATCTTGGGAATTGGAGTCTAAACAGGGCAAGTTCACGTCAAGAGCGTGATGATTAGACATGTCAATGGTCGGGATTATTCGGTCATATAAAACGACTATTAGTTTTATGTCCTCTTGTATATTTATAAAGAGGTTACCACCTCTTTTGATGATATAATGGAGGTTAATATGTTTTTATTATATAATTGGAAATACCTCACGACCAAAACATATATGTATCTACTAAACCTTATGGAGGCAGTACGACACCCGAATGTTGGTGATGTCGATATATTATTGCCCTATATCGACATCACCAACATTCGGGTGTCGTTGACATGTCTAATCATCACGCTCTTGACGTGAACTTGCTCTGTTTAGACTCCAATTCCCAAGATTCCCGGCTTCATTTGGGCTACAAGCGCTTGCGGTATAATGTTCTGTTAAATATGAAAAGTCGTGGTATTTTTCACTTTGCCCTTTAAACATTGAGACAATTGCGTGTTCTGACCACAACACTTTAAGAACTGTAAGATACATTTTCTGCTACCTATAACTTGGCGACAACATAAACAGAAGAGATAAATATCAAATTATTGATTGTATTGAGTAGTGTTATACGACATGGTCACTCGAGTAATATTGATCATCACAGAAACTCGTAAGCCAAAGACATGTCTATTAATTATTCTGGACAGCCGACATAGATGTTCACCTCTTGTGACACTTCTAATTGTCGAGCAAATAATTTAACTTAACTATACGTCTACATAGGAGCATACTGAAAAGCAAGTATCAAGCTAGCTCGAAGAATGTACCATTCCTATGAGTTCTGAAACCTGCTGAGCGGTCAACAAAGTCTGTCCCAAATAAATAGTTTCTCTACACTTTAGAGCGGTGCCCCATTGTCCTGAGCTGCTTGCCAGGTGAGGTGAAGCACGTTCTCCTAAAATTAGGGTGAGCCTATGCTCTACTTTGAATAGTTGATTATGAATGAGGGTCAATTGACCTTATATGAAAAGGACATTAAATTGGTAGAGCTAGTGGTAATCCATACTAATGATGGTCTGCTATCCTGCTTTGTTCTTATGTTTGTCTATGTTGGTGTGTTATGATGACTTCAACGTCCGGATTTCTTCCACTTATCCAGGAGGACTGCCAGAAGTGAACAGATGATATTTACCATTGTTGTTCACCAAAGATTTTACTTTTATCACCATTTGAGCAGTAGCAATAAAGTTAATGGGTCCTGAGGAAGCGGCAGGCACCATTCTGGGCCTTTAAATGTCCGCAGAAACATGTCGACCAGTAAACCCAGTCAGAAGTTATTTGTTTGAACCATCTGACTTTTTTGCACTCTTTTGTTTTTAGTGTTGGAAGTGCACGACTCCAGAATAAAATTAATATTGCGTGCACTCTCCAATTTTATTATAAGCACATTTTTTGTTTTCATTAACCACACATGCACTGCTTTCAGTTACGAACAGAGAATATCCACCAATCAATCTGGATATAAACACCAGAAGAGCTATCCATCTCTATTTAATATCTTATGAGATGGTTGAAATACGGACTACTTACTACGTGAAGTAGACCAGATGATGAATTGGGCGGTACAGGAAGAGTAACTGATGGACACTTTTCACAAGAGGTAAATGTCCGGTGTTTTGCTCTCAGTTGGAAAAACACACACATAGTCATCTGGACACACACATAGTTTTCTCTTTAATCAAGACCCACAATTACTATTTGTTTTTTCGATAGAACAAGAACATGCCAACTTTATAAAAGTGGCATTTTCAGAATTGTGACTTCAAATCCAACTTTACCATTAAAAAGGATTTAAAATTACAATTCATTTGTGTGTAATCCGTACACCACTATCTGCTCTGAACCCAAATTTGGGACTTATTAAATGTAATATGGTAACCCAGTGATAGTCAATAGGAGAGATAGTTTTTACAATAGTGAAAAACAACGTAAGGTGTTTTCACTACCAGGACTTGTAAAATGTAGACCCATATGTCCACCTTTTTAAATACCATGCACCCAGCGCAAGAAGCTTTTAGGGCCTACCTTAGGGGAGACTTATATGTATAAAAATGGAAGATTTAGGTCTGGCAAAATATGTATTTTTCCAGGTAGAAATGCCAGTTTAAAACTGCACTGCAGGCTGCAATGGCAAGCCTGAGACATGTTTAAAGTGCTACTTTTTTGGAGGGCACAATTTATTTATTTATAAATTTAAAGAGTTTTATATAGCGCTGGCTAGACCTGGAGGTATCAGAGTGCTTTACAAGAGAATCAACAATGTAACAGAAAAAGTTCAACAATTACACAATAAATCCCCCCACCCCCCCAAAAAAAAGAATAGGCAATACAATTAGGAGAGGGGAGAGAGAGAGAAGTAGTGGAGGGGGCAGGGGAGGTGAGAAAGGGAGGATAAGGGAAGAGACAATATGGAGAGACGAAAAGAGATCTGTCTAAGGACCGACAGGGTAAGGTGAAGACCAAGGAGAGAATCCACAGCCCATCGCACCTATAGCTAAACCAGGTAGCTCCATCAGGCATCAGACAAAAAAAGTTCAGTCTCAATACATTGAGAGAAGGGAGAAGGAGAGACATAAAAAGAGGGAGGATGCGGGAGGAGACAGCAGGAGGGACGAAAGTAAGTGCAACAATGTGGTTTAACAGTATAACAGAAAAAGATCAACAATTATACCTTACAATGAACATTCAGCAATACGTGAGGAGAGAAAGGAGAGAGAAAAGAAGTGGGGGGTAGGTGAGGTGAGAAAGTGAGGATAAGTGAAGAGACAACCGTAGAGACAAGAGGAAGTCTGCCTAAAGACCGACTGGGTAGGTGACGACCAAGGAGGGAATCCACTGTACGTTTCCCCTATAGCTAAACCAGGTAGCTCCATCGGGCATCAAACAAAGTAGCTCGCTCTCAGGTGTTGAGGGAAGAGGTTCGCAGAAAAGCAGGATGGGAGGGGGATACGGCAGAAAGACGAAGGAAAGTCTGCCCAAAGTCCGGCTGGGTAGGTGACGGTCGAGGGGTAGTTCCAAAAACGCATCTCCTCTATAGCTATCAGGTAGCTCCATCGGGCTTTGGCCAAATAGCTAGGTCTCAATAAGAAACAATTTAAGGAACATAGATGGCAAAATAAATGGAGCGTAGAGGGGAGGGGACAGGGAAGGTGAGAAAGGGAGGATAGGGGAAGAGACAACAAGGAGAGACAAAATGAAAACTGTCTAAAGGCCGACTGGGTAGGTGACGACCAAGGCAGGAGTCCACGGTCCATCTCCCCTATAGCTAAATCAGGTACTTACAAATAAATCAAATGTGCCACTCAGTTGGAGGCTGATTTTACTATGTTTTAAGGAGAGAGCACAAACTCTTTAGCATTGGTTAGCAGTCCTAAAGCCAATAGAAACACATTTAGTAAAACAAGAGGTGTGAGGGCAAAACGTTTTGAGAAATACCACACCAAGGATGTTGGGTCTAACACTGCTAATGGCAGCCCTCTCAGCAAATCCTGAGGATGAGCTGACATTGCCACTTAAGTGGTTCCTAACCTGGAGGTTACAATTGCCCCAAGAAATACAACCCTCGCATATACCCAGTCTGGCAAAAACAACTGCACAACAAGCACTAATCAGATGCTCAAATCTCATCTTGGAGGCCGCATCTGTCTGGATGAGTCCCGTCCAAGCAGTCCTGCAATGATGCTCCCTCACTGTTGCGCCAGTCTCATGTGAAATTGCCACCACAGTCCCATGTCAGCAGGGACACCGCTTACAGTGTTAGCCTGAGAAGCACAACTGAACTATGACAATGGAAGCAGATAACAGGGCCTCACATGAGAGACCAAGGCAAATGCCCAGAACATGGTCTGCAGCAGGAACTGAGACTGGCGCCTAAATGATCCCTTTATTTGTCACCCTTGAAGGAGACGTTATAGGTTTAAAGTGACTCCCATTCAACTATGTGTAGGAGTTGGGAGTGGCAGAAAGTGAGAGGCATGTTAAGGTAAGCAGACACCCTATGAGAGTCCCAGCACTAAAATGGTAGGATTGTGGAGAGACAACAAGTTAGAGCATAGTTACCATATACAAACTTGGGCTGGACACAAGTGGCTGCTGGCATGAAAGGATACCAATGAGCTGCTCAATATGCATGTGCACTGCATTATCTTACAAGTTACTATTAACAGCAGTTGTTATCTGTTATCATGATGCCAACTATTGATTGTATCACATAATGTTGAATAGTACAAATACAATTGTGTAGCTTTGTTAATTTGTAGTAGTAACAGCAACAGGGTATTCTGAATAGATCAGCCCATCCATCAAGCAGAATATATTTCTAGGTTCTGGAATAAGCAATCGTCTAAGTGGAGAATTTGCCATTTTAGAGGGAAAAATATTTTCCTTAGTTAAAAGCTTTGATCTAATGTATGAGACCAATGTGCCCAATGGAAAACGGCCACTACCACGCGGCCGTTTCAACGAAAACCTTAACCACGCATGCATTACAACACATGCGTGGTTACAACGAAAGCCTTTACCACACATACGTTTACTACGAGGTACGTAGTAAAGGCATGTGTGGTAAAGGGTACAATTAAAAAAGGGGGTGAACGTCTGGGTCATCGTGGAGCATCTAATTACTCCGGGGATAGAGTAGTTTCACTTATGCAAGTCCTGATCATTGGTAGCTGGCCTGGTGGGGGCATTCAAACTACTTTCAGTTGCTCTTTATCTCTGGCAGGGTTTGAACATTGTACCTGGATCTATATTTATCCTTGTCACCTTAGCAACTCGGGTATCTCCAAGCCGTGGGTGGAATCCTGTTCTGATCTTCTGGGACATTGTTCAGGAGCAATATCTAACCATGCCTCCAAAAAATAAGACCAGCAAAGACTCCAAGTCCTCCTTGTACAAGGCCAACACGGTAATTGCTCTATGGTCCAAACCCAATCTACAATCACAGGCTGCATCTGCCTCTATGGACTCTGAACCAGAAAAAGCCCATTCAGATACACCGATCACGCAAGCCTTCATGACCTCATTTCTCCAAGGGATCAAAGACGAAAATGGCTCTCTCAGACAAGACTTCAAAACCTGGCTGCAGGACATATGGAGAGAGGTCACAGAGATCAGTGGACGAGTGGATGACCTTGAACACAACATGGATGTCATGAGAGCCTTTGGCGTAGGATGGCAGAACTAGAGGACCAAAACATTAGCCTACAACTTAAACAGGAGGACCTCAAAAATTAAAGTAGGCAAAATAACCTATGTATCAGGGGAGTTCCTCTGGGGCAGAGGGCAAGGACATTCTGGCCTTCACAGCAGATCTCCTACAGGCCATTCGTGAGAATGACAAAGCATCTCTACCTATTCTTGACAGAGCCCATCGAGTCCCTGGTCCCAGGAAATGACCTGACTTCATTCCTGACATACTTACGCGGGTCCACTTCTTCTCCGAAAAAGAAGCCATTCTGAGAAAGGGGACCAAACTCTCTCCTACAATGGCTTTTTGGTGCAGATCTTCCAGGATCTAGCCCCTGCCACGCTGCAAAGAAGGAAAGATTTCAAGCTCATTACGGACAAACTCCTGGACCTCAGCATTAAGTATCAGTGGGGCCACCCGTTTGCTTTGATGTTCGTTTGGGAAGACATGCCTGAGTCCTTCACTCACGGAGAAAAGCAAAACAGCTCCTGCAGCTCCCGCTAGACCCTGAGGGTGATGGCCCTCCCTCCCTGTGAGGGCGTCCCGGAGGACTCTTGCGCCCAGACTGGGCTACGGTCATGCCACCTAAGTAGAAGAGAAGTCTTCAGGAGAGGGAATCCTTCCAGGCCAAACAGGAGATCTTCAGTCATATCTGAGCTTTAAATGAATCTCCTCTGCCATCTAGATCACAGAATAATAAGGAGTGACGTAGACACGGCACAGCCAGCTTCTTGTGTCTTCCACATCTAAACTAGTGATTTGGCACTTGGTCCTATTGATGCAAACTTTCTCCCTACAATAGTCCTTGCCCTTTTCTGGTACTGAAGTGGGATGTTACCCTGGGACAGCCCATAAATAGTCCTGGGAGAACTGTCACCGTGGGGATGATCCTTTGATTCCTGATATCCTGTGGAGTGGTGCTGGCTTCCCCGGAGGGAATCCTGTGAAGGATGACTTTCTAGCCATTTTGATGTCACTGGTCTGTGGAGGCGGAGACCTACGAATTTTCTTGTGGCTTCCACCCCCCATTTGCAGGGTCCCCTTGGAGAGTGACTTCTTCAAAATGGCCCGTCCTTTGGGCGAAGGGCGATTCCTAGTAGACACCGACCTTGCCTGGCCCAGTTGGCCTTCTATTTCCCCTCTCCTTACATCCCTATGTTATGGTATCCGTGATGTACTACTATGGGTGGGGTTGACTAGATATAGCTTTGGAACTATGGGCATAGCTGTGAGGCATTTTGCTTTTCCAAATCTTTTGAATAGACTCCTGGGTGCTGTGCTCGGTGTGATGTGCTGGGGCAGAGGGATGAGTTCTTACAATATATTTTTCTTATTAATTGGGTCACTACGACAATCACCCCTGGGACCTCCCTATGACTAGCCTCTTTAAATTTGTTTCGCTCAATGTCAAGGGGCTCAACTCTCCTAACAAGAGACGTCAAGTTTGGACATATCGCCTACAGCAGGACCCTGATGTCATCTTTCTCCAAGAGACCCACCTTCTATCTTCTGACACTCTTCTCATGTCCCACCCTAGATATCCTACTCAATACTGGGCCTGCTCCTCTACTAAAACTGGGTGAGTGGCCATATTCCTTATGGCCAGTCGAGCAGAGATGCCCCCTAAAGCCACGAAAGATAAGGATTGGAGGTTTTTAAAAATACAAATGTCTTGGGATGCACGACCCTTGACTCTAGTAAATATCTACGCTCCTAATCAAAACCAAGATGCTTTTCTACGCCTACACTTTAGTGATCTCTTAAAATCCGCCACAATGGCGACTATCTTTGGGTGGAATTTGAATCTGGTGCGGGACCCAGAATGGGATCGCATAGCGCAAGCCCATCAAAGCGCTGGCGTCATGTCTACAGCCCTTAAAAATGTTATCACTGATTTAGGATTAGTTGATGCTTGGAGATACTTACACCCTGATCCAAGGACTTTTCATTCTTTTCTCATACACATCGCTCATACTCACGCATTGATTATTATTACCTTTCTCCTTCCCTAATGCATTCACTTGTTGTCACCAAGATATCTGACATTTCTCTCTCTGATCACACCCACATCTCAATATCTTTACAGCCTTCCAATCCCCGAACTAATGCTCAACCCAGATGGAGGCTTCCTCCCCTGGCCCTCCGAGATCCTGTTGATGTGGCAGATATCCATAGGTAGATTGAGGCCTTTTCATTACAAATAACAACACTGATACTTCAGAAGCGGTCAGGTGGGACGCCTTCAAGGCAACCATACGGGGAGTTATATCATCAATAGTGGTGTCTAGGACTCGCAAAGCCCGCCTACTAGAGACCTCGCTCTCAGGAGACATCAAAACTTTAGAATGTAAAGATCATCAACAGCCATCTCCCCACAATAAATGGTATCTGGCACAGCTACGGGGTCAATTACACTTATGCTGCACTAATAAGGCGTAAAGACTTCTGTTCGGCCTTAAACAAAATTTCTTTGCAGGGAGATAAGGTTGGGGCATGCCTGGTTCAACACCTTCCGGCCAAACCCACGAGAGCACATATCCCCAAACTTAGATGCCCAGATGGATCATGGGCCATATAGGAGCCTGACAAGAGCTTAGCCTTCTCAAATTTTCACAGTGAACTATACGTCAAATCCTGTTCCACTGAGGCAATCAGAGAATGTCCTGCCTCATTCCCTTGGGAACCTATCAGTCCCCACCATATGAAATTGAACTAAGAACCCATCTCACACGAAGAAATAGCGAATGCCATGAAGCAGCATCCAACGGGTAAGACACCTGGCCCTGACAGCCTTCCGGTTGCCTATTACCATGTTTTTTATCCGCCGCTTCGAGATCACCTGCTTCAGACGTCACAGGCCTTACGCCAATTATGTCTGAAGCGGAAATAGAGCTGGTCCTAAAGCCAGGAAAAGACTCCTCTTTGCCTACCTCCTATCGTCCTATTGCCCATTTAAATACTGATCCGAAGATCTATACCAAGATCCTAAAGAATCGCTTAGAGCCTAACCTCACAGGTCTTATAGATCCAGATCAAGTAGGATTCATTTGTCACCACCAAGGGGCTGATAACATTTGTTGGATAGCTCACCTTATTGAGAAATCTCAGTTAAGTAACATACCGGCTTGCTTGGTGTCTCTATATGCAGAGAAAGCCTTTGATCGGGTTGACTGGTGCTTTCTCAGAGAGGTTCTCTGAAAAGTGGGGATGGGCCCCATCATGATGTCCAGACTGATGCCTTCTTACACGCAACCTACTACATGTATTCGTCTTAACAGACGACTCCCTAACTTTATCCCGCTTTAAAGCGGCCCTAGGCAAGGCTGTCCACTATCCTCTCTTTTATTTGCCCCAGTGGTGGAACCTCTGTCAATTGCAATCTATCGGAAGCCTGCTATCTAGGACATTCCTATGGGAGGATACAACCATAATATCTCTCTTTTATCGGACAACCTCCTCTTGTCCCTATCTGAATCACTGACAGAATATCGAGAGTCAGAATATCGACCTACAGAAACATCGACGCAAAAATATTGCAATCAAGAATATCGACATCCTATCTACATCATGGTAAGTACAAAAATATAAAAAAAATGCATCAATGTAAAAAATATCGTTTCTAAAAATATCACTTTTTTAAGTTACAAAAATCATGCAAATTAAAGTAAAAAATAGATATAATTAAAATAAACATAGTTAAAAAATGTTGAAATGTTTAAAAATGAAAACTAATATATAAGTAAAAATAAATTAAACATATACATACATTATATAATATATGTTACTTAATAATATTTTCTTATATTCATTTTAATAACTTATAATTTGTTAAAAAATATCTTACACATTACAAATTCATCTATACACATAAAACAATGATATACATAAAAATTAAATAAATATATATAACACATTAAAAAAATTATAATTATTGTTAATATTTTTAAAAGTATTTATATACTACATTAAATAAAATAATACAACAAATATTAGATAGCAGAGGGAATAAAATTACTATTCCAACTCCAACCAGAGCAACAGTAGGGAAAATGCTGGATAGTGTAGGGGTAAAAATTACTATTCCCACTCCAGTGAGTGCAACAGTAGGGAAATTGTTGCATAGCATAGGGGTTAAAATAAATTACTATTCCCACTCCTGTGAGTGCAACAGAAGGGAAAGTGTTGGACAGTGTAAGGGTTAAAATTAGTATTCCCCCTCCAGTGAATGCAACAGTAGGGTAAGTGTTGGATAGCGTAAGTGTAAAAATTACTATTCCCACTCCAGTGAGTTCAACAGTAGGGAAAGTGTTAGATAGCATAGGGGTGAAAATGACTATTCACACTCCAGTGAGAGCAACAGTAGGGAAAGTGTTGGATAACTTAGGGGTTACATTTACTATTCCCTCTCCAGCGAGTGCAACAGTAGGGAAAGTGTTGGATAGCGTCGGGGTAAACATTACTATTCCCACTCCAGTGAGTGCAACAGTAGGGAAATTGTTGGATAGCATAGGGGTGAAAAAATTACTAGTCCCACTCCTGTGAGTGCAAAAGTAGGGAATGTGTTGGATAGCATAGGGGTGAAAATTGCTATTCACACTCCAGTGAGTGCAACAGTAGGGAAAGTGTTGGATAGCGTAGGGGTTAAAATTACTATTCCCATTCCAGTGAGTGCAACAGTAGGGAAAGTGTTGGATAGCGTAAGTGTAAACATTATTATTCCCACTCCAGTGAGTGCAACAGTAGGGAAAGTGTTGGATAGCGTTGGGGTAAAAATAACTATTCCCACTCCAGTGAGTGCAACAGTAGGGAAAGTGTTGGATAGCATAGGGGTAAAAATTATTATTTCCACTCCAGTGAGTGCAACAGTAGGAAAAGTGTTGGATAGCATTAGGGTTATTTTGTATCTTGAGTCCCATGTTATGCTTGCCCTCTCTGTGGAATCTTGATGTGATGTCAACTTTCAGAATGTTGGGAGTCAAATAGCCACAGTTGGCTGGGCCGAGCAGTAGGTAGGCTGCTCGTGGTGGTATCTCGCTGTGATCTTGTACCATCTTGAATAAAACCTCTGAATCACCTGAACCTCCGTGGACTTGATTACTACAGCTTAAAATTACTATTCCAACTCTAGTGAGTGTAACAGAGTGGAAAATGTAGGATAGCATAGGGGTTAAATTAACATACTTATTAATTACAGATTTTAAAAAAAATAACATATTAAGATTTAATTAACAAAAAATCAATAATAAATACCAATAAAATTAAATGAATATTTACTTAAATAACATTAAATTAGTTCCTACCATATTCACCTATAAATGCACAACCCGCTACACATAAAAACACACAATTAATTTGATTATAAATGAATAAAAATTAATTACCAATGGAGAATTAACTAACAATAAATTGATAATCAAAACCAATTAAGACAAATTAATAATTACATAATTATAACACATTTCTTACCACTCTATCCCCCTATAAACGAACAACTTGCTACACATAAAAAATAACACAATTAATTTAATTATCAATTAATAAAAATGTATTACCAATTAATAATTAATTAACAATAAATTAATAATCAATACCAATGAATACAAATTAAAATGTACCTAATTATAATATATTACTCCCCACCCTATTCCCCTATAAATCCACAACCCACTACACATAAAAATAACACATCTCAGTATAGAGGCAAGATGGTGGCCGTGGTGTGGGCTGTGTGAGTAGCTCGGTCCCCCAGCTTCGGGTTTGGAGAGAGAGCGTATCAGCAGTTTTCCTCATGCAGCCTCGAGTGGGTCTGTTCCGGAGCAGCAGTTTGATATTAGCGAATGAAGAAAAATTTGGAGGCACCTTTATCTTCTATGAACCTGACGGAGGATAATCTCTTTGCTTGTTCGCTTGTGTTTGGGGAGGAGCTTTTCGGCTGCGGTGGACGCGATGGCCTTCCCTGGCCACGCTTGTAGCGTTCAGATGGTGGCTGGATTCCTACTTCTTAGTTTAATTAGAGGCCCGTTCTGGCGGCTCCCTGCTCTCTTTTTTGGGTTTCATCGGAGAGTGGTTCAAGGGAGTGGAGGCGCACAGCGCGCCGTACGCAGGAGAATGGCACCGAAAGTAAATACTCGTGGAGGAAAAACGAAAACGCAGCCAGCTGCAGCAGAGGATATTGAAGGCAGCAATGCAGGAGAGACTGGTGAGAAGGGGGAAGGTAGAAATGCTGCCCTTCAGGCTATTTCTAATTCAAGTCAGAAGAAGGGTGAACGTACTGTGAAAGTTAATGTTGTTACACGTTTGGCAAAACAGGGGGTTCAAACTCTTCCAGCTTTGTTTGAAAGACAGTTGTAGTAAATTACTTATGTGCTGTTCTTCACTGTATAGAATGTTCATGACATCATAGAGTGCCTGGGTGACTCTCTGGCTCACAGTGTCAGTTGGTCAACTCAGGCTGAGCTGCTGGGAGCTTGCTCCTGGTGGGGTTGTTATATCTGTACTTCCTATCTTGTCCTACTCAACTAACCTAGAAGGGATCTACAATAAAGGATTTACCTACTTACAGAGTTGGACTCTGCATCTTCCTTTACTACAATTTGGCGACGATTTTAACTGGATAAACCAACGTGTGAACTAAGGAGAAAGGCCAACTAAAGAACTAAACAACTACAAGAGAAGGAACTTTAAGACAAAGAAACAAGGATATTAAGGACTTTAAATATGTCAAGTGAAGTTCATAAGTAGCGCCTCAGCTAACCCCATCAGTGTCTTGTACTATCTAGACAGCCTGCAACTTGGGCGTTTGTTACTATTTGTACTGCCTGCTGTCACCCTGATCCTGCCTGGGAAAAGTTTCTCAAGCAACACTCTTCCCTGAGGCCTCCATAGTGTATTTATTTCATCTGGCCTTCATCCAGTGTGGGAAGTGTCAAAGGTTCTCAGAAACTGGCAATTTATACTTTGGCAAGTTACATCTAAAGACGATGGCAGTGTGTTTGAACTTACAACTTGCGACTTTCTCCACAGCTTATGTAAGTGCATAGGTGAGGTGGTTTATTGGCAGCATCAGTGACAACTGCGGTGAACTTTTCTGATCTTTCTCAGAGGAACTGTTGTAGAGATTTGATACACTGGTTAACAAGAACCACCTGTCTATGTTCTTGCATGCTCACATGGCAGTTTCTGTTATTTTGCCATATTTGCAACGATATATCAGTGGTCCTTCATTGAAGAACAGTCTTTCTGGTGAGTTCGTGCACTTTTACTTTATCGATTTACAACGCCAGAACTCGCTACTATCTGCGCATAAGTCTTGTTCTTCGCTGGTTGCGTGTTGTACTGCATGGAAACTCTAGTGTGCAAGCTCTTTAAAGAACCAGAAGTTGTTTAGCAGCACGTAAATACAGCGCAGCTTCAGCATGAGTCTACTGTATCACTGTGCTCTGCCAAGTTCGTTTACTCACCGTACTGTGTGTTGATGACGGTTGGCCGACGGTTGTCCGGCAGCGATCTTCTCTGTTTCCCTGCTCCCGTCCATCTGATGACGTGTTTGGAATGCATCTGGAAGTTAGCGAAGGTCTTTTCACATAGCAAAAATCTTCTGATGCTCTAATCCTTCGCTCCTGTGACGCCTGTGATGCCTTCCTCTGGAGACATGTCAAGCTTGTCCCTCACACTGCTTACGCCGCTAGGGTTGACGTGGCGGTCATTTTGACTTCAATTCAGTTGCCACGACAACAGCTTGCAGTGTACACATCCCAGTTACCGTACAGCGTTGCTTCTACCGTTTTGTACAGGTCTCTGTGTAGGCTTGACAATAAAAAAAAAAGATGTTGACAACTCCGTTTCTTTGGCGATAAAAGGGATTTGACCTGCATTTCAGTGCTTCATTTTCTTCACGATGCAGACAATTTGGGCGATGTATCAGTCGAAGAGGGAGTGGAGCACTGCAACTCTTGACTTTCTTTCAGATACTGCATCCACTAGACGGCCTGATACTTTGCTTGTGTGGCACGACTCAGCGTTGACTGCGGACACCAGTACCAACAATACATCGACCCGCAAGCCTTCTACTGGGACACAGCAAGTTGACATAATGCATGTCCTGTTTGGTATATGGTCTGGGTGTATGGATCCCGGGTGAGAGATCGCTCACCGGAGTTCAAGTCATTTATTCATTTTTGTAGCACTTAGCATCCCAGTGCATGTTTTGAGTGCGGGTCTCTTTTGGCATAGTGTCTTGTTGGTGTTACATTTTGGGGGGGAATTCACCCTATTGTGTGTGTTAACTAATCATGGGCGGCAAATCCGTTACGTCCACGGATTTTTCGGATTTTTGGTGAATACGCAATCCGTGTATTTTACGTATTTTCCCAAAAATCCGACAAAATCCGCGGATGTAACGGATTCCCCCCACCCTTCCCCCCACCCACTCATGTAATGGCGCCAGCAAGCTGCCAACGCCGTTGTAAAATAGTTACAAAGTTAGCTTGCACAGAGCAGGTGCAGCTAACTTTGTAACTATTTTTCAACGGCGCTGGCAGCTTGCTGGCGCCGTTGGAAACAGTACACAGATGGTCCCTGGAACTTGTTGAAGCTCAAATGCAGTGACTCATTCATCAGCCCAGAAACAATCGAGAGCGCCGTCGAGGCTGGGCAATGTGCCTTCTTTACCCAATCTAGCCTCACACTGCCATTAAAACTGATTACGCACTACCAGAATCTGATGTAATCTACTGTGCTAAGATATATTGTGCTGCCCTTCCTCCTCCCTTTTCCCCTTCCTCGAACCCCCCCTTTCTTTCATGTCTCCTTGATCTGTTTGCAGTTGTGTCACTGTTCTACTTTGACTTAAATGCTAATAAAAACATTTATTTTTAAAAACCCTCTTTTCGAGCTCTTGCAGAGCCGTAATATCACAATGTGCCCTTAAAAGTGCTATGGATTGGAAATGGAATACGTTTGTCTTGAGGCATGATTTAACATCTTCATCTGCTGCTCTGATCGGTCTCTGACCTTTTATACACACAAGAGGCATGCCCACTCGCATGGAAGCCCGTCCGTTTGGCCATGAGTAGCCACATTGTGTTCGCACGGGTTTCTGCACGTTCGCGAGCGTTTTGTACAATAAAACCCTCGCGAACTTGCAGAAACCCGTGCGAACACGCAAAAAAAAAAATACGCTGGGATCCGCGGATTTTGCGTATTGTCGCAATCCGCAAATACGCAAATACGCAGATCCGCGGATTGCCAATACGCAAAATCCGCCCATGCTTAGTGTTAACACATTTACACACTCTGTGTACCCTTCTTTGGGGAGGTTGTGGGGCCAGTCAATGCCCAATTTTGTTTCTAGGGTGATGTTGTACCTTATTGTGTACTCCATGTAGGGGATGTTGTAGTCTAATTCCCTATTTTAGTTCCCAGGATTACTATCCTGCGGTGTACCCTATTTAGGGGAGGATGTGTGTTTGTGGGTAGTCAATGCCCCATTTTAGTTCCCAGGATTACTATCCTGCGGTGTACCCTATTTAGGGGAGGTTGTGTGTTGGTCGGTAGTCAATGCCCCATTTGAGTTGCCAGGATTACTATCCTGCGGTGTACACTATTCAGGGGAAGTTGTGTGTTTGTGGGTAGTCAATGCCCCATTTTAGTTGCCAGGATTACTATCCTGCGGTGTACCCTATTCAGGGGAAGTTGTGTGTTTGTGGGTAGTCAATGCCCCATTTGAGTTGCCAGGATTACTATCCTGCGGTGTACCCTATTTAGGGGATGTTGTGTTATTTCTCAGGGTTAGCACCCTGCGTTGTTCCCTATTCTTTTGGGTGGAGATTGTTTGGGCACTATGCTCCGGTCAAAGACTACCTGCTTGGAACTCGTGGCCAAGGGTTTCATGTTGGTAGGACTTTGATCCGTGGATCTATATCTACGCTCGTCTTTGTTTATCAGGGTGTTTACTCTGTGGTGTACCCATGTTTGGTGAGGTTGTGAGCGTGACCACCTTGCTTTGCTGCTTTGTCTTGATTCTTCTTAACCATGCTGTTACCCTAAGGGAAGGGGATGTGGCATATAGTAGCAAAATTTTGTTGTTTTCTGTTCTTTAAAAATTTAGCATATTATTGTTTTGCTTCTCTTTGGTTCTCATGCTAATGATACTTCATGTCGTGCATTATTTGATTTGTGTACTTCATTTTGCTCTTTCATGCAAATGTTATACTTGAGGTATCTTATCTATCTTTCTCTCTATTCTCCTGTCATTCCCTAAGGAAAGAGGATGTGTAGTAAATTACTTATGTGCTGTTCATCACTGTATAGAATGTTCATGACATCATAGAGTGCCTGGGTGACTCTCTGGCTCACAGTGTCAGTTGGTCAACTCAGGCTGAGCTGCTGGGAGCTTTCTCCTGGTGGGGTTGTTATATCTGTACTTCCTATCTTGTCCTACTCAACTAACCTAGAAGGGATCTACAATAAAGGATTCACCTACTTACAAAGTTGGACTCTGCACCTTCCTTTACTACAACAGTTATCAAAGAATGCCCTGTTACAGCCTGTAGGTGGCGAAGAGACAGTTTAGGATATTGCTGATATTGCTAACAAGCAAATCGGCAATGCCTCCCCCTCTCGAGAAAGTGTATCATTGGATTCTGCAGGCGCGATTACAAAGTTGTCAATAATCAGCTCCTAGCAAGCGAATGAGCTAGACAAAGAAGCTCGAAACAATACAAGTACAGAGAGGTGCATTCTGGGAATTGAGGTTTCTAGGACTCCTCTTACGGAGGGAATGACTGGTAGTCTGGATAATTTGGTGTCGGAGATAGATTCATCGGTGTTAAATGAGGTTATTTCCTCACAGGACCTAACGAGGTCTCAGGAAATGGCCGATAATTTCTATTCCATGTCGGATCACTCCTCAGACGAAAGCGTCAATCTAAGTAAGGATTGGGCTGATTATCATGAGGAGGGGAGCAGTTCAGACGACGACTTAAGATCAAATGATGCCTCCCCAATCACAGCTGTAACAACGGTTAAGAAATTGAAAAGTAGAAGATCTCGACAGTCAAATTCTAAGAATGATCTCTCAGGTATAGGTGCGGTCTCTTCGGAGAACACTACCGCTGGGCCGGAGCCGGAAGAGACTCTAAGGCTTGAAGTAGAATCAAGAATGGGGGAGCAGAGCCCGGTCCAGGAGATAACTCTGTCTACGATTTATAACACTATGATGGAGCATAGAGCTGAAATAAAATCAGAGAATTCTCGCACACAAGCAACATGTCGCAAGGTGCAGAATGCTGTTCGCCGCGTGATTAAAATCTGCTCTGAAACGGCTCTCAGAGTAACGGAAGCAGAGTCTAGAATCTCATCCTTAGAAGATGACTTGGCCGCTCAGAAAGTGGAAATGAACTCCATTAAAGCTAATCGCAATGATATTAGCTATAAACTTTCTGAGTTGGAGAACCAAGCACGAAGAAAAAACCTGCGCATTTTAGGTATCCCAGAAAAAACGGAAGAATCGGATGTCCGAAAATTTGTGTGCAAACTTTTCACTGAGGCTTTTCCAGAATTGAATCTCTGGGACTGGACAATGGAGATACAAAGAGCTTATAGGTTTCCATTTACTGTAAGAAAAGCTAGGCAAGGGGAGGAAGATCCCCCAAGAGCTATTCTTGTGTGATTTAGTAATTTCCTTGCTAGAGAAGCAGTTTTTGGATTAGCTAGGCCCGACAAAAAGAGACTGGGGAAAGCTTGTAATTTTTACGTTAGACCTGATTTTTGTCAGGCAACTTTAACTAAATGTTGGCATTTTCGTCAGCTGATACCTGGTTTTGAAGAAAAAGGAGCTACAGTATACCTACAAAATCCGGCTAAGTTAAAGGTTTTAGTAAAAGGCCAAACTAGGTGTTTTTTTTCTGAGATCGAGGCTAAAGAATTTTTGATGTCCTTGTAAGCAGTGTTGGTTTAAGTATTTGGTGATTCTGTTTCTCTTTTCTGCATGAGCAACTGCCTAGGTGAATTTGTTATATATGTGGTGATACTCTCTTTTCTGCCCAGTTAAGGGGGCGGGGGAGCAGCTCTCCATATTTGTAGGGACTGTTAGTCCTTGTGCCTCATATGGTGGGTTGGGAGGGTGGGGAGGGTGGAGGAAATGGGACATTGAGTGGGGGATGAGGTGGAGGGGTGTGGGTGTAGGTGGAGGGGGGGTGAAAAGTCAGCAGCAGTCAAGTTGGAAAAGTCAGCAGCAGTCAAGTTGTTTATGATGATTGGTTCTCTTTGTCAAAAGACATTATATAAGGAAATAATCGTGGTCTCATCGGGTGGGCATTTGTTCTTATTGTTGAAATATGGATAAGAAATTAAAGATTTGTACACTTAATATATGCAGGCTTAATGATCCAAAGAAAATGGATATATTAGCTAAAATTGTTCAGCTATCATGTATTGATATATTATGTCTGCAAGAAACTCACATCACATGGGCTGAGAGGGGATGTTTGAAAAACGTAGGGTTAGATTTGGTTGCCTGTTCCTAACAAACAGGGGTTAAGAGAGGGGTAGCTATTCTTATGAAACGGGGTCTTGGCTCAAGTATAAAGTTACTGGAAGACAAATGGGGTCGTGGGCAATTAGTGAACTCAAGATTGGTCAGCACAGAATCATGCTGTGCACGGTGTATGGTCCTAATTTGGATGATTCAGAGCTCATGACATTTTTAAATATTGAACTGGCCCATTGGCCTCAACCTGTTGTAATGTGTGGTGATTTGAATATTCACTTGGAGGCTAATGTGGATATTAGAAAGGATTTGCTATATATTGGAAGAAAGCAGCAGATATTCATAGCCTTACGAGAATGAATCTTAGATCATGGGCTTTATGATGTTTGGAACTCTACACATGCTGGCGAGCCAGACTAAACATTTTTTTTCGGCCCCGCATAATAAATTTGTTCGGCTTGATTATTTTTTTATTTCATCTCAATTTTTAGGGAAAAGCAAATTTAGAGATCTTGCCCAAACTTATTTCTGACCATAATCCTTTGATACTTGATCTTGCGCTGGGCCCACAGCTGGGAGAGGGAAGTCGGGCATGGTCTTTTGAAAGAAACTTGGTATTGGATGATGACTATTGTCAATTCATGGCTAAGGTGATTCAGGAGTTTCTTAGATTTAATAAAGGAACTGCTTCGACTAAAATAGTGTGGGATACTTTTAAGGCCACTGTTAGGGGAGAAACCCTTAGTTTTTCAGATGCACGATGTAAAAAAATACAAGCCAAACACAGGAAGGATTCTACGATGGGTATATTAGCGGAGCATCAGCTAGCAGATATGATTAGACAAGGCCTGGATGCATCCGTGGCCCAAAGAGATCTTACGGTTAAAAGAGCGACTCTGTATTCTAATATTGCTGACCAATTTGCGTCAAAATATGTTCAACACGAAGAAGAATCGTAAGAATTTGGTGAAAAAAACGGCAGAATTCTGGCAAAAATATTAAGACAGAAAGCATTGTTTAGTGATATTTCCAAGATCTCTGATATGAATGGTGTGCTCCAAGAATCTAAAGAGGGCGTTTTAGAAGCTTTTCAACAGTTTTACCAATCCTTGTATAGCGCTCCGACAGATGAGACAACGGGCCATAGAGAAGGGGAATACCTGAGAGATTTAGAGACCAAAGAACTTACGGATATGCAAAACATACTGCTATCTGCACCTATAACTTGGAAAGAATGTGAAACTGCGTTATTAGATTTAGCCTCTGGCAAGGCTATGTGCCCTGACAGCATCCCCTTAGAACTTGATTGTACTTTCAGACACTTACTTAAAAAAGAACTACTAGAAGTATTTCAGCAATCTTTCTTGGGCAATCCCCCAGATTCATGGTCAGAAGCGACTATAGTAATTTTTAAGAAAAAGGGTAAGAAGGATACTGATATGGGGTCGTACAGACCGATTTCTCTGCTTAATGCACATAGCAAGATTTATTCAAAGACTATAGCTAATAGGTTAAATGATCTTATGCCAAAGACAGTATGGGTTTATCATGAATCGAGACACAACAGACCACATTAAAAGAATTATCTCTATGCTGGATTGGTCTCAAGCAACTAATTCCCCTGTCGCGGTAGCCCTGTTAGATGCTGAAAAAGCATTTGACAGGGTTTCCCGGAGCTTCTTATGGTCAGTCTTAGTTTGGAAGGGTTTCCCTGTTGAATTCATTATGGCAATTCAGGCTTTGTATATACAGCCAAAAGCTTCGATCCGCATTTCAGCCAAATCCTCGGGAAACATCGCTATAACAAGGGGTAGGAGACAAGGTTGTCCTTGTTCCCCCCTGTTATTTGTTTTGTATATTGAGCCCTTTTTAAACAGCCTAGAAAATAATGTTGAAATAGAACCAGTTAAGATTCATAATACTGCGTATAAGGTGTTAGCATACGCAGACGACATTGCCATTGTAACTTCGGATATCAAGACTGCCTTATCTAAGATAGTGGAAGCGGCTGATAAATTTGGGGGGTATGCGGGTGATAAATGAAATGTCGCTAAGACACAGTTACTTCATTCAGAAGCAGGGCGCCCAAACAATATGAATTTTGAGTCCGAGGCGGTATATTTGGGCATAAAAATGTCAACGAAAATAGATGACATTGTTCGGCTCAATTTCAATCCAATTATAGTTTCAGTAAATAAGACTTTAGAAAGGCTGAACAATCTCCATCTTTCTCTTTATGGGCACAGTAACTTTTTAAAATGCTCATATTTCCTAATTTTTTGTACTTATTTCGTACAATCCCTCTACTTGTTCCCACATCTTTTTTTGCTCAAATTGATAGATTATGGGCTAGGTTCCTGTGGAGTTATCATAGGTCCAGGAGAGGTATGAAATGGTGCATATTACCCAGGGCCAGAGGAGGTTGGGGGGTACCTAATTTTCGTTTATACTACTGGACAGCCCTTTTGCAAAATATGGGCGTTTTACTCTTACAGGATGTAAGTATAGAAGAGTCAGCTACTCCCTCAATATATGAAATGGTACTGGGCGAGGAGGCCCGACAATGCTTAGTGTGTATAATTGAACCAAGTTATTATAAAAAGACAAAATTCTAAATTGTTTTCACTGCCTTTGAAATCTGGAGAAAAGTAAAAAAGAGAATCGGTTTGCACTCAAATTTAAGCTATTATACTCCTTTAAGTAACTGTCTTTTATTACCCAATATCTTAAGAGATCAGGTGATAGTTAGATGGTATAGTAGAGGCATATGTCATTTGGGAGATTCATTTCAAGGGGATCAAGTAGTTTCTTTTTTGTTTTTACAACAGAAGTATAAGTTAGCGAGAACAGAATTTTTTTAATATCTTCAGTTACGTAGTTTTATAGAGCAGAAAATAACCCAAAATCAAATTACATCCAGTAGAGTTAAGGTTCTAGAAGAAATTCAATTTAGACTCAGAATTGGTCCTATTTACCAATTAATGATTAAAACCTTAGGGGGTGATGTATCGGTTTGGAAGGATAAGTGGCAACGCAAATTAGGGGTGGACAAAATAGATATGGATAGATTAATTGAAGTATCTATAAAAGTATTATTCAATGGTCCGCTAAAGAGTCAACATTTTATGTCCATATTTGACTTATCTATACTACTATAATAAAGTAAGAACTTTCAGGCTTTGAGGCAGGTAAACTCGGGAACCACGGCGTCAATCTGAATGAATGAATGAATGAAGCGGATCTTATCTTGCGCAACTTTGCCCAACGGGCGTCAAGGCGCCTAAATCAAATAAAGCAGCTCAGCCCCCCTACAGTACACTCTACAGTGTTCTCTCATTGATAGGCCCTCTTAAAAAGGCAGGTTTTAAGAGCCTTTTTAAATGACTCAATTGTGGGAAGGGTTTTTATTTCAATAGGGGTCGAATTCCAGAGCTGAGGGGCCACCACAGAGAAGGCTCTGGCTCCCCATCTGGCTAGTTTAAAACGCGGAACAACAAGTTGACAGAGTCCCGCAGAACAAAGGCCTCTTGCAGGAACGTAGCGCGTAAGGAGAGAACCAATAGCACTAGAAGAGCCTTCTGTCACAGCTCTGTAGGCCAAACACAGAATTTTTAAACAGATTCTGTGCTGGACAGGTAGCCAATGGAGTTCTTTCCTGGCTGCCGTAGCAGAGGAGATTTTAGGAAGGGCCAGAACAAAGCGGGCTGCAGCATTCTGCACAACCTGCAGTCGATGAAGAAGGCTTTTATTGGCTTCCATATAGAGAGAATTACAGTAATCTAGCCTCGATCCTACCAGGGCAACTGCGACCTGTTTACGTGCCTGGGGGGAGAGATACCCACGGATCTTATTGAGTATCCTAATCACACCCCAGCAAGTGGCCACGGTCCTGTTGACTTGCAGGGAGAGAGAGAGCGAAGTATCGAAAATAACACCAAGGTTCCTGGCAGATTGGGAAGGGATGGGACAGATGCCAAGAGAGGGTGGCCACCACTCACTTGACCAAGCATCTTGATCCTTCCCAAAGATCAACACCTCCGTCTTTTCGCCGTTCAGCTTCAGGGAATTTATAGTCATCCAGTCTGCCACATACGCAGAAGTCCTGACAGAGGAGTGAGCCAGTGAAACCATAATCTGGGTGTCATCTGCACAGGACACCACCTCCATCCCCTGCGATCTTACTAGTCTTGCCAGGGGAGCCACGTAGATATTAAACAGGGTCGGGCTTAAAGCCGACCCTTGTGGCACCCCACACTGCAATGACTTGGCAGGGGAGAGGTGGTTCCGGAGCATCACTCTCTGCTCCCTTTCCAACAGAAAGGAATTGAGGAGGCTCAAAGCCGGACCCTTGACACCAGCTTCCCCGAGCCGAGATGTAAGAATGGCCAGGGATAGGGTGTCGAATGCGGCTGTGAGGTCCAACAGAACCAAAACCGTGGTTTGGCCCGAGTCCACTTTGCGTCGGATGTTATTGACCACACAAGTGAGAGCGGACTCAGTGCTATGGTGCTTTCTAAAACCATGTTGCGTGTTATCAAGGTATTCGGATGATTCAAGGAAAGAGGACAGATGGAAATTCAGATGCGCCTCAAGCATCTTAGCGGGGGCAGGGAGGAGGGAGATCGGCTGCCCTAGAGATAGAATCCATCAGGTCTTGAGCTGCCAGAGCTACATCTTTAGATAATAAAGATTCTGAGGTGGAAACAAGAGGGACAAGAGCCTCATCCGATATCTTCCTAAGATTTCTCCTAAGAGTGAATGGAGTAGTTCCCATGTTAATGATACATGAGGCAGGGAAGGAAAATTCCAATGGCACTGCAAAGTGATCAGTCCAAACCAGCGGTAGCGGAAGGCCAGTGGAGATCCTAGTGTCGTTAGAGAATACTCCATCGAGTATATGCCCAGCCTTATGGGTGGGACTATTCACAAGCTGGGCGAGATCACACGTGCCTAGTGAATCGACCAGCGATATTGTGTCCTTTGAGTTGACCTCAACCAAATGAAAATTAAAATCACCCAAAATGGTAAAGGCTGCTTTTCCAAAATATGGTTCCAGGAGTGTCAATAGTTCTGAAGGGAAACTGGCCCTGGGCCCGGGGGGCCTGTATATCAGAATCTACACACCCGATACACCGTTGAAATCGTCAGGGTGTGTAGATGGTTCTAGGCTATATAAATATAAAAAATAAACGTTATTTACAAAAAAAAATTTTTTTAAAAAGTAGTCCCTCCAAAGTAGCACCGGCCGCGACGTGCGTGCTCACGTCAGGAGCACGGGGAGGAGCGGCGTCCTAGGAGCGGCGGACATGGCGCGGGGGAGGAGCGGTGACGGACAGGCGGTGAGGAGCAGAGCGGCGAGGAGCAGTGAACTGAGGAGCGGTGGCTGCGGTAAGGCTCCGGGGACAATGTCGGGGCAGGCAGGTGTCGGGCCAGGTGGGCGACGGGGAGTTACAACAGAACAGACTACAACAGAACAGATTGGCTGAGGAAAGGCAATGTTGGGGGAGGCGGGGGTCGGGGCAGGCGGGGGATGGGGACTAACAAGGTGACGGGTGAAACATTTTGCACGTACTACTGTCCACGGGGAGTTACAACAGAACAGATCGGCTGAGGAAAGGCAATGTCGGGGCAGGCGGGGGACGGGGACTAACAAGGTGACGGGTGGAACATTTTGCACGTACTACTGTCCGACCTCCATTGACTCAGGACAGGCGGGGTCGGGCCAGGCGGGAAAACAGATCGGCTGAGGAAAGGCAATGTCGGGGCAGCCGGGGGTCGGGGCAGGCGGGGGTCGGGGCAGGCAGGGGACGGGACTAACAAAGTGACGGGTGGAACATTTTGTCTGACCTCCATTGACTCAGGACAGGCGGGGGTCGGGCCAGGCGGGAAAACAGATCGGCTGAGGAAAGGCAATGTCGGGGCAGGCGGGGGACGGGGCAGGCGGGGGTAGGGGCAGGCAGGGGACGGGCAGGCGGGGGCACGGGCTGCTTGGCAATGTCGGGGGAGGCAGGGGTAGGGGAAGCCTGAATGCTCCCGGACAAGGTCAGGACAGGCTGCTAGTATTATATCCCCGCAAAATTGGCAAAGTGGAACTCCACGAGAGGGAACAAATGTAATCGGTGTGGGGTAATTGCTGCGGACGCTGTACATATGTTTTTTCAGTGTCCCAAACTGAGTCAATTTATCAAATATGTCGAACACTTTTTGAATACCAGTTTAGGCATACAGACGCAACTGTCAGGGGAATTGGTTATCCTGGGGCTACAAGAAAGCTCAGATAGATCTAGGACCGAAGGTGAGGAAGGGTTTATATTTATTTGCATGTCAATCTTTCGATTATGTATAACAACTCAGTGGCTTGACATAGAACCACCAGTTTTTAATAATTGCCAATCTAGACTACTTTTTATATTTCATTTGGAGACTGCGGTATACAAATCAAAGGGTATGAGAAAAAAACATAAGGGGTCAGAAACTGTGGTCTCCTCTGTCAAAATGGTTATGAACTTATGAGTGTATGATTTATTATGTATAAAAGGGTTAATGTTGCAATAAGAAATTGGGGATAGGGGCGTTTACCTGGTTCTAATATGATGAATTGTTTAGGAGAAAAAATAAAAATAAAAATAAAATAAAAATAACACATTTAATGTAATTATCAATTAATATAAAAATACCAATTAATAAATAATTAGCAATACATTATTTAACAATAAAAAATAAAAAATAATAAAACATTAATTGCAATTAATATAATTATAAATTAGTCAATTAATAAAAATAATTACCAAGTAATAATTAAGTAGCAATACATTAATCATAAATAACAATTAATAAATAATATTAATTATTTAATTATACTTAATGTACTTCCCACCCTATTCCCCTATAAACCCACAACCCGCTCTGATACTAAAACACAAAATTTACTTAAAACAAATGTAATACATATATTTAAAAGTAATTACAAAACATTACAAAAAATGTTAAATACATACATATAAAATACATGCTAAAATACATAACACTAATATAAATATCGATATTATTAACAACAATATTTTTGCTAACGATATTACTTACGTCGATATTACTTACTTCGATAAAAAACAAAAACAATATTACTTACCTTAAGGTTGATATTCTGGTCACCGATATTCTTGACAACGATATTCTGTCCCTACGATATTTAAAACCCGATATTAGTGTAGGTCGATAATAAAAACTAAATATTATGTCTGCATACCTCCCTAGTATCTACTGCATCCTCCTCTCTCCCAGCGCTCGCCACGCTCTTATGGTCTTTTAAGAGAGCTTCGGGTTCCGGATTCATTTAAATAAATCTAATGCCCTTAATCTTAGTCTATCGGTTGCGGAGGTTCAGGATTTACAAACTTTGATTCCTTTACAGTGGTCAGACAAGTTGATACGATATTTGGGCTTAGACTTGACTCCCTTGCTCACATCTTGGACCTCAGCTGATTGGCCTAGGTACAGAGGAGCTATCCGGGACAAGTTGCGCAGATGGAGGGGCCTCCTCCTTGCATGGCTAGGACGTATCAACGCGATTAAAATGTCCCTACTCCAATTCTGCAAAATTACATCCTGTCTCTCCAAAGGAACTTTACCAATTTTATTTGGGGAAAGACACGCCCACGCTTCTCTAATAAGATACTAATGTTACTGCAGGATATGGGTGGGCTGGCATGCCCTAATCTCCTGGAATACTATTGGGCCTGCCACCTTCGCTATATCTCTGAATGGGTAGTCCGAGAAAGAGAACATCATTGGTTCCACATGGACCAGGCGGTATCGTGCAGATCTCTATGGGAATTAGCTTGGTTTCCCCGGGGGAGGGGCTCGCCCCCGCAGCGCCTATATAGCCACTCCCAAAACAACAGTCCTAAAAATATGGGATAAACTGGCAGCGTCTCGGGCCTGACCTCATTCTCGTCTCCCAATACGCCTAAAGCTTGTAATCCTCTCTTCCCCCTGGCGCTCCAAACGCGATCTTTCAGTGCATGGACTGACGGTGAATGTCGAATAATTCAAGACCTATTCTTCACCTTTGACCAGTGCAAACAACCATTTCATTTCACTGAGGGGGCCAGACTGCAATATTACCAAATTAGTCATTGGTTACTTTCTCCTGCTTACACACACGGAGCAACCAGGCCTTTGAGTCACTGGTCGCAAATTTGAGGGCTCGAAGGGCCTAATTTCTCGTTCTTACGCTGTAATTCAACACTCACATAGCACATACGAAACACAATGGAGCTTGGTACTGGGCGAAGAGGTCTCCCCAGAAAATAGGAGCGATTATGGCAGGACATTCCGAAAATATATTGTAGCTCCTCACAGGGGGAATCTTCATGTAAGCAGATGACATTCTATTTTACCCCAGCTCGTATACAACAGATGGTTCCAAATTTCCCCTGACCTGTTGGAGATGTCAGGGAGCTAGAGGGGTTTTATCCATATTTGGTGGTCTCGCTCTAGCCTAATGAGATTTTAAGTCACATCAATGACACAGTGGGATTGCCTATTCCTTCTTCTCCAACTGTAGCTTTGCTAGGCATTAGGCCCTTAACACTCACTGCCATGACACATTCTGACTGGCGCCTGATATTACAAATGTTGGGAGCAGCGCGGCTGTCTATAGCATTATTCTGGAAGAAACCTAATCCTCCCCATATAGCGGCTTGGTTTCTTCGGATTTGGCATGTTTTAGCCCTTGAATTGCTTTTTGCACACATCAATTAACACGGAGGTCAAATATACTTGCACCTGGCAGCCACTAATTCAAGATGGAACACTCCTGATTGGACTCTCCTCGATTACGAGCCCTATAACTATTTGATGACCCCCTTGTACCTCATTCTAGAGGTCGAAAGCAGATATTTCCAGTCTCACTGGAACGGTAGAGGAGTCTTTAACTCCCCCTTCAAGAGGCCCCCCCCAATCCAAGATGCTCAAAGGATACCATCCTGCCCTTTCTTCCCCTTGTTGGGGTGTTGTCCCCCTTTTATTGTTGATAGTTTGAGATATACTCCTTTCTCTCTCAAGGTTTGATATCATGTATTTTCAGAGATGCATACAGGTATGCCTTATCTGATAGACTAGACTGAATACTATTCACCTAGTTTTTTCCCTCATGAAGGACTCACGTGTATCTTTACTCTTAAGCGCACTTGCAGAGGGTGGTCTTTTCCCTTTTTTTAAGCAGCCGCAATAATGTATTACATTCCATAATTTGACAGCTCCATATATTTCTCCTTTACTTTTCAGCTTACTCTGCTATTTAGATCTGGGTCACGGTGCAATGTCTATATTTGGCAGTATTTCAATGCTTTGTGATTACCTGTGACGGTGTTTGATTTATGTTTTCGGCTGTATATCTCCTTCTTGTTTGATTTTGTATGTTTTCATTATATTCAATAAACAGATTTGAAAATAAAATATAATTAAATCAGAATGCAAAATATAACTAAACCAGAGTGCCTATGGACAGAGCCGCATGGAACGGGTGCATGTACAACACTGTGCCAAAGGCACAATCATTTCAAACTTGAAATGTCATAACATCTTGACTTACACAGTACTGTGAATATATAATACATAAGATTCTATGCAGAAAAAATGACAAAAAAAATCACGGTTTACAGAATTACATACAAGAAGCTTTAATGCTCAATTAATGCTCCAATATCAGACATAATTTTCTTCTTTGCATTTAAGAACAGAGGGCAAAAACTAAGGCCCATGCAGCCCTGGAAAGGAAACCTTTATTTGTTGTATTCTCATCAGAATATGCTCTGTAGGTGCTCTTTTAGGAAGAGCAGATTCAACCATTCAATCACATCCTAATGAGAAGGCTTTAGGACAGAAAGTGGGAGGGGCAGGCAAATCACTTACAAATTATCATGAGCCAAAGTTTGAGCCCATAAATGCCACCTGCTGTGGCTTTCCACTTCTGGAAAGTGAATGAATTGTTTCAGAGAAGCCTTTATGAGTAATAAGTAAAAGTAAAGACACTGTATTTTTCACAATGTGTTTTTCAGGTTTCCCAGAAGGTCTTGAGCTATAATCTGCTCTTTCAGACTTTACTAAAACTGTGCTGCTGGGTACTTTGCAATCAAATGCGTCATCTTAAATATTGCACCATTTAGGTCTAAAGGGAGAGGAGAAATGAATATCTCATCTGCTTTTTTCAACCTTCCAATTACTGCGATCAAATATCCAGGATTGAAAGTTTCCAAAGCACCTTGCGCTAAACTACTAGTGTCTACAAAGCTGGGACCTCTACCAGTAAGTTTCCTGATCGTTTGACTTTCAGCTATAAACAATAGCTCCCTAATGCACTGTGGTCACAAAGCTCTTGGTCCACAAACCTCCAGTCATGCTAGAATCCAACCAGATCCATTGCAGGTGCAAGGATCCCTTATAACAGACTGAGAGCACTACTGCTCTCAATTTGCTCATTATATGTGCCTGTTTACTAACTTTGGTTCGATATTAATGTTGATTATGTTGATATGTTTATGTTCTTCAAATAGAGGATTTCACAGTAATCTTGTTATTTGATATCCAATCTCATATCGTATGTCTCGAAATTTTCCATTTCAATATACAAGTCCAGTGACTTCAGAATACATTCATTAAAGGGAAATGTTTTTCTTTTTAAGTTCAAAAAGCTTTGTTGAAAAGGGTACATAAACAATAAGTAGTATGCTGTATATGTAATTATCCTTCTCTCCTGTTGCTTCCTCCCTAGCTGCTTAGCCAGTGTGAATGTGCTGCATGGAATGTTTGTGTGGTGATGATGAATGGAATGTTGGGGTGCTAGTGAGGTGAGGTGTGACAGTTTGAGTATGTAGTGAGCAGCAGGCAGGCTGCTTCTATAGGGGCTGCTTTGCATAAACGTACCAAGCAACAACTAAGACTAAATAAACCTTCTTAAAGTGCACTTCCGCTAAAGGATCATCATTATTACACAATACCAGGTTGCATTAGAACAAATATTAATATAATCTAAATATAAGCAGATCTCACCAATATGTACTTATACTACAGTATTGTAATGTAAAATGTAATGTAAAAATTACTTTTAAAGTGCAACTAACACCTAGCGGTTTCTTGGCGCTCGAGCAGCAGGGAGAGAACAGTTCGCGAGACACAAGGCGTTAGCGGAAGGCACTACAAAACAGGTGAGTCTTGAGAAGGGACCTAAAATGAACATAGGGAGAGACAGATCTGATACTTAAAGGGAGTGAGTTCCAAAAGGAAGGAGCAAGGAACGAAAATCTTAATCCTCCATGTTTCTTGCGTTTAAAAGCCGGGACCTTGAGTAGGGCCAGGTAGGAGGAACGAAGGTTACGAGCGGGAACATAAGGGTGTAGTAGTGAAGAAATGAAAAAAGGACTCATACCGGCGAGGGACTTAAAGATGGTGCAGCCTAACTTGAATTTGAACCGTTCGGACACGGGGAGCCAGTGAAGGGACTTTAACAGAGGACTGACGTGTTGGTGCCTGGGTTGATGGTGGATGAGGCATGCAGCCTGGTTTTAAACGAGCTGAAACCTCTTCAATAAATAGTCAGGGATACCTGCTTAAACAGAATTGGCACAGTCAATCCTCAAGATGACTAGAGCTAACAGGACTAGAGTGAGGGCCTCAGTGGCAAAAAAACTGGCAATTTTCCGGACTTTACGGAGCTGGAAAAAACAAGATGAAACTACAGCATTGATCTGAGGCTTCATCGTAAGATCATTGCTGATGATGACTCCCAGACTTTTGGCTGAGTCGACTGGATTAGTGGGGAGACCTAAGCTCACAGGCCAAAAGGTGGATTTCCATGGGTTGGCCACACCCCCGACAAGAACCAATTCTGTCTTGTCGGGGTTGAGCTTGAGGTGATTAGCCCCCATCCAGTCACTGATGTGACAAAGAGTAGACTAGAAATCAAGAATGGACTCCGCCGAGCCATCAATATTAAAAATCAACTGGATGTCATCCGCGTAATTGAATGCGGTGACATGATTGCCTCGCAAGGACCGGATAAGAGGGGTCAGGTATAAATTAAAAAGAAGAGTGGATAAGGAGGAACCCTGCGGGACACCGCATGTTAAGCCGACCCTGTCAGCGGTAAACTGAGAGAGCCGGACCGCCTGATGGCGGTTGGTCAAAAAGGAGCTAACCCAGTCCAGAGCGGTGCCCCGGATGCCAGCCTCCCTGACACGGTCGATCAAAATAGCATGGTCGACCGAGTCAAAGACGGCCGACAAATCCAGGAGCACCAAAACCTGGATGATGTTAGAGTCCGCCCCTCTCCGCAGTTCCTCTATAACTGACAATATGACCGACTCCGTAGAGTGGGCGGGCCTAAAACCGGCCTGTTGGGGGTCAAGAGATTGGGAATGTTCAATAAATGAGCTCAGAATGTTGGTAGCATGAGACTCAAGAATTTTACTGAGGTAAGGGAGAAGGGAGATGGGGCGAAAGTTAGTCATGACCGTAGGATCTGCTGTGGGTTTTTTCAAAATGGGCACAACCTCAGCAACCTTAAAAGAACAGAGGACCAGACAAGAGGACAAGGACGTGTTCAAAAGTCCTAAGGGGGGAAGCGGACAAGCTGTGAATGCCTCGCGGAGAATCAAGGCAGGACAACAGTCAGTAGAGGACCCAGAAGTGACCTTGCTTAAAAAGGCAAAAAATTGCTCCTCCGAGATCGGGGGGATCTGAGTAAGTTGCTGCGGATTAGGGGATAGCAAGGAAAGGTCGGGCCTAAGGGGGAGAGGCACGCCAACAGGAGTAATGCTCTTTTTAATATTAACAATCTTGTCCACAAAAAAATGATTAAGGGAGTCACAAAGCGTTTGGGAGGGGAGAGGTTTAATAGTGACCCTATCTGGATGTGACAGCTCCTCCACAATGGAGAAGATGTCTTGGGTTTTGGTGGTAGAGTTGACAATTTTTTGTGAAAAATAAAGAGTCTTAGCAGATAGAATCGCTATTTTATATTCTTTAAGCAGAGACATATATCGCAACTTAGAGTCCGCGGCATAGCCTCGCCGCCAACGACGCTCAGCCTGCCTGAGCTCGAGCTTAGAGGCTTTGAGATCTTCGGTAAACCACTTTTGTGCGTCATAAAGACGCTTAAGTTTAGTGTACTTAAATGGGGCAACAGCATTACTGGCTGATTCAAGCCAAAGCGTAAGAGCTGAGGCTTGGGTGTCGATGGAGTTAGCTGCAGGGGGAGGGAAAGTTTTAAGTAGGTCAACAAATTTACCAAGGTCAGCCCTGTTCCAATTTCGGGCTCGGAAGTTACTCTCCAGGGCTCTACTAGGACAGGGAGTAATAGTGAGAGAGAAGGAAATTATAAAATGGTCTGACCTTAGGCAAGGGAAAATAAGGGGAACCAAAATCTCCACATTAGATGTCCAGACCTGGTCCAAAATGTGACCCTTAATATGGGTCGGGACATTTATATGTTGGCGACAGTTCAAACCGGATAGGAGATCCGAAAACATAGTGGAAGAGGCACTCTCCTTCTCATCAGAAGGCCAGTAGTTATTATATTAAAATAGTAAATTTGTATGTCTATAATGGATGACAGTATATTAAGCTGATAAGCAGCAAGTTGAATATTTAACATAGCATTTTAAATTTCAATATTTAAATATAACTGTCAGAATGAAAGCAAGCATTGGCAAAACCAATAGGTCTTGCCTTTGAGACGTATTAGTGCTGCCAATCTCTTTTCTTAAGGCTGTACAGCATCAAAGCCAATTCTGTACAGCATGAAGGAAAGATTATTTAAAGAAAAAAAGAAAAAAGTAACGTCAATGTCACAGTGGCAGTGCCATGTCCTTTTGTAGGATTGTGCATGCTTTAAACGTATGCGTGTAGCCACAAAAGTATAAAGCTGAGGGGCCACTTCATTGAACATTTTTGTTTCTTTATTTGTTAATAGGGTCTAGTAGCAGGTATAGGAGGACTCCAACATTGGGTGGGGGTTCGGCACAAACACAAATGAGACAGGGGGAAGAACAAGAGCAACATGCGGAAATGGAAGGCCACAGAAACCCACCCAAAAGAGAAGGTAAAATGAGCATGGGTGGGGACCACAAGCACACTAATGTGACAGTGATGCAGGGGACACAGAAGCACACAGGCGAGTGTTGGGGTGGGAGAAAAAAGAATATGGATAAGAGGGAGCAACACTTGGTGGGGAGTGAACCACATGAGGGAGCCAGCCTGAAAACACATGCAATCCTATGGAGTACTTCAACAAAAAGAAAAAAGAAGCCCAGAAATCGCAAGCAGTGGAAGGACATGAACACTTGAGCCATGCTACTGTGGCCAAACGCAAGAAGTGGAAGTGAAGCCAGCAGGTGCCGACCAAAAAGACTCGAGCAAATGAAAGCGAGATGAAGCCAACCATTTGCAAGCAATGGGCTGGCTCTAAGCCCACTGTAAATAGCAAAATGCTTTGCATGCATGCATGCATGCATCAGTAGCGAAGTTGCATAATATGCTTATTTAATACATGCCAGTAAACCCTATTTTTACTAAGTAATAAATCCAGTTTCTGATTTTAGAGCCAGTCTTTGACGTACAGTAAAATAATGCCACCCAGGTAATTACGTTTATTTTCATTTTAATGTGAATAGAGCTAAGTGTCAGCTATTTGCCATTGATTACTGTGTGATCAAACATTGTCTGAGACTAATCAATTGATTTGTAAAATCTAATTTTCACAATGAATTTGTGTTTTTGCACTGAAATTAAATATGTATTGTGATACTGTGTGCCAGGCTCTCATTAGAATACATACAGTGAAAACTTGCATGCAACAATTTAACATAAAACAGAAATGCAGCATAAAGTGGTTCTCTTGTCCAGCCTAGGTCCTAATAACCCTCACAAAGAGCCACCATACTGTTCAGAGTAAATATTTTCTATGTAATTGCTAAGAGTGGACTGTTCAAAAGATCCTTAGAGCTTGGCAGATTTATGAAGGCCTTGCGCCGCCGGTGCGTCACTTTTTCCCATGTTAAAAGTGACGCACCGGCGGCGCAAGGTCTTCATAAATCTGCCCCTTAGTCCTTACTTTGCTAGACAAAGACTAACTTAATAGCCAATATTTTCAACATGCTTCAGTTAAGAGTCTATTTATCCATAGCACACATACAGAAAAAGCAGATGACCTGTTTTGGCAGAGCAAATTGCATTTTTATGTTCATCCCTGAACTGAAAATGAAATGCGTCGAAGCTAACAGACAAAATCTGAGACCTTGCTGAGCATCTCTCACTTTACAAGTCCATGGGCAATATTAACAACTCTGCATAAAACCTCAAATGGCGCCCCACAGGAAGGACTGTTGAAATTCACAATGTGTGGTCATCATAAGATACTGAGACTTTCATTTCCAGACTAGAAATAAATACCTGATTTATAACAGGGCAAAGATGTTGATTAGCCCCATGTCATGAGTGTGATCTTCTGCCAGCCGTAACACTAAGCATGTTGGGATTTGTAGTTTCAGTTTCTCCATGACTCAGCTGTGGCTTAGTATGAGAATCTAAAAAATCATGACTGTTTGAAAGCCACACACGTGACACTGAGATAAGTTGACTGCAGATGTGTATGTACTTGAATAAGTAAACAAAACAGAGGGATGTGGAAATCTAATTAACAATATCACTGAAATCACGCCCCATATGTTGTCAGTAGTAGGGCTGTTGAGGGTTTCTTGAGTACAGGCCAATGTAATAGCATACAAACACACACACAAAACGCTGTCACATTGTTTTAGCTACAAACATCTTCACATTTACTATAATATACTTTACTCTATATACTTTTGAAAGTGATCCAAATAGAATCTTACTAGTTCTAACAATATCCCTTCGCCCGCTTCCTGCCGTACACATCACAATAAATAATTTGGTGCATAGACTTAAATGTCCAAGTCAGACAAGGAATACAGTGCGTGCCAGACATGGGCAATTACGTTATCGCACACACTGCACTCAAAACATCACAATGCACAGCATACACATGTTTATCTTGGCACAGGGAGGCCATTCCATTTAATTCAGCAGGTCAGCACTAGGCATTCATACAAAATTAATAACAGCACAGTGAAGTCTACACAGAAACACTTTGACACATTAGAAAGAACCCAAACAATGTGCTCAAGTTAAATGTAGACCCTAGACTTCACAGGTTGTCTTTTATCAACAGACGTGTAGGAAAATGTTTTTACAGTTCAAAACATTTGTGATATCAATTTATATTGATGCACATGGAACACATAAACAAGAACAATTCTTTGGTGTGATCAAAAATCTTTGTACTTTTCTTTTAATCAAAACAATACACATAATGAAAACTACAAATGAGTGCTGTCTAATTTTTCAAAAGGCAGTACGGCGCAAGTGACTTAAATTTACAGTGAATAAAGTGCCCAGGTGAAGGATGGTGACTGAGTGTATGTACATGGACATGAAGAGATTTTGCATGAAAAAGGAAGACATTTTACAAGTCCAAACAATATATGGTTCCAGTATCTCTAGTCCAAAAAAAAGACTTGCTTAATTATTCAAGGACAACAAGATCTAAAGATGATTGGACAAATGTATTCGTCGATGTGTCAACTCTAACAAACGCAAAAGTAAGGTAATGTCATGGTGGGTCTACTTCAGGACAGGGGAACAGGAGGTTAGACAGCCTAAAGAGAAAAGAATTCAAATGAGAATGTGTTCCACAGAGTACTCGTAAAAGAACACCAGGCAGATGTGTCGATAAACTCACCCAAGCCATATGTATTAATGAATTCTGAAAAACATGAATTCAAGGCGCCATGCTGTTCATGAGGTAAGCGGGAGAGATAGGACCCTTAATTAATAAAGGAAAGGGGGGCTAGTTATTCTGAGCTCAACCAGGCTTAAGCATGATCAAGGAAATACGAATGCCAAAGAATCATACCCGAAAATTAGAAGGCATCTATTTGGACAATGTCAATTTCTGTGAATAAAATTAATTTAATCTGTCAATGATTAGGCTAACGGTTGCGTGCGCTCATTAAAAAGGAACCGTGCGCTCATTAAAAAGGCAGTAAGGTCATATTTTTAAGAGCCACCGGATAGCTATTAAAGATTAGGCCACAGTTTCACATGCTCTTTAATTCTTAGGTAAAAGATTCCATGATAAGGAAACAATTGCGCATGAGGTAGCTATTAAAGATTAGGCCAGGGTTTCATGCGCTCTTTAAATGTGTGATGAAAGATTCCATAAAGAGGAAAGTATGCACAAACCCACATACCTTTCAATGCGAGCAGTAGGGAAGCTGTTCATCTGTAGAAGACTCGAGCACCCGTGGGAAAACAAGCTTTTAAAGCAATGCAGTGGAACGTGTCAGGTTGGCGTAAACATCTAGCATGCACTGTTCAGTGCAGCAGCTAGAAACTACTTTGGCCAGTTCATGGGAATCGTATCTTACTAGGAGGCTGGTTTAGCAAATTTGTCATGGGACGCACCCCGCTTCTTGAAATGTTAACATTCAAAAGATTGGTCCCTATCGTAATGTGGTGATTATTGTGTACCTAACGACAGACTTATATATATACATTACATCTGGCATACGCTGTGAGTTTGAAAAAGAAGAAGGAAAAGTTCATGTGATTAATGCTCGGATGTCTCTAGCTGGAATAGGGCTGCCCCCGAACTGAGTTGCATTCTGAATTTGCCGCCCTATTGCTTTATCGACTGCTGCACTCCCTGGCCCCCTTAACCCTATTGAGATCACACGTCCAGACAGGTAGCCCCGATTGGCGGTACTCTGTCCCCCCCCCCCATTATTTCCCCCCCCCCCTTCCCCCTCACCCTCCCTCCGTCTTTATGGAGCCAGTCTGGAGCCTGCCGCGTCCCCACTCCTCACTGATGCACATCTTTAATTGTTAACGATTCAGCGCAGAGATACGCAGCCCCGTGTATATATGGGATACTGTGTGGTTGATTGCATGCACTTGCACCGTTGTTTGTTGTTCTCGTTTTCTTTCTGTTTGAAAGGAAAGGTTGGGTGGGGAAAAAAGCGCTGTTAGACGTACACTATCAATTGATAGCTGTAAAGGGCCGCCTCCGGCTGCCTCCTCTTGAACAACCTAGGTATTTCCTAGGACATTTGATGTTACACGGCGCTGGAAAATAATGTAAGATTACTTACCGTACAGCCATTGCACTGCTCACGCTCACATATCTCATGCGATGTATATTTTTCTGTGACCATTGAAACTGTCCGGATTATGCTGTGTCTCACTGCCTTAATGAACATTGAGCAATGTATATCATATAGCGGCCTGCCTCCGGGTTGTTGGCGTCACGCAGTGTAACCCTTTTACCTCTTTCTTGTACAATAAATATCTTACACCAAAAAAAAAAAAAAAAGAAAAAGAAGAAGGAAAACATGCCAAGCAGGATAGTGATGAATACATCATAAGTGAATGACAATTCCTGCCCTTTACAGCTAAACAAAACATGCTTGGTCCCCATCAACGGTCACAAGAAAAGGCATATTTTTGCATTACTCTGAGGCGCTACAATTTTCAATGAGATAACTGACTACATTTTTACTTGAAAAAGAAGACGTCACACATGATTGTAATATATTATGATTAAATGTCAAAAGTTGATATTTCAAAGCAAATTAAATCACGCCCCATTGAGGCACGCAAGTTATGAATGTTTGGACACATCATGATAAAAAAGGGGGGAGTGCCCACCTATGTGGTCTTGTGCCAAGGGTGAATACAGATAACATTTAGTAGTATTGCCAGGCGGTAAAGGAAGTGTGTATCACTTGGTTTTCAGTTTGTTGAGCCCATGTGAACAGAAACGTGTGTCTCAAACAAATAGGAGGATGGAAGGTCAAAAAGGATCAAAAATAGGGACCCTAATGTCATCTATTGCTCAACTGCCCAATTTGTTTTATGTGTTTCCTCCATTTCGTTCAACCCACATGTGATCGTTTTCAAAGAATGTATCCATCTACATTCTTTGAAATTCAATGAGGAAGAGAAGTTGCCTCCTCTTGGATGTGGGCAGATTTGTTCAAGTATAAAAGAATAAGACACATGCCACAGGGAAATTCTCAATCACACAACACTAACATCACATACATCGAGACAAATACTTTCCAAGGCGATCATAAATCTGTCTGATTACACACGCACGGAAGCTGAAAAACAAATCCTCTCGAAGGGTTTGTCTTTCGTACCGACCAGACCTCCTGACTCCTTTAACATCAGTTTGAGTTCCAACTGTTTTTTAGGAAGATAAGACTAAAATACTACTTCACCAACAGAGAATACGTCTACCCCCAAGCATTGACTACACCATTCAGGCCCCCGTCTACCTTTACCCTCCCAGCCTACCTTATGAGTCAGAAAATCATGGCCTATGAACAAATCGTATTAAGGGAACCAATGGATGTTCTAGAAAATAGAAGATACAACACTAGCTTAGAAGAAAAGCAAGCCCTAGGGTATCTCAAGCGTAACATCACTATTTTCATCAAGGCTACTGATAAGGGTGGATCACAGGTGGTACAAAACACCAGTGACTATGTCAAAGAGATACAACAACAACTGAGTAATGTTGGCAGCTACCATCTCATTGCCAAAGATTCCACTCCAGAAATCAGGAAGCTGATTTAAGATTTGACCCAAAAAGGACTAACAGAGGCATATCTGAGTGAACCAGAACCTGACTTTTTGAATTAAAAGAATCCAAGAATCCCCACCATCTTTACCTTACCTAATGTGCATAAACGTATGGAGTGCCTGCCTCGAAGACCCATTGTTTCAGGGTGTGGATCGATTCTCTAACCCCTGAACCCCAATATATCGACAACTTCTTGCAACCATTGGTAGAACAAACTAGGTCTTACATAAGGCATACTATGCACATCATTCAGATTGTGGAAATCAGCCTTTTGACTCAACCACACAATTTATATACTCGATGTTTCGCACACAATCATCCCACAGCATAAATCCTTGGAAGTGACCAGAGAGACTCTGGATAAACATCCTTCACCACACTGGGTTCCAACGGAATTCTTGATAGCATTATTAGAAATAGCCATGTCTAAAAATGACTTCGTATTTCAAAATCCACACTACTACCAATGTAAAGGCTTGGCAATGGGAGCAGGATTCACTCCGAGCCTAGCTAACTGATTCATGGACGCCTTTGAAGACAAACACCTTTACAGTCACAACAACCCATACATAGATAACATCAGTATGTGGAAAAGATGCATAGATGACATCCTCATGATTCGGTCAGGAAACAAAAACATCATTACTTGAATTCTGTAATTGGTTGAATGACAGGTCCACGGATATCCAGTTCACGATGGCTTTTGACAAAAAGTCAATTAGCTTCTTGGACCTCACACTACATACAGAGGAAGGATTGATCTACACCAATCTGTACAGAAAGCCTATGGAGCGCAACACCTTGCCCAAATATGACTCACCCAAGGAACCTTCGAGATAACCTGCCGTATGGGCATTTTTTGCACTTGAGTCGCAATTGATCTTACAGATCGGTTTATTTCAAGGAATCACATATATTGATCCAACTTTTGAAGGACAGGGTGTGCCCCAAAGTCCTATTAAAACATTCCAAGAAAAGGTCTTGGTATTGCCCACGTGAAACACTGCTTGAGGTGAAGCCCAAGGAAACTCAAAACAACAAGATTATGTGTGTGACCACCTATAATCCCAGAAGCCACGAAATCAAGAAAATCATCAAAAAGTATTGGAATTTAGTGGCAACAGAAATTGGGGCAGTCCAAGATCCATTATTCGCCTTCAAGCGTGGAAAGAGCATCAAGGGATTCATAGTGAGTGCCTTCTTAGAGTTCCCAAGACCACCTGATATAAGGACGCGACTGAGCCTACCTCCATTGCCTGGCCATCACAAATGTGGATATTGTAAAGCCTGCCCTCTGACTACTGAAGGAAACACTTTCATACATGTTAACCACACCTACACTCTATCACAATACACAAATTGCAATACCACCAACTTAATTTGTATCACTGATGAAATATCGACTACAAAAACACCGAACTACAAAAAAATTGCGGTAAATATATTGTACACACAAATATCGACACCCTATACTTAAGCAAGAAATTACACGAATATCGATAGAAAAATAATTCCTAAATAAATATTGAATACAAAAATATCACCAACAAAAATATAAATGCAATTAATTAATTAACATAAGCCAAATAATTATAATAAATCATAACAACATATATAAAAAATATTAAGTGACTTTTAAAATTATAATATAATTAAACTAACCCAAATTAACAAATACATTAAAAATATAACATTAAATTACTTTCCAATAATACTAAAATTACATATATAAAATATATAACAACAACAACTTGTTTAAATTACATTTATTAACAAATATATTTAAACAAATAATAACATAAATATAAACATTAAATAAACATTACAAATATTTTCCTAATTAAAAAGTAACTGCTAAAAATTTAAAATAACGTATCTCAACCAATCAATTTAAACAAAAACACACAAACCAATAAAAAACATTAACTAATTAAGTGAACACTACAAAAACAAACAATTAATTAACACATTTTTACAGTTTAGTGGCCCAACACAGAAGGAGAGCGTTACTTTGCAAAAGAGAGACCAGAAAAGAAAGAAAATCTACACAAACTAATATATCAAATTATACAACAACACAGGTAAGAACAAATGTTTTTTTCTAAATTTAAATGCCTCGATATTCTTACCTTAAATAATTAAATAATGAAATGTTCCCCTTTTGTTAAATACAAACTAAAGTGCAATAAAACCAAACCGATAAAAAAGAACATAAATATATTATTAGGTACCTTATTGAACTCAACAGAATAAATAGTATAAACAATAAATGTAAAACCTATCTTATAAAGAAAGTAAATAACTCAGATTTTTTACACATATCAAAGTACAAAACATAACTAATAAATGCATTTTTCTTCACAGCGTTTACAAACTGCACCTACAAAAAACATCCACAAAATCAAAATCATCAAATACAAGAAGTATTATTTGTTTCACTGCTAAATAAAAAAACAATACAAATACATTAAAAACATATCTCACATGTAATTAACATAAACATTTTTCTTTCAAACCAACAGAAAATAAAACAGTGAGAAAAAAACAGCAGCAAATAATCCCATCAACAAAAGTCAAAGAACACTAATGTAAGTATTTTTGCAATATTTTTCATAATACTAGCAATATTATGATTCACAATGGAATATTAACTAAATACATATTTATATATCTTCACAGATATACCCCACAAATGGCAGAAGGTGTGATTTTTATCACATCTCAAGAGGGGAACTAATGCTTTGCTACATGGATTACACTTACACCCAAGAAAAAGTTATAAAAAATAAAACTCTTTGGAAATGTAGCAAATATTATGCCAATGCCTGTGAAGGAAGAGCTACTACAATAGATTTAAATGTTGAGAATGTTAGAGAGCACAACCATATCCCCAATGTGACTGCAGTAGAAGTAAAAGATGCCCTAGAGACAATAAGTGAAGTAAGCAAATGTTTGCAGCAGACAAGTACTCACATTCTAAAAACAAAATTACCACAGTACCAGAACATGTCTCAGGACAACTTCCTTCCATACCCAACTTAAAAAGATTAATAGCAAAAATGGAAAAAAACTCAATTCCAACTGCACCAACCCACAAACATTTGCAGAAATCCAAATATTCACAGAATACACCATCACCCACAAAAAAGAAAAATTCTTATTCTATGACAATAAAAGTCACAAAAAAGAATTATTATCTTTGCAGCTAACACTAATTTGGAAAAACTTAAAAAATGTGAAACGTGGATGATGGATGGAACCTTGAAAGTTTGTCATCAACTTTATACAATTTATGGTAAATTACAAGAGACAAATATTCTATTAATTTACGCATTGCTCCCTAATCAACATAACTCCACCTATACAGAAGTACTAACTACAATAAAACAATTCACAGAAATATACTATCTCCAAAGAATAATAATAGATTTTGAGCAGGCAATGATTCAGGCAATACTCAAACTTTAGAATGAAGATAGATGCTAGCCTCTGACCCAGAGGTGCGTTTCCCTCGTGCACTCGGTGATAATATATACAAAGTAGACAATTGTCCGTTGATTTGGTGAGAATGTTTTTATTCCCATTCAATTTCGTTAAGTAGAATTTTTTCATCATTTACATTTAATAATTTGTTATTTCTCCATAACAATAATTTCAAGTGAATGTCCATTCATTTATGCCCAACGCATTTCGGGTGAGTAGCCCTTCTTCAGGGGCTGTATAAATGAAAAGTGGAGGAAATTTCAGGTTCAGTACAAGGAAATTAAATTGGTTAAAATCAGTAGTGTGTAAGATACACTGAATAGATAAACATCCATGTATGGTTTGTGTGAAGTTAACACGGATGTTCAAAGGTCGAATGGTATTGTTAGTTAAACGTGGTGCTCAAGGTCAAACGTTTTATCAGAAGTGCGTACTCCGTTGGTTGTCAAAAAATCTAATGGGTCGTGACACTCGGTAAATAGTACAACCCCATGCAACTGTGTGCGATTGCGTAACCGGGTGGAATCGTGCATCATTTAACAGGAACGATCGACAGTGGTGAGCTTTGCCCAAATAATAAGTATCTGAATAAATAAAATGGCAGCTCAAACATGTCTGCAACTTGCCTTTCCATGGCAGCAATGCCACCATGGAAAGGCTGATCTCCGCCATCATCCTAATATGGATGGCGGTGTCTTACAGACACCGACACCATATTAAACATGTTTTCCGCCCGATCGACGAGTCGACATGTCGATGGATGGCGTGCGGATCGCCCCCGCTGTGCCAGCGGAGGCTACCGCCGGCCCAGCGGGGGTGCTCCGTCCGTCACCCTAAATACTAAACAATAATAATTTACAACTACAGACCCGAATCGATGTAAAATCAGTGAAAGCGCTGAATAGTAAACCATAATAATTTACTATTCTATCTCCAAATCCACCTAAACTCAGGGAAAGCGCTGGATAGTAAACCATAATAATTTACTATTCTAACTCCAAACCCAACTAAACTCAGGGAAAGCGCTGGATATTAAACCATAATAATTTACTATTCTAACTCTAAACCCTACTAAACTCAGGAAAAGTGCTGGATCTTAAACCATAATAATTTACTATTCTAACTCCAAATCCAAACAAACTCAAGGAAAGCGCTGGATAGCAAACCATAATAATTTACTATTCTAACTCCAAACCCAACTAAACTCAAGGAAAGCAATGGATAGTAACCATAATAATTTACTAATCTAAATTTCAAATCCAAGTAAACTCAGGGAAAGCGCTGGATACTAAACCATAATTATTTAGTATTCCAACTCCAAATTAAAATTTAGGGGAGAGGAGTTGGCCTAACGGCTAAGCGCTCGACCTCGGACCTGGGGATCTGGGTTCGAGTCTTGGTAACGACGCCAAACATCCTGTGATTCTGGGCAAATCACTTAATCTCCCCGTGCCTAACAAAACTGAATGCGTGTCCTCATGTAACGTAACTGGTGCTATGTAAAGCGCTCTGATACCTGATTCAGTTCGGTTCAAGTTTGCGCTATATAAAACTCTGCAAAAAAACTCCTAATAAAGAATACCCCCATTTTTTATATATTTTTTATAAATAAACCTAATTAAATAAAATATACATTAATGTAATATTTCTTTCACAAATTCTTTTACAATTGATAAATTTTTCACAAATACTATTAAATTATAATTATTATTCATTCATACAATGTCTCCAAAAATATTAATAAATTATTAGACAATTTAATATTTTAATCTATTTCATTGTTACATTTTAAAAGCCTAAATTGCTAACAATTCTTAAATATTTAAAAGTATTATTAAAAATTTACATTTATTATTTTGCTGACATTTTTTTTAGAATCTTTTACATTTGAAATTTTCCTAAAATATTTAAATATATAAAATTCAATTTTAATTTTAAACCAACATTCTTCAAGAAAAAATTACTTAATACCATAAAATCTCTATTTACCTCATCAAAAATGTATTTTTTATTACTAAATATAAATCATATCCACAACATTTTTAAATTACTTCCCACCCTTATCCCCTATAAACCCAACATCCTGCTCCTAAAAACCATACAAATTAATTAAATATTTTAAAATGTAAACAACATTTTACAATTACTACCCCCCTTATCCCCCTTATCCCATATAAACCCAACATCCCGCTCCTAAAATATGTACAAATGATTAAAATATAGTACATTTTAAAACAACATTTTTTAATTACTACCCACCCTTATCCCCTATGAACCCAACATCCTGCTCCTAAAAAAAAATATTTTTAAATCATTATAAATTTACAAAAAGTAACATTAAAAAAGTAACACAGTAAACAAATAACATAAAACAATAGTAACATTGATATTACTAACTTCAATATTTTTACATCAATATATTATAAAAATCGATATAAATACTGAAAAAAAATTCTATATTTTTAACATCGGTATTACTTACCTCGATATTTAACACCAACGATATTCTTACCTCGATATTCAGGCTTCTTGATATTTGCACATCGATATTCTGTCTCTGCACTCGTAATTTACGTTATAAAATGTCCATGTGATAAGTTGTATGTTGGTCAAACCACCCAGAAACTTAAGGTTAGAATTTTACATCATAACAGCAGAATTAAATGTAAAGTTCAAAGGACACCCTTAGTTGAACGTTTTGTGAGTCAAAACCACCCCCCAGACAGTCTTAAGTGGCTGATACTTAAAAAAGATCTGCCTATATCCAAGAGGAGGCAACTTGTCTTCCTCATTGAATTTCAAAGAATGTAGATGGATACATTCTTTGAAAACGATCACGGGGGTTGAACGAAATGGAGGAAACACAGAAACAAATGGGACAGTTGAGCAATAGATGACACTAATGTCCCTATTTTTTTTATCCTTTTTGACTTTCCATTCTCCTATTTGTTTGAGACACATGTGTCTGTTCAAATGGGCTAAAAAAACTGAAAACCAAGTGATACACACTGCCTTTACCTCCTGGCAATGCTACTAAATATTATCTGTATTCACCCTTGGGCACAAGACCACATAGGTGGGCACTCTCTTCCCCCCTTTTTATCATGACGTGTCCAAATATTCATAACCTGCATGCCGCAATTGGGCTTGATTTTATTTGCTTTGAAATATCATCTTTTGACATTGAATCATAATGTATTACAATCATGCATGACGTCTTCTTTTTCAAGGGAAAATGAAGACAGTTATCTCATTGAAAATTGTAGCATTTCAGAGTAATGCAACAATATGCCTTTTGTTGTGAACATTGATGAGGACCAAGCATGATTTGTTTAGCTGCAAAGGGTAGGAATTGTCATTCACCTATAATTTATTCATCATTATTCTTCTTGGCAAGTTTTCCTTCTTCTTTTTCAAACGCACAGCTTAATCCAGATGCAATTTATATGTTATGGGGAGTCTGTTGTTAGGTACACAATAATCGCCACATTACGTGAAGGTCCAATACTCCGAATGTTAACATTTCAAGAAGCGGAGTGTGTCCCATGACAAACTCGCTAAACCAGTCTCCTAGTATGATACGATTGCCGTGGACCGGCCACAGTTGTGTCTAGCTGCTGCACTGAACTGTGCACGATAGACATTTACACCGGCCTGACGCGTTCTGCTGCATTGCTTTTTTTCTTCTTGTGGACGCTGAAGTCTGCTACAGATGAACGGCTTCCCCGCTGCTCGCATTCAAATGCTCGCATTCAAAGGTATGTGGGTGTGCACAAACTTTCCTTTTTATGGAATCTTTTATCCCACATTTAAAGAGCATGTGAAACCCTGGCCTAATCTTTAATAGCTACCTCGTGCGCAATTGATTCCTTATCACGGAATCTTTTACCCTAGATTTAAATAGCGCATGAAACCTTGGCCTAATCTTTAATAGCTACCCTTGGACCTTAAAAATATGACCTTCCTTCCTTTTTAATGAGTGCCAGTTTCTTTATAATGAGCACACGCAACCTTTAGCCTAATCCTTGACGGCTTGAATTAATTTCATTCACAGAAATGTATATTGTTCAAAGAGATGCTTTCTAATTGATATGAAGCATCGAAGTTTCACTGTATGAATTAATACTCGCCACAAGTTTCAAGACATTGTTCTTGGACCTTTTCTACATACCAAGGTATGTTTCATTGGATGCTGGCATAATTTATCACATCACTACCAGTGCGTGTTCTAGGCACTCACATACTTCATTGTTTAACTCTAGGTGATTAATGACCACAGCGCTTTTCACCCAACACGATCAGTTGAGATCCTAATTTTCAGGTATGATTCTTTAGCATTCGTGTTTCCTTGATCATGGTTACGCCTGGTTGAGCTCAGACTAACTAGGCCCCCGCCTTTCCTTTATTAATTAAGGGTCCAATCCCTCCCGCCTACCTCATGAACAGCATGGCACCTTGAACTTCTGTTATCAGTATTCATTAATACATATGGATTGTGTGAGTTTATTGGCACATCTGGCTGGTATTCTTTTAGGAGTACTCTGTGGAACACATTCACATTCGAATTCTTTCCCCTTTAGGCTGTCTGACCTCCTGTTCCCCTGTCCTGAAGACAGGTAACATTACCTTACTTTTGCATTTGTTAGGGTTGATACGTCTACGGATACATTTGTCCAATCATATTTAGATCTCTTTGTCCTTGAATCAGTAAGCAATTTTTTATTTGGACTAGAGATACTGGAAACATATATTGTTTCATGCAAAATCTCTTCACGTCCATGTACATACACTCAGTCACCATCCTTCACCTGGGCACTTTATTCACTGTAAATAAATGTCACTTGTGCCATTCCGCCTTTAGAATAATTTGACAGCCCTCATTTGTAGGCTTGATTATGTGCATTGTTTTGATAAAAAGAAAAGTAGAAAGATTTTTGATAACACCAATTTTTTTTCTCTTTTATGTGGTCCATGTGCATCAAAGATACATTGATATCACAAAGGTTTTGAACTGTAAATAAATGTTCTTACCCTACAGAACCAGTTGTTGTTTATGATATACATGCCCAGGTTCTGAGGTATACTGAGATACTCCATTGCTTTCAACATTTTATCAAGAGACAGTCAGACACCTTAACACTTCATAAACTGGCTTGTAAAAACGCACTCTTCAGAACATGACCCAGCTTCGCAGGAGCCTCGCGCAGTGAGATTTAATAAACAGTGGCCTGGCAAAGGTGAGCCTGAGCTTACAATCAGGTCTAAAATGGGAGATTCGCAGGGCTTTTACTGCTCTTGTGCACATAGAGATGCCATGATGGGAAAAGGTTTCTAAGCTGATACAGTGAACTAACAGCATTTTCAATTCACTGAGATCACTTATCAATCAAACCGGATATTCCCCTAGGCACAAGACAATAACAAGCAACTGGGGGCAGGTTGAAAGGCTGCAAGCAACAACGTGGCAGAGTGCCACAGGGAAGGATGATGGGTTAAAATACGAGGGATGGGGCAACAGCGAGCAGGGAAGATGGACAAGCAAATCAATTAATCCGTACTTGGTCCATGCCCATCGAAAGGACAAAAACAAGCATGTGCAATGCAATCAGTCTAACATTTGTGACCTTATATATATATAGCTATGCAGCACATTAGCCTGGGTGCTGTAACATCCACTGTTCTTTAACATGAAGGGAAAGTAAGCACCAAACTGTGTGACACGCCTGGTATGGGAACACATGGAGAGAAATATTGCCTTTTAGTGGGAAATGGTATAGTCCAAAGCTCTGTTTTTAATATAAAATCAGGGCCTTCGGTGATCATATCACTGAAAATACAGGATTTGAAAAAATATTCTTGTCTACGGGTGCTCGTGAAAGACAATTTCTATGGACTGGTATCTAGCGATCGTTAAAGTGCTTCAGGTATTTTACTGACCTCTGCTGGTCCTTTTCTATCACGACAGTTAAATAGAGGCAGTGGAACAGAAAAAAAAGTCCCTAAGCGAAAGCAGACAAGTCCTATAGCTGATCTTCAGAGACCATAAAGTACATACACATATAAGTATATACTGAAGTATTTACAAGAGGTCTCGAATGCTCGACCTAACAAGAAGAAAATGAAACTGAGGCACTAGCCAATGAGAAGGAAATGAGAGTGATGTTGAAGACAACCAATGGGAAGAAATGGGTGGGTTGAAAGCCCGCTTTTAAAGGTTTTTAAAAAAAAAAAAGATTGTCACAAGTGACAATGCATACGCTGTCTGATGTGAGGCCTAAAAGCAATGGGAACGTCCCTTTGGGAAGGAAGGAAAAGTGGAAGGGAAGAAGATAAACTTATTAATAAATACTAGGAGTATGTTACAAAAGGTTTTTATACATCGATGAAACTGCAAACTCCTGCATAATAAATATATAACTACTAAATAACATAGTGTGATTAATAATATAATAATAAGATGGAACAATTGATACCCTTCCAAAGGAATATTAGATATTGATAACAGAATTTCAGAATTTACAATCTTGTTAATCTTGACTCGCACTTTGGCACAAATGTTAAGTACATATGGACTTTCAAACAACATAGGCACAAAAGTGCAACACTTAAATGAGTCAGGCCAATGATTACTTTTACCTTATATGTGTATCCTAAGTAAATCAGCAATCAAAAATAAGAATACCCTAACAATTACAATGGAGTACTGTTAGTGCATTATCATCAGCCCTATATGTTGACTCAATTTTACACCAACTCACAGACTATGTCTGGTTAGAAAATTGATATTTACATCTTCTTCCCTCCTTAAGTTTACCATCAGCTTTTCTCTTGGAACACTAGCTAATCTTAAGAATGTATAATTCAAAGAAACTTCCGGCACTGCAAAGCATTGTGAGAAAATATTACCAAACCCATGAGTAATTGTGTTTAAAATAGTACCCATATCTAAGGCAGATCTAATCACAGTAATAGTTTTATCAAACTGAACAATGAAGGCACAGTGAAGACGGTTATGCCTTTCAATTGAGCAAACATTACAAGCACTCCATCTGTAATTATTTTATTAATCCAGCAAATACCACATGGTTACGATTTACTCCAGGGAACTATTCTATTCTAAGTCTTAATATAATTATTATAGTGTTTTGAATTTTGTATAGGAAGATTGTCTAATATATCTGGTTTTAACAAATAACAGCCATTGCCCCAAATAGAAGAAGAGTAAAAATGCAGCTTCTGATGCATATATACAATTTAATTGAATAAAACAATGGTTCAGATATACTTTTTTCATATTCATCGAAATATGAATACATTTTTTTAAACGTTTTCCTGAGTTTCGATTAGGCTACTTAAGGACAAGTGTGTCACATATGACCTAATCAACACATAAACATATATACTCGATTAACTAATTCTGATCCTCTTATCAATAGAGAGACTACTGATCTTGTGTTTGTTTTACACATATTCAGATAGAGAGGTAGTAGTGGATTAAACTTTTCAAATACCCTCTCTTTTCGTCACACATTTTGTCTGTATAGCTGCTGCTCTCTGCCTAAATGATGTCTCTTTATGACTGGCAAGTGCAACACATACAGCTTTGCACCATAGTGAAAACATATCTGCATGAGTCTAGAATAGGTTTTGTACTGGAAGGATAGCCTTCTAGTACAAAATACTATACTAAGATTTACATTTAAACTTTTCACACTTTGTATGTGTACTACATAGTGGAGCACACATGCAAAATTAGAAAGGTTTGGGGAAAAGAAAAACTTTTCCGTTCTTCGTGCTTTGCTTGAAAAGCATAATTTCTGTCTACAAACATTAGTATATATGGGCAGATTCACAAAAGTATTCTGAGACAAAATCCTAACTTTGCGACTTTCGGTATTCACAAAAGGCATTTAGGAATAGTAAAGTCAGGATTCCTAACTAAACTACTCCTAAACTGAGAAAAATCCTAACTTTATGACTTTCGGTATTCACAAAAGGCATTTAGGAGTACTAAAGTTAGGATTCCTAACTTTACTACTCTTAAATGCCTTTTGTGAATACCGAAAGTATAACGTTGGGATTATTCCTCAGATTTATTTTGTGAATCTGGCCCTAGGTTTTTGCATCACAAACCATGGGTGGTTGTATGTACCACCACTTAGGTACCCCCTTGACACAAAGTAATGCAAAACAGTGCAAAGCGCGGCTTTGTGTTACTTTTAGGAAACTTTCTAACACAAAGTTTTGGATGTAAAGTAAATAATAAACCAAAACTTTTCAGTTTTTTTGCATCAATTTTATTGACTTTACAACTGCACAGAGTATTGTTAAATCTAATACCTAGAGCCCTCCAAGTCCACTTCGAGACTATCATATTTGGTTAAACTGCAGAGGTGTCGGAAACTTTGAATAACTCAACACCTATTTACTGATTTAGACTTCTTAATGTGTCCCACAGATAGGAAGCATCAAATGCTACCTACAAGTAGATCCACCTTAAAGAAACTCAAGTTGCTTCAATGGAGCTAAAGTCCACAAGAAACAGCAGGCACAGACTTATTCACTTGTAATATTATTAAGCTATTCATATAATTAAGTTCCTTTCACAGGATTAAACTGGTAATGTCAAGTTATTAAATACAAAGATGCTATAATCTGAAACTAATTATGCAGGTTGTTCCTCAAGAGCGCACTGCTTGTTGATGAAAGGATCCTTTGAGAACGGCAGCAGCAAATATGAAGTGTGAAATTATACAAGGATACAAAAATTTAATAGAGCTTATGTAGGTGGCGACAGTAGTTACTCTTAATCAATGTAAATAAACTTGCAATTGAGAAGTTCCACGAAAATAAGTCACTGCTCATTTCTAAATTATATTGTTCCATGTATTATTTTATTTGTGCCCATTTAATTCCTAAACAATTTATTTGTAGTAAACAAACGTTTCCATCTTGTGGAGCAACAGTTAAAGCTATTATCGGTAACTGCTGTCATGATGCCACCACCCTTTCTCGATTTCTGACTAGAAAATGAGTAAACAGTTCCCAGTAGAAGTGAAAGAAAGTTTTCATTAAAATTCAAAGTAATCTAGTCCAAGTCACATGTTCACAGTTAATGTATAATTTATTTTGAATTGACACAACATTAAAATGTGGACAATGCAGTATGTAATTGTGCCTTTTGGGCCTACTAGGCCTCAAAATTTCTAAGCAAGCTGTGAGATGTGCACAACATGCTTAAATTTTTACCATATTCTGAAATGCTTTTATTAAATGCTTCACATCACATTGCAGAATGTTCCTGATTACTAACATTTTAAAATGTTTGCTAGAAACCCTTCATTCTTAAATAACAAATTCTTATTTCACACACTAAATACAATGCATTGTTGTGTAGTTCCTATAAACCTAAATAGGATCTGCGCATTTAGACAACATACACTGTAGGATTGGTGTCAGACTGATTCTAGACACCCCTCCAAGGTATGTTAGCCTGTGTACCAGCTAGCTCACAGTGCCTCTAGAAACCCCTCTTACCAAGGAGAGAATAGTTCTTGGCAACTATCGAACATGACAACCCTGATCCCTCAGGATCATGGAAACAGTGTATTACTTTTCGCTTAGTCACTCATGCTTGCTTCGTCTCAGAGAGATACACAGAATAAACGGTGGGGACATTTTTCAATAAGCATTTATTGAACCAGCGTCATTCTAGTGCAAAATATGTATTTATTATTTATTTATTGTAGAGTTTTGAATAGCGCTAGCCAGACCCGAGGGTATCGGAGCGCTTCACAACATGGGTTAAAGCAACATAATTAGGAGGTCATACATACATTGATTCAAGGCGTAAGAGGAGGTCCTAAGTGATTAAATAATAAATACAGGTCAAGGAGACACCGAGCCACAATAATGAGCATATGCCAGGAGGGAAAGAGTAAAAGTCTTGGTGAGGCAGTGATTCTGACCAGCAGAGTGCAGGTTTGGACTTTTCAGCCGCAATTAACTGTTCGGGAGAGACCGGTTGAGGAAGTGGTCTTTGAGTTGTCTTTTGAATTGTAAGAAGGAGGGGGTAGTTCTGATATGAACTGGGATGGAGTTCCAGATTTTGGGGGCATTTCCAGAGAAGGATCGTGAAGCGGTTTTTTGTTTGCGAATTTTCGGCGGGATGAGGAGTAGAGTGTTGGAGCTTCTAAGGCTTCCTGTCTGACTGGCCCTCTTGAGTTTGGCGGCCAGGTAGGCTGGTTTCCCTGTGTGGAGGGCTTTGTGAGTGAGGCAGGCTGTTCTGAATTTGGCATGCATTTCAATTGGGAGCCATTTTAGCTCTTTGAGTGCTGGCGAGATTTGATCAAACTTCTTTATTCTGATGACCATTCTGGCTGCTGCGTTGAGCGTGGATCTGAGAGGTGCTAGGTGGGATTTTGCTGTACCTGTGAGGGAGGCATTCCCGTAGTCTAGTCTTAAGAGCACCAGGGATTGACTGGCTTGTTTGAGGTCGTTAGGTGGGATAAAGGGTTTAATTTTGTTGAGAAGCTTCAGGTTAAGGAAGGCGCTCTTGGCAGAGTTCTCAATGTGTTTGGTCATGTCAAGTTTGGGGTCGAGGGTAATTAAGAGCAATTTTACAGAATCCGCCAGGGTGAGATTGACGTTTAGGGCGTCAAATGCTTTTAGCCATTCTTCGATTTGCGGGTTCTCCTCTTTGTTGGAGATGAGGAGGATTTCCGTTTTGTCTTTATTGACTTTTAGGTGATTTTGTGATAGCCAGTGTTGGGCTACTCCAAGAGTGTCGTTGAGTCTGTGAATATCTTCAACAGATTATGTTTCAAGGTAGATCTGGGTGTCGTCAGCAGAGAGGCTCGAAGGGGATGTTCGACTTTTTGAGTATGGTGGTGAGGGATTCCATGTAGATGTTGAACAGTTGAGGTGATAGAACTGAACCCTGGGGGACACCTCTGCTTACGGGGTGAAGGTCTGATGAAAAGTTTCTGATCTTTACCTCAGCAAGACGTGGTGTTTATATACCCAAAGTGGTACCCTCAGGGGTACCACTTTGCTGTGTCATGTTGGACGACGACGACGATAACGGAAGGAATGACCCTTGGACATAGTTATTATGCCGGAGATGGTAGTCCTGCTGAGTTTCCAATAATTCTCATGCATAATGGATGAGGCTAGTTTTCTGGGAAAACCCCACGTCCTGTAAGCAGTTCCGTAACTAGGTAAAAGGTCAGTCCCAAGAACCATTATGTAGTGTAATGGTTGGGGGAGAATATAGGTGAAATATTAAGTTGCTACTGGAGCCTATATTGGGGTACTTATATGAAACATAACAGCATCAATGGAAAATGTTGCTCTTTTAACATATTTTTCTAATTTTGTGAAGAAGATTTATGGTTCTGAATAAAATTCAATGCAGCTGATGTTTCTATTTAACATAGTCTATTATTTAGCTAACATACAGTTTATTTCATTTGAAGGTTAAGAATGTGCTCATACCCATGGGAAAGGAGGTCTAAGAATCGAAAGGCCTCATACTTAGACTTAGCTTTAATAGCATTTCATACTTCGTGATAATTCTTTATAAGTTCATTTTGTAGAATCATGAGAAAGGAAAAGGAGAGTTTATTCTCAGAAGAACACTGAAAACTGATTGGACAGGAGAAGAAGATACAAATTGAGCTGCAAACTTTCTTTTTTTGTTTATATTAGTGCACGTTCCTAGAGTAGGTCAGCACACTTTCAACACTGGATACCTTTTTTCCAGACCCTTGCTCTATACACTCCCCATTTCCTTTATGCTGGATGCTAATGGCTTAATGCTCTAACCTAAACGCTGATTTGACATCCCTTTTCCAACCTGATTTGCTGACTTCAGTTACTACTGCTACTGCATAACTATTTTACTACATTACTAAAACTCTACTGAGTTTGGTGAACCTCTTTTTATTGGAAGTTCAGCTACTTTAATTTTGAGCTTCATGCTCTAGCTAACTCCTGCCTCTCGAATTTGAACTCTTTATGAGTTCCTGCTAACACAAATTTTGCTCCATTCTTTAGAATAGGGATTCTTTCCTTTATGGGGCACGCTGAATGCATTATATTTTATGATTTGTTCTAACCATATTTTTATGATCAATTCTGTAATTTGAATGATGCATTTTCACAATTTGAATGAAAAGAAAGAGAACCTATTAAGCTTTTAGTGAAAATAAAAGCCTTAAAGCTAAACAATACTCACATTATTGACTGAACTTAGAAATAGTGTTGTGACTTTTGTGATGCTTAGCTCCTGATCTTCTCATAAATGATGGGAAAGGTATGTCACGAAGAAGTTTGAAGCAAGCATCCGAATGGGGATTGACTCTGTTGGTGTGAGATAGAGATGCTAAAGCATATATATTTAAATAGATTCACGCTCTAGCAGAAGCAACTCTAAAACAAAAACACAAACCATACTGCTGGGATCACATGAGGCAGCTGACATTAAGGACACTGTAAAAACATTTCAACATGTGCACTCACCAATTTTGTTGTGTCTTGAATTGGGTTGAACAGTAGCTTAGGGAAATGTGGCCATCTTTCACGATCACCAAGCCGCACCTGCATGTGGGCATGCTTTTCAATTTAGAAAACAAATCAAGATGATGAATATAAATTTTTGTATTATTTTTAATGGTATTAAAAACCTCAAGCTGGCTGTGGAGCTGAAAAACACAGGTTTTTGCTGTTTGTTGCTTTCCCCTCAATTTTTTTGTTGCTTGTTGTCATCTTCTCCTTATGTACTCCCCTAATGATGTATTCACTACAGAATCTTTAGTTAAAGTGTACAGAAGTAGTAGCAGTAAAAGTATTATGTTCTTGTTGAACTCTTTCTTTGGCCAATAACCATCCTGCTTGGTGTCGGTGAGCGAAATGGAGGAGGGTGAAGTCTTGCAGCAGTAGAAGACTACAGCTTTGGCCCCACTAGTAAGTGTGTGCACAAGTCCAGTTTATTCTTTTTCAGATTGTTGGTTAGTGACTTTGCTATCAGGAGGGGGCGATGTTGGTGGATTATTTCTGATCTTTGGATTCTGTGATCTGACAGTCATGGCAGCGTAGGATACAATTACCCAGGATTCATACAGAAGTTGTATGAAAGTGAGACATAATGTGATTTCCCTCTTTGTGTAGCTTATTGCTGAATGTGGGTGTTAATCTGGGACTAATGGGTTGAAATATTTCCACAGACAGTGTTACTTTGTGTAAAAATGACAAAATAGGGAACTAATACTATAACAAAATGTGCCACATTACGCTGCATTATCTACCTTTTCTTGCTGTTTAATATAGTCAACCCTGACACATAATTTGGGCCTTCCATGTTGCATAATTCCAGTGGCCCTTGGAAAAGTGAATTGAAACTGGGCAGCACTGCTCTACAAAAGCACCCAAAGAAATATCTAGAACATTAGCACAGAAATGAGATGCATGAGTCTGAAGGTAAAAGTTAGTCAAAGGCAATCTGACACACTACTTATCAGCCAGTCCAATTACACTGTTCAGGATGGCTTTGAAAATGTTTATCCAGTGCACCAGCATCTTTTACCCTTCCAACAAAATATTCTGAATAATGTTCCCTATCCCAACATGGGTCAACTCTCCTTCCCTTTCTCTGCTCACTGGCACTAATCCCTACCTTCAACTCTAGACTGATAGTCCCACTCAAAGCAACACACTGTACCAATGACAATTGATGTAATCTGACCTTAAATTTTCCCATATCTAGGACCAGCTTATCCAACATATGCCCCAGTGGACCAGATAGGAGCCAATTTTTCAGCCTCTCAAAGTAAATTTATATACTGCTATGGGAAATCATTATTAAAATTTGTGGATATGATGACCGCTCAGCTTCTTGAACTACATTGGTAGCCTAAACCTAAATTGATCAGATTGCATTTGTCTGTCATTCCTAATTTGTAGTAAGATTGTGTGTGAGGTTTTTTTGCATTCAACATAATGGAAGAAAGTGGAACAATATTTGGAGTAGGTCGCTGCCCATCTCAAGGAGTAATAGCACTTCCTGTGAGAGTGAATCCTCAAAGTCACTAAATTAGCCTCAGCTTAACCTCTAAGGACTTGATTCCGATCTGGGTCGGACTGCCCTCCGAGAGCCGTCCATAGCCTTACTGTTAGAATTGGGGGTCTCTGGTTGGCACAGGTATGCACTTGGGACAAACAGGGACCCTCTCCTTTAAACAGGGCAAGGGAACTACTCCTTAAGAATAACCCCTGCTCACCCTTTAGGTTGTGTGGCGCGAGCAGACAAGGCTAATCCTCAGGGCGCTAAGTCAGTTAAGCATTTATGACCACATACAGTAAAATCACAGACCCACCACAAATGGACACCAGGTGTAAGTTTTGTATCAAAAATACGTAGACTTTATGTAAAAAATATGTTACTATGCAGTTTTATCACAAGACCAATATAACTTTTAGGAAATGAGACCACAGTACTTTCGTTTGGAAAAGAGTTCTTTAAAGTTCTTAATTACTGCTTATTTCACAAGGTTTACTGATTTAAAACACTGTCCCACGCCACTCGAAGTGGATCCTGATATTTTGGCACAGTTTGTTGAAGCGGGTACGTTGCGTAGCGTGCTGGCGTACTCTGTGCGGGGAGAACAGGGAGGCCCTACCGATGCTCACACGCCTCACAGTACGGGGCATACGGCGTAGCAGGCTTTACTGAGGGGTACGAGTCGCCGTGCAACTCATTCGTGTTTCAAAGCAATGCGGGGAAAACAAACATTGCGGACCCCGAGCACCGATGCGAACTCCTGCCGGAGTTCGAATGGCACAGTACCTTGACTTTGATGCTCTAGCGCGGCGTTTCAGACCCACGCGTCGTACTTCGTGATGGACGAGTCGCACTCCTCGATATATGCGCCGACGGGTAAATCGTACCTTCAGGTCCTTTGCGGCTTGATGCTTCCGAGTAGGCGGGTGCGGCACGGGGCATCCAGTACAGACCGTATTGGGGGCTCTTCAGGGTGCGGCGAGGCCTGTTACATGTGGGAGGGCAAAAGCGGGGTGGCCTGGTACTTTTCAAGCGTACGGGCCGTCCGGGGCTAGGAATCGCGCTCCGATCCAATTCCGGCGGGAGGGGTGAGGGGACACACAACGCGCTCCAGTTGCAGGCGAGGTGACAGGGGAGCAGGTGGCCTGGCACAGTGTGGAGAGAGTGGCTCGTACTCGAGCAGAGCTCTCAGCGGGCAAGGGCGGCCAGGCTCCTGGGTGTCACGGCCCTACGAGGGGGCGAGGGCACTAGAGGTCACAGCTCCAGCGGGAGGGAAGCACACAGCTCAGCAGCAGAGGGGCGAAGGTAGGATGAGCCCAATGGTCCCGGGGCTCAGGTCAGGGGGCTAGCTCAAGTTCAAGCCCTTGGAGATTGTTTCAGGCACAAATGTAGCAAAGTCCTTTCTGGTCTTTTCCTCTCCTTTCTCAGCAAGGCACCAACTGCAGGCCAGTCCTCCAGGTCAGGGACAGTCTTTCCTCCTTCAGCTTCTTCTTGGTCTTTCTAGTCAGGCAGAGGTTCTTCGTGGGCAAAACAGGATCTGATTTGTTAGGAGCAGAGCTCCTCTTTTTATACACAGTTTCTTTTGTTCCTTCAGGCCAGGGGGGCCTTTGCATAGTCCAATTCAGCTCTGGAGCACTTTGATTTGCAGACTCTGGTTTCTCCTTTCAGTGAGCAGGGCAGGGACCCCAGAAGCTCCGCAGGAGGTGGAGCCAGCATTGTGGTGACAAGCACAGTCCAGGAGCACTCTGTTGGCAGTCTTCCCCTCCCTCTTCACAAAGTGCAGGGCAGAGTCATCAGTCGCTCCCCAGGGGGCGGAGCCAGCATTGAGGTGGCAGAGCACAGCCCTATTCAGAGTCAAGGGGCACTCCCCCCACCCATCCTGGTGTAATCCTCTATTCACCACCTGTCAGCCCCAGCCCTGTCACTCACAGAAACCAGACAGCAGATACACATCCTAGCAGAGGCAGGCTGAAATGGTTAGGCAAGCAAATACTAACTTTCTAAAAGTAGTATTTGCAAACACAGGATATTAAAATAAATTTTACTAAAAGATGTATTTTATTATTCTGAGTTCAGGCATACTAAACTTGACTTTCAACCATGTTCCCTGAGCCTACTGGGATTATAGAGTGTAATAACTCCAGCAGCCCATAGCCTTACAATAGTGAAAAACGAAAATGGCTGTAATTCACTATTAGGACATGTCACACACATCAGGGCTTGTCCTACCTAATGCTTGCAATGCACCCTGCCCTTGGGCCTACCATAGGGGTGACTCACATGAAGTAAAGGGAAGGTTTAGAGGCTGGCAAGTGTGTACACTTGCCCAGCCAGCATGACAGTACCAGACTACACGCAGGTTCTGCAATGGCAGACCTTAGACACATTTTAAGAGGCTGCTTCTGTGGGTGGCACAACCAGTGCTGCAGGCCCACTAGCAGCATTTGTATTTACAAGCCCTGGCACTCCTGGTGCACTTTACTGGGGACTGACAGTAAACCAAATAAGCCAATAATGGAAACCAATTACATACACACTTTTCATAGGTAGCACTTGCACTGTGGCACTGATTGATAGTGGCACAGTGCCCTGAGCAGCTAACACCAGCAAAACATATGAGGCACATCAGCAAAAAGTGAAAGGGAGACTCACTCCAAGGTGCCAGGTCTAAAACTTACCTTACCACCGACTGGGTCTCGGAGCCGACCCGTTCGTACCAGGAAGTACGATGCCCAAATGTGTCTGATTGCCGACCGAGCCGTAGGCTGCGAAACCAGCAACTTTTTCCATAGGAGCCAGAACCATAAGCACAGAATTAGACTCGTCCGGGGGCATTTAAACAGCAGCTTCCAACTGGGCAAGTCCTATGCGCACTTCCTATGCGCCAAACGGTTCGCCACTGACGAGACGCCTCAGCAACCGGACCTGGAGTCTCTTCACGTTGTTTCGCACCACAACACGAACAGCTGTACGAGACGAACCAGGCATATATCCCATCGCGAATGTGATCCCTGCACTGTACGTCTATGACCGAATGAACAACAGGAATCGACGCGTACCCCGCAGACGGCAAGTACAACCCCCATAGGGGGTAGATAGCCATAACTACCAGCAGGAACAACCAATAGGGGGGAGTGCCCATCATTACCAGCAGTGTCTGGCCCTTATGGGATGGATGCCTATCACTATCAGCATACTTCACCTGCATGGGGGCTGGATGCCCAGTCCCTAAGCCTTAGGGGTGGATGCCTATCACCACCAGCATTCACAATCTACATGGGGGTGGATGCCTATCACTATCAGCACACTCCACCTGCATGGGGGTGAGTGTCTATCACTACCAGCATTCTCCAGAACATAGGGGGTAGATGCCCAGTCCCTAAGCCTTAGAGGGGATGCCTATCACCACCAGCAGTCACAATATACATGGGGATGGATGCCTATCACTATCAGCATACTCCACCTTCATGGAGGGGAGTGCCTATTGCTACCAGCATTCTCCAGCACATAGGGGGCAGTCAGTCAGCCAGTCAAAAGCAACTTTATTTGGTTTATCACAACCATAAAGCACACGATAAAATTTATGACAATTAAAATTTAAAAGCGTTGTATTTCAATAAAACTATGAAATATTTACAATTTATAAAATTCCCAAACCTGTTCCAACCCCAAGCATTTGTTCTTTGTCCACTTTCAATAGGAGATTGTCCACTACTGTCATGAATTTTACACCACGACATATTAAAATACTTCATGAGCCTCTCATCCAGCTTGTTACCTACTGTCTGCAAGTGGAAATTTTTAAGTCATTTAAAGATGCTTTTAACAACTTTCTTAAGGTATCGCAAACGCACATCAAGTGGCATATGGATTCTTTGTGGTATCCACATAGGTGACAATTTTGCGCTTGCTGTTTGCTTTTCCAGGTGGGGACCAAATCCTTCAAATTGAGCTCACCTAGTCTGTACCCCATGAACCTCTTTTTTAATGATAGTTGAAAGTTGGCCGCTAATTAGGGTTGCGGTTTTAACTTTATATAGGAATTTATTACCACCCAAGCGTGACAACATTTAGTCAGTCTTCTTTTGTTTTCCATAAAGGATAATTTCTAGGCCATGGTGCTACACACTCTGTTAAATGCTGTTCTTTCCAACGTGCTTTTCCAGGCTTCATCAGTCTCTAATACTTCCAGGACTGTACACAAGTGATCGCCCCATGTGTTTGGTTTCTTTTGGTCAAACTGAGACTTTATTTCGGTCCAACATAAGTTATTTAGCAATCCAGGTTCAGATGCTCTGAATTTCCAGCACAATTTTGCAAAATTGCTTTTCTTTGATATTCCTGGTTCTGGAGACCGAATTTCAAGCGTATTTGTGCTGGGGATGCTCCTTTAGATAGGTTAAAAACTGCTTTATATACTTTTGTCTGCAGTGTATTTAAAATGGTAATTTCTTGGCCCTGCCATATTTCCAGGCCATGGGACAGAGTTGGGAGCAATTGTGCTGCCATTATTTTCAAAAGGTGACCATGGGAGGGACATTCCAATTTCTTGTAAAGCTGTTTGTAGGCAAAAACTAATGATTGGGCTTTTGCGTTTATGTCCATTTTTTGATCCATAAAGGACATGCCTCTGCCCAATTTAATAACCAGATATTTATATGAGCTAATTTCCTCAATTTGTGTATCCTTTGCATACCATTTATATTTTCCTGGCCTGGGGCCTGCTAATCTCACCACCTTGGTTTTTGTTTTATTTAGTTCCAAGCCTAAAAGGTCAAAGTAGTTGGTCAGTTTGTTTATGCCTATCACTACCAGCATTCTCCAGCACATAGTGGGTGGATACCCAGTCAGCATACTCCACCTGCATGGAGGTGAGTGCCTATCACTACCAGCATTCTCCAGCACATAGGGGGCGTGGATGCCCAGGCCCTAAACATTAGGGGGGGGTGGCTCTCACCACCAGCAGTCCCACCCATATGTCTAGTATGTTAAACACCCCTCACCCTACCATCATGCCAAGATTGTATATTGTGTGTGAAGTCCCTGCAACAGTGGCACCGTAAGGGGACACAATATGTAACTCACATCACATCTATGAGCAGAAGGTGGATGTTAGGTCAAAGACACCACCAAAGGTGGTATATCGTGCCAATGGGGCTTGAACCCTCCCACTCTACTGTGACCAAAAGAGGATTCAGGCATCCAAAATCCATGCATATCGTGAGCATAGCATCAATGGTGCAAAACCCCACCCCACCTCAGGGATCCAAATGTGAGTGCCTGTCCAAAATTGACAGACAATGCACCTCTGCATGTCGGATTCCTGGCTGTAACACCACAAGCAGTGTAGTGGCTAAGGAGTGGGTGTGTTGCAAACAAACACAGATCTGTGGAGTGGACGTGACCGGCATTGACTAACATCCCTTTGACATGTGCAGAGTAGCAGTGCACATGGCGGCTGACAATGCCTCCAATGTACAATTACACAATGTAAGTAGTGCCTACAAAAATGCATACACACATATGCACACAAACAGACACACATACCAAGGAATCCTTTGTAGATTGCAGCCATCAGGTGATCAAGACCCATACCATGGCAGCAATGGAACATAATAACCATGAAGAATGCATTGATTGATAAGGTAGAAGTCCCAGGGACAGTACGGTGAAACCTACACCAGACTTGCAGGCATTTTCTAGGAAAGCCATAGCAATGCATGGGTGCAGGTACACAACCACAACCAGCCAGCCCTATACTGCAAAATGAACATCACATGTGTGTGTGTCTCAGTGTAACCAGGCTAGTATCACACACATCCTGGGGTGTTCTACTCAAAACAGATATGTGTACACACTGCCATCCAGAAGTCATACAGGATCTGGCTACCTACATGTGTGCAATCAGCCATTGTGACATTAGTGGTCACACAACACAGTTGTTAGAAATGGGGATCTCTGGTTGGCTAAGGCTTGCGCCAAAGCCAGGCAAAGACCACCACTCTAGTCAGGGAAAGGGAGGTACACGCCAAAGATAATCCCTGCTCACCCCCTTGGTAGCTTGGCACGAGCAGTTAGGCTTATCCCGGAGGCAGTGTGTTAAGCATTTGCACAACACACACAGTAACGACACACTAGGCACACCACAAAAGGAACTCCACACAAGATTATATATTAAAATAGCCTTTGTATTATAATAAAAACACATCAGATAGTAATCTTACAATATACACTGTGCCAACTGGCACGGGCAATATTTACAAGGGATTATTTTCTCATGACAGGGCCATGTGGGCCACTGTCAGAATTAGCACTTAGTAAGAATAGTAAAAGTAAGAATATATATGAACTTAGAACACAGCCAGTAATCACTGGCAGACACTATACTCAGCGTCAACCTGTAACATAAATCATAACAGGTACAGTATCACATAAGGCGAGAACTCTATTCTGCGCCAACCTCATAAGTCTAAATCTAGTAGACCACAACTCCTAAACATAACTTGCATCAGGAAATAAACTTAGTAACATAACCTGCAGTAGGAATAAACCAAACCTATACCACAGTAGAGCAATAAAACAGAAGGTAAAACCTAGTAATCATTAATGCACATCTATGACCATAAATCAAGGTGCATAAAAAATACTACAAACATTACATTACCCAGCACCTATAAAAAAGTACACTAGGGGCTTGCGCCCTTCAAACCTAATAGTCCCCTGGGCCAACTGTCCACCTCTCGGGGGCTCAAATGCCCTTTGTCCCAAAGTCAGGGCGCACTGCCAATGCAGCGATAGTCACGGTGGCGCACATGGCGCAAACCTAAATGTGGCAGCTACCCACTACTTGCTGGGCAGCTGGGAGTCTCAATGAAGGCCTAAACGTTGCAGCTGGTACTAAGTGCTGCGCAGATGTGCAGGCAAAGGTAGGGGCGAAGGAGTGCGTCTCACTCTGTGGTAAATAAATAAATAATACCTCTCTTTTTGACTAGACATATATCATAACAGATAGCTCAATAAATAAGAGTCAAGATTCGAGGTAGTAGGAGTTTTGCAGGTTTATTACAGCATAAGGACAGGATCAGGACAACCTGCATAGAAATAGGATGACAGGGCCCAGCAGCTGCTGGGGCTGGATCTGGGATGAGCGCGCTGACTTTTAATAACAATACATGAGCATATATACATAACGCAAACACATAGCATTACATTGCAGTAGGCGTAGCAGTGGGTGGAGCAGAAGGCGTGACGCGTAGCAGTCGCGAAAGATAAGGGGGAAAAGAGGTGTAACAGGGCGTATACATGGACATGTGATGCAAACGTAACAGAATATGTCATGAATGGGGCGGAAACCATGGAGGGGGCTACCTGAGGAGCCGGGACCTCTAACCTGATGGTGCGCGCAAACTAGCAATGACGTATCACTAGGAGAAGCTGGGGGCTATGAACTCTGTGCTAGGAGCAGAGACTGAAGTCTGGAGAGTCAGGGCGACATGTACCTAAACAGTATCTAGTATCTGATGTTTAGAGAACATGTTGATATAAACTAGAAGTTAGGAAGGGAAAGGCTAACTTGATTCTAAGACTGGACCATGCATTATTCTACATGTAGTGCGTGATGAAGAATACTAAATGACCATTAAATACAGTATTTCTCTTACATGGAGACGTGAAGGCTAGACAATGACGGAAACTATTGATGCAGTTCAGTAGCTTAGGAATGCAGAGAAGGAGGACTGAACTGATAACTGGAATCATAACATTTTCTTGGCAGACTCAGAGGCAGAGCCAGGCTGGACCGGGCACTGCGTGGCAGGAAGTAAGTGAAGGGTCGAGGATACAGGTGGGGGCTGAATCGCTCCTCAGCGAGGCTTCAGGAGACAGGAGCTGAATCTGGAGTCCAGGCCCTTTTGAGGCCTAGAGACGGGGACTTTATAATAGAATAACGTGCACACTGGGAAACGTGGCAACGTAGCTTTACATAGGCCTGATATTCGTAGTATTCACGAGGACTGGATACTGGCATATTAGAGGTGGACACAACTGTAATTGCGTCATTAATCGGACATGGGGAATGCATATGCATATTTAATCATGCACACATAACATATGATGGAGGAGGCGTAGGGACACAGAACATGTCAAAATTTACTTTTCCACATTCCCTCCTTGTCACTACGTTTCCATCAGGAAACATCAATTTTCATGATACCGTCTATCATTTCATACAGTATCATTTGCTCATCTCGAATTCTCTTGGAACGGGATTTAGAACGGGGCTTGGGACTAGGAATACAAGAGGTAGCACAAATGCCGCAAATCGCAGGGCCACATTGTATACAGAGGCAGCAGCTGAATATGAACGCTACTGCAATACCTAGAAAGGACAATATTTTCCATCCCCATGCGGAAATTATATTCCAGAACCAACCGGACCATGTCCAGGTGCCTGGATCTTGGTGTATCAGATGGGCAATTTTATGGAGTCGGGCTATAGCTGAATAAACAGACGGCGCGTTATTTGGAATGAAAATGCAGCAACTAGATCCGATGACTCTACAGGCCCCGCCCCTATCGGCCAGTATGACGTCAAGGACGAGACGATTTTGCAAAACTACAAATCTCATAGCAGATTGCTCTTCGGTTAAGTTACCTAAAGCAGAGGCAGTCTCATTTATTACAGCTTCAAGGGTTCTGGTTAATCTACGGATTAACTTACTATTCTGGACAGGGCCTATAAAGAAGAAGAAACCTTTATTGAAATCGGTATATTGTTCTAGAGCAGTTTCAGTGTAATCGACAATTGGGGACTCCCTTCTATGTCTAATGTGTACTAGATGTGTATTTCTATGATAATCAGGTGGGGCTAGAAAAACTGGTGGCAGTAGGAAGGCAATGTAACAGGTTCCCTCCCAATCGAGGGGCAGACGAACATATGCAGTTTGACCACAAATAAAATAAGAATGACGTGAAGCTTTGAAAATAGATTTCCCACTGTCACTATACTTGACAATGGTAGTACAATCACTATGTCCTACATATACGGAACCATTATTTCGGACACATAATTCGCCTTTGACTGGTAGTACTGAAATAGCAGGTAAGTCTGGAGTAGTATCAGACTGAACATTCAAGACCATGAAATTCGACGAATAATTACCTAAATTATACACTTCATTTTCTAGATCTAAACCTGTTCTGTGGGGAAGACCTTGCTTGTCTGGAAAACATGTACTGTTAAGAAAAGACATATCTGTGGAGGATGACGTTAACGTGGACCATGCTCCACACGAACCATTATGTGAAAATGGATAAGGAAAAAGTGGCAGAACTCCCTTCGGGGTCTGGAAAGGGGGGAGTCGACCACACACCCAACAATTAGTGGCATTGCTGGACTGGTGTGAATAATGTAACATGCGGATAAATGAGTTATTTCGCATAGCGAGGCGGTAAGAGAGTTCATGAGGAGGCAGATCACTAAACGTGTGCTCTGCTGTAGCATTAGCAGACTTATTTACATGAAGAACTGGGAAATACAGGAAAAATGCATAACTGGTGCAGGAAATCATAATGCTGAGAAATAAAATGAAACATAGAAAAACGATACATCGGATTGAGTTTTGACTAACTCTCTCACTATGGGGGTCTATTTTATACATGTCAGAAACAGTCTAACCGTTTCACCTAGGGGAGGACTTAGACAATCAAACTGACTGACTTATTTTACTAGACCTTAGTTTCTGTTTATACTCCTGCTGCGGAGTTTTCTCTAACAGGGGAGGGGTTGAATCAATGTCATTTGCGGGACAGTCCTTGAAAACAATATTTTGGCAATCCTTCAAATCCTGGGAAATGTTCTTTAAGATGGGTTTTAGTCCATTAAAAAGTTTAATATGAGAAAGGTGCACCCAGCCTTTGCGTCCTTCCAACTTCACGGCTGTACGGGTGGTGAGGAGGACCTGTCGGGGCTCTTTCCAACGAGGCTCCAGCGGACTTGATCTGTCAAAGTTGCGGACCATCACCATGGATCCTGGAACGATTTCATGCGGTGCCACTTCGGTATTGTCTGGAAATGCGGCGGCAACCTGTGAACGACATGAGTTGAAGGCAGACATCAAGGAAGCTAGGTAATCTGTCAGCATATTACTTGAAACATCGGTAATACTTCGGGGTCTAGGAGTACCCCACATGTTAGGGGGGCGGCCGAAAACGACCTCGTACGGGGACAGACCTGATCTGGAATGTGCGACCATGCGCATATAAAATAAAGCGACTGGCAGAGCTACTAGCCAGTCCACACCTTTTTCTTTGCATACTTTGGCGATTCGGATTTTCAGGGTCTGGTTATGTCTCTCTACGAGACCGGCTGCTTCAGGATGGCGTACACAATGGAACTTCCACTGGTACCCTAACAGAAGGGAAACATGCTTCATGAGTTCGGATGAGAATGGCTGGCCGTTGTCAGAATATACGACTCTAGGGAGTCCATAACGAGGGAAAAACTCACGAACCAACTGCTTGGCAGTGGTCGCGGCTGTGTAATCTGGGACTGGATATGCTTCTGTCCACCTGGACAAAGCGCATACAACTACAAGGACATACTTGAAACCTCGACATCGCTCCATCTGAATATAATCCATCTGGAGGACTTCAAAAGGGTGGTCAGGGGGCTGGAATCCACCTTGTTCCACCGGGACACTTTTACCTGGATTAAACTGACAACATATCATACAGGTACGGACTTTCTGCTTGGCTGCAGCTCGTAAATGCTTGTTGAACCAAATGTTCTGGATACTATCTAACATAGCTTTTTCCCCTAAATGTGCTGGACTATGTGCGGTATTAATAATGACTTGAACCATAGAGTCGGGGAGAAACCATGTGGCTCTACCCTTCGTTAACCATCCTTGATCTGTCTGGACCCCTCCTTGTTCGGACCATTTCTTGATTTCTTCGGGAGTAGCATGTAACTGTATGTCTATGACATCTTGTGTAGGGTCCTTAACTGTCATGCATGTAATCGGGTCTGGAGTATGTGTCTGTATCGGCTTAACTGAAATGTCTGGAGTCTGTGCTGTAAGCTTGGCTGTGCGGTCTGCTAGATCATTACCTTGGGAAATAATGTCAGTAACTCTCGTATGTGCTTTACACTTCATGATAGCAATAGATGTCGGTAAATGTATGGCATCTAACAGAGCTTGAATAAGGAGACCATGCTGAATCTTGGTTCCATGAGAAGTCATGAAACCTCTCTCCTGCCAGAGCACACCAAAGTCGTGTACAACTCCAAATGCGTAGCGTGAATCTGTGTAAACATTAACTTTCAAGTTCTTGGCGTGTATGCAGGCTTGTGTCAGAGCAACTAGCTCTGCTGCTTGAGCGGACAGAGTGTCAATACGGTGTGTCTTAATAACTTCAGTGTCAGTAGTCACTGCATACGCGGCGACTAGTTCTCCTGTACTTGTTCTCAGACATGAACCATCCACATAAAGTGTCAGGTCGGGATCTGGTAATGGAATATCTGTCAGATCTTGTCTTGGCTTTGTCGTAATGTTAACTACTTTCACACAGTCATGTGTGGCAGAATTTGAATTAGCTGATGGTAACAGTGTAGCAGGGTTCAGGACGTTGCAGCGTCTGATTTCTATGTGTGGCTGGAACAGTGTCAATTCATAACCTGTTAGACGTGCAATTGTCAAGTGCTGAGTTTGTGTTCGGTTTAAAAGAACTTCCACGGAATGTGGAACTTGTACTGTCAAGGAGTGTCCTAAGACTATGGAATCACTTTGTCTGATAGCTAGTGCTGTGGCTGCAACTGACTTGAGGCACGCAGGCAGAGCCTGGGCTACAGGATCTAATGTGCTCAAAAAATAAGCACATGGCTTGTATTGTCCTGCTTGATCTTGTGTGAGAACAGATAATGCTGTACCTTCGCGTTCTGTAACGAAAAGTGTAAAAGGCTTACTGTAGTTCGGTGTCGCTAGAACTGGAGCTTGGCATAGGGCTTTCTTTAACTCATTGAAACTAAGTATATGTTCAGATGTCCAAGGGAGGACAGTCGATACGGCTGCCTCCTGTGTCGTTAACTGTATCAGTGGCTTGGCTAGAAATGCATACTGAGGAATCCATTGTCGGCAGTAAGAAGTGAGGCCAATAAAAGCACGTACCTCCTTCTGGGTCTTGGGTTGAGGAAGACTCGCTATTAACTGGATACGGTCTGGTGTCAACTGCCTACCCCTCTTGGACAGCAAGTGTCCTAAGTATACCACTTGCTGGACACAGAATTGAAGCTTAGAAGGGGACACCTTGTGCCCCATCTCGGCTAGGAAATACAAGACTGTAAGGGATGCTCGCTCGCAAGCACGTTCAGAACGGGCTGTGATCAGTAGATCATCGACATACTGGAGCAGGGCAGTGTCAGTTGGCATGTGAATGTTGTCTAGTTGTCTCTTGAGTGCTTGACTGTAAATACTAGGACTTTCTGTGAAACCTTGAGGAGCTCGTGTGAACATATAGCTCCTTCCATTTAAACAAAATCCGAAAAGGAACTGGCTGTCTGGATGAATAGGAACACTGAAAAATGCATTCTTGAGGTCGATTACAATAAAGAACGTGGCTTCGGAATCAATGGCTGTCAATAGGGAAGAGATATCTGGGACAACTGGGTACTGAGGAACAATACATTTATTAAGCTCTCGTAGGTCAATCACTAATCGATATACTGGGGGTGCATTAGGATCAGTACGTTTCATAACTGGAATGATCGGAGAATTACATACGTTGGAGTCAGTTTCTACAACTACTCCTTGAGCGATGAGCTCGTCAATAATTTTGGATAAGGCTGCTACAGCCTCAGGTGGCAATCTGTACTGTCTGATTCGTGGTAACACTACACCTGGCTTGAGAGTCACACGATAGGGTGTGATTTGCATGTAACCAACATCAGTTGGACCTTGTGCCCATAGATGCTGCGGGACATTAGACAGTCTTGAATCAAAATCTCGTAATACATAGTGACCCTTAAAGTCACGTAGGAACAATCGTATTCCCTCTGGGGAACAACATATAACTGCACCTAACTCTTTCAGTGTTTTAATGCCTAATAGATTTTCTGGACATGACTTAGTAAGTAACAGATCAGTAGTGCGGGACAATGGACCTACTTCTAGAGTAACTGGCTTTGAAATCTCATTTACGATAGGTTTTCCTGAAAATCCAAGGGAAACATTTCTTGAGCCTGAGAGCGGAGCCCCTGGAACTTCGGCGTGACTAATTGTGGTCCTACTTGCCCCTGTATCAATCAAAAACTTTCTGTCTTTCCCTAATACTTGACTATGAACATAGGGACCTTCTTGATCTACAGGTATCTCAATGAGAGGCAAGCCTACCTCCCTCTCTAGGCTGTTTCATGAATACTGCTGGTACTCTGGATACTCGGACTGTGCATACTGGTACATCTGGGATGTAACATGCTGTGTTGCAGCAATAGGCTGCGGCACTGTAACTGTCTGTGGTGCATTCTGTGACTGAGGAATCTGTGAAACTTGTTCTGGTCTAGGCGGACGTGGTCTTTCTTTAGTCTTACCAGTAGCTATGTTGTGTTTCAGAACTGCACACTCGTTTATAAAATGACCTGGCTGTTTACAATAATTGCAGTTCCCTTTAACGGGAGCTGCAGGATGACTGGCTTGATTCGGACCCCTCTTCTGACTGTCTTGAGGAACAGATTGTGCAACTAGTACTTTCATTTTCGTGTCTTTCATACGTTTTCTTTCATGTTCTTGCTCTTCCCTGATTCTATTCTGGTGGTACTGGAGCATTTGTAACATCTGGGACGGGGTATTAGCTTGCCAGGTACTTTCGACTTTCAAAACTCGATTTTTAACTTGTGGACTTGAATTCTCGACTAATTTAGTAACAAAAAGGTGAGGGTATGACTCACTACTTGTCTTGAGGCCACTATTGATACTAAAACATTTTTCAAATCTAGAATAAAAATCACTAATATCCTCATCTTGCTTTTGTTTACAGGCTGAGATTGCATCCCAGTCTTCTTTTCTCGTTGTCAATAATCTAGGTAAAACTTGTATTAATAATTCTGGTAATTCTTTACATTTATCTCCAAGACCGGTACCTGGTACTCGTGCCTTGTCTTCAGCTTCTAGAACTGCCCAATCGATCTTTTTCTCTCCCACCTCCCATTCTTTTTCCTTTAGCTTTTCATACACCCCTGCGGGCAACAGGACCTTTAACATTTTAATGATATCTGGGTAAGTGTATTCTCCCATACGGAGCATGTCTTTTAATTCTCTATGGAACCCTGCTGGATCTTTGTCATGACAGGGAATTAATTTCTTCATCTCGAGGAGTTCCATCTTTGTAATCGGGGTGTATACAAACACTCGTTGCATTTCACCGTCCTCTGTCTTAACTGGATGCACTTCTCGTAACGGGTTCTGTCTTTCCATGTAAAATGGTTTACTTTCTGGGGGTGAGACATGAACAAAATGCGGGTTCAGAAACGTTCTATATTTGTGGCGCTGTTCTAGAATGACACTAATTAAATCGGTACCTAAACCTTTCCATCTATACTGGAGTAACTCGTTCAGGATATTGTGTAACGGACCTGGATCAGAGTGCTGACCCTCATACAATGTAATGAGGTGCTGGATCATATACATACCCACCAGTCGCTGCTCGGCTGGGGGCAATTTCAGAAACATTTGTGCCACTATTTCGTCTGGAAAAGTGGTAGAATCAGTAATCCATCGGACTGCTGATCGGGCTATTTCTTGTTCATGCATAGTACTTAACTCACTGTAACCGATTCGTGATTTCAGAATGTGATCGGTAGCTTGAAACACTTGTTCTAGAGAACCTTGTTCTGGTGCTGGAGAATGAAAAATAGACTTGTGTTCTAGGCGTAAATGGCGATCTGGAAATCTAGGTTTTCCTACATACGCTATTCTGGCGGGATTCCCGTCCTCTACCTCTTCAGTATCAGAGTTACTTTCTTTCTCGCTTACTTGTGCTGCTTTACGTTGTTCGTGTATCTTTATTATTTCTCTACGGATTTTCTTGTACATACTCTCCATGGCACTAATGGTATTGTGCTTACCCTCGGCTATATTATCACTCCACTTTGTCAGGATTTTCATTTCGGCTTGATCTTTAGACGGGTAATCTTGTTCTCTTATTAGACAGTTAATTAAAAACTTTAATATCATACGCTGGATCTCAGCTTTCCTTTGAGACATGGCATCACTAATACTTTCTGGATCATCCCCTGTACGGATGAAACGATATATTCTGTCTAGATCTTCTTTCATATTTGGTAGGGTGACTAGATACTCGGTCACCCTCCTTACGCGTACTGAATATAAAACCATATTATTCTCGCCTGGGACTGGGTCATAGGCACATTCGCCAAGGGCTTGCCTGATTTCTGCAACAGACTTATTACTCTTGGGAGTACGCTGTGATGCTTGAGCATGTAATTCGAGTGCTGATAAACGCTTGCGTGGCGGCGGGGTTTGAGGAAGACCTTCTCCTGCGGCCCCTAGACTAGAATCGTCGACTGATATTCTTCGTGGCGGAGCGGGAAATTGAAATGCTGGCTGGACCGGGGGTACCGTAGCAGGTACTGCATGGGGTGCCCCGGTGTCTGGAGGAGCAGGATGTGCCTGATTTACTGGGACTGGCGGAGCGCGAACAGGATTTGCATATTCAGGAACTGTGTCGTCCAGATAGGACGAAATAAAAATATCAGCTGCGGTCGGTTTGTGACGTAGCTTGGTCGGAACTAGTGGTGGCGGAAAATTACTGGATGCCTCCGGGGTCGCTTTTGGCAAGCCCTCGGCAAGGAGAGGATACATACCCCTAATAAGGGCATGCCTCTGTCTGTCTGACTGTTCGGCTTTGACTTGTTCACCTATCTCGATTAGTTCTTTTTCTTGGGCTCGTTCTTGGGATTCTCTACTTAATTCTGACTTTCTGATTTCTTTTTCGGTTCTTTTATGAGCTTCTTTACGCCATAACTCGATGGCATCTTTCCGTGATTGTCTGGCTTTCTTTTTCCATAATGCTTCTTCTACTCGCATGATGCACTCGGCATCCCATGTACCCGATACGGGCCATCTATACTTTTCTTCTAACTGTTTGGTATACTCTACCCATAAATCTAGATACAATATGGCGCTTATGCCATGTTTCTGATACATAAAGTGACCTGGACTGTCCCTGGGCGGGACGGGAACTGCTGCTTCCAGCAGACCCTTTCTAGTTTTCAACTGACGTAGCTTGGAAAATATGGGCATGACTGAACTGTAATCTAGACACAATACAATACACAATGAACACGATACTTATTCCCCATTCATACCACGACATTAGAATACATGAAAAACATTTAAAATAACAGTTCGAACAGAATACTACCTGGAAATACTGAGAACAGAACGCATAAATTTTCTCGAGAACAGAAACTGACTAGAACAGAAACTAGATGCACTGCTGAAACAGTACGAAACTTACCGGTCTCATAAAGAGACACGTCAGGACCCGCATCCACCGAAGTGGACACTTCGTTTGTGGGACTGTGTACCACCAACCCACAGACCAGAGTCAATTAAATTGACCCTGTCTAGATACCACCCCAGTAACGGTACTCACCGGGCAGCAAGAACGGAAAGCCTCGGACTGGACTGGACTGCTACGACGACGGACGACGAACTTCGGACTTCAGTTACGGGTGGACCTCCGGATACCTCGGACCTTGGACTCTTGGCTTGGGCTCTGGTCGGGACTCGCCGCGTTCCTCCACCGTCTCGTTTGGATGCTGGACCGCCTCCTCCGTCTCCTCCGTGGGCCTGAGGGATACTTGAAGCAGAAATATCTGCCGGTGCACAGAAGAGTTCCGTCACGACTGCAGAGGGTCAGGGGGTCGGCGTGGCTTCACCGACGCGTGGGGAAAGGGCAAATCCCTGTTCGGGCGCCATTATGTGGTAAATAAATAAATAATACCTCTCTTTTTGACTAGACATATATCATAACAGATAGCTCAATAAATAAGAGTCAAGATTCGAGGTAGTAGGAGTTTTGCAGGTTTATTACAGCATAAGGACAGGATCAGGACAACCTGCAAAGAAATAGGATGACAGGGCCCAGCAGCTGCTGGGGCTGGATCTGGGATGAGCGCGCTGACTTTTAATAACAATACATGAGCATATATACATAACGCAAACACATAGCATTACATTGCAGTAGGCGTAGCAGTGGGTGGAGCAGAAGGCGTGACGCGTAGCAGTCGCGAAAGATAAGGGGGAAAAGAGGTGTAACAGGGCGTATACATGGACATGTGATGCAAACGTAACAGAATATGTCATGAATGGGGCGGAAACCATGGAGGGGGCTACCTGAGGAGCCGGGACCTCTAACCTGATGGTGCGCGCAAACTAGCAATGACGTATCACTAGGAGAAGCTGGGGGCTATGAACTCTGTGCTAGGAGCAGAGACTGAAGTCTGGAGAGTCAGGGCGACATGTACCTAAACAGTATCTAGTATCTGATGTTTAGAGAACATGTTGATATAAACTAGAAGTTAGGAAGGGAAAGGCTAACTTGATTCTAAGACTGGACCATGCATTATTCTACATGTAGTGCGTGATGAAGAATACTAAATGACCATTAAATACAGTATTTCTCTTACATGGAGACGTGAAGGCTAGACAATGACGGAAACTATTGATGCAGTTCAGTAGCTTAGGAATGCAGAGAAGGAGGACTGAACTGATAACTGGAATCATAACATTTTCTTGGCAGACTCAGAGGCAGAGCCAGGCTGGACCGGGCACTGCGTGGCAGGAAGTAAGTGAAGGGTCGAGGATACAGGTGGGGGCTGAATCGCTCCTCAGCGAGGCTTCAGGAGACAGGAGCTGAATCTGGAGTCCAGGCCCTTTTGAGGCCTAGAGACGGGGACTTTATAATAGAATAACGTGCACACTGGGAAACGTGGCAACGTAGCTTTACATAGGCCTGATATTCGTAGTATTCACGAGGACTGGATACTGGCATATTAGAGGTGGACACAACTGTAATTGCGTCATTAATCGGACATGGGGAATGCATATGCATATTTAATCATGCACACATAACATATGATGGAGGAGGCGTAGGGACACAGAACATGGCAAAATTTACTTTTCCACAACTCCTAGATTCAAATGACATGTCCCCCTAAAATAAAGAACGTAAACGGTGCAGCTGCCCACTACTTGCTGGGCAGTTGTGAAAGCAAAACTGCGGCATTGGCTCTCACTGGCCCTCAGAACAAATTGCGCCCAACGTTGGCGTCATCTAGGCTCTAGAAACAACTTAGGCAAATGCTGGAACCCCACGGGGCTTCTGTAAGTAAATGCTGTGCAGGTGGGAGGCACTCAGGCGCTGTGGAACCAATTATGCCCCCAAGAAAGTGGAGCCTATGGGGCTCTGTCAATAACTATGCCCTTTGAAACACTAAAGCATGGGCCCAAATAATGCGATGTGGGAGCTTCCGGCTCGGGTCACCACTATGCCCCCTAATCAAGGAGCAGGGGCCCCTCTGGGCCCGGGTCAACAATTATGGCCAGGATAGAGCCACCCGTGGGCTCTCGAAACAAAGACTGCCATCACCGTTGGAGCGGCCCGCTGCCAAGTGGGGCCACTCAGGAAACTAACAGGGACAACCCCGAGCCCCCTCTTTACCGGGCTCCTGGGGTGTGGTTTCTGCGACGCGGCAGAGGCCGGCACCAACCATGTGCCTCGGGCCCCCGGCGCCGCATCCTCCACACCGTGGAGCTCTACACTCGATTGCTGGCACATGTGGGGCTCTCACTCCTTACGGGAGCCCCACCTCACCTCTGTGCCCTACTTCACCCGGTCCCCCGTCTCGGTACCAGGACTTACATGTGGAGCCAGCGAGGTTCCAGGCTTCTGCCTCCTCTTCCGGACGGGTTTCAGGCCCCACCCCGTCACGGGCAGGAGTGCCTGACTTCCGCTACGGGCTGCGGCAGCAATACGAGGGGTAGGCTCCCTCAGAGGAAAATATACAGCGGGGTGGGCACCCACATTAGATACGGCAATAAGCGGGGTAGGCTCCCGTATTAATTATTAAATAAAAATGAAGATGTAGGGTGGGCACCTGCCCACAGGGCAATCAAAAATAAGCGGGCATAATGCAGGGTGGGCACCTGCAAGTAAACACAAAAATAAGCGGGGTGGGCACCCGCCATGAAGGGGCCACAGGGGGAATCCCTGCGCTGGGGATTCCCTCTTACAAGGCCACAAGGGAAATTAGCACAGCGCTCCCAGGCGCATTCGGGCAGCACCCTCCTCATGTGCAAAAGGAGCCAGGTGCTTTTAAAGCAAAGCAAGCCCTCCCATGGCTAAAGGAAATAAAGTCCAAGGTTTCTTGGGCAGGGAAATGGAGCAGACAGCTCCCTGCAAAGCAAGTCCCCAGTCATCATAGGCAAGACAGAAGGGCCCCAGAAAGAAGTCCTCCAGGCATACAGGGGTGGGGCAAAGCCCAGGGAGGCAAGCCTTCCTCTGAGCCCCAGCAGCAGCACTCCCCAATAGATTCAAGTCACAACAGGAACATTTGCATGGGGTCACAGCCCCTCCTTTTATACCACAAACTCCTTTGTCTAAAAGGTGCAGGCAAGGGGAGAACCAGATGCAACTGGTTCTGGAGCACTTTGTTTTGCCCAGCCCTCCCCTTTTCACAAGACATGCCAGGGACATCAGATGCACCACAGGGGATGGAGCCAGCATTGTGGAGGGAAGGCACAGCCCAATTCAGGTCCCAGGTGAAACTCCTCCCTCCCATCTAGATGCAGATCTCCCTATTCACCACCAGGCAGACTCACCCTGGCTCCTGGAGCCAAGCACACCAGCCAGCCCCTGTCACTCACAAGCCAGACAGGCAATTCACATCTCACAGCACACAGAAATGTCAACTTCTAAAAGTGGCACTTCTACACTAGACACAATAAATCTGGGCACACCATTGCGCAGCATTTATTACCACAAGTTCGCACATACCGAACTCGGCCCATCACTCCCCACATATCAGGAACTACCATGGACACACATATCCCCATGCATTCCTATGGGAGGGCAGGCCATCTCTGCACACACACTCAGAGTGCGCACACACTTTACACTGGGCAACAGTGCTAAAGTGCGCAGAGGTCTAAAATAACTACCACCATGCTAGAGGCTAAAGGCAAAAAGTTTAGGGGTGAACCTGCCGAAAAGGCCCAAGTCCAACAACAGTCATGTGAAATAAACTTGGCTGCACACCAAGAAACAGCAAGAGACAGACCCACTACATCAATACCCACAAGGAGCCCACAGTGTTGCAACAGTAGCTTGTATGATGAGCCCTCTGCATTGACAAATTAGGATGTACACCCTACTGTTGAGCACAGTCACATGTGTGCACTGTGGCATGCATTGGCAGCCAAACAGCCATCACACTCACTCTGAAAACTAAATCGCCATGGGCTGTGATCTCAGCCATCTATGTATGTAGGGTCCTAGACATAAGAATACTCACATATACCCACTGAAAATTCCACACACCCTGATCTGCACCAATGAGCAGCAGCCAATACCACATGGACTGCTGACATTGCACATGCACCGATGACAATCCCTGGGGTGGCGGTGTATCTAAAGTGTACAAACACATTACACATGGCCAGGCCACATCCCTTGCAAATGACTCACACACTGTACATTATGAGGTACATGTGCATGACGTGACACTTATCTGACACATTGGGATTCTTGGGAGAGTCCACAAACAATGTAGAGCACATGCATACCCACAAATAATACATTTGCATGGAATCAGACATTGAAGGCTAGGCTCTAATGAGTATAAGCACTCCCGCACACATACAAGTTACCCAGTCACATGAAGCCAACACAATGTGAAAACAACCTGATTTTTGTAACACCAAAGTGCAGGGCTGTATAATGATTATGTCCCATGTGAGTTTGCACACATATCAGGGCCATTACATCACACAAACACACTGATGACTCCCATTTGACCAGTATTTACCATGCACCCACATCCAAGGAAACATAGGCCTAAGACCTATGTCAAACAAAGGCCAACTCAGCAAGCATCACAGTCAGGATCAACTGCAGGGAATGTAGGCTGTGTTGAAAAAACACGGTAACCCACTGAGACATGCACACAGAACACAACACATGGGCCCAGTCAATGACATGGGATTACACACTGCCATGAGGTTACTCCACTCATGTGTATCCTCAGCTGTGCCAACAGTCGTCTGTGCAGGGCCAAGTCATGTTAGAGTATGGGTCTGCCAGTGAGCCACCTATTAATTCTGCCTCAAGGTTCTGGTCACATCAGCCTGTGTCCTGCAGTGTCCCTTAAGTCACCAGCACATGCTCCAAACATATATCCTTACCAATTTGCACTGATGACACAGATGGCTTGTTCATCACCCATGCATTAAAATGCATGCCGGGTGCTGACGGGCTGAGTCAGTAAGAAGTAAGATGTGCACACATGTCAGCACAAAACCTGTGCAACAGTTGAAAACAAAGATGTGACATACTTAAAAGGCTATCCCAATCCCAGTGCAAAAGCAGTTGTGATCATGAGAATCAGAGTTGACACCCAATGATGATTTGGAGACATAATGCAATATGACTCGTACCATGGCACAGATGAGTCACATCACAACAATATATCACACATTGCCAAATGACAGTAGCACAACAGCAACTTAATTACACTCCTTAGTAACATTGGGTACATGAGATACAAATCAAAGCAATAACAAAATATAACTTTATTCATCAACGTAAAGGGGAAATGTCCACCCCAAATGCAAAAAGGCCAATGGCCAGTCTATGAAATTAGTCTATGATGGGGGACAACTGACAACATGTCAGCCATAGCATGCCTGCACTGACACACAGAAGGGGACATCACCCTTTGGCAGGGCATCTATGGTGTCAGGCAATGCACCGTATGGAGAGGATCAGGTTGCACAAGAATGGAGCAGGGAAGTGGTGGTGGGTACAGGGGTCACAGGAGCAACTGCAGTGGATGGATCAGGATCAGTGTGCTGGGCTCCACTGCAGTGTCCAGGACAGTTGGGGGGGACAAGGGCTCCACTGCAGTTGCTGGAACAGGCTGAGGGCCGGGTGTTGTGGAAGTGTCTGTAGAAGGGGGGGAGGGCCTAATGACTTTGGGGATGCGCTACTGGTGGGTGGGTGAACCTGGGGCAGGGTGTGGTGGGGCAACAAAAGGAGTTGTGGCTTGAGGATGAAGAATGTGTGGTGGGAGTGTGAGACTGTCGTGGGGTCTTCCTGGTTCTTGGTGATTTCCGGATGGGGGCCTCAGTGTCCCTGCTCTTGGGTGAGGGTGTGCGGGGTTTGGGGGTATACCCTCCTGGGATGGTGACTTCCTCTTCCCCTTGCAAGTTGGCATAGGTGTATCTGAGGGGAAGAGGCCAAGCTCACAGAGGAAGAGCTTCTGGGAAGGGGGTTTTGCAGGGGAGTCATGGGAAGAGGTCTTGCCGGGAGAGGTGTCTGAAGACTGTGGAGTTTTTGTAGATGATTGGCTGTGTGTCTGTACCCTATCCCCTGTGTGTGTGCCTTCAGTCCCCTGTGTGCGTGCTCGTGCGTTTAGACTTTGATTTCCCTGTGAGTGTGATGCTCGGTTCTGTTGTGCGTGACGGTGCAGGTGTGAGTGTGGTTCAGGGAGGATAGTGGTCACTGTGGATAGGGCCGAGGTAGGTGGGGTTAGGGACTGCTGGAGGAAGGACACTGCTGAATCAGTGAGGAGGCCATGGACTGACAGATCTGCTGTTGGGCAGACATGGTTGCTGACATGCCTTCCACGATGAGATGAGTGTGAGCATGGAGGACACTCAGCATTGATGTCTGCCCCACATGGATCTGCTTCAGCAGGTCCACAGACTCCACACTCAGGGCAGCGGGGGAGACTGGTGCAGGGGGTGTGGAGCCTGAACTGAAGGAGACTCTTGCCCTTACACGGGGGCTCCACGGACATCTCGTAGGGGAACAACTGGGAGGGTGGATATGGTGGAGGTGGCGGGGACAGACTCAGAGTCAGGGTTTTCTGGTATTGAGACACCCACACCCTCCCGGGAATCATCACTTGAGCCCTCGTGATACGCAGCAGATGTAGTGGCTGTTGACTCACCCTTAGTGTGGCTGTCCCCACCCTCCATGCCACTTGCTCCCTCAGACTCCTCAACAGTGGATCCAGTCTGGCTGTGGCTGTGGTGCTCCTCACCATCCATGGAGCTGTCCCCTCCAGTGTCTGCAGATGATGCTGATGAACAAGGAGGAGAAACAGATTCACATCAGTCACCTGTATTCACTGGAAAAATGACCTTAAATGCAACACATCACTAAGCAGTCCCTGCACCATTTAAATAGCAAATCACAAAGTAACACACATAGGTGAACCTGGCACCAATGATCCTGCTAGGGAACCATGCCCTCAGTACCTATGATGACAATGGACCAATCAGCCCGTAGTATGTATGATGTCGGACAGGACATCTGGAGGCATTGCCAAATTATCCAGTACTCTGATCTGCTCTGAATATAACTGTCATGTGTCCTGACACACATGTCACATTCCTGGTTACTGACTCAGGTTTTGGAACAGCATTTGTGATGGCATGACCCCATTGTTGATATGATGAACATACTTCCATTACCAGACACCATTACAGCCCATCATTTTAAATGTAAGGCTAGCATACTGCAGCACAAGACACACGTCACAATACAGCATGCCCCACATATTAGTGTGTAACATGATGCCACAGGCCGGTCTGGCCCATCAGTCAGTACTGACTACTGTCACGGGCTCAGTGCATGGCTACGCCACATTCAGCAACGTGTCACACCAATGTTTGCACAGTGAATGGAACTCTGGTACTGGTCATGAATACATGGTCACCACATGATACACAAATTTGATAGAATATGATAAAGCCACAGAAGCAACATGACACAGTTTCTGGGTCTACAAATCTGTATACCTGATCATAGAGGACATCACAAGTTCATAGTAAAGCAGATCACACAAATCTGTTGAATGCACCAAAAAGCACATTATTGTGACTACACACATATTTATTGCCCTGTGTGCATAACCAATAATCACATGTCAGATGTCTGTCCATGTCAAACATATAGCAAACCTCTGAAATACAAAAAGCTATGGCAGGCCAGCTTGACACAGAATCAGACACATGTTAATAAATGTTCACAATGGTCGAAGTGTTGGCTGACACACACAATTAGGAGGCCATAGTGTCTCATGGGACCGGAGGAGAGGCATACCTGCCAATGGCCCATGTGCTTCATGGGATAATCAGGAGTACAATGCAGGTGACCATGTATTTGCTGGAACTCTTACACATCAGATGTGTCTGGTGTCATGATTGTGCATGCCTGCTGCATGGGTGTGTGGTCAATACCTCACACTCCTATGCTGACCCACAACAGCAATTAGTGCAGAGATGTTGATCACACTCAGAGTACATGTTAATGAGCCATAAATTATCTGATACAAGTCTAAGATTAGCCTCACCCATGTAGCTTAAGCCAACGAATACTTTGTTGATGTTGGTGTCAACATTCCCTTGGACAACAGTAAATACACACAAGCCAAGTGACACATGTGAAATAGTGGAAGGCTGGGCATAAAATGTGAATGGGGCATCACCAGATATAGCCACATGGGACTTGCCTGAGCTGACAGACTAACTGTGTGAGTGTAACTTGGCTGAAGGAGTGCAAAATGATGGTTAGACCAAATCCACCTACAAGGCATGGACCTACCCCCTCCTTGCTGCTGTCTGGCCTTCAATTGCCCATCCAGGTCTGGAAAGACCACCACCAGGATCCTTAGCATGTGGGGGGTCAGGTTCCGGCATCCGCCCCTCCTGCGAGGAGGCAACAGCTTCAGCGGAACCCTTTCTATCCTCCTGGTTGAGCCACGAAGGTCCTGCCACCTCTTCTGGCAGTTGCGGAAGCCGCGTTTGTAGACCCCCACTGACCTAACTGCCCGGGCAATGGTCAGCCAAATTTCATTATTGTCATGGGCAGTGACCTGTGAGGATGACAATGTGAAACTACACATCACTACACATGCCCCATGTTAACAAACACACTGTTGTACACACATGTTTTACTTTGCAGTGCATATCATGTATAGAGGTATTGCAACTATGGTAATGGCCACTTGTCCTGTGTGCAAGCCCAAATCAACGACATGGCAGTGCCGGAAGACTGATGGTCTCAGGGTGGACAGCCACTCACTGCTCAGACCAGACACTGTGAGGCACAGAGTTGCAATGGATGTGTACCTGCACAGGTAGACCAATAACATGGCCCACTCCATTTACACCTCTTCACCAGTCTCTCCCTAGATTGCATGAGCCACATTGATTAGTAAACACTGCCAAAAACAACATATCAATTGAGTCAGCATATTTGCTACAAGGGGGTGGAGGTTTATAGGTGTTAGCTTAACTTTCGCTAATAACATACTGCTCTGTATCTGCAACACAGCTGATGAGGAGAGCTGGGGTCTAGGGTCCTGCAGCTGCGGTGCAACTCTCCATCAACGATCTCACTGCACTGCAATGAATTGGCAATTTCTCTTTCCCAAACCACCATGAGGCCCTCCTACAGATTGCTACCCTTAAATGTCTGGTGTATTGCAGAAGTTCTTAGTTGCCCTCGCAGTTTTTGGTTGCTGAGATGGCTGGAATGGCAGACATTGTCACATCTCCTTCTTCATCAATGCTAGCCTATGCATGTCAGGAAGTGTCACTATTAGTCAATCGTATGTCACACATTTAAATAAGGGAAAAAGGACAGTAAGTCAATCAGAAACATTGCCAGCTGTGTACATACATCAGCAAACTCTGAAACTTAAACTTACTCAGTGTGCATGCTTGCCCTTTGTGGGCACAATGCCAGTAGTGCCAATCAGATTACATGTACAAATGCCAAGGCAGTAGACTCCACACTCACCTGCTCCCCTGATGTTCCATACAGCCTGCAGTACTGTGGGAGGAGGCTGTCCAGCAGGGTCTGGTTCTCCTCCTCAGTGAATGCTGGGGCCCTCTCCACAGTACGTGCCATTGCAGGATGCAGAGGACACAGAGACAGCAGCAGTGGTGTAATGTGACCCAGTCCTGTGGCATGTAGTGCCAGCAAGTGCAGTCTCTGGGGAACACACAACCTTAAATCAGTGTTATAGAGGCAGTATCTGTTTGATGCAGCCAAAGAGATAGGTCAGACTCGTTCCCATCATCTGAATTAGCCCAATCCATGTCTTTTAATACATCGGACACGCCTTCAGCGTCATTCAAAATCTCAGCATCATGACACCATTGAATTTGCAACATTGTTGTATTGGCCAAACTAAATCTGGCAGCACTCGAGTCGCACATGTAGCAAAACACATGACAGCCAATAGCCAATGGGTGCGTACTCTTTGGATCCTAGGTGTCCGATGCATCTTACGGAAATCGCACATGCATATAGTGCCATTACAGCCTATGTCCTGAGTGTCCGTCGTGTCTCATTGAATCTCACACGCATATAGAGCCATTACAGCCTATGTCAAAGGCGTGCGAACGCCTTGGTCCCAGAGTGCCTGTCGAGTCTCATCGAATCGCACACACATATAGAGCCATTACAGCCTATGTCCAAGGCGTGCGCACGCTTCGGTCCCTGAGTGTCCATCGCGTTTCATCGAATCGCACACGCATATGGAGCTATTATAGCCTATGTCCAAGGCGTGTGCACGCCTCGGTCGCTGAGTGTATGACGCATCTTTCAGTATCGCACATGCCAGCAAGACCATTGCATTCGATGGTCAGAGGTTGCCAACCAAAATGTTTTGACATGTACTGAAGGGCTGGACAACACAGTGACAGCCGGTCACACAGTACAGGCATTCACTACTCATGCTTCATTACATGTGTGTATACATGTGTACCCATGTCATGTTTGATGTGCACAATGTGGTACACACTACCAGGATGTGCCATGACACAATGTCTGATGCACCTCCCTACTGTGTGTGAGGACTTTGTTGGTCAACACACGTGGCCTGTGCACAGTTACTGTGGCACATTGTGTATTGCCATGTAACATGAACCCTACTTAGCATATGAAAAGTAATCTGTGTCTCTGGGCTTTCTGTGTGTGGTACATCATGGGTATTTGTGTATCATGCTAGGGACATTGACATGTTTGTATCTGGGAGTTGTTATTCCCCCCCAACCTCTATCAGGTTTGGTCCTGTGATTTGGTGTTGTGCCTGTGTGACAGACATCCATGTTTGCCATGCAGACAAGCCTGTTTGCACATCCTGTGTGTGTAATGCTTGTTTTGAGACGTGTACATCAGACATTACATGGTGACAGTGTCAATGCCGCAATACATGTTCCCCGTGTGTGTGACTGCCTGTCCCCTGTCATTTTTACAACACAACTATCCTCACTAGTCATTAAGGTGTGTATTTGTCATGTGACATATGTTCAGATGTACTGTGACTGGGCTCACAGGTTGTCAACAGCAGAGCATGCCACTTGTTGTGTCACCATGTGGAGGTGACATGTTAGGTGAAGGGCACATAAGTTCAAGTTCAAGTTCGGGCATTTATATAGCGCACTACTCACCCAGAGGGTCTCAAGGCGCTATGGAGGGCATATGTGTCCATGCTGAATTGTACACATCTGACTAAATTGTGTCCTGATGTGCTGTTGCATGTGCTATTTGGCCTGGTCATTGCCACAGATGTGGGGGAACTGAAATACTTTCTTTGATTCCCTATGTACTGCAGGAGGCCTAATGTCCAAAGACCCTTCCAAGACCTTGCAACCATGGTTGAGCGTGACTGCATTCGATGATACCGCTTTACACACCAGCTGATAGAGGATTTGGAGGAGCAGTTGTCCCCACATTTACAACCTTGACGTGCATATCCAACTGTGCAGACCCCAAAGATGAAGGTGACGGCAGCCTTACATTTTTTTGCCACCAAAACATTCCAATACACAGTGGCTGCTGCCGGTGGGATGTCATAGACTGTGTTCAGTTGTGTTCTCAGTGATGTTTTGGAGGGAATGTTATTGTATCTGGACCGATACATCCGATTTCCATCACAACAACAAATGCCCGGCATTAAGGGCAATTTCTATGCCTTGGGAGGGATGCCAAATGTCATTAGCTCAATTGATGGGGCACATGTGGCTTTGGTGCAACCACAGGTACTGGAGCAGATTTATCGCAACCGTAAAAATGTTCACTCTATTAAAGCCCTAGTGGTATGTCTTGCGCACATGTCCATTTCACATCTGTGTGTCCGTTTCCTTGGTTCAGCACATGATGCCTACATCAAGCGGAACAGCAGGTTACCACATTTGATGATACAGCTGCTGAGCTAGATTGCCTGGCTTGTCGGTGATTAATTGAGCGTTACCTTATATGTCTTAGGTATCTTTGGATTACACGCTCATTCCTCATCCATGACATTTTTGTATGTTTGTGTGCAGGTGACTCTGGGTACCCCAACATGCCTTGGTTGCTGACACCTGTTAGGAACCCTGTCACACCTGCACACCAGGCGAGTGATAGAGCGGACATTTGGACTCCTGAAATGCCGATTCCTCTGCGTGGACCGGACTGGAGGGGCCCTCCAATATGCACCTGAAAAGGTGTGCAAGATATTTATTGTGTGTTGCATGCTATACAACATGGCAGTGAGGGAGGAGGTGCCTCTCATCGAAGATGATGTCGGACAGCAACCGTCAGCATGGGAGGATCCGGGCCTTGGACATGTTGCGAGTGACGATGAGGGTGAGGGGGAAGTTCGGACTCAGCTCATCATCAACTTCTTCTCCTAATTGTGAGTATACAGTGATGTGTTGTCCAGAATTCTTGCTTCACCTGATATGTGTCTGTGTTGTGCACTGTATGAGCATATGTGTTTCTGCATGCTACATCTCATGATTGTTACATTTATGTGTCCCTTGAGTTATTATGTCCTCACAATCAGTGTTGCCATGATTCTTCAGATCTTTTCACGTCTCTTTGAAATTGTGTATGTAATGTGTATTGTAGATGTATGCAGTGATATAGTGATTACAATACTGTTTGATGTGTGTCATTCACAAGATCCATTGGCTGTTGTCTGGTGACATGTAACCTCTGAAACGCACAAAACGGTCACAGGTTGCAACCTCTCATGTTTCCCAGAAGCATCATCCCACACACCCCGGTGATGTCTTGTCTGACATTTGTGTTGAATATTTGGTCACTGTTATGTGAGGGTACCTTGCATCTGGTGTTCAGTTTACTTGTTATGTATGTTTAATAAAGGTGTGCACCAGTTTGTGGTGTCAACACATCAGAAACTCTGTGGCATGCTGTACCTGTGGGCTGATTGGCTCTGATTCAGCATGTGTGTGTACTTGCAGTTCACAAGGCAAGAAATGTGATGGGCATGGTGGTTTTGTGTTGTGTTGACCTAGGAGTGTGTATCTCTCATATGTGTCACATCAACATGAATCTAATTTAAGTGTTAGGATTGCTCTAGTGGTTCTCCTGCACAGTCTTACTTTAGCATTTCGTCACCTATATGTGTTATACCCTGTCAAATGTATCACAGTGGCTACAATCGTGATTTAAAGTGTTTATTTACATACATGTGTGTAGATGGTATAGGTGACATAAAGTGCTGTACAGTGCAATCGGAATCCAAAGTTCACAGCGGAGTTGGTAGGGTTGGTAGATTAAATTAGCAGAATAAAGTCCACAGTCAATAGATTCATTTATTCAAATCAGACCCTCCATCACATGTGGGAGAGTTGGGGACAGTCGACAAGGTGACGTGTTTGCACACAATGGTAGACATCAGGAACATGTGCTCACCACCTGGGGGATGTGCAGGGCCAGCTGCCTCTCACTTGTCCTTCTTTGGACGTCCTCGCGTCTTCTTGGGGGCGGGGGGGTGTCCCTCAGGTGCAGGCTGTGGCGGTGCGCTGGAATCTACGTCAGAGTCCACCTCCCTCCCTGAGGCATTTGCAGTTGTTGTGGCAAATGATGTAGTGGGCTCACAGGGAGGTGGGGCCATGTTGTTTGCAATCTGGCATCCATGTATGTCTCCGTGCACCGCCGTAACATCATCCAACTTGTACTTCTTGAACTCCATGCAGGCCATGTGAGTCTCCACCCGCAACATGTGTGCGTCCAATCTGGCTCGATGTTCAGCCTGCTGTTCTTTGATGTCCCTGAGGTGCCCCACAATCTGGACAAAGTCTCCGGTGCATTGCTGGTACGCATTTATGATGCTACCCAATTGGGGATCAGCTTGGGGTACAGCAGCATGGCCATGAGGTGGCTTCAGGCTGCCCACACTCCCACCACCCCAACACCCACGAGCAGGTCCTCCTGTTGCAGTCACAGACATCACTGGGCCTCCTCTGGTGGAATTGGCAGCCACCTCCAGAATTCCTTGTGTAGCTGTGCCCTCGGTGTTGGGTTGGTTTTGTCTGTCCGTGTTAGTAGGGGGTCATCTGGGTGTTGTCAGATGGAGCAGGAATGGTGGCAGGGTGTGCAGATGTTAATGCTGCTGCACGCTGATCCACACTGGAGGGGCCAGGTTGTTCATGGTCGTCGTCAGAGGAGTGAGAGGCATCCCCACCGGCTAGCTCTGTGTCAACCAGAGTCTCGAACTGGGGATCTTCCTCGTCTGTTCTTGCAGTTTCCCCAGCTGCACCTGTGGGTGGAAGAGACACACAATGTATTTTGTGGTTCAGCACACATAAACATATCACACACATTCAATTATGTACAATGCTTCATGATGAATGTATGCGCATAGCATTGTCCACATTTATCACAGGCAGATGCCGATGTATGTTTGGAACAATTTCCTCATGTGTTTTATGTGCACGTAGAGCTGTGTGCATGAACAGCTCATGCATACTTTAAGTGACTTACATGTACATAGCAAAACACCCCCGACTCACACAGGTGTGTTGTGTGTTGTTGGTGAGAGGGGTGTGTGTGACAGGGCCTGCAGGGAGATGTAGTCTAAGGTTGCACTCCTTCTCCCCCATGGACCAGATAGGACCTCAGGGGCCATGCTTCCATGGCAGTGAGTCAGAGTACATGTTCAAGTTGCCTGACAGTGGTGTCAGGGTGTTTGTTGGTGCCCAAGACCCAGCAAGGCCTTGGCTCCCCACACCGCAGCCCAGTGTCTGCAATCTTGCCTGTACTTTCACACTCCCTGTGGCTATTCCTGGGACGTGTGGGATGGGGACTATGGCCTGGGACTCCAACTCCCATCATACATTTGACTCCCCCACCTTCCCAGCAAAACCATGCTTCCGTCCTGTGTCACAGCTTTGCTGGTATGGGATGTGTGCAGACAAGATGGCTGCTGCATGTGCCTGATGTTTAAATCCCATTGCCTTGCTGTGAGTTTGATCTCAGTTTCATGACTTTTGTGAATGGGGATCATTCCAGTGACATTGCAGGTATGTTTGTAGTTGTAACCTGCATTAGCACACAAATACCACCATGGATTGCAGCTCCTCCCCCCAGGGCCCAAAGGCAGGCATCTTGAAAGTCGATTTACCTTGAGTCTCGGGTTGTATTTTGTACCAGGAGTGTTGTTTGTTGTTGGTGGGAGGGGTGTGTGTGACAGGACCTGCTGGGAGATGTAGTCTGAGGTTGCACTTCTTCTCCACCATGGACCAGATAGGACCCCATGGGCCATGCTTCCATGGCAGTGAATCTGAGTACATGTTCAAGTTGCCTGACAGTGGTGTCATGGTGTTTGTCGGTGCTCAAGACCCAGGAAGGCCTTGTGCTCCCCACACCGCAGCCCTGTGACTGTATTCTTCCTTGTACTTTCACACTCCCTATGGGGTGAGCATGGTGCATGGGTCTATTCCTGGGACTTGTGGGATGGGGACTATGGCTGGGACTGCAAATATCATCTTGCATTCAGCTACACCCACCCAACTGGCACACCAAACTGACACACTTCCTGTGTCTATGCTTCTCTGGGAGTGTGTATAACTGTGGTAGCTTGATGGCTGAGGGTGTTTGGTAGTGTATGGGGTCAAATTCCTGTGCTATTTGTCAGTGGGTTTGTACATGTGTTGCCCTAGGTACATGTTACTGGAACATTGCAGGTATTGTGTTTCTGTAGGTGGCATACACATGAGAGGATAGTTCTGTTTAGGTTGCTGTGGCTTGATGACAGTGAATGTTTTTTTTCTGTCCCCCTGACATTAATGTCTGTGTGTTTGGTTTGCTATTACCTCACAGTTTGGAATAATTGTTTGTGTACTCACCAGGCTCTGGTATTCCGGGCAATCCATGAAGGCCAACTGGTGGGAACATGGCCCTCACCTTCTCCTCCCAGGGAGTGAAATGCACCGGTTTTGCAGGAGGACCACCACCAGTGGGCTGGGTCAGGGCATGGTCTTTGCTAATGAGTTTCTTGACCCTCTTGTGTATGTCATACCACCGGTTCCTGATGTCGTCCATTGTGCCCATGGTAGGTGCTAGTGCATTCACCTTGTCGACAATCCTCGCCCACATCTAGTTTTTCTGGGATAGTGTGGTCTGTTGGACCAAGGAGCCAAATAACTGTGGCTCTACCCTGATGATTTCTTCTAGTATGACTTCCAACTCACTGTCTGTGAACTTTGGATTCTTCTTTGGGGGCATGGTGGTGGGTGGTGGAGGAGATGGATGGGTGTGTATGTGTGGTAGTGAGGTTTGTATGTGTATGGCTGGGTGTCTGTGAGTGTGCCTATTGTGTGGTGCTAGTGTTGTGTAGTGTGTAGGTAGTGGTATATCTCTCGGTGTGTTGTTGTTGTCTGTTTGCAGGTCTGTGAGATTTGCAAGGGATCATAGTCTGGATTTTTGGGCGTGTCTTGTTTTTTTTTTTTTTTTTTTTTTAAACTGCCTGTTAGTCCTTTTTCTGTGTCAATTCCATGATTTCTTTCAGCCTGACGGAGACGTTCCGGTGTCTGGGTCGTGCGCCTGTGCCGTTACTTGCGGGGTGATCTGAGTCAGTCACACTGACATTGTGCTGTGTTGCATGTTTCACGTACGAGCCGGTCACGACGGGCTCTTTTGCTTGCCAATCTCTCTATTCCATTCGAATCGGTTGTACAGCTTGGACTCCATACGGTTCACTTTTGTCTGCAACACATTGCATCATACTTGGCTGGTTGTACGGCTCGTGTCGGTCAGAAGTGTACCCGTTGCATGTTGGACGGAAGGTTTTGGTTTCATTTACGAGTGGGGGCACTGTTTTCCATAAGTTTCGGGCAATCCGGATTGATTCCTTGAGAGTCGGTCGAATTTTGACCAGGACGCATCGTACTTGTGAGGTCGGACGGCGCCTGTACGAGTCCGTGTCGGTCCGAACGTTTTGTGACCCAGATCGGAATTGGGCCCTTAGTAGTCATGGCACAGAGCAGACAGACTTAACTTAGGGCAATGAGTAAATTATTTATGCAGTAGCAAAACAGTAATAACGACAAACACAGGAATTAGGTATTATATACCTGGGCTCAATAACAGAGGTACAGTTATTGTTGTACTGTTAAAGGCCAAAGGTGTTTGAGAGAGGCTCCCTAAAGAAATACATTTGGAAGGCATTAATGGCCAATAGTAAAATTCTTTCTACGAATAGAGTCCTTACCTTCCAGACAAAATTAACTCAGCTAAAGTATGATCATGAATTGGAACCGTAAATGTTGTAGACGTTGTGGTTGCTACAATGAGACACTAGACAATATAATATGTCTATGACCATATTTGATTGAGCTTGGAAAGAAATGTTTTATGTTCCTGCTTTCTTCAACTAGGTGTTAGAAAAATCTGCAGTCATTGACTGAATGCAGGGCTCAAATTGTTAATTGATGATTAATATCTAGATCTGGCAATCAGACGGCTGGACAAAAGACAAAGTTAGTCGCATTCTAAGAATGCCATGAGGAAATAATACAGGTGACTAAGGCCCACATGCATCAAGCATTTTTGTATTCGCAAACGGTGCGATTCCTTAAAATCGGCCGTTTGCGAATGCAAAAGTGCTTTTTGGGATGCATGAAGGAATTTTAGAATTCGTAACATGTGTGCGAATTCTAAAATTGCGGGTGCTTTTAAGAAGTCGCAGATGTGCGATTTCTTAAAAGCAATGCATCATTTTTTTAAAAAGTGAAAATTCGCAAATAGGGTGCCACATTTACCGAGTGGTTGAACCACTCGGTAAATTTGGAAAAAGTGTGTAAAATGTGTAAAATGTTTTTTTGTCAACATTCATGTTACGGACACAACATGATGCGAAAAATACATTTCAGGGGTGCATGGGGGGGTCCTTTGGACCCCCCCCTGCACCCATGAAATTTTCTAAGTGCCACTCGCAATTTCCATTGACTCCTATGGGCCTTTTGGCCCATAGGAATCAATGGGAATTGCGAAAATTAAGTTAAGAAATCGGTATTTCTTTGGGATTCAGTAAAAATTGCGATTTTTACCGAATCCCAAAAGAATACCGAAAATATTGATGCATATCATTTTGCATTTCTTAATTTGCGATTCCTTATTTTTCGCAAATTAAGAAATGCAAAAAGACACAATGATGCATGTGGGCCTAAGCCCATAAGCAGTGGCCAATGTGCTGATTGATAGTTGCCTTGCACTTTAATTTTTATTTGTCTGGAATTTTTGTGGTCATCATTTTATCTAAAGCATTTGTTATTAGCGAATACATGTCCCAACTGTGTGTATTTTATAAGTATTAAGGAGCAGTGGTTGATTTAATTTGCACCTTGGTATGTTTGCTTTAGGACAACCATAGGATAGTTTTAGTGTCATTTTTATGTACATGGCATGCATATCATAGGTTATTGTTTGCAAAGTCATAAGTTTTACAGAAAAATGAACTGGTTCCTTATATGTGGGTTAAATAATTAGATGATTGATTCAGGATATTCTAGGTTTTGTATATTATTACATTGAAGGATTCATGTTACTGACATTGCCTAAAATGCTTTTGAGACTTCTATGATTTTGTAATGATTGTAATTAATCAATCAAAATAAAATATCAAAAAGCAAACAATAAAAATCCCAATCCATATTAGTAAAATTTAATAAACAAAATGCCACCTTAAGAAAATGCCCTCTTTTTGCATGATTACCTCTTTTTTTGGACTGATAGTGCTGGTTTCTTTTTATTCTGCGAACTGAGAACCTGCTGCTGAACAGGCCTCATTCCATGTGCTCTGACCCCTAAAACGTGACATGCCAAAATTAGCTGTACTCCTAATTTTCATATGTATCATAAGTCCCTAGTGCAAAGTGTACCCAGGGCCTGTAAGTTAAATGTTCCTCGTGGACTGCAGCACACATTGGGCTTAATTACAATGTTGTATTGGTCTGGAACCGCCCGACCTTAGGTTGGCAGTTTGGACTGTAGGATTACAATGCCACCACCCACAGGGTGGTCGCAAACAAGCATTTTATAATGGAAGCTTTTGCGACAGGCGAAAAAGCCTGCAGCACAAGCTTCCATTGTAAAATGGATGTTTTGAAACATCCTTGCACCTTACGGTGCCTGCTACATGGTTCAGTGATGTTTAGGGGAGCATCATAGGTGTCCCCCAGGCCCCATAGCGCAGGGCCAGGAGGGAAGGGGGCCCTGCTAGAGGCCCCCTCTGACAAGCTGAATGAATGCTGATAGCCAGAAACCGGTCCTTGGATGCTTGATTCCGGTCTGGGAAAGACATGGCTTGGTAGTTCGGACTGGACTGTTCCCATGAGGCACAGGGTCAGAGCTGATTTGCATATAGCCAGTGTCTAACCCAGGGTGGTGTGGAGTGCAAAAAAACGATGGATTTAGGTCCAGATCCTTGTACTGGTATGAATGTATGACATTGTTCTACATTCTGTCCATCAACTGTGTTTTTTGCAATTTTCACCCCGAGTGGGCTGGGTATGCTCAGACGTGAGTCCCAGGCTCTCCACACCACTGGAGTCAAGCTATCCAGGCTGAATGAAGGCTGATAGCCAGAAACCGGTCCTTGGATGCTTGATTCCGGTCTGGGAAAGACATGGCTAGGTAATTCGGACTGGACTGTTCCCATGAGGCACAGGGTCAGAGCTGATTTGCATATAGCCAGTGTCTAACCCAGGGTGGTGTGGGGTGCAAACAAACGATGGATTTAGGCCCAGATCCTTGTACTGGGGTGAATGTATGACATTGTTCTACATTCTGTCCATCAACTGTGTTTTTTGCAATTTTCACCCCGAGTGGGCTGGGTATGCTCAGACGTGAGTCCCAGGCTCTCCACACCACTGGAGTCAAGCTATCCAGGCTGAATGAAGGCTGATAGCCAGAAACCGGTCCTTGGATGCTTGATTCCGGTCTGGGAAAGACATGGCTTGGTAGTTCGGACTGGACTGTTCCCATGAGGCACAGGGTCAGAGCTGATTTGCATATAGCCAGTGTCTAACCCAGGGTGGTGTGGAGTGCAAAAAAACAATGGATTTAGGCCCAGATCCTTGTACTGGGGTGAATGTATGACATTGTTCTACATTCTGTCCATCAACTGTGTTTTTTGCAATTTTCACCCCTCTGACAAGCTGACATGAAAATGCTGTAGAAAAGTGGCATCATTATCCCGATGGCTGATCCGAGCCTGGCTCTGTCATCATTATGGGGTTATGGTGCCTTCGGATGCATGGACAAGAAGCACATTGGATGGTCCCTCTGCCTGATGCCTCCGCCCAACGCATCATAACTCAGCGGGAGGACCGCAGGGGCAGATGTCGGAAGGACCGCAACCGACGATCGGTTGGTTGCAGTCCTTCTGACTTCGTAATCAGCCACAATATGTCACCACTAGATTGACAGTGCAAAACATGACTGCAGGTATGCCACCAGTAACCCTGCTTTGCAGATTTAAACTGCAAATTCAACCTGCCAAAATAATCACATGGTTTGACAGGCTCAAACCCTCCTTTTATATATTAGTAAGTCACACCTAAGTAAACCTAAGTGCCCCAAGGGCAGTGTGCATAGTATGTAAAAAAAGGAAATGTAAATGTATAACATGTTCTTCTGGTGAAAACACCCTTAAATCTTTTTTGACCGTAGCAGAGCATCAAAAGGTAGTTCTAAATTTAATGAATGTTATCTCTGCTCAGGAACCAGCTAATTCTTGGACTCTTGAAAATATTTTTCACGACCCTGATTCATTGGTAGAGTGAGATTCCCAATAAATATTTCAGAAGATGTACTTTTAAGAGAGTTGCTTATTACCTGCTTGAAGCCTCTAAAAGTTCATTTGCATGAGCGTCCATGTTATACATGAGCTGAATATCACCTTGATGTTGTGTGACCTTGCTCCAAGAGTTTAGGGAAAGGCCTTGGGTGTGGGAAGGTGTTCTCTTTTTCTGAAAGGATGACCACATTGGAAGAACCCAGTAACATAATTAACTTCAAATGGGCATGGGGGCAAGGCCTGGTGCTCGGCAAGATGGCCACACTGTAGTGCTGCTCTGCCAGCCACCGAACGAAATCCTGCATTTATCCTGCCCTAACCATGCCATCCATGTATTTTGCCCCCTGGAACTGGCATGCTGAGCTTCTGGACACGCTGGCGATACCCTTTCAGAGCGACCTGTCCCAGGATTGCGGATTGGGCTTTGCCGCGTGGCCGTCTGAGGCGTGGTGGCAATGGCAGTGTGCGGTGCGGCTGGAGCAGACTGCTGCGGCAACGGGCGCCCTGACGACTCTGAGCGACTACAGGAGGCTCCCGAGGGCTGGAGAGGGCAGGGCGGTGTCCCGGTGAAGGTGCGAACGCCCGAGAGGATGGTAGGTAATTCTTTATTGTTTGATTATTTAAAATCTTACAATATTGCAAATACATAAAATGTGCTGTAGTAATTAAAATCAAATAATAAAAACCGTTACACCATAAAATTCATTAGATTTCATTAAAACTATTTCATTTTAAAACTTACTCTCCTAATTTTGTTTTTGCTATTAGTAGGAACCTTACAAAGGTAGGGTCCATACTTATATCATTCGATTGGAGACAACATTTCAGAGCATGCCTACATGTCCGTATTCCACGTACATTAAAAGGTAATTTGAGTAAAAACCTACTTTCATTATGGAGTCCAGGACAAATACATAAAAGGTGGACAATATTCTCCTCTCCCTTTTTACAGAGTCTGCATAGTGTGCAACTTTCAATGTTTTTCCACGGGGGAAGGTGACAAAGTCCCGGGAGAATTCCAAATCCTGCTTTGAGAGGAACTTGTTTATTTTTTTCCGACCAGGATGTTTCCAAGTATTGTTGTATCTTCTGTTTTTTTAACCATTTATTATTGTCCAAGCATGTTTTCCTTTTGTCAGGCTATCTTTGTCATTTACGAGGGATAGGTGGTTTGTAGTTCTATTGATTTTTTTTTTGAACGATGCGTTACTTATCGTATTTTTCCAGATTGTAATAACCGCAAACTCATCTATCGCTTCCTTAAGATAATTCCATGCAGTTGACACGTTATTATTTATTTCTTTCCATAATAACTGTTATATCTGATTATCATGATCATTTTTTATCCGAGTCCAGGTTTTAATAAAATGACCCTTTCTCGCATAGTATTGGTTGCTTAAACTGAACTCCAGTCTAATTTGTGCAGGCGAGGCATTAGTTGGGAGGTGAAATAATGACTTGTTTGTTTTAGATAGGGCCTTATTTATTATTTCAGTATCCTTTCCCATTAATGATTCACTGCCATAAGTGATGGTTGGTAGCAGTCTTGCCCCTATAATCTTCAGAAGCGGCCCATATGTGAGGTTGCCAAGTGATTTCTGTAAGATTCTAAATGCTGCAGTCAAGGCGTTTGTCTTCCTTTGAATATCCCTTTTTTGTGGCTGGTAATTGCCCTTCTCATCAAAAAGTACACCCAAATACTTGTATACTTCAACTTGTTCCAGTTGGGTATTCTCCATGTACCATTTACTTTTATGTCTTAAGTTTATATTCTTGGAGACTACCATGATCTTGGTTTCAGTTTCATTTATCCCCATCCCGTTTTCCTTTGCGTCCATGAATGTTCGATTGATTAGACGCTGTAATCCAACTTTAGTGTGGCTTAAAAGGATGGCATCATCTGCATACAGCAAATTAGAGATATGCTTACCAGCTAATTTCGGAGGGTGAGCATTTAATTCATCCAAGTTCCCAGTTAAATCTGCCAAGAACAAATTGAAAAGGAGTGGGGCCAGTACACAACCTTGTTTTAGGCCTTCGGTTGCTTGGATTTCCTTCGATAGCGTTTGGCCATCCCCCATCCTCACCCTAACCCAGGTTTTACTATACAAGAGCTGAATCAGTTTCAACAGGACCATTGGAATATTTTTTTCTTGGAGCTTTTTCCATAATATATTTCATTGGACACAATCAAAGGCAGATTTGAAATCTACAAAACATAGATACAGGGGTTGTTTGACTCTGATTGACTTATCCATTAGAAGTGATAATGCCAGAAATGTTTGTCGTTGTCCCCAGCCCTTTAATAAAGCCAGTTTGATTCAGTGGCAGTATCTTATTTTTTACTGCCCATTCATTTAAATTTGTAAGCAAAATCCCAGCAAACATCTTGGCATCTGTGTCTTGTAGGGTAATGAGCCTATAGTTTTCCGGAAGTGCCCAGTTTCCTTTTTTAAAAATTGGCATGATTAAAGACCCTCGCCAGGACTCAGGAATAACGCCTTTGTGTATAATTTCTTTAAATAGCTTTTCTAAATGTACTGCCCATAGATCTGGATTTTCTTTATAGAGCGTAAACGGTATACCATTCGGTCCTGGTACCCCATCTTTCTGTTTTTTAATTAATTTTATTAGTTGATCTTTTGTTATTAAAATAGGTACTTTCATATCACCGTCATAACTGACTATGGATTGCGTTTCAATTTTCCACAAAACTGTACTATTCTGGTTTAGATATTTTCTAAGAAATGTGACCCATTCTTGTTCAGTTAGTGCAGCTGAAACCACCAATTTATTTGGTCAAACCAGTCAGTTTATGATTTTCCAGAACTCTCTTGCATTTGTTTGTTTGCTTGCGTGAAATACTTTTGCCCATAATACTTGTTTTGCTTGATTTTTCTCATTCCATATTAATTTCTTCAAGTTTTGATTTAGTGATTTCAGTTTGCCAGACATTTCCTCGTTGGCGACGGATTTCTTAATTTGCCTTCTCATCTTATTTTGAGCTCTTTTTAATTTCGTAATTGTATATGGAAGGTTTATTTATGTTTTCTTTTCCTTTCGTTCCTCATTTTGATTCCTTTTATTCAATCGCATTTGAGGTTGAGATTGGGGTTTAACCAGCGTCTTGGTAAAATTTTCACACTGTTCTATCGATGTTTCCAATGTTCTATCATTGAAGCAAATCTCTATTAGTCTCTCAACTTGTTCATTCATCGTTTCCTTATTCCCGACAGTCCAAAACAATTTTTTATAGTTTACAGTTCCAATGCACCCCTGGACAGTTTGGTACGCTTGGTTTGTGTTACTCCTATTATTAATTGTTATTATCTGCTGACAGTGATCACTATCCGTAACTTTCTCCAGCTGATATGAGATAATGTTCTGAAAAATATTAAGTGTTGTCATTGTGTAGTCAATCCTGGACCTTGCGTTGTGCGTGAAGTATGTATATGCTGGTGGCATATCTGCTTTAAATCGACTATTAAGAATTCGCAGACCCATCGCTTCCATGTCTTTAATAAATTGTGTGCTGATTTTATTACGGAGGGAATTCATCTCTTTTCCTAGCTCCTGTTGGGGGATTGACCATTGATGATCTTGTGATTGAGAAATATCATCCCTTATAAAAGGTGACATTAAATTTAGGTTAAAGTCCCCAGTCACCATATAGTCTGCTAGAGGGTCTTCCAATATTTGTTCCAATAGAAAATTATTAAGAGTTGCACAAGTTGATTCCCTACTAGCGCGTGTTGGCTGTATAGTATCCTGATCCTTACATTCCTGTCTACTCTTGTTTCATTACAAGTAGTTTCATCCCTTATTTGATCAAATAATTGTGCATCTAGTGATGGTATTGTTCCGCCTTGTACATTGAGTTTTATCTGCGACTTTATTATTGATGTTACATCTGGGCCCCCAAGTCTTTCCATCCCACTCATGTATTCATTATCAATCTTATCCATCGTTCTAGTATATTTAGTATTGCCTTTGAGTTTTTCATAGACGTTCTCATTTTTCTTTTGAATATTCATTTTAGTATCTTCTATTATGCTATGCAAAACCTCTGGTATTGTTGCTAGTTTGCCCATAATGGGTGAGTAGATACATTCCGTGGTAATTTTTTCATTGTCTTTCTGAGCTCTAACTATCAGGCCATTAAGTTGAGCAAGTTTATTATCAATCCCCGCAACTGTGTTTGCCATCATTTTTAGAATATCAATTTGAATATCCATTTTATTGGATTGATATTGTAATGCTTCCAATGTGAGAGTCGAAGTTTGATAGAAAATATCCCAACTTATCCCCGTATCTTAATGCAATGTCAGTATATCAATTAAGTAAGGTAGTCATATAATGAAAAGGATAAGATCCAACTCCAATGTTTTTGACTTGTAAGGTGTTTATTCATCCAATGTGAGTATTAGTTTCACAAGATAAACCAGCCGACACGTGTCTTGTTGTTTTATTCCCATTTGGTTGTTTTGTGTTGTCTTGCCATTTTGATATTTATTATCCGAGGAGTTTGCATATTCCACCATGAGGATATCATTTGTTTTTGAGTCAGGATCATTAATTTCTTTATTCCCTGACTCTTCCCCCCCATTTGGATTGTCTTGTTTTATTCCGTGATGGTCATTGTCTTTTTGGATGTCGCTCCCGGTTTTGCCACTGTGGTTGCTCGATTGTTTAGGCAATATTTCCTCAGGAGCTATATGCAACCTTTAATTGATTTCTACATTTACTTCTATGGGAATCAATAAATGTTTTTGTTCCATCCTGCCTCCCTGATATGCTTGATTGACTTCAGGAGAGTTGAAATCGTAGTTTTTTATAAAGCAATTTGTGTCCTTAATCACTACATCTGGTGCACTTGTTGCATCTGATATATACATTTCTTTTGATTTTTCTTGATGAATTGTCCCTCGAGATATAGTTACAGTTAATATATCTTGGTCTGTAATTTGGAATTCATAGTCCTTTTGTTCATTTATCTTGCTTTGAGAGTTACACATTCAGTTTTGTACGCTATTTTGTGCGACTTGCATATTGATTCACTGCTTGTAGGTTTGATGGGAGTCTGTAATTTATTATTTTCCCCATCTGTTTGCATTGTCATCAAAACTCCAGTTGGATCCTTCATGAATTGAAATCTATCTGGTATTTTACCTGATTTCTCAAACATCCTTGCTATTGGAGAAATTAGAGTCTGATTCAGTCCAACAGTATTTGATTTAACCTTTTTTAACACCCTAGATTGTTGTATTTTTTTAGTACGTTTTGTTGTTGGTCCTGATGTCCTCTCCTTACCAGAACGCATAATTCCCCTTTATGGTCACCTTTATGATTAATACTCCACCCCCCCATATTCACACTCAGCCACCGTTATCTGCCGTTATTATCCAATATCCAGTTCACCCAATTGTTCTATTAGTGAGAGTGATCTGGTCACCGTACAGGCAGTCCGTTAGCACCTGGTTTACTCTGGCTTACCTCTGATTCATCTTGAAGTGCACCGGAGGAAAAGAAAGAAAGCTAAAGGGTACTGATGGACCGCTTACTCCGTTCACTCCAATACCTGTGACAGACCCGTAATAGGTTGTCTCCACCTCCCCAGCCTGTATGCTCTTTTTCCTTACAGACCCAGTCACAAAATTATATATGGCCGCCAACGCCTACTCCGACACCAATATGCCGGTATTGCCGAAGCGCCTAACACCAAGACAAAGGCAGCACAGCACGGCGCGATGTACTGGCGGCGTGATATTCAAATGTCAAGCACCCGGGCAACTTCAGGTACCGGGAACACCAGCCGTCGGGGTCTAAGAGTGGAGATTGGTAGGGGTCATGCGGGTGGGTGTAAGGGCAGCCCCAATCCTGTCATTCAAAATCAGCAATGCAATACAATGCGGCAATGCTGGAGAACCGCTCCAGCTCCCGTTCCTACTCCTGTTCTACAAAGAGCGTGACTCCTCCTCCAGTTCCAACCACTCTGAGTTTTGCTGTTTCCACACTGGACAACAACGTGTAGTAATGTAGCAATCAACCTTGGTAGTGGAAATGGAACCGAGTATAGGGTTCAGTTCTACTATGCAGGAGATTCTCCTTCTTGAATGAATACCCCCCCCCCACAGCACCAGAGTCTGCTCTACTAAGTGGCCGTTCCTCCTCTTTGGCCCATATAACTCCCCCACAACACCAGAGACCGATCGCTCACCTCTGCTGGTATCAAATGTGGCTTGGTTTTGCTGTCTGCCTCTTTCTGTTGCTCCCAGGCGCTTCCAGCCGCTCACAGCCACTGGTACTGGTACCGGTAACCGATAACGGATATTGGCCGACAAGTGGCCGGCCCCGTTCACCTTTCAGCTACCTCCGCTATTCTCGCTACGCTCGCTGCTTTTGGCGGTTCAGGCAGCGTGACCAATCCTCATAACAGCCGCTTGTGGCTTCAGCGGTTCAGCGGCTCCAACGGCTCTGACTCCTCGTGGGTGCTCCGCCTTTCCTCCAACGCCAGCGTCATTAACGAGGCCAAGGGCGATGGCGGGTTCAGTCTTCACGCCCCCCAGCACCCCCAGCAACGCACTCAGCCGTGGCACCAGCGGCTACGGGGGTTGCACACTTTCTCGCCGCTCAACCGCAGCCTGAAGCCTCAGCTGTTCAGTGTTCACTCGCGTCTCGCATCTCCTCGAAATAAGAGCCCGAGAGGATGGCTGTAGCCTGTTGCGGCGGGTGGGAGGCGTAGCTGTATCGAAGGTCGGGGGAGCCGCATCATGCAAGCGGCCGGCTCCGGAGTGTCGCACAGGCCGTGCCGTCTCTGTATCTGGACAGTGAACCATAGGCGGGGCCCCCCCTCCCCTCTTCGGTGTGGACCGAGGCTGGGCTGGGGGCCTTGATCGCTGTGCGCTGCTGAACTGGTGGAGTTGTGCACACGTCCTGTGACAGTCTACTGTGCTCAGTGTGGGCACCGGACACATAGAGCGCCGTACCACGCTGGGAGCAGCGTGGGTGCCGGCGGCTGCCGTCGGTGCCTCCACATACTGGGACGGAGATGTCTGGCCCCTACTTCGCAAAGCATACAGGCTGGTGGGTGACTCTGCAAGCGCACTATATTAGAGGCCTAGGTGTGGAATTGTAACGTGAGGCCTTCCGTCGGCTGCCGGACTCAACCCCTCTTTGACATATTGCGCCACCTCGACACTGTCACAGTCCTGTAGTGGCCCTATACTGCGAATCGGGACTGAGTGGCCTCACGTGTGCACAGCATCATTTTCTGTGTAAGGCGGCTAAGAACGTGGTGCAGTCTCAGGCACAGTGAATTGGCTGCATAGAGCTGTCCCTGACTGCTCCCCTTAGGAGGACTGTTTGTATTACCTGCCATTGTACGGAGTGGGGACTCATTTGCCATCCGCCCTGCCTGTATTACGCTATACTACAATGCCTGAGATCTGGGTTGGAGGCTTCGGGGCTGCGCTTTGGATAGACCGAAAGGCCTAGCTGCCTACACGGTGTCTGGGACTCCGACGCTGCTGTTACGTAGGGCTATCATATGCCATATCAAGAACGCTGGATTGCCAACGTGTCTGAAGAAGAGATTCCACTGCTGAGGCCTGGCGGTGCTGGAAAATCTGAGCTACCTTGATCCCAGTGCTGATAGTGGTCCTGCGCGTCTTAGGTGGTCATCCTTGCGAGTGACGTGGCACTATACCGTTGGATCACACAGCGCCGGCCGTCTACATCATGGGGAAGCCTGACAGAAATCAACCGCGCCTCACGTTTGAGCTGCGCAAGGGAGGTAAGCAAGTGCAGAATGTGACATCTGATTTGGAATTGGACTTACCTGCGCAGGCTTCCACGGCCCTTGAGAAATCCCTAGCTGCCATTCAGGCGAGCCTCCAGGCAATTGATGGGAAGATTGAGGCCCTGAATTGTAGGGTGGATCTTTTTTCAGCAAAGCTAGACAAGCAAGCTGTGCTTGCTTGTCTAGGCGAGGCGAGGCAAGGCAGAGCAACGCATCACAGATACGGAAGATGGTCTTCAGCAGGTGGCAGAGAAACCATAGGACATGACGAAACTACTGGCAGTCATCCAGGCTAAGAATGAGGACATTGAAGCGCGGTCCCGCCGCAATAATATTCGCGTACTGAGCCTGCTGGAATCCACCAATGTGGGCTGATTGGAAGATTACATGGAGACGATGCTTCAAGAAATCTGCGGCAAGGATGAACTCTCACCCCTCTTCGATTGAGTGGGCACACAGCTCCCTGGCAGCGCGCCCCCCTCCTGGGGCTACTCTGAGACCGATAATAGCTCACCTGCTAAACTTTAGGGATAGAGACACAGTTCTACGCATCACCCAGCTGATGGGCTTGATCACCTACCCGGGTAATTCTTTATCATTCTATCCGGACTTCACAGCCACGGTGCAGGCAGCTCGAAAGGAGTTCCAGAATGTTAAGAAGCTGCTGCAAAAAGAGCAGATCCCGTACGCAATGCTCTATCCCGCACGCCTGCTGATTGGCACTATGGATAGTGGAAAGATATTCACGAATCCTAAACATGCTATGGAGCATGCCCGGTCTCAGCGACGTCAACAACAGCGGACCTCTTCATCTCTTACGTCAGACATTGACGAGTGAACAGTAAGGGGGTCTATGTTGGGTACCGTTTGGGACAAGCTGTGCTCTCTACTCCATAGCAGGACTGGGTGGTGATCGGTGAGTATGGTCCAAATGGGGCAATTGAAATGGTACCTCTGTGTGCTAGTTACCGCACACTGGGATGTCACATTGAGCATGGTTAATAGAGGCGACAACATGTCAGTGGCTCCTCTCCCTATTATATCTGGGAGTGGCGGCTGCCGCTACGACCCCCGATGGGTGATCCCCGATGGAAATTCTGTTTGCTATTGTTGGGGTTACAATGGGAGTTCAAAGTGGGTCATGTCTTTGACAGTTTGGGAATGCTGAAGTGGGTGGTGGGAGGGAGGGAATATTCTGTTGGTTACTTGCCAAAGGTATCATGCTATCAGAGCATTATGCTATACTTGAGGTGCGGTTATGGGCGCCTGCATTTTGATATGATCCGATGCTATTGCATTTTTGTTTACCACTGTACATGACGGAAGAAACGTATAACTATGTCACTTGGAACGTTCGAGGGCTCAACACGCCACAGAAAATTAGGCAAGTGCTGGCGCAATTAGATACACACAATGTAAAGATTGCGCTCTTGCAAGAAACACACCTTAGTAAGGTTACAGAGGACAAGGTGGCAAGGCGATGGGCATCCTACAGGCTAGCGTCTTCCTACTCTACATATGGGAGGGGAGTCCTTATCCTGATCAAGAGGGGTGTCTCGTTCACGGTACTGCTGTCCAGCTCAGATCAGGAAGGTCGTTGGGCCATGGTGATGGGGAAATTGGAAAATGTGTTAGTGACGATTGTCAACATGTATGGGCCAGTGGTAGATGACACAACTTCATATCTACATATGTTTGGGGTTCTGTGTACCTGGCCGGAAACAGCAATTATGTGGGGAGGAGACCTCAATAGACACATTGACCCGTGGGTAGATAAGTCTAATCCACAGGGCGCACAAATTGTTAAGGTTGCAAAATGTATAAAGGATGGCATGCTAGAATTTGGTATGGTAGACATCTGGCATCAGCGAAATATGGGTGCATTAGCAGGCACACACATCACACCAGCGACCAATGGTTGGTCAAGATTAGATTATTGGCTGTTAAGAGAGGGAGCGAATGAGTGAGTCTCTGAGGTCCATACACTCCCGAGAACACTCTCTGACCATAACCCAGTTCTACTCACCTTGACCATTTCCAATAATCCCCATAAACCGTTTACATGGCGATTCAGGGCAGAGTCACTGCTAGATCCGACATATGCCGACACTATCAGGGCTGCTATCACACAGTACTTCGAGATCAACGTGGGGTCAGTAGAGAGTCACGAGACCCTTTGGGAAGCCTTCAAGGCCACGATTAGGGGAACATGCATCAGCACATTGGCGGGGATCTTAAGGGACATACGAGGAAAGCTCGCTACACTAGAGAGGCAGTTGGGAGATTTGGAAGCTCAATATGATCGGGTACCCTCTAGAGACACACTAGCCAACATTAACGAAAACATTGAAGAATACAATACCCTTGCAGAGACAGAGGTGAAGTATCTGTCTAAAAGGCATGTTGCCAGACGCTATCAACCCCAAGACCACCCTCAGAGGCACCCTCATCTACAGACCCCCGGGACCACGCACACAATTCAGCGAAGACATCGCCGACTTCATCAGCCCGTACGCCCTCCCCTCCGCTGCCTACATCTTCCTCGGGGACCTCAACTTCCACCTGGAGAACAACAACGACCGCAACACCACCACCCTGCTGGACAACCTCGCAAACCTCGGACTCAAACAGCTGGTGACCACCCCCACCCACTACGCCGGACACACTCTCGACCCCGTGTTCTCATCCAGCAAGGACATCACCTTCAGCCACGCCACCGGACTCCACTGGACGGACCACAGCTGCGTCCACTTCAGCTTCAGAAGAACCATGATCCACCACCACCAGCAACAGGTTGCACGCAGAAGCTGGAACAGGATCACAGCCGACCAGCTCGCGACCTCCCTGAGCAAGGAACCTCCCACCGGCGCAACGAACCCCAGCCAGGCGGCCACCAACCTCACAAAGTGGATCAGCAAATGCGCAGACGACCTCGCCCCTCTGAAAACCCCACCTAGCAGACCCGGCAGCAAGAAAGCCCCATGGTTCACCGACGAACTGAAGAGCTCCAAGAGGAACTGCCGAGCCCTCGAGAAAGCCTGGCGCAGAGACCCAACACCGGACAACATGACTACCCTCAAGCTCGCCACCCGAAAACACCACCAACTGAACCACGCCACCAAGAAAACTGCATTCAAGGAACGACTGGACAACAACGCACACAACAGCAAGGAACTCTTCAACATCGTTAAAGAGCTCTCCAACCCCAACGCCGGAAACAACGACATCACCCCTTCACAAGACCTCTGCAACTCCCTGTCCTCCTACTTCTACAACAAGATCGCGGACATACACAACAGCTTCAGCACTCAACCGACGCACGCCATGACCGAACCACCGCCCCCCACCACCACCCTCCGCGCCTGGACCCCGATCAGCACCGAAGACACCATCCGCACGATGAACTCCATCCACTCCGGATCTCCGACCGACCCCTGCCCTCACCACGTCTTCAACAAGGCCGACGCTGTCATCGCACCCCACCTGCGGGACATCATCAACACCTCCTTCGACACCTCTACCTTCCCGGAGAGCTGGAAGCACGCCAAACTCAGCGCTCTACTGAAGAAACCATCAGCCGACCCCACCGACCTCAAGAACTACCGCCCCACCTCGCTGCTCCCATTTCCTGCAAAAGTCATCGAGAAGACCGTCAACAAGCAGCTGGCCGCCTTCCTCGAGACGAACGGATCCCTCGACCTCTCGCAGTCTATATTCCGGGCCAACCACAGTACCGAGACTTGCATGATCACAACCACCGATGACATCCGAGCCCTGCTCGACAACGGAGAAACAGCGGCCCTCATCCTCCTAGACCTCTCCGCGGCTTTCGACACTCTGCCACCGCACCCTAGTGCAGTGCCTCAGCAACGTCGGAATCCAGGAGAAGGCACTGGAATGGATCATCTCCTTCCTCGCCGGAAGGACACAGAGAGTCCGCCTCCCCCCGTTCAGGTCAGAAGCCACCGAAGTCATCTGCGGCGTTCCTCAAGGCTCCTCGCTCAGCCCAACCCTCTTCAATGTCTACATGAGCCCCCTCGCTGCCATCGCACGCCAGCACAACCTCAACATCATCTCCTACGCCGACGACACCCAGCTGATCCTCTCCCTCACCAACGACCCCGCCACCGACAGAGCCAACCTACACGAAGGGATGACAGACGTAGCCAAGTGGATGATGAACAGTCGCCTGAAACTGAACTCGGACAAGACGGAAGTCCTCATCCTGGGATCTTCACCCTCCACTTGGGACGACTCCTGGTGGCCCCCCGCCCTAGGCAGCGCGCCCAAACCAACAGACCACGCACGCAACCTGGGCTTCATCCTGGAATCCTCCCTCTCAATGACCAGACAAATCAACGCTGTCTCCTCGTCATGCTTCAACATCCTGCGCATGCTACGTAAGATCTTCCGGTGGATCCCCACCGAGACCAGGAAGACGGTCACCCAGGCCCTCGTCACCAGCCGTCTGGACTACGGCAACTCCCTCTACGCCGGTACCACCGCCTAACTCCAGAAGAGACTCCAGCGGATCCAGAACGCCTCAGCACGACTCATCCTGGACATCCCCCGTCGCAGCCACATCTCCGGACACCTGAGAGACCTGCACTGGCTCCCGGTCAACAAGAGAATCACCTTCCGTCTCCTCACCCACGCACACAAAGCCCTACACAACCAAGGCCCCGGATACCTCACAGCCGCCTCAACTTCTACGCTCCCACACGCCGACTTCGATCGACCGGCCACGCCCTCGCCGCTGTCCCCCGCGTCCGAAGAGCCACCAGAGGGGGAAGGTCCTTCTCCTACCTGGCCGCCAAGACTTGGAACTCCCTCCCGACCCACCTCCGCCTGACCCAGGACCACCTCGCCTTCAGGAAGCAGCTCAAGACCTGGCTGTTCGAGCAGTAGCGGACCCCCCCTCCCCTAGCGCCTTGAGACCCTCCGGGTGAGTAGTGCGCTATATAAATGCTATGATTGATTGATTGATATGGTGAGGGGGGGGCGTCCCTGCAGGTCCTTGGCCAGTCAACTACAGGACAGGGCTTCTCACCTTCCAATTGAGCGTATTATAGATATGGACGGACAGACACATTACTCCTCGACTGCCATAGTTGAACAATTTCGGAAATTTTATGCTGCTCTTTATTCTTCCGGGCCGGATGGACGAAAAGGCCATGAATGACTATTTAGACGACATTGCCTGTGCATGGCTCTCAGATGTGCACTGGAAATATCTCAGTCTCCCATTAGATGTGGCGGACGTGAAAGACGCTATTATGTGTCTCCCGAACGGCAAAGCTCCTGGACCTGACGGTCTTACTGCAGAATTCTATAAGGCACATGCCGACCTGCTGGCTCCCTATCTTTTAGCGATGTACGCAGAAGCGTATGACTCTGGTCGGTTCGCCCCCTCTCTACGTCAGGCTATGATTATTACTTTATTGAAAAAGGACAAATCTACAGACTCGTACCGTCCCCTATCTCTTATAAACTTGGATGCCAAGATACTGGCGAAAATTCTTGCCATTAAGCTACAGCCCCTATGCCACTGTTGGTGCTCCCAGAACAAGCAGGGTTTATCCCTGACCGTTCTACCTCCCTCAACCTACGTATCATTTTTGCCATGCTACATATCCTTAATCCTGACTTGCCGGCTGTTGCAGTGCTTTTGGATGCCGCAAAGGCATTTGATTCCATAGAATGGCGGTACATGATGCACATCTTACACAGAATGGGTTTTCCCCAGGTCTTTCTTCGCTTTATTCAGATACTGTATACTGAGCCATCTGCGAGGGTCCGAGTGGGCGGCAGCACGTCAGACCCATTTGACAAAGGATGGGGCATGCGTCAGGTCTGCCCCCTTTCCCCACTCCTATTCGCCATCGTGCTTCAACCTTTGGCGTGTAAGATCCGGCAAACACACAGAGTGGCGGCCCTCAATTTTCACAACAGGCCGGTGGGGATTTCAATGTATGCGGACGATATGGTCCTCTACATTCGGGAACTGCAGCAGTATCTCTCCCCAGTCCTTCGCGAATACGTCAAATTCGGCCTCTTTTCTGGTCTCCATATAAACTGGGACAAATCTGTTATTGTTCCACTGACAAAGGTCACCACGTCTCCTGCAGTTGAGTACCCACTGGTTTGGTCCGCGGACCCCGTCAAATACGTAGGTGTATGGATACACTGAGACCCCGGGGTGGTGATTAATGAGAATTATGGTCAAGCATATGCAGCGTTGGTTACACAAGTTGACAGGTGGCTCTGTCTTCCGTTATCGCTGGCGGATCGGATATCCATTGTAAAGATGGTCATCTTGCCTACATTTTTTTATTTATTCTATAACGTACCAGTCCCACTGACTAGGCATTTTTTTAAACTGTTCAAACTCAACTGTTGCGACTAGTACGGGGACCAAGCAACCGAGAATTAGCTGGCAAACACTGTTGTTGACGTACGAGAAAGGAGGGTTTAATGCTCCAGATTTTTATGTCTATTACTTGTGTAGCCAGGCCCAGTATATATATTATTGGTATAAACCGCACAAATTTATCCCACATGTCACAGTTAAGGAGGGTGACGCCCACCCCGTCTCTCTGTACAGTATAATTATGCGTGTTAACAGGCATACACCTAGAGAGGAGATTAACACAATTGATGTCACGATTGGGCTTGGCAGGCAATCGGACAGCGTACAAATAAACTTCCTCTGTATGCACCTGCACTACCCATAGCTGGACATGCCGCATTGTCAGTGGCTCAGGATTGGGGATCCGTCACGGCACTTCGTGAATCATGCATTGCACATATGAGCGATTTGTTCCCAGAGGGGTCATACATTACAGGGGAGGACCTATCTTACATACAATAATACCACACTTTTATTTCAGTTTACATGTTACCGGCTACGGCGGGTGGTGAGGGAGCATTACCCTAGCTTTCCAGATGAGCCAGCGACACTGGTGGCCCTACAACTGGTGATCACAGCCTCGACGAGAAGGAAGCTGGTCACTAAGCTTTACAAGGCAATACAAGCTGATACTCCGCACGACACTGCTACTAGTTTGGCTCGCTGGAACAATGCAATAGACCCACCTATCACTGAGGTAGAATGGGAGCAAGTATGCTTGATGACGGGACGCCTGACGTCCAACAATAACCTCCGCATTATTCACCTAAAATGTCTTTATCAAATATATCATACTCCTCACAAGTTGTGGAAGATGGGACACAGAGCATCAGACGGGTGTAAAAGGTGTGGTGCAGCTGGGGCTGATTTTCTTCACTTAGCATGGCAATGCGGGCGAGTCCTCAGTTATTGGGAGAAGGTCTTAGCTCTCCTCACTACTATGACGGGCCTGAAATTTCACAACACCCCGTTGGTATGTCTACTGGGTCATGTCCCTCAGATCAAAGGTATAGTGGGGAGGTTTGTACGGGTGGCTTTGCTCTTGGCAAAGAGACAGACTTTGTTCTCATGGGAAAGCCGGTTGAGTCCCAATGCGGACGGCTGGCTGAAAGACATGGTGTACTGCAGAGAACAATTGGAGACATATGCCGAGGAACTCCCACGCTCATCGCGGCCCAAGGATATATGGGCCCCCCTGCGGGAATATCTATTGACTTGCAGTGAAATGGACTTTGAGTGAGACGCACATGTGATTAGTAGGTTGTCAATAATACTCACAGAGCCTGGACGTTATATACCATCCTTGCATGCTGGGGTTTGGGTGTATTGAAGTGTGTGGCAGCCCATTGTATACGGTTATCTGTATAGTGCTTGCAATCATTAGCTGATTAATGTAACCTTTGGCTTTGTTATGTTCGAGTTCACGGAGCGTTACTTTGCTGGTATTCGGGGATTTGATATGAACATGCTGTATGCTTATGGTATGCTCAATACAAGTTTCATAAATAAAAAACAAACAAAAAAAAACTTCAAATGGGCATGCCCTGTCACAAGCAGATGCATAGGTAACATCTGACCCTGCCCCCTTTTTTTGTCCTTCTAGTCAGCTGAGTACCAATCTCAGTGGGAGAGGAGCTGTCCACAGAAGTAGTTTTGAGTGACCAATGGAAGGAATTGCTCATTTCCATGGCTACATCTCTAGGTTGGGCATACAAACTCTGTACAGAGGACAAAAGGTTCTGCCATCTTGGTTTTAAGAAGAGAGGGACAATGTGGAATTGTTTGCTGATGACAAGCTTGAAATATTGCAAATGTGGGTAGGTTACCCCTGAAAATGTTTATCCTATTAGTCAGGGAGGGGCTAGGAGTCACCCGCACCCTCAGGTTACTGCCAGCCATATATGTAACACCCCTGACCTCTCCTGAGAACACTACTGGATCTGTGGAAGACAGAAGAACGAAAGGAACTAGCCCTGGGAATAAAATTACGCTCTGCTAGTGGAGTTAGCGGAATTTAGGAACCTGACTAAGTACCCAAGAAAATCTGGATTCTGTTTCATGGCAGAATTTATTTTTGGTTGGTGCACTCAAGCTGAGTTTCTGCATGTGCTGCGGAGTGTGACGAGTCTTGCTGAGCACTCGTGAGCACTGGCGATATTTGGTGGCCAGACACGGGCGACAGTGAGACTTGCTGACCACCTGCAAGTGCTCGCGAGACTTGCCAGCTGCTAGAGCTACTTTAGGCCATGCCTGCAACATCTCAAACCTTTTTTCTAAAGCCAGCAAGCACGAGAGAGTGCAAGTGACCTTGTGTGCAATTTAGAGCCAGAGAACACACAGCGCATTGCTAAACATCACAAACGTAGTACAAATGTGTACGATGAGCAGTTCCAACCGCTCGCTGAATTCTGCAGAGTCTTGCTGAATTCTTGGGGCACTCCTTGGTATTTCACACAGCAGAACTCTGCAAACTCTGCCTAGGCCTAGACAATTCCTTCTGTTGATGCTGGTAAGGAGAACCATCAGGGATGTACCTGCTCCCACTTGTGCTCAGGACTAACAAGTGGCCTGGACTCTGAAGGACAGTTGGCTAAGCATATGTCAAGCTACAGGGACACAAAAGTTGCTAGAAGTACACTATCCTGGAGACCCCCAGCTGACAAGTTTCGACTGGACCTGCTCTGGACCCTGTAGGAGTGAGTCCTGACACCCAAGTACTGTTCTGGAGGCCCTGAAGCCCTTGGCTGGCATTAGGGTGTATTCTTCCTGCCTAATAATAGAAACTGGGGCTTAGATACTTTCTACAAACATTTTGCCAGGGGTCCACCAAGGGACTAGGACCAACCTGCCAGCCAATCTACGAAGGGTGCATCACCAGTAGGCTTGGCTTTGCCATGGCTCCCACTACAGCCTCCACTTGATGGTAAAAGCTTGAGTATAAGACCACTTCAACTCCATATAGCAGTTCCCACGACACCGATGTCATCAAGGACCTGATCGACACTGTGACCTCCAAGGCATGAAAACTTGAACTTCTCCCATCGGGGCTATCAGAAGTTCAGAACCAAAGATATATTTTTAAAGTTTCAAGAGGAGCAGAGGCACAAAGCACCAAAGATGATCTAAGGAAGCGATAGACCGGAACCTAGGCATGATTTGAGGATGACCGTGATGGAACCTTGGTCAGATACACCAAGAGGATTTATCCTGTTAAAAAGTCTGAAACTCAAGTTTGATAAAGTCCCACTTAAGAGGGAGACAGTGTCACTTGTTTTCAGAAATCAGTTAAAATGTCTTCCGAGTCTCAATGCAGAAAGGTTCTTTGTCAATTTTTTAGAAAACAAATTCTCCCTCAGCGAGCCGCCTCTGAAACTGTAGCTACCACTGTGGAATTGAAGGCCAGATACTTGAAGCGTGTTGGTTCCACTGGATCACAGGAAGTTTGCAGATTTCTCACTGAAAATGTTTTACATTCCTACACAGAATAGGACTTAATTGATGTTTCAGAGGTGCTGAGGGCTTTGAGTGGGACATAGCTGAAATGCAATCCAATGCAGTGAAACTGCTGTCATGTACTTTTTCTGCGGTTCCCGCTGGAATTCTGGAGGAAGAGTTTTCAAAACTTTCCAAAGTTTCTTCATGAGTTCAAGCAACTACAGAAGTACACTTCCAATGCAACATGGACATCAGGGGAAGGCACACAAAGAATCTCAGGGTGTTAGGCAGAGGCAAGCAGAAAACTTCAGTCCAAGTTCAGTTGCAATTGATCAGCATAGCACTTTATGTAGCTTATTATGTCTCTCTAGCCACACAGGAAGCCAACCAACTAATTATTTGAGTCAACTCCATTTCTTGGGTACAAGAGAGCAGGCCCAGTCCTCCAGGTCTTTTCTCAGGCCACATACAGCAGCTCCAGTCCTCTTCTGATTTTCTGCAGGTCCAGTAAGTGTTCTAAGTATGGTGCCTGGGGTTGACACATTTATACCTGGCTCCAGCTAGTGAGTGGGGATGACTCCTGGGCACTCCCTAATATGTGAATATATTCACCATACATGTTTGTTGAGAAGGCTTTCTTGGTCATGCTCAAACAGTCAAAACAAAAGAGTGGCCATGCTCATGGACCCCACCCCCAATGTTGTGTTAACATACATTTATACAGTATATCAGCAGTTTCCATGACAGTGCTGCATGGTAAGAAAGTATGAGATCACATTGCATTTTGCCAACCAAGATCATATGTCCTTCATTGACCATTCCTCTCCTTCATTGTGCTTTAATGGATCAGAGTCATCATAGCTCTGTCCCTCCACTACAAAATGTTTTTGGTTGTTTTGAGACCCAGGCCTTTCTAGCATGATAACCAACAGTCCTCCCAAAGTGAAAGTTTCAATAGAAGATACAGCTAACCGAACTGTAGTGAGGTATTGTTGTTTTACTTTGTTAAAAATCATAATAATTACTTAAGAGGCCACCAGTGCCTGGGGTTAGCAGTGCCATTGCAATGGAGAAGGCCCAGGAGGATGTTGGACGGAAAGGAGTCCCAGCGGTGGCACGGACAGGGGATGGTGGTAGGTCACATTGCTTGCCTATTGACAAATTAAGTATAATGTACTTGTTAATTAAGGCAGATATCCCACCCATCATCATTCATCACCTCCCTGCCCATGGCATTTCACCACCCATGACCAAACTGCAGCATGGTCCAATTGAGCACTATATTGTTGGCTGTGCAATGTGCATCTGCTTCAGTAATTGTGGCATTACAATTTTTTCAATGCATTACAAAACCTCTACCTAGCGTAATCCCTCTAACTTACCTTGCAGTAGAGTAACTTTCCCTACTGCCAAGTGAAAGTATTAGTTGAAAATATTTTGTAACGGAGGGCATAAAGTAAAGTGGGAGAAAAGTGGGATTAAGTGCCTGATTTAAAGTTTGATGGATGGGATACTCTGTGACAAAGGTTCCTAAAAGTATATATATCCCGTTCCCTTTCCTATATTGCAGCGCATATTTTTTCCACTGTTTACTTAATGCAGACAGGATATTAACACTTGGACGTGAAGTGTGTGGCGTAGTAATATTATCAATCATGTGCCTCTTTGGAGTCAGGGTAGAATTGAAAAGGCAGTTGGAGAAGAGGAGGGTCATTGGATTTAAAGTAAGATAATAAATTGTCCATTACAGCTGCCCCAGCTGCACATTGCAGAGAACACCAGACACGGCGCTAGAATTCCCCCATTAACGTTTCACAGCAAAAGGAGAATACTAATAATTGTTGCATATATTCCTTACTCATTATTGAGAGGTACGTTTTCTTTTTACACACAAAGGGGTTGATTCCCATTCGGTAAAGAAAACCTTCTGACGATTCGTATTCGTAGCCGTTCCGTACGAATCGTACAAATCCGTACGAATCGCGTAGTACGATCCGTTTCCTAAAAATACGTCTGAATCCTTGTGAACCGTACAAAAATCATGCGATAATCCATACGACACGGACTCGGGAAATAAACCGTACAATTCGTAAACATGCTGTACGACCCGACAAGTACGATCCAGACAGGGGACCGATAACGGGATTCGTACGGAAAAACATTGTCCCATATGAACTGCGATTTGTACGGAAAACATCGCGTATGAGCGAGGCGCACAATCAAATACGATTCGAAGTCCCCCCTGAACGAAGCGCATGCGAACCCAGTATAAACGTTGCGCCTGAGAGAGCCACACAAACAAAAACGATAAAACCCCCCCCTGAACAAAGCCACGCGAATACCGGAAAAACGTCGCATATGAGTGCGCCACAAAAGCAAATACGAATCGAACCCCCCCTGAATGAAGCGCTCCCGAACCCCGGAAAAATGTCACGTATGAGCGACCCACAAAAGCAAATACGAATCGAACCCCCCCTGAACGAAGCGCACGCGAACCCCAGAAATACATCATATATGAGCAAGCCACAAAAGCAAATAAGAATCGAACACCCCCAGAACGAAGTGCACGCAAACCAATTAAAACAGCACAAGGAGGGTGCAAACGACTTGCACAACACCACAAAACATATCTCCTGTGTACAAACCATTGGAAATTAATGTCCTGGTCAGATCTAAACAGGCAAACTGAGGGCCTAACTCAGATCCACCCCTTATAACACACCCACCAAAATTTCAAACTAAGCCCCACCCACAAATGGACCAATAAAAAGGGCCCACACACACAAACCATGATCCTTTGCAACACACCCATTTAGCCACAGAGACAGACAACACACAAACAACTGCACGCATCCACCTTCACACATATGCCCCAATCATATACAGACCCACACCACCCCATTCACAATCATACCCACACACCCACATCCATACACACCCTCACCCCACCCCCATCACAATCACCCCACACCATGTCCGCACAGAAGAATCCAAAGTTCACAAAGGAGGAGATGGAGATCCTTGTAGATGAAGTCATCAGAGTCGAGCCACAGCTGTTTGGTGCATTGGTCAGACAGACCAGCATAGCGGAGAAAACACGCATGTGGGAGAGGATCGTCAATAAGGTGAATGCTGTTGCACCCATCAGACGCACAAGGAAGGATTGCCAGGCCAGGTGGTACGATCTGCGGAGAATGGTCAAGCGGAAGATGGATGAGGACTATGCCCAGAGCCAGCACACTGGAGGTGGTGGTCCCCGCAGACCAGTACAATACCATCCCTCGAAGGACAAGGTCATGGCCCTGCTACCACCGGTGGGAGTAGATGGCATTGAAAGAGTTGTAGAGCCTGGTGAGTATACAAACAACTCATGTAACATGGGAGTAATGGCATCTACACTCCAAGTATAAAAAATACCCGCAACAAGAGCCAAGCGCCAGCTGCCGATAACTACAGGCAAAAATATTGCAAATGCCACTAACATGTGTATGTCCCATTGACAAACCAAGGCAATGCCATGTCTCATGCTACAGGAAGCACAGACCAAAGAATAGATGTCCAGTATTCTGGGAGGGTGGGTGTCACTAAATGCATTGTGGGACCCCAAATCACACCCAATTCCCTGTGTGTCCGCAGGGGGGTGCGAGTGGGCTCCTGGGCCCCCATGGATCACCAGTGTCTCTGGTGTCAGCCCAATCAGGGCCAGGCCTTGTCCATCATGCTTTACAGATGGTCCCATTGTCCCAGGTGGCAGCACCCTACATTGGGTGGGAAGGGTGCAAGGGGGTTGCCCAGAATTCTGCAAGACTGAGGGGAGGAGGGTGCAAGGCAGAGGGCCTGAAGGGAGCAATGTGGAGGGTGAGAAGGGTGCAAGGCAGAGGGCCACAAGGGTGCAAGGCAGAGTGTGAGAAGGGTGCAAGGCAGAGGGCCTGAAGGGAGCAAGGCGGAGGGTGAGAAGAGTGCAAGGCAGAGGGCCAGAAGGGTGCAAGATAGAGTGTGAGAAGGGTGAAAGGCAGAGGGCCTGATGGGAGCAAGGCAGAGGGTGAGAATGGTACAAGGCAGAGGGCTAGAAGGGTGCAAGGCAGAGGGCCAGAAGGGTGCAAGGCGTAGTGTGAGAAGGGTGCAAGGCAGAGGGCCTGAAGGGAGCTAGGCGGAGGGTGAGAATGGTGCAAGGCGGAGGGTGAGAAGGGTGCAAGGCGGAGGGTGAGAAGGTTGCAAGGGGTAGGTTGAGAAATGTGCAAGGCAGAGGGTGAGAAGTGTGCAAGGGGTAGGGTGAGAAGTGTGCAAGGGGTAGGGTTAGAACTGGGCAAGTGGTAGGCTTCTTACATGCCGCCGTTGCGTCACCTCTGTGACACTGCTGTGGCACAAAAGAGGCGCCATGGTGCTGGTAATTTACAAGGTGATGCATCTGGGAGATGTGTGAGGTTCTAAAGCCCTGCTCCACAAGTAGGTATACTGGCATGGGGGGGGGGGTAATGGCGCAGGTACGCCTCCCAAAAGTGGCTTTGTGAAATCTACAAGATTCCACTCTGTCACTCATGAGCACATGCTGCGTCAAAACTCTGTGCATGGCTGATGCAGGCATAAGGAATGAAGCAACATCGTGCAGATAGGGCCCCACAGACCATTGCTGGAGCTGTCTTGCACTGGTGACGCTCCTCCAGCAATGCGCCTACCTATACAGCACAGATGTGTGACGCAGCTGACCCATTTTTTCCAAAATGGTAATCCACAATGTGAATGCGTAGCATCTGTGCTGGCATAGGTGTGGTGCACAATGACTGGTGAATCCCAGCTGATATGCAGGGCGGTGCCACTTATAGTAAATATGCCCCCCCATGTCAATGACTCATGAGCACATATCAATCCGACCCCACAACATACCAATCCACAAGTGATCATTGAGGACAATCCAAAGCATGGACAACTACCAGGTGGAACAGTGCCAACTACAATGTGTATGAGAAATGGATGTTGCATTACATGGCATTAACATTGTCTGTCTCTCACACCCAAAGGGCAACGTGTGGAATTGAACCCCAATGATGGGGAAGACAATTCCCAGTCCCAGGCTCCGTAGGAACTTCATCCCACCGACAGCGATGCCTCTCACCACTTCATGGATGATCCCGACCGACCTGGCACCTCTGGTGCCCCAATCGGTACAGCATCTGGATCAGGCACACCTGCGCCAACCACCACCACCACTCCCACCACATCCCAGCAGACAGCTCGAAGCCCTGGCCACACTCAAGAACTGAGCCAGTCTGACAAAGAGGGACAAGGTTCGATGGGCACCCAGGAGGGGGAAGACAACACCACCACTGCCATCACTCAGGGGTCCCATCCAGCCGATGTGCCCACAACGGCAGGCCAGGCTGGTGTGGGCAGGGGTGGCGGGAGTGGAAGCAGGCAGAGGCGAGAACCTGACCAGACAGCTGCAGGTCCCGGTATGTCTGAGCTCCGACACATCATGGAGGCATACCGGCGGGAAACCAGGGAGTTCAGCCAGGTGGTGGGGGCCCTCACAGAGATAACCTTCAGGCCGAGCAACATGCCAGTCAACAACAACACCAAGGACGGATGGAGGCAAGACTGGCTGAGCTCCTGGCGGTGCAAAGGGACATTAACCATTCACTCCGTCGGATTGCTGACAACATGCAGCACCCTCCCTGTGTCACCAGGCAAGACACTTCAAGGCAAAGACGGCCAACAGGCACAGGGAGGGAGGAGGAGGAGGAATCATCCGACGGAGCGTCCCGTGCATTGTCAAGGCCTGCACATGAGAGTCCCCCAAGGAAGGTGGGTCGTCCACGGAAGACACACTGAGAGGCAGCGGGCCATGTGCATCTCCCAGGAAACCTGGTCTGGCACCTGGAGTCTTTGTGCAACAGCATCACCTCATTGACTGCCCTACTCTCCCACATGGACTTGCTGGTTGCAGTCTGACCAATGATGCCAAGCACTGTGGTCTTGACTCTGGTGACTCAAACTGCAAGGCATCACATCTCCTTTTGTGAACTTTGGATTCCCCTCCTTTTTGTACAGCACCCATCACAAACTCACGTTTCCCGCACAAGAACGATAAATAAAAACAAACAACAGTACTGTAATTGATGTTGCTGTCTTTTACCATCATTCTACAACGTACGTGTGGGGATATGTGAAAGTATGCCACAGTGTGGAACAAACTTGACCCATCCATACACTGGGATCTGAGTCCGGTCGAGGACACACATAGGTCACAATGTATCATCAAATACATACATGGAGCGCTATACTCACCTGTGATGGTTTCAATCTGCTAAGGGGGGGAGGTCTGCCATACTGCTCAGACATACAGTTTTGGTAGAGTGTAATGAAGGTGTAGAGGTCATGGGTCATGTGGAGGTGCCCAGGGAAGGAGTACCAGGTCTGTTTGGTGAGGTGGGAGAACTATCTTCCGCATGCAGTTGTACAGTGGATGTGAAGAATGGTGCACAGGGCAAGGTTGGCTGGACGGAGTTGGGGCAATGGGGTGTTGGATGGGAGACGTCCATGTTCGTCTCCGGGGCTGGGGTTGTGGAGTGCCTCCTGAGTGTGGCTGAGGAGTATGAAGGTGATCCTGCTGTTGAGAGTGAGCCTATTGTAGGTATCTCAGGTGGACAGTCATGTGGCTGTGGCAGGGGATGCTGAGGATGCGGTGTGCTGATGCACCCTGTATGTGCACAAATCTCCTGGAGTCTGGCTGTTGTTCCTGGGTAGAGGGTTTTGCTGTAGTACAGCTGGCTGTTGTTGTGTACCTGGGTGACCGTCTGTCTTGACTAGGAGTCGATCTATCTGATGAACATTTGCTGCATGCGGAGGGACTTGCAGCATGAGGTAGAGATGGTTTTCATTTCCATGGTTATTGTGAGCGAGGAGTGTACGATGAGCACCTGCTTGCCTGTGTGGCCAATGCGTGCTTGTACGCTGCCGAGGCTGCTGTGACACAAGGAGTTGTCCCAGCCGTAAGGGGACGTTCCTCAGATGATGAGCCCAGTCTTATCCAAGTCCAGCCTCATGTGGCTGAGGTACCTCCATATGTCAATGAACCTCATGCCTTCTTGAATGTTGGATCTGGGAGTGGCTGGGTCTTTGGTGAGGCTGAGGAGCAGCTGGGTTTCAATGGCAGAAGACATGATGATGAGATTGTGTGCGCATGTAATGTTGGCGAGGGGGGTCATGGAGATAATGTAGATAGTCACACTGCGAGATGACGACTGAGTCCGATTACCCCAGTGTACTACGTGCTGAAGGGGGGCAGACTCCCTGGGCCTTGCTGGTGAGGTACTTGGGGCTTTCATCCGGGCTCTTCCTCTGGATCCCAGTATTGGAGATGTGTGATCTGACACCGTGGTACCACATGGTGTAGAATGATGGATGAGAAGTCAATGGGGTGAGGGTGGTGTACTCACCATTGTTGAGCACGGTCCAAGGTGGTGTTGGCGGTGGCAATGAGAACTGTTGCAATGGGGTTATTACTGAGGAAGATGGTCTGATGCGGTTTGCCTGGAGATGTTTACTTGGAGTGAGATGGTCAGTTGCTTGTTGACTGTCTTCTTGATGACATTTGCCGGGTAGGGAAGCAGGGTGACGTTCCAGGCGATCCTGCGGTACAGCCGTACGTCGTCAAAGAAGGGCCTGGCTTCCTGCATGCCTACAGCTCCCATGGAAAGTGGCATACTCAAAGGAGACATTCATGATGTCCCGGAGGTGGGCCTGAAGGATGGTGTATGCTGTGATAGAGATGTTGTGTGGGAAGGGTCCAGATGGAGAGCTGGAGTGGATGGTGTACATGAGCCGGGTGGTGTCTTTGCTGCTGATGGGAGTCCTGGACCTGAGGGGGGGGATGTCCTGTGGAAAAAGCGCTGACTGCCTCAGTGTGGCGAGGCTGTCGTGTACGTCCATGAGTTTGCAGTGGTAGTAAGTTCCAAGGGATCCCCTTGGCCTTGCAAGGATGGGATGTCTCTTGGATGGAGAGCTGGGTCGGATAGTTCTCTTACAATGCTGATGAGGTCATTCATGTTGTGTGTGTTGGTGCCTAGGCCATACCTGGAGGTTGTCCTCTTGTCCGTGCTGATGATATGGTGATGTCTGTGTGTTGTGGATTTCAGGGCAGAAAGGTAACTGATGGCTGCTTGTTTTACAAGGTTTGCACATGAGTCTGGCTAGATGTCTATGAGTCCAGTAGGTCTGCCTTGTCCCTGGTGGCTTAACTGTTGTTGTGCTTCACAGGAAATTCTGCCAATGTGGACAGAGTGTTGGGTCAGTCGCTGATCCAGTGTGTGCGGTAGCAGGGTGTGGCTGTGTCGTTGGTTGGAGTGTCCTGTGTGAGGGTGCCACACAGCTTGTTTATATTGACTTTGGTCAATTGTTCTTGGTGGATCTGTAATGGAGTGTGGTACAATGTGTTGTTTTTGGGCAACTGGATGCAAATGTTGCTGTACAAATGTAGGATGGTGCTATGGTTGTCCTCCAGCTAGGAGTTGCTGTATCCTTGACCCATGTTGTCTGTGTAGGTGAGGGCCTACGTGCTGATGTACTTGTACAATGTCTGAGGACTAATCTGTAAAGCCGTTTCCCATCTCAGTGGTCTCAGTATATTTTACACATTTTCATTTGAAGCCTCTCTGCTCTAATTGCAGATGTGTAAATCCCGTTACCCTACTGATCCCTTTCCCGCCAAGCTATACCACATCCTTGCAAAGTGTCCCAATCACTATTTAAGCTCCATCTGGAACCTTTCCCTCAAATTGTGCTCTAATCTGGATGTGTGGAGACACGTGTTCCTCCTGCCCATCTTAAGGAAAGCCAACGCAGATCCTCCTTGCAATCATAGACCTAACTCTCACGTACCAGCTCCGGCCAAGCTTTAAGTGAACAATTCCTTGCAGCAACTGATGGCCTTTGTTGAAGATAATAGCCTCCTTCATGACTATCAATCCAGCTACAACCCCATATATAGTACGGATTTGGCCCTCATTGAAATGACAGACTCTATACGCTGGGAGGTTGACCAAGGTTCCAAGGCGGTGTTGGTGCTGTTAGACTTGTCTACAGCATTTGACACCGTTGCCCATCCCTTTCTTCTGAACCTCCTTAAGACCATAGGCGTGGTTGGCTTCATGGTGAACTGTATATCTTCCATACTATCTGACTGCACACAGCAGGTCCAGACCTATCCATCCATCTCTACAGTCAAATCACTGAAGTGGAGCGTGCTGCTGGTCTCTGCTCTGAGCCCTCTGTCTTGCAATAGTTACTTAACCCCACTGGCTGCATCGATTGCCATGTCAGAAGTCCAAATCATATCATATGCTGATGAGCCTCAGCTGCTATTCACCTAGAATGCTGTGTGTGCCGCTAACTTTTGACAAACTAGAAAATATTCTCTAGATTATTGTGGCCAAGATGTACCACAATTTCTGAGAACTTAATACAGTTAACTCAGAGTTCCTCTTCATTTAACCAACCTTCTCCCCTCTCTTCCAATCTGTGGTGGCCAGAGGAACTGGCCATTGCTCCGGCACACAAGGACGTGGTTAGGAATCTGGGAGTAAGATGGGACAATCAGCTATCCCTTTCCACACAAGTACAATAAGCGGGTGCCGATTGTATTCGCAAGATTAAAATCATCAAGAGAATTATACACTATCTGCACATTGTAATCCGGAAAACAGTGCTTCACGCATTGATTACCTACCATTTACACTACGTGAAAGTCTCATACGTACGTCTCACATTAGGCTTGCTCCGTATACTGCAGACGGGGAAAAAGTGCTGCTGCCTGCCTGGTATGTTGAGTCTCACTTTGACATCATATCTCCCCCTGTCAAAGACTACTCCATTGGCTGACACAAATAGAATTCAATGCGCTTACACTCGTCTTCTGGGCAGGACAAGGCCGTGATCCGGTCTACCTTAGGAGGAGACTGCGTCCCTATTGTCAATCACGATCTTTACATTCCAATGACAAGCACTTGCTCATTAGTCCTTGCTTAGCTAAACCTAGATCAGGAGATAAAACCTCTGAGGTAGGAACCACCCAATTTTGGACTAAGCTACCTCTTCCGCTGCGTCTGATTCCGTAGGAATGTGATTCTCGCTAAGCCATTAAGACCTGGATGTTTAGCTAGCTAGATTAGTTGCTCTTCCGTATGCTGCCTCATTTTCGGCACACTACAGTGCTGGGACAACCCCGTTGGCTTACATGTGCGCTCAATACATGACTATTAAAATAATTGTAGATGGCTTAGCAGAATTGTGGGTGTAGGCCTGGAGATCTGTAGATGATAGTTAGACTGAGGGTGGTCTGCGGGTTGGTGTGAAACCTGAAGTGCAGATGTTTGACAATGCTGAGTGTATCCTTGGTGTAGTATGTGACTCTGAGGGGGTAATTATGATGAAATTTCTAGTCATCGTCCTGGAGTGTTGGTGTGGTCCCTGTGGGTGATCTCGTATCCATCTGTGATGGCAATGTTGATGTATTGTGCTGAGGATGCGTTCAACCAGGTCACTGTAATGAAGGAGATGTGTGGGGCTGTTGTGTTGACTGAGGTGACAGAGTCCAATGGCATGCTGGATTATGTAGCGGGTGTGCAGTAGGAGGCGCATGACCTGGTTGTACGGACATGGTCTGTCATGCAGGGCAGCACGTTGTTGGCAGTAGGAGTTGCACACACAGCCAGCAAAGCTGTAATGGTTGCGCTTAGGTGTTGCCTGATAGCAGGTGGATGAATGTCTTGTGTTCCCTGTTTTGAGGGTGTCTGGAGCATGAGTCTGTTGTGTTACCTGCGTCATGGAAGGACCAGAGGGTCTTGCACTGTGCACGTTGCAGGCGCAGATGGTCCTGCCTTAGGCACGGATGTGGCACAACAGTGGCACTGACTGATGCCTGCATTAAGATTGGGTGGAGGGAGGGAGGGAGGAGCATCTGGGAGGTATGTGTGTTGCAGAATCAGGGCACTCGGTGGAGTGATGCCGCAGGGGAGGCAGCAGCAGGAATGCATGAACACATGATGGTGGAAGGGGTGAGACACCATGCAAAAACTAGCACAGAAAGAGAAGAAGTATTGAAAGGCACAATGTAACTGGTGTATGGAAAGGAAGTAGTGTCTGGTTACTCATGGGTCACAGTCCTGAAATGGAAGAACAATCACCATAAATGTCGGGCACAGGATCAGGCACCAAAAGGCCAAGCTGCGCACAGGACACACAGCGTCAGCCTGTGTGGGCTTCCCGTTGTGTGTAGCAAGCGGCAACAATACTTACACAACCATGTACTTCATGCACAATATGGATCATTATCTATGATGAACACCATGCATGTTGCCACAGTACACATACTCCAATATGCACAATCTTTGTCAATTATGCCATAGATGACTCATGCAAACTGGCAAGAGTTCTGCGGTCACTGTGATGATGCACATTGTACTGTGTGGGAGACATTTGCTATACAAATGGATTAAGTTTGTGTGGCCCCATGCTGCTTTAGCCAATGTCCATGTCCAGTCCCATTGCTCAGAACAAAATAACACTCATGCAAGGAGTTTACCTGTGATTCTGGTGAGACAATGTGCACACGGCAACCTGGGACTGTTGTTTCCTTGATTCCTCATAAAGGTGCGATGATCATTGTGGTCCACCTCCTGATAGCCCCTTGGTCTGAGTATAAATTACTGACTCAATAGGGTGATAAGGTGAGGGAAGGAAAGGAAGGGAACAGCAGGGAGGGAGATCTGAAACAAAGATAAACAAGCATAAGCATTCAACACATCTTGAAACTGATTCACAGAATACCTCAGGACCTAGACTGTAACCGTTACACGTGTAAAGGAAAACAACAGCCACAGTATCATACTTGGCATCACAGTAATGAAAATTATACTAGATCTGATTTTTCAACATGGAGACATAAAAGGTAGCAGAGTTTTTCAGCCAAAATGAAGGGTGTATAACGCTGTGCAGGATGCTTCTATGTAATTAGAGCCATGCAGTAACGAAGGTACTCACAGTGTATGAATAATGCTCCAATGTTAAAAAATACTAAAGCGCTGCAGTGGTACTCACACAAAGGCAACAATCCGTAGTTACCCCTGGCAATCAGTGAGGGTCAAGAAGTGAAATTATACATCACCTGCATGAGCCTTAAGAAGCTCATCCAATGAGGGAGGGAATTATGTAAACACAAGGAAGCCCCAAAATAGACAGTCATTGTCTCTTCCAACTGGGCTTTGAAATGCCTAACATAACAAGCTGCTGGTCCGGTAATCAACAGAGAGTAATGAGGAGCAATGCCACAAAACCAACCCTACTCTGACCAGGATGTGCAGCACGCCACAAGAGAATCCTGGAATTGACGTCACCCGACTGGTGCAACGTAAGCGTTTACAATAGCTACAGCACAACGTTGTGATGTCATCAGTGCAACGTTCCTGGCGTCATGGGAATAGAAAGTTAACATCAACTGACCGAAAAGGCTTGCAAAGCAGTGCTCTCCACTGGCCCTGAGGAAGCAACGTGACAGTGACATGACATAGTGGCACAAGGGGCAATGCATCCATACGAACAGACTCACAGGACACTGGACAGAACATGTGGGACATACTCTGGCCCACACCTTCACAACATGGTTGATTACAAATCAAATTGTACTGGCACACAAGATTAAGTGGATGTGCCAAACACATCCTCCTGCACACAGTGATGCTGCAATTCACCATGGAGCCTGTGGTTGTGATCTCCAACACAATATCAACATGTGGAATCCGCAATGTGTCAGGGTTAAGGTTGACACACATTGATGCCTTCACCAGAGTCAATACTCCACAACAGATGACTGTCAAGAATGGTGACTGTCCTTTCATGGGAGTGGTGCAACATGTAATTTGATCCATGGTGATTAGACATGTATGGATGGGTCTTCAACATGCACAGAAACACTTCCCACACATTCCCAAACCATAACAACACAAAAAAGCCTGTTTGGTTCTCTTACCTGAACTGACATTTACACATGTCCGTGCATGGAACGCTGATTCGGTCCATGTTGCAATCATCATGAGGAATAGCAGGAGGACTGAGATGACACAAACAGACAACAGGCACAGCAACCTGGGAAGGAGAGACACACAAGGGCTCACCATTACAAATCTTTGCTAAAGACATGGGCAGGAACAAAACACGAACAATGTAGTACACATGTAAATTTAAAGCTAAGTCATTGTGCATTTCAGTGTGGCATGACATCAGCACTTGCGTGACACATCAGAACACACATCAAAGTGAATATGCATACAGTCAGCTGGACACACAGATTGCAAAACATGCCACTCAATGCTACAAGCTTGCGCACTCATTCGCAGTGACTCACCATTATGAGAAGAAGTTGCGTATGAGCTGACTCCGGATATCATCCTCCTCCTCCTCATCACTTGCATCGTGGCCAAGCCCTTGATCCTGCACAGGTGGATGTTCCTGCTCCTCAAGATCCAGGATGAGTGGGACTGCCTTTTCAACTACCATGTTGTGCATTACAAACCTTGGCTGGGGCATATCGGAGGGATCTGTTGGTCTTATCGAGACACCGGAATCGGCTCTTCAGGAGGCCAAACGCCCGCTCTATCACTCGCCTGGTCTGCCCGTGTGCATTATTGTACCGCTGATCTGCAGCTGTTCTTGGGTTCCGGAGAGGTGTCATCAGCCATGGCATGTTGGGATATCCAGCGTCACCTGCAAATATACATCATGTCAATAAGTGTTTCATGAGATGCAGGCAGAGCTAAAGATATTGAAACACACGGGACACACAGAGTATACCCACCAACAAGACATGCCCGATCGTTGCGCAGCTGCAGCATCATTCTTGGCACCTTGCTACGCCTCATGATGAATGCATCCTGGCACGATCCTGGAAAACGTGCACAAACATGGGAAATCATCATGTTAGCAAGACACACCACCAGGGCATCTATTGAGTGATAGTGTTTCCTGTTGCGGTAAGCCTGTTCCTGAGCCTGTGGTGGCACCAATGCCACATGTGTCCCATCAATGGACCCAATTACATGTGGCATCCCACCCAGGGCATAAAATTCACCCTTGACATCTCTCAACTCTTCAGGAGTAGGAAATCTGTTAAATTCATCAATATGATCCAACATGGCTGCTAACACATCGCGCAAGACACGGCTGAACATTGTTTGGGACATTCCACCTACATCAGCTATGGTTAATTGGAATGTACCTGTGGCAAAAAAGTGGAGGGCTGCCATCACCTTTATCTTAAGGGTCAGCGCAGTAGGATGCCTGTGTTGCGGTTGGAGATGTGGTGCCAGCTTGTTCGTCAAGTCCTGAATCAACGCTCGAGTGAATCTGTAACATCGGATGCAGTCACGTTCCCTCATGGTAGCCAAGTCTGGAAATGGCCTTGGTAGAGGCGGTGCCCTGCAGACATATTTGGAAAGAATGGAGAATAACCGTCAAACAACATCAATGGCAAGGTACATATCACATGCAAAACTGCTACTAGCCATCATGTCACTATGGAGTCTGGTGTGTGCAATACATTCCGTACACATATGCCAGCTTGCTGGCAATCCTATGAAAACCCAGATACACCTATTGTTTGCCTCAATAAACATGACATGCCCTGAAACAGGCTGCCTGTCTGGTCTGAGTGAACAACCCGAGATATCACTTGAGTGACACACGTCACCAATCCTGCAGTGGAAAGTTGTCAACCCATCCCGACAGCTGACTGCAAGGCACATGCACAGATCAGATGGAATATCAAAAGTACATCTCAAACACATAGCGATAAAGGTGTGCATGTGACAAAAAATGACTCAGCCCTTGTCAGGATGCAGACATGTGTGCTTTGGGAAAATTGATGTCTGATGACATCAGACCCAAAAGCTGTAGAAATGCACATGTGGCATGGTGAGCGTACATATGAAACCATTCCCCATCTCAACACAAGCCCATGTTAATGTAGATGCACCAACAGCAGATACAGTTTACGTAACACAAACAACAAGCTCAAGGTTTGACATGACACACACCGGACATAGTCACATAGGGTCATGCTGAGAGTGAAATGTCAAGTGACAAAGTGCCCCGGTCCCTGGCATCATGAGACAGGTGCCCATAGTGATGACTGTGCCATCCCAGTGTAGATGTGCCTGGCTACATCTGCATAATGGTACACATGTGATAAGTGTAAAGGTTATGTTTACCACATAGTGACCCATCACACATGACATGTGTCAAGAGGTCAGCACACATCAATTGTGCAACAAAATCATATGCCCTGTGCTATATCAATGCATGACATACCTAGGTCCTGCACATGTAAGTATGAAACTAAAAGAACTTGGTACACATCCTTGTTTGAAGGGTACCCCTACATCCCTGCCATGTGTGTGCAGCGTCTCACTATTAAAATGGTGCCATATGCGAACGAACCGTACCCCGAACTTTACGTGCGGATGTGTACAACGTCTCACTATTGTAATCATGCCATACGTGAGCGAACCGTACCCCGACATTATGTGCGTGTGTGCGCAGCATCTCACTATTGTAATTGTGCCATACGTGAGCGAACCGTACTCCGGCATTATGTGCGTTTGTGCGCAGCGTGTCACTATTGTAATCGTGCCATACTCGAGCGAACCATACCCCGGCATTACGTGCTTGTGTGCGCAGCGTCTCACTATTGTAATCATGCCATACACAAGCGAACCGTACCCCGACTTTACATGCGTGTGTGCGCAGCGTCTCACTATTGTAATCATGCCATACGTGAGCGAACCGTACCCCGACATTATGTGGGTGTGTGCGCAGCATCTCACTATTGTAATCGTGCCATACTCGAGCGAACCGTACCCCGGCATTACGTGCGTGTGTGCTCAGCGTCTCACTATTGTAATCATGCCATACACGAGCGAACTGTACCCCGACTTTACGTGCGTGTGTGCGCAGCGTCTCACTATTGTAATCTTGCCATACGCGAACGAACCATACCCCGACATTACGTGCGTGTGTGCGCAGCGTCTCACTATTGTAATCGTGCCATACGTGAGCGAACCGTACCCCAACATTACATGCGTGTGTGCGCAGCGTCTCACTATTGTAATCGTGCCATACTCAAGTGAACCCTACCCCGGAATTACGTGCGTGTGTGCACAGCGTCTCACTATTGTAATCGTGCCATCCACGAGCGAACCGTACCCCGACATTACGTGCGTGTGTGCGCAGCGTCTCACTATTGTAATCTTGCCAAACGCGAATGAACCGTACTCCAACATTACGTGCGTGTGTGCGCAGCGTCTCACTATTGTAATCGTGCCATACGCGAACGAACCTTACCCCGACATTATGTGCATGTGTGCGCAGCATTTCACTATTGTAATGGTGCCATACGCAAACGAATCGTACCCCGACATTACATGTGGGTGTGCGCAGCGTCTCACTATTGTAATCGTGCCATACGTGAGCGAACCGTACCCCGACATTATGTGCGTGTGTGCGCAGCATCTCACTATTGTAATCGTGCCATACTCGAGTGAACAGTACCCGCGGCATTACGTGCGTGTGTGCGCAGCGTCTCACTATTGTAATCGTGCCATACATGAGCGAACCTTACCCCGACTTTACGTGCGTGTGTGCGCAGCGTCTCACTATTGTAATCTTGCCATACGCGAACGAACCGTACCTGACATTACGTGCGTGTGTGCGCAGCGTCTCACTATTGTAATCTTGCCATACTCGAACGAACCGTACCCCGACATTACGTGCGTGTGTGCGCAGCGTCTCACTGTAGTAATCGTGCCATACGCGAGCGAACCGTACCCCGACATTACGTGCGTGTGTGCGCAGCATCTCACTATTGTAATCGTGCCATACTCAAGTGAACCCTACCCCGGAATTACGTGCGTGTGTGCACAGCGTCTCACTATTGTAATCGTGCCATACACGAGCGAACCGTACCCCGACATTACGTGCATGTGTGCGCAGCGTCTCACTATTGTAATCTTGCCAAACGCGAACGAACCGTACTCCAACATTACGTGCGTGTGTGCGCAGCGTCTCACTATTATAATCGTGCCATACGCGAACGAACCTTACCCCGACATTATGTGCATGTTTGTGCAGCATTTTACTATTGTAATGGTGCCATACGCAAATGAACCGTACCCCGACATTACATGTGGGTGTGCGCAGCGTCTCACTATTGTAATCGTGCCATACGTGAGCGAACCGTACCCCGACATTATGTGCGTGTGTGCGCAGCATCTCACTATTGTAATCGTGCCATACTCGAGCGAACAGTACCCCGGCATTACGTGCGTGTGTGCGCAGCGTCTCACTATTGTAATCGTGACATACATGAGTGAACCTTACCCCGACTTTACGTGCGTGTGTGCGCAGCGTCTCACTATTGTAATCTTGCCATACGCGAACAAACCGTACCTAACATTACGTGCGTGTGTGCGCAGCGTCTCACTATTGTAATCTTGCCATACTCAAACGAACTGTACCCCGACATTACGTGCGTGTGTGCGCAGCGTCTCACTGTAGTAATCGTGCCATTCACGAGCGAACCGTACCCCGAAATTACCTGCGTGTGTGCGCAGCATCTCACTATTGTAATCGTGCCATACTCGAGCGAACTGTACCCTGGCATTACGTGCGTGTGTGCGCAGCATCTCACTTTTGTAATCGTGCCATACACGAGCAAACCGTACCCCGACATTACATGCGTGTGTGCGCATCATCTCACTATTGTAATCTTGCCATACTCGAGCGAACCGTACCCCAGCATTACGTGCATGTGTGCGCAGCGTCTCACTATTGTAATCGTGCCATACACGAGCGAACCGTACCCCGACAATACGTGCGTGTGTGCGCAGCGTCTCACTATTGTAATCATGCCATACACAAGCGAACCGTACCCCGACTTTACATGCGTGTGTGCGCAGCGTCTCACTATTGTAATCATGCCATACGTGAGCGAACCGTACCCCGACATTATGTGGGTGTGTGCGCAGCATCTCACTATTGTAATCGTGCCATACTCGAGCGAACCGTACCCCGGCATTACGTGCGTGTGTGCTCAGCGTCTCACTATTGTAATCATGCCATACACGAGCGAACTGTACCCCGACTTTACGTGCGTGTGTGCGCAGCGTCTCACTATTGTAATCTTGCCATACGCGAACGAACCATACCCCGACATTACGTGCGTGTGTGCGCAGCGTCTCACTATTGTAATCGTGCCATACGTGAGCGAACCGTACCCCAACATTACATGCGTGTGTGCGCAGCGTCTCACTATTGTAATCGTGCCATACTCAAGTGAACCCTACCCCGGAATTACGTGCGTGTGTGCACAGCGTCTCACTATTGTAATCGTGCCATCCACGAGCGAACCGTACCCCGACATTACGTGCGTGTGTGCGCAGCGTCTCACTATTGTAATCTTGCCAAACGCGAATGAACCGTACTCCAACATTACGTGCGTGTGTGCGCAGCGTCTCACTATTGTAATCGTGCCATACGCGAACGAACCTTACCCCGACATTATGTGCATGTGTGCGCAGCATTTCACTATTGTAATGGTGCCATACGCAAACGAATCGTACCCCGACATTACATGTGGGTGTGCGCAGCGTCTCACTATTGTAATCGTGCCATACGTGAGCGAACCGTACCCCGACATTATGTGCGTGTGTGCGCAGCATCTCACTATTGTAATCGTGCCATACTCGAGCGAACAGTACCCGCGGCATTACGTGCGTGTGTGCGCAGCGTCTCACTATTGTAATCGTGCCATACATGAGCGAACCTTACCCCGACTTTACGTGCGTGTGTGCGCAGCGTCTCACTATTGTAATCTTGCCATACGCGAACGAACCGTACCTGACATTACGTGCGTGTGTGCGCAGCGTCTCACTATTGTAATCTTGCCATACTCGAACGAACCGTACCCCGACATTACGTGCGTGTGTGCGCAGCGTCTCACTGTAGTAATCGTGCCATACGCGAGCGAACCGTACCCCGACATTACGTGCGTGTGTGCGCAGCATCTCACTATTGTAATCGTGCCATACTCGAGCGAACTGTACCCTGGCATTACGTGCGTGTGTGCACAGCATCTCACTATTGTAATCGTGCCATACACGAGCGAACCGTACCCTGACATTACGTGCGTGTGTGCGCATCGTCTCACTATTGTAATCTTGCCATACTCGAGCGAACCGTACCCCAGCATTACGTGCGTGTGTGCGCAGCGTCTGTCTATTGTAATCGTGCCATACACGAGCGAACCGTACCCCGACATTATGTGCGTGTGTGCGCAGCGTCTCACTATTGTAATCTTGCCATACGCGAACGAACCGTACTCCAACATTACGTGCGTGTGTGCGCAGTGTCTCACTATTGTAATTCTGCCATACGCGAACGAACCTTACCCCGACATTATGTGCATGTTTGTGCAGCATTTCACTATTGTAATGGTGCCATACGCAAATGAACCGTACCCCGACATTACATGTGGGTGTGCGCAGCGTCTCACTATTGTAATCGTGCCATACGTGAGCGAACCGTACCCCGACATTATGTGCGTGTGTGCGCAGCATCTCACTATTGTAATCGTGCCATACTCGAGCGAACAGTACCCCGGCATTACGTGCGTGTGTGCGCAGCGTCTCACTATTGTAATCGTGCCATACATGAGTGAACCTTACCCCGACTTTACGTGCGTGTGTGCGCAGCGTCTCACTATTGTAATCTTGCCATACGCGAACGAACCGTACCTAACATTACGTGCGTGTGTGCGCAGCGTCTCACTATTGTAATCTTGCCATACTCAAACGAACTGTACCCCGACATTACGTGCGTGTGTGCGCAGCGTCTCACTGTAGTAATCGTGCCATTCACGAGCGAACCGTACCCCGAAATTACCTGCGTGTGTGCGCAGCATCTCACTATTGTAATCGTGCCATACTCGAGCGAACTGTACCCTGGCATTACGTGCGTGTGTGCGCAGCATCTCACTTTTGTAATCGTGCCATACACGAGCAAACCGTACCCCGACATTACATGCGTGTGTGCGCATCATCTCACTATTGTAATCTTGCCATACTCGAGCGAACCGTACCCCAGCATTACGTGCATGTGTGCGCAGCGTCTCACTATTGTAATCGTGCCATACACGAGCGAACCGTACCCCGACAATACGTGCGTGTGTGCGCAGCGTCTCACTATTGTAATCATGCCATACACAAGCGAACCGTACCCCGACTTTACATGCGTGTGTGCGCAGCGTCTCACTATTGTAATCATGCCATACGTGAGCGAACCGTACCCCGACATTATGTGGGTGTGTGCGCAGCATCTCACTATTGTAATCGTGCCATACTCGAGCGAACCGTACCCCGGCATTACGTGCGTGTGTGCTCAGCGTCTCACTATTGTAATCATGCCATACACGAGCGAACTGTACCCCGACTTTACGTGCGTGTGTGCGCAGCGTCTCACTATTGTAATCTTGCCATACGCGAACGAACCATACCCCGACATTACGTGCGTGTGTGCGCAGCGTCTCACTATTGTAATCGTGCCATACGTGAGCGAACCGTACCCCAACATTACATGCGTGTGTGCGCAGCGTCTCACTATTGTAATCGTGCCATACTCAAGTGAACCCTACCCCGGAATTACGTGCGTGTGTGCACAGCGTCTCACTATTGTAATCGTGCCATCCACGAGCGAACCGTACCCCGACATTACGTGCGTGTGTGCGCAGCGTCTCACTATTGTAATCTTGCCAAACGCGAATGAACCGTACTCCAACATTACGTGCGTGTGTGCGCAGCGTCTCACTATTGTAATCGTGCCATACGCGAACGAACCTTACCCCGACATTATGTGCATGTGTGCGCAGCATTTCACTATTGTAATGGTGCCATACGCAAACGAATCGTACCCCGACATTACATGTGGGTGTGCGCAGCGTCTCACTATTGTAATCGTGCCATACGTGAGCGAACCGTACCCCGACATTATGTGCGTGTGTGCGCAGCATCTCACTATTGTAATCGTGCCATACTCGAGCGAACAGTACCCGCGGCATTACGTGCGTGTGTGCGCAGCGTCTCACTATTGTAATCGTGCCATACATGAGCGAACCTTACCCCGACTTTACGTGCGTGTGTGCGCAGCGTCTCACTATTGTAATCTTGCCATACGCGAACGAACCGTACCTGACATTACGTGCGTGTGTGCGCAGCGTCTCACTATTGTAATCTTGCCATACTCGAACGAACCGTACCCCGACATTACGTGCGTGTGTGCGCAGCGTCTCACTGTAGTAATCGTGCCATACGCGAGCGAACCGTACCCCGACATTACGTGCGTGTGTGCGCAGCATCTCACTATTGTAATCGTGCCATACTCGAGCGAACTGTACCCTGGCATTACGTGCGTGTGTGCACAGCATCTCACTATTGTAATCGTGCCATACACGAGCGAACCGTACCCTGACATTACGTGCGTGTGTGCGCATCGTCTCACTATTGTAATCTTGCCATACTCGAGCGAACCGTACCCCAGCATTACGTGCGTGTGTGCGCAGCGTCTGTCTATTGTAATCGTGCCATACACGAGCGAACCGTACCCCGACATTATGTGCGTGTGTGCGCAGCGTCTCACTATTGTAATCTTGCCATACGCGAACGAACCGTACTCCAACATTACGTGCGTGTGTGCGCAGTGTCTCACTATTGTAATTCTGCCATACGCGAACGAACCTTACCCCGACATTATGTGCATGTTTGTGCAGCATTTCACTATTGTAATGGTGCCATACGCAAATGAACCGTACCCCGACATTACATGTGGGTGTGCGCAGCGTCTCACTATTGTAATCGTGCCATACGTGAGCGAACCGTACCCCGACATTATGTGCGTGTGTGCGCAGCATCTCACTATTGTAATCGTGCCATACTCGAGCGAACAGTACCCCGGCATTACGTGCGTGTGTGCGCAGCGTCTCACTATTGTAATCGTGCCATACATGAGTGAACCTTACCCCGACTTTACGTGCGTGTGTGCGCAGCGTCTCACTATTGTAATCTTGCCATACGCGAACGAACCGTACCTAACATTACGTGCGTGTGTGCGCAGCGTCTCACTATTGTAATCTTGCCATACTCAAACGAACTGTACCCCGACATTACGTGCGTGTGTGCGCAGCGTCTCACTGTAGTAATCGTGCCATTCACGAGCGAACCGTACCCCGAAATTACCTGCGTGTGTGCGCAGCATCTCACTATTGTAATCGTGCCATACTCGAGCGAACTGTACCCTGGCATTACGTGCGTGTGTGCGCAGCATCTCACTTTTGTAATCGTGCCATACACGAGCAAACCGTACCCCGACATTACATGCGTGTGTGCGCATCATCTCACTATTGTAATCTTGCCATACTCGAGCGAACCGTACCCCAGCATTACGTGCATGTGTGCGCAGCGTCTCACTATTGTAATCGTGCCATACACGAGCGAACCGTACCCCGACAATACGTGCGTGTGTGCGCAGCGTCTCACTATTGTAATCATGCCATACACAAGCGAACCGTACCCCGACTTTACATGCGTGTGTGCGCAGCGTCTCACTATTGTAATCATGCCATACGTGAGCGAACCGTACCCCGACATTATGTGGGTGTGTGCGCAGCATCTCACTATTGTAATCGTGCCATACTCGAGCGAACCGTACCCCGGCATTACGTGCGTGTGTGCTCAGCGTCTCACTATTGTAATCATGCCATACACGAGCGAACTGTACCCCGACTTTACGTGCGTGTGTGCGCAGCGTCTCACTATTGTAATCTTGCCATACGCGAACGAACCATACCCCGACATTACGTGCGTGTGTGCGCAGCGTCTCACTATTGTAATCGTGCCATACGTGAGCGAACCGTACCCCAACATTACATGCGTGTGTGCGCAGCGTCTCACTATTGTAATCGTGCCATACTCAAGTGAACCCTACCCCGGAATTACGTGCGTGTGTGCACAGCGTCTCACTATTGTAATCGTGCCATCCACGAGCGAACCGTACCCCGACATTACGTGCGTGTGTGCGCAGCGTCTCACTATTGTAATCTTGCCAAACGCGAATGAACCGTACTCCAACATTACGTGCGTGTGTGCGCAGCGTCTCACTATTGTAATCGTGCCATACGCGAACGAACCTTACCCCGACATTATGTGCATGTGTGCGCAGCATTTCACTATTGTAATGGTGCCATACGCAAACGAATCGTACCCCGACATTACATGTGGGTGTGCGCAGCGTCTCACTATTGTAATCGTGCCATACGTGAGCGAACCGTACCCCGACATTATGTGCGTGTGTGCGCAGCATCTCACTATTGTAATCGTGCCATACTCGAGCGAACAGTACCCGCGGCATTACGTGCGTGTGTGCGCAGCGTCTCACTATTGTAATCGTGCCATACATGAGCGAACCTTACCCCGACTTTACGTGCGTGTGTGCGCAGCGTCTCACTATTGTAATCTTGCCATACGCGAACGAACCGTACCTGACATTACGTGCGTGTGTGCGCAGCGTCTCACTATTGTAATCTTGCCATACTCGAACGAACCGTACCCCGACATTACGTGCGTGTGTGCGCAGCGTCTCACTGTAGTAATCGTGCCATACGCGAGCGAACCGTACCCCGACATTACGTGCGTGTGTGCGCAGCATCTCACTATTGTAATCGTGCCATACTCGAGCGAACTGTACCCTGGCATTACGTGCGTGTGTGCACAGCATCTCACTATTGTAATCGTGCCATACACGAGCGAACCGTACCCTGACATTACGTGCGTGTGTGCGCATCGTCTCACTATTGTAATCTTGCCATACTCGAGCGAACCGTACCCCAGCATTACGTGCGTGTGTGCGCAGCGTCTGTCTATTGTAATCGTGCCATACACGAGCGAACCGTACCCCGACATTATGTGCGTGTGTGCGCAGCGTCTCACTATTGTAATCTTGCCATACGCGAACGAACCGTACTCCAACATTACGTGCGTGTGTGCGCAGTGTCTCACTATTGTAATTCTGCCATACGCGAACGAACCTTACCCCGACATTATGTGCATGTTTGTGCAGCATTTCACTATTGTAATGGTGCCATACGCAAATGAACCGTACCCCGACATTACATGTGGGTGTGCGCAGCGTCTCACTATTGTAATCGTGCCATACGTGAGCGAACCGTACCCCGACATTATGTGCGTGTGTGCGCAGCATCTCACTATTGTAATCGTGCCATACTCGAGCGAACAGTACCCCGGCATTACGTGCGTGTGTGCGCAGCGTCTCACTATTGTAATCGTGCCATACATGAGTGAACCTTACCCCGACTTTACGTGCGTGTGTGCGCAGCGTCTCACTATTGTAATCTTGCCATACGCGAACGAACCGTACCTAACATTACGTGCGTGTGTGCGCAGCGTCTCACTATTGTAATCTTGCCATACTCAAACGAACTGTACCCCGACATTACGTGCGTGTGTGCGCAGCGTCTCACTGTAGTAATCGTGCCATTCACGAGCGAACCGTACCCCGAAATTACCTGCGTGTGTGCGCAGCATCTCACTATTGTAATCGTGCCATACTCGAGCGAACTGTACCCTGGCATTACGTGCGTGTGTGCGCAGCATCTCACTTTTGTAATCGTGCCATACACGAGCAAACCGTACCCCGACATTACATGCGTGTGTGCGCATCATCTCACTATTGTAATCTTGCCATACTCGAGCGAACCGTACCCCAGCATTACGTGCATGTGTGCGCAGCGTCTCACTATTGTAATCGTGCCATACACGAGCGAACCGTACCCCGACAATACGTGCGTGTGTGCGCAGCGTCTCACTATTGTAATCTTGCCATACGCGAACAAACCGTACCCCAACATTACGTGCGTGTGTGCGCAACGTCTCACTATTGTAATCGTGCCATACGCGAACGAACCTTACCCCGACATTATGTGCATGTGTGCGCATCATTTCACTATTGTAATCATGCCATACGCGAACGAACCGTACCCCGACATTACGTGTGGGTGTGCGCAGCGTCTCACTATTGTAATCGTGCCACACGTGAGCGAACCATACCCCGACATTATGTGCGTGTGTGCGCAGCATCTCACTATTGTAATCGTGCCATACTCGAGCGAACAGTACCCCGGCATTACGTGCGTGTGTGCGCAGCGTCTCACTATTGTAATCGTGCCATACACGAGCGAACCGTACCCCGACTTTACGTACCTGTGTGCGCAGCGTCTCACTATTGTAATCCTGCCATACGCGAACGACCGTACCCTGACATTACGTGCGTGTGTGCGCAGCATCTCACTATTGTAATCTTGCCATATGCGAACGAACCGTACCCCGACATTACGTGCATGTGTGCGCAGCGTCTCACTGTAGTAATCGTGCCATACGCGAGCGAACCGTACCCCAACATTACATGCGTGTGTGCGCAGCGTCTCACTATTGTAATCGTGCCATACTCAAGCGAACCGTACCCCGGCATTACGTGCGTGTGTGCGCAGCGTCTCACTATTGTAATCGTGCCATACACGAGCGAACCGTACCCCGACATTACGTGCGTGTGTGCGCAGCGTCTCACTATTGTAATCGTGCCATACACGAGCGAACCGTACCCCGACATTACGTGCGTGTGTGCGCAGCGTCTCACTATTGTAATCGTGCCATACACCAGCGAACCGTACCCCGACATTACGTGCATGTGTGCGCAATGTCTCACTATTGTAATCGTGCCATACGCGAACAAACCTTACCCCGACATTATGTGCATGTGTGCGCTTCATTTCACTATTGTAATCATGCCATACGCGAACGAACCGTACCCCGACATTACGTGTGGGTGTGCGCAGCGTCTCACTATTGTAATCGTGCCATACGTGAGCGAACCGTACCCCGACATTATGTGCGTGTGTGCGCAGCATCTCACTATTGTAATCGTGCCATACTCGAGCGAACAGTACCCCGGCATTACGTGCGTGTGTGCGCAGCGTCTCACTATTGTAATCGTGCCATACACGAGCGAACCGTACCCCGACTTTACGTACGTGTGTGCGCAGCGTCTCACTATTGTAATCCTGCCATACGCGAACGAACCGTACCCTGACATTACGTGCGTGTGTGCGCAGCGTCTCACTATTGTAATCTTGCCATATGCGAACGAACCGTACCCCGACATTACGTGCATGTGTGCGCAGCGTCTCACTGTAGTAATCGTGCCATACGCGAGCGAACCGTACCCCAACATTACATGCGTGTGTGCGCAGCGTCTCACTATTGTAATCGTGCCATACTCAAGCGAACCGTACCCCGGCATTACGTGCGTGTGTGCGCAGCGTCTCACTATTGTAATCGTGCCATACACGAGCGAACCGTACCCCGACATTACGTGCGTGTGTGCGCAGCGTCTCACTATTGTAATCGTGCCATACACGAGCGAACCGTACCCCGACATTACGTGCGTGTGTGCGCAGCGTCTCACTATTGTAATCGTGCCATACACGAGCGAACCGTACCCCGACATTACGTGCATGTGTGCGCAGCGTCTCACTATTGTAATCTTGCCAAACGCGAACGAACCGTACTCCAACATTACGTGCGTGTGTGCGCAGCGTCTCACTATTGTAATCGTGCCATACGCGAACGAACCTTACCCCGACATTATGTGCATGTGTGCGCAGCATTTCACTAATGTAATGGTGCCATACGCAAATGAACCGTACCCCGACATTACATGTGGGTGTGCGCAGCGTCTCACTATTGTAATCGTGCCATACGTGAGCGAACCGTACCCCGACATTATGTGCGTGTGTGCGCAGCATCTCACTATTGTAATCGTGCCATACTCGAGCGAACAGTACCCCGGCATTACGTGCGTGTGTGCGCAGCGTCTCAGTATTGTAATCGTGCCATACATGAGCGAACCTTACCCCGACTTTACGTGCGTGTGTGCGCAGCGTCTCACTATTGTAATCTTGCCATACGCGAACGAACCGTACCTGACATTACGTGCGTGTGTGCGCAGCATCTCACTATTGTAATCTTGCCATACTCGAGCGAACCGTACCCCGGCATTACGTGCGTGTGTGCGCAGCGTCTCACTATTGTAATCGTGCCATACACGAGCGAACCGTACCCCGACATTACGTGCGTGTGTGCGCAGCGTCTCACTATTGTAATCGTGCCATACACGAGCGAACCGTACCCCGACATTACGTGAGTGTGTGCGCAGCGTCTCACTATTGTAATCGTGCCATACACGAGCGAACCGTACCCCGACATTACGTGCATGTGTGCGCAGCGTCTCACTATTGTAATCTTGCCAAACGCGAACGAACCGTACTCCAACATTACGTGCGTGTGTGCGCAGCGTCTCACTATTATAATCGTGCCATACGCGAACGAACCTTACCCCGACATTATGTGCATGTGTGCGCAGCATTTCACTAATGTAATGGTGCCATACGCAAATGAACCGTACCCCGACATTACATGTGGGTGTGCGCAGCGTCTCACTATTGTAATCGTGCCATACGTGAGCGAACCGTACCCCGACATTATGTGCGTGTGTGCGCAGCATCTCACTATTGTAATCGTGCCATACTCGAGCGAACAGTACCCCGGCATTACGTGCGTGTGTGCGCAGCGTCTCAGTATTGTAATCGTGCCATACATGAGCGAACCTTACCCCGACTTTACGTGCGTGTGTGCGCAGCGTCTCACTATTGTAATCTTGCCATACGCGAACGAACCGTACCTGACATTACGTGCGTGTGTGCGCAGCATCTCACTATTGTAATCTTGCCATACTCGAACGAACCGTACCCCGACATTACGTGCGTGTGTGCGCAGCGTCTCACTGTAGTAATCGTGCCATACGCGAGCGAACCGTACCCCGACATTACGTGCGTGTGTGCGCAGCATCTCACTATTGTAATCGTGCCATACTCGAGCGAACTGTACCCTGGCATTACGTGCGTGTGTGCGCAGCATCTCACTATTGTTATCGTGCCATACACGAGCAAACCGTACCCCGACATTACGTGCGTGTGTGCGCATCGTCTCACTATTGTAATCTTGCCATACTCGAGCGAACCGTACTCCAGCATTACGTGCGTGTGTGCGCAGCGTCTCACTATTGTAATCGTGCCATACACGAGCGAACCGTACCCCGACATTACGTGCGTGTGTGCGCAGCGTCTCACTATTGTAATCTTGCCATACGCGAACAAACCGTACTCCAACATTACGTGCGTGTGTGCGCAGCGTCTCACTATTGTAATCGTGCCATACACGAACGAACTTTACCCCATTATGTGCATGTGTGCGCAGCATTTCACTATTGTAATGGTGCCATACGCAAACGAACCGTACCCCAACATTACATGTGGGTGTGCGCAGCGTCTCACTATTGTAATCGTGCCATACGTGAGCGAACCGTACCCCGACATTATGTGCGTGTGTGCGCAGCATCTCACTATTGTAATCATGCCATACTCGAGCGAACAGTACCCCGGCATTACGTGCGTGTGTGCACAGCGTCTCACTATTGTAATCTTGCCATACTCAAACAAACCGTACCCCGACATTACGTGCGTGTGTGCGCAGCGTCTCACTGTAGTAATCGTGCCATACGCGAGCGAACCGTACCCCGACATTACGTGCGTGTGTGCGCAGCATCTCACTATTGTAATTGTGCCATACACGAGCAAACCGTACCCCGACATTACATGCGTGTGTGCGCATCGTCTCACTATTGTAATCTTGCCATACTCGAGCGAACCGTACCCCAGCATTACATGCGTGTGTGCGCATCGTCTCACTATTGTAATCTTGCCATACTCGAGCGAACCGTACCCCAGCATTACGTGCATGTGTGCGCAGCGTCTCACTATTGTAATCGTGCCATACACGAGCGAACCGTACCCCGACATTACGTGCGTGTGTGCGCAGCGTCTCACTATTGTAATCTTGCCATACGCGAACAAACCGTACCCCAACATTACGTGCGTGTGTGCGCAACGTCTCACTATTGTAATCGTGCCTTACACGAACGAACCTTACCCCGACATTATGTGCATGTGTGCGCAGCATTTCACTATTGTAATCATGCCATACGCGAACGAACCGTACCCCGACATTACGTGTGGGTGTGCGCAGCATCTCACTATTGTACTCGTGCCATACGCGAGCGAACCGTACCCCGACATTATGTGCGTGTGTGCGCAGCATCTCACTATTGTAATCGTGCCATACTCGAGCGAACAGTACCCCGGCATTACGTGCGTGTGTGCGCAGCGTCTCACTATTGTAATCGTGCCATACACGAGCGAACCGTACCCCGACTTTACGTGCGTGTGTGCGCATCGTCTCACTATTGTAATCGTGCCATTTGCCAACAAATCGTACCCCGACATTACGTGCGTATGTGCGCAGCTTCTTACTATTAAAAAGTGCTGTACGCGACGTGAAACGCACCATACACGTGTGTGGATCTCAAAAAATACATAGGGGACAGCTAGGGGACGAGTAGTAGGCCCTGAATGCAGGCTGGTTGTCATGGATACTGAGATATGAGCGTGTGCTACAGGTGTCTTGCAAAAGCCAGTTGGGCAAAAATATACAATGTTGCAAAATTGTTGTGGAGCTGAAGCTCAAATTTTGAACCATGCAAATGTGTGTCAGGGCCTTATGTTCAAAGGGATTGGATGAAACGTAGGATGCAAAGTAATCTGGCCTATCACACTGTACTCCTGAGACTGAAAGCCCCATCAGCAGCACTGATTTAAGGCTGCATGTGGGTCTGAGAGAGCACTTGCCTGCACAACATTCGAGTGGACCACACTGCTGCTGTCTCTGCATTCCCTGGACTCTTATGTCGTGTACGATGGAGAGGCTGTATGGGAGACCAGGGGAGCAGGTGAGTGCTGACTGCAGTACCTTTGACTGTGCACCTGTTGTGTGAGTGACACAACAGGCATTGTGTATTTGGTGGGACAGAGATGCAATGTGGTTTTGAGAGTGTCGCAGGTGGTGTACATGGTGGTGTCTCTCATGCAGAGCATGATGTAGTTCATGTGTGCTCAGTCCTCACTTGCATTGTGCTTACTGTGACATTCACTGCATAGTGCGTGACACATTCAGCTGTGCACCACCTTGGTGGCTTTATTCCAAAATGTCCTGAGGTGTAACAGTGTTCCCCCCAGAGTTACAGCTGACTGTACTCACAGCTGTATATGACTTGTGGGGACCAGTGGTGATATTGTACAAATGATGTGTTTAACCTCATGGACATTGCAGAGTGTGAATGTTCCTTGTCATCTGGGTGAGTGTAAATGTGAAGTGTTGCACCACAGATGCATGGCATTTGCAGCAGCTATAGCCATCTGATGTGACTAGTAAGCAGTGGTGTGTGCCTGACTTGCAAAGTTAGCACAACACCTGTGACACCTCTTTGTCAGTTGGCACATGTGCAAAGTGAGGGTTGTTTCCACTGTTGTCAGTGACAGGCGAGGGATCTGTGCCAGGGTGTGTCTGTCTGGTCTGCTCAGGGTTGTTAAGTGGAGTTAGACATGTGACTGCTTACCACGTGCTGTCCCACACTCTGCAGTTGCATGCATTCTCCAGTGTGTGCCATGATCAGTGTGTGTGTTGCATCTGTTACGCCATCTGTTGCCTTTCAATACCATGTAGTGCATTGGGGTTTGCCCACCGGCCTAATTCATATGGACAATGATGCAAGTCCTGTCAGCATTCTATGCCCTGTTCACATTATCAATGGTGTGCAAGTGTGTGTCTCTGGGAGATGGAGCAGGTGTACTGATGTTGTTTCACTTTGTGTTGCTGACAGGTATCTGCCTACGAGAAGGGAGAGATATGGCTGGAGATCGTCAGGGCTGTCAGGACTGTGGGGGGTCATCGCCAGCGGCTGCGCAACATTAAAAAAAGGTGGCAGGACATCCGGTGATGGACCCGGCGGATCGCCCGGGTCCAGCTGAAGATGGAGGCACCACATCGGCATGGTGGATGTGTGGTATATAAATAAATAATACCGGATCTAGGTTTTACTGGACATAGCAATAACAGATAGCTCAATAAATAAGAGTCAAGATTCGAGGTAGTAGGAGTTTGCAGGTTTAATACAGCATAAAGGACAGGAACAGGACAACCTGCACGGGAACAGGATGGCAGCGCTGCCGGGGGCAGGATCAGAATCGGCGTAACATTTAATAACAGTGCACCAATATATATACTAAAACAGTTACATTACAATGAATTACAGTAGGCGGAGCAGTGGGTGTGGTCAATAGCAGTCGCGAAAGATAAGGGTGAAAATGGGTGTAACAGGGGCGTATACATAGACATGTGATGCAAACGTAACAGAATATGTCATAAATGGGGCGGAAACATGGAGGGGGCTACCTAAGGAGCCGGGACCTCTAACCTAATGGTGCGCGCAAACTGACAATGACGTGTTACTAGGAGAAGCTGGGGGCTATGAACTCTGTGCTAGGAGCAGAGACTGAAGTCTGGAGAGTCAGGGCGACATGTACCTAAACAGTATCTAGTATCTGATGTTTAGAGAACATGTTGATAGAATCCAAAAGTTATCGGGGTAAAGGCTAACGGACTCTAAGAATGGTGCATGCATTATTCTACATGTAGTGCGTGATGAAGAATATTAAATGACCATTAAATGCAGTATTTCTCTTACATGGAGACGTAAAGGCTAGACAATGACGGAAACTATTGATGCGATTCAGTAGCTTAGGAATGCAGAGAAGGAGGGCTGGACTGATAACTAGAATCATAACATACTCTTGGCAGACTCAGAGGCAGAGCCAGGCTGAGCCGGGCACTGTGAGGCAGGAAGTAAGTGAAGGGTCAGGAATACAGGTGGGGGCTGTATCGCTCCTCAGCGGGGACTCAGAAGACAGGAGCTGAATCTGGTGTCCGGGCCCTTTTGAGGCCTAGAAACGGGGACTTTACAATAAAATAACGTGCACACTGAGAAACGTGGCAACGTAACTTTACATAGGCCTGATACTCGTAGCTTTCACGAGAACTGGAAACTGGCATACTAGTGATGGACACAACTGTAATTGCGTCTTTAATCAAACATGGGGATACATATGCATATTTAATCATGCACACATAACATAAGATGGAGGACACGTAGGGACACAGAACATGGCAAAATTTACTTTTCCACATTCCCTCCTTGTCACTACGTTTCCATCAGGAAACATCAATATTCATGATACCATCTATCATTTCATACAGTATCATTTGCTCGTCTCGGATTTTCTCGGAGCGGGATTTAGAACGGGACTTGGGACTAGGAATACAAGAGGTAGCACAAATGCCGCAAATGGCAGGGCCACATTGTAAACAGAGGCAGCAACTGAATATGATCGCTACTGCAATACCCAGAAATGACAATACTTTCCATCCCCAGGCGGAAATTATATTCCAGAACCAACCGGACCATGTCCAGGTGCCTGGATCTTGGTGTAACATATGGGCAATTTTATGGAGTCTGGTAATAGCTGAATAAACAGACGGTGCGTTATTAGGAATGAAAATGCAGCAACTAGATCCGATGACTCTACAGGCCCCGCCCCTATCGGCCAGTATGACGTCAAGGACGAGACGATTCTGGAGCACGACAATTCTCATAAAGGATTGCTCTTCGGTTAAGTTACTTAGAGCAGAAGTAGTCTCAATCACTACTGCTTCAAGGGTTCTCGTTAATCTACGTATCAGTTTACTATTCACGACAGTACCTAAATAAGGGAAGACACCTTTATTGATATCTATGTATTGTTCTAGAGCAGTTTCAGTATAATCGACAATCGGGAAATTTCTCTTGTGTCTAGTATGTACTAGGTGGGAATTCCTATGATAGTCAGGTGGGGCTCGAAAAACTGGTGGCAGTAGGAAGGCAATGTAACAGATTCCCTCCCAATCGAGGGGCAGACGAACATATGCGGTCTGACCACAAACAAAATAAGAATGACGTGAAGCTTTGAAAATAGATTTCCTACTGTCACTATACTTGACGATAGTAGTACAATCACTATGGCCTACATGTACGGAACCATTCTTTCGGACACATAATTCGCCTTTAACTGGTAATACTGATATAGCAGGTAAGTCTGGAGTAGTATCAGACTGAACATTCAGGACCATAAAATTCGAAGAATAATTTCCTAAATTATAAACTTCATTTTCTAGATCTAACCCTGTTCTGTGGGGAAGACCTTGCTTGTCTGGAAAACATGTACTGTTAAGAAAAGACATATCTGTTGAGGATGACGTTAACGTGGACCATGCTCCACACGAACCATTATGTGAAAATGGATAAGGAAAGAGTGGCAGAACTCCCTTCGGTATCTGGAAAGGGGGGAGTCGACCACACACCCAACAATTAGTGGCATTGCTGGTCTGGTGTGAATAATGTAACATGCGGATAAAGGAGTTATTACGCATAGCAAGACGATAAGAGAGTTCATGAGGAGGCAGATCACTAAACGTGTGCTCTACTGTAACATTAGCAGACTTATTTACATGAGAAACTGAAAAACACAAATAAAATGCATAACTGGTGCAGGAAATTATAATGCTGAAATATAGCAGAAAACATAAAATAATAGTGCAACTTCTAGAGTTCTCACTAACTCTCTCTCTATGGGGGTCTATTATATACATGTCAGAAACCGGTCTAACCGTTTCACCTAGGGGAGGACTTAGACAATCAAACTGGCTGACTTATTTTACTAGACCTTAGTTTAAGCTTATACTCCTGCTGCGGAGTTTTCTCTAACAGGGAAGGGTTCGTAGCAATGTCTTTTGCGGGACAGTCCTTAAGAATAGTACTTTGGCAGTCTTTAAGATCCTCGGAAATGTTCTTTGAAACAGGCTTCAATCCAAAAAATCTTTTCACATGTGACAGGTGGACCCAGCCCTTCCTGCCTTCCAGCTTGACGGCAGTACGGGTGGCCAGGAGGACCTGTCGGGGTTCCTTCCAGCGAGGCTCCAGCGGACTTGAACGATCAAAATTCCGGACAAGAACCATGGATCCGGGAACGATTTCATGCGGTGCCACCTCGGTATTGTCTGGAAATGCGGCAGCAACCTGTGAACGACAAGAGTTGAGGGCAGACATCAAGGAAGCTAGGTAATCTGTCAGCATATTACTTGAAACATCGGTAATACTTCGAGGTCTAGGTGTACCCCACATGTTAGGGGGGCGGCCGAATACGACTTCATACGGGGACAGACCTGATCTGGAATGTGCGACCATGCGCATATAAAATAAGGCAACTGGCAGAGCTACCAGCCAGTCCACACCTTTCTCTTTACATACTTTTGCAATTCGGATTTTCAGGGTCTGATTATGTCTCTCTACAAGACCGGCTGCTTCTGGATGGCGTACACAATGGAACTTCCACTGGTACCCTAACAACAGGGAAATATGTTTCATAAGCTCGGATGAGAATGGCTGGCCGTTATCAGAATATACGACTCTAGGGAGTCCATAACGGGGGAAGAATTCACGAACCAACTGCTTAGCAGTGGTCGCGGCTGTGTAATCTGGGACTGGATATGCTTCTGTCCATCTGGACAAAGCGCATACAACTACAAGGACATACTTGAAACCTCGACATCGCTCCATCTGAATATAATCCATCTGGAGGACTTCAAAAGGGTGGTCAGGGGGCTGGAAACCACCTTGTTCCACCGGGACACTTTTACCTGGATTAAACTGGCAACATATCATACAGGTACGGACCTTCTGCTTGGCTGCAGCTCGTAAATGCTTGTTGAACCAAATGTTCTGGATACTGTCTAACATAGCTTTTTCTCCTAAATGGGCTGGACTATGTGCGGTATTGATAATGACTTGAACCATAGAGTCGGGGAGAAACCATGTGGCTTTACCCTTCGTTACCCATCCCTGATCTGTCTGGACCCCTCCTTGTTCGGACCATTTCTTGATTTCCTCGGGAGTAGCATGTAACTGGATATCTATGACATCTTGAGTGGGGTCCTTAACTGTCATACATGTAGTCTGTTCTAGAGTGGATGTCGGTGTCTTGTTAACTGGAATGTCCTGTGTCTGTGCTGTAAGCTTGGCTGTGCGATCTGCTAGATCATTACCTTGGGAAATAGTGTCAGTAACTTTCGTATGTGCTTTGCATTTCATGATAGCAATGGATGTCGGTAAGTGTATGGCATCTAACAGTGCTTGAATAAGGAGACCATGCTGAATCTTGGTTCCATGAGAAGTCATGAAACCTCTCTCCTGCCAGAGCACTCCGAAGTCGTGTACAACTCCGAATGCGTAACGTGAATCTGTGTAAACATTAACTTTCAGGTTCTTGGCGTGTATGCAGGCTTGTGTCAGAGCAACTAGCTCTGCTGCTTGAGCAGACAGGGTGTCAATACGGTGTGTTTCTATAACTTCAGTGTCAGTAGTCACTGCATACGCGGCTACTAGTTCTCCTGTACTCGTTCTCATACATGAACCATCCACATAAAGTGTCAGGTCGGGATCTGGTAATGGAATATCTGTCAGATCTTGTCTTGGCTTAGTCATAATGTTAACTACTTCCACACAGTCGTGTGTGGCAGGATTTGAATTAACTGACGGTAACAGTGTTGCAGGATTTAGAACGTTGCAGCGTCTGATTTCTATGTGTGGCTGGAACAGTGTCAATTCATAACCTGTTAAACGTGCAATTGTCAAGTGCTGAGTCTGTGTTCGGTTTAAAAGAACTTCCACGGAGTGTGGAACTTGTACTGTCAAGGAATGTCCTAATACTATGGAATCACTTTGTCTGATAGCTAGTGCTGTGGCTGCAACTGACTTGAGGCACGCAGGCAGAGCCTGGGCTACAGGATCTAATGTGCTCGAAAAATAAGCACAGGGCTTGTATTGACCTGCTTGATCTTGTGTGAGAACAGATAATGCTGTACCTTCGCGTTCAGTGACAAAAAGTGTAAAAGGCTTACTGTAGTTCGGTGTAGCTAGAACTGGAGCTTGGCATAAAGCTTTCTTTAACTCATTGAAACTAAGTGTATGTTCAGATGTCCAAGGGAGGACAGTCGATACGGCTGCCTCCTGTGTCGTTAACTGTATCAGTGGTTTAGCTAGAAATGCATACTGAGGAATCCATTGTCTGCAGTAAGAAGTGAGGCCGATAAAAGCACGTACCTCCTTCTGGGTCTTGGGCTGAGGAAGACTCGCTATTAACTGGATACGGTCAGGTGTCAACTGCCTACCCCTCTTGGACAGTAAGTGGCCTAAATAGATCACTTGCTGGACACAGAATTGAAGCTTAGAAGGGGACACCTTGTGCCCCATCTCGGCAAGGAAATACAAGACTGTAAGGGATGCTCGCTCGCAAGCACGTTCAGAACGGGCTGTGATCAGTAGATCATCGACATACTGGAGCAGGGCAGTGTCAGTTGGCATGTGAATATTGTCTAGTTGTCTCTTAAGTGCTTGACTGTAAATACTAGGACTTTCTGTGAAACCTTGAGGAGCTCGTGTGAACATATAGCTCCTTCCATTTAAACAAAATCCGAAAAGGAACTGGCTGTCTGGATGAATGGGGACACTGAAAAATGCGTTCTTGAGGTCTATGACTGAAAAAAATGAGGCTTCAGAATCAATGGCTGTCAATAGGGAAGAGATATCTGGGACAACTGGGTACTGGGGAATAATACATTTGTTGAGTTCTCGAAGGTCAATCACTAATCGATATACTGGGGGTGCATTTGGATCAGTACGTTTCATGACTGGAATGATCGGAGAATTACATACATTGGAGTCAGTTTCTACAACTACTCCTTGAGCGATGAGCTCGTCAATAATTTTGGATAAGGCTGCTACAGCCTCAGGTGGCAATCTGTACTGTCTGATTCGTGGTAACACTACACCTGACTTGAGAGTCACACGATGGGGTGTGATTTGCATATAACCTACATCAGTTGGACCTTGCGCCCATAGATGCTGCGGAACATTAGACAATCTCGGATCAAAATCTCGTAATACATAGTGACCCTTGAAGTCACGTAGAAACAGGCGTATTCCCTCTGGGGAACAGCAAATAACTGCACCTAATTCTTTCAGTGTCTTAATGCCTAACAGATTTTCTGGACATGACTTCGTAAGTAACAGATCAGTAGTGCGGGACAATGGACCTACTTCTAGAGTAACTGGCTTAGATATCTCGTTTACAATAGGCTTTCCTGAAAATCCAAGGGAAACATTTCTAGAGCCTGAGAGCGGAGCCCCTGGAACTTCGGCGTGACTGATGGTGGTCCTACTTGCCCCTGTATCAATCAGAAACTTTCTGTCTTTCCCTAGTACTTGACTATGGACATAGGGACCCTCTTGATCTACAGGTATCTCGATGAGAGGCAAGCCTACCTCCCTCTCTAGGCTGTTTCATGAATATGGCTGATACTCTGGATACTCGGATTGTACATACTGGTACATCTGCTGTGTAACATGCTGTGTTGCAGCAATAGGCTGCGGTGCTGGAACTGTCTGTTGTGCATTCTGTGGCTGAGAAGTCTGTGAAACTTGTTCTTGTCTAGGCGGACGTGGTCTTTCTTTAGTCTTACCAGTAGCTATATTGTGTTTCAGAACTGCACACTCGTTTATGAAATGACCTGGCTGTTTACAATAATTGCAGGTCCCTTTAACGGGAACTGCAGGATGACTGGCTTGATTCGGACCCCTCTTCTGACTGTCTTGAGGAACAGATTGTGCAACTAGTACTTTCATTTTCGTGTCTTTCATACGTTTTCTTTCATGATCTTGTTCTTCTCTGATTCTATTCTGGTGATACTGAAGCATCTGTAACATCTGGGACGGGGTATTAGCTTGCCATGTACTTTCGACTTTCAAAACTCGATTCTTCACTTGTGGACTTGAATTCTCGACTAATTTAGTAACAAAAAGATGAGGGTATGACTCGCTACTTGTCTTGAGGCCACTGTTTATACTAAAACATTTCTCGAATCTAGAATAAAAATCACTAGTGTCTTCGTCTTGTTTCTGTTTACAGGCTGAGATTGCATCCCAGTCTTCCTTTTTAGTGGCTAATAATCTTGGCAAAACTTGTATTAACAATTCTGGTAATTCTTTACATTTTTCTCCTAGACCGGTACCTGGTACTCGTGCCTTATCTTCAGCTTCTAGAACTGCCCAATCGATCTTTTTCTCTCCCACCTCCCAATCTTTTTCCTTGAGTTTCTCATATACCCCTGCGGGCAACAGGACCTTTAACATTTTAATTATATCTGGATACGTGTATTCTCCCATACGGAGCATGTCTTTTAATTCCCGGTGGAACCCTGCTGGATCTTTGTCATGACAGGGAATTAATTTCTTCATCTCTAAGAGTTCCATCTTTGTAATCGGAGTGTAAACAAACACTCGTTGCATTTCACCATCTGTTGTCCTAACTGGGTGTACTTCTCGTAACGGATTCTGTCTGTCTATGTAAAAGGGTTTACTTTCTGGAGGTGAGACATGAACAAAATGCGGGTTCAAAAACGTTCTATATTTGTGACACTGTTCTAGAATGACACTAATTAAATCGGTACCTAAACCTTTCCATCTATACTGGAGTAACTCGTTCAGGACATCGTGTAACGGACCTGGATCAGAATGTTGACCCTCATACAGAGTAATGAGGTGCTGGATCATATACATACCCACCAGTCGTTGCTCGGCTGGAGGCAGTTTCAGGAACATTTGTGCCACTATTTCATCTGGAAAAGTGGTAGAATCAGTAATCCATTGGACTGCTGATCGGGCTAGTTCTTGTTCATGCATAGTACTTAACTCACTATAACCGATTCGTGATTTCAGAATGTGATCGGTAGCTTGAAATACTTGTTCTAGAGAACCTTGTTCTGGTGCTGGATGAGGAACAGTTTTCTTGTAGTCTAGACGTGACTGTCGGTCTGGAAATCTAGATTTTCCTACATACGCTATTCTAGTGGGATTCTCGTCCTCTACCTCTTCAGTAGAAGAGTCATTTTCTTTCTCGCTTACTTGTGCTGCTTTACGTTGTTCATGTAACTTTATTATTTCTTTACGAATTCTCTTGTACATACTCTCTATACTACTGATAGTCTTGTGTTTACCCTCGGCTATATTATCACTCCACCTTGTCAGGATTTTCATTTCGGCCTGATCTTTAGTCGGGGAATCTTGTTCTCTTATTAGACAATTAATCAGGAACTTTAATAACATGAGCTGGATCTCAGCTTTCCTTTGAGACATGGCTTCGCCAATACTTTCTGGATCATCCCCTGTACGGATGAAACGATATATTCGGTCTAGATCTCCTTTCATATCTGGTAGGGTGTCTAAATACCCGGTCACCCGTCTTACACGGATGGAATATATTACTGTACTATCATCACCTGCAACTGGATCATAGCGGCATTCAGTAAGAGCTCGTCGGATTTCTGCAACGGACTTAAATTTGGGCGTACGCTGTAACGCACATTCATGTAACTCGGCCAACGTTCTACGTTGGTGCGGTGGCGGGGTACCAGGAGGACCTCCTCCTGCGGCCCCTAAACTGGAATCGTCGACTGATACTCTTCGTGCTGGCAGAGTGGGAAATTGTAATGTGGGCTGAACCGGGGGTACCGTGGCAGGTACTCCGGTGACTGGAGGAGCAGGATTTACATTATTTACAGGGACTGGCGGAACAGGATTTGCATATTCCGGGACTGTGTCGTCCAAATAGGACGAGATGAAAATATCAGCTGCGGTCGGTTTGTGACGTAGCTTAGTCGGAACTAGTGGTGGCGGAAAATTACTGGATGCCTCCGGGGTCGCTTTTGGCAAGCCCTCGGCAAGAAGAGGATACATACCCTTAATAAGGGCATGCCTCTGTCTGTCGGACTGTTCTGTTTTAACTCGTTCACCTATCTCGATTAATTCCTTTTCTTGGGCTCGTTCTAAGGATTCTCTACTTAGTTCTGACTTTCTGATTTCTTTTTCGGTTCTCTTATGAGATTCTTTGCGCCATAACTCGATGGCATCTTTCTGTGACTGTCTGGCTTTCTTTTTCCATAATGCTTCTTCTACTCGCATGATGCACTCGGCATCCCATGTGCCTGATACAGGCCATCTATACTTTTCCTCTAACTGTTTGGTATACTCTACCCATAAATCTAGATATAATATGGCACTTATGCCATGCTTCTGATACATAAAATGACCTGGACTGTCCCTAGGCGGGACAGGAACTGCTGCTTCTAGCAGACCTTTTCTGGTTTTTAACTGACGTAATTTCGAGAATAAAGGCATGACTGAACTGTAATCTAGACACAATACAATACACAACGAACACGATAACTACACCACTTTCATACCACGACATTAAAAATACATGAAGAACATTTAAAATAACAGTTCGAACAGAATACTACCTGGAATACTGAAAACAGAATACCTGAATTTTCTCTAGAACAGAACTGACTAGAACAGAAACTAGATGCACTGCTGAAACAGTACGAAACTTACCGGTCTCATAAAGAGACACGTCAGGACCCGCATCCACCGAAGTGGACACTTCGTTTTTGGGTCTATGTACCACCAACCCACGGACCAGAGTCAATTAGATTGACCCTGTCTAGATACTACCCCAGCAATGGTACTCACCGGGCAGCAAGAACGGAAGGCCTCGGACTGGACTGGACTGCTTCGACGCCGGACGGACGAACTTCGGACTTCTGTTACGGGTGGGCCTCCGGATACCTCGGACCTTGGACTCTCGGCTTGGGCTCTGGTCGGGACTCGCCGCGTTCCTCCACCGCCTCGTCTGGATGCTGGACCGCCACCTCCGTCTCCTCCGTGGGCCTGAGGGATACTTGAAGCAGAAATATCTGCACGTGCACGGTATGGTTCCGTCACGGCTGCAGAGGGTCAGGGGGCCGGCGTGGCTTCACCGGCGCGTGGGGAAAGGGCAAGTCCCTGTTCGGGCGCCATTATGTGGTATATAAATAAATAATACCGGATCTAGGTTTTACTGGACATAGCAATAACAGATAGCTCAATAAATAAGAGTCAAGATTCGAGGTAGTAGGAGTTTGCAGGTTTAATACAGCATAAAGGACAGGAACAGGACAACCTGCACAGGAACAGGATGGCAGCGCTGCCGGGGGCAGGATCAGAATCGGCGTAACATTTAATAACAGTGCACCAATATATATACTAAAACAGTTACATTACAATGAATTACAGTAGGCGGAGCAGTGGGTGTGGTCAATAGCAGTCGCGAAAGATAAGGGTGAAAATGGGTGTAACAGGGGCGTATACATAGACATGTGATGCAAACGTAACAGAATATGTCATAAATGGGTCGGAAACATGGAGGGGGCTACCTAAGGAGTCGGGACCTCTAACCTAATGGTGCGCGCAAACTGACAATGACGTGTTACTAGGAGAAGCTGGGGGCTATGAACTCTGTGCTAGGAGCAGAGACTGAAGTCTGGAGAGTCAGGGCGACATGTACCTAAACAGTATCTAGTATCTGATGTTTAGAGAACATGTTGATAGAATCCAAAAGTTATCGGGGTAAAGGCTAACGGACTCTAAGAATGGTGCATGCATTATTCTACATGTAGTGCGTGATGAAGAATATTAAATGACCATTAAATGCAGTATTTCTCTTACATGGAGACGTAAAGGCTAGACAATGACGGAAACTATTGATGCGATTCAGTAGCTTAGGAATGCAGAGAAGGAGGGCTGGACTGATAACTAGAATCATAACATACTCTTGGCAGACTCAGAGGCAGAGCCAGGCTGAGCCGGGCACTGTGAGGCAGGAAGTAAGTGAAGGGTCAGGAATACAGGTGGGGGCTGTATCGCTCCTCAGCGAGGACTCAGAAGACAGGAGCTGAATCTGGTGTCCGGGCCCTTTTGAGGCCTAGAAACGGGGACTTTACAATAAAATAACGTGCACACTGAGAAACGTGGCAACGTAACTTTACATAGGCCTGATACTCGTAGCTTTCACGAGAACTGGAAACTGGCATACTAGTGATGGACACAACTGTAATTGCGTCTTTAATCAAACATGGGGATACATATGCATATTTAATCATGCACACATAACATAAGATGGAGGACACGTAGGGACACAGAACATGGCAAAATTTACTTTTCCACAGATGCTGTCATCTCAACCCCCCCACATGCTCCGGGTCCTGGCTGTGGTCTTTCCCAACCTCGATAGGCAGTTGCAGGAGAGACAGCAGCAAGGAGGGGGTAGGTACATGGCTGTTTGTTGTGTCGTGTGTCACCTGCTTCTTGAGGTCCTTAGAAGCCTGGAAACACTCCCATAGTTGAGGTGTCTGGTCAGACAGGTTATATATGCAGTGTATTTTGAAATTGCCATATTCAGCTGGTGCTCTTTTTCATCCCTTCCCCTCCTTCACATGTGTCCCCTGGTCTGTGTGTATTCAAATATGCACATGCTCATTTAGGGTGCAAGTTATTTTTACTGCACATTGATTAGCGCATCATGTGGGAGGGTGGTCTGTGACATGTGTTGGGACCTTGCCTGTGCCATGACCTGTGCACTGTGTTAGGGCTTCACATTTGTTTGCACTGATGATGAGTCTCAACATAGGAGTGTGAGGTTTCAACTGCACACCCTTGCCGCATGCATGACCCATGTTGTGTTGTCAGACATGATGTACATTATTTGAGAGATATGCATAGTGCCATGACGGTTCTTAATGTTACAGTCAGCTCATTCCAGACCCACGGATCAGTGTGCCTACCACAGTCCCCTGAGACACCCTGGCCTCCTAATCATGTGTGTCATCCAACACTGTGCCCATTCTATGTGGGTTCAGCATGGGTCTGCCTCAGTGGCATTGGTCCCTGGCATAGTTTGTATTTATCCTGTGTCTGATACATGTTCCCACTGGACATGGATAGAAAATGTGGCTTGTGCATACTCACACTGGGCAGTGCCTGTGTGCCTATTCACAACAATCTGTTGTTGGTTGTTTGTGACTAATATTTATTGGCAGCCCCACAAGGTGAGCTTGGGTTACCTTTTAAAATGTCGCTGCACAGTTTTTGTTACCCCGATTCTGAGTTCTCACTTCTTGAGCTGTATCATCACATTGACTGAGGGATGGGGGTGTTGTGCAGGAGAGGTCCAATGGGCCTGCCTGATTTTGCCTTGGCAGTTGTGACCTGTGAGTGAGATTCGGCTGGTCGATGTTTGACCATGCACTTCCCCTGTGATGGTGGACAGTGCTTTCATTTGGGGCTTGACAGCCTATGTCATTTGTTTCCAGACATCATTGTGCCTAATTAATTTTTGCCATATGTATGTAGTTCTGGTGCAACGCTGTTTTGTCTTATTGTGCACACTACTGTGCTGACATTTTGCGTGGGGATAAGGGTGTATCCACGATGCAGCAAAGATTTTGTTCTTCACAATTGCAAGCCCATTAGCTTGAGCATTGTCCTGATTTGGGACATGTGGGCCACTTCACATGACAGCCAGTGGGTCTTATGTGCTAGCAACTGTATGATCAGGTAATAGATGCCCTTGTGAGGACTGACACATTTGAAGTTGTCTCACATTGATGAATGTACCTTGGCACTCCCAACACTTGTTAAGAGTTGTTTATGTTTTGAATGTGTTCATATGACAAATTGTGTAGTTTACACTTATGTGCCTGCATTATAGTTGTCTCACAAGGTAGTGCACACAAAACAGCATTTGCAATTTTTTGGAAGAAGCAGGCCGCTTTTGAAGGAGGCCATTGTTAGTGATTAATGTTGTGCCTTGATCTCCATATACATGTCCTACAATGGTCTTGAGTGCTTGAGACTCCTTTATTGTCAATTGTACAAACTAATGTGTGTCAAGCCATCAAGACCTCCTTTGGACCATGTATATGGCAAATCTGCTACGCCATTTGTTTCTAACAGTATTTCATCTTAAAGTGTGCCAGCTGTTTCAATGAATGTGTCTATGTTTTTTTGTGTGCATTTCCTTGTGAGAGATCTTTCATGCAGGCACATACGTGTTATCTTCACAAGATGGCGAATTTACACATTCAATACATTTTGAATGTGTGAAGTATGGTGAGTCCCAAGATGCCAACTATTCGTGACATTAGTTTTCAAACAAATGTACTTACAGGGCTCTGAGTGTGGTGTCACCTTGGGGAGTGAGGTGTGTTAGTTTGCCCTGAGGGGCACCACAACTGTTTATTTCTTTGTGAACTTGAGTTGGCATCACTTCATTGTATAGATCTGCTCTCCTGTAAACAAACAGAAGCTTCTCAGTGTAACTCTCATTCAAGTTGTGGCCTGGTGTGTTCTTTGGATCCTTGTGTCCAAGTAGCATTGTGTCTATACCAACTGGGCAGTACTAGTCTCAAATATGTGCAGAGCTATCTGGCTGTTACTCATGATGCATGCCATGATTTGCAGTTTGACCAACTGATTTAGTGCTCATGTGTCAGATGTGTACAGGTGACTGATGCATTTTTGTTTCTTCTCCTTGCCCACAGCATCATCAACCAACATAGGAGGAGACATGAGCATGGACCAAGAGGAGGGACCCAACTGCAGTGCCACCACAGCTGAGGAGTCGGAGGGAGCCAGTGGCACGGAGGGTGAATGGAGTCAGGTGGCCGGAACTTTGGAAGGCGACACTTCTTACCATGCGGACGGATCGACTTCTGACTCCCAGGAGGAGGGGGAATACGCGGCAACACCATCTACCATAACTGTGTCTGCCCTGCCTCCTCCAGACCCATCTCCACCCTTCCAGTTGCTAGGGTCCCTTCTGTCCGTGCTGCCCCCATGTCTCCTTTGGCCCCGGCACCGCAGCCCCTGTCTCTCCTGCTACCCTCAGTGCCGAGTCTGTGGACCTACTCCGGCAGATTCAGGTTGGTCAGACATCAATGCTGACTGTCCTCCATGGCCACACTACAATACTGACACAGTTGTTGTCATTCATGGAGGGCATGTCAGCTACGATGTCTGACCAACGTCGGATTCTATCGTCCATGGACTCCTCACTGACGGCAGCAGTTTCCCTCCTGCAGTGGTACGTCCCCCCTCCTTCGGACCCATCCACACCCCCCTCTCCCATACCTGTCCAGAGCACACGCAGAACAACAAGATCACACACACCAACGGACACAACCAGCACACCACCACGGAAGTGTAAGTGCAGATCTCCTGGCACGCAATCTCAGATGGATGCAGGCACACCCACAGGGACTGGGGTCAGATGGCAGGCATGCAGCCACAGACAAAGTCCGCAAGACTCACAGCCCTCTACCTCCACTCCCATTGTGTCCCCGGGTGCAGGTGGTGGTCTGGCTGAACTGGCACCTTTGGTGCTGCACAAGCCACTGAGGAGGGTTCCTCCCCCCTGCACCCACAACACCTACCCTTCCCTCTACTGTCCCTGCGGTGCCTGGCCCTGACCCAGATGATCCCCCCTACGGGACAACAACCCTTTAGCTCCATCATGTGCAGGCAAGTTTGGGGTTGACGACCTCTCCAACGTCCCCCAACCAGAATTTAATGTGGGCTGGCCATTGGCCTTGTTTGAGCCGGGACTAATTTTTTCACTCATTTTCCTTTGGAGCTGAATAAAGCATTTTATTTTTCATTCTAAACTATTGCATTTTAGGTACTTGCTTTAGGTGCTGTGGGCCTAGGAGTTGGTGTCATGGTAATGTTTTGGGGTTCTGAAAGATGTCGATTTTATGATGGTAATGAGGTGGACCATGGTATCTATGTGCCATCACAATGTCGCAGCAATTCATCTTTGGTTGTGTGAGTACAGTTTGGCTAGAGACATTGTCCCAAGGAGTGTTCCTTCCTCAGTGACACATTAGATCTTCACTGCAGACAGTTGCACAATTGTTGTGCTGACATGTGTGCAGATTTCCTATGTTGTTTAACGTTCCCTTCAGCAATGGCCATGCCTGCTCACAGATGACTACTACTCATTAGTCTGTGCCATCCATGGTACTCACTGTACTTGAGTTTTGAGTGTGTAGAAATGCCTTCATGGACACATTCACCCTTTTTCCCACTATGCAGATGTGTAATCACAGCCTACCCCTATGTTGGGATTTGTTATGCAGGTTATTTGTGCACATGACTCACAATTTTGTGCATTGCATCTAAGGGGTTTCAACCCTATTCCTTCTATGAGAGAGTACATGTTGGTGGTCTGACCACCACCTGGACATTCATATAAGCCCACATGACATTGTGTGTTTCCTTTCGCTCTCTTTGTTTGGTGGGCTGTTACATGACTATACACTATTGTGTCATGATGGTAGGGTGTGTAGGTTGCCTGCAAACTCCATGGGTGGGTATGCATGTGGGATCTGACATCACACCCACATGTGGTGTGTCACGCAGTGTGTGACAGAAATCCATCCTCCGTGGAGTGGGACACTGCTGTAAGTGATGTGTTGCTATGGCACTATCAGAACACTCACAGGTTAGAGATGTAACCATACACCCATGTAGTTGTGGTATGATGATGATAATGCCCCCCTATATCTGAGCACTGCTGGGAGTCCTGTGCACCCACCCCTCATATGTCTGAAAACTGCTGTGAATCCTCTGCACCCACCCCTCATATGTGTGGACACTGATAGGAGTCATATCCACCCACCCCTCATATGTCTGGACACTGCTGGGAGTCATATTCACCCACCCCTCATATGTCTGGACACTGCTGGGAGTCCTGTGCACCCACCCCTCATATGTCTGGACACTGCTGGGAGTCCTCTGCGCCCACCCCTCATATGTCTGGACACTGCTGGGAGTCATATCCACCCACCCATCATATGTCTGGACACTGCTGGGAGTCATATACACCCACCCAACACATGTCTGGACACTGCTGGGAGTCATATCCACGCACCCCTCATATGTCTGGACACTGCTGGGAGTCCTCTGCACCAACCCCTCATATGTCTGGACCACTGTTCCCTCTAGGGCGCGCACACGCGCACCTCCCCTGACATCAGCGTGCACCACCTCGCATGGAGCGCGCACACAGGGCGTCGCTAGAGAGAGTCACGCCGCCGGCTGCTTTAAAGGGGTGAGCGGCGCGAACATGAGGCACTTTTCCTTGCGATGGCGATGGCGGCAAAGCGCGCGTGAGGAGTGCAAGTAAGGAGGCGGGGGGGCTGTTGGGGCTTGTGGCGCTTGTGGCGCTTGCGGCTATGTGGGAGCGCGGGGCAGACTGTGGCCTTTTGTTTAAGTATTGATGTTAATCAGAGCCCCTTCACGGGCTCGGATTAACAGCAATACTTAAACAAAAGGCCACAGTCTGCCCCACGCTTTACTAACAAAAGCGTAGAGACAGTTTCCAAACACAGGGTGTGCTAAACTACACGCTGTGTTTGGAAACTGGCTCTACACTTTTGTTAGTAAAGCGCGGTGCAGACTGGGGCCTTTTGTCTAAGTATTGCTGTTAATCCGAGCCCGTGAAGGGGCTCTGATTAACAGCAATACTTAAAAGGCCACAGCAGATGGGAAATGAGCGGAACAGAAGACAAAAGGGGCACAAAAACAAGGAAAAAACAAGTGGCACAGAGGACAGAAAGGCACAAAAAATTAGTGGGACAGAGGGCAGAAAGGCACAAAAATCCAGTGGGACAGAGGACAGAAAGGCACAAAAAACGAGGGAAAAACAAGTGGGGCGAAGGGCAGAAAGGCACAAAAAACGAGTGGAACAGAGGGCAGAAGGGCACAAAAACGAGTGAAACAGAGGGCAGAAGGGCACAAAAACCGAGTGGCACAGAAGGCAGAAAGGAACCAAAAACGAGTGGAATAGAGGGCAGAAAGGAACAAAAAACGAGAGGAAAAGAGGGCAGAAAGGCAAAAAAAAACAAGTGGAACAGAGGGCAGAAGGGCACAAAAAACGAGGGGAAAACGAGTGGAGCAGAGGGCAGAAAGGCACAAAAAACGAGTGGAACAGAGGGCAGAATGGCACAAAAAACGACTGGAACAGAGGGCAGAAGGGCACAAAAAATGAGTGGACAGAGGGTAGAAAGGCACAAAAAACGAGTTGAACAGAGGGCAGAAAGGTACAAAAAACGAGTGGAACAGAGGGCAGAAGGGCACGTGAGTCTTTTGTAGTCCTTTCTGCAAAAAGAACTAATTGTTCCCAAAGCCTCTTATGCTTGATTGTGCCACCTTTCGCATCTTTAAAACCGTTTTGAACCCAGTTCTGCAAGTATTCATTGTAAGATTGAATGCAGTAATACGAATCGCACACTATGGGGTCGATTCCGATCCGGTAAAATCCCCGTCCGTACGAATCGTATCCGGAGCCGTTTCCGTACGACTCGTACAGACGCCGTACGACCGGGCGATTCCGATCGGCCGACCCGGACGCGATTCGTACGGTACACGTCGATTCGTACGGAAAAGCGCACGATCACCCACACACCGTACGGCACGTACCCCCCATGATCGCAGGGGTACGCGCCGTACCCCTGTGGTACACCCAGCATACATGGGGTACGTGCCGTACACCCACTGTACATGGGGTACGGTGCGTACCCCATGTACGCTGTGTGTACGGCACGTACCCCGCATGACCACAGGGGTACGGCGTGTACCCCTGCGATCATGGGGGGTACGTGCCGTACCCGGGGGGGGCGTTCCGTACCTGTTTCGGCGCGAACTCTGCGTTTACGACTGTTTTCGGCTCCCGTAGGAAAAGGGTCGTACGGCGCGTACCCGACATGAATCGTACTTGCTGGGTCGTAAAAACGTGCCGCGATGTCGCGTACAGCGGGTTCCGAGTGAGATTCGTACGGAGATTTGAGTCGTACGGAGTCCTGTACGACTCGTACGGAGTTCGGCACCTAGTACGGATCGTACTTCATCGTACGTACGGGACGTCTACGGATACGATTCGTACAGGGAAAAAACTCTCCGTACGACCATTCGGAGCGCATTTTACCGGATCGGAATAGACACCAATGAGTGTGGGGAATTCTCGATCAGTATTTTCCAGTGCCATCTTGAAAGCCTGTAGTTCAGCTCGCTGAGCTGTACAGTCTCCTAGAGATTGATTTTTTGTGACCATAGGTCGGAATTTACCATCGCGCCAGCGGCCTTTAACAATCGCGCACGGAGCACAATAAGCTTGTTTACCCCCAATTGCGGGCTGGGCTGATCCGTCTGTATATATTATACAGCGTAATGTTCTAGAGCTAGAATTTCAGGACATTCTTGTTCGTATTGGAGAAATTATTGTGTATTCAAGTAAGGGTCAAAAACGTATTCAACGTCTGTCGTAGCAAGAGAAATAAGCCATTGTATCCATCTTGGATGTAGAGCTTTTGCATTTGGAATGCTTGCCTTTGTTACTGCCTTTAAGGCAGGTGCAGATGTAACGACTTTGATGCGTTTACCCTGTGCGAGGGCTCTCTCCTTTGCTACAGCAGTTTGAACCGCTGTCAGAATTTTTTCAGTTGAAGTGAATTTCATTTCAGCTTGTGTGTACAAGTGTGACTTGTAAGCTATTGGTAGCTTTTCACGTTCATTAAAGGTTAGGTATGTGAATTCGCATCTCCCTGGGACGATTCAGATTACAAGGGTGCATACATTGTTGCGTGTTTGTAAGTGTGTTGTTGCCAACATGTCTGTTTGTACTGAACGCAACATTTCTGTGTGTTTTTGAGTCCAATTATTAGGTTTGAAATCAGGTTTGATTAGTTCGTAGAGAGGTTTAACTCTTTCTGCGTAATTCAGAATGTAAGTTCTTCCGAAGTTTAGGAATCCTAGAACTGACTGTAAGTTTTTCAGCTATTTTGGAGGTTGGAGCAACGCACTTTTTAAAAAAAAGTTGGCTCCTAGGCTTTTGCCTTCAATTGAAAGTTCGTATCCCAAGAATAGGACGTTGAGGTGGGCAATTCTTGATTTTTCAAAGTTGAATTTATACCCTTCAGAGGCGAATCCAAGTATTATGGTGTTCACCCTGTTCAAGTGCCTGTCCAAATTATAATCTGTAAAATAGATAATGCCTCATCATCATACGTTTGTAGTAACTCTGTTACTCTGGCTGAAAATAACCCTGGACTATTCTTGAATTCTTGAGGGAGATGGCAAAATTGACGGTTTGTCCCCATTATTGAGAAAGAGGTCAAATACCTGCTTTCTGGTGCGATTATTTTGACAGAAGAAACCGTTTGCGAACGATGTTATTCATCTGTGCTGCACTGTGTGCATTTTGTACTGCAAAAGTTTTGCAACAAGAGTTTAAATGTCTGTAATCCAAAACTAGATGATATTATTCGTCTGGTTTGGAGACAGGCAACAAAGGATTGTTCATGGACGAGGTGCATGTTTCAATCACCCCCTGGTATTCAAGTTGATCTAAGATCTCCCTGACTTGTTTTTTACCTTCCTGCTTTACTGGGTACTGCCTCTGAGCAGTTGGTTGATTTTCTAACTGTATTTTATGATGAGGAGAGTCCTCATCCCATCCCACATGATTTTTATATAATGCTGGAGCCTGGGCCACAGCCCATTTTCTGGCATAGGTGTATTTTTTATGAATAGGAATATGATTTGAGAAGGCTGGCATAATGATTTCTTCGCCATGTGGGGACTCCGTGACAAATTCAGGTGGCCAGTCTTTTTCAGCCAGAAGGATGTAATAACCCTTGGATAGTTTTTCCCAAAAGAGGACTTTGATTTTCTAGTAATGTCCCCCTCTATCCGGAGTGTTACTTCATATAATTTATGGGGTACACTAACCCTGGTGTCAGCAGTTTCTACCTGAATGCTGGATTTTCTGTTAATTCAGGCTTTACAGGGTTCCCTCCCAAACTATCTCTTCCTAGTTCTTCCTAGGATTTTTCAGTAATTCTGGCAAGTTCATACGGTTGCTCAGTAATATCGAGTTCTTTTAATTTCGGGCGCATTGCCACGGATGCTGCTTCACCTTTAATGTTAGCTAATACGATAGCTGAGACTTGTTTGAAATCTTTCAGTAATTTCATACCAAGATTCAAGGCTGGGTCTGGACTGTATTTATTTTGAATCTGTCTCAGAATGTCAGGGATCACCGCCATTGACGGGACACCGTCTTTTGTGTAAATTGAAACAAAGACTGTACTCCAAGTGTCACAGTCCTCCACGTGTGGTGCTATCCCCATTGGTAAACAGATTGTTAGAATCCTGTTTTTCTCATAAGGTGTACTATTGGGAAATACTGCCTCTATTTGAGTAATTTTCTGGGCTAACCAGAATGGCATTTGTTCCCTTTTTGCGGGCAACTTACCGATGACTGACTGTATAGTCTGAGGTGTGATTTTGTTTGTGTTCCCCTGATGAGGGGTGTGCTGTGGAATTCTTATAGCAGATTGGACTGTTAGAGTCCACATGACATATTGTACCAATTGTCTATGTATTTTGATGAACTGTTTTAGCTGATGTTGTAGGGCGCCTTTAAACCAGAGCTGATGCTCTTGGTAAGTTAGTGGAATTTTAATGTCCTCGAAAGGAACATATTCCGCTGGATGTTCCTCTATCTTATAGTATTGGAACACATGTGTTGTTGGATTTGCTTGTGGAAAGACAATCCATGAATAGAATACCTCTGTCTGCCGATATTCGTGTGCCTCTATGACAAATATGACTCTACCACCTCTTGCTGATAGTCCATTTTCTATAAGCTTTATAGCTATGGTTTTCCTTACATTTATTGGAATGATTATAGTATCATCGTCGGCTTCACTAAAGCCTGTTGTGTCAAGACCTGGTTGGACTGCTGCTGCAGCTCCACAGGTTGTGTTGTTGTCGTTATTCAACATTGTTTAATGAAAGTCTGCAGAGCAAGTTTCAAGGAAACAAAGATTAGGTGCACAATATTTTTGGAGCACTGTATTCTTCAACGTTGAACAAAACCAAAAACTAATTCATAGGATTTTTCGTCCTACTTAGTAATGGCGGATATTTTATCCTTTAACCCACTCCAGATGTCTATTGGAGTTTTTACAGGATAAAGGGGTCTCTGTGAAAAGCACGACGGAGTTACTCTAGTATCTAGCGATAAATTAGTGCCTTACCAAACATTGGGCGCCATGTAGTGTAGTTCCTATATTCCCAATACGCTTTGCGCATTGGAATAATATATCCTATAGATTAGACGTAGGACTGAGGTCTACTAGGTCTCTATCGAATATATTAGACTTAATTGTGAGTACCAGCTAGCTCAGAGGTCACTAGAAACATTCTCAAATTCACAAGACGGGATTAGTTTCTGACAACCGCATAAACATGACAACTTTGTTTCCCCAAGATAAAACGTATCTTCAGAGTCGTGGAAACAATAGATAGATATTTCACTCAGTCAATCATGATTGCTTGGTTTTACCAGAGGTGCAGAAAAATAAATAGACGGGCGTTTTCAATAAAAAGGTTTTATTAAACAGTCTTCTTTCTCAAGCATAAGAAATGAACTGCTACAATTGTAATACTGGTTGTAAAATATAATGCGTACAGTAAGAAGAGTAGGATAAAATAATACTGTAAAAGCATTGTCTGATTCCTAAACCATAGATAAATACATACATAAATAACAAAGGCTAAAAGTACTCAACTAGTGCTTATAAAATATGCCTACCCCGATGTACCTAACCTAAGCTTAGTACGAGGGAAGAAGTAAGTGAGGTGTAGCATAAATGTGCTATTCTTTGCCAAGAATCTGTCCAAGATTTTTCTTAGGGTCAATCAACTCCGTACCTTAGCTTGGAATGAAGAAGGTCAGGCTCAGGAATCGATTTCCCAGCAACCCCCAAGGGTAGCCTGGAAACACTGGAGCTGGATTTCTCGGCAGGAGAAAAGACAGTGTCTCTCTCAGTGCGTCTGCCGGAGTGTTGGCTTCCTTCCGCACTTGCAGTAGCAGGATGCATCGGGCAAGTAGATAGTCGAATTGCTCCAAACCTCCGTGTGTTTGCTAAGGCAAGTGTGAGCATATTTATACCTTGAAGTTGCTGAGTTTGACGTAAAGGTGGACATAATGACGTCATTAAAGACTCTCAGTTCTTTGAAAACTCCCTAGCTGCTATAGCCGAGTTTTCCAAGAAATCGTTGTAGATTTTCGGAACTTGTGATAGTAGCCCTGCCGTATTTAGACTGCATGAGCTATGACTAAATATGGTTATGATTCTTATTCCTATGTAAGGACATAGTGATTTATACCTATATAAGGGAAAGAATCGGCAAATTTACAATAGTGTCCTAAAATGGTTCACAACAGTGGTGGGTGGGGGGGAATGGATGTACAAAAACGTAATAAAAATATCATTTTTAAAAAAGATCCTAGGGGACCAGCCGTGTTCTGCTGCTGTGCCACTAAACAAACCAGTGTTTGCACTGAGCATTATTTACAAATTTGTATATTTTTTTAACTTTCTCAATAAAGCTACTCCTGCTAGCCCACCATCTTCCCAGAAGCTAGCAGCCCGAATGAGGCCATTCAGGCTGAATATTGCCGGCTGGTGGCTTTGGAGGAGGAGGTGGTGGAGACGGAGGCATGTGCCACTGTCCCAGTACCTCTAGTCAGCTGCCAGTGCCTCTATCCCAGCAACACCATCATCAGTGCTGCCGGCAGTCAGGATCCACCACTGCTGCCCCCTCATCATCCCGTGACTGTCTCCTCCACTGCATCTGACGGGAGCTGACACCGCTTCGCAGTGAGGTGACATGCATTCACACCCACGTTGATACCTTCAAGGCCCTTTTTTTAATATATTTTCTTTGGTGGGAGGAAGGTTTGTTGTGGGTGGACAGGGTGGGAATTGGGAAGGGCAGTTGGGGCAATTTTGGACTTTGTTTTGGACTCTTTGGACATTGGTTCTGGGAATATATTTATTTGCTTGGGGAGAGGTGTGGGCCTTTTGTTGGTGGAAAGAGTGATTTTTATTTGTTAAAAAAATGAATGGGAATTGTTTATTCAAGCTTTTTGTCTTTGCACTACTTTTAGCGCTGCCTTAATTGACAAAAAGTTACCCTCTGAACAGCCACATAACATAGACTTTTCCCCCTGGACTTTCCCTAGTCGATTCTGAAGTCCCTAGCCATATAATTATTTATTTGCTAGGTTACATACTTTATGTACACCCAAACAATACCCCACTAACTAAATGCGAATAATACAGACTCGGTATTTCTTACTGCTTGGGGATGTCAATTTTTGCTTGTTTTGCAGCACCAAGCTAATTATGAAAGCGAATACACTAGTTATTTATATCCTTGTCCTATTACTATCTGTAACTATATTGACCACTAGGAGGTATATCTATGCATATATTGCCTTGTGACATATTACATATATATAAAAAAAATATTCTTCAGTAAACTAGAACACTTCACTTCTTAGTTCGCCTACCTAAATAGATTAAGCGATTCTCAATCTTCAAAAACCTTAATGCAGGGTTTTTCAAAGTGCCTTCTTAATAATGGTGATATAGCTTGCAGGCTAGCACGCTAAAAAAGAAGACAAGACATAACAAACGAGGTCCCATTCCCACCTAGATGAATTCCAACTGTTGGATTAATCAGAAAGATGATCTATCACAGGCAACTGGATAAAAAAAAAACATAGAGTTAGTAAGTGATTTATATCATAACATGTCAAAGACTTAGACTAAACTACCGCCATGACACAAAGAAGACTTGATATGAAACTAGCAGTAGTGACGTCTGAGCAATTGGAAGCTATTTAATTAATTTATAAAAACAATTAAACCTAAACATATGAAATCCTTGATTCATGGGAGGTGGACTTAGGACAGGAGAGGATTACTCATGTAAGCAACGAAGGGCCTGAATGATGATGTCGACGAATGCTATTATATATGTCTACCATGCGTGGGTGAGTAAGTGTGGCTGGCATGGGCTATTGCTCAGGTAAGAGCAGATTCCATAGTGAGTTGGTGTTGCTTTCACCACATCCGGCCCACCAAGAGGGTGATCCACTTATGGCATAAATTCATAAGTCACACCTCAATATATCACACTGCCTGGGGTTTGTGAATGGAGGGGAACAGAGAGTTGGGGAAAGGTGTGATGAAGGCAAACACTACAAAACAACAATATTCATAACAATGATGAGCAGCACATCATCATTAAGCATGGGCGGATTTTGCGGATCCACGATTCACGAATTTGCGTATTCACGGATCGTGGATCCGCAAAATCCGCGTATCTGCGGATTTTCATAATTGCGGATTGGGGCGGGGCTTCCATGCGAGTGCACATGCATCTTGTGTGTATAAAAGGTCAGATACCGATCATAGGACCTGGGGTAGCAACCAGCCTATGCGTAAGATGGCCCCCACACAGAGATCGCCTCGTCATCTGGGGTGGTCCACAGCACACATTGGTCCTGCTCTCCAACAAGGCCCGGTCCGACAAGCTGGGAGAAGAGGGGCAGCTGGAAAGAGGAAAGCCCCCGGCACCGCAACACCAAGTAGGACTGGGAACTAAATGGAAACGGGTGCGGCCACGGGGAGGGCTACTGCGGGTGGCACAGTCCATGCTGGGCGGTCGGTCCCCAAACCCGCTCGAAGCCCCTGTCACTGCGGGGCTTCCGTGGAGTGCCAGTCCCCCAGAACCCATGGAATGAGCCTCCAAACCCCCATCGCTCACCGCAACATGCCCGCCATCCAGCAGCCCCTCCCAGCAGGCCAGCTGACAACGCTCATGATTGTTTTTGGGGCCGATAAATGAGTCACTGAATTTAAGCTTCAACTAGGGCTCATGCTTACATAAGTAAGCTTCCGGTTGAGGTTTGATTTTGTGCCAGGACCATCGTGCCAGAATGAACCCTGCCCTTCATATTTATTCAACAAGATGCCACCGTTTTGGGAAGAGGGCACAGCTGCCTTGCATGTAAACTATTTTACGATGGCGCCGGCAAGCTGCCAGCGCCATCCTAAAATAGTTGCTACATTAGCTTCAACAGGAAGCGCGAATAGATAAAATAAAGCAGATGCACGAGCGCCTGCTTGATTTTATCTATTAGTGCTTCCTGTTTAAGCTAATTTAGTAACTATTTTACGATGGCGCTGGCAGCTTGCCGGCGCCATCGTAAAATAGTTACAACAACTGGCCAGCAAGGGTTGAACTTTTGACCTAGGAATCCGCCGCTCGCGGATTGCGAATTTTCGGTAAATTTGCGAGAGTTCGCGGATCGCGAATTTACCAAAAATTCGCAAAATCCGCGAGCGGAGCGGATTTAGCGCTCATGCTTAATCATCATCATCAAATCTGTTGTGGAAGGAATATAAAGAATGACACAGTTCAGTTAAATACATTGCAAGCAGTATTTCAGCCCTAGAGACCCAAATGATATCTAAAATGTTCTTATATCTAGGTTAGAAAAATACAAATTATGGACAAGTGAACCAACACAGCTCTACAAATTATGAATGTTAAAAATAACATAATACTGTATATAAATGCCAAATTGGGTTGTGCATCTATATTCTTCTATGATTTTATTTATTTATTTATTTATTTATTTTTTAGATTTATAAAGCGCACAAATACCCCAGGGGTGTCTCGGCGCTGCGGACAATGGCATATGCTGGTGAGATGAGTTATTGATTGAATAACCAAGTTCTGGACATTTTTCTGAAGGTTAACAGAGACTGGCAAGATCTGATGTGTAGAGGAGGAGAATTCCAAAGTTTTACAGTGGAGACGATAAATCGCTTATCGCCCCATGTGGCATTCTTCACGCGAGGAACCTTCATCAGTAGCGCCAAGGCAGAGCGGAGGGCTCTGTTGGGAGTGTACATAGCTAACTCCTTTATTAGAAATTGATGCCCAGAATTGCGCATGGCCTTGAAGGCAATGCACAGTCCCTTAAATTTAATACGATTTTTCACGGAGAGCCAATGGTACTGTTTAATGACCTGAAAAATTGGCTTGAATTTAGGAGTTCTGGATAGCATTCTGGCATCGGCGTTCTGGACAGATTTTAGTGTTTGTGTGACTTATTTTGTGCATTTACAAATAGTCTGTTACAATAGCCTATGGAAGACAAGACTAGAGTACTGACCAAAGTTTTACCGGCAGTCTAGGGGAGGAATGGTAGGATTGTTTTATCATTCGCAGTTTGTAGTATGAAGCCGATACCACTGAGTTGACATGATGTACAAAGGTTAATCTGTCGTCAAATATGACGCCCAGATTCCTGACCTGACGTGATGGTCGGTCCAAATCACCGGAAGGATGTCTTTTAGATGGATTTCATGTGAGTTGGAAAAAAGGCCATCCAGGATATGACCCGCTTTATGTGTAGCACTGTGAACTCGTTGTGATAGGCCCAGTGCTTCCTGGTCTGAAAGTAGTGCATCAGGATCTTTATCAGACTGGTTTTCAAGGTGAAAATTAAAACCCCCTAAAATCGTATAAGTTTGTTAAACTGCTATAGGCTCTACCAGGCTGTTTAGCGTAGAAAGGAACTCAGTTCTAGAACCAGGAGGACGGTAAAGAAGAGTGCCTTTGAAAGTATGGGCAAGGGTAAGTTGAATGGTAAAATAAATTGCTTCACATGTCAGTGATTGGGTCAATTTTTGTTATATATTTGCTGCAATGGATTATCGCCAGCCCACCTCCTTTTTCGTGCAATCTGTCCTCTCTTATGGCAGTGTAGCCCTCAGGGGTGGCTGCTCTAAGAGCAGGTCCTGAGGAGGGATCTGTCCACGAAAATATCGACTCACGATAATGTTGACAAATTCATTAACACCTTGAACGCTATGGGGATTTTTCTCCTGTGCTGGAACTTTACAGATACCATTATTCATGACGAGCTGGGCTCGTCATCAGCGTAGCAGGAGGCTACTGCATGACGAGCCCAGCTCGTCATGAGCGTGGAAGGGGTTAAAAGTAACAATATTGTGTGCTTTCAGGAGACTTGGCTGTGTGACGATACCCTACCAACCTTAGTTATAGAAGGATTCACCCAACACTCTAAAGCAGCAAAGAAAAATACATCTTGAGGAGGCCATCGGGGGGCGACTAACGCTGATCTCTATACAGATAGCTTGGAAGGTCGAAAATGTGAAGTTACACTGTTTTTGGGCAATAGGCTGTAGGGTTATGCTGCAGAAGTCGGATCCCTGTTATGATGGAATATGCATTATAAATGTATATATACAGAAGGGAAAGGACCATGAATATAAGGAGAACCTGGAAAAGCTGAAAGAAGATATAGTGTCCGTAAGTGGAAATCATCAGAAGGACATATTATTGGTGTTAAGTGATTTTAATCATAGATTAGATCCCCGAAGGGTGGATAGCTGTCACAAGGAACTACTAACATCTTATAATATTGAAGCGGCCAAATACCCTAGAGGAGAGACATCACCACAGGATACAAAATGTTCTCAGTTGATGGGTTTATTAGGCATGGTATATCTAAATGGGAGAATGCAGTTCGATCGGCCAGCTGGTCGCAGTTTTATGAAGGGCCAGCAGCTCTGCCCAATAGATTATGTGTTTGCCCATGCATGGCATTTTGGGCTAATCAAAAATGATGAGGTGGTGAAAAGGGAAGGCAACGGCTATTACCCTTTGAGGACAGAATTATATTTATCAAGCAGTAAAAAGAGAGCAAGGGTTCTACAGGTATATGTGGTCTACCCTAAACAGCTGACAACCAGGATAACAGAGGAACACATTGAGAAATTAAAACAAGCCCAGCTGGCGATCCCGGTAGAAGAAATCCGTTCAAGAAATGGAAGCATCTGGTTCAAAACCACCATAAGTAAGCTAGTGGACACCCTAAAGATACATTTCAAATCAAGAAAGTCAGGGCCTGGAAGCCAGAGAGTGAATAAAAATATGCATGCCTGGTTTGACGATGAATGCCGGATAGCAAAGGCACAGATCAGGCAGAAGGAACAAAGGCTAAGGGGTAGGTTTTATGTGGAATTATCTTAGTCCCTCCAGTCATTCAGGGTAAGATTTAAAATATTAATCAGGAATACAAAAAATTACTTATGAAGATAACTGCTGGGCAAATATGTTGGAGGTGATTGAAACCAGAGATGTAAAAATTATTGCTCCAGGAAAAAACTTGTGGTTAATATGGACAGGACTAAAGCCCTGAGCTTTGACTGGAGGAAAGTTGGGTTCGCATGGTTTTTGGGGACTGAGAAAGTAGAAACAGTCCCAGAATATAGGTATTTGGGAATGTGGATTGAAAGAAGTTCGAAATGGCAGACCCATCTAGATGCCTTAAAATTAAGATCATCAGCATCGATTAGCGGATTGAAATTGTTTAACAAAACCTATGGTAGGATGTCAGATAGACCAGTGTTAAAAGCTTATTCTGCCATGGTACCTCCGCAGTTTCTGTATGGCGTGGAACTTTTACACCTGAGCGGCAAAAAGGGCTGGGATATTTAGGAAGGCAAAAATATAGAAAATCTATTCTTACTCCCCTTGTCGGCAATGGTACAGGCCATAAGACTTGAATTAGGACTGACCTCATGGAGCTTTCAAGCCAGTATGGCCCTCTCTGTTTTTGGCAATGCCTAGGAGTAGGTGAGAACACCAAAATATCACAATGGTGTAAAAACGAAATTCAGAACAGCAAATTAAACTGGGCAAAAGAGACTAGAGCTATCATGACGAAGCTCTGTTGCACGAAAGTAAAATGATGCCCCATTACTTACATGATTAATTGTGATAAGAAGGTACTTAGGACTATGGGGAATTAAATATTGCAGGCACAGGATCAAAACTACCTTGTGAAAAAAACCTCAGTCCACTTTATGACTGTGGCATGGAAAAATGAACAATGCTTTCCCTACGTTTACAGGTTACCCGATTGTCGTTTGCGAAGAGAGGTTTTAAGGGCAAGAATTGGGGTGAACCCGTGTTATGTAAACAATGTGGTAAAAAGCTCAATGATTGATAAGATGGGAAGATGTATTTGCACTTTGGGCACTTCATGTGACTTCTTACATATCTTAATAGATTGCCAGAAGATTCTTGATATTCAAATTATGTTTTTAAGACTGATTCTTAAGAAATATGAGATTAAGTCTAGGGCCAAGGCTGTAATTTTGGTGAGTGAAATGAGCCACTTAGATATTGCCGTTGCTATTGGTAAGTTCATGCAAAGAGTGAAGGCACTTCTTCCTATTGGTTTTAAATGAGTTTTTAAGTCACCCAGACTTAAATAATTAATGGAGGGTGTGTGTGTTTTAAGATGAGTTTAGTGTATTTAAGGTTAGCTAATTTTAGATGTATTTTAATCAATATATGTAATGTTTGAGGACCAACAGTCCAAATAAATGTAAATTAAACTGAGTTTGACAATAATCTGAAAGTTCTATGATGGCCTACCAGGAAATTAGAGTTCATCCTCATACTCAGGGAGTTCACCCAGAAGTTGTTCAGCTAACTCCCTTTAGTCTGACCCGTCGTCCTCATGATCCTCCTCCTGTTGTGTTTCAGAAAGAGTGTAATTGTGTAGTATGAAGTGTTGGTTTATTTCAATCATGGTCAATCTCTTTTTGACGTGAGAGACTGGTCTTTCTAACTGTGACAACTGCGTCAGCTGCACGTATCACACGGTCAGCAGACACAATGGTGACCGTAAAAGCCAGATACTTTATTGCAGGCCTACTGAGCCCCGGCCTTTGGCGCAGCTTTTCATACCAATAGGCCAAAGGGATTTGATCCATATAGACCTCTTTTGGGTAATCCAGATAGTCATGGAACATCCACTGAATGGTCATCGAGGCTGCCACTTGCTCAACCTCTTTTGCCTTCACTTCTGCGATTGACTTAAGCCATGCCACTTGAAATCAAGCCATTGCAGAGGTTGGGTACCATTCTTCTGTTGCTGTTGTAGTTTTTGCTGGTGTTGGCTGCTGTGAGAGAACACCACTGCCCTTTCTGGAGGTTGGCAGATTTTCTGCCCGGGTCTCTAACTTACAACAATTCTTCTTCAAGGTCTTTCATTTGCTCAACAAACCATGTCTTATATAGTGAAACATACACTTCTGAAAAAGGAATTAAAGTTGCCAGCAGTTTTTTGTCCAGTGGAGTGTGACACATATGTACTCTTTGGACAGCACAATGTCTCTTTGCATCCTGGGTTTAACCGCCAAGCAAAGGATTAAGCCCTCAAGCAACTCATGTACTTCTAGGTTCAAAACCAGAGAACCTTTGCGACACTTTTTTAAACTGGTCCTGTAGCAGATGCAACAACAGGATAACTTGGCTAATCATGCTATCCTCCTTGCTTACTTCCCATGTTAAAACCTCAAAAGTAAGTAGCATTTGTGCTTTTAACAGTTGCATCCCCTCTTCTTTGAATGACATAGTCATTGATTGGATTCTACTGCTCAACATTCGTTGAAACATGTAATAGGTTGGGTTCCAACATGCTGGCACCTCCTGTATGAGGGCTTTGACTTGTACTTTATTAGTACACATAATGATCCTCAACTGCTTCCAGGCTTTAAAAAAGTGACTGACAAGAGAACAGATTCTTCTGCAGGTGGTCTGTATGTTGCTAAATATGGCTTCTTTTTTGAGCAAGGTCAGCACAATCAGGTTGATGCAATGCGCCAAACACAGGAATCTGAAATAGCCAGCATCTGCAATGGTCTTAACTAAGCTCAGGCGGAGGTCACGTAGCCGCACTATGCAAACCTATGCGAAGCAGTAAGAAAACTCCGCAACGCTACATCGATTTCCACGAGCATGTGCAGTTGCTTGCTCTGCATGCTTGTGCATGCTCGCGAGACATTTCTGATGTTTGGCAACTCAGATTGCATGTTCGGGGGAGATATTGCGCAAACTTCACCACGCGGTCACCAATGGGCAGGGCCATCTTGTTTTTCTACTTTTGCATGGTTCTGGGGCCTGTTTTTCATCCCTATCCAATCTTTTCAATCCTTTATTTCTTACACTGTTTTTCTGATCTTTTTTATTTATTATCTATCCCTCTCTCTCCCTAAGTGCATATTGTGTGTTTTATTTATACTTTTACTTGCTTTTTAGTTTTTTTTTACTTTCCTACTTCTTCTCCTGACTTTAATTTTTACTTCTACATTTTCTGCCTGCCCCCCAGAACTATGGCTAAGGCAAGCAAGAAGGGGAAGGCCAAGGCTACTGCAGCCAAGAACTGCCTTCCTTGCGGAAGAAAACGACCGGAAAGGGTGCAGCCCCGGCCCTATTCCCAGAGGTGGAAGTGTCAGCCCTTGTTTTTTTTGTATAGCGCCATCTCCCCATAACCTTGTCAGCAGGAGGCAGGCCTGGCTCTGGTTACGCTACCCAGGAGTATCACTACCGGTAGGCATGGTGCGCCGAGTAGTATTTTGCTGCTCTGAGGTCCAGTGCACCCACAACCAGCTGACTCACCAGTGGTCCGACATCTTGGGCTGGGAGCAGGACCGACTGGACCTGCTGTTGATACAACAATGTCAAAAATGAAAATCCACAGGGCTAAAAAAGGTTTGCAAGTTACGCAACAACCACACGCATCCAACAAAGGCATTTATTTAACACACATGAACAAAAGTGGAAAACCCCCGCAAAAACATTTTGCATTTCAATCCAATACCATCCATGCCCTAAATGATGTTTATATTCAACAGACACATCAGAAATAGTTATTTCATGCACCCATGAGTAGCTCTGGCCTGTGCCTATTGGTTAGAAAACCCATTGGCAGACTAGGCAACATAGTGAAACAAATCAATTCAAATCAATAATATTGCACATTTATTAGAAAATGTAGTGAACTGTGCTACATTTTTTGCGGGATACAACATAAAAGAAGAAACATTTTTGCAAAACAACAACCAGCAAGAAGGCATGGCCACCACAAAGAAGGCTTGCAGGCTTAATGCGGAAGCACACTGGCTGCCCCTTCACAAAATGGCCACCAGCCACAAGGCCAGGCCGCAACAACAAGAAAGGGAACACCGACAAAGCAGGCCTAGGGCAAAAGCACACTGGCTGCCTTAACAAAATGGCCACCACCCACATGGCCAGGCAGGCCACAATAACAAGAAAGTGAAGACAGATAATGCAGTCCTATGGCAAAAGCACTTTGGTTGCTTTCACAAAATGGCCGCCACCCACATGGTCAGGCAGGTGACAAAAACAAGAAAGGAAAGACAGACAATACAGGCCTGTGGCAAAAGCAGTGCACAATGTCTGCCTTAATAAAATGGCTGTCAGCCACATGGCCAGGCAGGCCACAACAAGAAGCAATCAGCTAAGTGTAAAGAAGACACCACCACAAAATGGCCACCAGCCACATGGTCACTCACACCAACATCAACAAGCAGGAGGCCTGGAAAACAATTAACTTAAGCAGGCCTATTATGGACACAGACTTTACAAAAGGGCCTCTGGACACACAGAGAGGCTCAGTCAAGGCCACTGCTGGCCCACTATTACAAACACACTCACACACTGGCCAGACAAGGGAGGCATGCTAAACAACACAGATATGCCAAGAATGAAAATCCGCAGGGCTAAAAATTTTTGCAAGTTACACAACAACCACACACATCCAACAAAGCCATTTATTTAACACACATGAAAAAAGTGACAAATCCAAAAAAACACATTTTGCATTTCAATCCAATGCCATCCATGCCCTAAATGATGTTTAAATTCAACAGACACCAGAGAAATGGTTGTTTCATGCACCCATGAGTAGCTCTGGGCCCACTGGCTGAAAAGCCTATTGGCAGACTTCTGGGCTAGTGAATTAAATAAATATTGCAAATTGATTTCAAAAGTTGGAGAAAATGTAGTGAACTTTGGAACATGTTTCCTTTATAGAAGACAATTAGAAGAAAAATGAGATACAAAGAAACAATAAGCCACTACAGAAACTACAGGCCACCCACCACAATACAAATGTTGGTGCAATGCCCCAATCAAACAAACAGCACCAATTTTCCAACTTACTTTTGAACTCTCAAATCCAAAAGTCCTCAAATCCAATGATATATGATGCAGCAGATGGAAAGAGGGATCCTTCCAGGTCCAAATCCAAATAAAAAGTGAACAGGAGATGGACAAAGCACTGGGAGGAGCCTGTTTGACATGAACAGGAAGTTGGAGACACGCCGGAAGTCCGATGTCGCGTCCAAATGACATGTTCGCAATCGATCACTCTCGCGGGACCGTGCGGTTGGCTTCCAAATCTCGTGGCGCTCGCGAACGAATGGGAAATATCATCGGTGTTTGCAGGCATCCTGTTAATTTGCTCCCACGCACGCGAAAACACATTTTGAACACACAGACACAAGATCTGTGAGCGGAGTGGAGTTTTACGCCCAGGGTGAGTCCTAACTATTTTACCTCCATTGTCCGAGGAACTAAATCTCATTATGAGACCTCTGGTTCACAGCCATTCAAACACCTTGCTGTCAAAGTATTCCAAGATGTTTGAAACTTTATGGGATTTCTCCATTGAGAACATCACTACTGTTGCATGCCATTGAAAGACCTTAAAAGTTTCGTCAGTACTCAGACCTGTAGATAGCTGTTGCCTAAGCACCGCAAAAGAGATTCAGTGTGCAGTTATACACATGTAATCAGTTGCTTGACAACTGGTTGATGTCTGTCATCAGGTGGATTGTGTGAATAGCAGTCTGCTGCATAGCTTGCCCAACCAATTGCAGCACAGTGTGATGGAGCGCTGGAACAGCAACTCTGGGAAAATGGGCCCGGCTGCGAGCATTCCATTTTAGGCAGATGGCCGCCACAAATCCTAAAAATCCCACTCCATCCACAAAAGAAAAAGCGAGGAGGTCCAGTGCTAACATTTTAACCAGCTTCCCATTGTACGACTGTGCCATTGGATGGTTGCTTTCATAGGGCTCCTTCTGCCACAACATGCCTATAATAGTAACCTGGATTCATTTCTTTTGTGGTGCCCCTGATGCAGGCAACTTCCAGAAAGAACCAGGAGGTGGTAGACTCAATGTGCATCTTGGGGCAGTCCCTCTATGCTGTTGCTCTTGGGTCTCCATCTGACTCATGTGCCATTTCGCGGTTGCTGATGAGAGTGATACTGATCCAGCGGGACACCAACCTGAGGACATCTATCACTAAATACTCATTTGGGCCCATAAACACACTCACACAATACAGGTCAGTGAGCGCCGCTGGGGATCAATTTATAGGGGTAAATCCATTCGTCCTTTGCTATTCTGACTAAAACTTTATTTAATGACCACACCGTTTCTTTACAAATTGACCTATTTTAGTTGATTAGATTTGATGACCAATGACTTTTATTAAATAACCACAGACTCAGGAAAGTTTTACATGTTTATCTAATTAATCATAAAGAGCAAAACATTTTACAGTGTTAACTCCATCTTTCAGAGGAAGTGGAATCTGTCTATTCAATTAATACAAAATCACAATAACAAGAGCCTCAGGAAAAAGAGGAGAGAGAGAGAAAGCACATGGACACAATACACAGATTTATATTTACCTAGGATGGTGCGAAAATCAGACCCCACTAACCAAGAATAAGGCCCCCTTAACGAAATTCAGGTGATAGGTTCTTCAGGACAGGCTAGGACAGTACAGATGACCTCTACTGGATTCGACGCCTGCGTCTCACCCCTCTCTGATACTAACTTCCTCCTCGGTTCTTTCTGCGACCTTCTTCTAAACCTACTACCGCCTCGATTCTTCTGCAATCTTCTTTTAATTCTATTACCTCCCCATTTCTTCCACAATCTTCTTCTAATCTAAATTATTTGTAAAATTCTAAGTCTGCTTCATCAGGTATTCGATCAGCATTCGGACAGCATTTCTGTCTTTCAGCGTTCTGGCAGTGACCAACCCTTCTAGGCTAACTAACTACCCCGATTATACGCCCTCAAGGCATGTTCCACCCCTAAATGTTTCAACCTTATGAAATTCCAAATTCTGATTGGCTAAACTGAGGGGGATGATCATCACACCATGCTAAGTTTAATACTTTTCTAAGCAGCTCATTGTTTTAAGTTACCGCCCATTAATTTGTTCTCCCAAGCTTTACTTCCCACCAATATTTGAAAACTTTATTTTATGACAATGTATACGTTTTCACAGTTGTTCCCAGGGTACATCTACTAGATGTCCTTGGACGAGTCCCAAAACTTGAGCTCATTGCTCCAGAGCGGTCTCTGTTGCGCATGCTACGCCATTCCCATGGTTATCAAACCTTAGCATTCTAGGAGGCCGAAATAAGAACTAATCGAGAGATCAAAAATACAAAGATTGCATTCAAATAAAATGATTTCACTGTATACCACCTATCTCTACTATAATCCCATTTACTTATAAAACCTATGTATGCATTTGCATTTATTATATAACACAAATTAGTTTCAGCAAAGCAGATGCTTAGCACGTGAGTTCTCAAGCGGCCATTTTAAAGGTTATTGCGCAGAAGCAAATTTTCCCTCCAAGAGTTAAGACGTCATGCAGCTGACGCATGCGCAGTTTATTTTCCCGGGTTAGCAGTCATCTTTATTTGCGCTCAGGTTACTTGTTAGTAAAACACATAAGCAAGCTACACCCTTTTCTAGAAATATGAAATGTCATGTAAAATTAGTATTACAAACATTATTTATACTTTATTACGAGATTATATGTGAGGATCACATCTGAGCAGGTCTTCTATTCAAAAGTCCTTGCTCCATCAATACTGGTGCAATGCTAGGGACTGGGCTGCTTTGCATAAAGCTGTCACCCTCTTCTTCTTCATCTCCTCCCACTGTGATCAGAGCTGATTCCCTTCTCTCATCACCACCACCACCTGCAGCAATATTTTTAAGGTGATTCTCCCTCCAGAATATGTGATTTTTTTTATATGGGTCGTTTTGCCTCCAGCGTCATAGTGTGAACCAGGCTTACTTCGGAAAATACTTGCGTGGCGAATGGAGCATATTGCAAAGTTATTCTCCTGTTAGCTAATCATAAAGAAGTCCCAAACTGAAGAGAACATTTTTAGTGGACCACTGGCACCACTGTCAATGCCCGAAGAACTGGAGGTAGGTGGATGTGTCAAGGATTACCTCTCTGCATTGTGTACTTTAACTGAGGTTAGGTAGTGGTGGATGCAGGTTTCAGCATGGGCCTTACAAATATGGAAGCTGGAGGTGGTGGTACTAGTGCCACATCCTTTGGAGCAGGTTAAATAGGACAGGTTATGTCAGTGTCCTCTAAGCCAGCTTCCATGACAATGACTGGCTAGTTCTCATAATCCCTTTAAATTAATTGTATGGTTTTCCTTTTTCCTTGTCTCTCATGCCAGGTCTCTGACTCAGCTGGGGTCCTATCCATGTAGAGATCTTCAGAATGCGGGCTTGGAGAAGATGGTTGAGTAGCCTTTCTTTTTCTTGCAGGAGAACGGGAGGTCAATGGTTCAAGGAAAGATAAATCTTGCCCAGCAGAAGGTTTAACCTCCTGTTCTATTCCTACTTCAGCAAGAGCTACTATTGCTGGCTGCTAGTTCTGTTGTCCACGCTGCTCAGTTTCCTGTATGATTTAGGTGCATTCAAGGGGAGACACCTGTGGCAGGCAGGCAGGTGCAGGGGAAAATGGAATAATTTAAAAAAAATAAATGCTAGTGTGAGCCTATGGCAGGCAGGGGGATCGAGGGGAAGAAGAATAATCATTACAACATGAATGCTGCTGTGCGCCTATGGGAGTCAAGGGGTCCAGGGGAAAATGAATAAACCTTAAACAATAAATGCTGGTGTGCGGCAGGTGCCAATGGTGGGCTGGAGGTTGAGAGAAAATGTAAAAAAAAGAAAGAATTACAACAAAATTAAAATAGATAAATAAATAAATACAAAAATACAAAATAAAAGCATTGGGGGCGTGGCTTGACGCCCGAGGGAAATGGCGGCGGCTGAGTGAGGCTCCGCGGCGGACCCAGGAGACACGCTGCTGTAGGCTGCCTTTCACTGCACCAAAGGATGTGAGGAGTGTCGGAATGAACCAGGACCCTTTCTTGCCATTCGAGGACCTTGGCTGTGACAAGACACCTGAATTATTGCCACAGTGAGTTTATCGCGGTTCTGTTTTTACTACGGCCGCCATCTTGTATCGCTCGCGTGACTCACTGCGCATTTTTCCGCCTCACACAACGAAACCTTTCAAAATGGGCTTTCTTTCGATGCCTTCGGCGGTGTAACAATATCAAAGCTCCACTGTGCACATAACTCACTGTACAGTCTACAAAGATTGACTTTTGCCTATTTCTTTGCGTTTTTCACCACAATGTAAAGGGTAGTTATTTTAAGGATACATACCTTTCTATCGATAATTTCCTCGTTTCCCACATAATTGTGCCATATTTCTCATTCTCAAAGTGTTCCATTAACGCATAGTGTGGCTCCTGAATATTTTTACTAGGTGCCTATTACGATGTTTTTGGACGCTGTCGCGATACATCACAATTTATGCTTTTCCCATCAACACTGAGGAAATATGATGTAATGCAGCCATTTTAGTTCTTGCTCTGCTTTCATCTGCAGAAATCTACTGTACAATGTCAATGGTTCTTATACCATAGTGGTAAGGAGGTGCCTATTATTTCTTTGACTTATATACTTGACTACAAAGAGGCCTCTGTGTCCTGCCCTTATCATTAACTTTGCTGAGTCTCTTGACCTTAGTACCTCCCTATTAGTGGAACACCTTACGCTCTATTGTGATTCACTGTGATTTTTTCTTTCTACGTGTGCGCTCAGAACAGTGTTTATTATAAAATGTTATGGGAAGAACAAAGCCACTACATCCTCCACTTTCCAAACCAAAACGTATCTTTATAAAGAATTCAAGAATTTTCTCGGAACTTTTTAAATTAGAAGATTCTCTGGCATTTTCTTCGCACAGTCCAGAAACAACGAGGGATGCTTCTCAAGTTAACTCGGGAAAGTCTAACACCAAACGTCTGAAGAAAGATCCCCCTTCTCCTCCTAAACAAACGTCAATGGTTTCCATGGATTTATTGCTGGAGGAAATTAGAGCCCTCGCCCCTTTATGGAAGAGACCAATGCTAAACTCCAAGTCTTGATGGACAATTGGTTACAACTTGAAACAAGAGTCTCTTTGGTTGAGCAAACAGTCACTTCTTTAAAAGAATCTTGCGTCAGTGTCCCTCATCTTCACTCTCAAGTCTCTATGGTCCAAAAGCAAGTTGAAGACTTGGAAAATCGCAATAGGCGGAATAATCTACCTATTTTTGAGCTAGGCAAAGGACTTGAAGGTTCTGACCCTTTGACTTTCTTCAAATCATTCATTCCAAAATTACTTCATATGCCGGAGGACACAATTCTGAATATCCATCGAGCGCATCGGCTTGGTCCTCCACCACCGCGTGGATCTTCCTCACAAAGACCAAGAGGAGTCATCTTGTATTTTTTAGAATACACAGATTTGTTGAAGGTTCTGGCAGCAGATAAGTACTTCCCAAAAATAATATGGTCTGGTTCTTCCTTGGTTTTTTCCCAGGACTATGCTAAAGCTACTGCTCAACGGCGCAAGGCTTTTCTAGATATGAGAGCTGACCTTTGTTCACTGGGTGCTAAATATGGTCTTGTTCACCCTTGTTTATTCAAAGTTACATACAACAATAGAACAACTACGTACGAAGACCCACTGCGCCTGCAAAGTTTCATCTACTCATGCAAAGTGTCAGCTATGGATTCATCTGGTCCCTCCTCTTCACATCCTGGTTGAACTTCGTTGATACTTTCTATTGACTCTTCATTCTTCGCAATGTGCTCTCTGAATGTTCGAATGCTGAATTTTTGCTAATCATTATCATTTTTAGATAGTTTCTCCACAGTTTATGTTTCTTTATATTTGTTATTAGTTCCTGGTTGCGCCTTTTCACTGTTATTGTATTTATTGTATGTCCTGGTTTAATAATCTAAATTGTTTTTTTTTCCTTCATTTTCACAGATTTCCTCTCCTTGTCTTATGATATCTTCCTGGTTCCACGCTGAGCTGATCTTGGATGTGTCGCCCTCCCCATGTGATTCCATCCCCCCACCTTGTCTACGTGTTTTTCTCTTCTCGTATGTATGTTACTTTCCTGCTTTTCCCTTCTTCCTCTTTTCCAGTTCCTCTTCCTTTTCTTTCTTGTAAGTTTCATACTTCTCTTCTCTTTGGGTGATCTTGTTTTTCTCTTTTTTCTTGCTCTTCTTTATCATGTCATTTCATATTTTAGGCTTGTATTTGTAACTAATGTCTTTTCACAATTCTTATTCTTAATTATATCTCACTTTATTTATGCTTTTTCTTGCATTTCCACTTTTTTGGGTAACATTAGAATATTTTTGATATCTATTGCTTTTCTTATTTTTCCATGTCGTTAAAGTTGATCTCATGGAATGTTAGAGGACTCAATTGTCCTATTAAGAGGGAGAGGGTATTGTCTCATCTGGCTAAATACTGACATAGTATTTCTGCAAGAGACTCATCTTACAGCAGAAGAGTCATTAAAATTAAAAAAAGGTTGGGTAGGAGAGTTATTTTATTCCAGTGGAGATGGTAAATGTAATGGAGTTATGATGTTGTGTCGTAGATGCCTTAATTTTAAGTTCATCTCACAAGATTCTGATACTGAGGGGAGTTGGCTTAATGTTAAATTGTCAATTAAGGATGTTCCAGTCTCTTTTTTCATTGTTTATGCTCCAACAGGTGGTGACGCCTCTTGTTGGTGCTTAATGGCCAAGCAGATCACTTCTCACATTGAGGATAATTTTATTTTGGCGGGAGATTGTAATCCGGTCTTTGATCCTTTTATAGATCGAAGCTCTAAAGTGTATACGGTCACACAACATAAACTTTTAGATGCATGGAGATTATGTAATCCTACTATGAGGGAATACACTTTTTACTTCCCAGTTCATCACTCCCAATCACAACTTGATTATTTTTTTGTAACGCATAACATCTCACAAGCACTCACACATGCGGAAATTGTCCCAATTCTATTATCTGACCATGCTCCGGTTTCAATTACTGTGGACATCTTACCTAAACCCACTTCTCCCAGAAGATGGCGTTTTAATAATGCCCTGCTTGTGGATTCAGAATTTTCTTCTTCATTTAAATCCTATTTTAACGAATACTTTCTTCTAAATGACACTGACTCCCTGCCTTTTTCAACCATCTGGTATGCTTTTAAAGCCTCCGCTAGGGAGTTTATTATATCCTATGTATCAAAGAAGCGTACCATTGCTCGCAATCGTACCCGTTCTTTGTTCCAAGACATTAAGAAACTGGAGCATTCTTTTTACACATCCAACTCTAAAGATGTTCTTAATTCCCTCATCAGTGCAAAGCTGCAGTTTAATAAGGAATCGACAGAGAATGCCTGCTCATATTTATTAAAATCCAGCGCAAATTTCATGGTGGTAGGAACAGAGCAGGGAAACTTTTAGCGAAATATTTAAAAACAAAACAGAACAAAGTCAATATTGATGATTCTATTTTAAAGTTTAAGGATTTGGACATTTTAAATGAGTTTGCTTTATTTTATAAAAAACTTTATTTATCCGAAACACAATCCACAGATCATTCACTCTCACAGTTTTTTTCATCCATACAACAACCCCAACAATCTACTGTTGATTTATCACCACTAGAAACTCAGGTAACGCAACAAGACCTCTTAAATGCACTTCAGCATCTGAAAAAAGATAAGGCTCCTGGGCCGGATGGTTTTACTGTTGAGTTTTTTCTTCATTTTTCCAATTTATTATTGCCTGAATTACACCTTTTAATTGAGTCCTTTCAACTCTTTGGAAAATCTGGAAGTACCTTTTCAGATGCCCACATATGTTTGATTCCTAAAGAAGGGAAAAATCCAAAGTATTGTAAGAATTTTAGACCCATTTTGATTGTTCATATTGATTACAAGATATTTTCCAAAACATTAGCCCTTCATTTAGACACCTATCTCCCCAAGATGTTAGGTAAGGAACAATTTGGCTTCATGAAAGGCCGTGTTATACAAGATAATACCAGACTTTTTTTTAACATTTTATCCAAAGCTACGCATTTGAAGCATTCTCTTGCAGCTATAGCACTAGATGCTGAAAAAGCATTTGATAGAGTAGAATGGCATTATTTATTTTATACCCTCAAATGGTTTGATTTTGGTCCTAATTTAATTTCCATAATTTCCCTATTATATTCGAATCCGCGCGCTGCTGTGTGTGCTAATGGGTTAATGTCCTCCTTCTTTGACCTTGGTAGAGGAGTACGCCAGGGTTGTCCTCTATCCCTTTTTCTCTTCAATTTAGCCCTCGAACCCTTCCTTTCAAGAATCCGTCAAAATGTGCATACACAAGGTTTTCAAACTCCTACAACCAACGTCAAAATTGCAGCGTATGCGGATGAAATTTTGCTTTTTATTTCGAATCCCGCTGAATCGATCCCAAGCCTTTTTACACGAGGTTCACTCCTTCTCATCAATCTCAGGTTACAAATTGAATCGTGATAAATGTGAAATATTGCCCTTAACTAAGTATACCTTTAAAGCTGATTTTATCTCAACCAATTTTACTTGGAAGCCATCCTCTTTCAAATATTTAGGCCTACATTTCACACCGACAATAAAAGAGACAGTCTCGCTGTGCCTGAATAATTGCATCCATGAACTCACAGAACTCACTAACAAATGGCATCCTCTTTACTTATCATGGTGGGGTCGCCTGGACACTATCAAAATGATGCTCTCCCCTATAGTTTTATATACCATTTCTAACACTCCGGTTTCCATATCTCCCAAATTATTTAAATCCATTACCTCAGTGTTATCTTCCTTTTTATGGAACAACAAAAGATCGCGTATGTCTATTTCCAAGTTATCACGCCCCAAGGCTGAAAGTGGACTTCATATTCTGAACTTCACTGCTTATCACAAAGCATTTCTTTTGCGACAAGCCTCATTTTGGCTGCTGGATTCAGAGGAAGATTGTCCTCTTTGGACTTTAGTGGAACTTTCGTTCCTCTCTCCTTTTTCATTTCACGAATACCTTTCTTTTTCCCATAAACCCCAAACACTTTCTTCTCCACTACTCAAGCTTACCTCAAAATTACTGATCTCTATATTTCTCTATATTTCCTATTCTTTATGATACTCCCGAATCCTTTTTAATGTCGCCCATTTGGCATAATAAATCACTATTACTCCGTAATAGACCTTTTTTCTGGAAATCCTGGAGACAACGTGGTTTAATTTGGGCTTATCAGTTGTTCTTAGACAAAGAATTTCTTTCCTTTAATTCACTCAAACAATTATATGCCCTACCTGCCTCCTTTATCTCTAAATTTCTATTCTTTACGTATATACACCATTATCGCATAATACTTTCGCTAACCAGACTACTCACATCCATAAAGATCTCTCTGATCTGTTGCATTCTCAACCCAAGGCTTCGAATTTATACCTTTTCTTGCAATCTAATAGCACACTGAGACAGAAAACAAGTACTGAACAATCGTGGGAATAAGAGTTTATAACAGATTGGCCTATCAATTTATGGAATAAATTACTAACTAAAATACGTAAATCCTCTAGATCGGCTAGTTTAATGCAAACAATGTTTTTGTTTATAATAGACTTTTGTTTTCTCCACAACTTTTACATAAAAGATTTCCCAATACTCCAGATACATGCTGGACTTGTACTTCTCCAAATGCAGATTTATTTCATTTGTTATTCAAATGTACACCAGTATGTAATTTTTGGAAGAAAGTCTGGCTTCAAATTAATTCAATTTTAGGCACAGATTTCCCGTTCTCTACGACACACATTTTCTTAGGTAGCCTTTCCTCGGTATGGGATAATTTTGCAACTAACTTTAAAATAATAGATTTATTATTAGCAGTTGCTTTCCAACAAATACAAAAAATTGGAAAGACTTTATGAAAATCTCAGATAAAGCCTGGTAGTATGATGTATGCCATAATCATAGGTTAGATACCTTTTCCACCTCACCTTCACCCATTGCTCTCAAACCACTTCAGTTATGGTTACCAGTCACGACATTTTTCGACACTTGTGCTAAAAAACATTCACCATCATTGCACTCTCAACAAGAGGTACTCAAACCTCCATAGTTCCTCTAATTTCCTTCTTCTACTTTTATACTCCATATATTATTATTTGTTTACATTTTTTTATTGTTTACTTAGTATGTATACTATAATTTCTTGTTTTTTATTGAAGTACTCATGCTGGAATACAATTGTAATGCAATGTTTGGTGCGTATTGCATGTTACTTATTTGCATTTATTGTTAAATGAAACACCTATATTCTTTAATAAAATTCTTTTTTGAAACTGAAAGAATAAATGCATTAAAAAACAAATATTCAATATAAAAAAAAGTGTTGGTGTACTAGAGGACTATGAGAAACCCATTGAGAGGCATAGGATGCAGGGGAAACATTAAAAAAATGCATTATAATATTAAATACTGTTCATTTATACATATGCTACAATGATTCTTAAGCGCATCAAACTGATATCAGTGAAAAGTAAAACAAAAAAGGAAAACAAACCAAAAAGCATTACCCTCTCCTATCAATCTCCCTACAAAATGGCTTTGAAAACTAGAAAAATTGATTTTATTTAATGCACTGACTGTCTTCACATAATTGGCGTCAGCCACAACAAGCAAGGAGCATGAACACAACAAAGAACACATGCAGGCCTATGGCTTACTAATCAAAATGGCTACTGGCTACATGGTCAATCAACAAGCAAGGAGGCATGGACACAAAGAACACATTCAGTCTCGGGGACTCTAACTACACAAAATAGCCCCCGGTCACATGGAATGGAGAAGAAAGGTAAATGACAACATATGACAGACACACAGACACACACACACACACACCCACACAGGTCGGACAAAGGAGTCATGGTAAACAATGAAGAAAACACTAAAATGAAAATGAAGTGAGCTATAAAACATTTATAACAACACACATCTTCCCAAGGCATCAAATATTACACCACCAAAACACATGATTTTGCAGAAAATAATTTGAAATATAAAAAAAAGAAAACCCACAGTTTTAATTTAATCCAATACCATCCCTGGCTTAAAGGATGTCGTAAAACAACATAAACAACATTTACCACAGAAACCGTTTTTTCATGTACCCAATGATAGTCCTGGCTGGATGACCCAGGGCAGACTAGGTCACAGAGTAAAATTAATGAATAGTGCAAATTTAACAAACATGGAGAAAATGTGCTCAACGGTGTAACCTTTTTCCATTACAAAAGATAAAAAGTTATGCAAAATATTACCTAGGCCCCCTACTGCAACTCCAGGCCACCCACCACAACCATAATCAAATTTAAAAATCAAATTAAAGTATAAATAAATACTGGTACATGCCCTCTATCTAACATCTGTTTACAAAGGTTATTAAACTTACTTGTGATATCACAAAAAAATCCAAGGATAAATATACAGCAGGAATCGCAGACAAAGAGAGTGATTCTTCTACCTTGAATTCCAAATGAAAAGTGACCAAGAGATGGACAAAGCACTGATAGGAGAATGCTGGACAGGAAGAGGAAATTAGAGTCTCTGGGGCAAGCCCTTCTTTTTGAAAAAAAGGAAAATTAAAAAAAATGCTTTTCACACTAAAAAATACAACATGAAAGATTTTTTTGAAAAATGTATTCTTAAACAAAAATTCAAGTTGATTTACTTACTTGTTCAGTAGAGTATCTGCTCAAAAAGCAGACATGGGAGTACTCGCCAGCATCACAAAAATGGCTCCAAAAGGGTCGGTGGTGACCTGAAGCCACGCTAGTGGGCGGCTAATCTCACGTGCACTCACTAACAGCCAGCAAATCTCATTGTGCTTGCTTGCATGTGCTAACACAAGTCTCACCCACACCAGCTGGATTATAATTCTGCCACATGCCACAAGGTAAGATTCAGAAGGATCTCTGCGTTACACGTGTAGCGCAGAGGTACCAAATTCCTTCAACTCCATGTATGAAATGGAGTCTGCAGCTGGTATTTTACTTGTTACATGAAGGACCCCTTTGAAGTAATTTAAGTTCCTGAGCCCACCCCAATTTGTCTTTGTGCAAGGGGAAGAAAACACCTCTCCATGCTCAAGATTTCCCTTACCCTTGGAGACATTTTCACACCTCCTTCATACGTCAGTCAGGCGAAGCTTCGACTGGGCAGAGGATTTAAAGCTAATGCAAATTAGACTCCAGCTGCTTCAGGCAGGACAAAGGTAACTTTCTAAAAGTTACATTTCCAATATATTTAATAGAAAACAGACTTATCCATTACATTGAATATTTACTAAATATAAAAATAAGTTTTTTGAAAGGATTCTGTAGCTGGTACAGGTAAAACGTTTAGGGATTTTAATATATAATCTATACTTAGATGTTCCATATGTGCCAGTTACAGCCTGACCAGTGACATTGTCATTTGTCACTAGTCACTAGGGGAAGGTGCCAATTTTTAATCTCACACATTTTCTACTTTTAAATATTATGTACCCTACCTTGTGGGTAGCAAGGAATGTGGTATTTAGACACAATATTTATTAGAAAATATGGAGAGACAGAAATATTGGAAATTAAATGTGGCAAGCACAAATATAGTTGACAAGAGATTCGTTTTTAGGTGAATAATATTGTTTTGAATAATATTGATGTTTTATTATTGTTTAAAATAATATAGTGGCAAATACTATCATTATTTTGTTATTTCAGTGTGTTTTAGTTGATATATTAATTGTATTTATTACTATTGTTTATTAAATGCTATTAATTGTTTGTGAACCACAGTATTATTATTATAAAGTCTTATATAGCGCATAGCTGCCTTAAACGGTTTCCTAGCACTAGACAAAGGTAGGTAACTAGCCAGAAAAAGAAGAGAGATTCAGAACAACCAGGTTTTGTGGGTTCTTATGAAAGATAGTTAAAGATTGGAAGCTTCTCAGTGAATCGGGCAGCGTGTTCCAAAGCTTGGGCCCCAAACGAAAGAATGAGGTACCACCCATATGGGCTTTCTTGACTCTACGGGCCTTACATAGGTGGCCAATACTGCTACACGAATTTACAAGTATTATTCTATTCTAAACACACGATCAAAACACTATGCCAGAGGGACAATTTTTTTTCTCAGTCAATTATCAATTTTGCATTTTATTTGCACATTTTTGATTTGGTATTTTTAAACACATTTATAGATTTTCCAAAAAAACATATTATACAACACATCACGAGAATATCAAAAAACAACAATTTCTTTTTTTCATACCACATTCATACTCATTCAACCAGGGGGGGATTTTTTCAAGGCACACTCAACACTTTCATCAAAATCACAATCTGAAAAAATGAAATACTGTTTTTATACAATTTATATACACTTTTTTGAAGAAACCATAGGGTATCAGTAGAGATATAATTCGTTATTGTCACATTATTAATCTATTCTCTTATGGTTTCGGTGTGACAACGTCACAGAAGCAGGTCTACGCGTTTCGAACTCTTTTAGTGTAGAGTTCTCGTCAGGACCATAGACTGTAATGGAAAACAGAGAAACCTCTGTTAAAGTATATCATTTTATGTCAAAGAAAGCTACTTTTGGCTCTACACCCAGACCTCTGTCTCTTACCTCTCTAAATGTCAAACAGGATGTGTTCCTAAGTTAGCCAATGTCCGCGAAGCGGGACCACCTTTATAATAAATATATCCAGTTTTATACATGCTGCCAATTCTCAGTCATTCAGCGTTACACACATTTTCTTACATACTTACTTAGGGATGACAGGTGTTTATTTCTTTCTGTGAACAATAAACAGTGATAAGTGTAAGGATGTTGGTCTCTTGTTTGTGGTTTTTTATGCATTATGGTGGAACGAGTAGAACAATCTTACCAGATTAATCAGCCCTTATTTTTTGGACGCTTTACGAGGGTCAGTCGGTGAATTTGTTCGTAGGGTTCACAGCACACCTGGAGGGCAAAAATACATTTTTCACTCATTGTGCGGTTAACGAGGCGTGTGCCCTGGGTTCAAACTCATCTTGATTCCTTCACGTACCGATTAGTTGTGGCGTGTTCTCTCTGAATGCCGGCGTCAATCTCGAGTGAGCGCTTAGCGAGACGCTGTGTTGTTTATGTGTGTAGGTCACATGACTTTTTCGGAATTACGGGCGCCATCTTTGCCTGGTCATGCTCGTTCTTCGAGCAGAGGGCTTGTGTGTACATTACTTGGATTGAGTGGTATGGATGAAATCCTATATTCAGTATATTTAGTATATTTAATGGGTGGATCGTCGGACTTCACGCTCTGGGTTTAGAGCATTTTTCCTTTTTGTGTGATATATTATTGGGTACTTAGTCTATTTGTGGCGGCCATCTTTGATGTGGGATTCTTGCCAATAGCAACACTCCGGATGTATGAATGGGGCTATAGTTTGAACATCTCCGAAAGTTCATTTAACCCGTTAATTGCCGTGTTGAATCTTACAATCATCATTGCTTCCTGTTTAGATAATTTTTTATCAAGGTCTCCTCCTCTCTGGTCTTGTTCAATTTTTGTTATTACAGTCCATCGTAGGTCATTGTCTCCATGGTTCTTTTGTTGCCAATGATTTACCAGTGGGGCATTGGGTACCTTTCGTTTTATCCTTGACTTGTGCTGTTGAATTCTTACACGGATCTCTTGATTGGTTTTGCCGATATACAGAGAATTACAAGGACATCTGATCCCATAGATCACATATCGGGTTTTACAATTTGTGAGCGTGTTATGTTTCCAAGTTGTTTCATTATGTTTGAAAATTGAACCCTCATCAGTTGAATCACAACAATTGCATCCTCCACATTTGTGGTGTCCTATAACTGGAGGTAATCCAATCATACTTCTTAAATTTGGTTGTTGTTTTGTTGGTAATGCGGCTCTGACTAGTTTATTTGCCAGGCTGGATTCTTTTTTGAATGCAAATAAGGGTGGATTTTTTAATTCCTCACTTAGATGTTTAACCAAATGCCAGTTACTATTTACCACCTTTTTCAACTTGTTCGAATTTGGACAGAATGTGGTGACCAATACTGTTCGATCCAGTTTCTTTTTTTCTTTTTTCTCCAGAAGATGTTCTCGCGGAGTCCACCATGCTCGTTTTTTTGAACGGCGTAGAAGTTTTTTGGGGTATCCACGGTCAATAAGATTCAGGGTCAATTTCTCTGCATGTTTCTCATATTCCTGTTTGTTTTGGCAATTTCTTCGGATCCTTAAGTACTGCCCATATGGCAGGTTCTCCTTTAGGCTGCGCGGATGATTGCTAGAAAAATGCAATGATCTGTTACAATCAGTTTCTTTTTTATATAGGGTTGTGATTAAACCTCCTTCATCCGAAGGGTATACCTCTACATCAAGGAATGGTATTTTGATTTGGGAGTACATTAGGCTGAATTGGATGTCATGTGTTCTGTTATTAAGCCATTTATTAAAATGTTTCAGTTCTTCTTCAGACCCAGACCACACAAAGAAGACATCGTCGATGTAACGACTCCAATGGCTGATTGCATGTCCAAATGGATTGTCTTGATAGATGAATTTGTTTTCATAACATGACATAAAAAGGACGGCTAATTCTGGGGCAAAGGGACAACCCATTGCCACCCCACCTATTTGGAGGTAAAACTCCCCATCGAAGTGGAAATAGTTAGGAATATGAGAAACATGCAGAGAAATTGACCCTGAATCTTATTGACCGTGGATACCCCAAAAAACTTCTACGCCGTTCAAAAAAACGAGCATGGTGGACTCCGCGAGAACATCTTCTGGAGAAAAAAGAAAAAAAGAAACTGGATCGAACAGTATTGGTCACCACATTCTGTCCAAATTCGAACAAGTTGAAAAAGGTGGTAAATAGTAACTGGCATTTGGTTAAACATCTAAGTGAGGAATTAAAAAATCCACCCTTATTTGCATTCAAAAAAGAATCCAGCCTGGCAAATAAACTAGTCAGAGCCGCATTACCAACAAAACAACAACCACATTTAAGAAGTATGATTGGATTACCTCCAGTTATAGGACACCACAAATGTGGAGGATGCAATTGTTGTGATTCAACTGATGAGGGTTCAATTTTCAAACATAATGAAACAACTTGGAAACATAACACGTTCACAAATTGTAAAACCCGATATGTGATCTATGGGATCAGATGTCCTTGTAATTCTCTGTATATCGGCAAAACCAATCAAGAGATCCGTGTAAGAATTCAACAGCACAAGTCAAGGATAAAACGAAAGGTACCCAATGCCCCACTGGTAAATCATTGGCAACAAAAGAACCATGGAGACAATGACCTACGATGGACTGTAATAACAAAAATTGAACAAGACCAGAGAGGAGGAGACCTTGATAAAAAAATTATCTAAACAGGAAGCAATGATGATTGTAAGATTCAACACGGCAATTACCGGGTTAAATGAACTTTCGGAGATGTTCAAACTATAGCCCCATTCATACATCCGGAGTGTTGCTATTGTCAAGAATCCCACATCAAAGATGGCTGCCACAAATAGACTAAGTACCCAATAATATATCACACAAAAAGGAAAAATGCTCTAAACCCAGAGCGTGAAGTCCGACGATCCACCCATTAAATATACTAAATATACTGAATATAGGATTTCATCCATACCACTCAATCCAAGTAATGTACACACAAGCCCTCTGCTCGAAGAACGAGCATGACCAGGCAAAGATGGCGCCCGTAATTCCGAAAAAGTCATGTGACCTACACACATAAACAACACAGCGTCTCGCTAAGCGCTCACTCGAGATTGACGCCGGCATTCAGAGAGAACACGCCACAACTAATCGGTACGTGAAGGAATCAAGATGAGTTTGAACCCAGGGCACACGCCTCGTTAACCGCACAATGAGTGAAAAATGTATTTTTGCCCTCCAGGTGTGCTGTGAACCCTACGAACAAATTCACCGACTGACCCTCGTAAAGCGTCCAAAAAATAAGGGCTGATTAATCTGGTAAGATTGTTCTACTCGTTCCACCATAATGCATAAAAAACCACAAACAAGAGACCAACATCCTTACACTTATCACTGTTTATTGTTCACAGAAAGAAATAAACACCTGTCATCCCTAAGTAAGTATGTAAGAAAATGTGTGTAACGCTGAATGACTGAGAATTGGCAGCATGTATAAAACTGGATATATTTATTATACAGGTGGTCCCGCTTCGCGGACGTTGGCTAACTTAGGAACACATCCTGTTTGACATTTAGAGAGGTAAGAGACAGAGGTCTGGGTGTAGAGCCAAAAGTAGCTTTCTTTGACATAAAATGATATACTTTAACAGAGGTTTCTCTGTTTTCCATTACAGTCTATGGTCCTGACGAGAACTCTACACTAAAAGAGTTCGAAACGCGTAGACCTGCTTCTGTGACGTTGTCACACCGAAACCATAAGAGAATAGATTAATAATGTGACAATAACGATTTATATCTCTACTGATACCCTATGGTTTCTTCAAAAAAGTGTATATAAATTGTATAAATACAGTATTTCATTTTTTCAGATTGTGATTTTGATGAAAGTGTTGAGTGTGCCTTGAAAAAATTCCCCCCTGGTTGAATGAGTATGAATGTGGTATGAAAAAAAGAAATTGTTGTTTTCTGATATTCTCGTGATGTGTTGTATAATATGTTTTTTTGGAAAATCTATAAATGTGTTTAAAAATACCAAATCAAAAATGTGCAAATAAAATGCAAAATTGATAATTGACTGAGAAAAAAATTGTCCCTCTGGCATAGTGTTTTGATCATGTGTTTAGAATAGAATAATACTTGTAAATTCGTGTAGCAGTATTGGCTTTTTTTGTTCGATATACTAAAAGGCAGGGTTTGGCCTTACTGCTTGGGAGCCCATACCCAGTGGTGATTTATAGTTACATAGGTGGCGGATGCTCAAACGAAGTGAGTTATTTGGGCGGTAAAGTTACACAAGCTATTGTAGATCAACTGGACAAACATTTGACCTACCTTTAAGGGCGGGGTGATGCATTTCAAGCATTTGCTTCAGGGAGGCGATAGGGATGTTCTTTAATAACAACTCCCTGTTGTGTTGGTATGGAATGCATGGCCAGACTTGTTTTCCCAGGTAAGTCAGCAAAGACGTCCGAAAAGGATGACAATACTGTGAGGAGTTCTTTTTTTTGTCTTCAGAAAGAGCACTGCTTTTATCAGTATCACTCACCTATAGTGGATCCTGTCTCTCCTACAGTTATCACAGTTTGAACATTCTGGGGGGAGGTCCGAAAACTATTTTAAAAAGGTTGATGTGGTAGAATTGTTCCTTCTTTGGAGACAGACATAGTTGGTATGTAACTGGTCCCACCTTTATAATAAGGACTTGGCCAATCTTTATTCATTTTTCTAGAAGAAGCAGACAGAAAAATCAAAGACCGACCTCCAACTGCAAATTCCTTCCACCGTTTTCCTTTATCAAAGAAAAACTTCTGTTTCTGTTGACTCTTCTTGAGGTTTTCATGAGCCAACATTCTCAGGTTCCCTATCCGGGACTTAAGTTGATTTGTTTAATTTAAAAGGGAATCAGCCTCCTTTGTAATTTCTAAGAGTGTATGTGACCATCGTCCAAAAAGTAGTTCCAAAGAAGAAACACCTAAGCTACCCTGGACTTGGCTCACAATATAAAAAGAGCCAGAGGTAGCAGATGGAGACATGTTTTGCCATCTCTAGATAGCATTTTCTCTAGAATCAGTTTGAGACTTCCATTATAACTCTCATCTAGACCATCTGTCTTGGGATGGTACATAGAAGTGGTCAGGTGTTTATGGTCCAACTGCTTGCATATTTGCTTTATCGTCTTGAACACACAGGGTGTGCCCTGATCTGTAAAGTTTTCACAGAGAAATGCCATACACGAAAACACCTCTTTAACGTGTTGGGCAATGACTTTAGAAGAAATAACCCTAAAGGAGATGGATTCAGGGTATTGTGGAGTATAATCAACTATGATTAACACATATTGGAAACGTGTAGGCAAAGCCCCTATTAAACCCATTCCTATCCTATTAAAGGGTTTCCCTTTTATAGGTAAGTGTTGTAAGGGTTAGTAGGGTTTTTTTTCCTTTGACATATGGCACACTCTTGGCAATACTGCTTGATTTGTGCATATAGTCTGGGCCAAAAGAAGTTCTGCAAAATTGCTTTACTAGTCTTCTATACCCCAGAGATGTGAATGCAAAAGCAAAAGAACTTGATCTCGAAACGCAAGAGGAACTAACAATTGGGGAGTGTCCCAGCTTTGCCAAGATGATAGTGGAGGCCTTTCTGTATAACAAAGCAAGGGTAGACTGGGTTAGTGGATTCCTGATTGGCTTAGTCAATTTGTGACACATTTTGGAGGATACTATCGTTCAGTTGGGCGACTCTAGATCGCTAATCTAGCGCCCAAGGTTTGGGCTTGAGAAGAATATTGTGGACAAGGGGATCTTTCTGGGTTATTTGAGGACTGGGTCACGTTTGGAAAGTTTCCCAGCAATAAATCCATAAATAATGGTTGTTTGCCCCAAGAATACTTTTTTGGGGTAAATAAGGGAAGGCCCCCAACTTCAACCGTACTTTTTTGCCCTGAATCGTTAGTAAGGGATTACTTGTGAGGGACGTACCAACTCACTTTTGACCAATGATTATCTGCACCCTTAATCTAATAAAGTTGTGACAGGTACACCATGAAGCTTTAAACTCACATAATATATAGGCCCTGTTTCTTGGGCATAAAGGATGGATCGAGTATGTGTGTGATATCTATTTTTTCTACTTTCCACTTCTCTTTTTTATGTCTACAGAATCTGGTGATATGTCCCCAGTCCCCACATTCGTGACATTGGGGACTGGGATTCATAATTGGCTCTGGTTTCCCCATTTTGATCTTTGGAGGTTCCATGGGGACTTTAATATTTTTTCTTTCAGATGTATGACTGGAAGACAATACAGATATATCTATCTTCTCAAAGTCTGTGGTACATCCTCTGGATTGAGCCAGTGCAAATGTAAAAGCCATTTCTACTGCATGTTCCAAGGTCAGTCCTGCATGCAGTCTTGGACACTTCTGAGTTTGGAATGATAATGCTTCCAGATATAGCTCAAGGTAGATATTTTTCCATAATCTCTTCCTTTGCAGATTCTAGGGGCTTCAACCACTGGTCTGCACTATCTTTCAATTTATAAAACAAAGTATTCGAGGCATCTCTTGGTGCCCTTCTTTTTTTCCGAAAGTGGGTTTCGTCATCTACTCCTAGACAGTCCAGGATGATTTTCTTTACTTCAGCATAGGTTGATGTGCCATCCCTGTTGGCAATTTCGTGGCGGGATTGTCCCTCCCCAGTTAGTAAGTAGGCCATAGCACTGGCAGAAGCAGCCCACTCAAAATTAAGAATGAAGGCAACTTGATCTTCTCCAAATAAATACTTTTGTAAGGGAACAATAGCACCAGCCATAGCACGTCCTCTTCCTTGACCCCTTCCTGCAACCATTTTGGTTTGTCCTTCCGCCATTTTGTTCATGTTCTCTCCCTGGGAACAAATGGTATTGGCAAACACTGTCCAATCAATTCCAGCTTGCTTCATATATGTTTCCAAGGCATATTCTAGCTTCTGCTGACCTTCCTGTAATTGATGCACAATATGTTCCATCTTCGTTCCGAAGGCCCGTGCCTGCATTCTCCACCCCTTGTCACATAAAGAGGTGATGTGATTGGTAGATATACTCAAAGAAATCAGGCTGAACACTATGACCTTTTCATATATTGTTCTCTTTAATCTGGTATAGATTCACATATTGTCAATCGTGGTAATGTTTCTTCTCCTCTTCTTTTCAGGAAGACCAGGATCCCCTGTGGATTTAGTGCGTCCTTACATGGAAGAGGAAATGGCACAGGTTAGTGTCTTAGTTAATAATCTAAGTATGGGTATAAGGGGTGAGGGCTCATGAAGGGAGTCACAACATCTTACTTCGTGTTCCTATCACACCACCGTGTGTCAATTAGGGCCAGATGTAGGAGCCCAAATACCGGTCGGTAACGGCCGATTTCGGCCGTTAACGACCGGTATTTAGGAATTGGCATGTAGGGGCCCTATTTTACCGATTCGGTAAATTTACCAAATCGGTAAAATACCGAATCGGTATTTTTACCGATTCGGTAACTTCCAGATGTAGGTGGGACCCTTCTGAGTCCCAAAGGCCTTTCAGATTCGGTATTTTACCACCCAATCCAATTGGGTGGTAAAATACCGAATCCAGGTGTGCATGCACATGTGTGCATGCACACCTATGCCATGCGACAAACAGACATGCCCTTAGGGCATGTCTGTGTGCCACATGTCACACGTGCCTGAATTCAGGGTGCTAGAGGGTGTCAAAGTGACCCCCCCTGCACCCTTGCAGGATTTGGTATTTACCGAATCGGTAAATACCGATTCGGTATTGCCCATTGATTCCTTTGTGCTTCAAGGCCCATAGGAATCAATGGGCAATACCGAATCGGTATTTACCGATTCGGTAAATACCGATTTTTACAGAATCGGTAATTCAATTACCGATTTTACCTAAATCTCCCTCCTTCTATTTTACCGATTCATAAATACCGAATCGGTAAAATTCGGTATTTATGAATCGGTAAAATAGAATTACCTACATCTGGCCCTTAGGCTCTAATAGCACTCTTAAATATCCTAGCTTTCACTCACTAGGTTCAGGCCTACACAAAAGCGTCACCCAACTTATGTTGCAAAAAAAAAAAGAAAACGTGGTTTAAGGTTTCAAATGGGGAGTTGCTCTACCACCTTGAGCTACTATAACTGGTATGCCATTTTTTTTACAAGGGTCAAACTGAATTACACTGGTGAGCCCTCTGAAGCTATGGTCCTTCCCCTCTTCCCGTGAACCCTTCCCCAAAACTGCACATTTCCCCAATAAAAACCCACGCGCCTGGACTACCCACACTCCTCCTGGAATGTGGTGGGACAACAGGAAGTACTGGACTGGTGGCCTCCTAGCTTTTTTCTTGTCTCCTCTTTCTGCTTCTCAGGACTCTTCCGTCATGGGACTCGTGGAAATAGAGTGGCTTGTGTTTCTCGATGCCTCTCGCCGCTCGTTTCCACTGTTGCGTCCGTCTCCTCTGACAGCGGTGTTGTTCCAATGTCTGCTTGAGGTTTCCCTTTGTGGATCAACTCGTCACTCTCACTGGAGGGCAAAGCAAAAAAAGTACTCTGTCTGCACAGGACATAGGACACGCCCCCTCTCTTCCTGGAGTATTGTAATACCCTTGGGACAGATGTTCCAGGGATTCTGTAAAAATAGATAAAACCATTCTTGTGACGCATGTGCAGAGGGGTAGGGCCAAGGTATTGAGCCCCCTGCTCCTACGTACCTGTCACACACATATTTTAACATTTTTAAAGAGAATCTTTTAGTATAGGAAAATACGTCTAATTAAGGGCCTTTGTAACCTCTACAACAAATGCCTATATGTGTCATGTTTAAAAGCCCCAATCAGATTGTTATTTTACTTTATAACGCAAGTCGGATTTTTTTTTTTTTTTAGTCTTTCTTATAGGTAGGTGTCTTTTATCGTGTGCCCTGTGCTGATAGGGCAGAAAGTTAGTTATCCCATACAAAGTCTTTCTGTGGGTGTAGTTACTCTTTTCCATGGCTGGGTAATGGTAGTGTCTCCTCTAACTGTTAATTTGTCTTCATTTTTTCCTTTTTCTTCTTCTAACTGCCTTTCTTTAAACCTTTGTGAAATCAGATACCTGCCCACCTCCTGCTCAAACTTGGATAAACAAGGGGCTCTGTTTTGACTTTAACCACTTCTAGCATACATTTTCCTCTTCCTGCATTTCTTTCTTCACTGGTCTGAAATTCAGACTATATCACGGTGGAGTGTGATCCATTGAGCTGAGTGATATCAGAAAAGGCTGTAACCATGGTGATGCTTTACCTGATAAGCCTGCAATCCCATAGAGGAATTGCAATAGTGCTTCGTTGTTCAAAGTATTGAAAGTCCCTCCGAAAATCAAATCACCCTTTGCTAGACAGTTCCAACCCTTTAAACAAATCAACATACAAATGGGACATTGGCTCTGTGTAAAAAGTAGCCGGCCCACTTGATTTAAAGGATGTGCACACACAGCACAATGCGTCCGATTTACTACGCACAGGCCACGCACAAGTCGATGATTTTTGCATACTTACTAGTTTGCGACCTGGATTTCATTTTGCGATTTGACTAATGTACCAAGCAGTCACATGGCAAAACAGATATTCATGGTAGTTAGTAAAACCTATTGCTTCATTAATATTTGTGATGCAGGAGGCATTAGCAACTCTCTACAAATGCCAGGGAGGAGGCCAGCAAGGAATAGAAGACTTCCACCCCCCTGAAGCCACTTGCCATCCATAACAGTTAACTTCAGGAAAAATTACACTTTGGGTACCAGGTCAAGCCAAGTCCTGCGCAGTTGCTGCTGGAATGGCTCACGGGTGGGCGTGGGGTAGGGGGGACAGGTGAATGGCCTTGAGGGAAGGGGGTAGCGTGGGGAGTTTAAATAATATTTCTTTTTTTTTTTAAACGTACCTTTCCCGGGTCCTGCATCTTCACTGCTGGGTCTGCTCCTGCTTTCCCGACTCAGCAGGAACAGGAAGCAGACAGCCTCCCTCCCCTCCCCTAAGCCAATCACAACGTTGCAAATACAGCGTTGTGATTGGTTGGGACTTCGTACACTCACCCGTCTCTAGGGAGGCTATTTTCTCCATGTAGGCTGCATGCAGCCTACAAGGAGAAAAGGGAGAGTGCGCATGATTGGTTTGGTTGGCACCAGAGGGCTGACCAAACAGTCCGGGCCCGTAGCTTTCGGCTAGTCACTTCACCCCTGCCCTAGAGCAGACCAGCCCACCGCCCGCACGCCTCCAACCAAACCTGTCTGCTTTATCGCAATGCGAGAAGCATAAAATGGTATTTATAATGCCATTTTATGTTTCTGCTTCTCGCACTGTGAGAAAGCAGTGGAGCAACACTCCTCCACCCATATGGAGGAGCCGCCCCTGGTCCTGTGTCTGTATCTGTTCAATGGCTTCATCTGCTATTGAGTTCAAACCATTGATATGTGAAATTCTGAACCACGAAGAGCAGTGGAAACCCTTTTCATGTTGATGGAGCAAGGTTTCACTCGTAAAGAGACTTACGTGGATTCAACTACTAACAATGCACCACATGACATTTCTATTACCTAAGGGAAGCTTTTCAATGTGCTTTCTACTAACCGTAACTCGAGTATCTTAAAATGGCCGCCGCAACGTGAGAACTTGTCTGCACATGCGTCCGTCACACTCATGTGACGTGATGTATTCTTAGCTTGCTGGGAAATCTCTGCTTCTGTGCACTAGAACTAAAGATGGCTACTCTATGATTTCATGTGCTAACGCTTGCATTACTGTTCCTAACGCTGCAGTTAAAATAAAGTAATGGTAATAGAGTAGCGATCAGTGGTATACAGAGCATTCATTTATTCTTTGTTCTAAAATTGTTTATCTTTGACTTTGCTATTAGCTCGTGTTTGGACCAATCAAGTACAATGTTGCTCCATCTTGGGTCCCGCAACTGCGCATGTGCTGCATTCTCAAGAGTCCACAAGCCATGGCATTGAATCTATGCCAACGACAGTCTTGCTTGAAGATGCGCCTGGGAAACTCACCTCGCGACCTCTCGAGAGAAAGAAACTTTGATAAATTGTTTAACATTGTATTTACTATTAGAACAATCATTGTTGGGTGGAATAAAATGCATGGGAAAATTAAAGTTATGGGCGGGAAGATAATTTGCATTATTGAATCAAGTGACCTCATAAGTGGTATGGTGTGATGACCTCTCCTCTTCTTTTGACCAATCAAATTGAAGGAATACACACATTTGCAACATTGGGGTACACTGCCCTGGAAAATGGTATAACTAAGGTAGGCTTAGCTAGTTAGTTTGTCCAATTTGTCCGAATAGCTGACCTGTCACTGACCCAATGCACTCAATAGGCAATCGAGAGCATAGGTGCTGGTTGAGCACTCTGTCAGAAGAATCGATAACCCAATCGGGGTTCTGGGAAGGAGATTTGATAACCAAATCGGGGGTCCTGAGGGAGAAGATTCGCTAACCCAATCGGGGTCCAACTGTTAGCCGCAGTGAGTGGTGTGACGCTGGCGTTGCACTTAGCAGAGGGTACCTTTTTTTAACCTGAATCCATTCTTATTTGGTCATCACTGGTCCTGATCTACACCTGTGCTGTCTTACTGGCATCTGAACTACTAGAAGTCCTGTTCTTTATCCCAGCCCGTGGCCAGGGTTGGTCTTCACACCATTCTAGGTAAATATAAAGTTGCGTGGGTATGTTATTATACTGTTTCCCTTTTCTTACCCTTCCTATGTTTCAATGCTTAAAGAAAGTCTCATAATATTTTTGCATCATCTTGTTTTGCTTATATTCTTCCTAATTGAACAAGTTGTGACTAATTTATTATGAACTCTGACATTTAAGAATTTACTTAGATAAAGTGTTCAACTCTTTCCAAATTCTGTGGTTATTTTAATGAGTGCAAATGTTTATTTATTACCTATTATTCTAACTCCTTTGATCCCTCAGGACTTTAGGTACCGGTGACAAGGATTGGTAAGATCAGTGGTATAGGTCCTTAATGGTTGAAATGATATTCTGATTAAGCGTAGGTTTACCTGTTCAAAGTGTGTATGTTTATAAGGGCCCAGGTGAGTATGGTAAAACGAGCAGGTGAGCCCGTGCTCTATCAATGTCCCTCCTCTTTTCAAATTGGAATGGGCCACAACAGGCACTTCTAAGATCGAAAAGTCTTGTCTCACTCACAGAAAAATTATATTAAATTCAAAGTCCTTATTTTGCAGTCACAAGTCCTTATTTCTAGAATTAATATTTTGTGACCACAAAATCAGTTCATTTGTGCACTCCTTTTTATAAAATGTGTTCCAAGGGAGAAATGTATCCTGTAAGAAAATAGCTAGTGCTTTTGATAAATATATTAGTTAAGGATGTTTCCACGATAGTCAAGGCTTTCTCTAAAGATGTATAAGACATCTGCACATCCAGCCTTTGTGAACATAATAACATTTAATCAAAGTGTTAGTTTACAAAACTTTGTAAAATAAAGACATTGTGTCACCCTTTCCATTCCTTCACTAATAATGATAAAAAAACAATACTAGGGGCCTCATTTAAGTTTTTTTGTCCTGGGACAGTGCAGCAGGCTTTGCGTATCTTTTAGATACGGTGCATTCCTGACCTTTTCCCCTGCACATAATGGACTGCCGTGCGCCAACACAGGCACTTTTGGGGTTTATTTACAAGCCCCCTGCGCTGCCAGTGTGTCAGTTTTAACTTTGGAAATAGTGATGCACCGGCTGTGCAGGGAGCTTGTAAATAAGCCCTGTTGCACTATTGTGCGAGGGTGCCTGCGTTGCGGGGATGATTATTTTTGTGCAGGAAGGAAAGCCTACCTGCACAAAATCAACCACAAGAGCCTTTTTCCTCTTTCTAAGCATGCTATGTGCCGCACACATAGAAAGCAGAAAAACAAGGCAAAATAAAGATATTTCTCCTCATTGTGCCTCCTTAACACCTTGTAAGTAGGGGAGGCGCAAGTTTTTGGTGCTGCCTCAGACTTAATATTTCTCGTAAACCAGTGGCACTGTCAAAAAGTCATGGATGGGGCTGGGAACGCCCCCAGTAACACCTATGGAAATCCCCTTTCACACAGTTTCCGCGTGAAAGGGTCACATATTTATAAGGCCATGAAAAGCCAAGTACCATGGATTTATATGGCTTTCTAAATTTGCCAGTGACACATTGCGCCACCGGAACGTCGAAAAAGGGACGTTCTGGTGGCGCAAAAGTGCCAGTAGTACCTCGTTTTTAGTAATGTGTTGCTCATCTCCGTCCAGTTGATGTATTTTTTTTAAATCACCACAAGAATGCAAAACGGTGAAGCTGTATCAAAAATTGAATTTTTCATTTGCCTGCCTCACGATATAAGGAATGGGGTGTTAGTCCAAAGTCGTTCTAACATAGCGCGTCAGACAGATCCCTACGGAGAAAGTGATTGCAAGTAGGAAAGTAGCCCCTTTCAAGATGTTAAAGGGAATTAGAACTGTCCCTGGAGAGGCAGATTACAGATAATGCCGTCGTGTCTGGACTGAATATTCCATTTGAATTACCTCTTTAATGAATATATTTGGGTTATTTGAGTGACTCACCTCTAACTGAGATATCCCAATGACGTTAAGTAAATTCTCCTAAAACATTTCAGGCAATGCCCTTCAAAAAGACATTTTATCACAATTTCTGTGCTTATTTCTGCAATCTGCTTCACAGTTTCCGATTTGACTTTGCTTTCAAGTGGCACATTGAAGGCTGTGAGAGGATTCTCCCAAATGAATCGGCAACGACCAAGTACGGTATATAAAGTAAAATATTGAATGTATATTTATTTGTAACTACTGCATAGATTTACGTCAGCTGTAATTACACTACTGTTCTCAATGTAACTACATTGGAGAAGCTAGTAACGCTGAAATAAATGTTCCAAAATGTAAAACTGATTGCGAGGTAAGATATGCACAGAGATGATTTACATCATGAAGTTATACTATAAGAGAGGCAAACGAGCCAAGAAGCACTCGAGGAGATGTTTTACTTTGATAAAGTTATTAATTGTGCGCATAGAATTGGACTAAATTCATTCACATGTAGTTTTTCATCATTTCATTAGAATTCAATCTGTCTCTGCAGTGCAGTTCACACTGAAACGTTTTTCTTAGTCCCACTCACACATTACATGGTTACATTATGAATATAGATTATGAGTCTCATAGGCATGGACGTCAATTTATCAAATGTCAGTGGTAGTGGTTGTGATATTTGACACCCTAGAACTAAGTGCCCAGATCTGGAAACCCCACTAAACTGGAGAAAGAGCTCAGTCGAGTATCTAGACATCTAATTCAGCAAAGACTGTGAACTAACCTCAGAAATTATTACAGACTGCCATAGTGAAACTGTCAGCACGCGAAGAAGTTCTGCATTCCTCTACCTCTGTCTATGGTGATGAGTTTCATTTCTTAAAATGCTGGTCTTTCCCAGTTTTCCCTACTTTTCCCTTATCATTCGGAATACGCGGAAATGAGTTTAATAGGTTATGGGTCTATTTACCAGATTGGTGGGGGGGAAGAACCCGCAGCTAAAATGGGAAAGGCTTGTTCGACCCTTTGAACCCGGGTGCTTTCCAGTACCCAATTTTGCAAGACATTTCTTAGCCGCACAATCTGGTTTTGCCACTTACCAGGTTGACGCACTGTGCCTTACTCCACACTCACCAACAGAGATGGATCAAATTGAATTGCGGTAGTTGAGAGGTACACTTCAGTCTGATGCCCTCACTGGCTGATTGGGACAGTGTCCAAGAAGCACAGCAAGCCTCTGATCACTCCCCTGAAATGCCTATTGCTGATAGCCAAGAACTACCACCATCATCGGGAAGACTGGTACAGCTTATACTTAATCATCTGGGCCTGCAATAATAAGGGCAGCTCTTCTTTGAGGGTTGTTCCCTTTCCCTGGAGCAATTTTGTGCCTGTGGTGATGCAAATACACTTGGGCCCATATTTATCAAGGTTTTGCATCACCCTTGTGCAACACATGGGGTTACAAGGGCGACACAAAACCTAAGTGAGATTTATTAACCCATGCAGGGTTAACTTGTGTGGACCTGCATGGCTTGATAAATTTAGAGATATTTAAGGTAGCACAAATCACTGCCTTGTGTTACTCTGCCCCAGAGAGGTGTTCCATGGGTGGAGCATGAGCGTTCCCATGTATCCACCCATGGATTTTGACACATTCCCAGATTTACCATTAGGGGCAGACCTGGCTGTATGAAGGTGGAGAATCATGTAGTGCTACTGGTAAGACTTCAATATTCAACACACTCACAATACCCTAGAGATGGTCCTTGAATTCGCAATAATAAATCCTTAGCTCAGTCCTGGTAGAGGTGCAAAGAGCAGTCAGGCTTTAGTAGAGGAACATGTGTTAAGCATTTCAGACTACCAACATGGACGATCAGTACTTGACTTGACTTAAAAAACACCAATTTAGAAAAATAAAGCAGACTTTATATTAATTTAGACATCAAAATAAAGTCAATAGGATAAGTAAAATTGGAGTTATGGATTTCAGAAGCAAAATAAAATCAGTGCAAAACAATACTATAAAACTTTATCATTGCGCTCAACGGGAAAAAGCACTAGTGATAATCGGTCACTTACTGGTCAAGTTGCATGGAACCCAAGGAGGGTAAAGATAATGTGGGTCCCAGGACCAAGCCATTACAGTTCCTTAGATTTTCCCTGGCTTGAGAAGCCTGGGGGCAGAGTTGCCCTGGTTGTCCTTGGTGCTGAAGTAGGCAAGGTGAGGGAGCTGGTTTAAGTGCTTACACATTGCTGGTGTACAAAAAGTTGACAACAAAGCTACTGCTGATGTCAGATGAAGGTGTTGCTGTGTTCCTTTGAATTGCAGCATCGAGTAAAGATGGTGGTTGCCAGATCGGCCACCAACAAGACTTGGCAGCAGTAAGCTCAGCAGAAAGTAATTTTTTATGTCCAGGGGTCTGGGGTAAAATAGTAGCCACCTGAAACCTGCTGGAGGTCAGGTCTATGTTTCCTTCAAAGCACTGGACCCAGTGTCATAGCAAGACCTTTTGCCGACAGAGAGGCAGTCCAAGCCTTTGCTGCCCGTGGCACGCGTAAGAGCAGGACAGGGTTGGGGGTGCTAACAAACAAATCCTGTGTTTGCCGTCCCACGTGGCTGCAGGTAAGAGCAGGGGGATAGGAAGCCACCACCCCCAAAACGGATGCACCACAGTTTGAACCGCCCCACTAGCCTCCCCCTTGTTATGCCACTGATTGGACCATTTACTTTTTGGTGATCCCTTTGGAGGGCCCGTTTGCCAGCGATTCTTTGGTTCCAGTGCATGGTTTTTACCTGCGGTGCTCAGGGGACTAGTGTCACAAGTCCAAGGGAGTCTGGAGTTGCCTATTGCTCTCCAGGGGGTTCCTCTGTCTGGGGAACCAGTCTTTGGTCTGATACGAGTCACTCACAGGTGCAGAGTATAACATCTTTGGTTTAGGCAGATCCTGTTGTCCCAGACTCGGTCTCTTCTGTGTCCTATGTTGCAAAACATGTCAGAACTGAGGTTCTGGTGCCAGGGGTGTCCCTTAAATCCTAGATTTTAGGGGTGTTATGGATGTAGGTGCAAGTGACCAATGGGCTAACCCCAGTCGCTAATCTACCCTGCGGTGACCATATTGGGGGTGTGGGTCACACTTTCTACCAAGAATCCTCTATGCAGCCACTTTTAAAAATGGAAGAAACCTTCCTTAACTGTACAGACTGGTAGCCCACCCTAAATTTGTACTTAGCATTTGGGGTGTACACCTCCTGAATTTCCCACCTGTCCAGGAGCAAATGTGTTTCTGACTATTGGGAGAGTTCACAGCTCCTGGCAGTGAGTCAGATTCCTGTTTTGGAGGCAGCAGCTTCTGGTTGGCAGCCAGAGCACAGGAAAGGCTGGAGCAAACAGGTGGGCAACCTCTAAGGTAGCTACCTGGGTGCATGCTACATCATCCAAGATTTGTGCCCAGGGTGATGAGGTACATTGTTTGATAACAAATATGATATATTATGGAGGTACCATAATGGAGCTGTCGACCCTGAGTTTGCCAGGGTGCCAGCCCATGTTATCCTATAGACTGCTGTTAGATCTGGCATCTTTTAGTATGTTTTCCCTGGCTTTTTTTCTTTCTTACCTCCTGTTTTTGGCTTCCTTTTTCTGGTTTAGTGTCTCGGTGCACTTTCTCACTGTTGACCAGTGTTAAAGTACAAGTGCTCCTACTGTAAATTATGTTATGGATTGGTGTTTCTACGATTGGCATGTTTGATTTACTAGTTAGTCCCTAGTAAGGTGCACTGAAAGTGCCAAGGCCTGTAGATAAAATGCTACTAGTGGGCCTGCAGCATTATTTGTGCCACTGTTAGAAATGGGGGTCTCTAGTTGGCCGAGGTAGGTACCTTTGTCCAAATTGGGAACCTTCTTCCTAGTCAGGATAAGGGAGTTACACTCCTAAAATAACCCCTGCTCACTCCCTTGGTAGCTTGGCATGAGCAGTCAGGCTTATTCTAGAGGCAGTGTGCAAATCATTTGCACATAACCAACAGCAATAGAGTGTAAGCACTACAAAAGGACACCACACCAGTTTGTAAAAATATCCAATATTTTTATATACTCAAGACAAGACCAAAAACTATAAAAAATCCACAATACAGTACTTAGAAATCTTCAGTTATCAAAATAATCTTAAAAAACAGTTCCTGAAGTCAATAGCTCTCCCTGGGGCTTTCCCGGTATCGTGAACAAACTAATCCAAACAGTTCTGGCTGACTGCAGTGTCACGGGCCATCTACGGTGTTGAGAGACCCGCAAAACAGTACCTTTAGACATGCAAAGCGTCAGCAACCTTCCGTTGAGCTTCTAAAAGCACGACGTCCGCAGGCATCGCTTCTGGAGGTCAGTGCAGAAGTTGTCGGGCCCTCAAAGTCACACGAGTTGCAGACTGATTTCTTCGCGGTTGAAGTCAGGATCGCTGGCGTCGTCAGGTGTCGGGTGCTGCGGTGCGAAGTGCAGCGGTGCATCATGCGAAGCCCTCAGGTCACGGTGCGAGTAGCGGCCCAGTGGTGGCTTCAGATGGAATTGTTGGTGAGACCAGGGTCGCGGTGCAAAGTGATGCGGTGCTCATTGCGGTGCTGACAGGTCACGGTGCAGGCAGCGTCATTGCTGAAGTGCTGTAGTCGGCTGACTAACTGGAGTCGATGGCACCGGTGTCGGTAGGCCATGGCTGCAGTGTGGGATGAGGGTGGTGTGTCGTATAGCTTTACGAGTGGTGCACTCGAACCATGGTGTAAGCAGCGGTGTTGTTTTTGGCGTGGAGCGTCGTCATCAGGAATACCAAGGAGGCATCGTGAAGCGAGGCAATGCGGAGTACAGTGCCCACAGGTTGCGGTGCTAGCAGCGGCTCGGTAGCAGCATCAGCAGGCAGCGTCGGTGAGACGAGGGTCGTAGTGTGGCATTGCAGCAGTGCCCTCTGCCTTTAGGACACGGAGTCGGCAGCAGCGTCATAGATGGCGTTAGGTTGCTTTTTCTTCTGTTGCAGCACAAAACACACAGTCTCCAGTGCTGAGGGCAGAAGAACTTGAAGTCATTGCTGTTCCTGAGACTTCTTGAACAGGGGCAAGCTCTACCTCAAGCCCTTGGAGAAAGTCACAAAAGTAGATTGCAGAAATTTCAGTCCAATCCTTTCACTGCTCAAGACAGGAGCAGCCACTGCAGGCCAACACAGCAAAGCACTCAACAAAGCTCTTCTTCTTGGCAGTCTTCTAGTTCCAAAAGAGTTCTAAAGTACATGGGTTTGTGCTCCACTTTTTATAGCCCAAAATCCTTTGTCTTCTCAGGCTGAGAGTGTCTGTGCCCAGCCAGAACCAGTTCTGCCTTCTCTGGTGTGGCTTCCTGGCAGGAGGTGGAGACGGTATTGTCAGAGGCAGACCAGGCCCATTCAGGTGCAAAGAAATCTCCAACCCCTACTCTAAATGCAGCCCAGGTCTTTCCACTCCTCTCCTGACCCACCCAGACTATGATTTGATTTGATTTATCTATTTATATAGCGCGCGAATGCCCGAGGGCGTCTTGGCGCTGAGATGTATCACTAACTCTTGAGGATGTTGACTAGAGCTGTGCAGAGAAAAGCCATGTTTTAACTTCCTTTCTGAAGGATTTCAAGGATGGGTTGGTTTTTATGTCTAGTGGTAGTTGGTTCCAGATTCTTGCTGCGTGTACCAGGAAGCTTCTTCCACCCCAGTTAGCTCTCTTGAATCTAGGGACCCTGATGAGTTTCATTTGGCTGGATCTGAGAAGTCTATTTGGCTCATATTGTTGCAAATGCGTTTCTAGAAATTGTGATCCAGTTCCGTTTATTGCTTTGTATGCCAGGCACAGTGATTTGAATTGTATCCTGTTTACAATTGGTAGCCAGTGCAAGTTTTTTAATTTGTGGCTGACTGTTTCGAACTTTGGTATTCCCAGTATCAGCCTGGCTGCTGCGTTCTGCAGGCGCTGTAGCCTGAGTAGGATTTTCTTCCTTGCTCCGGCATATAGGCCGTACCCGTAGTCCAGTCTGGACAATGCTAGTGCTGTCACTACTGTCTTGCATGAATCATACGGTAAGTAAGGTAGAATTTTTTTGATCATTTTTAGGATGTACCAGAGTGATGATGCCAGTTTACTGGCTTGAGCGTCGAATGAGAGATTAGTGTCTAACGTGATCCCTAAGTTTTTCACCTTTTCTGACGACTCGGGGCATCTTCCCAGATCTTTTGGCCACCATGAGGGGGACCATATGTTTGTGTCCCCTCCTAATATCATGACCTCACTCTTGTCACCGTTCAGTTTTAGGCAGTTTATTCTCATCCATTGGCTGATTTGTGCCATGCAGAGTTGGAATTTTTCTGCTGTGTCCTGTACATCCTTACTTATTGACACCACAATTTGGGTGTCGTCGGCGTAGGATATTGGGGTGAAGCCACTGTTCCTTATTATTTGTGCGAGGGGAGCCACATATAGATTAAAAAGAGTGGGGCTCATCGATGAGCCCTGCGGGACTCCGCATGGTAGGTTGAATAGGTTGGATTTTGCTTCTCCGGATTCTATTCTCTAAGTAAGAGGCTATAAGGGCACAAGCTGAGTCGTGTGTATTTGCTGTTTTTAGGCGCGTTATCAGGATCTCGTGGCTGACTGTATCGAAGGCCGCCGATAGGTCGAGTAATATCAAGGCGGCCTTCGATCCGTTGTCCAGTATTTGCCTAAGTTCCTCCACTGCTGTAATCAGGGCCGTCTCTGTTCCATGTCCCACACAGAAACCGAACTGAGAATGATCCAGCCAGTTGCCGTCCATCAGATATTGAGATAACTGTTTGTTTAACAGTTTCTCCAAGACCTTTGCGGCAAAAGGGATCCTGGCTATGGGTCTGTAATTATTAGAAGTTTCGCAGTCTAGGTTAGGTTTTTTTTAGCAGCGGCCTGATTGATATCATTTTCCAGTCATCAGGGAATATATTGGTATTGATGATTTTGGTGAATAATTTTTCTAGCACTAGGCTCAGTTGCTGGGAGCGGATATGCATTATTTTGGGTGGACAAGGGTCCATTGGGCTGCCTGAGTTGGTGGTGTGGATCTCTTTCTGGATCTGTTCAGCTGTAGGGGGTGTGAAGATGAATGATGTGGTTTGGGCTGGTTGTATTACTGGGTTTGGTAGGTGTGAAGTATCCTTTTCTACTGTCTCCGTGCTCTGATTTTTAAAAGAGTCGTATACTGATGATACTTTGCTGATAAAGAAATCCCCCAGTATGTTGCAGAAGTCTGATGACAGTGCTTCTGAGTTGTTGTTCTCAAATTTTGATAGCTTCTTAACAGTGTCAAAAAGGGTTTTGCTGGAGTTTTTAGACTCATTGATTTTCTGAATGAAGTATTTACTTTTTCTGTTATTATTAATTTCTTGTAGCTGGCTAGGGTAGCTTTGTATTCTTGTCTGAGGTGGATATCGTAGTTGGTTCTCCACTTTTTCTCTGCTCTTCTGCACGTTTGTTTTTGTGTTTTTAGTGCTTCTGAGAACCATGGTTGTGAAGGGGTTTTTCTTTTCAGAGTAGCCTTTTTTTTGGAGTACTTTCAAATTGACCGCATTACCTAACCACTCGTTGAATTGTTTGCAGGCTATATTACAGTTTTCATCGAATGTGGGATGGGATGGTAGGAGTGTTTCTAGAAATACCTGGTTGTCAATTTTAGACCATTCGAGATAGGTTACTTGCTTGATACGTTCCACAGGTCTGCCAGTGTCCTCTTTGACTTCCAGAGTGAATCGGACTAGTTTGTGGTCTGACCATGGGATCGGAAGAGTGTCAATTATATTTAGGCTCTGACATGAGGTGAAAATACCGTCGAGTGTGTGTCCGGCATTATGGGTATCTAAGTGTACCTTTTGTTCCAAATCAAAGTTTGTCATTGCATCGATAAATGCTGCTATCTTTGGGTCTGAATTTTTCTCTAGATGCAGATTAAAATCTCCTAGGATTGTATAATCTGGATTTGTCACACTGGATTCAAGAAACGGACTTAGCAGCTCAATTAGGGTTTTTTTTGCACTGGGTGGTCTGTATATTAGTAGTCCATTAAACGTATAATTGTTTGTGATTTTTATTTGGAAGGTCACAGTTTCACAGTCTGGGGTGCTTCCTTTATCTGAGATTTTAATTCTAAAACCTTCCTTTGCTATGATTGCCAATCCTCCCCCCGTTTTATTTTTCTATCAACTCTGGAGAAGGAGTATCCCTCCGGAATAGCTAAGGCCAGGTCAACATCTGATGCTTCGTCTGCCCAAGTTTCTGTGACAAATAGTATATCAATATTTTGTTTATCTATTAGTTCAGCTGTCTGTATATTATGCTTGACTAATGACCTGACATTAAGTAAGCCAGTTTACAAAATATTGTTTCTGTATTTTGGTATCCTGGTTTTATGTTATGTTATGTTATGTTATGTTATTGGTTTTTATTGTGCGCACAGCTACTCCAGCTAAGGAGCGTCCTGGCGCATTTGACAAGGGAGTGCATAAAAAACATAACACAGCTAAAAAAAAAAAGAGAACCAGGGAGGACCACTCTAAAATACATAACACAGGCTCGGGGTTAGAGACTAAAACAGGAATGTTTTTAAGGCTTTCCTAAAAGCCATAAGATCCTCTAACAGGCGCAATTCCACCGGGAGAGAGTTCCAGGCTGATGCCGCCTTTACACCAAAGGAGCGGCCGCCCATGCGGCAAAGCCTGTATCTGGGGACTACAGCCAGGGCCTGGCCCTGGGAGCGAAGAGTGCGAGTAGGGACATAAAGGGAAAGAGAGCCAGACAGAATTTCAGGGCCTATGCCTCTCAAGATCTTAAAAGCCAGGCAGAGTACCTTTAAAAGAATACGCTTCCTTATTGGGAGCCAGTGTAGGGAGCGAAGAACGTTCGCCACCGAGCAGAATTTAGGGAGGCCGACAATCGCCCTGGCTGCGGCGTTTTGTACCCGTTGTAATCGAGTAAGCTCGGCCTGATTGGCCCCGGCGAGAAGAGAACTCGCGTAATCCAGGCGAGAGATGACAGTGGCCTGGATTACTAACTGTCTGGTTGGGGCATCAAAGTACTTAAGAACAGGTCTTAAGCCTCTCAACAGACCAAAGCAACCAGCCGCTGTTCTATTAGTATGTCCAACGAAAGTCAGACCCGAGTCTATCCACACTCCCAGATTTTTCAGCTCCAGAACCGGCGCCGGGGATGGTCCCAGCTCAGATGGCCACCATTGATCACCCCAGAGTTCCGCTCCCCTACCGACAACCATAACTTCTGTTTTAGTGGCATTCAGCTGGAGACAGTTCCCTGTCAATCAGCTAGCCACCGCCTTCAATCCATCCTGAAACCTGGGGGCATCTACTTCCGCATCCCCGCTGAGAGTAACCGCCAGCTGTGTGTCGTCGGCATACGAGACCAAGGTTAGGCCCCACTGCCTAGCGACATCAGCTAGTGGTCTCACGTAGAGATTAAACAACGTGGGACTCAGCGAGGATCCCTGCGGAACCCCCATGGCCAGTGGTTGGAAGTTGAACTTGAAGGGAGAGATGGAAACACAGAAGGAACGATTGCCAAGGTAGGAGCGGAACCACTGCAGATCCAGGTTCTTAATGGGAAGAAAGTCAAATGTATGTGAGCATGACGGACATTTTTTACCTTCTTTGTGTGGCTCTATCCGGGCACATATGATGTCTGGTCTCAGCCCTCGAAGTTCCTGGCTGGAGTATTTCCGTAATCTTTTATCGGGGTTACTTTGGACAGGGGGTATGGCCCTTGGCCCGGTCTTGGCGCGGACGGGCGCAGACGGGCTTGCCTTTAGCGCGCTGGCGGCGCGCCCACTGCGCGCGTCCGCTGCGCGTTTGTGGAGGGCACATTTTTAGTGGAGTGGGAGGGGGCGTGGCCTGCGTCGGTGGGCGTGGCTTGTGCTCGCTCCAATTATGGCGGCAAGAACTCCGACCCGCCGCCGCCCTGAAATCGGCAGCGCGGGAAGTTCTCAACAGGTGAGGTGGGGGAGTGCTCTGGGGTATCGTGCTACAGTTCTAAAGTGCAATTTTCGGTCAAAAGCAGTCTTTAAAAACAGTGCAACAATTTTATCCAAACATACAATTTTAAAAGTATTCTTTAAAATCAGTCATCGGCTAGATTAGTAAAAAGGCTTTTCGTCTCCCGGCTATCTCGCCTCTGGAGTAGTTTGTCTCTGATAGTGGTTTGTAATCAGCTCGCTTTTATGGTCTTACAAAGGGGGAGTGGCCTGCGTCGGTGTGCGTGGCTTGTGCTCGCTCCAATTATGGCGGCAAGAACTCTGACCGCCGCAGCTCTGAGATCGGCAGCGCGGGAAGTTCTCAACAGGTGAGGTGGGGGAGTGCTCTGGGGTATCGTGCTACAGTTCTAAGGTGCAATTTTCGGTCAAAAGCAGTCTTTAAAAACAGTGCAACAATTTTATCCAAACATACAATTTCAAAAGTATTCTTTAAAATCAGTTATCGGCTAGATTAGTAAAAAGGCTTTTCGTCTCCCGGCTATCTCGCCTCAGGAGTAGTTTGTCTCTGATAGTGGTTTGTAATCAGCTCGCTTTTAAGGTCTTACAAAGGGGGCGTGGCCTGCGTCGGTGGGCGTGGCTTGTGCTCGCTCCAATTATGGCGGCAAGAACTCCGACCCGCCGCAGCCCTGAGATCGGCAGCGCGGGAAGTTCTCAACAGGTGAAGTGGGGGAGTGCTCTGGGGTATCGTGCTACAGTTCTAAAGTGCAATTTTCGGTCAAAAGCAGTCTTTAAAAACAGTGCAACAAATTTATCCAAACATACAATTTCAAAAGTATTCTTTAAAATCAGTTATCGGCTAGATTAGTAAAAAGGCTTTTCGTCTCCCGGCTATCTCGCCTCAGGAGTAGTTTGTCTCTGATAGTGGTTTGTAATCAGCTCGCTTTTAAGGTCTTACAAAGGGGGCGTGGCCTGCGTCGGTGGGCCTGGCTTGTGCTCGCTCCAATTATGGCGGCAAGAACTCTGACCGCCGCAGCACTGAGATCGGCAGCGCGGGAAGTTCTCAACAGGTGAGGTGGGGGAGTGCTCTGGGGTATCGTGCTACAGTTCTAAGGTGCAATTTTAGGTCAAAAGCAGTCTTTAAAAACAGTGCAACAAATTTATCCAAACATACAATTTCAAAAGTATTCTTTAAAATCAGTTATCGGCTACATTAGTAAAAAGGCTTTTCGTCTCCCGGCTATCTCGCCTCAGGAGTAGTTTGTCTCTGATAGTGGTTTGTAATCAGCTCGCTTTTAAGGTCTTACAAGGGGGGCATGGCCTGCGTCGGTGGGCGTGGCTTGTGCTCGCTCCAATTATGGTGGCAAGAACTCCGACCCGCCGCAGCCCTGAAATCGGCAGCGCAGGAAGTTCTCAACAGGTGAGGTGGGGGACTGCTCTGGGGTATCGTGCTACAGTTCTAAAGTGCAATTTTCGGTCAAAAGCAGTCTTTAAAAACAGTGCAACAATTTTATCCAAACATACAATTTTAAAAGTATTCTTTAAAATCAGTTATCGGCTAGATTAGTAAAAAGGCTTTTCGTCTCCCGGCTATCTCGCCTCAGGAGTAGTTTGTCTACCAGGAGCCACTGCTACTACCCAGCCCCTGTCATCCAAAACCTAGACAGACAATCCGCAAACACAGCAGAGGCCTGCTGGATGACTGAGCAAGAAAACCTACTTTCTAAAAGTGGTATTTTCAAACCTAAGCATGTAAAAATCACCTTCACTAAAAGATGCATCTTTAGATTCTTAGTTCAGGCATACTAAACTTTATTTTCCTAGCTAGTTCCCAGCACCAGTTACATTTATAAGATGTTCTGAACAATCCCCCCAATCCTGTCCTATGGAGAACAGGTGGTCTTGCGATAGTAAAAAACAATATTAGCAGTAATTCACTATCAGGACATGCCACACACACCAGGGGAAGTCCTACCTTTCACATACACTGCACCCTGCCCACAGGGGTACCTTGGGCCTAACTTAGGAGTGACTGACATGTAAGAAAAGGGAAGGTTAGGGCCTGGCAAGTGGGTGCACTTGCCATTGTGACATGGTAGTGCCAGACTGCACACAGACTCTGCAATGGCAGGCCAGAGTCACATTTGCAGGCGGTTTGTGTGGGTGGCACAATCCAGTGTTGCAGCCCACTAACAGCGTTTGATTTACAGGCCCTGGCACACTCAGTGCACTTTACTAGGGACTGACACATAAATCAAAGAGGACAATCATGGAAGTACCAATCCATAACACATTTTACAACAGGAGCACTTGCACTTTACTACTGATAAGCAGTGAGAAAAGTGCACAGAAACATTAAGCCAGCACAAACAGAGTCAAAACTGGGAGGTCAGAAAACTAAAACTCAGGGGAAACACGCCAAAAGATGCCAAGTCTAACAGCCTCCCACAGAAGTAGCCATTTAAAGGTATATCAGACCTGCCTCTGCAGTGTCTGCACTCAGTTTTTACTGTAATGTTGATTTGGCCCACTTGCCAAACCCTAACCTTTCCTTTTTTATTACATGTAAGTCACCCCTAAGGTAGGCCCAAGGTACTCCTAAGGTAGGTCCAATGTACCCCTATGGGCAGGGTGCAGTGTAATTGAAAGGTAGGACATGCACTGGCGTGTGTGACATGTCCTGATAGTGAAATACAGTGTATTTAATTTTTTCACTATTGATAGGTTATCTGTCCTGTGGGAAAGAATGGGAGATACTTTGTAACATCTTACAAGTATAGCTCCCCATTGGCTAGAGTAATGGAGTTTAGTATGCCTGAATTCAGAATGTAAAAATGCATCTTTTAGTAAAGATGATTTGTATGTTGTGCATTTGAAAATACCACTTTTAGAAAGTGGGTATTTTTTTGCTTAGTTATCCTATGTGACTCTGAAGAGTTGTAGGATTACTGTCTGTCTTTGGAGTGACAGGGGTTGAGGATGTGTATTCTCTTCAGACAGTCACTAGGAGGGGGGGTTGAGGTGTGTCCTGCTTCTCCTGGATGAGTCTGGGCTGTGCTGAATAGGCTTGTGCTGCATTTAGACTAGTTTGAGGAGACTTTCTTGCACCTCTTGCACCTGAATAGGCCTTGCCTGCTTTGTACAATGCAGTCTCCACCCACTGCCAGGAAGCTGGGCCAGAGAGGACAGAACTGTTTTAGACTCTGCACAGACACTGTTTGCCACAAGAGAACAAAGGGAAACGTGATATAAATATTGGGGCCTGACCCAGAATTATAGAAGTCTTTTGAACTCAGAAACCTGCCAAGAAGAAGAGCTTAAGAAGCTGTGAGGAGGAACAACCCAGTTGTCGTGTGCTTTGCTATGTTGCCACTGCTTCTGTTTTGGGCACAGAAAGGACTGGACTGAGATTTCTACAACGGCTTTGTTTGAGTTTCTCCAAGGGCTTGAGAAAGAGCTTTCCCCCTTTTCAAGAAATCTCTGGAACAGCAAATACTTCACCTTCCTCTGTGTACCACCTCTGGACCGCGTGTCTCAGTTACCACAGAGGGAAACTGCAACCCGATGCCACTACTACAAAGGCAGACAGCAGTTCTGTGACCTGAAGGCACCGCACAGGGTGCCCCCGCACTTCGCACCACTGCCCTGGTCTCACCAACAATGGTGTTGCCAGCTGACATCACCGCTGTGGTCTGCACCGTCGTCTGGGGCACCGCTCATCAGCTACATGAAGTGCTGCCTCATCCCACACAGAAGCGACGGCCCACCGACACCAGCCCTATCGATCGCCGATCTTTGACGGCCGCTGCAGCTTGCACCATGACCGTCAGCACCGCGACATGCACTGCCTCTCTTCACACCAAAGCCCAGGGCTCACGAACACCGCTGGACGACTGCCACTGCCTGCACCTTGACCTGAGGGCACCGCACGCTGCACTGCTTTGTTTCGCACCGCAGCCTTGATGACCACCGCTGCTGGGCCACACAGCCGTGGTTGACTGGAACAAAAGGTACTGTTTACAAGTCTGCTGACACCGCAGCAGTCTGTACCGACGCTGTGGACCGAAAGTGTTGGATTTGGTTGTTTTCAGCAACGCAGTAGCACCAGACGGAGCTACCAACTTCAAGGAACTGCATTTTTAGGGTTTTTCTTTCAAAGGGATTATTTTGACGATTGTAGGATTTTTATTGTTTTGGTCTTGTTTTAAACAAATAAAAATTGGATATTTTTCTAAACTGGTGAGGTGTCCTTTTGTTGTGTTTTCACTCTATTACTGTATGTTATGTGCAAATGCTTAACACACTTCCTCTGAGGTAACCCTGACTCCTTATGCCAAGCTACCAACTGGGTGAGCAGGGGTTATTTCAGTAATGTACCCCCTTCATCTGACTAGGAAGAAGGATCCCTACTTGGACAGGGTAACAAACTGCCAACTAGAGAACCTCAATTCTAGCAACCGCTGATTACAAATAGTCACCTTGAATTGTAACTGCCACTATATGGACATATAAACTTGCACTTATATGTCCACACCTTTAAAATAATGCACCCTGCCACCCGGGCTCAGGCGGCTTTACTTAGGAGTGACTGACATATGTTAAAAATAGTGCATTGAATTTGCCACACATGGTGGGGGCAAAGTCACATTCCAGCAGTTTGCTGTGCTCCTGCAGTCTGCAATCACAGGACTGTTGTTAATATTTTACTTGGGCCACTCAGGGTGGCACAAACAGTGCTTTGGGCCCTGATGATCCTTTTAACACCCATGCCACTGCGTACAAATGGTACCTCATAATAGGGACTTATAAGAGGGTTAAAGTACTTTCTAATTGAGTTTACCATTTCAAATGTATCAGTTTTAGCGAGGGAACACTGGCACTGGTGCCTAGGCAGAAGACCCCAGTGCTCCTTTAGAGTCAAAACCATCAACATTGAAGGAAAAAGTCTAGGGGAGGGATGACCACACAAAAACGGCCGTTCTTTTATGCCCCCATCCCCCCAGATGAAAGGTGATTAGAAACTAACCTATCCCCTGGTAGTTGCCATTGTCTAAACAGAAAAACATGGAAAGGCCATCTGCATTGGCATGGTCAAACGCTGATCTGTGTTCCACTGAAAAGTCCATACCCTCTAGGGAAATGGACCACATCAACAATTTTTGGTTCTCTCCTCTCATCTCATCTCCATCAGGCACCTGAGAGGCCTGTGGTCAATTTGAGCATTGAAGTGTGTCCCAAACAAGTATGGTCTCAGCATATTCAGGGGCCAAACAACAGCAAAGGCTTCCCTCGCAATGGCACTCCAGTGCTGCTTTCTAGGGAGGAATCATCACCTGCAGTTATAGGCAACTGGTTGATCTTGGTCCTCATCATTTGTTTGTGACAACACTGCCCCAATCTCATGCTCAGAAGTGCCTGTTTGGACCATTAACTCCTTCACATAGTCTGGTGCCTTCAGGACAGGTGCTCAGTACATAGCCTCCTTCAGGGTGTCAAAGTCCTGTTGGTGTTCTGTGATTCAGATAACTTTCTTAGGCTGTAATTCTGGAGTTAGGTTCAGTGAGTGCAGCCACAATGGTCCCATCCTCCTTCACAAACCTCCTGTACCACCCAGTAAACCCAAGGAAAGTCCCAGACGTGGGTTTTGGTTTTGGGAGCCTCCCACCCCAGAATGGTTTGGATGTTGGGTTGGAAATGGCCTTAACCTACAAGGTGGCCTAAACACAGAACAGAACTCTGCACTATTTGGCACTTACTGGCCTTGATAATTAGGCCTGTCAAACCTCTCTCAGGTGGACAAGGTGATCCTCCCAAATGGAACCATAGACAGATATATTATCACACTACAATCGGCCAGGCCTGAAAAACCCTGATTTATCAACCTTTGGAAAGTGGCAGGTGCATTTTCCAGACCAAAAGTCATCATCTTATATCTAAAGAGGCCTTTTGGGGTTGAAACTGCTGTCCTCTCCTTTGCTCTCCAGATGAGTTCAATCTGCCAGTACCATGGTGTTAAATCAAAAGTACTCATGAATTTGGATGCACCCAGCTAGTCACTGATTACATCTGCTCTTGGAATGTGGTGTGCATCAGTTTAGGTGATTTCATTTAAACCCCTATAATCCACACAACATGTTATCTCTGGTTTTCCACCTTTTAAGTGAAGTGTGGGGAACAGTACTACTGGGCTAGCCCAGGGACTGTCAGAGGGATCAATCAAGCCCAAATTGGTACATGCCATTGACCATACTTGCCTTTTCAGTTGTGCCCACTACTCCACTGACCAAGCAGTTTATCTATTTGGCCTGGCATTGCCCCCAGGTTCACCCTTTTTGGGCAGAGGTTTCTCAAAGGATTACTGACATAGGGCCTGATTCACAAAGGACCATGGCACTTGTGCTGGAGGCCCCGCAGATGTGGTGGGGTCCCACACTCATTGTGGGAAATAGGTAAAGCAATTACCCATTGTGAAGGTCCTATCATGAGTGTGGCCCCCCACCACGACTGCGGGACATCCGTCATGAGTGTGGAGGCCCTTTGTGAATCAGGCCCATAGCCACTACTTAGGAAGCCGTAAGCTTTTAATATATAAGGCTTTTGAAATGCCTATTTGGTTCAGGCTACTGTTGTTCATCACTACAGTGTCAGGTTCAAAAGATTGTGATTGTTCTAACTAACTGTGCATTTCAGACAGTACAAATATTATTGTATTGCGTATTGCAAATTAAAACCCAATAAAAGAAATTGCAATATTTGTCCATTTGACACCCAATAATAATGTTGGGCTGAGCTTTTATCCCATCCTCAGCAACTTAACAGCCTTCTTTTTTCTGATGAACTGCTCCTAGAGTCCTATTTAGTCACTGTTCCTGCTATTATCTTAATTTTCATAATTAGGCTTTAACCCACGCATTGGCAGAGAAAGACAGAAAAGGGAGAAAGAAAGAGAAAGGTAGGAGTGGCAAATGGAGAAATCAGGAATGATATAAAACTAGAGGTGTAATAAAGCAACAGGAAGTGTGGGGTTGTGGAAGAAAGAGGTTTTGGTTGAATCAAGACTATGCTTATGTGATCTTCGGCCACCCTGGTATTTCATAAAGCCGGGGCTTTATGAAAATCGGGGTGCTGTGCTGCCCTACAGCAATTCGAAAGTGCAGGAATGCACTGTATTTACAAGATAAGGTGCATTCCAGTCTTCTACGTGGGCTGGTGCAAAATTTTCAGCCATGCGCCAACACAGGCACCCTTGCACCATGGTACATGGGTGTCTGTGTTGTTGGCATGATTTTTTCTATGCAGTAAAGGACACCTTCCTGCACAAAAAACAGCCACAAGAGGCATTTTTCATGTTCGATGTGTACTGCAAAATGCAGCACACATGGAAAAAATTAAGAGGAATGAAAACATTTCTCCTCATTACACCTGCTCCAGGGAGTCACAAGATTTTGGCACTGCCCCAGGTTGAGGAGATATTGTAAATCTGGGGCAGCATCAAAGTACATGGGTGTTGCATTGGAACAACCACAACAACACAGATGGAACACCTCTTTGATGCAGAGTAAGACAAGGCAGCGACTTGCACCCTTACTCCATATCTGCAAGGCCATGAAAAGCCACACAGCTTGACTTTATATGGCCTTGTAGATATGGCTAAGTCATGTGCGCCACTGGAACGTCACAAAAACGCAACATTCCGGGGGGGCACAGGGTTTCTAAATATGCCCCTAAAACTTGGGGCCTCTGCACTTTTTTTTTAGCAAGTTACTTAGTAACCAGTGGTTGCGGATGAAAGCAAGTAGAAAGTAATACACTGCAATGTCTTATTTAGATGGTGCCTGCAGTAACTCTCAGAGCTGTGTGAGACATCCGAGACATCCTTGTGACTAGACATAATGTATAGGGTTGCCATCCCTTCACTCAAAATGCAGAATTTGGCTCAGTAATAAATAGCAGTACACTGGTTGTCTTGTCCTCCAAAAATACAGATATGATTCATAAAAGACACGTCAACCTTTCAACTGTCTACAAACTACATGACGCAATCCCTAACCAAAAAGATATGGTTGAACAATGCTCACAATCGTAAACATTCCTAAATCACAGTACACATCTTAAGCATATCTAAAAATGTCCCTTTCACTCAAGGTGAATGTCTGTATACTGCTTCATCTTACTGAAGCCAATTAATAATTTGTGAGAGTGTATCATGGTGGCATGCAGTCATGTCCTTTTTGAGGGTTGAACAGTTCCCTGTCTCAGTTCAGTGACAAGTTTACCCCCATGCATCTCAGGTCTTAAAGGTTTAATTGAACATATTTAAAATAGAACTATGTGTTTTATTTACAGTTGCATGGTTAATCTTTTGAAATCAGTTGTCTTAAATCAAAGTGACTTTGGGCAGGTGATTTTAAAAGAGTGTCCCTTTGAAATGGCAATAAGGAGTGGATCTGTATTCAAGGTTCTTGAGATTTCTTAAAAGTGATTCCAACTTTCAAACACATCAGATAACATTGTCCTTTTGCTTATATCCATCATCCTCTAATATTTTCCAGGAAACAGTTCGGGATACCATGAATCAAAAGGAAACGTTAATACATTTGTAGCACATTCAAGGTTGTTTGCAGCATCATTAACTGTTAATAATCTCTGTATTAATGATTTTGACACAAAAATGCCATTCTGTGTCTACAAAACACATGCGCATGACTAATATTAATATTTGCATATGACTAAGTCTATATTTGCTTTTTATAATGATGTTTTAAAATGTCTCAATCATGATCGAAATTTCATCCAACCACTTAAAACTGGTTTCAATATGATTGAATTACTGGCAGAGTTTTATATATGTGTTTATGTTTTTTTACATTTGTAAAAAATGTCATGAAACTGGGAGCCACCAAAGAGGGCAAGAGTGCTTTATGGTGTTCGCCAATGTTTTCCAGGTGCAAGAGTGAATCTTGAGAAGGCTAGTATGGCCCCTGTACTCCAGAGGCTGTATAAATATGGGGTTTGTAGGTGCAGTGCTGAGTCTAGTGCCTTTTTAAAGCACCTGTAAGGCGTAAACTGAATTTACTTAACTCAATATTTGTCTGAGTTAAGGGTTGAAAACAGAAAGAGGGAAACCTTGCTCAGAGTTTCGGAGCTGTGTTATCTGTAGATAAAATACTAACAACGAAGTAGTAAATTCACTCACTCTATGCCTTCAAGGCTCATAAAATAGGTGACCAGCTCTGTGTTGCACCACAAAAGGGCATCATATTACAGCACCAGGATGTTGGTAGTAGAGTAGGAGTGGTATAATGGAAAAACCTTGGTTGGGGAGATAAAGGTAATGTACTATCTAGCCTGTCAGGGAACCAGGTGTGACCTTGCAGTCTAGGCCATTGGTTCTGACTCCTTGGTGAGTTCCCAGCTTCTGGCAGGGGGTCAGATTCAAGTCTTGGTGGAAGCAGCTGTGGGCTGCCAGCCAGAACACAGGAAAGGCTAGGACAACCAGGTGGGAAACATCTAAGGTAGTCATCTGGGTACATGCTGCATCGTCCTCAACATGAGATTCATGTCAGGGTTGATGAGGCATGTTGTTAGACACCAAACATGACATTTTTTGACGATACCATAATCGAGCTGGCAACCTCAAGTTTGCCCGTTTGCACGTCTGTGTTATCCTATGGACTGCTCTTCCATGAGCTGGTTTTACATACCTGAAGGAATTACACCTTTTGCCACGTTTCTTATGTTTTATCTGGATTATGAACATCTGGTATTTGACTTCTGGGGCTGTATTTTGGAAAGAGACCCGTGGATCACTTTGGTTTTACAGACGGGAGGTCAGACACTTGTGCATACCCTTCTGTAATACTGATAGCGCTGGCGTACGTGTAATGTCATCATTTTCGTGAGAGAGCATTCCCTCAGTTACATGTGTGACATGGTCCTAGACATCTCCGTGCAGTCGGGCGCAGTAACTGACTGCACCCGCCTGCAAAGAGATCTCCAGCCTGTCTTCAAAGTGCAGACAGGTTGCCAACTGCACTGTGAAACATAGAGTGACTTTGAAGCAGGCACTCTTTTTTTCTTGAATGCACTTCCCTCAGGGAAGCCAAGCTGTCGGTTGCCCTGAGGGTAGCATATTGATCATAATAGGGCACACTTTCTCTGTTTGCACCCGGCACACCTCTTTAAAGGTGCGTAGTGGTACATATAGTGAAAGTGCGCTCCACTTGTATTACATGCCCTGATGTAACTAGTGCTTGATAATCAGACCCCCAGCTACAAGTGCTGTGCTGTACGAATGGGATTTTTGGATTTAAGTCGCCATTCAAAACACTATTCAAATTAATAGTAATTGTGTGTCACACTTTTGGACAGTATAAAACAAAAATAAAATCTGGGGATCCAAGTTTGAAAGTGATTTGTTTCTCATTTACATTTTAAAAAGAATGCACAGTTAAAACCATATCTTAGTGCATGATTAAAGGACCTCTTTTTAAGATGAGACAATTTGCATAAGCCATATTTTTAAAAATGTTGTCCTTTTTTAATGAAATTGCCAAAAGCATAAAATAGCAGCACAGACTTTTAACTTATAAACACAATTAATTGATATATCAAGTATTTATTGGCTATGTCTGTAAGTAGTTGTCTTCTAAAGTTTTACAATTGTATTAGCAAAAAATGAATTATGCTTCTAATAGAGCCCTCCTGGCTCTCAGCCAATTTAGGCTCAATCTTCCCTGAAAGGCCCATGGTGCCAATAAACTAGATGGAGGGAGAAAATAATTTCCCCTAAATCAGGCACATTGGGCAAGATGTAGGTAATGAAGATTTATCGATTCTAAAATACCCAATTTTACCGATTCGGTATTTTAGAATCGGTAAATGGGATGTAGGTATTTATCCGGTAAGTATTACCGAATCGGTAAGATTTGGTAATTACTGAATCGGTATTTACCGATTCAGTAATTCCCATTCATTCCTATAGGCCTGGAGACCCATAGGAATGAATGTGAATTACAGAATCGGTAAATACCGATTCCGTAAAAGGGGGAGCACATTGAAGGGTGGTAGGGTGTCACTTTGACACACTGTTGCACCCCATAATCATGCTTGTGTGCACATGTGGCACACGTATGTTTGCCACATGGCACAGTGGAAAATGCACAGATTTGCATTCTCAAAGGCATTTGGTATTAACCACCAACTTATAGTTGGCGGTAAATATCGAATCCTTAAAGCACATAACCACTCTTAAATGTGCTTCGTACATGCCATTTACCGATTCGGTAAATACTGAATCGGTAAATACTGATTCAGTATTTACCAAATCATCACCTACATAACAAATGGCTCAATACCAGTCGGTAAGCCTGAAATATACAGAATTTCGGGTTTACTGACCGTTAATGAGCCACCCACATCGGGCCCATAGTCTTGTACATGGAAAGTACAACACTGGATTTGTAGAGCGCAGAAGCTACTGAAAGGTGTCCCCAGGTGACCAGTTGTGAACAGCCTTAAGAACAAGAGGCCAAATCATTTAGGGAAGAGCCTTGTCTTCAAAGATTTCCTAATGGATAGGAGCTTGGCCTTAAGTCTCAACAACAGCAGTAGCTCATTCATAGAAAGGGTGTCATGCAAGAAAATGCTCTACCTCCTTGTTTAGTATACAAAAATGTGATGGATGGAATGCATGAATCATTCTCACCCACTGGCAGTTACTCAGGCAGCATCTCAATCCATGATTATTTTACACACCATGTCACCTCCTTTTGGACCCAGCCCTAGGGAAATCAGTCTTGACGCTGGCCCTCATGGGAACAGTCCAGCCCAAACTGCCAAGCCAGGTCTTCCCTAAACCAGATCACAAGGAATCCAGGATCGGTTTTGCCCTATTTATGGGTTCATCAGCCGGGTACAGCTTGGTTCCAGTGACACAGCATTCATGGAACCCGTGTCTAGGCATACCCGTCCCACTAGGGCGACACAGTAAAGTATAAAAAAAGTGATGAATGGAAGGTTTGCATTAATCTCAGCCACTGATAAATACTTGGTCTGTATTCCACCCCATTGCGAGTTTTTTCCCACCAAGTCACCTCAGTTTGGATAAGTTATAGGCAAATCATTCTTGACCCTGCTCTAATCGGAACAGTCCAGCCCCAACAGACAAGTCAGGTCCTCCCTGAACTAGAACACAAGCAACCCTGGACTAGTTTTGCTCTACTTATGAGCTCATCAGCCATGAACAGCTTGATTTCAGTGACACAGTATGTAGGGGACCCACATATGGGCATACCCATCCTACTTAGGCTGACACACTAAAGTATAAAAAAAATGGATGGATGAAATGCTTGAATTAATCTCAGCCACTGGTAATTACTTGGGGCTGCATCCCAATCCATTGTTCGTTTTCTCACCATGCCACCTCAGTTTGGACCCAGCTATATGCAAATCAGTCCTGCTACTTCTCAAATAAGAACTGTCCAGACCAAGCTGCGAAGCCAGGTCCTACCGGATCCGGAACACAAGTGTCCATGGACCAGTTTTACCCTATTTATGAGTTCATCAGCCAAAGTGGACCGGGTATGCCCAGATGTGGGTCCTGTGCACACTGTGTCACTGGAAACAAGTTGTACCTGGCTGTTGAGCCTATAATGTAGAAAAACCTGTCCTGGTTTCCTTGTTTTCCGGTACAGGGAGGACCATGCTTGGCAGTTTGGGCTGGACTGCACCTATTGGAGCTGGGTCAAGACTGATTTGCATATAGCTGGGTCCAAACTGATGCGGCATGATGTACAAAATACCAATAGATTGTGATATAGCCTGAGTGAATACCAGTGGCTGAGATTAATTCAAGCATTCCATCCATTACTGTTTTGTATACTTATCACCTCCTTGTAACCAGTCTGATTTTGGTTACTATTGCCGCATATTTAGTAACTGAGAAGAGATCTTCCTTGAGGGACTATCTCTGCATTTTACAAATGAAAAAAGAGGGCTCCAGGCCATGATAGGCTTTGTGTGCCAGACAATGAATGCTAAACCAGACTCTTTTCTTCGCTGGTTGCTAATGTAGGGGAATATTATCAAGAACAGCGTAAAAATTGTCGCCGCTTTGGCCGCAAGAAACTGCCTCTAAAACGGCGGTAATGGGCTTGATAATATTCCCTTGAAAATTCCAATCGAAGTCCATGTTCACACCATACCATGGGCTTCTATGGGAATTCACAAGGGCAAATTAACAAGCCCATTATTGCTGCTTTAGTGGCAGTTTCGTGCCACTAAAGCAGCAATAATGTTAACGCCGTTTCTTGATAATATGCCCCGTAGTTTCTCCAGATGCACATATACTGGTACATATTTGGGCACTAGAAGAATGGGTTATGCAGTCACATTCTGGACAATTTGAAGTCTTTGTACCTGGTATTCAACCTACCAATCATTCAGGGGTTTATAAAGAGCAGCTAATCACCCGAAAGGTTCTCAAGCTGCTGAGGGGGAGCGTGCAGCTCCTCGATGTTCACAGTGATGCAGCAAGCCCAGAAAAGTGTACAATTGTCTTTCCTTTATCTAGAGTTTGAATGACTGTCTTCCTTGAGGTTAACGGTAACAGAGGAAAGATTTTATAAAGCATAAGCATGATAATGAAACAAAATAGGACTACTTTGTTTATATGAGAAGCAAAAGATAGCTGGTTATCTAGGACGATTCCCAGTTTTCAATTGCTTGTCACAGGTGTGGGTAACTTGTCTAACTATTCTAGCCACCAGGAAGGGGAGCTTCCAGGTTTCCTTTACCAAAATAGGAGCACCTCAGTTTTCCCCATTTAGTTAAAGATAGTTTTCCTGTATCCACTTTGCCTGGTCACTCGTAGAGGTGGTAACATTATTTGTAGTTGTTTCCTCATTTTGTGCTATGGACACAATTATCTGAGTAGTATCCAAATAGGATATTAGGCCCAGCCACAAGATCTCACAATTATGGCTGAAGGAGCCATATGTATATTAAATAAAGTAGAACTGTGTAAGGAGCCCAACCAGATGTCCCAATCAGTAGTATATGGGGAAGCCTCATAGGGAGGACGTCATTGACTGGGTTGTATTTCCAAGAAAGGAAGTGAACCACTTTAGGATCTTCCTCATCATCCCAAATTCCTGGTGTCTGTCCGTCAAAATGGGATGAGAGACAGTGTCAAAGGCTGCTGAGAGAGGTAAGAGGACCAGGGTGTTCTTTACTCCCTAGTCCACGATCTCTCTTGGCTCACTGACTACTGCCACTAAGGTAGTCTCAATACGTTAATGAACTGTGAAGCTTGACTCTGGAATGTAGCAGTGCATTAACTTCTAGGTAATTGGGGACCTAAAGGTTAACTTTTTCCACCAAGATTTTTGCCATCAAGGGAAACAAGTAAATAGGTGTATAACTGGATAATACTAAGGGTTCTGCAGTCATGTTTTTTAAACAATAGTCTAATTAGTGCCTTTTCCCACCTTAAGGGAAATGTCCAATTCCCTAAAGAAATGTGGCAAGTCTCAGTAAGTACTGGATATATCTTTCCTGCCACTAATTTCAGATAAACTGTAGGGCATCTCAATATCATGTGCATCTAAGCATACGTCAATTCGCACGATTTGCCTCTGCAAATCATGTGTTGCTTTGTGTATCTTGTCAACAAATGAAGTCAGAGTATTTTTAGATTTGGAGCATCCTCTATCCAGCTTATGAATAATTAATCAGAAGTTCCAATCAAGTATAAGCTGCTCTAATATATAGCCGTTTATTAGCAATGCAGTTTCCTCAGCTACACAGAGACCTACTTTTTAGTAATGAGAGTTAGACCGACTATCGCAAACAGTAGTTTTAGTGTGCTGTGTAGATATATCTCATACACACTTTAATTTAAATTGAAAATACATTTCTTGATATGCCAATCTCTTTAAACTTCATGGACAGATCTGTGCCAAATTTAGCAGTTGCTTAGAGCAGTCAGCTATGCTCCAGCATTGCAATTTTCTTTTAGATCCAAACAAGGGAAAATGTTAAGGGGGTGAAAAAAGAGGTGTTCTACCACTTACATCCAAAACTGCTGAACAGGTCTATGCCAAACTTGACATTAAAGTACACTTTACTCAGAAAGTGTTATTTATTGATTTTGCATAAATTCATTCAGTTGTTTGAAATACATAATCCTTCAAAAATGTTGCTGAGCAGGCTTTCAACAGTTCAACATGTATGTAAATCTTGCCCATTTAAATCCTACAGGATTCAAGCATCTGATTTGTGCCTTTTCTCCCGTGCATTTTTAATATATGGTTTCAAAATTAAGACTGCAGAAAATGATTACACAGACAATTTTTAGGAGAAGGTAGAGCACACCCTGAACATCAGGCCAAAGTGGGTCCACCTTATAAAGGCCTCCCCTATGCCTTAAGTAAATTAAATTAAAAAGAGTTGTGAGGTTCACTGATGATTTTTGGTACTTGTAGTACCCTGACTGTTGAAACAGGCCTTTTTTTGCAGGGTTATCCCCAAACATGTTGCCTTCCTTCTGTATTTTTTCTGATTAATTTGTGTTGGTTTTATGATTCTGGGCACTTTACCACTGCTAATCAGTGCTTACGTGCTAGTGCTCTCTCTTTAATACTTAGTAAGTTGTGTCTACACCTGTTTGACATATTTAATTTACCTGTAAGTCCCTTGTACAAGGGTATCCTATATACCGAGGGCCTGTAAATTAAATGATACTACTGGGCCTGAAGCACTGCTTGTGCCACCCACAGAAGTAGCCTTTTAAACCTGTCTCAGGCCACTGCAAGGACTGCCTGCGCAATGTACTAACGCAGTGAGATGACATTTAATGTGTTTGCCATATCTGAAACTCCCCTTTTACTACATATAGTTCACCCTTAAGGTAGGCCCTAGGTAGCCCATGGGCAGGGCTCTGTGTAGGTTTAAAGGTAGGACATGTGCCTTAGTTTTGTGGCATGTCCTGGTAGTCAAAAACAGCCTATTTGTTTCCTCACTGCTGTGAGGCTGCCCTTTCATTGGTTTACATTGGGAATTCTCTCGTATGTGCTTCATGGGTAATTTCCGCTATGAAATGGGTAGCGTGGCCACGTTTGGTATATTTGGAATAGTAGTAATAAATCCTGCAATTTTAGAAATATCACTTTTAGAAGTTGGCATTTCTGTGTTCTTATAACTCTTTGTCCCCTGCGTGGTTATGTATTAACCGTCTGGTTTAGACTGACAGGAGAAGGGGATGTGCATTCACTCTTGACAGTCAAAAGGGGATTTGAGGTGTGTCCTTCGTTTCCTGGTGACTCAGCGCTGGACTGAATAGACCTTGGCCGCATTTAGAACTGTGAAATGTGTTTCCCTTGTACCTGACTTGGCCTGGTCTGCATTTAGAGTGGTGGGAGGAGTTGCACCTGCCCCTGAAAAGGGCTGTGCCTGACATTCACAATGCTGTCTCTGCCCCCCTGTAGTGTGTCTGGAGCTAGGGCTTGGGATAGAATGGGGGTGTTGTGCACTTCTGAAAGTTGGTTGAAGTGCCCCCAAAACAAAGTCTTTTGGACTATAAGTACAGGAGCTGTGACCCCATGTGTCTAGACACAGTGTGGAACTTGTAACCAGACGCTGCTGGCTCTACATGCTGAACATTGCCAGGAGGTATCTGTCAGGTTGCCAGAAGGAACCTCCATGGGACTTATCTTTGTTATGCTGACCTGCTATAAGGGAACCTGTGTGCTGGACTACTGCCTGCACTCCTGCTTTGGTGCTCCCCCGTGGTCTTCAAGGAGTGCTATTATGCCCTTTGTCCTTGCCAGCTTAGTGCCTGGAGAGCACTTGATTCATGTGGCCACTTGGCCTGAACCTAAGTGTGTGTAGCGCTTACGACTGTTGGAGACAGTATGCGTGTGTTCTCCAGCTCAGGTGCATCTGCGCTTGTGAGTGCTTCCTTTGTGGCACCGAGAGCATGGAGAATTCCCTTTACTGCACAATTTTAGACGGAGTTCTTTTTGGTGCAGACAGCACTCCCATTTCAGCAGCATTTTTTTTTTTTTGCAGAGTTTTATATAGCGCGAACTAGACCCAAACCGAATCGGGTATCAGAGCGCTTTACATAGCACCAGTTACGTTACATGAGGACACATATTCATTTTTTGTTAGGCACGGGGAGATTAAGTGATTTGCCCAGAATCACAGGATGTTTGGCGTCGTTACCGAGACTCAAACCCAGTTCCTCCAGGTCCGAGGTCGAGCGCCCTAGCCCTAAGGCCAACTCCTCTCCCCTAAGCATTCATGTCGCAAGCTGAAGAGCAGGAAAATGACCCACTATTTGTGCCCAAGGTGCTGCTGTGCCATGAACAGCCCCAAGAGGAGCGCTGTGCCTGGTCGAAGGGGGCGCGTGGTGGGTGCTCCGTGACCACAACTAGAGGGCATTGGCTAGATTTTCCCATACACACCCTCCTTGGCAAAGGGGGCCGCAACCTACACACATGTGAGGGATGGGTGCTGTCCTGCAGCATCACCTGGATGCCAGGAGCAATGGCACTGTACTTCAGGGATCCCCCTGATAGGGCCCGCTGAAGTACTGGGTTTTTCAGAACCCAGCGGTGCCAGAGACACACCCTAGGACTTCGGGTTCTTCCTGTTTCAGACTACAGAAACTCAGAGTCTTCTAGGTGAAGTCAAAGATTGAGTTTATTGGCTGCAACCAAGTAACAGGTGTCCTAGAAGTACAACACGGTGTATATTCTCAGGAGACTGCTCAATCTTACAAAGCCAGCCTTCTCTTTTTATACAAAATATTATGCTTCAGGCAAACATTCCTTATTTTACAGTTGGCCATTCACATATTTTCAATACAAAGAAAAAGCAGAGTCATGATGACAAGCCCATATTTCAGTTTGTTCAGCCCACAATCAATTACCCGGCAAGGCCCAGTATTTTCATCAGATACCGACGAAACCCCAATAAAAACGAGCACCTCCTCCTCGTAAAGTAAGTCATAAAGAAAGAAGCAGAGGCAGGTGTGTGTAAGATTAAGAAGGGTTTGTGTGCGATGAAAGGTTTATGGCATGTTGTGCCTTGATACTATCTCGCCCGGCCACTGGGAGAGGAACTGACCGAACAGGTTTGGCCTTGGGCAGTGGAGTCAGCTTGCCCAGGTCGTGCAGGAGTCAGCAAAGGTGTACGTGTCCTTCAGACTCGGTTTTGGCCTTAGTCACCGGCCTATGTGAGGGCAATCACAAAATGGCTGCCATTCACAAAATGGAACCTAAGGGTTCTGGGCGAAAACTCAGATTACAGGGTGTTTTCGTCACTCGAATATGACGAAAATGCTTGTGCATAGTCTACTAGTCATTCTCGGTCTGCTGATATCAAATTCGTCATGATACGACGATGTTTATGACACAGGTCCAAAATTTTAAGTACCACGGCCTCTCCTTTTTCCCTTACATAGGCAATAACCTATACTCATGCTAATCTGAGTCCAGGTCTATATTCATAAAGTCATTGAGATGTTGCTGTAGCATCATCCTATTACTTAGCTCGTCCCTTGATACAGGTTTCCTTATACACGATGTAGCACAGAGGCCACATATTGCAGGAGCACACTGTACGCACAGACAGAACAGGAAAAGAATGGCTAGGATCATCCCAATGACCATCAGAAGTTTCCATCCCCAGGCGGATATCAGTTCCCAGAACCATCCCATCAACGAACAATCTCCTTTATCCACATGAATAGATTCGGAAATCTTATGCAGTTTGGAAATGGCCTGGTATACTGTTGGAGAGTTATCTGGAATGAAAACACAGCAACTCGATTGGATCACCCTACATACCCCACCTCGGTCTGCAAGTATGACGTCTAACGCGACCCTGTTCTGAAGGGTCATAAGGCGATCCGACAGGAGCTCAGCAGTCAAGTTACTAAGGGCACCGGCCATTTCATCTACGGTGGATTCAACCACCTTCGTCAATTGCCTTATGTTCCTGCTGTTAACCATGGGACCCCAAAACGGCAGAAAACCCTTAAAGAAGTCTCCCAATTCTTGTCCTGCAGTGTCTTCTTTACTGAAAACACCTCTAACTATCCTTGTCTTGTGGTAATCTGCCGCAGCGGTGTAGGTGGGAGGCAACAGGAACAAAACAAAACATGTGCCCGAAACGTCAGGGGGCAACCATGTATAGGCTCTATCATGGCAGATGAAATAGGTACCCTTAGCTGCTAAGAATGAAGGGGAAGTCTGAGACGCAAAAACATACGTTTCAGTGCAGGTACTCTTCCCTAACTGAGCTCTTGGATTCTTGCCATTACCTTGCAGACATAGGTGACCCTGATGGGGTACAATCCAAATCGGAGAAGATCTCTTAGCTTGCTGTTTCTCACGCAGAGTAACTCCATATCCGGTCACGTTCCATCCTATATATACTAATGTCTCATCTCTCGGGATAGTCTCATAGGAAATATATTCCCTTTTTATATCTACTATACCCTTAACTAGAGCACTATTTTTAGGATTGTCCTTTTCAGAACGTAGGGGGTAGACTTCATGTGCGTAGATGAACATTGTTCTGTATGCCCACACAGAACCATTGTGGCTGAATTGCAGGACCAGATAAGGGATACCTTTATCCGTTGTGTGAGGCATAAGACCACTCACCCAACAGTTAGTCGTGTTCATTACTAGTTAGTGTTGGTGCAAAAGCTGAACGAAGGAGTTATTGATAAACTCTAATCTCCTAACAGACTCATGTTCAGGAAAAGGGTGGAAAGAATGCGAGGAAACAGTAGGAGGAGGTATGGACTGTGTAGTGGGTGCAAATGTCATTTGAAAAGAGAATAAAACATATCCTATTAAAAACATCATTACAATGAACAACATAAAAATGCATAATATCAAAAAGCTTTTCTTGGTCATCATGCTACATATTTTAGCTTTAAAGTTCGTTGTTTTGGCAGGTCTCTCCATCTCGAAAAACTCCATCCTCTCTAAATGCTGCTCGCGATGGTAGGGTGTTCTATGCTAAGGAATGCTTCTGTCAGTCCAGGGCAACTCCCTTGGACCAACAGAACTGTCGACCTAACGTCTTCAGCTGCACTCCAAAGACTTGGGCAACCGCGACCCTACAGCGGAACCCGGATGGTGGTTCGAAAAACAAAAATAAAAAAGTTTCTCAGATGAGAGAGCTGCACTTTCAAGACTTAGGCAAAGAAAAGGAAAAAAAATGTATTAGTCCATAGTTCTTGGCCTCAGATTATAGCGTTTCTTCCCAGGTACTGTCTGGTCCTGAAACAGGAGTTCAGGCTCTGTAGTGTCCAATCGAATTGACGGTGGCACAGCTTCTTGCAAAAGATTGTCACTTTCTTGTTCAGAAATTGTTCCTTTTATGCGTGCATCACTGAAAGGCAGAAAACGAGGCACAGTCTCAGTCTCAGAGTCAGCAACACGCTCCTGGACCCATCGGTCATAAGGCAGAGGCAAAGGGACCCTCTTGCAGTGTACGCCGTGGATCCAGTTCTTCTTCCCTTCCACTCGAACGGCTGATCTTGTTGAGAGAAGAACTAGGTGAGGGCCGGTCCACCGGGGCTGGTCATTCTTTGTCCGTTGAAAATTCTTGACCAGCACCCAGGATCCAGGATCGATATGATGTCCTGGAGCTTCAGAGACCTGAGGCAGAGTGTTGTGAACCTGTTGGTGTAAAACACGCAATTTAGCCGTCAATTCATACAAATAGTCAAGCAGTACAGGGTGTTCGATCTCACTGAATTTTGACGGCCTTGGCACTCCCCATATGTTGGCCGGACGGCCGAACACTATTTCATAAGGACTAAGTCCCACTCGCGAATGCGCAGTCATTCTTGTTGATAGGAGTGCTAAAGGCAGAGCATCAGGCCATTTACGACCAGAGCTCGCTTGGATTTTGGCCAATTTCAGTTTTAATGTGCCATTGTAGCACTCTACTAGTCCAGCTGATTGGGGGTGATTTGCAGCGTGGAATTTCTGCTGGATGCCTAGCCCTTCACATACTTTATTCATCACTCGTCCTACAAATTCACTCCTATTGTCACTCCAGACCATTCTCGGCATTCCAAATCTAGGGAAAAATTCTTTGACAAGGGCTTTAGCTGTGGACAAGGCAGTGTTGTCCTTCAGGGGGTATGCTTCTACCCATCTCGAAAAGGTACAAACAACAACGAGTACGTATTTCAAATTGTTGCACCTTTCCATGTGGATAAAATCCAGCTGCAAAGCCTCGAACGGATACGTTGGAGGCGCAAAATGACCAGCTGGAGTTGGGGTTCCCATACCAGGATTGTATTTCAGACACACCATACAATTTTTGACCACATTCTCTGCATACTTGGGAATTCCAGCATTTTGCCATACTGGAGCCAGCACCTTACAAATCCCTTTCACACTGATGTGAGCCATTCCATGAGCCATTGTAACCACTGCAAGCACGTACGCATCGGGTAACAACCATCGCTGATGCTCTGACAATTCAACCCAACAACCATTTGTATCCAATTTACCCGTACTCTCTCTCCATACACTCAATTCTTTCTCTGTAGCTTCAGCTTGAATAGACTTCACACTCTCTATCGTGTCTTCACACATTCCAATATCACCAACCCATCTCGCAGGGCCTGCAACATACATTCGGCTCTTCACATCCCTCGCTGTTTCTTTTGCGACTTCATCAGCAAATGCATTTCCACGACCAACATCATCAGTCACCTTCTTGTGTGCACTGCATTTTACAATCGCAACTTGCAAGGGCAACGTAAGTGATTTGAGAAGCTCATTCACCAACTGACCATGCTGTATCTTAGCTCCATGCGAAGTCAGGAACCCACGTTCTTTCCACAATCGTCCAAAACTATGGGCCACACCGAATGCATACTGGCTGTCAGTATATATGGTCACTTTCATTCCTTTTGATAACACACATGCTCTTGTAAGTGCAATCAACTCTGCTGCTTGAGCTGAATTATGTGGGACACGTGCAGCTTCAACAATCGTATGCATAGTCGTAACAGCATATGCCGCAGTCGTATCACCATTCGGAAGCTTGAAGCATGAACCATCCACCCATAAGGTACCATCACACTTCGCAAGAGGAGAGTCCTGAAGGTCTACTCTCCCTTTCGTTTCTTCTTCTGTTCTGAGAAAACAATCATCCTGTTCAGAAGCATCTGTCTCTGTTACAATCGGCAACAACGTAGCTGGATTCAACGTGTTGCATCTCTTTATGTGTACATGACTCGCTAAAAGTGTCAACTCATAACCTGACAATCGAGCACTAGTTAAGTGCTGTGTCTTGGTCCTATTTAACAACGTGTCCACTGCATGTGGAACCATCACAACCAATGTATTATTCATCACTAAACCAGCAGACTGCCGAATAGAAACAGCTGCTGCCGCTGTGGCTCTTAAGCAACTTGGCAATGCTTTAGCTACCGGGTCCAAAGTTGACGAAAAATACGCACATGGACGCTGTTTGTCTCCGAACAACTGTGTCAACACTGACAATGCACAACCTTCTTTCTCGTGGACATACTATGTAAAGGGCTTACTGCAGTCGGGGGTACCCAACACAGGAGCCGAACATAATGCATTGCGCAATTCGGAAAAACTTTTCTGACACTCTTCAGACCATGGAAGGGGATTCGGTGTATCTTTACAAGTTAATGCCACCAAAGGTTTGGACAACAAAGAAAAATTCAGTAACCATTGTCTGCAGTAAGATGTAATACCCAAGAAAGCACGCACTTCTCTCTGTGTTCTTAGCACACTCAATTTCGCAATTGCCTGAATTCTTTCTGGGGTCTGTTTCCTTCCCTCCTTCGATAAGAGATGACCTAAGTAGGTCACTTCTTGTCGACAATATTGCAATTTGGAAAGAGACACTTTGTGATGTAAATCAGACAAATGACGCAACAACGACAACGTGGCTTCTTTACAGATTTTCTCAGTATCTGCAGCAACAAGCATATCATCAACATACTGAATAAGGGTAGCGCCATCAGGTAAAACAATCGTATCAAGCTGTGTTTTTAAAGCTTGACTATATATTGATGGACTTTCACAGTAGCCCTGGGGAGCGCGTTTGAAGCGGAAGCTTCGGCCTCCTAAACTGAAGCCGAAAATATCCCTACTCTCCTTGGCAATCGGGATGCTGAAGAACGCATTCTTCAAGTCAATCACCGAGAACCAGGTCGCGGAAGCTTGAATCATAGTCAATAGGGCAGTGACATCAGGAACAACTGGAAATTGTGGCACAACGATTTTGTTCACTTCTCTAAGATCAATCACAAATCTGTAAACGGGTGGCTGAGAAGGGTCAGTACGCTTCAAAACAGGCAGAACAGGACTATTGCAAACGTTGCCTCTTGTCTCTTCAATTACATCTTTTTCAATCAAATCGTAAATGATCGCTAGCAACGCTTTTTCACCTTCACTAGAGATCTTGTATTGGGGAATGCGTGGCATTTTAACATTGGCTTTCAATGTCACAACATATGGCGGTATTTCCAAAAGACCCACATCCTTAGGAGCAGTAGCCCAAAGAATATCAGGAAGGGACGACAACTCTGTTGGAAGTTTATCCTTTGACACGTACATTGGGGAAACTACTTCCTTCCCTACTGTAAGTCGTACTCCCGAAGGAGAAAAATACAATGTTGCATACAATCTTTTCAATAGATCCAATCCTAACAAATTCTCGCCACAACCTGTTGTGAGAATAAGGGGTGCTTCTAATTCACAAGGTCCAACAGAAAGGAATATAGGACTAGAAATCGGGTTTCTAACTGGGGCGCCAGAAAAACCTACTGAAACATTCATTTCGCCAGACAAAGGTGCGCCAGGGAGTTTAGAGTGCATAATGGAACTTTTTGTAGCACCAGTATCCAACAGAAAAGGCTCTGACACACCTGATGTAATCACCTCAACGTAAGGTCCACTCTGATCTACTGAAACAACTCCCTCTCTTTGTCCATGGCTGTCCTAGCAATCATTACTTTCCATATTCTCATCTTCCGCATAGTAGTCATCAGCATAGTACTGAGGCGTCCTACCAGACGCGTTATTCTGCTGTACAAACTATTCATTGAATTTTGAGGTGGAAATGGGCACGCGTTCTGGGGGAAATTTCCACGTCCTCTACCTCTAGGCGCTTGTGGAACACCTCGACCTCTTGCACCAGAAGCACCATTCATACGCTGTAACAAAATAGGACAACTATACTTGAAATGACCCTCTTCTTTACAATATGAACACTGATTGGGGACTACAGGAACACGCTGTTGAGGATACTCGAACCTTTGTGAGTTCCTCTGAAACTGTTGAGGTTGCTGATAGTTACTCTGACCACCACGTGGCGGATACGCTTGTTGTAAAAGGACCTTCGTTTTTAACTCTTTCGTTTTCTTGTCTGCCCTATCCTTTTCATCTTTGTCCCTATTTTCGTAGTACTGCGCAGTAGCCAATATCTGTGCTGAAGAGGAAATGGCCCACAAACTTTCTGAATCTTTTAACTTCTTACACAACTCGGGAAGCAAATTATGCACGAACTTGTCAACGAACAACCGTTGACCACCTTCTGTACTCATATCTTGACCACTGTGGTTGATAAACGTTTCTTCGAACCTTGTGAAGAAATCAGACACAGTCTCATCTTTCTTCTGCTTACACGCAGACAATTTGTCCCAATTCACTCACATTGCAGGCATTAGAGTCTGCCACTAAAGACTCTGCCACTAAAGGTTCGGGTTTAGCACCACCAACTTGTCTGCCATCAGCAGCAGCAATATTAACCCAGGTATCACCTAATTCCTGATCATGATACGCATGACGAATCTTTCCCCATAAAGGCTGTGGAACAACATTTCCAAACAACATGTCTATATCCGCTAAATTCATAATGCAAGAGCTTGCAGTCTGTGTCAATTCCTTGTAATACCCTGCAGGATTTTTACGGGGATCAGGAAATGTCTGTTTAAGGGCCAATACTTCAGCGCGCTTCCATGGAACATGTACCCAAACACGCTGAAAGTGTGCCGGTATAGCTGGGGGAACATTATTCAGACCAGCCGCTACTTCTTCCTTCCATACTGGAGGTACTTCTCTCATGGGATATTGTCTCGCTTTCCTTTTAACGGAGGAATCATGCTCAAATAATGACCGGGAAACACCCTCACTCCCAAACGACAATAATGTCGCAACTACTTTTTCAACTTCAGAACCCACAATTGTGCCTTTCCCAAACTCGTACCGTACACGACATAACTCAGGCGGATTGGGCTCCAAATCATTCTCCTCTAAATCTTCATAAAGAAAAGTACACATTTTATCAAAAACGTACCTCTGCTTTGGTGCTTCCCACTGATGGAAGACATCCATAACAGACTCTAGCTCATATCTTGTCGGGTCAGTAACCCATTTATGTGCCAAATAATCCAATGTTTCCCGTTCTCTAGAGTCGGGCAGTTGACTGCGCAACTGTTTGTGTGTTGAAACAGGGGTCATACTTGTTGCCCCAAATAGAGGATACAGAAGGCTAGCGACAGTGTCAGTCATTCTCTGTCGAACGGAAGGAGAAATCGACGAGAGAACAGGGGGAAAAACAGGGTGAGGCAGGGTAGATGCAGATGCAGACGCAGAGGCAGTATCAGGAGGAATGCCAGAAGAGGTAGTCGATACAGTAGGTAAAGTCGTAAGAAGTGTAGGTCGAGCAGGTAGCAAAGTCGGCGGCCCTTGAGGAGGCTGCACCATAGGAGTAGGAGCCAACTGAAGAGGAGCTGACGGCTGTGGAAGAACTTGAGGCACAACAACCGGAGGTTACACAACTAAAGGCTGCGGAGGTGCAGTAGCACTCTGCGCATAGGGGGATGGCGAACTCAATAAGTGTGACATTAGGGGGTCTTTTTCAAGTTCTTTTGCTGCATCTTGCTGAAGAGGCGGCAAAACTGGATAACATTTATCAATCGCCATTTTACGTTGCCTGTGCAACTGCTCACTTGTCTGTTCTTCTTCATCATCTTTATACTGCATAGCAGCTTGCATTATCAAAATACCCTTTTCTCTTTTATTCTTTTTAGCTTTTTTAATTTCTTTCTGTTTGGCTTCCTTTCGCCATAGGCGGAAAGAGTCAAACATCGCCGCCCGGGCTTTCTTCTTAAAAAGTTTAACTTCGAGATAATCTAAGATTTCCGTGTCAAAGCTACCATACTGGGGCCATTTTAAAACACCATCCTTTCTGGTGTATCGGATCCATATTTCATTATATGTGATGGGGCCTACGCCATGTTTCACATACATTTCATAGGTCGGAGTTCCAATCGGGGGAACCGGACACGAGTCCTCCAATCGGGAATCCCTATTACAACCAAGGCAAAACAAATTTCCAAGTCTGCTAAGACCAGGCATCTTCGCTCTTTAGTCTAGCTTCAAACTTCAAAGGATTATCGAATACGAAGTACTGGGTTTTTCAGAACCCAGCGGTGCCAGGGACACACCCTAGGACTTCGGGTTCTTCCTGTTTCAGACTACAGAAACTCAGAGTCTTCTAGGTGAAGTCAAAGATCGAGTTTATTTGCTGCAACCAAGTAACAGGTGTCCTAGAAGTACAACACGGTGTATATTCTCAGGAGACTGCTCAATCTTACAAAGCCAGCCTTCTCTTTTTATACAAAATATTATGCTTCAGGCAAACATTCCTTATTTTACAGTTGGCCATTCACATATTTTCAATACAAAGAAAAAGCAGAGTCATGATGACAAGCCCATATTTCAGTTTGTTCAGCCCACAATCAATTACCCGGCAAGGCCCAGTATTTTCATCAGATACCGACGAAACCCCAATAAAAACGGGCGCCTCCTCCTCGTAAAGTAAGTCATAAAGAAAGAAGCAGAGGCAGGTGTGTGTAAGATTAGGAAGGGTTTGTGTGCGATGAAAGGTTTCTGGCATGTAGTGCCTTGATACTATCTCGCCCGCCCACTGGGAGAGGAACTGACCGAACAGGTTTGGCCTTGGGCAGTGGAGTCAGCTTGCCCAGGTCGTGGAGGAGTCAGCAAAGGTGTACGTGTCCTTCAGACTCGGTTTTGGCCTTAGTCACCAGCCTATGTGAGGGCAATCACAAAATGGCTGCCATTCACAAAATGGAACCTAAGGGTTCTGGGCGAAAACTCAGAATACAGGGTGTTTTCGTCACTCGAATATGACGAAAATGCTTGTGCATAGTCTACTAGTCATTCTCGGTCTGCTGATATCAAATTCCTCATGATACGACGATGTTTATGACACAGGTCCAACATTTTCAGTACCACACTGCTTCTCCTTTTGAGAGGAGGAGACCAATGTGGACTTGTGTTCATGGACTAGGAGGGACCAAGCGTGGTACTACACCTGGTTCCCAAGAGCTCCTAATGAGCAGAGACATTCCCTGATGAAGCCAAATTTTGTTTGGGAGTGCACAGGGGCCCAGCACTTCCTTAGTGATTGGCTAGGAATGTGCTGGCCCTGAGGAGAAGAACTGTTGGAAGTTCTATTACCCCGCCTAGCATTTGGAACAAAACGCTGCTTTGGGTTCGGCAGCTGCTTCGCACAGTCGGGGGCTACTACTGGGGCAAGACACCTTCCTTTGGGAGCACTGTAGTTGGCCACATGGATGGGACAAGACCTCAACGGAGGCCCCCACTTCCCTTGTAAAGGACTCAAGGAATTACCATAACTCAGGCAGTAGGTGTGCAGGTGTGCCTGCAACCTACGTTCTGTGCAAAATTACCGGAAAATAGGTAATAGGAGCTCAGGAGGGTTGGGCCCTAAAACTTATGGCAACTCCTATGTTTGCATTCACTTCACTACCAGCCCTGATGTAATGTTGCATATTGTAGGGATGATTCATGTTCATGTTCCCTTACATGCTGCATTTCATGGACAATGAGTATTATTTCAGACTATACATTATATGCACAGTGACTGTGTTATTTTTATAATGAGTGCAACCTACAAGTATTTACTGGATTGCACTAACTTGTAATGTTATGAGAATTGCCTGGTTTGCAAGGTGATTTATATGATCCAGGGGGTGTCATGACAAGTGTCTAGTGGCACAGTGATTGATGTGGTTATGGTTTAATGTGTTTTATGTACAATACAAAGGATATTTTTATATCACCCTGTGTGGAGTCTCTTTTTGTGGTGTGCCTAGTGTGTCATTGGTTTGTGTGTTGCGTAAACACTTTACACATTGCCTCTGGGATAAGCCTGACTGCTCTGCCAAGCCACCAAGTGGGTGAGCATGTGTTAGTTTGGGTTTGTAACTCCCTTACCCTAACTTGACTGGTGGGTTCTACTTGGCTTAGGTGTCTACCCTAGCCTACCAAAATCCCCATTTCTAACACTGACATAAAATGGCAGTCGGGGTCAGGGGCACGGAGACAGGCAACACAGATCCTAGCCACCATTTTAGGTGTTAGGGTACCTTGAATCACAAACAGGGTTTGCAAACAGGGAATGCTTCATGTCCAAGAAGAGTACCACAAACTCAGAACAATCTTCACCAATCCATGCATCTAAACTTGGGGATTTACAGTCATGGATTTGAAACCGCAATTCCTCGGAGGGAGAAGCATGGGTCAGAGAATCTTGCTCTGGGTTTGAAATCCCAAATCAGCATATGCGATTCCAAATCAAAAATAAACAAATCAATCAAAGCCTAGAGATAATGGACCAACCCCTATGTTTTGCAGGGGTTGGTGAAATGCAGGGGACCCTACAGTCAACACCTGCTGCACATGGTCGAAGGCTGTGCCCAGTGGTCGCTGGCTGCCCATTGCAGGTTCAGAGTGATGCCTGGCCAAAGACCACATCTTGCAGCCAACCGCTGCTGTGTATGCACAAAGGCTGTGTACAGAAGGGGTTGGCAGCCACTGGTGGATTGAGCTCAGGACTTGGCGGCAGGCAAATGCAGTGGCCTTTGGAAATTTAGGAACATCATTACAAAACATGAAAGTTACAGAATAAGCCACACTTAAAAACAGAGTTATGGCTCTGTCTTGAAAGTCCTAAAACCACTGAAATTTGACAGTTATGTTTAGCAAAGAAGACAGCATCTGCCATACCTCATGCTTACTGAAATGCTTAAAAACGCTAATTTTCCAACAGAAACAAACAAGCATTTGCAATGTAATAGGTCTCGTATTTGCGAGAGCTTGAGATTTTGGCATTGTAAATGACAATACCTTTTATTTATGTGTTGTTTTTAAAACAGATAAATAAAATGCATCATCATTTATAATGTCAATAGCTTAAACTCTTGCAAATGCAAGACCGATTGCAGTGCAAAGGCGTTTGGTGCCCCTGCTAAGCAAAAGCTAAAACAACATTAGGAGAGAGCGTGTCCTCCCTGCTTTTGCAGGCTCTAATTAAAGCTTACCGAATACCAGCACATGTAACAGGGGGTGTCGCCATGAGAGGTTACAAAATGAGACAAGGCGGTACGAAGGAGGACTACTAAGCCTATTGACCAATGAACAGCCACAGTTTACAGTGGACAATGACACAAGCCAATGAAAAGTATGGGCGTAGAGTGGGAGAGCTTCAAGTCCCTAGCTGAATACAGCATGCCTGGCAGAGCGGAGCATGCGCTGCCCAGGTTCGACCAAACAAAGGAGCTACATCAGGAGAATATCATGATTAGTGTGTGTTGTGTTTTTTGCTAAATTTAACTATTGAATTTCAGTGTTTTGCACATGTGAGCCAGAACCATAACTCAGTTTCAACTATGATTGTTTCAGTGAATATATACTGAATTAAAGTCACCAGATTCCTGAGCCCAAATACATTTCCAGAATTGTTATTGGTACTATTAAGACGAACAACTAATGCTGGACTGGTGATTGCATGATAACAACAGTAGTTGGATGATTCTGGAACTTTACTTTTAGGCCATGATTACGAAATCCCACTTCTTTATTGGCAAATGTTCCTATGAATATTGGGAGTTTGAGTAATACTTGTGCTGCAGTTGCAGCAATGGGTTGTCTGTAGGAAAGCGAACACCCCAGTATGTGTAATGATAGAGCAGCATTCCACAAAGTTTCACATCTCTAAAAGGGATATCAGGGTCCTCATGCAGAAATAATATTGTAAAAGTACAATAAGAGTGCTCTCTTTGCAATTTGCAAACATGGTAGTTTTGCAACGTATGAACAGAGACATGATGTTCACTTAACTATGCAAATACTAGTCCCAAATTACTATTTAAAAAATCAGTACAAATTGCTATTTAGAAAAGTCGCACACTTGGCACTGACGATATTGCAGCACCTTTGTGGACTGAAAGAAAAGAGGAAAAGAAGCCAGAAAGTGCTGTGTATTAATAATCCAAACCCATCTTCCACTATAATAGCGTAAGGAGAGCCCAGCAAGAGCAAAACGAAGTTTTACAGAGGTAGAATAAAATCATTTTGAAGAGAAAGTCAGCAAAATAGTTTTTGGGGTAAAAGGTGCAACAGAGTACGAACATTATTGCTCTAGGTTATAGTCAACAGGTATTGCCTTGAGTATGACACACCACAAGGTTGAGGAATTCCACAAAAGCTGGCACGTCCTCAAACGCTTCACCAAAAATAGATGTTCTCAGGAATGTGAGTAAAGTCAGTGAAGCTGGAAGGCTCTCTAACACCTACAGGGATGGTAAAGGAGGAATCCCTGATCCTAGAGACAGTACTTGGTCTGCTTGGCATCAGCACATCTATCTCTGAACTAGGGGTGGGAAGAACTCATGGAGTTTTACTCCGTGCAATTCCACAGAGTTACCTAAAAACTATGCGAGATTCTGGGCAGAAAGTATGCCGCTCGGGCTGCAATTTCACACCTGCAGCACGAGCAGTGCTGAAAAATCAGTGCAACTGGCACCATGCATTGCGCAAGAGTGCATGGGCATTCAAGGTGATGTTGCACTCGCTTAAGTAGAAAATCTACTTGAGCTGCAGCAATTCTACTCAAGAGGCAGCGCTCTGACCAAGACCACTCATGACCAGGCACGGCCCGTGCAGGGCGTTATACCGGGGCGGTGACGTCAGGCGGGGGAGGGTCAGGGTGGGGGGTTGTAAAATGCACGATATGGACCATTACAGGTAAGTACCAAAATAAATAAATAAAACAAATTTCGTTACCTGCGCTGCATCGCCAAATGTGATGCAGCGGGAGGAGGAGCTTAGCGCGCACCCAATATGGTCGCGTGAGCTCAGAGCTCCCGGACCTTCGTCACCTCCACCGATCATCCTGTATCTTATCCTGATTTAGACGACGGGCTTTTGTGGTCGTGACCTGGCTGATCATTTATCTGTTTTCAGATTGCGATTTGGTCCCCGGGAACCGGAGATAAGGACTTTTGAACATTTCTGGCCTGCTCCATGGTGCTGCCCCGGGCTTGCCTTCTCTGCCAGCCGGGTGGTAATTGAATAACAACGGCCCAGGCGAGGCTCCCATGCCCGGTCTTCTACTTTCAGTTTCGATTCCTGTGGTCTGGCCTCATTGACTTTGCCTTGGTCGCTTGTTTCTTTCACTACCACGCCATCGTTTGGTGATCTGGACTTTCGCTGCTCTTTGATCAGTGGCTGGCCCTCCACCTATTCTCCGAATTGATCCGGGCGTATAGTGTCGCCATTTTTACTAGGTCTCAGAATACCCTCCGGGGCGCACGGCCTAAAATGACTACCAAGCCCGAGGCGGAGAGGCGCAAGACCAGACCAGCAACTCGGGGAGGTCCTGTGCAATCCAACGTTATGGATCACTATACCCTCACTAAGGGCTCTCCGAGTGGTATGATTAAACCCCCGGCCACCTTTGGGGATGACTCCCTGTTGAGTGAAGAACCGTCGTTGAAAGACGTCATGGGCGCCATTGCTGGGATGAAGGCCGCGTTGGGACAACAATATGAGGCCCTGACTCACAAGCTGGGCACGGTTGCTATAGATGTTACTCTGATCAGGGCAGACCTCGGAAAGACTAACGAGAAGGTCAAATCCCTTGACCTGAAGACATCCAGTCTTGTCGCCGACGTCTCTGAATTACAGACGGAGGTCGGTAATTTGAGATCCGCTCGTGACTACCTCTCTCGACGCTTGGACGATTTTGAAGGCCGCGCACGGCGGAACAACGTCCGGTTGGTAGGTGTCCCGGAGACGACGGACTCGTCAGCGGTAGACCTACTGGTGGAGGACCTTGTCCTGAATCACCTAGCGCCCAAGGGCCTGAGCAAGTTTTTTGCAGTGGAACGGGCCCACCGAATCCCGAGTGGCCCGCCCAAGCTGGATGCTTCTCCGCGCCCCATCATTGCGCGGATCTTTAACTTTCGTGACAGAGATGCGATCCTGCAGGCGTCCCGCACATCGGGCCCTACGAAATATGAAAACGCCGCGATCAGCTTCTACCCAGACTTCACCCAACAGGTTCAGAGGCAGCGACTGGGATTTCAAGGGGTGAAGAAGAGAATGAGAGACAGAGCCATGAAATATGCCATGCTTTTCCCGGCTCGACTGCGTGTGGTTCATAATGATAGAACGTTTTTCTTTGACCATCCTGGAGCTGCTAGTGACTGGTTGGACTCGTTGCCCCCTGGACAGGAACAATTTGATCATTCGGAACACTCCGGTGAAGCGGAGGGCGGCCTGATGGAGCAGGAATAGGGAGTGAATCGGCTCCTGGACCAACGTATTGATTTTCGGCAGTGGTTTGATGCTATGCTACTATTGTCCGCTACTGTGTTGTCTTAATGGGGTGTGGGAGGGGGTCGGGTGTGTCTTCCTCCTCTGGGGTTCTTTTCGTAGATTAGTTGTATGTTAGGGCGACAGGCACACTGCAAGTTGGGGTGGCTTTTGAGTCTCACGCAGGGGTGCGGGGTGGGGGGTATAATGTTGGTTTGGGGGGTTGGGGGGTTCAAGTTTAGTTTTTTTTGTTTTATTCAAGGCATAGTACTGATGATCTCCTGTGTTGCAGTGTCACGGCTGGTGTCGGGGGGTACCTGGGGTGGATTCTGGGATGGGGGATAGGGGACTACGCATTCTGTGTTGGAACGTAAATGGGTTGGGAGACAGAATTAAACGGGGGTGGTTTTACAGTTGCTACGACGCTTGTCTCCTGATGTGGTTTTGCTTCAAGAAACACACTTGCTGGGTAATACGTGCCACGCCATGAATAGGCGTGGATATCGTCTCATGGCCCACTCGGGTTTCACTTCCGGCTCCAGAGGGGTGGGCATTCTGGTTCGGACCTCCCTCCCCCTTGCTATTGATGATGTTATACTTGATGATAGGGGGCGTTATGCCGCTATTGTAGGGCTCTGGGAAGGGAGGGTGATTACTTTACTCTCGGTTTACATACCCCCAGGCCTTCAAACTACGACCTATGCTGATTTGGGAAAAGTGATCCTGGGAGTGCCCGAGGGTGTACTTGTAGTAGGGGGGGATTTCAACTCAGTAGTGTCTGGAATGTATGATCGTCACCCTCCCCGTGTCCTCGCTAAATCTCAATCCTGGCTGGGGGACTTCCTGGAGGCAATGGGGCTAACCGATTGCTGGCGTTTACATCATCCTGGGCAACGGCAGTATACTTTTCACTCCGGGGCCCATGGCAGCCTTTCGAGATTAGATTATGTTTTGATGCCCTCCTCCCAGGCTTCCCTCATAGGGGAGGTGAAACATCTTGCCAGGGGTATTTCGGATCACTCCCCGCTGTGGTTAGTTGTGAACGCTCGTCTGGGGTCGGGAGGTCGGATTGCCCCGATTAACCCATGGTACCTCCGTGATCCTAAGATTAGAGTGGAATTACTTAAAGCGATCGATTGTTACTTTGCTGAAAATGTGGGTTCAGTGTCCTCTTCTGTCTCCTTGTGGGAGGCGTATAAAACTGTCATTCGGGGACAAGCCCTCTCATCGATTGGCAATGTTAAGAGGTGTAAGCGGGAAGAGGTTGTCCATCTTGAGACTGAACTTACCATCCTTGAGGGAGAGTTGAACTCTGGAGCCTCCCCTGAGAAGCTGCACTTGTTAGACCTAAAACAGCACGAATATAGAGCACTTGTGACTGACGCTGCGAAAGAGATGGGTCGTGAACAGCAGGGGCGTCTGTATGATGTGGGAGATAAGGCTGGGAAGTTGCTTGCTTGGTTGGATAGGAGAGAATGCGCGAGTCGAGTTATCCCTGTCATAGTTGATGTGAATGGTGAAAGTATCACTGACCCTGCTGGGATCGTTGCGCGGTTCGCCGATTATTTTCGGGTAGTGTACTCCCCTGTGTCCGATCGACCAGAGCAGGACTCCCGCTTGCTTCTACGCGATATCTCGCTGCCATGCTTGCCTGACCCGGAGCGGGACCTACTGGAAGCTCCGCTCACGGTTGATGAAATTGCGACCGCTATTCGATCGATTCGCTCCGGGAAGGCCTCGGGCCCTAATGGACTCCCCATCGAGCTTTACAAGCTCCGTCCCGACGTACTGGCGCCGTATTTGCGATCGATGTTCTTGGAATCCCTGGAGAAAGGGTCTCTTCCTCCTGATCAAAGGCTGGCCTCCATAGTGGTTATCCATAAGGAGGGAAAGCCGCGTGACCGCTGCGAATCCTTCAGACCTATCTCCCTGATCAATGTTGAACCTAAGATCCTGGCCAAAGTTCTTGCTACTCGTTTGATATCTGTTATAGGAGATCTTGTTCACCCGGACCAATCCGGCTTTATACCACATCGCAATACGGCACTTAATCTTCGGCGCCTCCATGGAGTCCTAGCGCGAGCCGGGACTCTGCGGGAGTCGGCCATCTTGGCGTCCCTAGACGCCACTATGGCGTTTGATACGCTTGAGTGGCCTTATCTTTGGGCGGTCCTTTCTAAATTCGGTTTTGGGCCCGCCTTTATCCGTTGGGTGCAGCTGCTTTATGCTGGCCCTTTAGCCCAGGTAGTGGTGAATGGGCGTGTTTCGGCCTCCTTTGCGCTTGGTAGGGGTACGCGCCAGGGCTGTCCTCTGTCCCCACTTCTGTTTGCTCTTGCCTTAGAGCCATTGGCGGCTTGGTTGAGATGGGAACCATCCTTGAAGGGTATTAGATGGTCTCCGGAATTTGAAGACCGTATATCTCTGTACGCGGATGATATACTCTTATACCTTACGTCGCCCCGGAAGTCGTTGATCGTCCTTTTCGACGTTTTGACTTCTTTCAGCAAAAATTCCGGTCTAGTCATCAATTGGTCAAAATCTTGCGTTTATGTTCTTTCCGGCGATGCTCCCCTCTTGCCACGTGGATGTCCTATCTCGGTGGTGCTCGAGGGATTCAAATATCTGGGAATCTTTGTTACCCTAGACCCTACGCTTCGTTACGAGCGCAATTTGTTGCCCCCTCTCCGACGTCTTCGGGCGGATATAGAAACGTGGAACAGACTCCCTCTCTCTCCCCTGGGACGAGCGGCGTTGTTTAAGATGATGTCGCTCCCCCGATTTCTTTATGCGCTTCAAAACACGCTTGACGTAGTACCAGCCGGGTATTTCCGGGAGATTGAATGTCTACAGCGACAGTTGATATGGGGGGGCCGTTCTCGTATTGCCCTTTCGAAGCTTACGCTCCCTTGGTATGATGGCGGCATCGCACTCCCGGACATCCGTCGCTATTATTGGGCCTCTCAGTTAGGGGCCATCAACCACGGCACCTATACTCATTCACTAAACCCGGCCTTTGCGATGGATAAATGGTTGCTGCCCGGCGGCGATTACAACAGGGCTTTATACGCGACGTCAGCCGGTGGATCTCTTACGGGTCCCACTAAAACAGCGGTTCAGGTGTGGTATCGGGCTACGGCGGCCACGGGATGGGCTGACAGACCGACCCGGGCTACTCCACTCTATGCCTCGGATAAACTTGGCTCCCTTTGGCAATCGAAGGGATTCGATCGGTGGGACATGATAGGGATCAGCATGGTCGATGATGTGTGGATCAAGGGTAGGATCAAAACTTTTGAGAAATTGAAAGTTGAATATGGATTGAATGATAGGGAATCCTTTCGGTATGCGCAAGTCCGGCACGCAATCTTGTCTGTTTTTCCCCGAGGCTCGGACGTGCCGGAAGCATCCCCGCTTGAAGATAGGATACTAGATGGGCATGTCCCTGATAGCACTATCTCGCTCATTTATAAAAAACTGATTAATACTAGGATTGACTTATTGGAAGGCCTCCAAGGGTTGTGGACCAGTGATGGTCTGGAGCTCGATGATGAAGACTGGCAGGCCGCGATCTCTTCCTCGAAAGAGGTGGCTATCCCGGCACGACTTCGGTTTGTCCAACTCAAAATTCTGCATAGGGTGTATGTGACTGGTCCGCGTCTGGTGCGAATGGGATTCTCGGCGGATGGATTGTGCAGGCGTGGATGCGGCATGGTGGCCACGTTTTTCCATATGATTTGGGAATGTCCGGCTGTGCTGAGCTATTGGAATCGCGTGCATGCGGTAATGAGTGAGGTTACGGGTGTACGGCTGATGCCTGAAGCGCGGAGGTGCTTGCTGAACGTCTGGGAGCCGAATGATTACAATCTGGCGCAGCTTCGATGGGCGACCTTGGGTAACATGATCGCCAAGCGTGACATTGCCCAACTATGGGGCGCCCAGAGGCCTCCGACAGTCCTAGTGTGGAAACAAAACATGGATTGGTGCATGTTTCGAGAAAAAACGGTTTATGTTTCCCGTGGCACACCTGGCAAATGGGGGAAGATCTGGGTCAGTGGAACACATACCGTGGTGAAATATGTGCTCCCCCCATATCGGAATGTGATATTGACTTGTCTTCCTCCCAACCTGATGTTTCCTCCGCAGGATTATAGATGTTTTGTATACTTCTGGTCTCCCTTCCCCCCCCTCCCCCCGATTTATTGGTTGCAACGATATCTGATTTACGTTTGTACCCCCCCCACGAGCCGACTGGTGACACAATTCTATTGTAATGCCCTGCCATGTTTTGTTTTTCTGTTTTCTTGTTTTTACTTTCAATAAAAAGTTTCAACAAAAAAAAATAATCAAAAAAATGTGATGCAGCGCGGGCAACAAAATTCGATATTTTTTTTTTTTGGTCTGCTCATGACCTCCTGCATTAGAAAATTTCCCTGTGGACACTAAATCCTCCTGTCACTCACTAGCTTGCATTTTCTGAAGCCTCGCAGGAGAAAAATATGCCACACAGTAATTGGTGTAATTTGTTCTGAACTTGGCGTTAAAAATTAACACAAAGTAACCAAAATTCCACAAATTCTTCGGGAGGAATGAAACATTCCCCCCACCCCTACACTAAATTTGTTTAGGGTATAGCGGTTTTGAGAGATGAGTATGCAACCAATGTCAATATCAGTGTCATAGCATTGGACAGACAGGCATCCACAAATATATTAGTTATATTGAACAATATGAGGCTTATTAGGATGTCGGCCGGCGTTGTGTCCGACTGACACCCTCTCGGTCTCGGGACCAACCGACCTCCAGTCACCGGTTCCGTTCGCCTGATTATGATGCGACCAAACACTGTTCTGTCGGATACTTACATTTCTCTATTGGAGCCTGTGTTTCGACCATAAAACGGCTGTAATACAGGCTCACATAAACAAATGGGGGTGTGTGTAAAAACTGACACCCTGTGGGAGGCACCCCTTGGTGCCTGCCACACGGTGCATGGAGGTACCCCCTCGGCCTTGCTAGAGGTCAGGGCCCCCAAAGTCGCTTTCTAACAGCCTTTCCGTGTCGGTAAGGCTGGCACAGAAAGGCTGTGGAAAACTGACATCATAATCCCGATGGCGGAAACGCCATCCATATAGGATTACAGTGCGGTTCCAACGGGCCGGAAGACCCCGAGAGCCGGTTGGAACCACTTCGGAATGACCGACCGGTTCAGCTCCAACCGCCGACATCATAATTCGGCGGTAGGACTGTAAACCGACTGTGTCGGTCCGAAAGCCTCTGACCGCGGTCTGAAAAGCTTCCGACTAGCGGTCGGAGGTTTTCCACCTATGACTATGACTCCACATAATGTTCAAATTATGTGAGACTTACATATTGCACTATCTGAAATACATTCTGGTGCATGTAGTTCAACATAAATGTAAATCAACAGAACACAGAATCTATTTACATAGCATTAATGCCTCTGTCAAACGCTCACAACTTGCTATGTGGACATCCCTACAGCCATCAACAGGGAGTCATCTGGTGTAATACCTGCGCTGACATCCAGTTGCTGAACAACCAGTATGCATTGCCCGGGGCACATCAAAGACAAGAAAGTTTCTTGAGGCCAAGCTAACGTTATAGAAAAGGATCATGGCATTGTCAATGTATTCATATTGCTAATGTTGGCTATGTTTATTTTCTCATTCGTCGCGCATTTAAATGTTTTTATGAATCTGGTATTTCTGTTTACAACTTCTGCTTCACACATCTAATTTGATTGCTTTTCATTTGTTCTCATCATCTCATTTGTACAGCACTTCCACTAGAAATTAGGCATACGCTGCAAATATTATATATAATCGTCACTGTTAACTTGTGCTTTACTTGCCTCTTAGATAATTTTGTATGATTTAATTTCTCCAGGTACATCCCTCTATGCCTTCATCACCATCATGCACATGTTCCATCTTAGGATTCTCATCTTTTTCCTCCTCGTCCTCCACCCACACATTTCTATGTTGTGCAACATTCTATAGTGCAAATGATTCACAAGCATATTTTTATTTGAACTGTTTCGTCTAAATTTTACATAAAGTTGTCATAAAGTCTAATTTGGTTTCAGCCAATAAGGCACTGTTATTCAGACTTGAACTATCATTATCGCGGTACAGAAAATAATGTATTATAAGAGCTGAGAAGGAGAGAAATGTTATTACAAAAATTACAGAAATGACATACATATATAATGACCATCATATAGATGTGGCTTGACAAAGTTTTTGATTGGCGAATTGAGTGAGTCAATGTCTTGACCCTTTTAGCAGTCAATGCAAAACATTATCACCAGTACTTCATGGGTAATAGCAAGGCCTGAGTCTTGTAAAGGATTGAGGGTGGGGCTCATACAGATGTGGGTAGCAAGGTCTCAAAGTTCAAATTAGATGTGCAGTTGAGTAAAACTAAAAGATGAGGGATCTTGCATATTCCTACAGTCAGCACAAAAACTGACAAAAAAAGATCTTTAGTCACCCTTTCATAGAAGATGTCAATATTCTTATATTAGATTCTTCTATTCTTTCTGATTATAAGATCAGGATTTTCTCTTCCCCCTCCGTTTCTATTGGAAATTCATGTTTGTTAATAATTGTTCCCGAAGGAATACATACACCCTCTCCTTGTTTATGTTCCACTGCAGTCTACACTATGGGTCTGCATTACAAGGTGTTTTTCTCTCTCTTACTCCTTTTTTCTGCTAATCATACCTTCACTATTAAACTCATTCATCCTTCCTCGCGCATGGCATGCAAATATGTTTTTAACAATCTGATGTGTAAATAGATATATATGTGTAATGTGTTATCACTGTATTTATTTATTGTCACTCTGTGAGTTCGTGAGCAAGTATTGTGACTTTTTTTTGTGTAATATTTTTTGACCATGTTTCTGTGGTGTCTTCCATCCCGCATTGTATTTATACTTTTTCCATGTGAATTTTTGCTTGCACAGTTATTGTATGTAATTTGTATTTTGTTATGATTGTTTTCAGCCCTGACGAAGTTACGACGAGTAACGAAACGCGTTGGCTGTGTGTTGGTGTTCTTGAGAGCTATGATCAGGTTGTCCTTTGTTGTGTTGTTATGTTTCTTTGTTTACATTACAGTGTTGCTTTGTATTGAGCTCTGTAGATATTTTGACAAAAACATCTATTTTTCCAGCCAAATGTAGCACATGCCTTTAAATTCCAGTAAAATACGCCATTGGCTAAAATGGTAAAATATTACAACTTTAGCTATTCAACCATTTAAGACAGTAGTCAGCTCAAATCTGTGGCAGACAATATGAATTAGTATTTCAAGTGCTCACTTAGGTGATTCGGCCACTTAGCTGCCTGTTAGCCTGCCAATCAAGGTTATGAAAAGGAGTGTATCTAGAAAGAAATTGCGAGCTCTCATTGTATACCTTTCAATTCTACACATGATTCTAGCATTAGACATGGCCTTATCCGCAGCATGCCTTCGTACTTATTTTTGGGTTTGCTGAAGATAATAGTCGTATGCGCTCTTCTTTGCTGTCATATCTCAAATTCACAAATAGCTACTTAGCAGCTGGAATTTTTTTCCTCAACTGTTGTCTGCAAAGAGGGGAAAATAATAAGGTATACGTGCACCGTGTGATTTTTAACAACAGGCATGTAGTCTTTCAACAGCCTATTTCCTCTTTTTGGCTTGCTTTTGTTAGCCCAAGCGCCACCATTTTGGATGCGGCAAATAATGATTATGACATTAGAAGGGCTTTGACAATTACATCCTTTCCTCAGCTGCCAAGGAACCCTTCTTCGTGATCTGGCTTCACTTGCGTGTTCTCGTACGAACGCGATTCAAGCTAGACTTTACAGCCTTCTGAATCGTTGCTATAGCGACGATAAACTGTTGAAAAGGCGTACAAGATAATTGTAATTTCATCGGGTCAGAAAATAAACACCGAGGTCACAGACTAGGGTGTTTGTCTTGCGCATGGTTTCATTATTGCAGTGCACCCGTTTCCTGAAAAAGCATTATTGCTTCCGCAAGGATAAGCCTTACTGTTAAAGTACCTTCTATGTTCTAAGAGAAGGCTTACAGGTGTAACAAAAAATCCAAACCTGGATCACCTGCCGCAAAGGAATTTTAATTTGATGTCCTAATATGTTTGACATTCAAGTGCGTTTTTAGGGTTGCCACAGTTCCTAGAGAAAATTTCCAGCCATCTGTTCATGTTTTAAAACTTACCAAAGGACCATAATTGATTTTTAGGTAGAAGTTTATATGAAATCGTTTGTATTGATTTTTAACATGACCTGTCTGCCTTTGATTACTTTAATTATCAGTCAGAGGCCATTCAGGCAGTTGTAGAACACATTTTAAATTATTGTATTCTTATGTTTACTGTTTAAAGTATGTACTGATAAGTGGAAAATATGGCTTTAGTGAATTTTACGAAAAAATGTTATCGGCAGGAACATTAAAATACCGATGATGAAGGTATAAAGCCGGCCAGGTGGCCACCCTAAATACAGGCATGTGTATTATTTTATTGTGGAGTTTTATGTAGGGCGAACTAGGACCGGAGATATCAGAGCACCAGTTACGTTACAGATGGACACATTCATTTGTGTTAGGCATGGGGTTATTAAGGGATTTGCCCAGAATCACACAATGTTGAGGGTCCCTGTTAAGACTCGAACCCGGTTCCCCAGTCGACCGCCCTAGCCATTAGGCCACAGTCTCTCCCCTTAATATATGTCTACAGTCCTGCACACAAGTATTTCTTACTTAGCTGAGTCTGGTGGATCTAGGTTTCATCTCATGGTCACAGGTTGAAAGAGGGTGGTCCCTTCAGTGTTTCATCCTTCTAATGTAAAAAAAAAAAAGAGTAATATTGTGTTGCATAATAATAAACATCTCCTATGTAACGCCAAGATTTACCGAATAGTGAATATGTGCTTCACACATACCCGTTATGTAGATGGACTTCTTTCTCCTTACACGGTTGTATCAAATTAAATAAGAAAGATGTTCTTTTTGGGATTTCCATAGACATGGAGGTTGATTCAACAAATTGCCAGGGGTAGCGGACGTCAAAACCCATGCCTTTTAGCCACAGATGACATCTGAGGTAGTGAAATCCTGTGACAGTTAATTTGGTTAACATCACATTAAGTGATGGCGAGTGAACTTTATCAGCGACTGACACAAGAAGTGATCTAGTAACATAGTAGGCATATAATGCGCGATTCTTCCCACCATACTTTGCCCCCTCTTTTCCCACCACAAAGTGCACCATACCAGTGGCTGGTCTTCACTGCGTAGTCTTTATTAATTCTCAGATAACGCTAACCATCTTTATTTGTAGATGCAATTTCGACATTAGACCAACTTTTATTAACCACTCCAACACACATTGATAAACATTGGGTTGCACAGTATTCGTTTGAACCACAGGTTACAGTTACAATTGTATTTACAGTTCAGGATCTCCAGAGATACACTGTATGCGGGTTGTACCAGCAGGCCACAACCCATCTCCATTGCTTCCATTTCAGGCAACTACCTGTCTTCTCACTGTATGCGGGTTGTACCAGCAGGCCACAACCCATCTCCATTGCTTCCATTTCAGGCAACTACCTGTCGTCTACCTCCTAGACGCGGCCCCCAGGGCGCCTTTCCTTGCGCACCAGCTTTCACCAAGTTGCTTCCTTCAAGCACCGGCATCTCAGGTAGGGCCGGAGAGTCCAGGGCCACCAGCAGGACGGCCCCCTCTCCCACCAGCCCGGAGCCCCATTGACTGCCTCCCTGTTCCAGGACCGGCCAGTCCCCGACAAACAGGAGTCCCCGGCATTTTCCTTGCCCGGGACCCCGCCACAGGGCGAGGAGCCTACTGGCGCTCTCGCCCTCCCCCCAAAAACAGCTTCACCATCCAGATCTAGCGTTAAGGCCCTTCAATATAGCGTGACTAATAATTCCAAGCCTGCGCTGGACTGCTGCACCCTGTCAGGTACACTTCCGATTCCGCTGCCTGTACCATGGTATGCCTAATAGAGCATAACGGCGTGACTGCCAAAAGCTTCGCCCCCCCAAACTTGACGCGGGAGCACCTCTGACAAACATATTGATGATGCCCGGCAGTGAGCTCCTCACCCCGAGAGTGTAGCGAATAGAGGCTCATTCACCCACTGCTGCCCACCGGAATCATAATATTGCCGCCTAAAAATCTCCACCCCAGCATACTTGCGTCTGATGCCTTGAACCCACAGAATGAAGGTCACGGAATAGAAAGAAAAAAGGCGCTGTTGGATATCCGCTGCCCCTCGCCCACCGAATAAACTAACTGCATTCTGCCATACCGTTCACAACTAGCGGACCTCCACCTGTCCACCTTTTTGATTAATTTGTTGCTCGAATGTGCAGCGACCCTGCTTCCACACCTGAGTAAAGGGAGACCTAACAACCATTCTCCTTTGTCCCCTGGAGTTACTAAGGGCGGCAAACCCCCTTTTCTGAATCAGGACTACAAACGCCATCCCGGGAAACATGTTTGTTTTGCACCCTATTTTGTCTTCTATTTCCAATACCCCTTAGTAAGCATACCCTCCTTGGATATATCAAAAACGTATTCACAGCTCCCCTTTTTACAACGTCCACCTATGAAACGCAGCAAGAAAATTAAGGCAAGACATTATCTTCCTCTTCAGCCTATTCGCACTGTTGTTTTCGTCAGCCCATTTGAATTTTGCCTTACTCTGACGCTTAGGCGTCCTCCTGAACTTAGCCGTCCTCCTGAACTTAGCCGTCCTCCTGAACTTAGCCGTCCACTAGAACTTAGCCATACTCCAGAACTTAGCCGACTCGGCCTACCAAGTACCCACTCTGCTGCGTCCATTGCGCTTTACAGCCCACAGTGACACCACTTTAAAAACCGGGGCACTGCATCCCACATCTGCCCCCCCCCGGGTACCTGCACACCTGCAGGCCCTCCAAATATTCTACTCCAGTCCACCAGTGTTAGTTTAGAGCAGTAGAGTCCAGGACCACCAGCAGGACAGCCCCCTCTACGCCTACATTCTATACTTTTGGAAAATCGCCCCTTCATGGGGTCAACAAATTGCTGAAAAAACACCATTGTTTGGCATCCCGCATGCGCCCAAGAAAACTGCAACAGCCCCCCCAACCTCCTACTCCAGTCCATCCGTGTTGGGTTAGGGCAGTAGAGTGCAAAACTAACCCCTCATGGGGTTCATTCCGTAGCTGAAAACACACTTGTTGGGCATCTCCCTTGCCCTTAAGAAACTGACGCAGCTCCCCCCCAATATTCTACCCCACTGCATCCGCATTGGGTTACGGTAGTAGAGTGCAGGACCACTGGTATGACGGCCCTCTCCCCGCCTACCTTCTGTACACGTGGTAATTACCCCCTCATGGGGTCCCTTCAGTGGCTGTAAACAACCTTGCTGGGCATCCCCCTTGCCCCATAGAAACTGAAGAGGCAATATAATATTCTACTCCTGTCCATCCATGCTGGGGTAGGGCTATATAGTACACCTGGCCACTGTCCCCTCCTAGGTCCATCTAGAACCCCCAGTGGTGGGCATTCCCCCTGCCCCTAAGAAACAGAAGCATCCCCATCGTCGCTGGCATCCGCCATGCCTTTCAGTTCCTTGTCTGTAGCGACCACCTCCTTGGTGTGACCCACCACTTTGAAGTGGCTCGGTATTTGTTCCTTTACTTACCACCAAAACAGTGCCCCTCTATGCAGGATAGTGGGAGAGCCTCACCCTAAGGAGATACATCCCAAACGCGGCCAGAGGGAGAACCTTACAAAGAGACAGAAGATACAGCCCAAACGCAGCCCCTATACCCTTCCGATAGACAATGCTGTGACACAGCTCTTAACTTTCCTAATTTTATGCATGACTGGATTAAACTCCTCCCACCTTAGATAGGCTTGGTCTTTACTGCATAGTCTTTTAACTACACCTACCTTCAAACGCCCTCTGTAATTGTTAATTGAATGTAAACACTTAACCAGTGTTTCTAGCCACCGTAAACCCACCAACGTGGTAGTAACCAATTAGACTTGCCAAAATACATTCCAGCCACTTATTTGTATTATATTACCTTACATTAATGGCCCTTCGCCATCAGGCTCCACAGAGATGTAATCTTATGCTTGTTGAGTCAACAGGCCACAGCCGACGACTTGCTCTGTTTTTACTGAGGTAAACACCAGTTCGGTACCCCAAAGGCACCACATATAGGGCTGTGCTTAACACCTTGCTCTCCCTTGGGTCCCGTACCAGATATGCCCTCCAAGCTTCTCATTACACCCCCCGGCAATGAGACAGCGTGTCCCATCCCATGGCCTAGTCAATAGGACAACAAGCATAAACCCTAGCTTCCTTCCTTTCAAAATTGCCCATGCTATTATGCAACTCCGATTACCAGTTCCTCCAAACCCCCATTTTACTCCCAATGGCCACGCCCTAATATAGGGCCCCATGGATTCCTTCCCACATGCTATGGCCCTTAAATATGCTAACTTACTATGCCGCTATGTTTACCCATCAAGGGTCCCTCAGACCACGTTTACCCCACCATAGCCTGAGCCCTAACCTATGGCCCTATGTGTTTCCCCCGACTGTGACTAAGCCCCTCATTTGGTACTTGAAACCCCCTCCCCTTTCGGGGTTTGTGGCAAAATGGGACAGCTTACTTGTGGCATGGGGCATGGAAAGGGCACACGAGGGCTGAAACCTCATCTGTCTATCCCAGGTCAGTATTCTCCCCCAGAGGGGAAAGCTGTGCTTAAAGTTTTTGCAACTCGGGACGGTTTTAGAGCATTGGTAGGCTTTGCGCTCTTGTCGTGGGATTGCCCGTGCTACCAAGTGCCCGCAACTTATTGAGCTAAAGCTCCTTGGTGCTCAGCAACTAACATCCGAACAGCCCCTTCCAACTTAGCTCGCATTACTCATGCTGAGCGCTTGTCAAGCGCTCATGTCGCCAATTAAGTACCAGCTCTGTGGTGGCCTTCTGCATGCCCTCTCCGTCACTGACCACTCCCCTTCCACGTGACTTGGTCCATCCTCCTGCAGCCGCCATCTTAATGAGGTGCACCTCCTGTTTGACCCAGATATAAAACAAGCCGCGCTGTGTCTTGGTCCCTTGACGTCACTGACCACTCCCCTTCCACATGACTTGGTCCATCCTCCTGCAGCCGCCATCTTAGTGAGGTGCACCTCCCATTTGACCCAGATATAAAACGGGAAGAAAAATTAAGATATTAATGTTTGGTGCACTTCTGCTTGGCTTGTGCGCATCAACATTTTTCCTTTATGTTAACGGCGTTACTGCAAGCATACCCATCCTTTATTTATTTTATTTTATTTTTTGTTTATTTTTATATATATATATATATATATATATATATATATATATATATATATATATATATATATATATATAAATATATATTTATATTAGCCACCCCTGCTTAAATCAAGTCAGAATTCAAAAGAAAGAGGGAGCAAGCGCTACAGGGTGTAGACGCATACTGCAGGCCCCCTCCCCCCAATCTCCCCTGCAAATGAACCGCTTGCCAAGGATCACTCCACCCCAGTGAAGACTCTATGCCTCTATCCCCCACAACCAAATACTCCGACATCACTGTGACTGAACGAAATCCTCCATGTCATATTATTAAAATTAATGCACTCATGTTCCAGATTGTTATTTTCGACAGTCCTCCACGTCATAATATTAAAATAATACACTCATGCTCCAGATTGTTATTTTCAACAACATATCATTTAAAATAAAGTGCTAACTACTAGAATAAACTAATCAGCGTGCCATTCCTTAGCAAATATACATAAAGTAGATCGACCTACAGCAAAAGCAGAGAGCATGTATCGCAAAACAGGTTAGAGAGTCTTTTATCTCCTTCTTCTCAGTTGCATTCCCTAATGGAGGTTATGTGTTGCTAGTGTGGATCAACGCGAGTTTATCACCATTAAGCCTTATACAGTATCAAACTGGCTGTTCTTTTCAAAATAAACAGGAATCCTTCTTACATACACTTGAAGCTGAAAAGATAAATGCCTGTGACAGCTAAATTACAGCGGAGCTTAACCTGCATATAACCCCTAGCAGTGGCATCACGGAGCAGCATTTTTCAAAACAACATATGATGTAAAGCATCTAACCGATATGTGTCCGTAATTTGTCCTCCTCTGTATTAATGTTGACATCTTACTGTTAGCGGTAAAGTTAAGAAGTGGAGGAGCTAAAGTGCCGTAAACAGTCAGATTCATGCTTAAACAGTGTCTAAACATCATCTGTGTTCTTCCCAAATTTTAGGCATCTTTTTTTCCTACCAATGCTAAGAAGCTAAGAATTAACTCTCAATGTGATATGTCGGTTTTAGCACTCATTTGCTGAAATACCTGCCCGCAACTGTGTGGGAACCCTTAATGAACTCCAGGGAAACGGACATACTCCCAAACATGTAGAGCCTCAAAGCGCGCCAAAACTCGCCCCCGGTTCCCCGCCTCCCACTTGGCCGTCTCGACAATACTGCGCTTGTTTCCACACCAAGAGCTTCATCCCCCTTTCGCTTCATCAACTGTTTAGGAGTTTTAAGAGCCACTGGTGTTATCACCTCTTTAGATATCTGCAGATCGTTTTGAGTAGATTTCCCAGTCAGTTTCAACAATGTCCCCCGAGATCTTCCTCAACCGCCCCAGGCGCATGTTGCGCAGAATTATTACTTGGATTAGGTTGGGCAAACAAAGTGAGCATGGCGTCAGGAGACTCTCCCTCCTCCTCACCTTAGCTCTCCGAAATATCGCCAGAGGGCTCCTCCTTGCCCGTTTCCATACTGGCCCTTTTGGCAGCGTCGGCTTCCTCCTTGGCCTGCTGGCGACGTATTCTCGCCTTTCGGCGTGCAGTGAGGAGTTTACCCATCACGGAACTGCTTCAACTAATGCGTGAAGTAATTGGTGTATAGAGTATTGGTACTGGTGTTGGCGAGCTTTTAGAAACACACAATTAAAGAGTCCAGACCAAAGTCAGTAGTCTCAGACTCACAGATGCTGCTACTATGAGGCAGTTACAGGATACTGGCGCCTGCAGCTCGTAATTCTGGAACACGTAGTCCAGCCCACACTGCAGTGGCTGCCAGATATCCAGAGGCTGCGGCGGCGGGGGTGGACTACCGAGGAGGCAAGGAAGACTGACCCGAGCAGCAGGTAACGAGAAATGACGAAAAGCAAAGATGCATAGATACAGCGGTTTTGCTTGTGGCTGTGGCTGTAAGTGTTCTTTACGATCCGAGTTTAATCACTCCCAGGCTGTCAGCAAACTCATCCATAGGTTTTATATTTAGGACGTATTTGGCATGGTATAATGCACGGATCAAATAACCCAGTTATACTGCAGACCTCTCATAACCGCCGAATTTTTCCGTCGAGGCTCAAAACCAAAACGACACCAAACTCAGAGGCTGCACAACGAACGCCAGTGCGATACACCCGCCATCAACCTCGTGGAGGGGGGGAGGAGCAGAGAAACAGGAAGCCCAGGTGCTACGTGGAGGCGTGGAAATGTGGAAAAGTAAATTTTGTCATGTTCTGTGTCTCTACGCGTCCTCCATCATATGTTATCTGTGCATGATTAATATGCATATGTTATTCCCCATGTTTGATTACAGACGCAATTATAGTTGTGTCCACCTCTAGTATGCCAGTTTCCAGTTCTCGTGAATACTACGAATATCAGGCCTATGTAAAGCTACGTTGCCACGTTTCTCAGTGTGCACGTTATTTCATTGTAAAGTCCCCGTTTCTAGGCCTCAGAAGGGCCCGGACACCAGATTCAGCTCCTGTCTCCTGAAACCTCGCTGAGGAGCGATACAGCCCCCACCTGTATCCTCGACCCTTCACTTACTTCCTGCCTTGCAGTGCCCGGCTCACCCTGGCTCTGCCTCTGAGTCTGCCAAGAGTATGTTATGATTCCAGTTATCAGTTCAGTCCTCCTTTTCTGCATTCCTAAGCTACTGAATCGCATCAATAGTTTCCGTCATTGTCTAGCCTTTACGTCTCCATGTAAGAGAAATACTGCATTTAATGGTCATTTAATGTTCTTCATCACGCACTACATGTAGAATAATGCATGCTTCAGTCTTAGAATCCGTTAGCCTCTCCCCTCCTGACTCTTGGTTCATATCAACATGTTCCCTAAACATCAGATACTAGATAGGGTTTAGGTACATGTCGCCCTGACTCTCCAGACTTCAGTCTCTGCTCCTAGCACAGAGTTCATAGCCCCCAGCTTCTCCTAGTAACACGTCATTGCTAGTTTGCGCGCACCATCAGGTTAGAGGTCCCGGCTCCTTAGGTAGCCCCCTCCATGTTTCCGCCCCATTCATGACATATTCTGTTACGTTTGCATCACATATCCATGTATACGCCCTGTTACACCCATTTTCACCCTTATCTTTCGCGACTGCTACGCGTCACGCCTTCTGCTCCACCCACTGCTACGCCTATTGCAATGTAATGCTATGTGTTTGCGCTATGTATATATGCTAATGTACTGTTATTAAAATGTTATCCCTTCCTGCCTTTGTCCCGATCCTGACCCCGACAGCGCTGTCGGGCCCTGCCATCCTATTCCTGTGCAGGTCGTCCTGTTCCTGTCCTTATGCTGTATTAAACCTGCAAAACTCCTACTACCTCGAATCTTGACTCTTATTTATTGAGCTATCTGTTATTCATTCATTCATCCAAAAATAGAGGTATTATTTATTTATTTACCACATAATGGCGCCCGAACAGGTACTTGCCCTTTCCCCACGCGTCGGTGAAGCCACGCCGACCCCCTGACCCTCTGCAGTCGTGACGGAACTCTTCTGCGCACCGGCAGATATTTCTGCTTCAAGTATCCCTCAGGCCCACGGAGGAGACGGAGGAGGCGGTCCAGCATCCAGACGAGACGGTGGAGGAACGCGGCGAGTCCCGACCAGAGCCCAAGCCGAGAGTCCAAGGTCCGAGGTATCTGGAGGCCCACCCGTAACTGAAGTCCGAAGTTTGTCGTCCGTCGTCGTAGCAGTCCAGTCCGATCCGAGGCCTTCCGTTCTTGCTGCCCGGTGAGTACCGTCGCTGGGGTAGTATCTAGACAGGGTCAATCTAAATTGACTCTGGTCCGTGGGTTGGTGGTACACAGACCCACAAACGAAGTGTTCACCTAGGTGGACACGGGTCTTGATGCGTCCCTTTATGGGACCGGTATGTTCCGTACTGTTTCAGCAGTGCATCCAGTAACTATAGTCTGTTCCGTTCTCGAGAAATTCTTGTGTTTCTGTTCTCAGTATTCCAGGTAATATTCTGTCCGAACTGTTATGTTATGATGTTGTTCAATGTATTTCCAATGTCGTGGTATGCCTGAATTGTTCTCCCAATTGTTATTGTTCCTCGTCTATTGTATTGTGTTCCGATTCAAGTTTACAATGTCTCTCTTTTCGAGATTACGTCAGTTAAAAACTAGAAAGGGTTTGTTAGAAGAAGCAGTTCCTGTCCCGCCTAGGGACAGTCCAGGTCATTTTATGTATCAGAAGCATGGCATAAGCGCCATATTGTATCTAGATTTATGGGTCGAGTATACCAAGAAGTTAGAAGAAAAGTATAGATGGCCCGTATCGGGTACATGGGATGCCGAGTGCATCATGAGAGTAGAAGAGGCATTATGGAAAAAGAAAGCCAGACAGTCACAGAAAGATGCCATCGAGTTATGGCGCAAAGAAGCTCATAAAAGAACCGAAAAAGAAATCAGAAAGTCAGAATTAAGTAGAGAATCCTCAGAACGAGCACAAGAAAAAGAATTAATCGAGATAGGTGAACGAGTTAGAACCGAACAGTCAGACAGACAGAGGCATGCTCTTATTAAGGGTATGTATCCTCTTCTTGCCGAGGGCTTGCCAAAAGCGACCCCGGAGGCATCCAGTAACTTTCCGCCACCATTAGTTCCGACCAAGCTACGTCACAAACCGACCGCAGCTGATATTTTCATCTCGTCCTATTTGGACGACACAGTCCCAGAATATGCAAATCCTGCTCGCGCTCTGCCAGTCCCTGTAAATCAGGCACTTCCCGTTCCTCCAGACACCGGGGTACCCCTTGCAGTACCTGCTACGGTCCCCCCGGTCCAGCCCGCCATACCAGTTCAGCCCGCATTTCAATTCCCTGCCACACTAGTACGAAGAGGATCAGTCGACGATTCTAGTTTAGGGGCCGCAGGAGGAGGTCCTCCTCAAACCCCGCCGCCACACAAGCGTTTAACGACAGCCGAATTACATATGCAAGCGTCACAGCGTACGCCCAGGTATCAGTCTGTTGCAGAAATAAGAAAAGCCCTTAATGAATGCGGCTATGATCCAGTCCCAGGCGAGGATAGTATGGTTTTATATTCATTACGCGTAAGAAAGGTGACCGAGTATCTAGTCACCCTACCAGATATGAAAGAAGATCTAGACAGAATATATCGTTTCATCCGTACAGGGGATGATCCAGAAAGCATTGGCGAAGTCATGTCTCAAAGAAAAGCTGAAGTCCAGCTCATGCTATTAAAGTTTCTGATTAATTGTCTAATACGAGAACAAGATTACCCGTCCAAAGATCAAGCCGAAATGAGAACCCTGACAAAGTGGAGTGATAATATAGCCGAGGGTAAGCACAAGACTATCGGTGCTATAGAGAGTATGTATAAGAAGATTCGTAAAGAAATAATAAGGATACACGAACAACGTAAAGCAGCACAAGTAAGCGAGAAAGAAAGTAACTCTGATACTGAAGAGGTTGAGGACGAGAATCCCGACAGAATAGCTTATGTAGGAAAATCTAGATTTCCAGATCGCCATTTACGCCTAGAACACAAGTCTATTTTTCACCATCCAGCACCAGAACAAGGCTCTCTAGAACAAGTATTCCAAGCTACCGATCACATTCTGAAATCACGAATCGGTTATAGCGAGTTAAGTACTATGCATGAACAAGAACTAGTCCGATCAGCAGTCCGATGGATTACTGATTCTACCACTTTTCCAGACGAAATAGTGGCACAAATGTTTCTGAAATTGCCCCCAGCCGAGCAACGACTGGTGGGTATGTATATGATCCAGCACCTCATTACTCTGTATGAGGGTCAACATTCTGATTCAGGTCCGTTACATGATATCCTGAACGAGTTACTCCAGTATAGATGGAAAGGTTTAGGTACTGATTTAATTAGTGTCATTCTAGAACAGCGTCACAAATATAGAACGTTTCTGAACCCGCATTTTGTTCATGTCTCACCCCCAGAAAGTAAACCATTTTACATGGAGAGACAGAATCCGTTGCGTGAAGTCCACCCAGTTAGAGGAACGGGTGGCGAACTAGAACGAGTGTTTGTTTACACTCCGATTACAAAGATGGAACTCCTAGAGATGAAGAAATTAATTCCCTGTCATGATAAAGATCCAGCAGGGTTCCATAGAGAATTAAAAGACATGCTCCGTATGGGAGAATACACGTATCCAGACATAATTAAAATGTTGAAAGTCCTGTTGCCCGCAGGGGTGTATGAAAAGCTCAAGGAAAAAGAGTGGGAGGTGGGAGAGAAAAAGATCGATTGGGCAGTTCTAGAAGCTGAAGATAAGGCACGAGTACCAGGTACCGGTCTTGGAGATAAATGTAAAGAATTACCGGAATTATTGATTCAAGTTTTACCCAGATTATTGACAACTAGAAAAGAAGACTGGGATGCAATCTCAGCCTGTAAACAGAAACAAGATGAAGACATTAGTGATTTTTATTCTAGATTTGAGAAATGTTTTAGCATCAACAGTGGCCTCAAGACAAGTAGCGAGTCATACCCTCATCTTTTTGTTACTAAATTAGTCGAGAATTCAAGCCCACAAATTAAGAATCGAGTTTTGAAAGTCGAAAGTACCTGGCAAGCTAATACCCCGTCCCAGATGTTACAGATGCTCCAATACCACCAGAATAGAATCAGAGAAGAGCAAGAACACGAGAGAAAACGTATGAAAGACACGAAAATGAAAGTACTAGTTGCACAATCTGTTCCTCAAGACAGTCAGAAGAGGGGTCCGAATCAAGCCAGTCATCCTGCAGCTCCCGTTAAAGGGAACTGCAATTATTGTAAACAGCCAGGTCATTTTATAAACGAGTGTGCAGTTCTGAAACACAACATAGCTACCGGTAAGACTAAAGAAAGACCACGTCCGCCTAGACAAGAACAAGTTTCACAGACTCCTCAGCCACAGAATACACAACAGACAGTTACAGCACCGCAGCCTATTGCTGCAACACAGCACGTTACACAGCAGATGTACCAGTATGCACAGTCTGAGTATCCAGAGTATCAGCCATATTCATGAAACAGCCTAGAGAGGGAGGTAGGCTTGCCTCTCATCGAGATACCTGTAGATCAAGAAGGTCCCTATGTTCACAGTCAAGTATTAGGGAAAGACAGGAAGTTTTTGATTGATACAGGGGCAAGTAGGACCACTATAAGTCACGCCGAAGTTCCAGGGGCTCCGCTCTCAGGCTCAAGAAATGTTTCCCTTGGATTTTCAGGAAAACCTATCGTAAATGAAATTTCAAAGCCAGTTACCCTAGAAGTAGGTCCATTGTCCCGCACTACTGATCTGTTACTTACCAAGTCATGTCCAGAAAATCTATTAGGCATTAAAACACTGAAAGAATTAGGTGCAGTTATATGCTGTTCCCCAGAGGGAATACGTCTGTTCCTACGTGACTTTAAGGGTCACTATGTATTACGAGATTTTGATCCCAGATTGTCTAATGTTCCGCAGCATTTATGGGCGCAAGGTCCAACTGATGTTGGCTTTATGCAAATCACACCCCATCGTGTGACTCTCAAGCCAGGTGTAGTCCTGCCACGAATAAGACAGTACAGATTGCCACCTGAGGCTGTAGCAGCCTTATCCAAAATTATTGACGAGCTCATGGCTCAAGGAGTAGTTGTAGAAACCGACTCCAATGTATGCAATTCTCCGATCATTCCAGTTATGAAACGTACTGATCCGAATGCACCTCCAGTATATCGATTAGTGATTGATCTCCGAGAGCTTAATAAATGTATTATTCCTCAGTACCCAGTCGTTCCAGATATCTCTTCCCTATTGACAGCCATTGATTCCGAAGCCACGTTCTTTACTGCAATCGACCTCAAGAACGCATTTTTCAGTGTCCCTATTCATCCAGACAGCCAGTTCCTTTTCGGATTCTGTTTAAATGGAAGGAGCTATATGTTCACACGCGCTCCTCAAGGTTTCACAGAAAGCCCTAGTATTTACAGTCAAGCACTTAAGAGACAACTAGACAACATTCACATGCCAACTGACACTGCCCTGCTCCAGTATGTCGATGATCTACTGATCACAGCCCGTTCTGAACATGCTTGCGAGCGAGCATCCCTTACAGTCTTGTATTTCCTAGCCGAGATGGGGCACAAGGTGTCCCCTTCTAAGCTTCAATTCTGTGTCCAGCAAGTGGTCTACTTAGGACACTTACTGTCCAAGAGGGGTAGGCAGTTGACACCAGACCGTATTCAGTTAATAGCGAGTCTTCCTCAGCCCAAGACCCAGAAGGAGGTACGTGCTTTTATTGGCCTTACTTCTTACTGTAGACAATGGATTCCTCAGTATGCATTTCTAGCCAAGCCACTGATACAGTTAACGACACAGGAGGCAGCCGTATCGACTGTCCTCCCTTGGACATCTGAACATACACTTAGTTTTAATGAGTTAAAGAAAGCCCTATGCCAAGCTCCAGTTCTAGCTACACCAAACTACAGTAAGCCTTTTACACTTTTCGTCACTGAACGCGAAGGTACAGCATTATCTGTTCTCACACAAGATCAAGCAGGACAATACAAGCCCTGTGCTTATTTTTCGAGCACATTAGATCCTGTAGCCCAGGCTCTGCCTGCGTGCCTCAAGTCAGTTGCAGCCACAGCACTAGCTATCAGACAAAGTGATTCCATAGTATTAGGACACTCCCTGACAGTACAAGTTCCACACTCCGTGGAAGTTCTTTTAAATCGAACACAGACTCAGCACTTGACAATTGCACGTTTAACAGGTTATGAATTGACACTGTTCCAGCCACACATAGAAATCAGACGCTGCAACGTTTTAAATCCTGCTACACTGTTACCATCAGTTACTTTAAGTCCGGACACACACGACTGTGTGGAAGTAATTAATATTACGACAAAGCCAAGACAAGATCTGACAGATATTCCGTTACCAGACCCCGACCTGACACTTTATGTGGATGGTTCATGTATGAGAACAAGTACAGGAGAACTAGTCGCCGCGTATGCCGTGACTACTGACACTGAAGTTATTGAAACACACCGTATTGACACCCTGTCTGCTCAAGCAGCAGAGCTAGTTGCTCTGACACAAGCCTGCATACACGCCAAGAACCTGAAAGTTAATATTTACACCGATTCACGCTACGCATTTGGAGTTGTACACGACTTTGGAGTGCTCTGGCAAGAGAGAGGTTTCATGACTTCTCATGGAACCAAGATTCAGCATGGTCTCCTTATTCAGGCTCTGTTAGATGCCATACATTTACCGACATCCATTGCTATTATGAAGTGCAAAGCACATACGAAAGTTACTGACACTATTTCTCAAGGTAATGATCTAGCAGACCGCACAGCCAAACTTACAGCTCAGACACCAGACATTTCAGTTAATAAGACACCGACACATACTCCAGATCCGACTACATGCATGACAGTTAAAAACCCTACTCAAGATGTCATAGATATCCAGTTACATGCTACTCCCGAAGAAATCAAGAAATGGTCCGAACAAGGAGGGGTCCAGACAGATCAAGGATGGTTAACGAAAGGAAAAGCCACTTGGTTTCTCCCCGACTCTATGGTTCAAGTCATTATCAATACCGCACATAGTCCAGCACATTTAGGAGAAAAAGCTATGTTAGATAGTATCCAGAACATTTGGTTCAACAAGCATTTACGAGCTGCAGCCAAGCAGAAAGTCCGTACCTGTATGATATGTTGCCAGTTTAATCCAGGTAAAAGTGTCCCGGTGGAACAAGGTGGATTCCAGCCCCCTGACCACCCTTTTGAAGTCCTCCAGATGGATTACATTCAGATGGAGCGATGTCGAGGTTTCAAGTATGTCCTTGTAGTTGTATGCGCTTTGTCCAGGTGGACAGAAGCATATCCAGTCCCAGATTACACCGCCGCGACCACTGCCAAGCAGTTGGTTCGTGAGTTCTTCCCCCGTTATGGACTCCCTAGGGTCGTATATTCTGACAACGGCCAGCCATTCTCCTCAGAGTTAATGAAGCACGTTTCCCTGTTGTTAGGGTACCAGTGGAAGTTTCATTGTGTACGCCATCCTGAAGCAGCCGGTCTCGTGGAGAGACATAATCAGACCCTGAAAATCCGCATTGCCAAAGTATGTAAAGAGAAAGGTGTGGACTGGCTAGTAGCTCTGCCAGTTGCTTTGTTCTATATGCGCATGGTCGCACATTCCAGATCAGGTCTGTCCCCGTATGAGGTCGTTTTCGGCCGCCCCCCAAATATGTGGGGTACTCCTAGACCCCGAAGTATTACCGATGTTTCAAGTAATATGCTGACAGATTACCTAGCTTCCTTGATGTCTGCCCTCAACTCTTGTCGTTCACAGGTTGCCGCCGCATTTCCAGACAATACCGAGGTGGCACCGCATGAAATCGTTCCAGGATCCATGGTCTTGGTTCGCAATTTTGACCGCTCAAGTCCGCTGGAGCCACGCTGGAAGGAGCCCCGACAGGTCCTCCTCGCCACCCGTACAGCCGTGAAGTTGGAAGGTCGCAAAGGCTGGGTGCACCTTTCGCACGTAAAGAAATTTTATGGACTGAAACCCGTCTCAAAGAACATTTCCCAGGATTTGAAGGATTGCCAAAGTACTATTCCCAAGGACTGTCCCGCAAAGAACAATGATACTGCACCCTCCCTGTTAGAGAAAACTCCGCAACAGGAGTATAAGTTGAAACTCCGGTCTAGTAAAATAAGTCAGCCAGTTTGATTGTCTAAGTCCTCCCCTAGGTGAAACGGTTAGACTGTTTCTGACATGTATAAAATAGACCCCCATAGTGAGAGAGTTAGTCAAAACTCAATTCGATGTATCGTTTTCCTATGTTTCATATTATTTCTCAGCATTATGATTTCCTGCACCAGTTATGCATTTTATCTGTATTTTTCAGTTTCTCATGTAAATAAGTCTGCTAATGCTACAGTAGAACACACGTTTAGTGATCTGCCTCCTCATGAACTCTCTTACCGCCTCGCTATGCGTAATAATTCTTTCATCCGCATGCTACATTATTCACACCAGACCAGCAATGCCACTAATTGTTGGGTGTGTGGTCGACTCCCCCCTTTCCAGACACCGAAGGGAGTTCTGCCACTCTTCCCTTATCCATTTTCACATAATGGTTCGTGTGGAGCATGGTCCACGTTAACGTCATCCTCAACAGATATGTCTTTTCTTAACAGTACATGTTTTCCAGACAAGCAAGGTCTTCCCCACAGAACCGGGTTAGATCTAGAAAATGAAGTGTATAATTTAGGTAATTATTCTTCGAATTTCATGGTCCTGAATGTTCAGTCTGATACTACTCCAGACTTACCTGCTATTTCAGTACTACCAGTCAAAGGCGAATTATGTGTCCGAAATAATGGTTCCGTACATGTAGGACATAGCGATTGTACTACTATAGTCAAATACAGTGACAGTGGGAAATCTATTTTTAAAGCTTCACGTCATTCTTATTTTATTTGTGGTCAGACCGCATATGTTCGTCTGCCCCTCGATTGGGAGGGAACCTGTTACATTGCCTTCCTACTGCCACCAGTTTTCCTAGCCCCACCCGACTACCATAGGAATTCCCACCTAGTACATACTAGACACAAGAGAAACCTCCCGATTGTCGATTATACTGAAACTGCTCTAGAACAATATATAGATATCAATAAAGGTGTCTTTCCTTATTTAGGTACAGTTGTGAATAGTAAACTAATCCGTAGGTTAACCAGAACCCTCGAAGCTGTAGTAATTGAGACTACTTCTGCTCTAAGTAATTTAACCGAAGAACAATCCTTTATGAGAATTGTCGTGCTCCAGAATCGTCTCGTCCTTGACGTCATATTGGCCGATAGGGGCGGGGCCTGTAGAGTCATCGGATCTAGTTGCTGCATTTTCATTCCAAATAACGCGCCGTCTGTTTATTCAGCTATAACCAGACTCCATAAAATTGCCCATATGTTACACCAAGATCCAGGCACCTGGACATGGTCCGGTTGGTTCTGGAATATAATTTCCGCCTGGGGATGGAAAGTCTTGTCCTTTCTAGGTATTGCAGTAGCGATCATATTTAGCTGCTGCCTCTGTATACAATGTGGCCCTGCGATTTGCGGCATTTGTGCTACCTCTTGTATTCCTAGTCCCAAGCCCCGTTCTAAATCCCGTTCCAGGATAATTCGAGACGAGCAAATGATACTGTATGAAATGATAGATGGTATCATGAATATTGATGTTTCCTGATGGAAACGTAGTGACAAGGAGGGAATGTGGAAAAGTAAATTTTGTCATGTTCTGTGTCCCTACGCGTCCTCCATCATATGTTATCTGTGCATGATTAATATGCATATGTTATTCCCCATGTTTGATTACAGACGCAATTATAGTTGTGTCCACCTCTAGTATGCCAGTTTCCAGTTCTCGTGAATACTACGAATATCAGGCCTATGTAAAGCTACGTTGCCACGTTTCTCAGTGTGCACGTTATTTCATTGTAAAGTCCCCGTTTCTAGGCCTCAGAAGGGCCCGGACACCAGATTCAGCTCCTGTCTCCTGAAACCTCGCTGAGGAGCGATACAGCCCCCACCTGTATCCTCGACCCTTCACTTACTTCCTGCCTTGCAGTGCCCGGCTCACCCTGGCTCTGCCTCTGAGTCTGCCAAGAGTATGTTATGATTCCAGTTATCAGTTCAGTCCTCCTTTTCTGCATTCCTAAGCTACTGAATCGCATCAATAGTTTCCGTCATTGTCTAGCCTTTACGTCTCCATGTAAGAGAAATACTGCATTTAATGGTCATTTAATGTTCTTCATCACGCACTACATGTAGAATAATGCATGCTCCAGTCTTAGAATCCGTTAGCCTCTCCCCTCCTGACTCTTGGTTCATATCAACATGTTCCCTAAACATCAGATACTAGATAGGGTTTAGGTACATGTCGCCCTGACTCTCCAGACTTCAGTCTCTGCTCCTAGCACAGAGTTCATAGCCCCCAGCTTCTCCTAGTAACACGTCATTGCTAGTTTGCGCGCACCATCAGGTTAGAGGTCCCGGCTCCTTAGGTAGCCCCCTCCATGTTTCCGCCCCATTCATGACATATTCTGTTACGTTTGCATCACATATCCATGTATACGCCCTGTTACACCCATTTTCACCCTTATCTTTCGCGACTGCTACGCGTCACGCCTTCTGCTCCACCCACTGCTACGCCTATTGCAATGTAATGCTATGTGTTTGCGCTATGTATATATGCTCATGTACTGTTATTAAAATGTTATCCCTTCCTGCCTTTGTCCCGATCCTGACCCCGACAGCGCTGTCGGGCCCTGCCATCCTATTCCTGTGCAGGTCGTCCTGTTCCTGTCCTTATGCTGTATTAAACCTGCAAAACTCCTACTACCTCGAATCTTGACTCTTATTTATTGAGCTATCTGTTATTCATTCATTCATCCAAAAATAGAGGTATTATTTATTTATTTACCACAGAACTCCACCGTAGAGGTCTCACTGCCCAATGTCTCAATCGTGATGGAAGTTCCATCCAACCACTTAAAACTGGTTTCAATATGACTGAATTGCTGGCAGAGTTTTATATAAGTGTTTATGTTTTTTTACATTTGTAAAAATTGTCATGGAACTGGGAGCCACCAAAGAGGGCAAGAGTGCTTTATGGTGTTCGCCACAGTTTTCCAGGTACAAGAGTGAATCTTGAGAAGGATAGTGTGGCCCCTGTACTCCAGAGGATGTATAAATATGGGGTTGGTAGGTGCAGTGCTGAGTCTAGTGACTGTTTAAAGCACCTGCAAGGCGTAAACTGAATTTACTTAACTCAATATTAGTCTGAGTTAAGGGTTGAAAACAGAAAGAGGCAAACCTTGCTCAAAGTTTCAGAGCTGTGTTATCTGTAGATAAAAGACTAACAACGAAATAGTGTAGTAAATTCACTCACTCTATGCCTTCAAGGCTCATAAAATAGGTGACCAGCTGTGTGTTGCACCAGAAAAGGCCATAATATTACAGCACCAGGATGTTGGTAGTAGAGTAGGATTGGTATAATGGAAAAACCTTGGTTGGGGAGATAAAGGTAATGTACTATCCAGCCTGTCAGGGAGCAAGGTGTGACCTTGCAGTCCAGGCCATTGGTTCTGACTCCTTGGTGAGTTCCCAGCTTCTGGCAGGTGGTCAGATTCATGTCTTGGTGGAAGCAGCTGTGGGCTGCCAGCCAGAACACATGAAAGACTAGGACAACCAGGTGGGAAACGTCTAAGGTAGTCATCTGGGTACATGCTGCATCGTCATCAACATGAGATTCATGTCAGGGTTGATGAGGCATGTTGTTAGACACCAAACATTACATTTTTCGACGATACCATAATCGAGCTGGCAACCTCGAGTTTGCCCGTTTGCACGTCTGTGTTATCCTATGGACCGCTCTTCCATGAGCTGGTTTTACATACCTGAAGGAATTACACCTTTTGCCACATGTTTCTCATGTTTTTTCTGGATTCTGAACATCTGGTATTTGACTTCTGGGGCTGTATTTTGGAAATGACCCGTGGATCACTTTGGTTTTACAGACGGGAGGTCAGACACTTGTGCATCCCCTTCTGTAATACTGATAGTGCTGGCGCACATGTAATGTCATCATTATCGTGAGAGAGCATTCCCTCAGTTGCATGTGTGGCATGGTCCTATACATCTCCTTGTAGTCGGGTGCAGTAACAGACTGCACCTGCCTGCAAAGAGATCTCCAGCCTGTCTTCAAAGTGCAGACAGGTTGCCAACTGCACTGTGAAACACAGAGTGACTTTGAAGCAGGCACTCCTTTTTCTCGTGAATGCACTTCCCCCAGGGAAGCCAAGCTCTCGGTTGCCCTGAGGGTAGCACATTGATCATAAGAGGGCACACTTTCCCTGTTTGCACCCGGCACACCTCTTTAAAGGTGCGTAGTGGTACATATAGGGAAAGTGCGCTCCACTTGTATTACATGCCCTGATGTAACTAGTGCTTGATAATCAGACCCCCAGCTACAAGTGCTGTGCTGTACGAATGTTATTTTTGGATTTAAGTCGCCATTCAAGACACTATTCCAATTAATCGTAATTGTGTGTCACACTTTTGGACAGTATAAAACAAAAATAAAATCTGGGGATCCAAGTTTGAAAGAGATTTGCTTCTCATTTACATTTTTAAAAAGAATGCACAGTTAAAACCATATTTTTAAAAACGTTTTCACTTTTTAATGAAAATGCCAAAAGAATAAAATAGCAGCACAGACTTTTAACTTATAAACACAATTAATTGATACATCAAGTATTTATTGGCTATGTTCTGTAAGTTGTTGTCTTCTAAAGTTTAACAATTGTATTAGCAAGACATGAATTATGATTCTAATAGAGCACTCCTGTCTCTCAGCCAATTTAGGCTCAATCTTTCCTGAAAGGCCCATGGTGCTAATAAACTAGATGGAGGGAGAAAATAATTTTCCCTAAATCAGGCACATTGGGCCAGATGTAGGTAATGAAGATTTACCGATTCTAAAATACCGAATTTTACCGATTCGGTATTTTAGAATCGGTAAATGGGATGTAGGTATTTATTCGGTAAGTATTACCGAATCGGTAAGATTTGGTAATTACCGAATCGGTATTTACCAATTCGGTAATTCCCATTCATTCCTTTGGGCCTGGAGGCCCATAGGAATGAATGTGAATTACCGAATCGGTAAATACCGATTCGGTAAAAGGGGGAACACATTGAAGGGTGGCAGGGTGTCACTTTGACACCCTGTTGCACCCCATAATCGTGCTTGTGTGCACATGTGGCACCCATACATGCCCTGTATGTCTGCCACATGGCACAGTTGAAAATACACAAATTTGCATTTTCAAACGCATTCGGTATTTACCACCAATTTATAGTTGGTGGTAAATAACAAATCCTTAAAGCACATAAGCACTCTTAAATGTGCTTCCTACATGCCATTTACCGGTTCGGTAAATACCAAATCGGTAAATAATGATTCTGTAAATACAAAATAGGTAAACACCGATTCGGTATTTACCAAATCATCACCTACATAGCAAATGGCTCAATACCGGTCGGTAAGCCTGAAATTTACTGAATTTCGGGTTTACTGACCTGTAATGAGCCACCTACATCGGGCCCATAGTCTTGTACATGGAAAGTACAACACCAGATTTGTAGAGCGCAGAAGCTACCAAAAGGTGTCCTGGGCGTGAATACCCCAGGTGACCAGTTGTGAACAGCCATAAGAACAAGAGGCCAAACCATTTAGGGAAGAGCCATGTCTTCAAAGATTTCCTAATGGATACGAGCTTGGCCTTAAATCTCAACAACAGCAGAAGCTCATTCATAGAAAGGGTGCCATGCAGAAAAATGCTTTACCTCCTTGTTTAGTATAGAAAAATGTGATGGATGGAATGCATGAATTATTCTCACCCACTGGCAATTACTCAGGCCGCATCTCAATCCATGATTATTTTACACACAATGTCACCTTCTTTTGGACCCAGCCCTAAGTAAATCAGTCTTGACGCTGCCCCTCATGGGAACAGTCCAGCCTAAACTGCCAAGCCAGGTCTTCCCTAAACCAGATCACAAGGAATCCAGGATCGGTTTTGCCCTATTTATGGGTTCATCAGCCGGGTACAGCTTGGTTCCAGTGACAAAGCATTCATGGGACCTGTGTCTAGGCATACCCGTCCCACTTAGAGCGACACAGTAAAGTATAAAAAAGTGATGAATGGAAGGTTTGCATTAATCTCAGCCACTGATAATTACTTGGTCCGTATTCCACCCCATTGTGAGTTTTTACCCACCAAGTCACCTCAGTTTGGACAAGTTATAGGCAAATCATTCTTGACCCTGCTCTAATCAGAACAGTCCAGCCCCAACAGACAAGTCAGGTCCTCCCTGAACTAGAACACAATCAACCCAGGACTAGTTTTGCTCTACTTATGAGCTCATCAGCCATGAACAGCTTGATTTCAGTGACACAGTATGCAGGGGACCCACATATGGGCATACCCATCCTACTTAGGCTGACACACTAAAGTATACAAAAAATTGATGGATGAAATGCTTAAATTAATCTCAGCCACTGGTAATTACTTGGGGCTGCATCCCAATCCATTGTTCGTTTTCTCACCATGCCACCTCAGTTTGGACCCAGCGATATGCAAATCAGTCTTGATACTTCTCAAATAAGAACTGTCCAGACCAAGCTGCCATGCCAGGTCCTCCAGGAACCGGAACACAAGCATCCAAGGACCAGTTTTACCCTATTTATGAGTTCATCATCCAAAGTGGACCGGGTATGCCCAGATGTGGGTCCTGTGCACACAGTGTCTATGGAAGCAAGTTGTACCTGGCTGCTGAGCCTATGAAGTAGCAAAACCTGTCCTGGTTTCCTTGTTTTCCGGTACAGGGAGGACCATGCTTGGCATTTTGGGCTGGACTGTACCTATTGGAGCAGGGTCAAGACTGATTTGCATATAGCTGGGTCCAAACTGATGCGGCATGATGTACAAAATAACAATAGATTGTGATATGGCCTGAGTGAATACCAGTGGCTGAGATTAATTCAAGCATTCCATCCATTACTGTTTTGTATACTTACCACCTCCTTGTAACAAGTCTGATTTTGGTTACTATTGCCGCATAATTAGTAACTGAGCAGAGATCTTCCTTGAGGGACTATATCTGCATTTTACAAATGAGATAAGAAGACTCCAGGCCATGATAGGCTTTGTGTGCCAGACAATCAATGCTAAACCAGATTGTTTTCTTCACTAGTAGCTAATGTAGGGGAATATTATCAAGAACGGCATTAAAATTATCGCAGCTTTAGCGGCAAGAAACTGCAGCTAAAGCGGCGATAATGGGCTTGATAATATTCCCCTGATAATTCCAATTGAATCCCATGTTCACACCATAACATGGGCTTCTATGGGAATTCACAAGGGCAAATTAACAAGCCCATTATTGCTGCTTTAGTGGCAGTTTCCTGCCGCTAAAGCAGCGATAATGTTAACGCCGTTTCTTGATAATATGCCCCGTAGTTTCTCCAGATGCACATATACTGGCACATATTTGGGCAATAGAAGAATGGGTTATGCAGCCTCATTCGGGACCATTTTAAGTCTTTGTACCTGGTATTCAACCTACTAATCATTCAGGGGTTTATAAAGAGCAGCTAATCACCCAAAAGGGTCTCAAGCTGTTGAGGGGGAGCGTGCTGCTCCTCGATGTTCACAGTGATGGAGCAAGCCCAGATAAAGTGTACAATTGTATTTCCTTTATCTAGAGTTTGAATGGCTGTCTTCCTTGAGGTTACTGGTAACAGAGGAAAGATTGTACAAAGAATAAGCATGATAATGAAACAAAATAGGACTACTTTGTTTATATGAGAAGCAAAATATAGCTGGTTATCTAGGACGATTCCCAGTTTCTAATTGCATGTCACAGGTGTGGGTAACTTGCCTAACTATTCTGGCCACCAGGAAGGGGAGCTTCCAAGTTACCTCTACCAAATAGGAGCACCTCAATATTCCCCATTTAGTTAAAGATAGTTTTCCTGTATCCACTTTGCCTGGTCACTAATAGATGTGGTAACATTATTTTTAGTTGTTTCCTCATTTTGTGCTATGGACACAATTATCTGAGTGGTATCCAAAAAGGATATTAGGCTCCGTCCACAAGATCTCACAATTATGGCTGAAGGAGCCATATCTATATTAAATAAAGTAGAACTGTGTAAGGAGCCCAACCAGATGTCCCAATCAGTAGTATATGGGGAAGCCTCATAGGGAGGACGTCATTGATTGGGTTGTATTTCCAAGAAAGGAAGTGAACCACTTTAGGATCTTCCTCATCATCCCAAATTCCTGGAGTCTGTCCATCAAAATGGGATGAGAGACAGTGTCAAAGGCTGCTGAGAGAGGTAAGAGGACCAGGGTGGCCTTTACTTCCTAGTCCAAGATTTCTCTTGGCTCACTGACTACTGCCACTAAGGCAGTCTCAATACTTTAATAAACTCTGAAGCTTGACTCTGTGGAATGTAGCAGTTCATTAACTTCTAGGTAATTGGGGACCTAAAGGTTAACTTTTCCCTCGAAGATTTTTGCCATTAAGGGAAACAAGTAAATAGGTGTATAACTGGATAATACTAAGGGGTCTGCAGTCATGTTTTTTTAAACAATAGTCTAATTAGTGCCTTTTCCCACCTTAAGGGAAAAGTCCAATTCCCTAAAGAAATGTGGCAAGTCTCAGTAAGTACTGGATATATCTTTCCTGCCGCTAATTTCAGAGAAACTGTAGGGCGTCTTAATATCATGTGCATCTAAGCATACGTCAATTCGCACCGATTTGCCTCTGCAAATCATGTGTTGCTTTGTGTATCTTGTCAACAAATGAAGTCAGAGTATGTTTAGATTGGAGCATCCTCTATCCAGCTAATTGAATAATTCATCAGAAGTTCCAATCAAGTATATGCTGCTCTAATATATAGCCGTTTATTAGCAATGCAGTTTCCTCAGCTACACAGAGACCTACTTTTTAGTAATGAGAGTTAGACCGACTATCGCAACCAGTAGTTTTAGTGTGCTCTGTTGCTGTGTAGATATATCTCATACACTCTTTAATTTAATTTGAAAATACATTTCTTGATATGCCAATCTCTTTAAACTTCATGGACAGATCTGTGCCAAATTTAGCAGTTGCTTAGAGCAGTCAGCTAAGCTCCAGCATTGCAATTTTCTTTTAGATCCAAACAAGGGGAAAAGTTAAGGGAGTGAAAAAAGAGGTGTTCTACCACTTACATCCAAAACTGCTGAACAGGTCTATACCAAACTTGACATTAAAGTACACTTTACTCAGAAAGTGATATTAATTGATTTTGCATAAATCCATTCAATTGTTTGAAATACATACCCCCACATGCATCATTGTTGCCGTTTGCGATTCCTTAATTGCGAAAATTAAGGAATCGCAATTAAGTAATCGCAAACGGCAATGCATCAAAAATTTGCAATTTATTTTGTGATTCCTTATTTTTCCTTATTTGCGATTCCCAATTTTGCGAATCACAAATAAGGAATCCCTTTACATTAATTCCTATGGGCCTAGAGGTCCATAGGAATCAATTGGAAGGCATTCTCATTTTGCGATTCGCAATTAAGGAATCGCAAAATGAGAATGCATTTTCAAGGGTGCGGGGGGGGGTGCAAAGGACCCCCCCCCTGCACCCCTGAAATTAAACTTTAAGTACATTTTTCACACACACATGCCCAAAGGGCATGAGTGTGTTTAAAATGAAACTTTCAAAAATGCACTTTTGTGCATTTTTGAACGTTTTTTTAAATTAGCATGAAGTTTAACTTCATGTTAATTTACCACTTCCAAATTGCGATTTTTTGCCTTAAAAAAAATCATGCATTGCATTTAAGAAATCGCAAAATTGCGATTTCTTAAATGCAATCGCAATTTAAGAAATCGCAAATAAATTGCGATTTCTTAAATTGCGAAAAATGCTAAAAAGGTTAATGCATCCCAAATCTATGAATTGTATTCGCAAACGGCCGAATTTTGCGATTCGCACCGTTTGCGAATGCAATTCAGTTTGATGTATGTGGGCAATAATCCTTTAAAAATGTTGCTGAGCAGGCTTTAAACAGTTTAACGTGTATGTAAATCGTGCCCATTTAAATCATACAGGATTCAAGCATCTGATTTGTGCCTTTTCTCCCGTCATGCATTTCTAATCTATGGTTTCAAAATTAAGACTGCAGAAAATGATTACACAGACAATATTTTAAGGGAAGGTAGAGCACACCTTGAACATCAGGCCAACGTGGTTCCACCTTATAAAGGCCTCCCCTATGCCGTAATTAAATAAAATTAATAAGAGTTGTGAGGTACACTGATGATTTTTGGTACTTGTAGTACCCTGACTGTTGAAACAGGCCTTTTTGCAGGGTTATCGCCAAACATTTTGCCTTCCTTCTGTATTTTATCTGACTAATTTGTGTTGGTTTTATGATTCTGGACACTTTCCCACTGCTAATCAGTGCTAAAGTGCTAGTGCTCTCTCTTGAAGACTTAGTAAGTTGGGTCTACACCTGTTTGAAATATTTAATTTACAGTGGCGGCTGGTGACATGTGAAAGTGGTGAGGCGTAAAAGTTGGGTATGACTTTTATATAGCAAGCAACACAAGCAGGTTTAATGGACAAATGTGGGGTCCTGGGTGTGTCACCCTCCCGAGAAAAAATAACAAAAAAGAATGCCAATGGAGTATTTTAAAGCAAATTAATTTCGTGATTACATGTCACTGCTTCCAAACATACACTGCACTTACATTTAGGCGATGTATTTCCTCTTGCCTTGTAAAAAGTTTGACATCTGTGTACCCCAATCACACATTTCCACACAATTCCAGTTTCATCTGGTATACATAAACATTGTTCTGTGTGCACTGGAGAAAGGCCAGCCCACTTCAGACACTTTGCCTTGTCTTCAGCCTCATCACCAGAGCTCTCAATCAAAGCCCCTCATAACCCCCTGGCATGGCTCAAAGTATGCCCAGAATAAAATACAGAAACAACATAACAACATTATAAAATAGCTAGGTTTTGGGAAATGCAAGATTAAGTAAAGCGTGAAATAAGAGAGGAACTAAATCGCTGACATGCACTGCCTCAACGTTTTTACCATTCATGGTTTGTAAATAAATATTAAGTTAGGAGGACCCGTTGTTATGTCATACCTCAGATGAATGTCTACTGTTAGCACTTGTTTCTCGCTTTACGATTGAGACTGATATGGATCATATTTTTTGATGCACTTTTTATTTAGAGCAAACTCGACCCGAAGGTATTGCAGTACTTTACAAGAGCACCAGTTTCATTACACAAGGACACATTCATTTTTGGTAGGCACGGGAGATTAAGTGATTTACCCAGAATCACAGGTTGTTGAGCCAGCGGCGAGACTCGAACATGGTTCCCTAAGGTCCATAAGGTCAAAGTCTGCAGCTCTGGCCATTACACCACATCCTCTCACCAAAGCATTGAAATTGTCTGCAACTCTGTTGACTGACCCAAGTATGACATCACCTGCTGATTTATCAATAACATCGGTTCACTCATGACCTCAAATGAACAATTATCAGCAGAATCGCTGGCTTAGTTCACAACACAAATGAACTCATTCGCGATGACATAACTGATCACATAACCTGCTGTGATGCAGTAACTTTAGCAGAGTAGGAATTGGGAAATGTCTTCCTGAAAGGTTAGCATTTAGCACCTCACTACGAGATAGCGCCATGAAGTTGGTGACAATTTGGTGCTGTGTGACTGGAGTGCACTGGCGCTTTTTACCTGCTGCGACAGTCACATTCCAGGTTGACACTGTGGTGTCATCTCGATTTTAAATCAGACGGCTGCCTTCATTTCGTAGGAGACACAAGCAGGAGAAGGTGGCCATAGTGTTAGTAAAACTCCACCGAAATCAAGTTGAGTCCTGTGAATGTTTAAGGCATGCCAGGCCGTTCAGAAAGGTGCACACGTCGTAGCAGTGCTTCAATGTAAAGAAGATAAAAGGCATTGGGCGCTATGCCATTGGTCAATACCAACAACAGGAGATCAGTTTGTATGAATATCTCTGCTATGGCTATTATTAATTAAACACAACGTGCCTCTGAGGGTCAACAAAATAGTCGTTATTCACTGATTCCATAGATGAGTCTGAAGATGAAAGGCGAAATAAATTACGAACGTATCCGCACCCAGCCCTCAACCCACCGATTTTTCAAAGTATTCTCCAGTGATATGGCCTCCAGCCATTCTTGCGTGTGCAAGCTGCCTGACCGCTTCCAAGCGCCAGGGGTCTGGCTCGCACAACAGCAGTATAAACCAAACCAGTTCAGCACTGCAGGCTGGTCTCAGATCTGCACATTCCCTGGCAGGCAGCTGCTTCCTCGGGGTTTAACGTTATTTGGATGAACTTTGGGGGTAACAATAACAGCAGCTTCGCTAGTAAAGGGGCCGGCGACCTACAGCAATGGACTGGGCGGGGAGGGGGTCACAGTGGGGGAGGTAACATCTTTGCAAAGAAAGCGATTAACAACTAATAAATAGCATGTCAGTAGCCATTGTAGTGCACACTAACCTGAAACATTTCCAGGCGCTTCGTGCAGAAGAAGCAATATTGCTGCACCCCTAACTTAGCACATAAACATAACGAGAACAAAACGTTTTTTTAAACTGGCACGTATACATTTGCTATCTTGGACGCCACTGGGGTTATTTGTGATTGCTCGTAAGGTGTTGCGAGCTCAATTCACAACCCCGGGGTCTACAGCAGCCCTCACCTCAAAGCAGCAGCGGGACAGCCCTGGCCCCGTGCTTCGCTCTTCCGGCTCTGCTTAGACTCCTGTCCCGTGGTATGGGGGCCCTCGCTCCTTCATTATCCTCAGGCCCGGCTCCAGGAATTTTTATTTGGGTGGGCCGAGGGGGCATTTGGGTGGGCCACTGCGGGCTCGATTTGCCACATATATGTCTGGGCAGGCCTGCTTCAGGACCCTCCTTTATCTCTTCTTAGTCTTTCAAGGCCCAGTAAAGCGCACTCTTTTCCAAATCTCTTTCTAGATATACTCACTTTCAAAAAGTGTTTTTTCCATGTAAAGTTACTTTGATGGGAAGAGGAGGTTTTCGAGGTGGGACGATCAGGCAAGTGACACATCTCGGGCTCTCTCTGTGTGAGCCTTCAGGGAGAATCCCTCTTCATTACTACCTCCACCTGACCCCGGACTCTGCAACGCACTCCCTTACAGACTTGATTATCCACTACTCCTCTCCAGTGCACCTTATCTCACAGCTGACCTTGGGCCCCAGCCCCATATCAGGCACCATTGGGCTCCACTTTTATTTTTCCCGGTAAAAACATTAGTAAAATCACCTTCAAACTTAAAACATTGAATATAGCAGTAAATATAATTAGCACGCACTTTAAAGTAAGTTCCACAGTAGCCCTTATGACCTGACTGCTAATTAAATAAACAAAAACATGAAGGCCAAGACAGGGCCGGCATTAGCGCTGATGCAAAAGTCTTTTTTGGCGCCACACCATTAACCTCTTTCTCCGTAAATACTTTTACTACCACCTTCTAACAGTGCCCCATATCCCTTCATGGCCCCCTATTGACCTCCTCCTCGGATTCCCTCACTGCCATACGCCACAAGTGCCCCTCACCTCCCCATAGCCCGTCCTCCTCATGACCTCCTCCTCGGATTCCCTCACTGCCACCCTCCACCAGTGCCCCTCATCTCTCTCAAATCCCTCCCCCAATGACCTCCCTCTCGGATTCCCTCACTGCTACCCTCCACCAGTACCCCTTATCTCTCCATAGCACCCCCTCCTACGCCTTGACCTCCTCCTCGGACTCCCTCACTGCCACCCTCCACTAGTGCCCCTCATCTCTCTGTAGTTTTTACATTTATATATTTTTTCCCATCCACCCCATGACCTCTTCCTCGGATTCCCTCACTGTCACCCTCCAACAGTGCCCCTCATTGCTCCATAGCCCCTCCCCCTATTGACCTCCTCCTTGGATTCCTTCACTGCCACCCTTCAACAGTGCCCCTCATCTTTATGTACCCCCTCTCTCATATGCATTTCATTTGTTGTACAGCGCTACTCATATCAGTGTAGGGTGTCACAGTACTTTACATCACGCACACATTATACAGAGACAATCAATCATACAAGTATGTAAATCAGTCTACAGGGAATGTCACATAAGCCAGTGAGGATTACAAGGTGTATGAATCACATCATCCATACTGGTGGGCAGTATATTTTAAGATGGTTTGGTCTGGGAAACACAACCTTAGGATTTAAAGAGTATTCCAAGGGGGTCAGCTTTACTGATAAAACGGTACTGTACTTTACTGATAAATCTGCCCAAACATAGCAACATTAGAATAATGAAAGACTGAGGAAGATCTAACTATATCACAAAACACAAAAAAAGCGAAGATCTAACTATACTATTCATGTTTGTTTGCATCTCTTTGGTGACAGTTCATTGGTCACTGTCCTATGTCCTATGTTAGGATTGTACCTTCTGAAATGCAAGTAACACAATGATCTCTGTGACAAAGGCAGTAACCCACTGAGCTATCCACATAAAATATAGTTCATCTGCATTCATAAACTACTAACAGACAAATGATTGCTCTCCAGTAGGATCATTAATCACCAGCGTTATCTGGGCATTTTGTATTGTCTTATTGTTTTTCCAGTACCGGCCATGATATTGATAAAAACTATTTAAATGAAGCACACACGAAGTATGTGTCCTGCTGGGCCTGTGCAGAATTAAAAAAAAAAAAATAGTCACACATTCTCTTACCTACTACTCCATTAGTCAAACTACTTTGTGTCACAGCCTCATGTGATATACAGCTGCAGGGGTCAGGAAGGGTGAATAGGAATAAACAAACTTCTTTTCTCCTGAGCTGCATAGAAAAAGAAATATCCACGCAGCAGAACAGTGGGCAAAGATTATTGTTGTCAAAGAAAAAAGTTGCCTTTCTCCAGTGGAGATGAAGGGGTGAAAAAATAAACAAAGCCTCCTTAACATGTAAATGGTCTTTTAAAGGGGACCTGTGTCTAGGCATACCCGTCCCACTTAGAGCGACACAGTAAAGTATAAAAAAGTGATGAATGGAAGGTTTGCATTAATCTCAGCCACTGATAATTACTTGGTCCGTATTCCACCCCATTGTGAGTTTTTACCCACCAAGTCACCTCAGTTTGGACAAGTTATAGGCAAATCATTCTTGACCCTGCTCTAATCAGAACAGTCCAGCCCCAACAGACAAGTCAGGTCCTCCCTGAACTAGAACACAATCAACCCAGGACTAGTTTTGCTCTACTTATGAGCTCATCAGCCATGAACAGCTTGATTTCAGTGACACAGTATGCAGGGGACCCACATATGGGCATACCCATCCTACTTAGGCTGACACACTAAAGTATACAAAAAATTGATGGATGAAATGCTTAAATTAATCTCAGCCACTGGTAATTACTTGGGGCTGCATCCCAATCCATTGTTCGTTTTCTCACCATGCCACCTCAGTTTGGACCCAGCGATATGCAAATCAGTCTTGATACTTCTCAAATAAGAACTGTCCAGACCAAGCTGCCATGCCAGGTCCTCCAGGAACCGGAACACAAGCATCCAAGGACCAGTTTTACCCTATTTATGAGTTCATCATCCAAAGTGGACCGGGTATGCCCAGATGTGGGTCCTGTGCACACAGTGTCTATGGAAGCAAGTTGTACCTGGCTGCTGAGCCTATGAAGTAGCAAAACCTGTCCTGGTTTCCTTGTTTTCCGGTACAGGGAGGACCATGCTTGGCATTTTGGGCTGGACTGTACCTATTGGAGCAGGGTCAAGACTGATTTGCATATAGCTGGGTCCAAACTGATGCGGCATGATGTACAAAATAACAATAGATTGTGATATGGCCTGAGTGAATACCAGTGGCTGAGATTAATTCAAGCATTCCATCCATTACTGTTTTGTATACTTACCACCTCCTTGTAACAAGTCTGATTTTGGTTACTATTGCCGCATAATTAGTAACTGAGCAGAGATCTTCCTTGAGGGACTATATCTGCATTTTACAAATGAGATAAGAAGACTCCAGGCCATGATAGGCTTTGTGTGCCAGACAATCAATGCTAAACCAGATTGTTTTCTTCACTAGTAGCTAATGTAGGGGAATATTATCAAGAACGGCATTAAAATTATCGCAGCTTTAGCGGCAAGAAACTGCAGCTAAAGCGGCGATAATGGGCTTGATAATATTCCCCTGATAATTCCAATTGAATCCCATGTTCACACCATAACATGGGCTTCTATGGGAATTCACAAGGGCAAATTAACAAGCCCATTATTGCTGCTTTAGTGGCAGTTTCCTGCCGCTAAAGCAGCGATAATGTTAACGCCGTTTCTTGATAATATGCCCCGTAGTTTCTCCAGATGCACATATACTGGCACATATTTGGGCAATAGAAGAATGGGTTATGCAGCCTCATTCGGGACCATTTTAAGTCTTTGTACCTGGTATTCAACCTACTAATCATTCAGGGGTTTATAAAGAGCAGCTAATCACCCAAAAGGGTCTCAAGCTGTTGAGGGGGAGCGTGCTGCTCCTCGATGTTCACAGTGATGGAGCAAGCCCAGATAAAGTGTACAATTGTATTTCCTTTATCTAGAGTTTGAATGGCTGTCTTCCTTGAGGTTACTGGTAACAGAGGAAAGATTGTACAAAGAATAAGCATGATAATGAAACAAAATAGGACTACTTTGTTTATATGAGAAGCAAAATATAGCTGGTTATCTAGGACGATTCCCAGTTTCTAATTGCATGTCACAGGTGTGGGTAACTTGCCTAACTATTCTGGCCACCAGGAAGGGGAGCTTCCAAGTTACCTCTACCAAATAGGAGCACCTCAATATTCCCCATTTAGTTAAAGATAGTTTTCCTGTATCCACTTTGCCTGGTCACTAATAGATGTGGTAACATTATTTTTAGTTGTTTCCTCATTTTGTGCTATGGACACAATTATCTGAGTGGTATCCAAAAAGGATATTAGGCTCCGTCCACAAGATCTCACAATTATGGCTGAAGGAGCCATATCTATATTAAATAAAGTAGAACTGTGTAAGGAGCCCAACCAGATGTCCCAATCAGTAGTATATGGGGAAGCCTCATAGGGAGGACGTCATTGATTGGGTTGTATTTCCAAGAAAGGAAGTGAACCACTTTAGGATCTTCCTCATCATCCCAAATTCCTGGAGTCTGTCCATCAAAATGGGATGAGAGACAGTGTCAAAGGCTGCTGAGAGAGGTAAGAGGACCAGGGTGGCCTTTACTTCCTAGTCCAAGATTTCTCTTGGCTCACTGACTACTGCCACTAAGGCAGTCTCAATACTTTAATAAACTCTGAAGCTTGACTCTGTGGAATGTAGCAGTTCATTAACTTCTAGGTAATTGGGGACCTAAAGGTTAACTTTTCCCTCGAAGATTTTTGCCATTAAGGGAAACAAGTAAATAGGTGTATAACTGGATAATACTAAGGGGTCTGCAGTCATGTTTTTTTAAACAATAGTCTAATTAGTGCCTTTTCCCACCTTAAGGGAAAAGTCCAATTCCCTAAAGAAATGTGGCAAGTCTCAGTAAGTACTGGATATATCTTTCCTGCCGCTAATTTCAGAGAAACTGTAGGGCGTCTTAATATCATGTGCATCTAAGCATACGTCAATTCGCACCGATTTGCCTCTGCAAATCATGTGTTGCTTTGTGTATCTTGTCAACAAATGAAGTCAGAGTATGTTTAGATTGGAGCATCCTCTATCCAGCTAATTGAATAATTCATCAGAAGTTCCAATCAAGTATATGCTGCTCTAATATATAGCCGTTTATTAGCAATGCAGTTTCCTCAGCTACACAGAGACCTACTTTTTAGTAATGAGAGTTAGACCGACTATCGCAACCAGTAGTTTTAGTGTGCTCTGTTGCTGTGTAGATATATCTCATACACTCTTTAATTTAATTTGAAAATACATTTCTTGATATGCCAATCTCTTTAAACTTCATGGACAGATCTGTGCCAAATTTAGCAGTTGCTTAGAGCAGTCAGCTAAGCTCCAGCATTGCAATTTTCTTTTAGATCCAAACAAGGGGAAAAGTTAAGGGAGTGAAAAAAGAGGTGTTCTACCACTTACATCCAAAACTGCTGAACAGGTCTATACCAAACTTGACATTAAAGTACACTTTACTCAGAAAGTGATATTAATTGATTTTGCATAAATCCATTCAATTGTTTGAAATACATACCCCCACATGCATCATTGTTGCCGTTTGCGATTCCTTAATTGCGAAAATTAAGGAATCGCAATTAAGTAATCGCAAACGGCAATGCATCAAAAATTTGCAATTTATTTTGTGATTCCTTATTTTTCCTTATTTGCGATTCCCAATTTTGCGAATCACAAATAAGGAATCCCTTTACATTAATTCCTATGGGCCTAGAGGTCCATAGGAATCAATTGGAAGGCATTCTCATTTTGCGATTCGCAATTAAGGAATCGCAAAATGAGAATGCATTTTCAAGGGTGCGGGGGGGGGTGCAAAGGACCCCCCCCCTGCACCCCTGAAATTAAACTTTAAGTACATTTTTCACACACACATGCCCAAAGGGCATGAGTGTGTTTAAAATGAAACTTTCAAAAATGCACTTTTGTGCATTTTTGAACGTTTTTTTAAATTAGCATGAAGTTTAACTTCATGTTAATTTACCACTTCCAAATTGCGATTTTTTGCCTTAAAAAAAATCATGCATTGCATTTAAGAAATCGCAAAATTGCGATTTCTTAAATGCAATCGCAATTTAAGAAATCGCAAATAAATTGCGATTTCTTAAATTGCGAAAAATGCTAAAAAGGTTAATGCATCCCAAATCTATGAATTGTATTCGCAAACGGCCGAATTTTGCGATTCGCACCGTTTGCGAATGCAATTCAGTTTGATGTATGTGGGCAATAATCCTTTAAAAATGTTGCTGAGCAGGCTTTAAACAGTTTAACGTGTATGTAAATCGTGCCCATTTAAATCATACAGGATTCAAGCATCTGATTTGTGCCTTTTCTCCCGTCATGCATTTCTAATCTATGGTTTCAAAATTAAGACTGCAGAAAATGATTACACAGACAATATTTTAAGGGAAGGTAGAGCACACCTTGAACATCAGGCCAACGTGGTTCCACCTTATAAAGGCCTCCCCTATGCCGTAATTAAATAAAATTAATAAGAGTTGTGAGGTACACTGATGATTTTTGGTACTTGTAGTACCCTGACTGTTGAAACAGGCCTTTTTGCAGGGTTATCGCCAAACATTTTGCCTTCCTTCTGTATTTTATCTGACTAATTTGTGTTGGTTTTATGATTCTGGACACTTTCCCACTGCTAATCAGTGCTAAAGTGCTAGTGCTCTCTCTTGAAGACTTAGTAAGTTGGGTCTACACCTGTTTGAAATATTTAATTTACAGTGGCGGCTGGTGACATGTGAAAGTGGTGAGGCGTAAAAGTTGGGTATGACTTTTATATAGCAAGCAACACAAGCAGGTTTAATGGACAAATGTGGGGTCCTGGGTGTGTCACCCTCCCGAGAAAAAATAACAAAAAAGAATGCCAATGGAGTATTTTAAAGCAAATTAATTTCGTGATTACATGTCACTGCTTCCAAACATACACTGCACTTACATTTAGGCGATGTATTTCCTCTTGCCTTGTAAAAAGTTTGACATCTGTGTACCCCAATCACACATTTCCACACAATTCCAGTTTCATCTGGTATACATAAACATTGTTCTGTGTGCACTGGAGAAAGGCCAGCCCACTTCAGACACTTTGCCTTGTCTTCAGCCTCATCACCAGAGCTCTCAATCAAAGCCCCTCATAACCCCCTGGCATGGCTCAAAGTATGCCCAGAATAAAATACAGAAACAACATAACAACATTATAAAATAGCTAGGTTTTGGGAAATGCAAGATTAAGTAAAGCGTGAAATAAGAGAGGAACTAAATCGCTGACATGCACTGCCTCAACGTTTTTACCATTCATGGTTTGTAAATAAATATTAAGTTAGGAGGACCCGTTGTTATGTCATACCTCAGATGAATGTCTACTGTTAGCACTTGTTTCTCGCTTTACGATTGAGACTGATATGGATCATATTTTTTGATGCACTTTTTATTTAGAGCAAACTCGACCCGAAGGTATTGCAGTACTTTACAAGAGCACCAGTTTCATTACACAAGGACACATTCATTTTTGGTAGGCACGGGAGATTAAGTGATTTACCCAGAATCACAGGTTGTTGAGCCAGCGGCGAGACTCGAACATGGTTCCCTAAGGTCCATAAGGTCAAAGTCTGCAGCTCTGGCCATTACACCACATCCTCTCACCAAAGCATTGAAATTGTCTGCAACTCTGTTGACTGACCCAAGTATGACATCACCTGCTGATTTATCAATAACATCGGTTCACTCATGACCTCAAATGAACAATTATCAGCAGAATCGCTGGCTTAGTTCACAACACAAATGAACTCATTCGCGATGACATAACTGATCACATAACCTGCTGTGATGCAGTAACTTTAGCAGAGTAGGAATTGGGAAATGTCTTCCTGAAAGGTTAGCATTTAGCACCTCACTACGAGATAGCGCCATGAAGTTGGTGACAATTTGGTGCTGTGTGACTGGAGTGCACTGGCGCTTTTTACCTGCTGCGACAGTCACATTCCAGGTTGACACTGTGGTGTCATCTCGATTTTAAATCAGACGGCTGCCTTCATTTCGTAGGAGACACAAGCAGGAGAAGGTGGCCATAGTGTTAGTAAAACTCCACCGAAATCAAGTTGAGTCCTGTGAATGTTTAAGGCATGCCAGGCCGTTCAGAAAGGTGCACACGTCGTAGCAGTGCTTCAATGTAAAGAAGATAAAAGGCATTGGGCGCTATGCCATTGGTCAATACCAACAACAGGAGATCAGTTTGTATGAATATCTCTGCTATGGCTATTATTAATTAAACACAACGTGCCTCTGAGGGTCAACAAAATAGTCGTTATTCACTGATTCCATAGATGAGTCTGAAGATGAAAGGCGAAATAAATTACGAACGTATCCGCACCCAGCCCTCAACCCACCGATTTTTCAAAGTATTCTCCAGTGATATGGCCTCCAGCCATTCTTGCGTGTGCAAGCTGCCTGACCGCTTCCAAGCGCCAGGGGTCTGGCTCGCACAACAGCAGTATAAACCAAACCAGTTCAGCACTGCAGGCTGGTCTCAGATCTGCACATTCCCTGGCAGGCAGCTGCTTCCTCGGGGTTTAACGTTATTTGGATGAACTTTGGGGGTAACAATAACAGCAGCTTCGCTAGTAAAGGGGCCGGCGACCTACAGCAATGGACTGGGCGGGGAGGGGGTCACAGTGGGGGAGGTAACATCTTTGCAAAGAAAGCGATTAACAACTAATAAATAGCATGTCAGTAGCCATTGTAGTGCACACTAACCTGAAACATTTCCAGGCGCTTCGTGCAGAAGAAGCAATATTGCTGCACCCCTAACTTAGCACATAAACATAACGAGAACAAAACGTTTTTTTAAACTGGCACGTATACATTTGCTATCTTGGACGCCACTGGGGTTATTTGTGATTGCTCGTAAGGTGTTGCGAGCTCAATTCACAACCCCGGGGTCTACAGCAGCCCTCACCTCAAAGCAGCAGCGGGACAGCCCTGGCCCCGTGCTTCGCTCTTCCGGCTCTGCTTAGACTCCTGTCCCGTGGTATGGGGGCCCTCGCTCCTTCATTATCCTCAGGCCCGGCTCCAGGAATTTTTATTTGGGTGGGCCGAGGGGGCATTTGGGTGGGCCACTGCGGGCTCGATTTGCCACATATATGTCTGGGCAGGCCTGCTTCAGGACCCTCCTTTATCTCTTCTTAGTCTTTCAAGGCCCAGTAAAGCGCACTCTTTTCCAAATCTCTTTCTAGATATACTCACTTTCAAAAAGTGTTTTTTCCATGTAAAGTTACTTTGATGGGAAGAGGAGGTTTTCGAGGTGGGACGATCAGGCAAGTGACACATCTCGGGCTCTCTCTGTGTGAGCCTTCAGGGAGAATCCCTCTTCATTACTACCTCCACCTGACCCCGGACTCTGCAACGCACTCCCTTACAGACTTGATTATCCACTACTCCTCTCCAGTGCACCTTATCTCACAGCTGACCTTGGGCCCCAGCCCCATATCAGGCACCATTGGGCTCCACTTTTATTTTTCCCGGTAAAAACATTAGTAAAATCACCTTCAAACTTAAAACATTGAATATAGCAGTAAATATAATTAGCACGCACTTTAAAGTAAGTTCCACAGTAGCCCTTATGACCTGACTGCTAATTAAATAAACAAAAACATGAAGGCCAAGACAGGGCCGGCATTAGCGCTGATGCAAAAGTCTTTTTTGGCGCCACACCATTAACCTCTTTCTCCGTAAATACTTTTACTACCACCTTCTAACAGTGCCCCATATCCCTTCATGGCCCCCTATTGACCTCCTCCTCGGATTCCCTCACTGCCATACGCCACAAGTGCCCCTCACCTCCCCATAGCCCGTCCTCCTCATGACCTCCTCCTCGGATTCCCTCACTGCCACCCTCCACCAGTGCCCCTCATCTCTCTCAAATCCCTCCCCCAATGACCTCCCTCTCGGATTCCCTCACTGCTACCCTCCACCAGTACCCCTTATCTCTCCATAGCACCCCCTCCTACGCCTTGACCTCCTCCTCGGACTCCCTCACTGCCACCCTCCACTAGTGCCCCTCATCTCTCTGTAGTTTTTACATTTATATATTTTTTCCCATCCACCCCATGACCTCTTCCTCGGATTCCCTCACTGTCACCCTCCAACAGTGCCCCTCATTGCTCCATAGCCCCTCCCCCTATTGACCTCCTCCTTGGATTCCTTCACTGCCACCCTTCAACAGTGCCCCTCATCTTTATGTACCCCCTCTCTCATATGCATTTCATTTGTTGTACAGCGCTACTCATATCAGTGTAGGGTGTCACAGTACTTTACATCACGCACACATTATACAGAGACAATCAATCATACAAGTATGTAAATCAGTCTACAGGGAATGTCACATAAGCCAGTGAGGATTACAAGGTGTATGAATCACATCATCCATACTGGTGGGCAGTATATTTTAAGATGGTTTGGTCTGGGAAACACAACCTTAGGATTTAAAGAGTATTCCAAGGGGGTCAGCTTTACTGATAAAACGGTACTGTACTTTACTGATAAATCTGCCCAAACATAGCAACATTAGAATAATGAAAGACTGAGGAAGATCTAACTATATCACAAAACACAAAAAAAGCGAAGATCTAACTATACTATTCATGTTTGTTTGCATCTCTTTGGTGACAGTTCATTGGTCACTGTCCTATGTCCTATGTTAGGATTGTACCTTCTGAAATGCAAGTAACACAATGATCTCTGTGACAAAGGCAGTAACCCACTGAGCTATCCACATAAAATATAGTTCATCTGCATTCATAAACTACTAACAGACAAATGATTGCTCTCCAGTAGGATCATTAATCACCAGCGTTATCTGGGCATTTTGTATTGTCTTATTGTTTTTCCAGTACCGGCCATGATATTGATAAAAACTATTTAAATGAAGCACACACGAAGTATGTGTCCTGCTGGGCCTGTGCAGAATTAAAAAAAAAAAAATAGTCACACATTCTCTTACCTACTACTCCATTAGTCAAACTACTTTGTGTCACAGCCTCATGTGATATACAGCTGCAGGGGTCAGGAAGGGTGAATAGGAATAAACAAACTTCTTTTCTCCTGAGCTGCATAGAAAAAGAAATATCCACGCAGCAGAACAGTGGGCAAAGATTATTGTTGTCAAAGAAAAAAGTTGCCTTTCTCCAGTGGAGATGAAGGGGTGAAAAAATAAACAAAGCCTCCTTAACATGTAAATGGTCTTTTAAAGACCTGTGAAGTACTCGGGTGGGGCTGCGATAATCTCAAAAACTGTCTGTGTGTGTGCGCGCCCCAGGAAGCTGTCTCAGCCCGATGGCACACACACACACACACACAGACAGCCTTTGAGCCCAATTGCTTTGCGCGCCTGCCTTCAAGCCCTCACTGCGAGGGCCAAGGCTCCAATTTGGGTGGGCCAGGCTCTTGTTTGGGTGGGCCTGGCCCACCCGCTAGAACCGGGCCTGATTATCCTTCACTCGTGACATGAGGTGCTGTCTTCCTCAGGATAAATCCTACCCGCTCCCCCCCCCCCCACCTCGCATAGGAATCGTCACCACTGCAGGCAAAGCTAAATAAAGATATTACCAAACAGTGTGACACGAAGCAAAGCCTGATAGCTAATCGAATTAAACAAGCCTTGGATGCAGTCAAGGCTCGCAATGGTCGCGGAAGTGTGTGGGGGGGGTCGGGCGAGGGGGAGTCACGGGGGGGGTTTGCGAGGGCCGTGGTGTACAAATAAAGTAAAAAAATTGCTTAAACTTACCTGAACGGGCGGATCCTCTACTGTTTGCTCCTCCTGGGACGGGGTCCGGTGCGTTGGCGCCTTCTCAACGTCTTCTCTGTGAGTGGCTTGCAACAACCCTTCTCGCTCTCAGCCAATCCGGAGACGCTGTCCAGCAGCCCCACTGCACCAGGATTGGCTGAGGGCAGGGATACTGCTTGCCCATTAGAAGACCAGGGGCTGCGCATGAAGCAACCCTCGGTCTCTTAAACAAAAGGCTACTGCGCATGTTTGAGATGAACATAAAAATGATCTGCCCCAAAACCTACATGCGCGCACATTTGCGCTGTCACTCAACGGCGGAGAGTGCTGCCGCAGCCCCACCCCCTTCAGCATCACACTGGGGGTGGATCTGCGGCAGCACTCTCAGCCGATGAGTGACAGCACAATAAACAGCGTCCGTGTTCTACTTCTGATGCTAATTCCAATCAGGAGTCCTGATTGCTGCAATTAGCATCAGAAGTAGAACAATTAGTGGGGCAACGCCCCAACGCCCCAATGGACGCACCGCCACTGTTAATTTACCTGTAAGTCCCTTCTACAAGGGTATCCTATATATCCAGGACCTGTAAATTAAACGATACTACTGGGCCTGAAGCACTGCTTGTGCAATCCACAGAAGTAGCCTTTTAAACCTGTCTCAGGCCACTGCAAGGACTGCCTGCGCAATTTACTATCGCAGTGAGATGGCATTTAATGTGTTTGCCATATCTGAAACTCCCCTTTTACTAGATATAGTTCACCCTTAAGGTAGGCCCTAGGTAGCCCATGGGCAGGGCTCTGTGTAGCTAAAAGGTAGGACATGTGCCTTAGTTTTGTGGCATGTCCTGCAGTGAGGCTGCCCTTTCATTGGTTTACATTGGGAATTCTCTCACATGTGCTTCATGGGTAATTTCCGCTATGAAATGGGTAGCGTGGCCACGTTTGGTATATTTGGAATAGTAGTAATAAATCCTGCAATTTTAGAAATATCACTTTTAGAAGTTGGCATTCCTGTGTTCTTATGACTCTTTGTCCCCTCCCTGGTTGTGTATTCACCGTCTGGTGTAGACTGACAGGAGAAGGGGATGTGCATTCACTCTAGATAGTCAAAAGGGGATTTGAGGTGTGTCCTTCCTTACCTGGTGACTCCGCACTGGACTGAATAGACCTTGGCCGCATTTAGAACGGTGGAAGGTGTTTCCCTTGCACCTGACTTGGCCTGGTCTGCATTTAGAGTGATGGGAGGAGTTGCACCTGCATCTGAATAGGGCTGCGCCTGACTTTCACAATTCTGTTTCTGCCCCCTGTAGTGTGTCTGGAGCCAGGGCTTGGAATAGAATGGGGGTGCTGTGCACTTCTGAAAGTTGGTTGAAGTGTCCCCAGAACAAAGACTTTTGGACTATAAGTACAGGAGCTGTGACCCCATGTTTCTAGACACAGTGTGGAACTTGCAACCAGACGCTGCTGGCTCTACATGCTGAACATTGCCAGGAGGTATCTGCCAGGTTGCCAGAAGGAACCTCCATGGGACTTTGCTGTATTATGCTGACCTGCTATGAGGGAACCTGTGTGCTGGACTACTGCCTGCAGTCCTGCTTTGGTGACCCCCCCCGGTGTTCTTCAAGGAGTGCTATTAATGCTTTGTCCTTGCCAGCTTAGTGCCTGGAAAGCACTTGATTCCTGTGGCCACTTAGTGCTGAACCTAAGTATGTGTTGCGCTTACGACTGTTGGAGACAGTGTGCGTGTGTTCTCCAGCTCAGGTGCATCTGCGCTTGTGAGTACTTCCTTTGTGGCACCGAGAGCATGGAGAATTCCCTTCACTGCACATTTTTAGGCGGAGTTCTTTTTGGTGCAGACAGCACTCCGATTTCAGCAGCATTCATGTCGCAAGCTGAAAAGCAGGAAAACCACCCACTCTTTGTGCCCAAGGTGCTGCTGTGCCAGGAACAGCCCCATGAGGAACGCTGTGCCTGGTCGAAGGGGGCGCGTGGTGGGTGCTCCATGACCACAACTAGAGGCCATAGGCTACATTTCCCCATACACACCCTCCTTGGCAAAGGGGGCTGCGACCTACACACATGTGAGGGATGGGTGCTCTCCTGCAGCATCACCTGGATGCCAGGAGCAATGACACTGTACTTCAGGGATCCCCTTGATAGGGCCCGCTTCTCCATTTGAGAGGAGGCGACCAGTGTGGACTTGTGTTCACGGACTAGGAGGGACAAGCGTGGTACTATACCTGGTTCCCAAGAGCTCCTAATGAGCAGAGACATTCCCTGATGAAGCCAAATTTTGTTTGGGAGTGCACAGCGGCCCAGCTCTTCCTTAGTGATTGGCTAGGAAGGTGCTGGCCCTGAGGAGAAGAACTGTTGGAAGTTCTATTACCCCGCGTAGCATTTGGAACAAAACGCTGCTTTGGGATCGGCAGCTGCGTCGCACAGTCGAGGGCTACTTCCGGAGCTAGACACCTTCCTTTGGGAGCACTGTAGTTGGCCACATGGATGTGGCAAGACCTCAACGGAGGCCCCCACTTCCCTTGTAAACGACTCAAGGAATTACCATACCTCAGGCAGTAGGTGTGCAGGTGTGCCTGCAACATACGTGCTGTGCAAAATTACTGGAAAATACGTAATAGGAGCCCAGGAGGGTTGGGCCCTTGGGCCCTAACCCTTATGGCGACTCCTATGTTTGCATCCACTTCACTGATGTAATGCTGCATAGTGTAGGGATGATTCATGTTCATGTTCCCTTACATGCTGCATTTCATGTTTCCAGGTATAGGTTATTTTATACCTTATCATGAAAGGACAATGAGTATTATTTCAGAGTATACATTATATGCGCAGTGACTGTGTTATTTTTTATAATGGGTGCAACCTACAAGTATTTACTGGATTGCACTAACTTGTAATGTTATGAGAATTGCCTGGTTTGCAAGGTGATTTATATGACCTACGGGGTGTCCTGACAAGTGTCTAGTAGCACAGTGATTGATGTGATTATGGTTTAATGTGTTTTATGTACAATACAAAGGATATTTTCATATAACCTTGTGTGGAGCCTCTTTTTGTGGTGTGCCTAGTGTGTCACTGGTTTGTGTGTTGCGTAAACACTTTACACATTGCCTCTGGGATAAGCCTGACTGCTCTGCCAAGCCACCAAGAGGGTGAGCATGTGTTAGTTTGGGTTTGTAACTCCCTTACCCTAACTTGACTGGTGAGTTTTACTTGACTTAGGTGTCTACCCTAGCCAACCAGAATCCCCATTTCTAACACTGACATAAAATGGCAGTCAGGGTCAGGGGCACGGAGACAGGCAACATAGATCCTAGCCACCATTTTAGGTGTTAGGGTACCTTGAATCACGAAAAGGGTTTGCAAACAGGGAATTCTTCATGTCCAAGAAGAGTACCACAAACTCAGAACAATCTTCACCAATCCATGCATCTAAATTTGGGGATTCACAGTCATGGATTTGAAACCGCAATACCTCGGAGGGAGAAGCATGGGTCAGAGAATCTTGCGCTGGGTTTGAAATCCCAAATCAGCATATGCGATTCCAAATCAAAAATAAACAAATCAATCAAAGCCTAGAGATAATGGACCAACCCCTATGTTTTGCAGGGGTTGGTGAAATGCAGGGGACCCTACAGTCAACACCTGCTGCACATGGTCGAAGGTTGTGCCCAGTGGTCGCTGGCTGCCCATTGCAGGTTCAGAGTGATGCCTGGCCAAAGACCACATCTTGCAGCCAACCGCTGCTGTGTATGCACAAAGGCTGTGTACAGAAGGGGTTGGCAGCCACTGGTGGATTGAGCTCAGGGCTTGGCGGCAGGCAAATGCAGTGGCCTTTGGAAATTTAGGAACATCATTACCAAACATGAAGGTTACAGAAAAAGCCAAAAACAGAGTTATGGCTCTGTCTTGAAAGTCCTAAAACCACTGAAATTTGACAGTTATGTTTAGCAAAGAAGACAGCATCTGCCATACCTTATGCTTACTGCAATGCTCAAAAACGCAAATTTTCCAACAGAAACAAACAAGCATTTGCAATGTAATAGGTCTCGTATTTACGAGAGCTTGAGATTTGGGCATTGTAAATGACAATACCTTTTATTTATGTGTTGTTTTTAAAACAGATAAGTGAAAGGCATTATCATTTATAGTGTCAATAGCTTAAACTCTTGCAAATGCAAGACCTATTGCAGTGCAAATGCGTTTGGTGCCCGTGCTAAGCAAAAGCTAAAACAGCATTAGGAGAGAGCGTGTCCTCCCTGCTTTTGCAGGCTCTAATCAAAGCTTACAGAGTAACAGCACATGTAACAGGGGGTGTCGCCATGAGAGGTTACAAAATGAGACAAGGCGGTACGAAGGAGGACTACTAAGCCTATTGACCAATGAACAGCCACAGTTTACAGTGGACAATGACACAAGCCAATGAAAAGTATGGGCGTAGAGTGGGAGAGCTTCAAGTCCCTAGCTGAATACAGCATGCCTGGCAGAGCGGAGCATGCGCTGCCCAGGTTCGACCAAACAAAGGAGCTACATCAGGAGAATATCATGATTAGTGTGTGTTGTGTTTTTTGCTAAATTTAACTATTGAATTTCAGTGTTTTGCACATTTGAGCCAGAACCATAACTCAGTTTCAACTATGATTGTTTCAGTGAATATATACTGAATTAAAGTCACCAGATTCCTGAGCCCAAATACGTTTCCAGAATTGTTATTGGTACTATTAAGACGAACAACTTATGCCCATCCTCTTTCTGTCATAGGGACTGGTGATTGCATGATAACAACAGTAGTTGGATGATTCTGGAACTTTACTTTTAGGCCATGATTACGAGATCCCACCACTCTATTGGCAAATGTTCCTATGAATATTGGGATTTTGAGTAATACTTGTGCTGCAGTTGCAGCAATGGGTTGTCTGTAGGAAAGCGAACACCCCAGTATGTGTAATGATAGAGCAGCATTCCACAAAGTTTCACATCTCTAAAAGGGATATCAGGGTCCTCATGCAGAAATAATATTGTAAAAGTACAATAATAGTGCTCTCTTTGCAATTTGCAAACATGGTAGTTTTACGACGTATGAACAGAGACATGGTGTTCACTTAACTATGCAAATACTAGTCACAAATCACTATTTAAGAAATCAGTACAAATCGCTATTTAGAAAAGTCGCACACTGGGCAATGACGATATTGCAGCACCTTTGTGGACTGAAAGAAAAGAGGAAAAGAAGCCGGAAAGTGCTGTGTATTAATAATCCACACCCATCTTCCACTATAATAGCTTAAGGAGAGCCCAGCAAGAGCAAAACGAATTTTACAGAGGTAGAATTAAATATTTTTGAAGTCAAAGTCAGCAAAATAGTTTTTGGGGTAAAAGGTGCAACAGAGTACGAACATTATTGCTCCAGGATATAGTCAACAGCTGTTGCCTTGAGTATGACACACCACAAGGTTGAGGAATTCCACAAAAGCTTGCCCGACCTCAAACGCTTCACCAAATAAAGATGTTCTCAGCAATGTGAGTAAAGTCAGTGAAGCTGGAAGGCTCTCTAACACCTACATGGATGGTAAAGGAGGAATCCCTGATTCTAGAGACAGTACTTGGTCTGCTTGGCATCAGCACATCTATCTCTGAACTAGGGGTGGGGAGAACTCATGGAGTAATACTCCGTGCAATTCCATAGAGTTACCTAAAAAGTATGCGAGATTCTGGGCAGAAAGTATGCCGCTCGGGCTGCAATTTCGCACCTGTAGCACGAGCAGTGCTGCAAAAATCAGTGCAACTGGCACCATGCATTGCGTAAGAGTGCATGGGCATTCAAGGTGATGTTGCACTCGCTAAAGTGGAAAATCTACTTGAGCTGCAGCAATTCTACTCAAGAGGCAGCGCTCTGACCAAGACCGCTCATGACCGCCTGCATTAGAAAATTGCCCTGAGGACACTAAATCATCCTGTCACTCACTGGCTTGCATTTTCTGAAGCCTCGCAGGAGAAAAATATGCCACACAGTAATTGGTGGAATTTGGCCTGAACTCGGCATTAAAAAGTAACACAAAGTAACCAAAATTCCACAAATTCTTCGGGCGAAATGAAACATTCCCCCCACCCCTACACTAAATTTGTTGAGGGTATAGCGGTTTTGAGAGATGAGTATGCAACCAATGTTAATATCAGTGTCATAGCATTGGACAGACAGGCATCCACATATATATTAGGTATATTGAACACTATGGGGCTTATTACGATGTCGGTCGGCGTTGCGTCCGACTGACAACCTCTTGGTCTCGGGACCGACTGACCTCCAGTCGCCGGTTCCGACTACCTGATTATGATGCGACCGAACACTGTTCTGTCGGATACTTACATTTCTCTATTGGAGCCTGTGTTACGACCATAAAACGGCCGTAGTACAGGCTCGCATAAAGAAATGGGGGTGTGTGTAAAAACTGACACCCTGTGGCAGGCACCCCTTGGTGCCTGCCACACTGTGCGTGGATTTACAGGGTGGCAACCGAGGTACCCCCTTGGCCAACAACCGTAGCCCACGGAGGCAAGGGGGCCTTGCTAGAGGTCAAGGCCCCCAAAGTCGCTTTCTGACAGCCTTTCCGTGTCGGAAAGGCTGGCACAGAAAGGCTGTGGAAAACTGACATCATAATCCCGATGGCGGAAACGCCATCCATAGAGGATTACAGTGCGGTTCCAACAGGCCGGAAGACTCCGAGAGCCGGTTGGAACCACTTCGGAATGACCGACCGGTTCAGCTCCAACCGCCGACATCATAATTCGGCGGTAGGACTGTAAACCGACTGTGTCGGTCCGAAAGCCTCTGACCATGGTCTGAAAAGCTTCCGACTAGTGGTGGGAGGTTTTCCACCGACATCGTAATCAGCTCCATAGTGTCTATGACTCCACATAATGTTCAAATTATGTGAGACTTACATATTGCAATATCTGAAATGCATTCTGGTGCATGTAGTTCAACATAAATGTAAATCAACAGAACACTGAATCTATCTACATAGCATGAATGCCTCTGTCAAACGGCTCACAACTTGCTATGTGCACATCCCTACAGCCATCGACAGGGAGTCATCTGGTGTAATACCTGTGCTGACATCCAGTTGCTGAACAACCAGTATGCACTGCCCGGGGTACAGCAAAGACAAGAGAGTTACTTGAGGCCAAGCTAACATTATAGAAAACGATCATGGCATTGTCAATGTATTCATATTGCTAATGTTGGCTATGTTTATTTTCTCATTCGTCGCGCATTTACATTTTTTGACGAATCTGGTATTTCTGTTTACAACTTCTGCTTCACACATCTAATTTGATTGCTTTTCATGTGTTCTCATCATCTCATTTGTACAGCACTTCCACTAGAAATTAGGCATACCCTGCAAATATCATATATATTCGTCATTGATAACTTGTGCTTTACTTGCCTCCTAAATAATTTTGTGTGATTTAATTTCTCCAGGTACATCCCTCTATGCCTTCATCACCATCATGCACATGTTCCATCTTAGGATTCTCATCTTTTCCCTCCTCGTCCTCCACCCACGCAGTTCTATGTTGTGCAACATTCTATAGTGCAAATGATTCACAAGCATATTTTTACTTGAAATGCTTCATCTAAATTTTAAATAAAGTTGTCATAAAGTCTAATTTGGTTTCAGCCAATAAGGCACTGTTATTTAGTCTTGAACTATCATTATCGCGGTACAGAAAATAATGTATTATAAGAGCTGAGAAGGAGAGAAATGTTATTACAAAAATTACAGAAATTACATTCATATATAATGATCATCATATAGATGTGGCTTTACAAAGTTTTTGATTGAGGAATTGAGTGAGTCAATGTCTTGACCCTTTTAGCAATCAATGCAAAACATTATCACCAGTACTTCATGGGTAATAGCAAGGCCTCAGTCTTGTAAAGGATTGAGGGCGGGGCTCATACAGATGTGGGTAGCAAGGTCTCAAAGTTCAAATTAGATGTGCAGTTGAGTAAAACTAAAAGATGAGGAATCTTGCATTTTCCTAAAGTTAGCACAAAAACTGGGAAAACATTTCTGTCATTCTCAGTATTTAAGAGGTAGCACTGAGAGGGCATAGATCACAAAACAGTTTTGGCTGGCGCTATTACATGTCTTTAGTGGTAAGCAGGGAAATGCGAGCTGCGAACAGATTTTGGCACCATAGTGTGAAAGCAGATATCTGGAGGAGGAAAAGTGTGAAAGAATATTTGTGCACTTTTTAATAGACTAAAGATGTGGTAACACAGGATCATATTACAATAACACACATCACACTTATATCAAAACAGCAAAACAATACAAGACAATAAAGAAAAATAGCAGACAGCACAAGACAATACAGTACATACACATAACCCAACAAATGATCAACATGACAACAACATGATGACCACAAAAACAACCCATTACACCAATTTAAAACAGCATACAAACATAACACATACACTGAGCAACACAACAACCCCCCAAAAAAAGCAACACAAAGCACAAATTTGCAGTTGCCTAGCATTTTTGTATTCAGTTATTGTAGTTTGGTGTTCTTGAGAGCTATTTTCAGGTTGTCCTTTGTTGTGTTGTTATGTTTCTTTGTTTACAATACAGTGTTGCTTCGTATTGAGCTCTGTAGATATTTTGACAAAAACATCTATTTTTCCAGACAAATGTAGCACATTCCTTTAAAGTTCCAGTAAAAAACGCCATTGGCTAAAATGGTAAAATATTACAACTTTAGCTATTCAACCATTTAAGACAGTAGTCAATTCAAATCTGTGGCAGACAATATGAATTAGTATTTCAAGTGCTCGCTTAGGTGATTCGGCCACTTAGCTGCCTGTTAGCCTGCCAATCAAGGTTATGAAAAGGAATGTATCTATAGAAAGAAAATGCGAGCTCTGATTGTATCCGCTTCAATTCTACAAATGATTCTAGCATTACACATGGCCTTTTCCACAGCATGACTTCGTACTTATGTTTGGGTTCTCTGAAGATAATAGCCTTATGCGCTCTTCTTTGCTGTCATATTTCAAATCCACAAATATCTACTAAGCAGCTGGAATTTTCTTCCTCAACTGTTGTCTGCAAAGAGGGGAAAATAATAAGGTAAACGTGGACCGTGTGATTCAACAGCCTATTTCCTCTTTTTGGCTTGCTTTTGTTAGCCCAAGCGCCACCATTTTGGATGCGGCAAATAATGATTATGACATTAGAAGGGCTTTGACAATTACATCCTTTCTTCAGCTGCCAAAGAAGTGATCTGGCTTCACTTGCGTGTTCTCGTACAAACGCGATTCATGCTAAACTTTACAGCCCTCTGAATCGTTGCTATAGCGACGAAAAGCTGTTGGAAAGGCGTACAAGATAATTGTAATTTCATCGGGTCAGAAAATAAACACCGAGGTCACAGACTAGGGTGTTTGTCTTGCGCATGATTTCATTATTGCAGTGCACCCGTTTCCTGAAAAAGCATATTGCTTCTGCAGATATAAGTCTTACTGTTAAAGTACCTTCTATGTTCTAAGAGGAGGGTTACCCGGGTGTAACAAAAAATCACCGGGAATTTTAATTTGATGTCGTAATATGTTTGACATTCAAGTGCTTTTTCAGGATTTGCCACATTTCCTAGAGAAAATTTCTAGCCATCTGTTCATGTTTTAAAACACTCCAAAGGACCAGACATGATTTTTATGTAGAGGTGTATATGAAGTCGTTTGTATTGAATATTAACATGGCCTTTCTGCATTTGATTACTTTAATTATTAGTCAGTGGCAGTTGAGGCACCTGTAGAACACATTTTAAATTATTGTATTCTTACGTTTACTGTGGCCGCGGCCGGAATTCTGCGCCTGCGCGGCACATTCCGATCAGGGGATGTGGTCATGACGGCTCCGGCCGTCATCAGCACACGCCCACCATAACTCATGACGGCCGGGAGCCGTCATCAGCACCGAACGGGTTAAAGTATGTACTGATAAGTGCAAAATATGGCTCTAGTGAATACAAAATAAAATGATCAGCATGAACATTAAAATACCGACGGTGAAGGTATAAAGCCGGCCAGGTGGCCACCCTAAATATAGGCATGTATACTTTTTATTTTTGTGGAGTTTTATACAGCACGAACTAGATCCTGAGCTATCAAAGCACTTTACATGAGCATTAGTTACGTTACAGAATGACACATTCATTTTTGTTAGGCACGGGGAGATTAAATGATTTGCCTAGAATCACAGAATGTTGAGCATCCCTGCCGAGACTCGAATCGGTTCCCCAGTTCGGCGGTCGACCGCCCTAGCTGTTAGGCCACATTCTCTACCCTACATATATGTCTACAGTCCTGCAAGCAAGTACTTCATACTTACCTGGGTCTGTTGGATCTAGGTTTCATCTCGTGGTCACAGGTTGAAAAAGGGCGGTCCACTCAGTGCTTCATCCTTCTAATGTCGACAAAAAGAGTACTATTTTGTTGCATAATAATAATAAACATCTCCTATTTATCGCCAAGCTTCACCAAAGAGTGAACATGGGCCTCACAAATATCCGTTATTATGTAGATGCACTTCTTTCTCCTTCCACGGTTATATCAAATTAAATAAGAAAGAGAAGGAGCTTTTGAGGAGGACTCAAGACCTTCCCCTAATAAAACAACGCCTGATCCCTGCTCTGCTCTATGCAGATGACGCTGTCATCCTAGCCCGCACTCCACGTGAGCTACAAAAGGCATTGACCAGGTATGCGGACTTCATGGGCACCCTTGACCTCCACATCAACATTAAGAAGACCTTTGTAATGGTGGCAGGCAAAGGGAAAAAAGGCCTTAGAGACATATCCCTCAATAACCAAAAGCTCGAACTGACGGCCCAGTATCCCTATCTGGGCATCACAGTAGATGAAAAACTAAATTGGAAAGCGGCAGTCGAGTCAAGGAAACATTTCTTTAAGAGGGCAATAGCAGCTCTGATGTCTTTTTCACAAAAATTGGGCAAACAGTCCCCTGTGGAACTACTAGAAATTTATAATGCAAAATGCCAGACAGTAGCTCTGTATGGTGCTGGGGTCTGGGGGCATGTGGACGTCAGTGCTCTACAAGTGGCAGAAAACTCCTTTTTAAGATTTCTTCTGGTGGCACCAAGGCGAATCTCCACTTATGCATCCCACATTGAACTAGGCATACCGCACATTAAGGACCTGGCAAAAATTCAACCTTTGCTATTGTGGCGGTGTATATGGACCTTAGATAAAAACACGCTAACCAAAGGGATTTTGGCAGATTCAATGGCACTAGAACTTTCGGGAAAAATAAAATGGCTCACCTACATCAGAAATTTTCTTACTGACTTAGGCCTGGAGGCATACTATATCACACCAGAAAAGATTTGTGAGATATCCAAGAAGAAGTTGAAAGAAATGGCTTTGACCCACCTTGATGGATTAAGACTCACAAGCGAAATAGGGAAACCTTCTGTCCAACATGCAATCACGGTCCATCTTGTCCCCACAATTCAGCCCTACCTAACGCTTGAAATTGGCATTTTTGATAGTTTTTTACTAACCAGATTCAGACTAAACCTTTTTCACTGGTTAGTAGCCTTTCCCATCAGAAACTCATGGGAACAAACGTTAGGACTTTGTCCATGCGATGATACATCTGCACAGACCACCATACATACAGTATTGTTCTGTAAGTTCTATCATGTCCATCGCAAAATATGGTTGGTACCATTGCTGAAATCGTGGAACTTAAGACAGTGTCGCCCTGCCATGTTGCGCGTTCAATTTTTGGATTCTGAAGCTACTTGTTACCACATGGTTAACTTCTTAAAATGTATTTTTAAACAGAGAAATAATCTTTGAGAAAACTGCTCATAATACAATGAAACGTATTCAATGTAAAGAAAACTGAATCATCTTCTAAGTGCTTTTTTCTCTAAAATTTTAAACTGCAAACTTTTATTGTAATACTATTTTCTCTTTGTATTTTATGACATAATGTGTACAAAATGCTTTTATGGATTTCTATTATGAAATACCGAATAAAGGAATTTACATACAAAAAAGAAAGATGTTCCTTTTGGGATTACCATAGACATGGAGGTTGATTTAACAAATTGCCTGGGGAAGCGGACATGAAATCCCTTGCCTTTTAGCCACAGATGACTTCTGAGGAGGTGAAATCACGTGACTGCTAACTTAATTAACATCACATGAAGTGATGGTATGTGGACTTTAACAGTGAGTAACACAAGACGTGACATTGCAGGATCTAGTAACACCTCACCAAGTGACATCATCGCTGTGGCTTTCCCACACACTTCCTTTCGGTCACCTCTGAACTTCCTGCTACTGAGAGCAGGTCTGTAGACAGACTGGCCTATGCAAGCTGCAGCACAGAGAGCATGGGCAGAGCTAGAGAAGGTTCCTGTAGAACATAGCTGTAGGTGCTGCATTGCTTGAGCACCAGCTTGTAGACAAACTGCACTTCCTTCACAGATGAGATATCTGTCACTCCACTATTGCTGTTCCATCTTAGAAAGAGGGTTTGGCATGTGACTGTGCCGCCACTGTGGGCTTCTCCCTGTGCTCCCTTTTGCTATTATCTATCAGGATGTGCTCATCCTCTTACTCCACTCAAACATCCACCCCTGTAACTGTCCCTTCACTCTCCCCTACAGTGATCAGCATATTCCCATCCCTTTCACCTTAGGTGCTCTGGTCCTGCTGCTGTAACCCTGTGCTCTGTCACCATGCGTCTATCCCTTGCTACTGTCACCATGTGCTCATGCCTATAGTTCCTCCAGCTACACTCTGCTATTTTATAACTGTTCCACTGCTCCTTCCAGCTTCTGTCAATGTGTAGCCACACCTCTACTCGTTTCTGCTGCTCTCTGTCACAACTGCTCTCATCTTGCTTATTTTGCCTGTTTCTGACACCCTGTGTTCATTCTTATAATCATCATTTGCTACTTTCAGCCTGTGCCCATCCCTGTACTTCCTTCTGATGATGGCACCAAGTGTCCACTCTCTCTTCTTTTCACCGTGTTCTCATCCCACTAGTCCATATCCTTTCTTCTCTTACCACAACTGAGGTAAGTAAACTGCCTTTGCCATTACGATGTAACTTACCCGTATTTACCTAATCTAATGTCCCCCTGCAGGGTGTGCCATTGTCGCCCCCACCCCCCTCCCGAGACCTATGGGGTGTGGATATTTTAACTTTCAAGTGAGAAATCTTTCATTTGTTTTAAGATTGTTTACTTCTTAGTGTTAAGTTTTAAATTTTTCTCCAAGTCCTGTTGTGTGACTGCATCACCTTTGGCCCGTGTTTCAGGCCCATTAATCGCTAACCACGAGTGATGCCATATCAGTCGTCTTTTGTCATAGTGCATGTTCACTCGCTTGTCTGACCCCAGACCAGCGGTTTCCTGCACTAAACGTACTTCATCAATTGAGCAGTCATCTCCTACCATAGTGCATGTCCACACGCTGACCTGATCCCAGAGCAGCGTTTTTCTGCACTTAACGTATATGAAGAACACTATGGTGACACTATTGGACAAGTTTTAAGCATACCGATACAGAGATCTGTTTCTTGCAGAAACCCCTTAGACAGATCGCACTAACTATGTGTTTGTCTTATGTATGTATGTCTTTTCTATTTTTCAGACTATACAGGTTCCTATAATTTTGAGGTAAATCCCACTACTTGTTGGTTTGTTTTTTGCACCTATTTTTCATCTAAGGCAAGGGTGGGCCTTAGCTTGCCCATACCGCCTAGGTACACATCCATACGGTCCTGAAGAAAGCCCTGTAAATTATACACATTTGGGCAGAAACATGTCGACCTCACTTTAAGTGGAAATATCCAATATTATTTTTGGTAGATTTCAAAAACACATATGATTTTATCTTGTCAAGCTGACCACTGAATAAAGTTTTTCCTATGGTACAGCTCCTTGACAATTTTAATCACCATTTTAATCACCATTTTTCACACCACCGTCACAAAACCAGCTCCGCAGTAATCTGGCGTTGTAGCACATCAGGGTGGCACTCTGCTTCTCCTGGTGGGCCCGATGATGAAGCATGTCACCACCCAGGGTGGTGAGTGAGGGCTTCTTATAAAATCCCTAATGATTTCCAAGTGTGAATAAATTAGGCGGTTTCCTTCATTCTCTGTTCTAGTGCTTACATTTAGCTTGACACTCTTTTGTTGCTTAATATATATAGACCCCGGGGACTGAGAGTGTCCCTGTGTTTCCCTCTCTCTCCAATTGTTATTACTGATTGAGCAGCGTACAGCTGTGAGAGTATATTTTTCTTAGTTTTTAGTGAAGGGACAAACCTTCTCCCCCCTTTTTCTTCTTCTAAGAATGGCAAACTTTGGTCTCACCTACTCCGATGCAGAGGTGGACGCACTACTTGCTGATCCCAATCTTTTTGCGGACCCAGCTATTTCACAAGCTATCTCCCACACCTCAGAATGGGAGAAGCTGACTGAACAGAAACGTGACCGAATAATAACTATCTTACATGGGACAATACTAAAACAATACCTTACAACCAACACCGCACCCAAAGGGCTGCTTGTAACCAATGCCCCACGTATCTTCCTTAATGACGCCACATTTCGAAAAGAATGGGCAATGATAGCCTGGCACTGCACTCGAGACTGGTTGGTTTTAATCATCAAAACAGCTTTACGCTTATCCGAAACTTTAATGGTTGAAATCCAAAAAACAGAATCCCATTTTAAAACAACCATAACCGGCTATAAAAAGAAATTGGACGAAATTAACAAAGAACTTAACGAATACAAGGATTCACTAATGCAATCCAAAGATACAATGTTTCAAAAAGACTTGAAGAAATTTGAGTTTGAGAAAGTATACCCTTACTCACACCCTGACTACACTGCATCACGCAGGGAGTCTAATAAATCAGACGACTCGGAGAGTAACTCCTCCAACAGCAGTACATCCAGCAATTACAGCCAAAAGAAAGGACGACGAGGTGGTAGAGGCAGGTCAAATTACCAGAACCAACAACCCAGATGGCCATCATATGGGACACCAAATAATCGCCAACCTCCCCCTGTTTTCTTTCAACCACCACCACCTTACCCTTTCATGGGTTGGAACCCATACATGCAGCCCCACTTTCCCCAAAACCAACACAGGATGCCTTTTTTAGAGAGGGGCGGGAGGGGAAGAGGCAGGAGACGAGGCAACAACCAAATATCATGGGAAACAGAGGGCCCAGTGGGGAATCATACCCGCAGCAAAACACCGACACCGGGCACAAGTGCCCAGGGAGTTTAATAACAAACATTTCCAACAAACAATTAAACCCTACAGAAACAAAGGTCTTAGAGAGAGGACTTGGATTTGTGCCTACTGCCAGACCAGACAAATTCAAACTCCACTGTGAGTTATCTGAATTCTTCAGAAAGTTGAAACTAAAAGCATTTTTTGAGTCTAAAGAGGACTCCACATTGAATCCTCATATGTTCGATACCAATCTAAGGTTGAAGTCAACCTTTGTGCCACCTCCACACACTATTCCAGCAGAAATAACAGCATTTGAACAGGCGGTATTCAATGACATTGAATCCTTACCAGCACCCACGCCGTTCAAAAACTTCTCAGCCTTAGAATACCAGGCTCTGGAAGGCCTAAAAAACGACAAAGGAATCACAATCAAGCCTGCTAACAAGGGCGGTGGCATCGTGATTCAAAACACTTTGGATTATGAGAAAGTGTGTCTCAAACTCCTCAATAACAGAACCAACTATACCCCCCTCGCTACAGATCCTACTCCAGAACTCAAAGCACGAATTCACGACCTAGTCAAGGAAGCTGAGGAGAATGAACAGATTTCCAGACATGAGGCGGCATTTTTTATGGCAGGTGGAGCCACCACACCTTACTTTTACACGCTACCAAAGACTCATAAGAACATAACCCCACCCCCAGGCAGACCAATTGTGTCGGGGATTGGTTCGCTCCTAGAACCCCTCTCCACATTCTGTGACTATTACCTGAAACCTTTGATACAAAACACCCCCACGTATCTCAAGGATACCAAAGATCATCTGCAAATTACTGGAACAGGTAACTTTTGAGGAAGACTCCATTATCTTGGTTACTCTTGATATTGAGAGTTTATATAAGAGCATTCCGCAGGACGACATTCTCAGGGTCGTTAAGGTTGCCCTGGATTCAATCATGTGGGAATACAATACACCAAAAGAATTTATACTACAATGTGCAAAAATAGCCTTGAAAGAAAACTACTTTGAATTCCAAGGCAAACTATATCTCCAGAGTACTGGAACGTCTATGGGGAGCACATTTGCTCCTAGCATAGCAGGACTATATGTCCATGATTTTGAGGCCAAGTACATTCTACCCCTAACCAATCCCTTTACCTCCTCCATAGTACTATGGAGGAGGTACATTGATGACATCTTCCTCATCTGGAAAGGTGATGACACTACTTTGGAACAGTTCTTGATCTGGGTAAATACCTGAGACCCGTATCTCAAATTTACCCACTGTACCAGCAAAGAATCAGTGGTATTCCTAGATGTAGTTGTCACAGTGAGTGGCACGGTCTTAACCACAAAGACACACTACAAACCCACGGCCAAGAACAATCTACTTGAGTTCTCCAGTTTCCACCCAAGACCGCTCCGAGAGAACCTACCCTATGGTCAATACCTCCGACTACGTAGGAACTGTAGTAACATCAAAGACTACAAAACTCAAGCCACCGACCTTACCCTTAAACTGCAATCAAGGGGTTATCCATCTCACATCCTGGAGAAAGGAAACAAACGGGCAAGAAACCAACCGCGTGAAGCACTGCTGGAAGAAACCATCAAGGAACCAACTGACATACCATTGACATGCGCTACTACCTACGGCTGCCTATCAGACGTCATGAAGAAGTCCATTAATAAACATTGGAAGATCATCACGAGCAACAGAAAAACCTGGGAAAAACCACTTTTTTCATTCAAAAAGGATAGGAGCCTGAAGGACTCCTTGGTACACACACGTCCAACACCACAGACCCGCTCACTAAATGAAAGATCTGTCACAAGTGTATGGGGCTTACCTCCAATCACTGGGCATTACCCATGTTCGGATTGCAGTGTGTGTCATTTGACCACACATACCAAACAACTCTCTCTTGAACCAGGCAAAACATGGACGCAAAGAACACATACCAACTGTAATTCCACCAATGTGGTCTACCTCATCACCTGTCCGTGCCAAAAAAGGTATGTGGGAATGACCACCCGCAAAGTTAAACAACGCATCTGCGAACATCGCAGTAACATCAGATGCCGCAAAATGACTACCAAAATGAGTGAACATTTCATCCAATACCATCATACCCCCAACGATCTCCGCTGGACCATTATTGAACAAATTACCACTGAAAGGAACACGAGCAGTGTCTTTTTCGAGAAAGAACAACGTTGGATATACAGACTGGGGACGAATCTGAATGGCCTGAACGACCAAATTCCTTGGTCCACAGTACTTAGATGCTAGCCACCTAGCTAAGGTGCGGTTTAGCTTCTGCTTCCACTGCAGTGGCCTTAGTGGCAGTACCGTCTTGTTCAGATGCAGGCTACTCCTGCCCCCTTGTTAATAATTTTCTCCCAAAATATTTTTTTCTTCCTTAGTTTCCCTTTATAACCCTAACCACCACTAATTGAAGACCTGACCGGGCGTCTGCCTTTTATCCCTCGATATCGATCTGCTATTATTTGGTTCACCTTCATTTCTGGTTGATACCAGGAATATTGACATTTCCCTCCTATGTTCCCTCACTGTCACGTTCTGTCTTTGTCCTGATTATCACCGTGTGAACTAATAAAGCTCTTTTCACGCGATGACCCTGGCTTGAGTTCCAAGCCTCGCTTTCATTTCCGTAGCTGATTAGTGGATCACTCCTCTGATGTCAGAACACGAGCCTGCTTGAATTTCAAGCCTCGTTCTGATGGCAGAGTTTGGATTGGCTGCTGCGCACCGCTGACCAACCCCGCCCCTACCGACACCTTCACTTTAGCGTTTGCCGACTCCGAGACCACATCCACGAGGTCCGGTTGCAGGATAACGCTAGGTGCCAAACAGGTGCTGGGCGTTGAGGGCGTAAGATACTTTCTTCTCTTACCACTACTGAGCTAAGTAAACTGCCTTTGCCATTACGATGTAACTTACCCGTATTTACCTAATCTAATGTCCCCCTGCAGGGTGTGCCATTGTCGCCCCACCCCCCTCCCGAGACCTATGGGGTGTGGATATTTTAACCTTCAAGTGAGAAATCTTTCATTTGTTTTAAGATTATTTACTTCTTAGTGTTAAGTTTTTAATTTTTCTCCAAGTCCTGTTGTGTGACTGCATCACCTTTGGCGCGTGTTTCAGGCCCATTGATCGCTAACCACGAGTGATGCCATATCAGTCGTCTTTTGTCATAGTGCTTGTTCACTCGCTTGTCTGACCCCAGACCAGCGGTTTCCTGCACTAAACGTACTTCATCAATTGAACAGTCATCTCAACCATAGTGCATGTCCACATGCTGACCTGATCCCAGAGCAGCGTTTTTCTGCACTTAACGTATATGAAGAACACTATGGTCACACTATTGGACAAGTTTTAAGCACACCAATACAGAGATCTGTTTCTTGCAGAAACCCCTTAGACAGATCGCACTAACTATGTGTTTGTCTTATGTATGTATGTCTTTTCTATTTTTCAGACTATACAGGTTCCTCTAATTTTGAGGTAAATCCCACTACTTGTTGGTTTGTTTTTTGCACCCATTTTTCACCTAATTTTAACTTTCACGTCCTAAGGCAAGAGTGGGCCTTAGCGTGCCCATACCGCCTAGGTACACATCCATACGTTCCTGAAGAAAGCCCTGTAAGTTATACACATATGGGCAGAAACATGTCGACCCCACTTAAAGTGGAAATATCCAATATAATTTTTGGTTGATTTCCAAACACATATGATTTTATCTTGACAAGCTGACCACTGAATAAAGTTTTTCCTATGGTACAGCTCCTTGACAATTTTAATCACCTGTTCTAGTGCTTACATTTAGCTTGACACTCTTTTGTTGTTTAATATATGTCTGCTTTGTAAAGCAGGTGGAAAAAGCAGGGAAGGTGGTGGATGTGGGCTAAGGATGGAAGGTAAGGTGTTTATTTTTCAACTATACGATCAGGGAGGAAAGGTCAACATCTATTGTTCCCTTCTTACTCTGTTTCTGAGAAGTAGTTGAAAGCAGAGGCAGGTGATTTTTGGGGCTATACATAACACAAAATTATAGATGACTGGAAAGTGAATTACTGGATGTGTTCCACCTCAGGGTTATGAGTGATATCATGTACAGCTTGAGCTTTGCTCTTGTTGCCTATTTGATATCACTCAGAACCCCAAGGTTAAAAACATCTAAAATTCTATTTTTTTGACAACCCTGATAAATAATGATACCACGTCGTATGTCATTTATCAGGTGCAATAAATAAAAAATATTACGAGTTTGTGGGGAATAACATGTAGATTTTGGCATTTAAGGCACCAAAATCCACATGATACGGCAAATACTATATGCTTTCCCCGTTACATTTTAGCAAGTGTTTACGCATTCGATCATCAGGTGTATTAAATACCTTTAAATTTGTAAATATGACCCATGCAAAGCAGGGTTTATGCATGTGTCGGAATTAACTAACCCACTTGTAAGCAGGCACATGTGCACAAAAGAGAACTCTCTTTCCTCTTGATTCTCTGTTAACATTGCTGTTAGGGCAGTGGAGATGGGGGCATGGATATTTTTAAGCTCATGATTAGAATAACTTCTAACAATTGCCATTCTATGTAATGGTATCTTTAAATATACTAATCTGACAAGAGTTGAAACAGGCACTTCATAAAGAAATACATTGTTTGGAATGTTTAAATGTCTGTGGTATAGCAAAAGATTGTTAGTAAAGTGGAATATAACATGTTTGGACAGCTTTCAACCGATGTAGCTGTAAAAAAAAATCAGTACTAACTAGAAGCTCATGGAGACAAAAGGTGAATGAGACCCTGTAATGAAGAATAAATGAAGTTTACATAAACCTCATATTTATGTGTACTTTTATATCTTCATTCCACTGGTGTGGAGCAAAAATCAGATGGAAATATGTTATTTTATTGTTTAGCGTCCCAACATCTCTGAAAACATTCTGCATTACAGGGCGGATCAGGAGAAACACCTAGCACTGCCTAGAAACCCGGCCAGCAAAAAAATATGTTATAATACTGTGCCTCAACATCAAGGATTATAATTTGGATGTTAAGCGTGAGGGCAAGTAAACCAGAGGAAACCTTTGAAGAAATATTGATCATATTGTATTTAATTTGGCATGTGTATTGTAGAACACTTTAAAGCTGCCTAATCATATCTGCACTGGACACTCTGAGTCAAACATTAGCAGATCACTCACTTCCCTTCCCATTGGTTGTCAATGTGAAACTACCTTCAACGAGCAGGTCGAGTTGGGGCCATCAGATGTAAGCCATCTGACTGTCTACCCTATTTATAGTAAGCGGTCGATGGCTTTTTTTAAAATGCCCATGAAAATGGCCACCATGCCATGTGGAAAACCCTGAAGATGTGGGGGTCATTAGTTCCTTATTGTTAACATAGAAACTCCCATTTTAGAAGTTTATGGTTGAAAAGTTTGACAACCGGCCAGACATCATGTTCGACGGTGCTGTCCGTCAAAGGTTTCCTAGACTGACAGGAATTGCAATAATGGATGGTTCTCTCAATGTATAGAGGTGACCAAAGGGCTGGTTGACATATCTAAAGTTGGTGGGTGCAGTAAAGGCAGGGTGGTAATGTCCTGCATCACCCAGTTTGCTTTTATTCTGTCCGAATAACCCTAAATCAGTCCTTCTGCTTAGTGTCAGAGTGGGCGAAAAAACGCTTGCTTGGATTGCTACGCCAAGTGATTGCCATTGATTAGACTATTCACAAGCATTGGTCTAGTCACCTTCTGTGTTTGAATGCCAGGAGCAGGCTTCAAAATATGAGCCTAGCACAGCTTTCCAAGCCTTCTATTTGAAATGTTTCTGAATTAAAAAAAGTGGTAAATTTGCATCCATCCATTCAGTACTTCAAATGGTGCAGATGTACTACTTACATTTTTGGTAAACCTATCACTCTATGTATCTAAGTTCCTGATTCAAAAAATCAACAAGTTAAAACAGCTTAGAGAAATCAGGAAAACGAGAACCAGAACTGACTTAAGACTGCCAGACCCATCTATCAAGACAAGAATGCATATATTTCGAGGGTGTCACATTCCACACTACAGCCCTTGTTATATGCCAGGCAGAACAGTCATTCAGGCATGTGGGTGCTATTGAAAAGCCACCTCTAAAAGAATCTTGCCCTGGGAGTAACAAATGTGTCTAGGTAGCATGACCCTTAGAAACATAACCATCTACAAGCACCAGTTACTGAAGAAAACTACCCTTTCCCATGATCAGGGTGGAGGGGGTCAACTTGAAACTTACATTTCCATTGTTATGCATGAGTAGCAGATCCGGTCCATGGCCTGATTCTCAAAGGTAAACTTACAATGTTGTGTACGTTTACAATTGTTTGGTGTCCACAAATGTATTTTACTAGTAGTATCTTTATGACTGCGGAGTTTCGGCTCATAAAAAGATAGGAAAGTCCTATCTTCTTATGTGTGGAGACTCTGCAGTTGTAACAATACTATTAGTAAAATACATTTGTGAATAGCAAACAATTAGTAAAATACATTTGTGAATAGCAAATAATTGTAAACTTACACAAAAGAGAAATGTTACCTATGTGAATCAGGCCCCATGTTTTTGCTGTGCATTCTTGTACTTGCAGTCCTGTGTATCCCATTATACATTTAGGACTACCAATACCAGAATCAACAAAAACATAGGATGGATCAGCGGCTTACAGATGGCACAGGGCAACTTGATATCTCTAATTAAAGTGGCAATTCTCCTGTAACTGAGGCATGGGGCACAACTGTGTCTGATGATAGCTCTCTAAAAAATGAGGAGGGTCCCAGGGACAGAGTATCTTGGGCAGAAAGGGACTGTATAAAATGGCAAATTCATGCTTCCTGACTTACCAAGAACCGTAAGAAGCCTGCACAGTATTTTAAATGCATTGTTCAAAGCTGCTGCTGCTGGAGGTATCTACTGTGTCACTGAGCATCCTTTTTGTTCATTATCACATCTCAGAGAACCGTCAAATATGAGAGTTCATGATGTGAACTGTTCAAAAACCTCTTGTGGCTGTTTAATTAACTATTATGTTGTTCTGTGTATAATACGAATCTAGGCCACATTTAGAGTACATATGATAACTTACTTGACTCTTAGTTCACTAAAAAGCATTGCCATTATGGTGGAAGTAGGAATGCTTTAACGTTTATTTTTAAAATGGTCACTTTCATAAATATTTCTTAATGCAGGGATATAATCTGATGTACTAAGGTGAAATGATCTTGCTTATTAAGGACATATCGTTTTTTGAATTTTGCAAGCATCATGTTCTATTCTAACTGAGGCATTATTTATGTGCCAAATATTTTCAGGGCATGCTCGTACAGAGGCTGCTAGAGCCAACTCTTGACTCGGCTCTGGCTTGACTTTCCCAGTCAGTTTGTTGCCTTGTCCACTTCTAAAATATTGTGAGTGTGGTGTCTCACTGATCTCCTGGAATCTGGAATAAATCCTGTGTACCAGATTCCAGGGCAGACGATTTAGCCCAAGCTTATTTGATGAAGCTGACCTGTTTATCTCCTGAAAGAATAAAATCACTTATCTACATTCCTGTGAACTGTAATCCTTCTGATACAACAACTTTACACTGGTGACGAAGATGGAATCCAAACCCATGCGTTCACAGCACAATGGATTAGCAATCCATTGTGCACGTCACAAAAGCGGATTATTCAATCAAATGCGCATGTGTGTGTAACTCCTTGTGCGCTTCCTTCGTTTTTAACCACTGCATGCAATGAAGTATCAGAGTGAAGACAAGAACACTGACCTCCTTTGCATGACGATTCTTTTCAGTGAAGACTAGAGCGCTAACCTCCTTATGATGAGGATTCTTTTTACTGTTATAATCCTGCGTGTAGCTGCATCTCGGCGCCACGCACACCTGTAATGGATAAAATATCTAATTAAAGGTCATTCTCATATTTTGCCTCAATACTCAATACCTCATCATCACAATTCACCCATTTGTCATCATCATTACCTAATTTCCACATACGACAGAATAGCAGTGTCACTACTCCATTAATAACAATTGACATTTTCTCCATTATTATTTATATTTTTGATTATGGAGGGTTTTAATGCACCAGGGCCATTTTTATCATCTCCGGGTGATCCCATTCTAGATTGGAAACAATGGAAAGAAGGTTTAGAGGCGTACATTGAAGCCATTGGTGGTAATGATTATACGGACAAGAGGAAACTTGCAATTTTAAAACATTGTCTTAGTGCAGAAGGCAGACGTATTTTAAGTCACTTAGCTCCAAGTACCGTACATAAGACATCGTCATCAGATGACAATATCGATGTATTTGATGAGGCTATCAAACAATTTGACAAACTGTATGTTAAAAAAGTCAACAATGTTGTTTCACATCAAAATTTCTCTGCAGAGGTCAATTAATAAATGAATCCATAGACGTTTTTGTCAATGATTTAAGAATCTTAGCATTCAAATGTAATTACTCTACATTTCATGACCAGATGGTGCGTGACCAACTTGTACATATAGTTGCTGATGTCAAACTTCAAGAAAAATTTTGGCAGCTGAAGATCTTACGCTAAATAAAGCCATTGATATTGCCGATTGCTTTGAGGATATGAAACTTGGCTTGAAGGAACTTGCCGAACAAAAGGTTTCTGAGGTTAAGACAGTTAAAAAGTCTAATGCTAATGAGGGCACTTCTAACAAATTCAAGTCTAAAACTCATATCAACCAAGAAAGAAAAGTATATGTTTGTTTCAAGTGTGGCATTCCTGGTCATTTGGCCAATGACAAAAGATGTCCTGCTATTGGTCAAGTATGTAGATTTTGTAAACTAAAAGGTCATTACACTAGGATGTGTAGGAATAGGAACACATCCAAGAATAGAATTATTGACAATAAGAGTCAACAGGCTGAGCAAGTGAAAGAAGTTGACTGTGATATTGAAGATGATGAATTCCTTCTAGCTGTTTATGAAGTTAACAGTAATGCAAAAGATGCTCCTTTTTGCACTGTTGTAATTGGTGATAAAGATGTAAGGGTCATGGGAGACTCTGGTGCCAGACATACCCTTATTGAGGTTGAATAGTTAAAGAAATGTCTTAATATATGTGTATCTCCTCCAGACAACAAGGTAGTTGGGTATGGGAGAAAACCCATAGATGTATTGGGAATTTTTACAACTACCATAAGTTTTAAAGGAAAATCTATTTCTTCAAAAGTGTATGTTGCAAGGGAGGGTTCATGCCTTCTAGGTTGGCCTCAACAAAGAGATCTTATGTTCATGCTTGACCTCAACCATCCAGATCAAGTTCTTGGGTACTTGGATTTGATACTTCATGTCAATATTGATCCTACATCTGAGTGGGAGACACCATTTCCAAGTGTATTCTCCTCTTCTCAATTAGGTCTCCTTAAAAATGTTGTCTACAAACTAATTCTAAATCAGGATGCTGTTACCATGGTCCACAAGGTTAGAAATGTTCCATTACATTTAAGGGAAGCTGTCAAGAAAAAACTAGAGAGATTATGTAGTCTCGATGCTATTGAGGAAATTGAATCTTCAGAATGGCTGTCACCTGTAGTTTTCACACACAAACCTAATGGCCAAGTCAGATTATGTGTGGATTTAAGAGATCTCAACAACAGTGTGTGGGTGGACAGGCATCCTCTGCCCAATATTTGTGAAATGTTTGCTAAATTTAAAGGTGCCTCAATATTTTCAAACCTTGATTTGTCTAACGTCTATCATCAGATAGCCCCCCATGAGGATAACAAACATCTCAGCTCATTTATTACCTCTGAGGGTGCTTTTAGGTACAAGCGAATGCCTTTTGGGTTAATATCTGCATCCTCTGTTTTTCAAAGATTAATGTATAAGTTGTTTAAAGACATCAATAATGTATTATACTTTCAAGACAACATTCTAGTTTTTGCTGGTAATTCATAAGAATATACTGATATCCTTCACAAAGTTTGGTGTATTCTACAGGACAATGGTTTGACTTTAACAAAGGACAAATCTAAGTTTGGGGTGACATCTGTCGATTATTTGGGTCATTCCATAAATACGAATGGCATTTCTCCTAAGCAAAACCTCGTCAGAGCTATTGAACAAGCACCGGAACCTCAAAATAAGGATCAGCGAAGAACTTTTCTTGCTCTTGCAGAGTATTACACTAAGTGTTATCCGGTGTTTTCTGACAAAACTGTACATATGAGAACCCTGATGAAAAAAAACGAGTCATTTTTGTGGGAAGAAAATTGTGCCAGGAAATTTAAGCATTTGAAAAAGGGTATCTCTTCTGCACCTGCATTAGCCACATTCAATACTGCTTATGACTCTGTAATTGTCTCTGTTGCCAGCAATGTTGGTTTAGGTGCTGTTCTTATGCAGAATCAAAATGGTCATTTAGTAACAATTGCTTTTGCATCCAGACCATTAAGAGGGGCTGAGTGCAAATAATCCACTTTAAAAAAAGAAACTCTTGCGTGTTGGCGGGGTATTGAGTATTTTCAAGAGTATGTTTATGGCACTGCCTTCAAGGTGAGGACTGACCACCGTCCTCTTGTAGATTTATTTACAACAAAAGGTTGTGGTAGAGCCACTTCTAGGGTGGTCAGATGGCAGTACAATTTAAAAGATTTTCATTTCAAAATCGAGTATATTTCTGGTGTAAAAAAAACTTCTTGTTGATTGTTTACCAAGACTACCTGTGGCTGATGAAAATGTTGTTGAAGAGGATGACGATTTAGAGAATGTTATTTCGATATGCGAGGTGTCCAAGGGATGTATCCAAAAGAATCAGGGGAGAGCGGCGTGTGACAAGGATATGGTTCTAAAAGAGGTCATTAGTTACATCAATGCTTCATGGCCTAGGAAGGGTGACATTCCAGAAAGTCTCCTTCCTTTCTTTCATGTAGCCCATGAATTGTCTCTACAAAATGACATTCTAATGAGAGGTTTGCAACTTGTTGTGCCTGTAGATTTGCAACAAACCATTCTTGATATGGCGCATCAAGGGCACCCCGATATGACCAGTATGAAAAGAAGGATTAGAAGCAAATTTTGGTGGCCAGCGATGGATAAGTGTGTGGAACGCAAGGTTAGATGTTGTGATGAATGTTCCATTAGCGATAAATCTCAAAAAATGTTTCTTATGAGCGCCTTCCTATTGATAGACAGTCACGTGTATGGCAATGTGAATCTCTTGACATTGCGGGTCCAATGAGTTTGGGCCATAATCCTGTGTATGCCATAGTTCTTATTGATCAGTTATTGCAGTGGCCTGATATTAGAAGAGTTCCACATATTACATTGAAAGTTGTAATTCAATTTTTAAATGATGTATTTGATAGAGAAGGGTTTCCTGAATCGCTTCAAACCGACAATGGGGTGCAATTAACATCCACTGAGATGAAAGTTTTCCTTAACAGTCATGGCATTGTTCATAAACACTCATCTGTTTTTTATCCCAAGAGCAATGGAATTGTAGAAAGATGGATCAAGGTGTTCATGGAAGGATTACAATTAGCTGGGTCTAATGGAAAAATTGCAATCAGGCCATCAGTTACAGAAATACTACCAGATATAACGGGGATGTATTTCCTTTTGAAAAAATGAGGGGAAGGAAGAGTGTGTGTAACATGATGAGTCAAGCACGGATGAGAGATTTATTGTAAGGAAAACAACAAGTGTGGATCAGATCAACATGGTAGAGATGTGATTTCTCCTGTGAAGATAAACGATTGGGTACATGTGAAGAAAGGTTGAGTTGTGAAGTCTTCCTTTGAAAGGGGTCAGAGTGGGTCGCCAAGTTGTAGAACTTTCTTACGGGAATGTTTGGAGTCTGTCCAAGGTGGTGTAAGTTCCTCATTGGTAGTGGCCTGCTGATAAGACTCCTGATTCCAGAGTTAGGTCATCTCCTAAGCTCTTGTGCAATGGAACAAATTGGCGCAAATTTGTTCCTCAACAATCTAATGTTCCAGGTAAGTGTCGTGCGCAAAGACAACGTCAACGTCCTGTCTGGTGTAAAGTAGGCCTGGGCAGTAAATTCCGTTCTGCTCGCGGAATTTGCGGAATTTGGGTTATTTCACGTTCCGCGGAGAGCACAAAATTGCCCAAAATTCGGCATTCCACGGCTTCGCAAAATATTTTGCTTGTTCGTGTTCTCAAATGCGCGTTCGCCAGATATTTCCCCCCGAGCACGCAAACAGCGATTGCTACAGTAAAAAAGCATCGCAAACAAGCAATTCCACTTGCTCGCGGAATTTCTGCGTGTTCGCGGAGATTTTTACCACTTCGCGGAGATTTGCGTAACGCGTTTATGCAAATTCCGCCCACCCCTATGGTAAAGATTAACATTTGGATAAATGAAATTTCACTGTTCCTTATTATTGATGATATGTTATTCTTATATTTGCTACACGGATTTCACTGTTCCTCATTATTGATAATATGTTATTCTTGTGTTGGTTACACAGATTTTTTTCTATATAATCTTTAGTTTAGTTTTTATATTCTGTTGTTAACCTTTTTGTTCTTGCTCTATTAACGAAGGGGGATGTATGGTGTCGCACTAATCTCATGGAATCTGGAATAGTCCAGTGTTCCAGATTCCAGGGCAGGCAGTTTGGCCCAGGGTTATTTGATGAAGCTGACCTGTTTATCTCCTGAAATAATAAAATCACGTATCTACATTCCTGTGAACTGTAATCCTTCCGATACAACAACTTTACAGTGAAACTGCAAAGCAATGAGAATATTCTGCCCTGAAGCTTTTCCACATAAAAGGGACTCCAGGGTCCATATTTGGCAAAGTTTTGCATCATCCATGCACCACGCAAGGTAATGCAAGGGTGACACAAAACCTAGATGTGATTTATCAAGCCATGCAAGGCCACCTTGATTGGCCCTGCATGGCTCGGTAAATCTGGAGTAATGCAAGGCAGCAAGCGCAAGTCGCTGCCTTGCATTACCGTGCCCAATGAAAGAATTCCATGGGTGGAGCATGGGTGTTCCCACATATCAGCAAATGGATTCTGAAGAATTTGCAGATTTACTAATACTGGTACACCTGGGAATTTGTCAGATTGCTACACCTTCTCAGGGGAGGCGTAACAAGGGAAAATATCTTTGTTTACATCTCTTTTTAGATGTGCAGCCTTCTGCAGCACACATAGAAAGAAGGAAAATCCTCAAAGGATTGTTTTTGCAGGAGGTGTCCCTTCCCTCTCAAAAACAATTTTCGTGTGATGCAGGCACACTTGCACCATGGTATCTTAATAGAAATGCCACATTCCTGCCTTCTCCCTTTCACACAGAGCAGCACAGCAAGGCGTCTTGGTGTGCTGAGTAAAATAATGATAAATATGGATTCAGGTTTACAGTCTTGGGCTTGACAAACGAACGCCGTGTGTGGGCAGACATCTTTAAGGTTTGGTGGAAAAATGGTGTCTCAGGATACATGGAGTCATCTGGTTACCGCATAACACTATTTGGAAAAATATCTTACTTTATAACCTTAGTAAATAGAAACTTTTGCTACTTAATCATGTAAATTATTTATGGCTCCTTTTGGTTCCACGTGTGCTGCAGAACACATTATTTTGCTTGCTTAAACTATCTCCTAACATGTCCCCTTCACACTTGAATACTTGATAGGCTGATCCCTAAGTGATAACTGCCATGGTTAAGAGAAAGCTTTTCGTATTTATAATGCAAATGTTTTTCCAGTTAACTAGTGGAGATAAAACGGGTTTCCAGATGCACTGTCGAGATTGATTGCTGCTTCACACATTTACTTTAGCCTATAATGTTTTATGGTTCAGTCTCACTTTCTCATCTCTGGCTTTATTATGCAAATAAATGAGACCAGCATCTCTATTTACCATTGATTATGTGACAACAAATTGAAAAATGGAGCCACCAGCTTTAAATAATTGACTGCTGTCTGAATAATTATGAAGCAGAAAACATTTCTATACTTAAGTTTGACATGCAGCACTTATTAAAAATCGAGCACTTAATTTAGGGGTTAACACATACATTTAGTGTTGCCTTTGCTATGCTTTTTTACGTGCTAATAAGCTCATTTTGCCAGCGAGGACTTTTAGTATACTGTATGTAACTTTATTGTAGCTGAGTACTTATGCTCTGATTCGTGGTGAGGAACTATCTAAATGCATTTAAGACATTTATTTTGCATTCAAATATATACATTCTATTAAGAGTAGCATACACTTAGCTGCATTGTGGGTGTAGAATCATTTAAAACATATTGAGAAATAATGTAAAATAATGTGCAACACTATTGAGACTTAAAACACATATTTAATGCAAAATTGCACTAGGCAATCATACTTATACATGGTAGGCCTAAACAAGCTAAGACATAGCCATATTAAAGTTAACAGAGCTAAGAAATTGTAAATTCACATTTAGAATTGAGCTTGGGATTTTAAACAGACTTTTTCCCAGTAAATGCTTGTTGTGCAAAGTGTTTTCCTTAGACTTATCTAGATGTTGCAACTTTCAAAAACACCATTGTTAGCTAATGAATAAACTTGTTATTTAGAAAATTAGAAATTAAGTTTCACACAATGGAATGTAATCTTGAATGGGAAAATAAATAATTAGAAAATTAGACACAATGATACAAAGTTGCAGTTTTAGAAATTACTGACTAGAATACTGTGCTTCTGTGAGAAGATGGGGAGTGAATACATTCCATGCACATATCAACAGCTGATTGGTCGGCAGAAGAGAAAAAGAAGAGCTACTTGAAGATTGAAACAATATTGTGTTTGTCTGTAATATAGTGCATATTCCTAGAGTAGGACTCCTATTGCTGATTTGCAGCTGATCTGGTGTTTGAGCTGCTGCTGATCACTCACCCCAGAGCTCCCTTCATACCTCAAGCTGCACTGCTCTGAGACTCTACTGAGTTTCTTGAACCTCTATTTCTGAGAAGTTCTGCTTTGATTGATTATTCATTTATTGAGCTGATTTTAGTGCCGAATCTTTTTGCATTATGATTTCTCTTGATATCAGAACTCTTTATGGGTGTCTGAGGCAGACAACCTTTTCCTTCTCATACTTGGAATAGGGATTTATTTTCCTTTATGGAACACTCTTAATGCATGTTTTTGCAATTTATTGATTACTTATTGAATAATTGACTTTTAATAAGATTCTAATGACTGAGATTGATTAATTTAACTTGTGACATAATAAAAATGACTTACTAAAAACTTTGAATAATAAATCCCTATAAATCGTAACAAGGTTTCTTTTTTGTCTGAAGATAGATAGAAACAGTCGTAATTTAATGTGATGCACGGCTCTTGATCTTCTCTAAAACAACAGTAAAGATCCATTAACCTGAGATGAGAGCAAATTAAGAAGAGCCTTTCCTGCTATAGCATGGGCATATTAAAATATATTGAAGACCTTTGTGCCACAGAGACAAGGAGGCCGCATGGTTAGTGCCTTTGTAAAAACAATGCTCCAAGGTGCTTTTTAGAATCTTCATTTGGTTGTTCATGAGGGTATGGTGTTGGGAATAATACAAAGCTCACGCACCTCACTGGTATCTCAGTGGCCATTTTCAGTGAAGGAAATCCTTAATGTCCTGCTTTGTCAGTATGCTATTCCTGCTTCTGCTGGGACACACAAGTTTGCATTTCAAAACTACGACATTGGAAACAGAAGTGGGTTCTCCTGAGGGCAACTCTTCTTCTGGAGGAAACATATATGTTAACGAGGAAATATTACACCTTTGTTGTAGTGAAAGCACAGTTCACATGCCCATATGTTACAAACAAAGTAGTCTTTAGGTGGACTAACTCAACTGTTGCCTGACCAATTCCTGAACTGCCATACAGATGCAGGTCAACATAGAGGTAGAGCAAAAGCCTCTGCATGTTATTCTCTTTTTTTTTTTATATATACACGGTTGCTCTTAGACACAGCAAAAGATGTCTCTAGTGAGTCATAAAAAACTACCACTTTTTTATTAGGTACAAAATGTGTAAGAAAATATTTCACTTGATGGTTTACCTCTTATCATATTCACATCAAATTCCCTCTCACTGTCTCCAAAATTGTAGCTAATACTTACCGTCTTGGATGTTCCACTTTGGAGCGCCGACATAATCATTTCAACCAGGTTCCATTTTAATATGTTTTTAAAGAACACCAGTGTCACTCTTCCTTGGTTTGAGAATAGAAATTGACAAATTTGTGCCATTAGACTGTTCCTGCTCATGCATATAATTCCGTTGATACAAATGCACAAGGTTGTAAAACCGTGCTGAGGATCTTATGAAAAAAAAAACGTTAACATACGACAGCAGCAACTTCCATTCACTAATACATGTTTTTCAGACTTATGTCAGAAATGTACATTGTTAAGTATCACACATAGACAGACAGACAGACAGATGGACGGAAAGTCAGATGGACAGACGGACGGATAGATAGATAGAGAGATAGATAGATAAATAGATTATTAGATAGATATTAGATAGATAGATAGATAGATAGATAGATAGATAGATAGATAGATAGATAGATAGATAGATAGATAGATAGATAGATAGATAGATAGAACCCGGACAAGACCGAGTTGGTCCTCACGGGTGGTTGTTCCAGTCCCTGGAATTCTTTATTTTGGCCTTCATCCTTTGGGTCCCCTCCTACTCCGTCTGCCTCAGTCAAGACATTAGGTGTCAAACTCAATAATCAACTCACTCTTCACTCTCAGGTTAGTCATGTCGTCTCTTCTTGCTTTCTCACTCTCCGCACAATTCGCACTGTTTCTCGTTTCTTCTCCCCTTTGGCACTTAAACTGATTATGTCCGCTCTTGTTATCTCCCGGCTGGACTACGCAAATGCCTTATACAATGGCATTCCTGCGTACAGCCTACGGAAACTTCATTTGGTCCAATACCAGGCAGCCCGACTTATTCATGGTCTCTCTCGTTCGCATCACTGCACCCCCATTCTTAAAGCACTTCACTGGTTGCCAGTCAAAGAGAGAGCCTTGTTTAAGTTGGGTTGTATGGTCTTTCACTCATGGCAGGGCTCGGCTCCCGCCTTTATTTCTTCTATGCTTAGGGAGTACATCCCCACCCGAGAGCTTCGCTCGTCTTCCCAGTCCTTGTTGGTGGTCCCCCGTTTTAAACGCAAGAGGCGGGGTGGGTCGACCTTTTCCACGCTGGCACCCACCTTTTGGAACTCTCTACCGGACCACCTAAGACTGGCAACACACTATCTCCCTTTTCGGAAAGACCTTAAAACTTTTCTTTTTAAACAGGCCTTTCCAGTGTGATATGTTTTTATTATTCTTTAGCCCACCAGCCCTTGGCATGAAGCTCACTCTCTCTCGTTGGTACCTTGCCCTCTATAGGGCCAAGAAACCGTTGGTGAATGCTGCGCTTAATAAATATTTTAAATTCAAATTCAAATTCAAATTCAAATTCAAATTCAAATTCAAATTCAGATAGATAGATAGATAGATAGATAGATAGATAGATAGATAGATAGATAGATAGATAGACATGCATTTGTATTGTGCTTACCACCCCAGGCAAGGCATTGAAGTGCTTTATGGTGAGTAGTATGCTACTCCGGAATCGAAAGTTAGTATTTAATTAGGAGGTTAGATATATATTCTTTAAGGTATATGGATATGGAGTTAAGAATTGTAAAACTGTACATTGTGCTAGAGACATGCATGTCCCTGTGGCAATAAACGTCAAACCACAACACATGAAACATATCGCAGAGCACTTTTACACAATATGCACTCACAAAGATGCCCCATTCCCTTTCTTTATCTCACCCAATGCCTTCTTTCATATATTGAGCACTGGTATTACTACATGGAATAATGTGCATTATGAGTGGTCATGTGTGCGAATTATATGGGCAGACCCAACCAATAATGCACACATCACTCTCTCAGTCACACCATAATCAACAGGCTTCCTCAAGTAGAGTGCTTAGAAGCAAATTGTTCTGGAAAGTGTGCCTTGCCTCTTTGGGTATGAGTACTCCAACCACAATTGTCTAGTGAGCTACAGTAAATCTAAAGGAGTTCAAACCCTAGACCCTTCAGAGTGGCATGCTTCGTCATGTGGTCTGTTCCACACCATCTTTGGATTATTTCTTCCATTGTGGGTTCTAAGAGAAATCTTAGGAGGAAACAATTGGTAAAATACCTGCCGGACATGTGAGTGAGGTATTACATTATCCAATTTTCCCAACAGGCTGTCTGTGTTGGGCAAAGTTTCATAATATGATGATGCCATTATAATACTACTTTTAATTGTGTAGGATATGTGAACTCTAGGTTTATTAGTACCTTCCTTTCACATTCTTAGAAACAAGAAAGTGAATTAAAACTGTTTATTTCTCTGTCATAAATGTATTTCTGCCACTTCAGTAGCCATAAAGACTTGGGGTCTCACCGGGACGTTAGTTATACCAACTGTATATACTCTCTAAAAGCCACTGGATTGTGTGGTGAAAAGTGTATGCATAGACATGAAGAAGCATTACACCTGTGTCCAATTATTAACAGGCATTGTTAGAGTAAGCATTGTTAATTATCATAAGCTTCACCAGCCTTTCAAGGATTGAGACGGTGACCTGACCTGGTGCTGAGCTTTTCTGATCTAATGCTCAGCACCTATAGTGGTCTGTACAAGAGCTGTCTCCTTACTAAACAACCAGGTCAACCCAAAGAACTATGTCACTCATATTTGTTTTATTTGACACAAGCCATCATACTCTCTTTTGAACAAGTGGAACATTACCCTAGTTCAGAAGCATGGTCTCCAACACACTAAAAGATGGGGCACTCTGTTACAAGAGGGAGGGTTATTTCATAGAATTGCTGCACCCTGTCAGGTGACAAGATGTAGGAGAATGTTAGAGACACCATAAATCTCAAATCGATTTGGCTGTGGACTTTTAGGAATATTAGGACACTAAACACACAATGGTGTCCTGATACAGGAAGTATTTTTGACTATTTAGGTGGAACTGATGTCTTTTGTGAACTGTTTTAGTGCTCTGGATTGTTTAACTCACACTGAGATATCAGGGCACTTGTGCATTGCCCCTTGGATTATCTTCTTTGAGTCACTGCATGGGGAGTAATTGTTGAATGTTTTTGTTATCATTGTGTCTATTGTGAATTTTGTGCTTTCTTTGTTGATGTGTTGACAGAATATGTAAAACAACTTAAAAAAAAAACTCTAGGGCCCAGAAATCCATGTCCAATGTATCAATAAGCAGCACCACTGTTCAGGAATGAGTTTGGCGATGTCACAAAATTAACATAAATTGGTCGTATTCCTTTCTCCTTGGCAAATACATAACCAACTCTCCGCAAGAAAAGAGCCTCCTTGTTACACACAATAAAGCTCAGTTGTCCCGCTGGACCGTGTGAAACATACAGTGGAATGTCATGTAGACTGAAAGCATCAGGAGGCAGCTAGAATGTCTGAAAACACAAAAAAGTGAATGATCAGCAAAGATGTCATCAAGGAGGCAAATCATATTTCCACTGCTATCGTACCTAGCCCTACCACTTGTAGGACATCAAAGAGGCACAAAAATGTGCCCCTGCTCATTCAAGGTAATTTGGTAGTAGTAGTTTGTTGTCTTGTAGAACTGCCCATTAATGGTATTTATGCTGGTGAACAACACTCAAGCTGCTCTTTTACCAAGGACGCCAAATATACCAGAAATTGGAAGATGACCAAAACTGCTGGCACATGAGTTTGTTCACAGTCATTTGTGGAAGAAGGTAGATTACATTCATTTAAGATCTATGGCCAGATGTAACAACGTATCACCGCTGTTGCTGCTTCCTTGCTTATTGGGGACTGCAAGCCCCAGAAGTCAATGCTTCCAGGAGGGAGGGGCCACCCTTGCGCTCAAAGCGCCACCAGACTCCTGCAGCGCGGGACACGCTGTTGCTGCTGCTTTGCTTCTTGGGGACTACAAGCCCCAGAAGTCAACGCTCCTGGGAGAGGGGCACCCTAGCATTCATAAGCACCACAAGACTCGTATAGGATGCGCCTGGGCAAAGCCCGGGCCAAGGGGGGGCCGTCCTTGCCGGTCATTGCCAGGAAGAGGCAGGGCAGGGCCATCCCCCTTGCTTCTGGACACAGCACCATCATTGTCGTTGATTTTAGAGGAGCTGGGTGTTGAAGCAGTTTTAATGTCCTTTCTAAGAGAGTTATATTTAGGGGCAAAGGCTAGGGTATGATTTGGGGTGTGCGAGGAATGCACGGGTTATCTTAATGTAAGACGTGGTGTGCGGCAAGGCTGCGTCCTCACCCCGTTCCTCTTTACCTCATATATAAACGACCTTGAAAAGATTTTAGTCAAGGAATGTAACGACCTACCTCTGGCTGGTAAACGCCCTATTCCCGCATTGTTATATGCTGACGTTGCGGTCCTAATGGCTAGCACACCACTAGGACTCCAAAGAGTTGTATCCAGCTTTACGAATTTTATGACAGAACAGGGACTTACTATTAATTCAACTAAAACATTTATTATAAATTGTGGAGCTGGATGTATTAAGACCAGATAAATTTTCATCGAGGGGAAACGGATTGAAAATACAAAGATATTTTCTTATTTAGGTATTTTATTTGACCGTACGGGGTAATGGGTGCGGGCTGTAAAAACTAGGAGACTACTGTACATAAAAACTCTATCTACACTTGCGAATTTTAGTTGAAAGCTAGGCAGACGCCCCATGGTGGAACTATTGAATATTTATAAGGCAAAAAGTGTTACTGTAGCTACATATGGAGCAGGTGTTTGGGGAAATGCGGATGTAAGTTCCCTTTAGGTAGCTGAATAACACGTTTTTGAGATTTCTATTAATGGTCCCTAATGGTACCTCCTCTTTCATATGCCACATGGAACTAGGTATGCCATATTTGGACGATATCCTAAAGACTCAGCCGGTTCTGTTTTGGCATAGGATATGGACAACAGAGGAAACAAAGGTTAATCGTGGGATCATATTAGATTGTGCGGGCCTAGATGGAGTGGCAAATATTAGATGGCTGCGAGGCCTCAGCGTAGATTATGCGCTATATAAATTTAATTTTCATTTAATTCATGGCTGTCTTATGTTAAAATGTTTTTATACAATATAGGCCACCGAGAATTCTATGATGATCCGCCCACTATGGCAAGGCACTCTAGGAAAGATCTTAAGAACTAATGTTTGCGCTATCTGAGTGAACAGAGACTTAATGCTGAAATGAGGAAGGTTACGGTACAAGAACACAAAATTCAGCCATACCTATGCCTTATAACTAACAACTATGATACATTTTTATTGATGCGCTCCCGCATTGGGACTCTGTATAGATCCTTAAGCTCCCCAACTATTAATGACTGGTCAAAACAGCTATGTAAATGCCCGTGTGACAACATTTCTGATCAGTCCACCATACATGTTTTATTTTTCTGTAAATTTTACTCTATACAGGGAAAAAGGTGGATTGCTCCAGTTTTAAAACATTTGGTATGAGGCTGTGTCGCCCAGCTTTTGTCGCTCTCCAACAATTAGATACAATATTTGTTGTAGCCTCTGTTTCCGCCTTTAAAAAAAATGTTTTTAGATATAGGAAATCGATTGTGATGTGATAATTATGTGATAAGTATGACAATGAAATGTTTGCTGCATATGAAGAACGGTCTTCATTGGTGTAAATACTAATATTTGCCCTGTATATTTTAATATGTTTTTTTACTGTGTGCTTTTATGGTTATTTATATGTAACAAATAAAGTTTTTTATTGATTGAATGATTGAGTTGCACTAACTACTCTCACTCTGACTTTTTAGACTGCCAGCTGGTTAGTGGTTTCTGTACCTGGGTGCCTTGACAAGGGCTGACTTGGAGTGGTATTGACTTTGGTGCTATACACAATACCCATGCTTCTGACTTGCATTGAGCCCTTACTGGGTGTATTCCTCTTTAAGTAGATTCAAATTTAGGCCATATTATTAGGCTATTGTAGTTGAGCACTGCTACTAAAAACCTTTTGTTGAGCTGGGGTCCTTTCTTGTGGGAGCAAGTTATAAATCTTTGCGTGGGAGGGTAGTGGGTGTTGTGAATCCAGTTGTATTTTTACACTATACAAAACAAGACTCCCATACTATTATGGTGAAAATGAAATCTAGTGATTCTGATGGTGGGAATGGAGGGGCTCGGCCAAAGTCAAACAAAGTAAAGCAAGTTTTTAAGTCTGCAGGAGGTACCTGCGTTCTTGACAGCATTGATGGTCTCCTTGTCAAGAGCGAGGAAATTCTAGCACCACCGAACCATTCATCCACAACCCCCGGCTTTTCCAGCTTATCTCAAACACATACCTCTCCTAATAGCCCAAAGCCCACCCAGACTAAGTGCATTCCAACAATGTTTAGGAAACCCAAGACACGTAGTGCAAAATATCTTTCCCCCAGTCTTCCAATAGTGTCCCAAACAGCATCGACCAGTGCTGAAAAGGAGGCAGGACCTTCTACCCTCCCTATTAGGGATGTAGATATGACACAGCCGATTTAAACTTAGCAACTGACCTTACTTTATCTAATAGGTTCCTCCCACTCCAGCACATGCCTTATATACTAGTGGTAGAAGGGTCAAAAGGGACAGGAGAATCTCCTAATCTTGCTAAAGGGTGTTGGAAATGGAAGCTCCTAGTTACCCGCAAGGGTGAGCACCTTTCAAATGACCATGACTCGAAGAGTATTGATACCTCTAGGATTATAATAGACTGAGGTAGACACACTAAAAAGAGCTGTGCTAACCCTGACAGAGCAAATTGAACTCTTACTAAATAGAGGAGACTTTAAAGTTCTCCAACCAAGCAGACATCTAACAAATCCACTGATTTAACTAACAACTCTAGTAGACCAACCCCTCAATGTGCGTATTGGTTGAGAATTCTATATGTAAGATGACCCCTGACCCTACACCTAGGAAAACTAGAACTTACGCTAAAACTGTTAGCCGTCCAACACTAGGCTTACTACCAACCAATGGCCTACCACTCCTTTTCTGAACCGACGAAAGGCTTCAACAATACCCAAATGGTAGGCGTGATAAGCCCTGAGGGCCTACCAAGAGTATCTATATGATTAATGTACCCAAGGTCTCTACTTATGTGAGGTACAAAAATGAAGATTCTTTAATCAATAAATGTTTACATCCATCCAACTTGGTTCTGTAAAGCTACAGTTACTGAACCTTGTATGTTTGCTTTTATTTTTCTTGTACTGTATGCATTTGCACTTTTATGATCGTAATGACCGAAATAAAGTTACATTGAATTGAATTGTAGCAATTTTTTTGCTGTTGCAAGGCTGCAAATTGCAAAACAGGAGCATTTGGAACCACAAATTAGAGGTGTGTGTCCACAATATCATGGCAAGGATACTTGATGGTCTTAATATCATTGCCAGAATCTCAAGAAGCAAAATATCAACAAGTAAGTAGGTAGAGAAGTCAGTACTGCAGGCAGTTCACCGGACTCTGGACATGTGGAACAATTGGGTGCTGCAGATTTTATGAGCGCATCAAGATACTGGGCTGGACTAAATTTGAACTAGCTGTGCAATAGTAACCATATACATCTAGCAACTAATCTTGTATGCAGTATGGAGAAGTCTTAAAAAGCTAACCTTAATTTCATTTTACTACTGCTACCAGCACATTTTCTTTTGAACTCAACATTGTATGGCACTGTTGGCCTCTGTTAGAGGTGAATGTGGCCCTGTGTGTTTATTTTGGTGATGTACCTACATTTTATATTGTTACCTTTACAAATGTATATATATTCTGATTGCATTTTATTTGGTTGCAGGCACGGGAAAGTTCAATGTGAAAAAATATGTGTTATCTGTATAATTGTGCTGTGGATCTATCATCCTTGACTGATTCGAGAAAATATGCTTCATGTTTCACTAAACTAGAAGGACTTATTGTCTGTTTTGTCAATCTGTGATATATATATATACATTGTTTCTGAGGGCTCCTATGTGGAGTCTTTTATATACAGCAAACCCAACACCATTTGGCCATCGGCTTAATGTTATTCCCTTAGTAACAGGGGTTGTTTTTTGTTGAAGCACCACTCTTTTCATTTACCTTATATTAGGGACACCACAACAGCCTTACAGTTATGTGGATGTGCAGTGAACTTTTTGCCACTTCTAAGTTCCCTTGTAAGTAATAATAATAATCATAATCATAATAATAATTCATAAAATAAATCTTGTTTTGAATGACTGCCACTGGGCTGAATAAAGGACTAAGATGGTTACAATTGCAATATGGCAGAAATCTCATGCTGGTAGTGCAAATTAGGCAAAATATCCTAAGGCTCAAGGTAATAAAGAAGGTAATGAAGGATCAGATCCCCCCCAGCGCTATTTGCCTGTGTGTGCTCTATGTGCAGAAAGATATTTTTGATCCCGCTATTGGAGAAAAGACAGAAATTGTGGGAGCTCGAAGAATTGAGCACACAGCACGAGATGTGTCATTGTGTAAGCAAATTAACATTTCTCTATAAGAAATTCAACTAAAGATATCATTGTTAACGAAAATGTAAAATACAATTATATTAATGCCCTTGAGGGGTCACACCATTTCATTTTAACAGGATCAGCCAACTCAGGAAATTATGAGAAGCAATTATATATATTTCTTAATAACAAAAAATGTTAGACATCTCGAATTTAAAACAACATTCATGTCATCTCAAGTTTTGCAGATGTTTCCATGAAGGTATCTGAAAAGAAGACGGCAAGCATGTAGATTTGCTAAGCTTCTTTAATCCAGTCCAGTCATACAGCTTCCCTGGCAGCAACTGCCAAAATCCCTGCATTCCATGTTCCACGCAAGAAACACACAGAGAGGACTGCGCACGAGAAATCCCAACACACACCCTCCCTTCACATGGAAAACAACAAAATAACAACAACAAAAAAACAACATATAGGAAAACAAGAAAAAAACTAAAATCAAGATAAATTGCAAAGTTGAGAAAGTTGACAAACAGTTGAGAAGAATTCAATACCTAACACAGTCCTGCAATCTGGTGGGAGCAACCCTTGCTCTAGAGGGGGGGCATTTCCTGGGAACACTTTCCCTGGCAAGAAAGGGATCCCTTGGACTATCCCCCACATGAGGCAAAACCATACAAGGAGTGTGAACTCCAAATTATCCTCTTACGTACTCAGCTTTCGACCCTGGCACCAACCGAGACAGCACATTTGTTCCAGATCTTACCATTCTCCAACATAACTGCATAGTCTCTCACCTCCTTGACTTTAACAGGAGCAGAAAAGCAATAGGATCCTTGCAAACCAGAATGGGTTTCTTCAACCTCACCCAGTTCCCAACACACACAGGAGATATTCTGACACAATCGGATGCATACTTTGATTGAGCAGCAGCCCTAACATCAGCCACCCTTCCTAGTTTCTGCAAATCAGCTTTTTTCTTGACATCCAGTCTTTATTCAAGTTGGAACCAGCCACTCTACCCCTAAGCAAGGTGAAGGGAGACATACCAGTACTCGCACGAGGGGTGGTTCTCATCGCCAACAACATGTCGGGAATCGCCACCTTCTAGTGCAATCCATTGATAAAAGTCAACTGTAGCTTATCCTTGATAACATGGTTCAGGCGCTCAACCAGACCGTTACTGTGGGGATGACAAAGAGAAGTAAGGATTTGCTTGATGCCTGCTCCTTCAGAAATTCGTGCATCTCCGCGGACACCAACTGGGTGCCATTGTCAGTCACCAATTCTTCTCGTAACCCTTCCCAAAGAAAAACACCCTGAAAAACTTGATCATGGTAGCAGAATTGACCACATCCACAACCTCACCGTAGGCCATTTGGACATATAGTCAATCAATACCAAAGCGTGTTTAGAATAGTTACTCAATATACCAAACGGGCCGGCGCTGTCAAAAGTTAACTTGCACCAAGGCGAGTCCTTAACAACAACAGGATTCATAGGAGAAGGATAGGTTACTTGGGTTTTGTCACTCAAGACACACGCACCACAATCACACACACAGTGTTCAATGGACCTATCCACACCTGTCCACCAGAAGTCTTCTCTAACCCTCTGCTTCATGGCACGAATGCCAAGGTGACCATTATGTGCCAGATCCAAAAATGTTATGCGCATGGACACAGAGACAACCAATAACCCCCCCCCACGCAGAATCCCATCCGCAAGAGACATCTCATCACATACTCTCTTGAAAGGAATCAGTTCGGAAGCCAGGTTCATATTGTTGGGCCAGCCATAAACTACAAAATCCATCACCTTAGCGATCTCAACACCGTCGGACAAAACTTGCTTTCAATCAATTCGGAGAGAGCAATACCAACAGTGTCAGCTACCGCACCAACAGCACACAACATTTCCAGGTCCTCGTCAACAGCAACCTCAGTGAGGGGTAATCTGGACAGGCAATCAGCCACATGATTCTTCACACCAGCCACATACTCAAGACGATAGTTAAATTAATTTAGTCTGTACTGCCACTTAGCTACACATGGAGGGGCCCTGCCACCCCCTTTGGTGGTAAAAAGGTCTAGTAATAGTATATGGTTGGTTCTCAGATCAAATTCATCTCCCCACAAAAAGTTATGGAAATACTGTACGCCCCACCACAGAGCTAGAGCTTCCTTCTCAATTGTAGAGTGAGTGTTCTCCGCCCCCGAAGTGTTCTAGAGGCAAAAGCAATGGTCTCTTCCCTATTGTCACCTCTTTTCTGCATGAGAACAGCCCCTAAGGCCACATTGCTGGCATCTCTAGTAGCAATGCAGTGATCATTGATGTTAAACAATTTAAGTGGGCGTGCCTGTACAATTGCTTCTTTCAGGAGTTTTAAGTCACAACCACATACATCTGTCCACACATACTTAGCGTTCTTTTTCAGAAGCTCACGCAAACGCACAGTCTTGTCAGAGAAGGTGGCCACAAATGTTGCATATTATTCAACCAACCCTAAAAAATAATGAAGCTGGTCCTTATTCTGGGGCTCAGGTGCATTTTGGATGGCATCTAACAGGTTTACCTTTGGTTCAACCCCGCTCCTGGAAATGTGATACCCCAGATAGTCTACACCTTCTTGAAGAAATTTGCAGTTGTCCTTCCTGAGTGTTACCCACTAGACCTGAAAATCACCAACATCTGCTTGACCCTGGTATTGTGTTCCAACTCGGTTTTACCATGAATAAGGATGTTGTCTTGGAAACACACGACTCCTGTAGTGCCCGTGAAATAGGCCATGAGGTGCTGGGAAACTGCAGAAGCCGATGCTAAACCAAACGGCATTAGTACATAACGTAACACAACTTTGGGTGTCACGAAGGACATGAGATGTCTTGAGTCCTTGCATAATTCAACCTGGTGGTAAGTGGAGGAGATGTCAAGTGTGGAGAAATACTTTGCATCCTCCAAGGTTGCCAGCATCTTGTTGATGTTGGGCAGAGGTTGGCGGTCCACCCAAATGCTAGCGTTTAGGTTGCGCAAGTCCACACACATTCTGAGAGACTTGTCCGCCTTGCGTGCCAAAACGATGGGGAACAACCATTCAGAACCCTCAATGGGCTCAATTACACCGATAGTGCACAACCGTTGAAGTTCCAGCCTGAGTTCACCAGGCAGACTCAACTGTAACTTACGCACCTTGTGTGAAACAGCCTTTGCACCCTCTTTGAGAACAATACAATGTTGAAAACCTTTGAGTTTGCCCAACTCACCACTAAAAATCTCAGGATACCTTTGAAACCAGTCATCATCCGATAACTGTCCCACGGTGACAGTATGCATAGATGTGGCTGGAGGAGAATCGCAGTAGAACTGTTTGGCTTCATGTTTTGACAAAACCATATCCGGATGGTTGGGGTCCAGAATGATCCCAATCTCACCCTGCTCCTCCCACCCCAATACATTTGCACCATCCTTTACAATGTAAACCATTCCTTGTGCAAAATCCCCTTTGAATTCCAGGTTGCCTTCAAACTTCCCAAAGACCTCCACCCTTTTCCCACCATAAGCAAAAAACTTTATACTAGACTGATCTACAGAAATGTCACCTAATCTTTCGTCCTTGGCACTAATAAGTGTAAATGGAGAGCTGGAATCGGCAAGAAATTTCACATCCATGCCATTCAGACTTATAACACAGGCCGGGGGCTTCCTTATACGTGTTTCCCCAATGGAAGCTATTTCTAACACACCATCTGTTTGCATGGAGGAAGAGGACAACATTACTAAAATAGTACTTTCATTGTCCTCCCCAGAGTAAGCATAGTCCTCCTCAAAGGTTTTCACAGTTTGTGAGGATCCCTTGTGCGCAACAGTAGCCTTGCATACACGTGCCAAGTGTCATTTCTTGCCACACTTGAAGCAAGTTTGAGTTACAGCAAAACAAAACTTAGATTTCCTCAGATGAAATTTGCTCTCACAATGGTAACAAGAGAGATCAGCCCTTTCAGATTTTGTTTAAACAAACCAATTACAGGTGCAGATGTGTGAGGCGTGTGCGTATTAGTTCCTTTTACAAGTTTGCTGTTGAGTTTTGTTCTAACCAACCTAACTTCGTTGGATGGTATGGCTCCACTCATTTCTTTCATACAAATTTGAGAATGCTCAATGCTTCTAGCTAAGGTGAGCGCAGTTTCTAAATTAAAATCCTCAGAAGATAAAAGTTTTTCCTGAATCTACTTATTGCCCGTGCGTTCATTTAGCTGATCACAGATTATCTCATCCCCGAATTCCCTATAATGTCAAGTGACTGTTGGAGTTCTAAGAGCGGCTACAAAGTCATTGATGGACTCGCCCGGAATTTTGGCACGTTGCAGGAATTTGTGACGCTCTAGCACAATGTTTCTCTCTGTATTGAACCTCTAGTTTTGATAAGTGAAGCATGGTCGTCTATATTTAAAGACTCGCCATTATCACCTCCACTAACGTGTGCTCACAACCTCCAGGGGTAAAGTCTTTAAAATACTTCTCCCCTCAGAACCCAAATTATGCACCAGTAGAGCTTTCTTCTTCTCTCTGGTGAAAATATCCCCATCTATTGCCTCAAGATAAGCATCAAATGTCCCCTTCCACTGCTGCCAACTAACAGGAGGCGTACCAACTGACTGTAAAAAGGGAGGCGGTGTACGTAATCGATCCATTGGGTGGCCTTGCGTGGGTGAGTTTCTGCCCCAGAAGTCACAACCAGCAAATGTTGAGCTCACATTTAGAAATATTAGCTGTGTTGAAGATACAGTCCAAATACAGTTAAGGATAAAAAGGTGTGCACATCACCGACATTGCCAAAAATTAGATATAAATAACACAGCGTAATTCACTGACACACGAGGTGTGCATGTCACCGTTGTAATGAAACGCGTGTACCACTTCATAAGGAGGCTTTTTATGGGTCTTTTTACAATGGGTGTGCGTGTCACCATAAGAAACAATAGAATAACTGGTTGACACGCCTGGTGTGCATGTCACCATAGCAAACAACTTTGGTGAAACTCGTTGACCCGCCTTGTGTGCGTGTCACCATATGAACAACTTGTGCAAATAGTATACATAGGCAATTGCACTGTTGGGGATACTTGATATGAATTTAATTGACACGCAAGGTGTGCGTGTCACTTTTAAATCCACCACTTCATGACACTTTGATTAATGCCGTTTGAACAGCACCGAAACTAAATCCACTACGGAAAACGACCTTTACAACGCGGTCAAAACACTGCATTACATTTAAATCGCTGTTTTTACTAGGCAAGTTGTTACTACGGCTTGCACTGGAGGGCGCTCTAGACTAAGGAATAGTGTGATTTCCTATTCCAACACCTTCCGTACTGTACGTAGACTGGAGTTGGTATACTAAATCACCCTATTCCTCCAGCGCAAGTCGTTGTAATGACTTGCATTGTGAAAACAGCGATGCAATGTACCGCGATCTAAATGATCGCGTTGTATCATCATACAAGCGTGAGATACACCGGTAAGCAGTCAAAAGTGCACAAAAATAATCAGAATCTCACCACGACCTTCGGCAAGGATGCAGTTGTCAGGATGTCACTCTCGGTCTTCAGCAGGCAGATCGGAGACACTTGGGGAATACACTTCACGAGGTCCACCAAACACCAAGGCATCCAGATGTCGCCTCGGAGTGGCAGAGCAACCACAACATCCAGCAACATGCGGTGAAGAAGACTGAGAACCGGACAAGTCTTCACCACTGAAAAGAAGACGGCAAGTAGGTAAGTTTGCTAAGCTATTTAATCCAGTCCAGTCACACAGCTTCCCCGGCAGCAAATGCTGAAACCCCCGCATTCCATGTTCCACACAAGGAACTCACAGAGAGGAATGCGCATGAGAAATCCCAACAGTGTCACAATGGGCTTTCACACTAGGACCATTGACTTATAAATGATGAGTTACAATAGTTTCTTTATTTTGTACTTCAGATGTTATGCTGCACTCAATGAACTATTGAGTCTCAGTATTTATACAGGCAAGTATAGTTGCTTTAAACATGGAAACTCTAATTGTCCTACGATGTGCATTAACATTAATTTTCTGTATTTTTTAGTAGCAAGTGTTTTTTTGTCCTCTGAAGGTGCCTTATTAAAGTGCTTGTTAAGTCAGAATAGACTTATTGTTCAGTTTGTCAGACAAAGGGAGACTAGTCTTTTTAACAAAAAATTGTCCTTGGAGAAGGATCCTGAGGGCATGATTCACAAAGGTAAACTTGAACTTTTACGTAAGTTTTGAGTGTTTGCTATTTACACACGGATTTATGAGTAATATTTTATGAGTGCAGAGTCTCCATACATAAAAAGATAGGACTGTCCTAACTGATTATGGTGGAATGGGTGAAGTTGCAAAATGTATCTGTCCAATAAGAGGACTTTGGAGAGCAAGAAATGTGAATTTTCACACTCTAAGATTTTCCTGCTAAAAGCAACAACTTCAGTGGGACCTCATCCAATGGTTATCCACCTTTGAGAGGACTCAGATTCACCTTTCAGTCTTGACCATCTAAAGAATTTCAACTTCCATAAAAAAAGACTAAGGGGCCCATTAGGCTGGCAGGTGGACTATGCCAGCCCGCCATCCTTGCGGTAGTAGGGACCGCCCACCATAAGGGCGGGGTGCCATTGGCAGCATTAGGATGCGCCCGCCACAGTGGCGAGTGCATCCCGCATTCCTACTATTGTGGCAGGCGGTGCACTTAGCACCGCCCGCCGCAATGGCAGGAAAGCATGCTGTGCACTTCCATGCACAGCATGGTAGGCACCGCGCGGTGCCTGCCATGCTGTGCATGGAACTGCTGGGGGGCACCATAGGTACCCCCCATGTGCACCCCCCACCCCCCGGAGTCCCTGGGGGCCCACAACGGGACCCCGCAGGGATTCGCCGCATGCCTTTCCATGGCGGCATTGCCGCCACGGAAAGGCATCCACAATTGCCCATCATAGTATGGCTGGCAGTGTCTGATAGACACCGCCACCATATTATTCCTTTTCCGCCCTTGCTGCAAGGTGACTGGGGCGGAAAAGCGGTGGACGATCTTTCCGTCCGCCGAGGTCCCCCCCGCCATACTAATATGGCAGGGGGGGGGAAACAAATGCGGATGTCGGGCGGATTGCCCTCGCCAGGCTGGCGGTGGCTACCGCCAGCCTGGCGGGGGCAATCCGCCCGACATCATAATGAGCCCCTAAGTCAGCAGGTACAAAGTCTAACTGGGACAACCCAGTTGGTGTATTCAAACTCTGCTTCATCGCAAATGACCTGAAATTCCACCTGGCTCCGAGTCAACCATGAACAGGGACTTCTAAATGTTGTTTTACTTTTTGTTTGTAATTTTTTACCTAAAAATTTAAACATTCACATCTCTGCATATCATTTTTCTAATTATAATTTTCTCGCCTCTTAGAAAATGGTTGCAGTATTTTTAGCACCGCATTTTGACTTTTTGACTGTTTTGGTATGGCTAAATACTTCGCATACTTTTCCTATACCCTTTCTACTTTGTGCCATAGTTCTCAGGAGTTGATCCCATTCATTTTATTGAACTTGTGTATTGAACCAGTCTAATTTGTGGACTAACATTCTCCCCAAATAATAACCATGTTCTTCAGTTATCACAAATGGTAGTCTACTGGAGAGCTTAAGTGCCCCAAGTGTATTGACTTGAGGGTTTTGGCACACCCAGGCCAAGATACACTAAGGTTTTGCACTGTGGTAAAACAATACAAGGTATTTACTATTGTCATAGATAAGACTGGCTTCTTATACACCTATGTGAAGTGTGAACAAGATTATCCAGCAACACCGTTTCAATGCACTATTGCATTGCAAAACAGTGGCATCTCCCCTCCATTAGTAGTGAGTATTTAATGCTAACCCCCCACAGTTTGCATTATCCTGTGTAGGTGTGCATACTTCAAGTGAGAGTGAATGGGACAGAAACCAAAATTCTCTTTAAAGGTCTTCATCTCTCATGAAAAGACTGAAAATAAACCATGAAAAAGATAGAAGTAATGTAAAGAAGTAATGTAAACTTTCTGATGCAGACGGAGTCATTTAGGAATCCTTGATTAACAGTGCCAAGAATAAGAGCGAGACTAATACATCAGAGGCGAGAAAGCAGTACAGGCTATGAATATATGATGTTACAATGCGTACAATTACAACGCATGCCTTTACAGCGCAGTCTTTACATCACAACTACCATTACACTGCACGATTTTACAACAAAACTGTAGGGAAAGTGTTGGATAGTGTAGGAGTAAAAATTACTGTTCCCATGTACTCCAACAACGTACCCACCCTAATACAAAAAAAAAATCTCCATTACCTACCTTATAATGCGTTGCAATGGCATGCTTTGTAATGGTATGCGTTGTAATGGCATGCGTTGTAATGGCATACGTTGTAGTGAAATGCATTGTAATGGCATGCATTGTAATGCCATGCGATATAAAGGCAGTTGCGTTGTAACAGTTGCATTGTAAAGGTAGGTCGTTGTAATGACTGTTTCCCGCAGGCTACACACGATATGGGCATAAAAAATGCCAGCAAATGAATCAACATTGCGTCTTCTAATAATTTCACTTTTGAAGCAAATTTGTAAAATGTTTCACTATCCAGCGTAAAATGTGTTTTACATTGAAAACATGTCCGTTTCTCACCACACAAATGCTTGGTGTTACTTTGCATGGCTTTGAATCGAAGGAATATTATTGAGGTAAATCATCACTGTAGGTTTTGATGCAAAACCCGATCTACTAAGATAGGTGGACCGGGTTTTGCATTAAAAAAAATATTGACTAATATTGACTAATATTGAGTACTGGAAGCAGGTATCAGCTTTCCCCATCCACACCATTCAACAGCCCTCAGATTAAACAACATTTAGTGCTGGTGATTGGTATAGAGTCAAAATATCGAGTTTTTAATATCGACTAGACATAATATCGAGTAAAAATATAGAATGGACATAATATCGACTAGACATAATATAGACTACCAAAATATTGACTAGAACATTTTAATATCGAATAGAATGGACATAATATCGAATCAAAAATATAGAATGGACATAATATCGACTAGACATAATATAGACAACAAAAATATCGAATTTAAGGTAAGTTAATATTAATTTATATTTTTTGTGTAATATTATTCTGTAGCGGGTTGTGGGTTTAAAGGGGAATAGGGTGGGAAGTAATTTAATTATAATTAATTAAATATGTTATTTTATTTATTGTTATTTATTTAGAATTGTTGTTAATTAATTATTAATTGGTAATTAATTAAAATATAATTGGTAATTAATTTTAATTGATTAATTGATAAATATGCTAATTTTAGCCATTTATTTTCTGTAGCGGGTTGTGGGTTTATAGGGGAATAGGGTGGGAAGTAATTTAATTATAATTTCTTAAATATGTTATTTTATTTATTGTTATTTATTTAGAATTAATTAATTAGTTATTAATTGGTAATTAATAAAAATATAATTGGTAATACATTTTAATTGATAAATTGATAAATATGTTAATTTTAGTAATTTATTTTCTGTAGTGGGTTGTGGGTTTATAGGGGAATAGGGTGGGAAGTAATTTAATTATAATTAATTAAATATGTTATTTTATTTATTGGTATTTATTTAGAATTAATTGTTAATTAATTATTAATTGGTAATTAATTAAAATATAATTTGTAATTTATTGTAATAGATTAATTGATAAATACGTTACTTTTATTACATTATTTTCTGAAGTGGGTTGTGTGTTTATAGGGGAATAGCTTGGGAAGTAATTTTATTGTAAGTAATTATATTTTTTAAATATTTTTTTGTGTCTAATTTTTATTTATTTTTATATTGTAAATTAATTTATTGGTAATTGGAAAATAATTAGTATTAGTAGGTAATTTTTATTATTAGTTAACTTTTCTTTGTAATTTTAATGGATTAATTAATATATTTTATAAAATGTTTAAATATTTTAATTATTTGGTAATTGGTATTAATATTTACGTTATTTATATTTATATATGAAGTATTTACTTTCCCTACTGTTGCACTCACTGGAGTGGGAATAGTAATCTTTAACCCTACGTAATCCAACGCTTTCCCTACTGTTGCACTCTCTGGAGTGGGAATAGTTATTTTTACCCCTACGCTATCAACGCTTTCCCTACTGTTGCACTCACTGGAGTAGGAATAGTAATTTTTACCCCTACGCTATCCAACGCTTTCCCTACTGTTGCACTCGCTGGAGTAGAAATAGTAATTTTTATCTCTACGCTATCCAACACTTTCCCTACTGTTGCACTATTTGGAGTAGGAATAGTAATTTTTATCCCTACGCTATCCAACGCTTTCCCTACTGTTGCACTCACTGGACTGGGAATATTAATTTTTACTCCTACGCTATCCAACACTTTCCCTACTGTTGCACTCACTGGAGTTGGAATAGTAATTTTTACCCCTACGCTATCCAATGCTTTCCCTACTGTTGCTCTCTCTGGAGTGGTAATAGTAATTTTTACCCTCTCACTATCCAACGCTTGCCCTACTGTTGCACTCTCTGGAGTTGGAATAGTAATTTTTACCCCTACGCTATCCAACGCTTTCCCTACTGTTGCACTCACTGGAGTGGGAATAGTAATTTTTACCCCTACGCTGTCCAACGCTCTCCCTACTGTTGCGCTCACTGGAGTGGGAATAGTAATTTTTAACCTTACGCTATCCAACGCTTTCCCTACTGTTGCGCTCTCTGGAGTGGGAATAGTAATTGTTTTCCCAACGCTATCCAACGCTTTCCCTACTTTTGCACTCTCTGGAATGTGAATAGTAAATGTAACCCTCTCGCTATCCTATGGAAAAACTATTGTATATGTTTTGTTAATAATATGTTTTAAAAGTATTTTTTTTTAAAGTTACAATAATTATTTATTAATTTAAGTATTTTAAGTATGTTTAAATTAATTAAAATTATTATTATATTACTTTAAAATTATCGATATTTTGACTGTCTATATTTTTTCCTATCAATATTTTGGAGTCGATATTTTTGTACTTACCTGTTTGTAGATAGGAAGTCGATATTCTGGCATTCTATATTTTTACCTCGATATTTTGGCAAGTCGATATTTTGACTGTCGATATTCTGTCAGTGATTCCTGGTGATCAGCCGTGTGTGGAGAAGGGTGGCAACAGCAGCCATGCACGCTGAAGATGGTGATGCTGCACATTAGAAAGTAGAACTGTGTAATATCCACCTGGAGAGCTCTGGGCCACTAAGTGGGAGCCCAGGCCCAGAGCTTGTTTTGACATGTAAAATTTGATATTAACTTTTGGAATTTAAATTGTGGTCTGTATAACCAGAAGGAAGGTTCTGCATTTTCTTGAGTCCTATTTATGAAACATTACTTCTGTAAGGTATACCATACTGCAACATGGATTCACTTAATTACTGAAATACTGCATCATATTTTGTCAGTAAGCAAAATGTTATATGAAAAGAGAAATTAGTTTTTTTAAAGCTAAATGGCTAGTATGAAGCATAAAGTTTGACTTACTGAATTGTTCAAACTTTCAGTGTTTGAAAGGATCTCACAGTGCCTTAAATTCTACAGTGAAATTGCCAGCGGTGGCTCCTCCACCGGAGAGAAAGAGCATAGCCAAGCAGGCTGCGAGGTGTGCAGAAGGCAAACAAACATAAATAAAATGGCATAATAATGCAATTTTATTTTACCACCAGTTTGCGCTGTGTACAGCGCAAGAGTGAAGCAGGGGGCAGGGCTGAATCCTGCTATTGCAGGATTACTCCTGTCCCGTTCAGTGCACATGTCAAGTTGGCAGGCTTGCAACCTATGGCTAGCTTGGCATGTGCACTGTAGACCGAGTAATTCCCAGATTGCTTGCACAGGAGCCCATTCTCACAATGAGCGCTGGGTTAACCTGCTCCCACCAATCCTGGAGCTGCTCTCACGTTGATGGGAGCAGCTCCAGGTTCGGTTGGTTTTGCGTTCCACTGAGCAGGAAGGAAGTCCTTCTATTCCTGCTCGTGGACACTGGGGAGAAGTGCCATGCCAGGGAAAAGTGCGATATTTATGGGGAGTTTGGTGCGAATGCGCCCACCATATTTTATAACTGGTAGCCCCCACTGGAAATGAATTGCATTAGAGAAAGGATGAGTGTATTACACTGATGGAGTAATAAATGGTTAGCACTTTCTTCTAGGAAACATGATACATAGCTTGCAGTTTAGATTAAATATTTTTAAGGTTTGCATGATATTTCATAGAAAAATATATTCATGGAATATTAATTCTGAGAATCCTTTTCACATAAGCTGGTTAATAAAAACATTCAAGATGAGTGGCATTTACCATTTGCTAAAAACAAATTCATAGACTGTCATTTTTTCCATTGCTTTTGTGAGGATTACATGTCATTTATCTTGATCATGGGATTTCTTTGATGGCATTCCTGTACAGTTTGCATAGATCCCCTTTTTCTTCACCTTACCTTCCCATGTCTGTCCTCGCTCTGTGTAATGCTTCACTTTTTAATTAAAATTCCGAGGATTTATTCTTAAACACACTTACCATAAAGTATTTTTGCCCCGTGGTTCAATTCCTGCTCTCTCTCTGCTCCTCGTCTATCCTCCCTTTCCCCTTTTTTGAAGAGTACATTTCGTCCTTTGGAAAAATATATCATTAGTTTATTTTCTACATCACCAAATTAAATGTGTCTTCTTTGTTAGGCCCCCATCAGTACCCTTGTGCCTCCGCCTTTTCCCCCTCCGTGCCAACCTTTACCTTTCTTTACTTATGTTGTTTTCACTTTAAAAGAACAACTTTTACCCAATATTAGAATAGCCATGGAGTCTACATTTATGTTTCATTGAAAAGCTTGCTCTTTCAATTTATTTTAGTACGTCAATTTAATTTTGTATCGTTTATAGGGGGTCACTTTCTAACATTTTTATTGAAACTGTATTTCTATTACTTTGTTTCTCCATTATATTAGTTTTGAATTACTTGATTTCTCATAAATTAGTTTCTATTAATTTGTTTTTTACATTAATTCACATATTGCAATTCTTAAGAACAAAGGCCAGGTATCGAAATCATTCACCTGTCAACTGAATATGATCTGGGTCACCTATTCCGCCACGCTTAATAGCATACAGGTGAGATGAACATGTAGATGGTATGTTGAAAGCTGCTACATCAGTTGAGGGCATTTTAGTACTCAAAATAGTAACTTTGACTTTGTGCTGAAAACACAGACTCTATTATTGAAGCAAGAACATTTACCACTGAGATTTTAAGTGCGGATAGGTTTTTGGTTTTTTAGATGATAAAAGGGTTTCAACAACTTTACACAATACCAGTATTAATTGCAAATCCTATTCTCCACGGTTATCACTGCTCTGAGATTGGAGGACTCCGTACTCAAATACAAAAAGGAAAAGAGAAGGTTACAGTGGTGCTCAGCACATGTGAACTGAGAGATGGTGAGTGTAAGAAATCGAGTTACCAATTGAGAGGGGTGGAACCCCACTGAAATAATAAACACAATCCTTGTCAGGAAGAGCCACAAAAGTCACTAAAATAACCTGAGCTTAACCCTCTTGTAGCTTGGCACAAAAGCAGTCAGGTATTACTTAGAGGCAAGGTGTAAGGTGGTCCCACTAAACTGGGGTACAGTCACAAATTCAGCCAACTGTGATGGAGCATGGGTCGGATATGTGGAACAGGTCTCACTGCACAACAGCACTGCTCAGGCAGGCACACACAGGTCTGGTTGGTCAACTGGACAGTTGCAGGAAGGCCTTTGAGAGTTTGTTGTCTCCCTGACACACTAGGTCAGCTAACTGACATTTGGAGTCACTCTGGGTAGCTGGGATCAAGGCAAGCAGGTCCAATCTTTCTTCTGTCAAGCATATAGTCAGGCCTTTCAGCAGCAGGGCAGTTCTTCTTTTGAAGAGTTGTTTTGTAGGTCCTACATTTATACCTGGTGCCCGTCTTTGTGTGAGGGATACCTTGCCCTATCCCAAACTGGTTCTGGTTACGTCTTACCCCTCCCCTGGTCCTGGCTCCAAACCGTATAGGGTGACAAAGGCAAGGGCCGGCTGGTGTCAGGTTCCTTTGTGAATGTTGTGTGCAAGGTCCTTTGAAATTTAATCATGGGAGGGTACAGCTCCTCCAAAGCCATCTCACTAAGAAGACATATCCCAGCTGCACCCAAGTCCAAATGTTCACTGTCTGGGCCCAATACAAATTATTGACGGGGGAACCAAACAGCAGGCACATGCAACTGGAAACTCCAGGAAAGGCATCAGAAATTCTGGACAGCAGAATGCCAACTTTCTAAAAGAGGAGTTTTCACAACTATAAACTAAAATCGAATAAATGACATTACAATGCAAACAATTACAATGCAAGCCTTTACAATTCGGTTTTTAGATCGCAACTACCATTACAACGCATGCCATTACAATGCATACCATTACAACACATACCATTACAACGCATAATACTTTTGGGGCAACAGTGGGGTAAGTGTTGGATAGTGTAGGGGTAAAAATTACTATTCCCACTCCAGTGAGTGCAACAGTAGGGTTAGTGTTGGATATTGTAGGGGTAGAAATACTATCCCCATCTACCCCAAAACCAATTCCCACCCTAAAACAAAAAAATCCCCATTACTTAACTTATAATAGGTTGTAATGGCATGCGTTGTAATGGTATGCTTTGTAATGGTAAGCGTTGTAGGGACATGCGTTGTAATGGCATGCGTTGTAATGGCATACGATATAAAGGCAGTTGCATTGTAACAGCTGCGTTGTAAAATAGTATATTGTAATGACTGCGTTGCAATGGTTGTTTCCCTCTAAAATCCAACATTTCATTAAAGGAGATTTTAAATTACAATTTAATTGAGTGTAAACATAATTTCTCTATCTTCACCCACTCTGATGTTAGCACTTATTAATTGAAATAAGGTAACCCAATGTTAGCCAATAGCAGAGGTAGGCCTTCCAGTAGTGAGAAACAACTTATAGGGGTTTTCACTGTCTGGACATGTAAAACTTAAACAAACATATCTTACTTTTTAAAGACCATGCATCCTGCCCTATGACCCTTCAGGGCCTTACAAGTATTAAAGAGAGGCAATTCCAAGCAAGATGACCGACTACACATGCCCTGTAGTAGCTCCCACGAATTAGAACATAATCCTGCCGTATCCTGACACATCTGTGCCGTTGGAACCCCGTGAATGAAAGCACACACACCCAGATGCTTGGGGCGCCAATTGAACCCTGAAAATCTGAACCCCACTGAAATATATTGGGTAAATAGGCTCCTGTGCCAGCCCATCAGCTGAGGGACCTTCCACAAGGTAGTGCTCCCGGTGGACGGAGTGACCCAGAAGCGACAAGGAGTGCGGGCCGACCTCGTTTTGCAGTGTGGTGCACTAATGAGGGCCACAGGAAAGCCCCTTTGTATGCACAGCCTCAGAGGAACAGCAAGAGGGAGACCCGAACTAGTGCTGGGTGGAGCCCATTGGTGGCAGTCTGTGCTGGCTACCTTGACTGCAGTGGCTTGGGACTGGGGCACCCGAGCAAATATGCCAGCACCCCCGCCGGTGCCTTGTGCCCCCATTGGACACTGTGACTCCTGATAAGTGGAGCCCATTACCCACAATAGGGAGCCAGGAAGCTAAGGGACTGGCAACAGTGATGGAGCACTGCAGGCATCAAGAGCTGCTTGCACTTGCTGCCTTTGACCCTAAGGATTGCAGGTCGGTTGGGAGTACCAGGGCCTCTGTGGAGCCTGGACATGACTCATGCCTGCTGGTAGCCTGTTGTAGACTCTGAGTCTAGTATTGCACAACTCGCTTTTAATTATATGTTTTTTTTTAATAATATGCTTCATAATTCTCAACTGTGTCTCTATGTCATTGTACATTGCTGAAGTGTCTTTTCCCACTTATTCGCTACAAATGTGGTTGCACTATCTCCCTTTTCTCTTATTACAGGTACAATGTGACCTACTACCACAAAACGAATCAGGTTACAAATTTACCTTTTCCTTTCTTTTTTTCACTTAATCACTTTATGGTCCTGAGGAAAGCCGACTGACCAACAGGCAGATAAGGCTGAAACATGTCGACCACTTTTAACCTCACAAGTTTAGTGCGCTAGAATTCCTAAATAATTCCATAGCGACACGCCTTAATCTTCTACCCGAATCCAGAAATATTAAAGTTGAACCTCTGGCTGTCCGGGTATTTTAGAACACCTTCATAGCACTATTTCACCTATTCACCATCACTACTGTTTTAACCAATGGTACAACCACCTGGCGGAGGGTGCAAACAAAAACTGACCCAAGGATTACGCACGGACACGTGTTACAAGAAGCGGGGACACATCATATACCGCTACACGACTCTGAAAAAACACGTGTATGAGGGTCTTTTATTTGGGAGACACCTACCGATCCACCTGCAGACCTTGGTTATGCAGGACCAGTGATCCTTTCCACATTGATTTATAAGTAGACTGAAGGGAGACAGCAGACCCAGAGAGGCCTGCCTGCAACAGAAAGGGAACCTGTACTGGTGACTGGGCTTGCAGACGGGGGCCCAAATTGGATGCCCTAACGGTGAAGTGTTGTTAATGGGGCCTGGCCCCAAGGACGCTTAGGTGAATCACTGGCATCCGCAGCGCTGTCTTGGAACCTCCCTCCTCGGCCATAGAGATTGCTGGTGAATGGCAAATAATACATGCAGTGCGGAGCTGAGGTGCTGCTGGATGGGTCGTGACAGTGGGTAGATGCTGCTGGTGAGTGCTGCTCATACCTGCGGCCCCTGGGCCTGAGGTCTGTCAACTACTTGCGGAAGACAAAGACACTACGGATCAGCCAGGATTTTTTTCCGCAGAGGATTACACTGAGAAACATTCTCCGGCTGACTCATGTACTTCATACACCCGTGCTCGAAGAAGATCTATATGTACTAGCTTTTCTTGATATTGTACAAGCATTTGATTCTGTGCGCTGGAAATATGTTCGACAGGTGCTCGATAGGATGGGACTGGAGGGCAACCATATCAACTGGGTAAAACTACTTTATGCGAGGATGTTATGTTATGTTATGGGGATTTGTATAGCGCTCAGCTGCCCCAGCCAAGGGGCGTCCCGGCGCTGTATGGATGACTGGAGGCAGAAGGGAAGGACACAGAAGAGGGAGAAGAGAAAGGTCATTGAAAGAGGTGAGTTTTGATGGCTTTCCTGAAGGCCAGAAGGTCCTGCATGCCACGGATGGTTTCCGGAAGGCTGTTCCAGAGTTTGGCGGCCAACAGACTGAAGGCTCGGCCGCCCATCCTGGCTAGTTTAGTACGGGGAATGACCGCAAGATGTTGTCCTTCTGAACGAAGTGACCTCCTGGGAATGTACTCTGTCAGGAGGGGGCATAGCATAGGGGGGGAGGCGGTTTTAAGAATTTTGAAGGCCAGACAGAGTGCCTTGAACTGAATCCTCTTGCCCACCGGGAGCCAATGTAGCTTCTTCAGGACTCCAGCCACTGAGGAGTGGCGGGGAAGGCCAACCAGAGCCCTGGCGGCAGCATTCTGCACTCTCTGAAGTCTAGTAATCTCTGCTAGGTTGGCACCAAGCAAGAGGGAACTCGCGTAATCCAGCCTAGAAAGGATAGTAGCTTGAACAATTAGCTGGCGTGTGTGGCAATCAAAAAACTTCAGGATAAGTCTTAAGTTGCGCAGGATGCCAAAACAGGTGGCTGCCACTATTTTGGTGTGGTGGGTGTATTTCAGTGTCGAGTCCACCCAAACTCCCAGATTTTTGACACATTCTTTGGGCTTAGGGGGTTGGCCCAAGGTTTCTGGCCACCAGCTGTCACCCCAGGATTCTGTGTTTTTACCCAGGAGCAGTATCTCTGTTTTCCCGGCATTGAGTTGGAGGAAGTTGGTCGTCATCCAGTTGGTGATCTCAGTGAAGGTCTGTTTGAAATGATGGGCCTTCAGACCATTGTTATTGAGAGCTACCACCAACTGGGTGTCGTCTGCGTAGGATACTAGTGTCAGCCCATTCTTTTTGGCCACCTCTGCTAGCGGCCGAACATAAACATTGAACAGGGTGGGGCTCAGTCCTGACCCCTGGGGCACCCCCTGTCCAATATTATGTTCTTTAGAGAGGTAAGGAGGGGTGGAGACTTTAAAGGATCTGTTGGAGAGGAAGTCTCTGAACCATCCCAGGGCAGTTCCCGAGATTCCAATTTCCTCCAATCTAGTCAGAAGGACCTCGTGTGACACCGTGTCGAAGGCAGCACTGAGATCCAACAGGATCAGTGCTGCCGTTCCGCCGGTGTCAAGAATAGCACGGAGGTCCTCTGTAACACTGAGCAGAGCTGTCTCGGTGCTGTGTCCAGCTCTAAACCCGTGTTGGGAGTTGTCCAAGATGGTGTTATTTAAAAGGAAATGGGTAAGTATGGTATTGACATGTGTCTCTATTATTTTGGCGGGCCAGGGAAGAAGTGAAATAGGCCTGAAGTTTTCAGGAAGGGTTGGGTCCAAGGTGGGTTTTTTAAGATAGGGGATACCCATGCCTGCTTCCACTTGAAGGGTATTTTAGCTGAGGAGAGGGACAGATTGATAATGTTCCGTAGGGGTTCAGTGACCAGGTCGCTAGCGTTGCTAAAAGTTTCAGGTTTAAGGGGATCAGCCGGGGATCCAGATTTGATTTTATTGCCAATTTTTAGGAAGCTCTCACGGTCAAGTGTTGGGAAGGAAGAGAGACAGGGTCTGGTAGGGTCCATTGTAACGGAGATCTGGGGAGAGTTGGGGAATGTATCATAAATTTTCTTTATTTTGTCGGTGAAGAAATTAGCCATGTTATTGCATAGATCAGGGGAGGTGGCAGCGGTGACTGCCGTTTTTTTTGCAGTTAGTTCTTTTAAAATTTTAAAAACTGCTTTAGAGGTATTGGTACTGCTATTGATGTCGGCAGCATAGTATGCTGCCCGGGTTCTGCAGACATGACGATGATAGGTTTTTTGGGATTGGACATATATCTGCTTAAGGTTGGTGTCGTAGTTCTTTCTCCAGCCTCTTTCCGCTTTTTTACATTCTTTTTTCAGAGTGGCTAATTCTGAATTGTACCAGGGGCTTGCACGGTGGGCGCGGGCCTTAGTCCATTTAAGTGGGATCAGGGTGTCCAATGCTTGGGTGATCCAGTGACAGAACTGGTCGTACCCTGAGTCGGGATCACCGCTAGGAGGAGGAGGGTTAGATACCAGAAGATTGTAGAGGTCTTCTAGGCGGAGTTTCCTCCACGGATAAGGGTGTGAACTGGGCAATATGTCTTGGCAGATATTGTCCTGCAGTGGGGCACACATCAGGGGTGCCCACTATTCCCCTCAATCTTCACCTTTGCGATGGAGCCGCTGGCATGCTGGCTTAGGCAGTTCTTATTGGGTGGTGCATTCAGGCTGGTAATACGGAACATATGGTATCAATGTACGCACATGATGCCATGTACTATCTGCACCAGCCGGACATATCGGGCTGATAATGCTGTGTTATGCGGGAATTTGAGGAATTCTCAGGGCTCTGGGTAAACAAAGCCAAGTCTGCCATGTTCCCACTGGGTCGGTTAGTGGGCCTGATGAGGGCCAACTCCTGGACACTGGAATGTCCTTGAAGGTGGACAGTGTCAAGTACCCTGGCATCCATATTGTATATGGTGAGCGTCAAACGTACGATTTAAACATGGCTTGAGTGATACTTAATATATGCCCCCATACTGCTTTGTAGAACATATTGAAACTATCGCTGATGGGTAAGATAGAGCTAACTAAAATGGTGATTTTGCCTGGATATTTATAAATACTGCAGAGCACTTTGTATGAAATTCCTCTGGGGGTGTTCTGGGAATAGGACTCGCTACTGGTGTAGCTCCTCTGGCCCAGCAGGAGATGCAGAATTGGCCTTACAACCCTAAAGAGGGCTTGGGACAGAGGAGCAACGGTAAAGCTTCAGGGGGGAGTGTTTGGGGGTTACACCCCCTAATACATGTAGTTTCTGATATATAGTGGGGTACTGGTGCTATCAGTCAGGTATGGTGAGGTATCTGTCTGATATCACCAGGAATCTGTACATGAACACACAAACACACACATGTACACTCTCTCCCTCTGTTCTGAAATTCCTTTAAAATGTTGGTTATGTAGCTACATATTGAGTTTACTCTCAATAAGAGCCCCTACCAATCCGCATTCCTCACCCTTTCCATTGCCCCTTCATCCCTCTTATGCACCCTAGTGGTTGTATAATCTATTTTAACATTATTTGCTACCATGTTTGTTGGGAAATTTGAAGCTCACATCGCCACAATCTTAATGACCAAGCTACACCCCTGCAGAGGAGGGATAGAGATTCTAGAATTGGAATTATATTTTCTGGTGGCACAGTTGCAACACGTGGTCCACTGGCTGGATGGGGAGTCTAATTGGGGAGGGTCACTGCTTGAGGGAATGCTTGTTGGGCACCAGCTTAGGATGCCTTTCATGAGGGCGTGGGGCATACCTGCTGAATTCCCACATCTGATTTGCCTGATGGGCAGTGTCTGGGAAAGAGTGGTGCAGCAAGTACTGAGACAAGCACCTTATGTCCCAGAATTGCACATATGGTTAGTGAACCCCATTGCGCAGTTGGGAAGGCTGATGGCAGCCAATAAATAGCGGGGGACTGCATAATGTTGTCAGATTTGTACCCACCGGCACGATTTATCATCATGCAGGATGTGATCGAGACATTTTATCTGGGTAGTGGACAGTTCCCCCAGTATGCTAAAATTGCAGCAACTGCGCTCCAGCTGTGGCCATTGTTCCCTGAAGCTCCCACCCCCACACAGACACTGTTGACTCTGCTATTCATGGCAGGTGGACGTAAGCTTATAACATACTTATATAGTATATGTCGCGTGGACAGACAGCTGATGCCACTGCGCATAGAAGAGACTTGACAGTGCATAAGTGATGAGCCTATTTCCCCTAAGATTGACTCAAATTTATGACGGGGTCCGTAGGGTGTCAATCTGTGCTAGGTTCATGTAGATACAATATTACATGGTGCATATGGTCTATCTATCCCCCAAGCAGCTGCACACTATATACCCAACCAGGGACTAGCGCTGGGCTCGTGTTGAGCGGTGATGGCACGTTGTATGGCACTGGTCTGTTATTATATCACATTGGGAGGACATCACACCTCAGCTTAACTGTGCGACAGGGAGGGACATGCTATGCAAGATAACCAATGCATGCTGGGGCTCCTCCCTGTCAATCCCCCCCAAAATTAAATAGGCAATTCATGATACTGGGGCTCACAGTGGCTAAAAGATGCATAGCAATAAGCTGTCTGAGACCATTACCAGTGAAAAGAAGAAAGGGTAGACAAGCCGCCACTGGAATTGTGTGGCCTGAAGTTGAGTGCCCCCCTTCTGTTCAGAGGGAAACATGAAACTATAGTGCATAAAAGTCACGTGTACTCTCCATGCTTTTTGACCATCTTGTGATGCCCAGCTAAAAATGCTGCGATCGTCGCTCTTTGAGATGGCAGTCGAGAGTGCTCTCTCTGAACAGAAGAGGGACGCTCAACTTCAGGCCACACAGTTCTATTTTTCAATTTTCTCACTTGTTTTGCAGAGTGACTGGCAATTAGGTCCTGATGAATGCCTGGTGGCAGAAACATGTAGACCTAACACAGTAGGGTATATCTATCGAATCCCTAACCGTCTTTTGTTTTAATTATGTCGCTGAGATCACCAAATACATTTTCAGTGGACACAGTCAGGCATTTTTAAATCACACCCTTCACACCCTTCTGCACTCTGCCCCTCATTCACTACGTCCCTATGCTTATCTTCGGAGATAAAACACCTCAGCTCATCCCCCAGGGGAGTTGTAGCCCACACTTCGGTGTGAGGAGGGAACCCAAATGATGAAGCATTTCACCTAACGGTAAGTGAGGGTTCTTGTCCTGAAGGAATCTCCCCCTTTGGGTCTCCATATGATGCCCTCTCTCTCATTTTTCTCCCTTTTGACTTAGTCAGTTGTACTTCTGTGTGATTGACATTTCCTCCAGGGATCAGTACTTCCTGGCTATCCCAGATGGTGCACAGACATAATATCGACTCCAAAATATCGTTTGGACAGAATATCGAGTTTTAAATATCGTTTGGACAAAATATCGACTAGACAGAATATCGACAGCCAAAATATCGTTTTTAAGGTAAGTGAAGTAATATCGACTGTAAATAATATAGACAGTGAAAATATCCAAGTATATAATCTAGATAGTAAAAAATATCATTTTTTAAATAATATTTAATTATTTATAGTGTTTTTATGTTATAATATGTTTGAAAAGTGTCATTTTATGTTATAATTATTTTTAATTAATGATTTTTTTTAATTATTGTGTAATTTTATTCTGTAGCGGGTTGTGGGTTTATAGGGGAATAGGGTGGGAAGTAATTTAATTATAATTAATTAAATATGTAAATTTATTAATTGGTAGTAATAATTAATTAATTGGTAATTAAATAATATATGATAATGATTTAAAATTTAATTGGTAATTAATTTAATTTAATTGATTAATTGCTAATTATGTAAATTAAAATAATGTATTTTCTGTAGCGGGTTGTGGGTTTATAGGGGAATAGGGTGGGAAGTAATTTAATTATAATTAATTAAATATGTAAATTTAATAATTGGTAGTAATATTTAATTAATTGTTAATTAAAAAATATTTGTTAATTAATTAAAATGTAATTGGTAATTAATTTAATTTAATTGATTAATTGCTAATTACGTTAAATTAAAGGGGTATTTTTAGGGTTCAGGGTCAGTTTGGGGTTTTTGGGTAAAGGGGTATTTTTAGGGTTCAGGGTCAGTTTTTAGTTTTTGGGTAAAGGGGTATTTTTAGGGTTCAGGGTCAGTTTTTAGTTTTTGGGTAAAGGGGTATTTTTAGGGTTCAGGGTCAGTTTTTAGTTTTTGGGTAAAGGGGTATTTTTAGGGTTCAGGGTCAGTTTTTAGTTTTTGGGTAAAGGGGTATTATTAGGGTTCAGGGTCAGTTTTTTGTTTTTGGGTAAAGGGGTATTTTTAGGGTTCAGGGTCAGTTTTTAGTTTTTGGGTAAAGGGGTATTTTTAGGGTTCAGGGTCAGTTTTTAGTTTTTGGGTAAAGGGGTATTTTTAGGGTTCAGGGTCAGTTTTGGGTTTTTGGGTAAAGGGGTATTTTTAGGGTTCAGGGTCAGTTTTTAGTTTTTGGGTAAAGGGGTATTTTTAGGGTTCAGGGTCAGTTTTGGGTTTTTGGGTAAAGGGGTATTTTTAGGGTTCAGGGTCAGTTTTTAGTTTTTGGGTAAAGGGGTATTTTTAGGGTTCAGGGTCAGTTTTGGGTTTTTGGGGTACATATACAATATTGGCTATTATTTAATTAAATTTTGTTAATATATATATATATATGTTTTAAGAAATATGATTAAAAAATATTATTTTTTTACTTTCATTAATTATTTAATTATTAAAAGTTATTTTAAGTATTGTTAATTATATTTTAGTAATTAATTTTTTATATTAATGTAATTAAACATTGTTTTTAGTAAAGTCGATATTTTTTACAACGATATTTTTGTAAACGATATTTTGTACTCGATATTTTTGTACTTACCTGTTTGTAGATAGAAACTCGATATTTTGACTGTCGATATTTTCTCAACGATATTTTGGGTAGTCAATATTCTTTCAGTCGATATTCTTTCAGTGATCCATCACAGATCCCTCCTGACCCCAAAGTGTGTAGATGAGCCCATTACCCCTCACATGGAAGGCTTGGCAGAAAGACCTACAAGAGTGGGCTGGTACATAGGAGGCCCATATGAGGAGAACTCGCAGGGATGTGAAGGCAGCGGATGCTCTGCTCTCCTTGGCGCAATGATGCAAGCACTGCTGGAGCCTCCTGAGGGTGACAAACCTGACGATGCAACACAAACCGAACCTTCAGGGTTGGGATGCTGAGGGGAAACTAGTCCAGAATGCCAGGTAATGAGAGATCGCCCACTCTGAAAACTAGGAGCTAAGGTCCTATGAATAGAAACAAGGATAATTATTTTCTTTTTGTTTTCCTCATAACCAAATGGAAGCTAGGAGGGGTGGGAATGGTTGGGGGGAGTATATGTTCCATATAGGGTTATTGGAACATGTTTATGTTCCTGTCGTTTATTGTAAAGCCCTTGTGTTTCTTTTCTAGAGCAAAGTGTAGTAACTCATCGCTGATGAAGCGACAGCTGCTGGGACCCTTTTGGTATCCATGGTCATAGATATTTTCTACTGCATACCACATTGCCCTGATTCTTGTCTGGCCTGCGGCATGTACAAGAGTGACTGCCTGTTGTCCTATGCTGTAGAATATTGTTTTAATGCAATGTACTCTAGCTTAATGCTTGAAATGCCAATAAAGAAATATATATTTTATAAAGTATTAAAACGAAAGTTATAGGCCTGGCAAAAGGTTTATTGTGCCAGGTCGAAATGGCAGTTTAAATCTGCACTACAGGCTGCAAGGGCATGCCTGAAACATGTTTTATAAGACTACTTTCGTGGGTGGAACAATGGTTGCTGCTGCACACTAAAAGCATTTCATTTACAGGACTTGGGTACAAATAGTATCTTTTGCTAGAGAAACATAAGTAAATATAATGTGCCCATTGGGTGTGGGTCAAATTTACCATGTTTTAAGAGGAGAGAACATTACTTATGCACTGGTTAGCAACAAAAAAAGAGTTTGGTAAAGTAGGGAAAGAAGGCAAAAAGCTTTGGAAATACCACAAACGGATGTCAGGATGTCAGGGCTAACTGTGAGGCATTGTCCTCGCTTGTTGAAGCAATAGCACCTCTAGGTCATTCTTTTGGACTACACACCGAAAGATTTAGTCAAATCACAAAAATGTGGTCAACCACTGTACGCCAAAGCTATGGAACCAGTGATTCCACAAGTCCCAACGTGGATGGTAGCCATGCGGAAGGCTAACTTTCCAGTTTATTATCTTCTGACTTGGTAATTGTCATTTTCTTCATTAGAACAAGGGCTTAAGTAGTTTGGTAGGTAAAAGAAGGCCTATGGAGTGCTGTGGTGACATGGCTGTTAAAGAATAAGAATGGCAGTCTACTGGGTATGGTGTACTGATAGGCGGGGCAACCGGATATCAAAATCAGACATCACTCCAGGGGTCAATTCAAACAAACTTTTCATTCATGCAAAAACAGGTCACAGTATATGCACCATTTCACTGCTTGGTTCATAAGAAATGGAAAAAAGCAAACACATTTTGTTTTTCGTTCATTGCACAGAAAGATTTGTTCACAAGGGGAAAATTGAGTGTGAAACTATAGATATATGTAACAATGTGACACAAAAGGATTTTGCCACAATCTTACTGTCAGCTTTGCGTTTGATATAGGAAGAACATGTTTTTGAGCCTGGCAAAAATGCTAATTCGGACCAAATACCTTTTGCTCCATTCCATATTAAAGAAGGTGAACAAATGGTGCAAATAATTATTCCTAGTTTATTATTTTTTGGTACCAGTGCAATTCCTGTAATACGTTCCATGAGTTTGGCCTTCCACAGTGCCATCAAACCAGTAACCTGCAATTATATTTTACTGTATTGTATTGTATTTGCATTCTTATAGCACTTACTACATCTGATGAAGCGTTAAACAACTTTAGTTTGGGTGGTATGCTTCCCAGGAACCCAATGTTAGATTCAAGTCCAATGTTGTTTTTTATTGCTGGTTACTGGGATTAGCTTCGTATGTGCAAGGCAAGCAAACCATTACAAATATTCACTTCATTTTCAATGTGGCAGATTAACTTAGTAGGAGTTTAGAGTGCTCATTACGGGGGCCATGTGAATTAATGCAGCGCTTTTGGGGCGATTTATTAAATGTGCTAAAGGAGATTATGTACTGTTAGGTTGCAAGGGTATGATTTTTAAACAAGGAGAGGTTGGGAGCTTTGAACTGAGTTGTGGGCATTTGCAGAAATCCATTAATAGAGATTAGGGCGCACATAGATGTGTGTTCACAGTTCTGTCATGCCCATTATTATACCTCTGGAAGTTATTGCCCACAATCAGATAAAATGAGATGCTGCTTCTAAGTTGATAGGGCCTCATATGTCTTCTTTGCCACTGCAATACAAACCTTTTATCAAGTGTTTTCTAAGATTTAAGTGAGTGTACTACCACCCTATACAAAAAAGGAATAGAAATTCACAAAAAAAAATGGTTAACGTATTGCCACATGAAGGTGTTCAAACGAGTTAAGAACTAACATTTAAAAACAAAAAAAGGACTGAATTTCACCAGTTGTAATTCAGTGAACTAACATGCACATCTTGTTAAACAAGGCTTTTGACCTTACATATTACATCACTAAGGACATGTTAAATAATATAATTGATGACACCAATGATGACATCTCAAATGACATCAATGATGACATCACTGATGACATGATACATGATACTGTTAATCTATATCACTCTATAAACCCACACTTCATAGAAAAAAAGGAAAATTGGTAGTTAAGCTCCGACAATCACATACAGCATAAAATGACTGTGTGCAATTGTGTACGTGCATAGAATGGCTATAGGATACACCCCAGAGACAAATATGCTTGGCAAATGTATGTGGTGCATAGTTCACCCACCAGTAAAGATTTAAGTGAAAGTTGCATCGCTTTTTAAACAAGGTACAGACTAATACACCTAGTGTCAGTAGAAGAGGTATGTTTCATGGTAGGTTATGACTTAAATCCAAAGCCTGTTGCCAAGCATCTGTGAGAAATGTCAAAGCTTCCGTTCACATTAGATTTTCACCTCTGGATGTCTGGACACATACCCATGTTACATTTTTGTCATACAGTGCTATAGGAACATTATATGTAAAGTGGGGGGTTGTAATGTGTGACTGTTTAGTTGCAGACCTTCCCTGAATATTCAAGGTCATTTTACTTGTTGAAGAATGTACAATGTAGTGTTAACCCACTTAAAGTTGTTTTAGTTTACAGTGTGAATATAAGTATGGCTCATCCCAGGAATGTGTATAGTGTATTTTACCAAACTGCAGAGGGTTGCCCATAGGGCGTAGCTGAATGTGCCTTGTCAGTGGCTAATGCATAAGTGTTGACCTCTTAACTGAGAATTGTGGGTCATGTGAAGTCTTTAAGAGGTGTTACTGTTATGGTGAACAGAGAATGAACACTTGCTTAGAGCGTTTGGAAGGTTTTAAAAGTGGGAGATTCATTAAAGTCTATAGAAAGCTTTTGTTTGATCATTTCTCTAAATTGTCCGCTTGTCCGCAGGGTGGTCTAAAAGAGTCTTTCTCCTACAGCCTCCTGCAAATCTCGGGCGATACAAATAGCTTCCCTTTTACAGATATGGAAGTTGAAAACGCTATTAAGTGTATCGTGCCACTGAAAGCAGCAGGCCCAGACGGTATTCCCGGTGACCTCCTTCGCTCCGACTCTCACAAATGGGCAAAGATTATTTCTGGATTATTAAATGCTATTGACAATGGGGCTCCTATTCCCGAGTCTTGGAAGGGGGCAGAGGTCGTCCCAATCTTCAAAAAGGGAGACAGGGGCGACCCAGCCAATTATCGTCCCATAAGCCTCATCGATTCCACCCAGAAGGTTGTTGGTAAGGTGATACTCGAGAGAATACTGCATTGGGCAGAAGAAAATAAAATTCTCTCTGATTATCAAGCAGGTTTTAGATCTGGAACTGGGACAATAGAGCAAGCCTTCAGATTGCTACTCATTTACTGGAAAGCGGTACATATAGGGAAAGGCAGTCGTTACTTGGCATTCATCGATTTAAAGACTGCCTTTGACCTGGTGCCTCGTGAACGTCAATGGGGAGTATTGGCTGATATGGGGATTCCATCGAACATTCTGTCATTGTTAGTGAGGCTTCACAATGGCAATTTTGCTCAAATAAGGTGGGGCCCTCAGGGGCAGAAGACCAGCAGAATCCCGGTGAACAGGGGTGTTCGCCAGGGATGTGTCCTTGCCCCCACTCTGTTTAGACTTTATGTGAACGGTGTGGTGGAGCATCTGCTAAAAAGTCCATCCGATGCACCATCCCTGGCGGGTGAGCGTATTCCAACTCTCCTGTTCGCCGACGATACCCTCTTAATCTCCAAGTCCCCGGTTGGTCTCCAGAATCTCAATGATAGCTTTCAGTCTTTCTGTACCTTGAGGGCTTGTGATAAATACAGATAAAACCAAGCATTTAGTGATGAATCTGCCAAAAAACTTGGTAAACCCCTAGTTTTGAATTCTGTACCATTAGAAAGGGTTATGGTATTCGAATATCTTGGAATACGTATTTCGGACTAGGTGAAGTGGAACCCTCATATCCAGAAAATGCTTTTAGGTCATAAAAGGGTAGTGGGGGCCATTCTTAAGGAACAGCGCTCTTCCTCAACTAGACCTATTGGCCCAGTAATTGATATCTATAAGGCTAGAGGTGTAAGTTCGGCATTATACGGAGCCGAACTTTGGGGTTCAAGCAATATGGAGCAATTGTCTAAATCTGAAAGTAGATTTCTAAAAGATTTAATGGCACTCCCACAGAGTACTCCTATGATCCCCTTGCTACTGGATTTGGGTTGTAATTCGATAAATGACCTGGCTAGACTCCGACCGCTTTTACTTTGGGCTCGGATATGGCGAGTCCCGGAGCTAGCAAAGTACGCTGAAGGTCTGTCGGAAGTGATGTCCATGTTGGGATGGCAAAAAATCAAGTGGCTAAAAGATGTTAAATCCCTTTTATGTGATCTGGGCCTTTGTGAGGCATGGGAGAACAAATCAGCTCCACCGAAAGCAATATTAAAGAAACTTTATTGGAGCTGGGTATCAAATAAGCGTAACTCTGATCCCAAATTAGGAAGAATAACTAACGATTTTTTGAGGATCAAGGACGCACCAGTTAGTGAGCCTTATCTTGATATCATCCAAAAGTCTTCTGATAGGGCGTTGTATTTTAAGTTCAGGACAGGTACATTGCCAATAGATGAATTCCCCGCACAATGGAAAGAAGTCCCCTTCCAAACATGTCTTTCTTGCCCTAATTGCGACTCAAGGGTAGAGTCAATAGCACACATTTTATTTGCATGTCCGGCATTCAAAGCACCTAGGAATCATTGGCTTAAGCCATTATGCAGAGAATTGGGTACAAGAGATCACTCTGTAGCGCTGCGCATTTTACAATCTGATACCCGATTTTTGTATGTATGCGGACTGGCAAAGTTTCTGAGATGGGCTTGGTCCATCAGATGTAAAAGGCTGAGAGAAATCGTTTAATCTAAGATTTTATTTGCCTGAGCAAATAGTTTTTATTCCCATGTAATGTGGTTCATTTGTGGCACAAATGTGTATTTTTTAAAGAAAAAACTTCAAAAAGTTGCTTGGGACGCCAATATTGATGAAATGAGCTGTCACCCTGAAGTGCTGATTTTATGTACATGCTTTAAAGATATGTTTTTATCGAAATAAAGCCTTTTTCATACTCATCCTCATACTCATTAAAGTCTATAGAAAGCTTTTGTTTGCTATGCAGGTGAATATCAGTAAATAAAAGAGCACAGCAACCACAAAATGTGGGTGCGCTCACCCCCACTTCATGAACATACCTTATTCAATAGGACAGAATTTAAGGCGCCCTGATCTAAGGTCGGCTACTGTCCAATAATCCCACAACGACACAGTACCGCAACACTAGATCAGTCCGTTAAACACTCTAGCCAGTCAAGAATAAACAGATGTAGGCAAACTGTATCATAAACAAGAATTAATAACTATAGAGAAAAAATACCTCACCCACATAAACAAATGAAAAGAAGCAGAGACCTGCAAGTTTCAGGCCTAAATACGCGGTCTGGAGCCAAAAGTTTGCTCCATTAAGAAGCTTCACTCATACAGCGATTGAAGGTGTCAATAGAGTTCTCCAACAACTTAAAATTGACACAACCAGAGTTGTCAAGGTAGTATTCTCAAGAAGGGTATATGCACTGCGTAACAAGTCAGGCAAGCTATTTTATTGGCTCCAACAGAGGGAAGCCACTCCAGGATAGTTCCTTTCTTCCGTGATGCATCTGGGGGGTAAGGGTGAATATGCTTGAAAAATCTGTGGTTTGTTAAGAGTATTATCACAGTCTATAACTGTCTATAACTGAGATAGAATGCCTGTCTTCCTTAACACATGACCTTCCACTTTAAAGATTGTCAGACAAGGCAAGGGATGAGCTTGAGCTCCCCCTCACTATGGACAGGCTCTCAAGAGCATTATCAGCAATGCAAACGGGTAAGACTCTAGGCCCAAATGAGTTCCAGGCAGCTTTTTATAAGGTTTGCTCTCTGATCTTGCCTGATCTATTAACTATGTTGGAGTGAGCAAGGTCATTTGAGTCTCTGCCCGGTGATCTTCAAATGCCCATGATAACACAGCTTCTCAAAGTGAGTAAACCACCTGATTGAGATTACTCACATAAGCCAATATCATTACTTACCATTGAGGGGAAGGTTCTTGCCAAAACCCTAGTGAATAGACTTTGAAGGAGAAGATGATTGGTGCCCTGATATGTCGGGACTAAAAAGGATTCACTCTATATATAGGCACAAGAACAAGTGTCTCCAACAAGTAGCTTGTGAGATACTGATAGTGCTCATGCTACCTATAAGTAGCTCTCCTATATGCCTGCCAACCTACTAAATTTAAGGCTTTTGTTTGGTTGAATTTTTTTTAAATATATATATAAACATATATATATATCTTGCTCCCTTTTCCGCCATCAGCGGGGCACTTCACGGTCGGGTGCCACGTTCGTGGTGGCGTTCCACTATCAATATCTGGCTCACAGTTCCTTTCTCACGAAAGGAAAAGAATGGCACTCACGAGGCTTCGTTGGTTCAGCAGCAGTTTATTAGACAGACGCGTTTCGGATTATATCCTTCATCAGTATCGTGTTTACCAATGTTTGTTTGTAGCGGCCATTTTTAAGAGAAGCAAGTCACATATGGTAATCAACAAAGGACTATGCGCGCCCTTCATGTGTGTGGGCGCCATCTTTAAACGGTAAACATATTGTATGTGTACACAGTAGCATCGTTTGTTGAAAGTCGGTTTGACATGCCGGCATTTCAACAAAACAGAAATGTAATTGATGTAATTAATATCGTACAATAATCTAGCCGTGGATCGTCAATTGCAGCCTATTTGTGTTAAGGCTGCTGTCCCTGATATCCATATACATAAGGCCGTGTATCGGCTTCTAGACAATACTTCCCTGTTTTTGCTTAATAAGAAACAGTTCAATTCATTTGCATGTATGTTGACATACATGCAAATGAATTGAACTTTTTCTTATTAAGCAAATGTGATCAAGCTCCGCTTGCGGAGCGAAACGCGTCAGGGAGGGCACTGGCTCTTACATTTTTCTGCAAATAAATGGATTGTTGAAAACACCTTTGTCTGCTGTGGCTTTGGTTCGCGTTTAAACACTGCTGTGTGTTGAAGAGGTCCACGCCTGCTGTTTCCGCCACGTTTGGCGGTCAGGATTCAGTTTTGCATATATATATATATATATATATATATTTCAATAATAAACCAGGTTATAACGCACTCTCAGAAGCCAGGCTTCTGAGAGTGCGTTATAACCTGGTTTATTATTGAAATTAAGAATATCTGGCGGGGCTCTGCCAGCACGACGCGCCACCAGACTACGGGCAGTTCCCCCTGAAATGAGCCGCGGAGAGTAAGCATATATATATATATATATATATATATATATATATATATATATATATATATATGCGAGCCAACAAACTCCGGTTCCGAAAGAAGCCGACAAGCAGGGCGGTCCGTGAGCAGGGCACCGGCAGCCCTGTATACTATCAAATCCAGCACTCCCCAGCTCCGGAAGAAACACCACGGACACCTTGCAAGGATTGCAGGTAATTTATTCAAAATGAAGAACTGCACCGCAACGTGTTTCACCTTTCGGCTTGATCAAGCCGAAAGGTGAAACGCGTTGCGGTGCAGTTCTACATTTTGAATAAATTACCTGCAATCTTTGCAAGGTGTCCGTGGTGTCCGTGGTGTTTCTTCCGGAGCTGGGGAGTGCTGGATTTGATATATATATAATATATATATATATATATATATATATATATATATATATATATATATATATATATATATATATATATATATATATATATATATATATATATATATATATATATATATATTGCAAAATTGTATGCCCCTTCTGGAAACTCCGCCCATGGACCGGTGGCGCGATGATCGCCGGCGGTGCATATGCCGGCATACAATCCAAATTAATGCTCCAATAACACTCAGAAGTCTTTGCCAAAAAGAAATGTAATTCAGGTAATGCGTTTCGGAAGCGAACTTCCTTGTTTTTAGGCATAGACTTCTGAGAGCGCGTGTTATTGGAGCATTAATTTGGATATATATATATTTTCAAATATCAGCTTTACATATGTTTTGGAAATTCAAAAATATCTATTTTTTTAAAAACATCCACTTAAGTGTGTATTTAAGACGAAAACGTGTGTATTTTCAGAACTGAAAGGGGATGTTTTTAAAAAAATAGATATTTTTGAATTTCCAAAACATATTTAAAGCTGATATTTGAATGATACATCATGCAGCATTTGGGAAACCTTCTCCTAATTGTATTACCTTGGTGCCATGGGCATTGCAGCTGTGGCTGTGAATTTTAACCACGTAGAGGCATTCCACAGTGACAAAGCCTTTTTTACATTACTGCTGCCAACTATGCCTGATGCGCTGGAGTGATTACTGCTGGTAATCTTGCAAATGGAAGCCACTAATGTCTGTAGAGTTTGAGTAGGCATTCGACTTGTGACTTTACTCACAGAGCGTTTTTATTAATCAAAAGGTACAAAAACTGTTCCCTCTGATAAATGTATTCAGCAGAATGGATATTTAGGAGTAACACATAGCGGTACATGTGATGGTCACATTTTATGTTTGAACATTAGAGTGTCATTCTTCTGACGAGCAGCTAGCATTGATGTGTGTTATGTGTCATTTACAGGTAAAAGAACAATGGAAACGGGTGTGTGTTTTTATGTGCCCATATTCCATCATTTTTTGCACTTACTCGGAGTGGTTTCCTCACGAAATAAAGGTTGGTCACAATTAAAATTCCTTTCATGTCAGAAAACTGCTTTATAAGGCTGGCACCTGTCACTCACCGACGTTGGCACAATCAAAGAATAGTAGGGAGAATAAATTGTTCGGAGTTTAATGAAAAAAATGTCTGTTTATCCTGGAAAAAAATCTCTTATGCAAACATTTCATATCTAAGATGGTACGTTTCTGTTTCAACTTCATTAAATACTTATTATTTCGCCTACACTACCTTTCACAAGAATGCAATATAAATTATGAATTCCCATCCAATGAACTTTTAGAAGTTCAACACTGCCTTTTCAACAAAATGTTTTCTTATTGAAAGTATTGAAAGTCTTAAAGATGTGGTCCGACTTGTCCAAGATCACTTATTCTTGTGATTGTCTCTGACTTGACATCTACAAATCTGCCATTTCCTTTTCTTCATTGCCATTTCTGATAAATTTGTTCTGCATTCGTGACAGGAACTATAGTTCATCTGCTGCCGCTTCCCGCAATCGGATTCATCTAATGATTTTTAGCCGGTGTCTATGACAACAAAGCCTTTGCCGTTCCAGAACATGCTGTTCTTAAAGACATGCCATATGACATTGATACAGAAGACAGATGACTGTACAAGTAGTTATTCCTCATTCCTAGACCACGAGAAATAATTGTATCTTCTACTTAAAAAAAGGGCTGCAGTGCACATTAGCCAATCCCCAGAGGTGCATCCGGTCACTGTAAAGCGACACAGCAGCGAGGGAAAACGAGTAATATTACAAATGAAAAATGAATGTTCCTGTGACAGTTATCTCCCGCCTCTAAATATGCATCTTCCACGGGCCAATTTAACTAATATTACATAAACTGACTGCAGGTGTTAATTGGAAAGGAAGTGCCCTGTGGCATAAAATGTGCTTCGTTTCCTTTTGCAGAGGTTTGGGCTGATTGAATAAGTAAAAAAATGGATTTTGCATATATAGACAAATTAAGAACATTCATGGCAGACACTTCAAAATAGCACTACTTGCTGCGAAAATGGAGCTGTATAGCACTGTAGGTGCCTGTTAACATCACTCAGTCTTGAAGTCTGTTCTGTCATCGACTTGTCAAATATCGTTATGTGGCAGAGCATAAAAGTATGTCAGAGACCCACTGGTGATGCGGATGTGGGGTGCGCGTTATCCTTTGCAACAAGAGATTGTGTAGTTAATTGCTGTTTGGTGATGGGGTGCTAGCCGAAATTATTTGATACTTGTTTCACGGCAGAACTGTATAAAAGGGGCTGGATTACATAAGCACCGCATTGTTGCAGCACAATTGTGAACCGACACTAGCACCAAGTGGTGACTAGTGAGAAAAGGAGATTTGTACGAACAAATGCTTTTTCTAGTTTGTCGGTGTAATACTGCTCTCCACCAACGCAAAGGTATGTAAACTCGATGTTTGTCTTTTCCTCTCTGTTTGTGCTAGGAAGTTGGCCTGTTTCCTGTCAGAAGATACACCAGGGCATGTTACTATAATCTACTGGTTTCTTGAGAGACTTTCTGCAGCGTCCTTGATTTCCCCAGTTTACAAGAGAACGTCTCTGTTTCCCAAATTTTTCAGTGCCTCTCTTGTGCTCTTATAGTGACAAACGGTCTAGACACACATGAGCATATTTGTGAGTTTTGTGGTCCAGGTCAGAAAAGAAAATCACCTTGCTGTGCTGCCGTGTGTCACAGGGAAAGAGTAGGAATGCACCATATTTAACCAATACTGTGCATTCCTGTACTTTTGTCTTGTGCCGTTTTGGCAGCCTGGCACCAACACAGGCACCCTTGGACCATGGTGCAAAGGTGGATTTAGGTAGGATTATTTTTGTGCAGGAAAGGGCACCTTTGTTCACAAAAACAACCTTGAGAGGCTTTTTTCTCTTTCTATGGGCGGTGTCCCCCCAAGGGCAGTAGAGGTCAGGTTAGCCGTGGAAATGGAACAATTAAGAAGAGTCCCACTGCATTAGAAAAGGCTATCTTTCCAGTGACCTTTATAGTTTAAGGAAAACAGTATGTTTTCTTAAAATAGGCCTCTCTCACCAAGATGTCCAATGGTGGCATGCTTCATCCTCTGGTTCTTCCCACCCCGCTGCAGGGCTGGGCGTGCTGCGACCGACGAAGACGGTGGAGCACTTTGTAAGATGTAAACTATAAGGTAAATGATATTATAAAGTGTGAGGGTCTATTTTTGGGTTATAAAATACATGGTAAGATGGGAACTAAATATTTATTCAAACCTATAGCTGGTATTGTTAAAAGTGGGGAAAGGAGAAATCCACGTCTATGTACGTGTGTTTCCCGGTCAACATGTTTCAAGCCATTACCCCAAGGCTTTCCTTCAGGACCATGACAATGATTCCATGTACCACTCCTAATATTAACACCACCTAGGTGTTCTTAATCAATATTAAAGACAAGTAAGTGCAATACGATACCTAATTTGTATTGTTCTTGAAAGATCTGGAAAGATAGGACATAGTGTTATTGTTTACATATCGATAGGGTTATACTAGAAACACATCACCATATGTGGAAAAAAACACATGATATATTTTTCTACTATTGTGCCAGATTAAACCTAACGTTATTGTTGATAGTGTTGTGCTGCCCTTTAAAAATTCTCAGAATGGACAAACAAGACAATACAAAACATATAACATAAATCATGCACTTTATAGTTGTTTTATGCATGCCCTTAAATAAACCAGGTCCTGGTTCTCCAAACATGTGGTCTTGTATCCATAACATTTTGATATCACTTGGTCAATACATGTGGCGATAATGGTAAAAAAGCAATCCTCTATTGCCAAAGAAGATTGTCGGTATGCAAGACAAAAGGTAATACGGTCCCAAAAGATACATTATAAATGCCAAAATCTGGCCCCATGAGCTCAGCGGGAGAAGGAACGCTTGTAGTCACACGCTGTAAAAAGTACAATTAAAGCAAGACTTTTACATTTAGTACTTGTAGAGAAACTGCTCAATGGTGAAGGAAAAAGGAGAAATGCTCATTGTCAAGTGGGTCCGGCTATGCCGTACTCACGTGATCAAAGCTGCTCCCTTGCCCTGCATACTTTGCGTGCCCGCAGCTCCGACGAAAGCCATTCCCATGGAGACTGACCTGTTAAATGACATGGGGCTCCGCGTTGGAATTCATGCGCGAGCTGCAGCTAGACCACTAAATTCCCAAGATGGCCACCCTTCAACGACTCCATTTCCTGGTTACACGGCGGTTGGTACTGGTGGTTTGTGCCTGCACCGAGGTATTTTCAAAAAGGAATTTAAATCTAAGGTATTTAAAAAGGGGGCACTTTGGATAAAAGTGGTTCTAAAAAAATGGAGGATTCTGCTGGGCATTTTTACTCAGAATTTTTAAGAACAAGTTATGAAGGATGGGAGATGTTAGTTTTAATATTAAAAAATGGTTGTGCTTTATGAAGAAGAATATTCTTCTGGGCCTGGCAACTACTAATAGCTATTGGCTAAACCCAACAATTAAGAAAACTCTTGAGTGAATAATGTTCTTTTTAAACATGTTGGCATGCCACTTAAGTAAGGCCATGTCAAGGGGGAACACCAAGAACAATGACAGCTACATAGTTAGTGGTGGGAGCCCATTTTACCAAGACAATATTGCTTATCTCCTTCTCAGCATGGCCAGTAAAACTCTGCTATCTTTTCACCCATGAAGCGGCATCCAACCCGAGGCCATGGGGCAATTACAAACTCAAGGCAAAGGTTTTGAAATCCTATAAAAATATTAAAAGTTAATCAGTCTACAACTGGTGATATCAGGAGAATGGAAACTTTACTTGAAGTGAGAATGAATGAATGTGGGGGGATGGCCAGTTACACCAATTCAGTTGTAGGCTTTCCCATACTAGGGGGATCCTCAGACTCAGAGGGAGATTGCAGCAGATGATCTCTCGTATGACTACTGATTTTGGTACTGGGCAAGAATCTTCCCCCCTCCCTCCACAATAACTCTCTAAGAGATGTTATGGTATGTTATGTTAGTTCTACTTTTATAGGGCACGAATCACCAGGGGGCATCGCTGCGCTGCTTAGAAACAAAACTAAAACTGAGAGACCTAACCATACAAGATTGAAACAGGTAAGCTTTTAGATGTTTCCTAAATATAATGTAGGTGGAAATTTCACGAAGAGCAATAGGTAGTTTATTCCAGTATCTCAGAACAAGGTAAGAAAAAGATTTGCCCCCTGTATGACTAAGACGTATTCGGGGCACCTGTAGAAGAGCTAGTGTACTGGATCTAAGATTTCGACAAGGTACATGTTTTGTGAGTTTCTTTTGCAGATAGCAGGGACCTTTGCCTTTCAAGGCATTAAAAGTAAGACAACAGATTTTGAAATATGATCGCTTCCTCCCTGGTAGCCAGTGTAACTCTCTCAACAGAGGGCCAGAGGGAGAGCCTGCTGGGCGATTCAGAATCATTCTTGCCGCGGTGTTCTGAATCACCTGTAGCTTAGCAAGCAAGGTCTCTCCTACTTCGGCCAACAAAGCGTTCCCGTAGCCCAATCTGCTAATCACCATGGCTTGAACCAGAGTTCTGCAATAATTAATGGGCAGATAGGAAATGATCCTGCGCAGAAGACGCAGGCTATAATAGCAGGAACTAGTTGTGGGAGAAATATGAACTTTCATTGTTAATGTCCGATCAAGTTTTAGCCCTAGGTTTTTTACACATTATTTGGGCACAGGTGCTGCTCCCAGCTGCTGGGGCCACCACTCATCCGACCAAATAGTTGAGGCTTTCTCCATTAGCATGACCTCCGTTTTGTCAGGGTTTAGTTGAAGGCAATTCACCATCATCCAGCTGGAGATTGCAAGCATTCCGGCAGTGAAACTAAATTAGGGCAAACAGTAAACATGAGCTGAGTATCGTCAGCATATGAATTTTTTTTTAAGCCGAGCTGCTCTAGGATTTTTGCCAGAGGGGCCATATATATATTAAATAAAGTCGGACCTAAACAGGAACCCTTAGGTACGCCCTTATCCAGGCGCATTTTTCCTGAAAAATAGGGCCCCAACATAATGTTTTGCTGTCTGTCTGACAAAAAGTACTGTAGCCATATTCAGGCCGTGCCTTGGATACCATAGGCATGTAATCTTTCCACAAGCTTTGATGGACTCTGTTGCGGACACATCTCTCTTGCTCCCGCTTTCAACTAAACCACCCCCATATCAGCACTCAGACTAGTTCCTAAGTCAATAAAGGTGGAGGAGGAATGAGGCCCAGACCATTCAGGACTTCCCTATAAGCAAGCAGCAGGGGTCCATTTTTGCAAGCTCCACCAGTCGGTCCTGGTCCACCTGAACAAGAGTCGAAGAACACAACTCTGATTCAGACGGCAGAGTCAGGTGGTGAGCTCCCAAAAATTCCAGGAATATTCGTGAAATCCGCTTTCCTTCACAACACACCCCAAACAATGGGGAATTTAGAGAGATGAAATACAAATAACAGAAAGCCCATAAATAAGTCCTGATCCAGTTAGGTGACATTAATAATAATCCCCTTGAGCTCAATATGAGACTACCTCAAGCTGAATAGTGCATATCCGATTTGGAAGATTTTTGGCACAGTGCTGAATCTCATATTAGCAATTTGGAATGGGCGATAATGGATACCCAGACTAAGCTCAAGCACATCGAGAACAGATCCAGACATTCAAACGTATGCTTTACCAGGTTCCCTGAAGGAAAAGAACATGGACAGGATCACTTTTAATTTATTTCAGACTTGATTCAGCAGCATGTGTTTCCTGAGGCTCCGCCTAAGACAGAGGATTTCTCTAATATGCAAGCCCATCGGGTCCCTTTCACCCAGCCTGTGAATGCTAGGTACCCACACACTTTTCTTGTGAACCTCAGAGATTTCTGCATGAAAGAGAGCATTCCGTCAGAAGCTACTAGACAAAAAGGACTCCAGACCTTGGACAACATTCAATTTAATATATTCTCAGACATGTCAGCTGTAGCCGCAAATTAGCACAGCAAGTTCAAAGCTATGATTGAACTGTTTCAAAAATAAGGTATCCAAGCTATCATTACACAACAATCCAAGCTCACCATGCTATTCAAGGGACAATTTTAGATAATTGGGTCCGTGAAACAAGCCTAGGAACTTCTACAACAATCACACACAGAAACCAAAGTTAAAAAACCAAATGGTTAGAGATTAAAATATTTTCATGTCTAAACTCAAAACGGTATGGCTCCATTTACAATTAGTATAATAGTCTTTTAACTGATTTAATTATTTGATTTCCTAGTCTTCTTGCATTATGGGATCAGGAAGGCAGTGCCCCTCTTGGACAGCTTAGGTTTCGTGTGCCACAACAAGGCCTCCCTGCTAAGTGAGGGCAGGGAGGGTACGCAGTGTGGGGAAGTTTGGGCAGCTCTCACAGGAGCATCTGTGGCACTCAAGGATCTCAGGGGTGGCTCTTCCATGGGCGGAGGGGTGACAAGGGTGTGGTTGAAATAGGAGGAGGCAGAGAGGAAAGGGGCATGTGTGGGGTGTTTTCCACCCAGTTTCAGTCAAAATAGGTTAAAAACAATGGCACAGATTGGTTTGATCAATGTGTTTTCAAGGCATATCTCTTAGAAGGATGAAAATTGTCTTCGCAACGTGAATGGCATTAATTATAGAGTAAAGTGTCAGGGCACATTAACCTGGTATAGACCATTAAATACAACTGTGATATTTTCACAAGAGATGCATTTGAAGTACAAGGTTTGCCAACCCTGAGTCCTGGCATATATCCAACATTTGTTTCTTGCCTCATCTCAGGCCTTGAAACGTGTGGTAACAATATAGATCACAAAAGCAATGTGAAAAACACAGGGTGGTGAAAGATCTTGGTGCCAATGGCTGTAGGTAAAAGCCAAAATACAAAATCAATCATTTAATTTTCTTAGTTATAGTGTGCCTATTGAAGACTCACCTTTGGCCCTACAAGACGTCCATAGTATTTTAAAGTAGGATACGGGCCACTTGATAATAGGGAGCAATTTCAACCTACTCCAATATGTCTCCCTCGATTCATCTAGTTTGAATTAACTTCAAAATAAACCTAAATCCATTAAGGACCTGCATGTCTTAATGCAAGATTTTGCCCTTACCGACCCTTGGCGGGTGGGACATCCTTTGGAGCGACAATACACTTATCATTCTAAATTATATTGCTCAGCATGGATTAAACCCATTTGCCGAAATTTGGGAATTAGGTCACATTTAGGAGCTATTAGGATTTTTAAAACTGATACATCACAAAAAAATGTTTTTAGTGTAAGTAGATATTTATTTGCTGCCAACTTAATACATAAGGGAAAAGGCTTGAAATGTTAACTCTTGTTGCTGATTATATTTTAACTTGTAAATATTGTATACTGTTCAAGCATGTATATGCACTTTTGCACTTGCACTTTATTCATTCCTGCCTTGAACTAAACCCCTTACATGATAGCAAACCACATTACAGTATCAGCATCCACATTTATGCTCTCATATTAACAATTGAGAAATCTGCTACTTACTTTAAGGCAAATTCTGTATATTACGATTGCTACTGGGGGAATGTGGGGATGTTTGCTTTTTGATCTTAACTTTGAAGCATGTATGGATTGTAAAATGTGCATCTTTTATGGTTTTTTAAACCAAATAAAGATTATTGAATTGAATTGAATTGAATTGAAAATTATATTGCTCAGCATCACAAATATACTTTTTTAAAAGATCTCATCCAACTCGATGGGTGAATGCTGCTATGCTAACTAATGCATTTACAGACCATCAGTAATTTCTTTAGAGATTGATCTTTTAGCTCCTACATTCCAGATATCTAGATGGGTTTTTAACCCCTCGGGCGCAGCCGCGATTCTGCGCCTGTGCGGCACTTCTGAAGAGTGGTTCATGACGGCCCCCAGCCGTCATCAGCACACGAGCACTGAGATACATGACGGCCGGGGCACGTCATCAGCATGGAAGGGGTTCAAAAAGCACTGCTTACAAATGACTCTTGAGTCAAACAGATACATCAAACATTGCAGGAATTTTTAAATCTCAATATCGATTCTGCTCCCGACTTTATGGTATAGGAAGTCCTGAAGGCATTTTTCAGAGGACAGGTTATGTCTTTTCAGGCCACGAAAAGACAGGTGGAAAAGGCAGAATGTGCTCTAGTTCAGGCCGCATTGGATAAAGCTACTAAGGCACATGCATTGTTTGCTACTCCATATATGAAGATAGGCCTATCTCAAGCTTGAGAACATTTTCATGCACTTTTTACTACCAAATAAATAGTTAATCATAATTCATACCTCCAGAAAAGATACAAGGAAAATGAGTTCATGGGTACATTTTTTATTTGCTCAGTGAAACGCAGTTAATGCCTATGCAATTAAAATGATTTACCATCCGCGGACCATACAGTAGTGTTACAACTCCACGAAGTTGCTGAGGCATTCTGAGATCATTATTCCAGACCATATGCTAAATCTCAAAGCCTCTCCCTCATGTTTTAAAGATTGGCTAGATAGTATTGATATTCAAAAACTCTTGGCAGAGTAAATAGAAATGATGTCTATTCCTATAAATTTGGCAGAAGTTCAACAGACAGTAAAATCTCTGCCCAATGCCAAAGCTTGCGGTACAGATGGTATACCTGTTGAAGTCAATAAGACAATTTCATCGCAGTTAACCCCAATTTTGGTTTGTCTGTTTAATCAGATTTTATTTGATTGTGTCATACCCATTACTTCTACATAATCGGTTGTGGCTAGCTTTTAAAAGAAGAATAAATCAGAGATGGATCGTAACTCATATTGGCTAATAAGTCTCCTCAATAGTGACTGCAAATTGTTCACTATGATGATCGCTAATGGGATATCAATGGTAGCTAAATCCATCAGACATACGAATCAGAATGGGTTTCTTCCGGGGCAGAATATCACTTTGAATATTAACTTTTTGGCTCTACCAATAGATTCTTGTTCAAACTAGAATGTTGAGGCCACAGTGAAATTGCTGGATGCTGTAAAAGCTTTTGATTACATTTAATGGAAAGTTTTATTCACAATTCTTCACAAATTCACTTTTCCGCTCTGCTTGGCACCGTAGTGGAAAATGTTGTATTCAGATGCAAACGCCAATATAATTTTTAATAATACATGAGCCAGGATTGTTATTAGAAGGGGTATTCGAAAAGGGTGCCCAAAGTTTCCCGTTCTGTTTGTTCTCTTTATCAAGCCACGAGCTTGTGCCATTCGCCTGATCAAAGCATTTACCCTCCTGAATCTGGAGCATGAAAGCTCAAATTATATGCGGCAGACCTGCCAAGTACCACTCATCAGGCATTAAACTAACGCATTTTTGTGAGTTGGTCCGCATTACCGCACTGAAATGGTTTGCCATGCATATTAGCACCTGTGCCGGATGTATGACGTTACAACGCATGCTATTACAACGCATGCCTTTACAACGCAAGTTTTACAATGCAAGTCGTTACAATGACTTGCGTTGGGGGGCGCTGGATAGTGAATAGTTTAATTTACTATTCCAACTCCAGTCCTCGTGGATAGTAGGGAAGGTGTTGGAAACTATTCCCTATCCTAGAGAGCCCCCCAGCGCAAGCCGTTGTAAAAGTTGCGTTGTAATGGTTGCGTCGTAAAGGTACTTCGTTGTAACAGTTGCGTTGTAAAGGATGTTCCCCCCTGTGCCTGTCAACCGCTGTGACTCGAACATTGACTGCCAATTATTATCATAAAGCAAAGTCTATTTGCACAGGCAGGTAGGCAGCACAAAGTGTGTGCTGCTTGAAGACTTACTGGGGGCTGCCAGCTGAGCTGCTTGATACTGGCTGGACTGGGATGGCCTTTAGCGAAGTGCTATGAAGCTGGAAGGGCGCTGCTGGCACATTAGTGACACTCCTCAATAGCTCTTTCTGGCCTTGCTGGGGTTGTCTTTCTGTACCTCCTCCTCCCAGCGCTGGTGGGGGCCAGCTTTAATAATATATCTCACTACTGCGTTCCCCAGTGATAGGTAACTTTTCCTGAGCCTTTAGAACAACTACGAAACATTTGTAGAAACCGGCAGGTCCAACCACCTGCTGCCAGAGTAGCCCCTCCACCACGGATGGCCATAGAGGTCAACCTCACTGGCACCGACGCTGGCAGGATGTTTTGGAAACTCCTGCAGGCCCGGCACCGTCCGCCTGCCTCAGCAGCCCTTCCCTCCCAGGCAGATTACTGTGGCTCGGGCACCCTGGCCAGATAGATTGATAATATTCAACTGCCCTCCATGTGGGGGCTGAGGGGACACATACTTGCTCTGAGGCAGGCTGTTTCAGAAGTGCCTGGATCAGCACAGCTCTTTCCTGACCCTCGGGAGTCTAGTTCGATTGGCCGCCACCCTTCTCGGGCCTCGGGTCCATTGAAAATTATATGAAGGTCTTTTTTTAGGTCAACTGATTTACAGCAGTGCTACGGGGCTCAAAGAGAGCGTCTTTTGGGCTGTCTACAGCATGCATAACACCGCTAGCCACTAGCATGGGGAACACAGCCTGGAGTTGACACTTGTAGGTGTGTATAGCAACAGCTCCATAATTGCTGTTCGTTTCTGTTGGCATTCGGCCTTGTGGCAAAATATACTTGTAGGGAGAGCTGTTTTGATGTAAGAATGATTTGGGTTCCACGTCAGTGTGCTATTGTAGTAGCAGTGGGCTGCATTAACATCTGGTGTATTATAATTTGAGATTACCGTTTCCACATTTCAGGTGGGAGACAGCCAATATAAAGCAATTTTTGGATTTAAAGATTGGGTGTCTCCTACCTGAATCGGATCTGTTGAAATGTATGAATCATCTGAATTCATTTTTAGCATGGCTTTCCTGTCTTTGTTTACTTTATCAGTCAAGGATTATTAATGCAGCTCAAACATATTCTTAAAAGGTTTCTTCTTTTAATTACAGTTAAAGTGTGTAGAAATGAGGGTAAAAAATACTGGCTTTTGGTGATAATGGTACTTTTTGTTGGCGGTTTATTTAGATGGCATGAAATGTGCATAGAGTTACTGGAGAATACTATGCTCAATGACTCATGAAGCAAATAACCCACCCTGATAAAACGGTTCTTACAGTCATGTACCTAGAGCGTAAAAGCACTATGGTCATATTAAAGATGTTGCTTACTACCGATTCTTAGTTATTTGTATACATATTCTGTTTTAGTAGTCCTTCCTCCTATGTAAAGAAATCCTGCCCACTCACATGAATTTCTACATTGAGATGTTCACAGTGCCATGGTCCTTGTGAAATCGTGTTCGCCTCACAGCCGCAGCCGGTAGTGGGAGTACCGGCCGGGCGGTGACGTGGGGAGGGGGAGGGACAGGGTGGAGGGTAGTAATGTATGGATTACGGACTTTAAAAGGTAAGTAAACATAAAAATAAATAAAATGAATTTCGTTGCACACACTGCATCGCATTTGGTGATGCAGTGTGTGCAACGAAATTCGTTTTATTTATTTGTATGTTTACTTATCTTTTAAAGTCCGTAATCCATACATTACTACCCCCCACCCTGCCCCTACCCCTCCCCACGTCACCGCCCGGCCGGTGCTCCCACTGACGGCCGCGGCTGCCGCCTCATCACTTTTCCCTCTACAAGTTGGACATGTGTATATATTTGGAATAATGCGCTTCCGTTTAGCCTAACTACCTGTGATTGAACACAAGATTCTAAAGACCATCTCATTGCTCAAATGGATGTACGTTCTGATATATGTTTTCCTCGTCATCATTGCTTGAGTTTGCTTGCGAGAAAGTGTCACTCATAGTTGTTTGAATGTCACTCATAGTTGCACTGAAATTATGAAAATGTCACACATAGCAATCTGAAACCTTGGCAGCTATGAAGCAAAATAGTCCTATATATAGCCGCAGATAAATCCAGTCTTAAGTGTGCCTTGTTTAAAATTTCAGAATTTACAGTAATTAGCAGCTACAAAAACAGTCAGTCAAAGTCTGAAGCTCTGTTATTTTACTGCTCTTTCGATATTCTTCCCATCACCATGCATGTGGGGTACTATGCAGAGCATCCCAGTCGCTATTTGGGCATTAGTGTTACTTCAAAATTTGAAGATTTATTCATTCTTAATTATGTTTCCACCCCCTCTCACATTCATTGTTTACTTAAACAAGGCGAGAATCTCACCCTTATGATTACAAGATGGGGCTCTCACATAAAAATGAATGTGTTACCATTGTTCTTGTTTGCTTTTACTAACGTAATGATTAAAACTCCACAATCGTTTTTTGAAGTAATCGAAGCTGAAATACTTGGCTTTATTTGGCGAAGGAAGATACCACAGAATAAATTGCAGGACGGCCAATTAGATCACGAAAAGGGTATTTGAATACCATGTTAAAGGCCTCTTGCGTAGATCTTTTTTCTTTATTGCATAACGCTTGATTGCCAAGAAGAACCAGGTACACTAGGAAGAAACTTCCCCGTCTACATTAGGGGTGGGTGGAATTTGCGTAATCGTGTTATGCAAATCTCTGCGGAACCGTAAAAAATATCCGTGAATACGCTGTTCGCGATGCTTTTTTACTGATCGCAATCTCTGTTTGCGTGCTCGGGGGGAAATATCTTGCGAATACGCATTTGAGAACGCGAACAAGGAAACAAATTCACGTAGTCGCGGAACGCAGAATTTAGGGTAATTTCGCATTCTCCGCCGAACGCGAAATTGTCCAAATTCCACAAATTCCGTGAGCAGGAACTGAATTTACCACCCAGGCCTAATCTACACCCACAAAAGAAACGTTTTTTTTTGTACCGGGCTAACTTTACGGCTTGGTCGGTCTTTATTTAACAACTGGACCACCCTCAGGGCCGGACTGGGAACTCAAAGCAGGCCTGGCAAATTAGTTGGAGCGGCTCCCACTCCGGGACTAGCGTGTAGCACTGCTTCTTAATAAAACTGGCTCCCAGCACAGCTGCTTTTATTACTGTGGGCCGATAATGCAGCATAGCTGCAAAACCAGCCCCCAGTAACAAAAATGGCCTCCACTGCTCCAAAACCTGCCCACGCCACTCCAAAACGGGCCCCCACACTTCCAGCCTCCGATGAAAATACAAGATGCCAGCTACGGCCGGTCCGGCCCTGGCCACCCTGGATTGTCAGAGAATTAGTGATTTTTTTCCTGCAATAATCATTTTACGGCATACATTAAAAAGGAATAGCTCCTGTATTAGCTCTATACTTGTTCAGTTATACCCAAATCAAGTATTTGTGCTCTGGCTGCAAATTTGATACAAATATATTACCTGAGAAAATCAGATGCATTTTTTATTACCCACTAGTTGGAGTGGGAAGTTGGTGCAGAATATTACTTCAGAACCTGGGTCTGAATGTGTTGCTTGTCCATCTGAGCAAAATTGCCTCAACTACAGGTTACAAAATATCTGTCACTCTATGGTGTTATTACAATTGGTTCAGTGCCAAAGCCATCCACGTGGCTAATTTGAAAAGAATGTTTTTTTTCTGTAAATGGACGTTTTACATACAGCAGTTAAGATAAAAAAAAGATGTACATAGGGGCTTCATTGGCTTGTTTCTGGTGTGTGTTAAAGGTTGGTGACTTGCTCAACATATTGTTTAATTGTCCCTGGTTATCTTCCTTCTGGACCAAATATTTCTCTGCAATTAGAGCATGGATGTGACGAAAAATCTCTCCTGATGGTCTAGAGGCCATATTTTGGATTTGGCTAGCCAGTTTTTTCTTTTTAACTACTTTAGTTGCAAGGTCACTGATTCTGACGATTGGAAAACGGATGTAATCTCAAATATCGCCCAATTGCACGCCAACATGTGCAATGTCAATTTTAATGAGAATCTGCAGGCTAAAAGAGTGGGATCAATTCTAAGGTATAAGAAAATTTGGCAGAACTGGAAAGAAGGGGAAGATGAGTAGTTATCAAGGCATAATAGAAAGATGCTGTTCTTCCAAGGCTTGTCAACTCGGGACACTGAAGGATTGCATTGTCGATATCATATTCCGTGTGATATATACCACGACTTCAGCCTGCCAACTATAAATTCCTGAAAAGGTTCATTAACTGCCGCGACACTGATTGAACGTCATTGCCATTACGGATCCTGTTGACGAACAAATATTCGAAATTGAAGACCAGTCGCATCTGCGCTCAGTCTTTAAAAGGGGCTTTCTTTGTGAAAAATACTAGTCCTGATGATGGTCTCATAGATGTGAACAAGGAAGACCGAAACGTCGACAAATACATCATCTCCACAGCATTTGTGCATTGAAAGAACCTTTTTACATTTCTGAATTGGGTCTTCTTTAACCATGATGGGAGTTGATGACATGTTGTGAATTGATGTGTCAATGTATATGTACAGCTATTCATGACTTTTTATTGTATGATTAATGCAAGTTTATCCCCATGATTCAGATCTTTTGATTCTTTCAAATATAATTTTTCCATGATATAACTGATTTGCTGTGTGCTCTTTTCCATTCTCCTCGCCTTATGATTCATTGAATGTACTTTTTAAACTACATTTTGAATGTACTAGTCATCCTATGGATACAAAAGGGTCTAATTAATTGATGACCGCATGACTGACATAAACAAAATTAAGTGTAGTTAGTGAACAAATAAAATCCCTTGTAGCTCTCTCTTTACCTTAAACGTTCTTCCAAGGCAGTTCCAATTTTACATGGCAAAGTTATTTTCTGTATTCGCTTATTCTTTTTTCTCTGTTATTTTTTTATATTGCTGTATTTGGACAGATCTTCTCACACAGTCGTTGCACACACATATATCAGTATGTGTCTTCCCTAATAGGTGAATGTGTTTTGGCTGATTATGCTTCTCTAATTTGTATTTATTTGTTGTATGATATTTGATATCGATATATGCTAAAATGTACCTGTGACATTATCATAAATAATTTTTTTAAAGCACCTCTCCTGGAGAGGAGTATCTGTTTGGCACATTCCCAGGTTTATGAGGTCTTGAAAATCTGGGAATGCATACAAAACCAGGGGAGCTGCATGGAACACCAATGGAATGTCCATGGAACGCTAACCCAGTGCAGAGTTAGGCAATGCTACGATTTGTGCTGTGTTGCATTACTCCATATTTTTGGAGCCACTCAAAGCCATGCAAAGTAGCTTTTGTGGCTGCAAAAATATGACTTAATGTTTGCATCACTCTTTCACAATGTTGGATGGCCAAGTGTGACACAAACTGTTTCATAAAAGTGGCCCTAAGATCCTGAAAATAGGCCACTTGGGCTGGTGCAATGCAGACCATGCCCACAGTGAGGGCTTAAATAGTGCTTGGAGCTTAGGTATGCTGTCTACCAATGTCTCTTGGACAAGGACAGTGGTTACAAATTTCCCACGGACACTCAGGTCATGCAAGCACATCAGATGGAATAATGTATTACTGGCCCTACTGAAGAGATCTGTGCATACCCTAAATACTACTTCCCATATTCCAGCGAATCGGTGGGGGTTTCATGTCTTTCCCAAATTGCCAGAAACAGAAGCATTAAGTAAGGTAGTGGTGACACCTACTTTTTTAAATCAACACTTTTTTACCATCAGCGCCGGACTGGCTACCGGGCGTTTTGATGTGCTACTGAGCTGGGGGCTGATTTCGTTGATGGGAACCTGCATGTGCTGAACAACACTTGTTTTGCCTTGTTTATTTCGAAGCACACGCATGTCCTCATCAACAAAATTAGCCCCCCCCGCAGTGAAAGCAGGCCCTAGCTCGGCAGCACACCAAAACGCCCGGTAGCCAGTCCAGCCCTGTTTACCACCTTTAAGTTGGCTTAGAGAAATGCATCGGTCCCCAACACTCTTGGTATGTTTAGGTTGCTTTGCTGCCTACAGTCATTTGGTTGGAGATGAGAAGGGTGGCAAATGACTTACAGAGTACAATGGGGAATGCCATTTCCCTGCCCCTGCAGGGATCATGTGTTTTCAAGTGATTTAACATTACTAGGTCAACCACTATTTCTCACTCGAAGCACAGCTCTGTTCACCCACATTTTCAGTGACAGAGGAATCAAACATTAAATAAAAGCAAGACAATGAACTGAGCACACCGTTTACTAAAATCTTTAGATAGTTGAGAGCTTGTACATACCAAGGCCCCGTTGTACTGTTGATTTCGCAGTAGCAAAGCCTGTGGTGTTTAGAAAGGGCAAAAACCAACTTGCAATGTACTTAAGATACATATTAAGCTGCAAAACAATTTGCATTAATTTTGTTACTTATTGCAATTTGTAAAGATGAAGGGGCATAAAAGGGGCACCCACCTCTTCGGGAACCAAAATAATATGTAGCATTGGTGTGTAACCATAATTGTGGTGGCAAGCCATTGACTGAATAACAACACCTCGAAGGAAGGGAAATCCATTCGCAAAGTCGAAACTGTGACAGGCACCTTAGAATTTGTGAATGTCATATGACAGCATCCTGGGGGAGGTGACAGGGATGGAATACGGCATGCTATCCCCAATATTAATTTACTTTATGTCAAATTTGATGTATCATTGCAGCTCCTGCACCTTTAAAGTACAGTCCAGCCATGAAGACATTCCTCAAATGCACTGTTGGAAGATTACTGTCACTCGAAGGCACTCCTCACTACATTTGCAGACCTTCAGTATGATTCACAAAGGAAATTCTGCTTCTTGATCAGAATTGTTGTGAATTCTAGCACATGCCCATTTCTATTTTGTGCTGATTGTGTTGGATGGTAATATCATTGTAAAATTATTGACATCAACATTTTGTGGGATGTGAGGCAATAATTATGTTTTATCTGTGTGCGAATAATATTATTTTAAATATCATTTACAGAAATATTGTGGCACTTAAATAATTAGGATTAATTCTAATATTCATTACTGTACTCAGATTTGAAGTCGAGTTTTGGAAGTTATTTTTGCCATTTTCTTTTTTTAATGGGTTGTGGATAATGGCAAGGTTTGGGTGGACAGAGTTTTATACACAAATTAGTTGGTATTTCGGGGGAATCCATATACTTGTTTAAATTTTTTTAAATGCTGGAATTTATCATTTTCAAGGTACATATATTAAAATAAGCGCCTCAAAAATGTGGTGCATTCCTGCCTTTTCCCTCTGCACTGGCACACAATTCGCTGCCTAGCGCCAAAGCATGCACCCTTGCCCCATGATGCAAGGCTGTTTGTGTTGCATGCAGGCTTGATTTGGTGGAAAAAGGAGCACCTTCATGCACAAAAACAATTCAGAGAGGCGTTTTCCTCTTTCCATGTGTGCTGCAGAATGCAGCACACATGGAAATAGGAACAAACGGCGAGAACTTAAAATATTTCTACTAGTTACACCTGCTATGGGGAGGGATAAGGTTTTGGCGCTGTCCCAGTTTTATGTGATTTAGTAAATCTGGGGCAGCATCAAAATCCATTTATTTTACTTGAGAAAACCCACTGCAACGCCCATGGAATGTCTCCCTGGTGCAGAGTAAGGCAACACAGCAACTTGTGCTGCCTTGCCTTACTTTACCTGAAAGCCCTCTCGAACAATCTTTTCCCCATGATCAGCTCCTTCCTCACCTCTGCAAATCTATCCAGAGCCTCCCCTAGTGTTAGTGAACGCATGCGCCAGTTTTTAGCTCCCTCTGTCTTGCAAATCATTCCCTTAGCTAACACGCCATTCCGCCCTAGAAGATTTGAGACCTACCTGGCATCCAATGATCTCATTGGCCTTCAAAACTCTTACTTTACTAGGTCCAACTCCAACATGATCCTGCCGAGACGAATACCAACCATTCATACAAACCCGTACAGAAAACCTCCTCACAATCTGAGAGGCATCAATAAAGACAATCTTACTAGAGTGAACGTCATCCAGACTCCTTCCCCACCAACCCATCATGACTTAAATGTGTACTACTCAGTTGCAGGTCAGTCAGTAAACATGCCTCCAACATCTTCGACCTCCTCCTACACAACGATTCAGACATTATCATCCTCACTGAAACTTGGCTCAATCCCGCCTCCACTCCTATCTTAGACCTCCTAGTACCTCATACCAATGACATAATTAGGCTAGACATAGCTTAGAAGCTGGGGGTGGCCTAGCCTGTATTCATAGGAACACACTCGATTTCTCACTTGGAGTCCTCTTCACCCTCCTCCTGTGAATACCTTTGTCTCAGCATCTCAAGTAAATACCTGCCGGTTTGCAAACTTCACACTTTTTATCACCCCCCAGAAGACAATCTCCCCTTCATCGAGCAACTAATCGAAGTCATCTCCGGCAATGTCGACTCAGCCGTGTCCCAAATCTTCCTTGGTAATTTCAGCCTTCACTGGTCTAACCCAAATGACCATGTGGTAACTTGTCTTAAAACCTTTTTGAATGATCAACAACTGATTCAGCACTGTAACCAGCCAACTCACAATAAGGGGGAAACTCTAGACCTCATTACCTCGAAAGGGCAGACCATCACATTGGATACCAATACCCCTTGCGATAGGTCCGACCACCAGTGCATCCTCTTTTATATTAACAGGGAGGTGTCATTGAGGAAGGCACAGCTAATGAAATCAAAGATCTAGGAAAGGGACCGCAGATCAATAAACTCAGTCAAACTAGCAGCCCACTGTAAATCTGCCTTCTCCTCCCAAGCTGACTTGTTTGAGGTTCAGTTACTCACTGACTCCTACAACTCGACCATCATGGATGACATTGCACCACTCATCCAAACATGGTACAACAACAATTTAAACACGGAATGCCGCAACCTTAGGGCAGCTTAATGTTCCTGGAGATTCAAACCTTCCTTGGAACAACTAAAACTCCTTAGAGATGTTAGGAGCTTCTACAACAAACAAATCAAAACGCTAAGGCAGACTACCTCAGACAGCAATTTGATCAAGCTGCAAACTGCCCCAAGAAACTTTTCGAATTGGTCAAACAGCAATCAGTGGTAGGTCCAAACCACTATGACGCCAGAGGCAGCCCACCCTCTTACGATGCACTTGCTGCTTTCTTCACTGAGAATTCAAGACTCGTCACCATTGAACTTGCCTCTAAGAAGGCTCTATTGCCATCCTCTAGGTCCACACCAACCCCTTGACCTCTTAGAAAAGCATAAACCTATCAACCTGAACACTAAGAACAATGCGTCATGGGGCACCTTCACCCCATTCAGTGAAAACGACATCAACAAGATTCTTAAAGACATCAACTCATCTAACCACTTCAGTGACCCATTGCCCCCGGCCATCTTCAAAGAAATCAATATTGTTATCATCCCCACCTGGGCAAGGATTGTAAATGCTTCTCTATCACAGGGCACAATCAAAAGCAGCTCAGGTGTCACCTATACTAAAAAAAACAAACGCAGATAAAATTGACCTCAATAATTTCTGCCATATCTCCAACATCCCCACCCTAGTCAAACTAGCAGAAAAATGCGCACAATCCCAACTTTGTGCCTACATAGATAATTTCCAAGTACTGAATCAGCTCTCAAGCACGTTATGGATGACATTTTAAAAATGCTTGAACAAAATGATTCCTGCCCCTTAATTTTCCTTGACCTTTCCTCCGCATTCGAGGTTATTCACATCAAACTTCTATCCATTCTGAAGAACAGGATGGGTTTCACGGGTTGGGTGTTACAATGGTTCTCGTCCTTCCTCCACCACAGATCACAAAGAGTCATGGCAAACCACTCCCTCTCCCAGCCCTCTCCAGTACTCATGGGTGTCCCCCATGGGTCCCTCCTATCTCCTATCCTATTCAACCTTTTCTTGGAACCTATAGCTAATTGACTAAATTCCACTAACATTTTCTTCCATATGTATGTGGATGACACACAACTTCATTTGAAAATCTCTTTCCCGAATAACATCATCTCGCTCAACACTACCCTAACATCTACTCAAAATTGGTAAACTGAGAATCTTCTCCTACTCAACACCTCCAAAAATGAATTCCTTCTGATCTCTCCTCCGAACTACATCCCCAAGCTAGACCTTTGGATGAATCACCTCACTGCTTTCAACTGCACCCCTCTCATTGTAGACTCAGCCAAATCTCTCGAATCACCCTGGACAAGCACCTGAATATGAAAAATCATATCAGCAATGTGTGTAAGGGAGATAGTCATTTGTAGAGGACACTTAGAAATATCAAACCAATGCTTCCACAAAAGGATTCCAAGCAGGTGGTCCAAGCACTGGTCTTGGCAAGGCTAGACTACGGCAGCACTACACTCTGTTGGCTTCCCAAATACACCCTGGCTTCACTAAGGGCATCACTGAACGCTGCGGCCAGACTGGTCACAGTTACCAAGCGAAATGAGCACATATCGCCAGTTCTATAATCTCTCAAATGGTTGCCTTATGAAGCTAGAATTCAGTTAAAGATTCCCATTCTGACGCACAAAGCTCTGCATTTCAAAACTCCCAGGTACCTAGCGCTAAAAGCTTGAATTATCCTGTGGTGCGAGAGCCTCAAGAAGCGCTGACGCTTTCCTCCTGAAATCACTCATCCTTAGCAAAAAGAGAACTTGTCACCGAGCCTTCTCCGTCGCTGTCCCAAAGATATTGGAATTTTCTTCCACCGGAAGTACGCAGGATCTCTTCAATGACTGCTTTCAAACTGGAAGCCAAAAGATTCCTAATTAACAAATTCTTTCCTTTACTTGGGCTAGGTTCCCCTGCTCGAAATCATTGATCCTACAACCATTGTACCATCATTTGATGCTGCTCTTCTTTACCGCATTGTGTGCCCCCCTTCATAGCCCGCTATTTACCTGTTTATTGTATTACTCTACTTGATTCATTTGTCTGGGAATTATGTGAATATTCCTGTTGTGTATTCGAACTTGATATTGATATTGGAATTATTTCCTTCCTTCCATTCTTTTGTAAAGTGCTCTGATATCCTTCGGTATCATATTCGCGCTTTAGAAAACTTTATAAATAAATAAATACATTAAAATAAATAATCCATATCTATGAGGCCATGCAGAGCCACACAGAGTGGCGTTGCGTTGCCTCATAGATATGGTTAGCAGGTTTTCACTGCCGGAGCATAAAAAAAAGTAATGTAAGCCTCTCATATATATGCCCCTAAGGGCCTAATTTATGGGGAATTGGTGTATGGCAGTGCCGCAAGTCTTCTTGCTGCGTCGCCCAACGTCAATGTGAAAGTGCAGGAATGCACTGTATTTATTAAATACGGTGCATTCCTGTCCTTTCCCCCTGCAATGGCTCCCAATTTGCTACCTAGATCCAATGCAGCCCCCATTGCCTCTATGGTGCAAGGGTATCGGCGTTGCATGCAGGATTTGTTTTGGGCCGGCAGGGGCACCTTCCTGCACAAAAACAATCTCCAGAGGTGTTTTCCTCTTTCTACGTGTGCTGCAGAATTTAGCACACATAGAAAGCGGAAAAACGATAAGAAATAGAAATGTCCTCTTCGTTACGCCTTTTCTAGGGTGGTATAAGGTTTTGGAGCTGCCCCAGGTCTATGTGATTTAGTAAATGTGAGGCAGCATCAAATTCCATGGGTGTGGCATGGGAAAACCCACCGCAATGCCCATGGAATGAGTCCATTGCGCAGAGTAAGGCAATGCAGCAACTTTAGCTGCCTTGCCTTGCTCCATATCTATGAAGCAATGCAAAGTCATGCAAAGTGGCTTTGCGTGGCCTCACAGATATGCTTGAGAGGTCTGCGCCACAAAGCATCAGAAAAACGACGTTCTGGTGCAAGCTTCTCCTAAATAAGCCCTGAAATGTATACATTATGGGTTATATGGTTTATTGGGGGCTTGAGTGGGTAGTGTTTTAATATTGGATTATTTCCATTTTTGGGGTATTTTATTTATATGATTTATTTTTGTGATGCATAGTTGTTGCAATTTCTTTTTAGATTTCATTTTAATTGGTTGTCGGTCGCTTTGGGGGTTTGAATGGTAGTTGCTTTTTTTATTGAACATTTAATTTCGGTTTACATTTTTTTTAATTCCATCATTAAATAAAAATAAATTACCTAAAAATCTATTAAATGTTGTGGTTCACGTATTTTTGGGTGGCTCATTTAACTTTTTTTATGTTATGGGTTACGCTATTGAATGGGTGTCTAGTCTTTTAATGGTATACTTAATTATATATTTGTGGTGCTTAATTGTCATTTAGTTTAGGCCACACTGTTAAACATTCCAATGTTTTATGTGTTATAATATTTTATATTTTTCGGTTTCTCAGTTTTCTATGTTAGTTACATTATTTTTGTTTTTCATAATTTGTTGTAAAACGTAGTACATCTGAACTTTTAAGGCAGATTGAATAAAAACAATAGTTTTCTTTTGATTTTGAATTGTATTTTTCTCTGTCAAATTATACACATATTTCAATGTTTGCTAACCAATAGTTAGAATACTAAGTATATCCGCCCTCCACAAAAAAAAACACTTCCTTCAATGTTTGGGGGTTTGAAGCTCAAATATTAGGTTTGCCCACACCCAAACAAAATTGACCACTTTACCACTTGGGCTGCTGTTAGAGTAGTAAACATAACCCTTCAAAATTGTGAACTTTCTTAAATGTTTGTGGGGTTTTTATTAGGATAGTGTATTTAAACCCACCTATCAATTATATACTTTCCCCAGTCCGTGGTGGATTGGAGTTAGAAGAGTAAATCTTACCCCCTCCAAATTTGCATTATAAGATAGTTTGATTTTAATGATAGTTTGTGCGTTAGAAGTCACAATAGTAATGATGTTGTACTGGAATTGGCGTACTACTTATAAAGTGACCTGTCAGCCTTAGAGTGGTCTTCTCTCAAATGTTTAACCTAACTCCTCCATTTCCTTAGCTCATATTTGTTGGCCTTCCGACTTTGTGCACTTTACTACTGCTAACCTTTGCTAAAGGGCATGTGCTCTCTCCTTCAGACATGGTGAAATCTTACCTCTTGTTGAATGTTTTCCTAAGTCTACTTTCAGGTCAAGCTCTGGGTTTGAAAGACTATGGCTCATTGTCAAGCTAATTTAGCATTTCTGTGGGTGTGCCTTGTATTAGATTTTTCCAAGCAGCTCCAACCTTAGCTGTGGAATCTCATTGCAGGGTAGATGTTTGTTTTCATGGGGGGAGGGTGGGTGGGGGAGGGGTTCTAACACATCATGAAGGGAGAGTATCATAACTTTTATTAAAAGGGCTGCTTTCATAAAAGACATCACTTCTTGGACTTAGCACACATACAAAAGGTATGTGAGATTAATGCTCAATGTGTTGGCTGGTCGTCTGCATGAAAACAGTACTTAAGGTGTGCCCTCAATTACAAGAGTCAACAAAGATACCTTCTCATTGTATTGTATGATTAAGTGCACACACATTTTACTCTAGAAAAGCCCTCGGGTACAAAATCACAAGATACTTGCGCAATCAATTCAGCTTTCGTCTGCATGATGGTTTATGCTTGCGCTAGCCTCTCACATGCAAACTGTACTCAACAATTGTGAGTGTATGAAAAAATACACAAAATATGCAAAACCCAATAATCTTTGTGCAAGATTACTCTTTTGTAAACAGAATTCTGACTGTACCTTCTTAATACTATTCTTTACTCATACTTCTGTGTTGGTTTTCTGTCAGCACCACTCCACCCTTTGGGGAAACAATGCACCCTACAAATTTGTGGATGGTGGGATGGATGGCTAAATGAATAGATGGGCGGATGGACAGCTGGCGGATGGACAGCTGGAGAGACGGACAGAATTACACTGAGTTCCAAGGTAATTGTGAAATCAGGTGCAAATATTATTTGCACCCGATTTGAACATTGAGTTTGAAGCCATCTGTTCATTGGCCTTTTGCTTACAGTAATCCCTCCAGCTACAACCTGGAGGAATTTGCACAAGGAAAACATATTGGAAACGGGGGAATAAGCAATTGTACCAGTCAAACAGACAACAATCTCATCTTATCCACCTATTCCAACATACTGAACTAAGAATCCAATGGTAAACTTGTTGAGTTGACCCATGATTATCACTTCAGGTCGACCACACCATTCTGGGGACAGACTATTCAGTTGCCACACTACAATAATAACCTTGTGGCACATACTCTCTACACCATGGCAAGACTGATATGTAAAATCCAAAGCTTTTAGGACTCCCCCCATCTCAATTAAGTTTTGTAAACAATGAGGATCATTCTCAGAGATGTGACATATGGTTTTATTTCTTTTTTGTTTGCACATAGTGTCCGCTATGACATTTTGAGATCCCTGAGGAAGACCTTTACAAATTGTTGCTAGGCCCACAGAAGGTTGGAACATGTTGACATAATTCAGAAAGGTTGAGGGTACACCCACACTTAGGCTAATAAAAGCCAGATGACTGGATTTATGAAAATTGAAACCACCTAAAGTCACAGTTAAGGGTGGAACATTTTGCCCCAACCCCTTAGGGTCATGTTTGGGCTTGTGACAAAGATTAGGAGGGCGAGTGTAAATCTCCTATGTTGATGCAATTTATGTTAGACAATTGTTTTTCCTTATATGGATAAACGTGTAGAACATATATGTCATTCATTCATTCAAGAAATCTTTATTTCGGCGAATTGCCATAAAAGATGCACATATATAAAAACGGCAAATTGATGAAAGTGGACAGTGCATAAAAACAGCGCTAATCATGGGTGATATTTGATTCAGTGTATCAAAAGGAAAAAGGATACAGTCTCGGTAGTTACAAATACAATACAGAGTGGAGAGCGAGAAAAATTACAAATGAAAAAAAGATCAGCATGTTCGTGATATAATAGCTATGTATCACAATCATATTACTTTGGTTAAAAACATTCGCTTGTGCCACATTGTTACTAAAAAGTGTGACACAGCAAGACAATTGGTCTGGTTGTGTTTGTTTTTAAAACTCTGAATGCATGCATGCAATGTTTAAATCCCAGATTCTTACACAGGGTTACAAGCCAGTCCTTCCTAGGCTTATCATAAGCTGGAAAGAAGAATAGAACATGAAGATCATCTTCCCTGTCATGATTGCACCCTGGGCAGTTTTCAGTTCCTACTGGGGACCACTTGTTGGCAAAGGCTCGCAGGGGTAAAACCCCTTATCTCCACTGCATGTACAATTTCCTAGCCACACTAGGATACATTTCATCCATGAATTCTTCAAATTTATAAAAATCTTTAACAATTAAAAACGAAGCAGATAGAGTACGGATTGTAGGATTAGACAAAGTAGCAGTATGATTGTTTTCAAAGTAAATTTTGGTGAGATCTTTGCGAGTGATCCTACTAGCAGCGTTCCCCGGGTCAGTCCACAGAGCATGTAGTCCTAGCCTACAACATTCATTCCTTATAAATCTGACCCAGGGAATTCTCCCAGCCCCCGGGAGAGTCAGTAGTTCAGCTAGTTCCTGTCTGTAAATTGCAAGCTCAGGGGTCACCCAAAGCCTGCGCCAAAACCTTAAGGGTTTAAGCGCTAAGAACTCATCAATAGGCCTAAGTCCTAAATCAAGCCTTAGAGGCAGAAGGGGGGTGCTAGAAGGTAGGGCCAGCAGCTGTCTTATGAATTTATTTTCAGTCCTAATCAGTTCAGTCCTTCGAGAATGGCCCCAAAATTCCCCGCCATAGACGATTGTGCCTCTCGCTTGAGCCTTATATACCTCCAAAGGTGGGGCAATCGGTTTGTTTGTGGAGGTATTGGATAGTTTCACAATACCACCGGCGAGTTGGGAAAGCCTTAATTGAGATTTGACTATCTGGGGGCCCCACGTCAGATCCTCGTTTAAGGTAACCCCCAAATAGTCAAAAGTCGATACACTTTGCAGGCGTGATGTACCGAATCTTGGATTTGGGCGAGTAGTTACTGGGGGGTTGAAAATCATGAATTTCGTTTTGAGTAAATTGATCTCCAAACACCTCAGTCTACAAATGTCGTCAAAACCATCCAAGATGCGCTGAATCCCCATTGGGGACTAAGACAACAGGAGGGTATCGTCAGCAAACATAATGGCAGGAACCCTACTACCGGCCAGTTTTGGAGCATAGTTATTTTGTAGTTGATTCAAGTGCAAGATTACCTCGTCGACAAAGAGGCAGAACAGGGTCGGTGCAAGCACACATCCCTGTCTTACCCCCCTCTCGACGGGTAACCTCGCGGACAATGCACCATCTCTCCCACATCTGACTTGGGCGAAATTCGCCTCATGGAGCATCAGTATTGTCAGTAGTGAGACCGGTAGCCCAGTTCAAGGAGGACAATCCATACTTTCGCCCGTGGGACTAAATCAAAAGCCGAGCGGAGGTCGACGAAAACAATATAGAGGCTGCCACCCTCTATATTTACTGTTTTCCAAAATAATAGTGAAAGAGGAAAAATGTGGTTGTCACGTTGCAGCATCCTGCCATCCCGAGCCGCCGCCAAACACATGCAGGCATCGGGATCCTCACTTCCGGGCGGAAGCTGAGACCCGGACTAGTTCTTCTTGGCCCGAAGCACTTCCGGGGGAAACAATTAAACGCTGCATTTCCTTCCGGCTCTGTGCTTCAGATTCCTTTCCTGAACCCGTTTGGAGCCCAGAGAAGCTGCGGCCTGTTTGCCTGTCCCCGCACTCCGCCTCACAGAAGCGCTTGCCTTGGCCCTCAGCTACGGTACTGTAAACCATGCTGGAGCGCTGTTTCGTGACATTTACCTGTAGCCTTGAAACGCTTGCATCAAGTACTCCTTTTTGTTTGGACCGCGCAGGAGCGCTACGTTTATTTTGGTATTGCATTTGTCATAACTTTAACCGGCAGCCTTGGAGAGCTTACCTTATTTTTATTTATTTATTTATTATTTGAGTTTGTAGAGCGCGACAGCTACCCATAAGGGTTTCCCGGCGCTAAGATTGTGCAGCTAATGAAGTCAGGTAGAGGTGGATGCAATTATTGGTCAAAGAGCCAGGTCTTAACGGCTTTACGGAAACAAAAGTGATTGTCCTCCAACCGAATGATCAGCGGGAGAGAGTTCCATTACTTAGGCCCCAAATAGGCGAAAGAACGGCCTCCCATTCTTGAGAGTTTGACCCTCGGCACAGAGAAGAGAATTTGGGAGGAGGATCGGAGGGAGCGGGTAGGAGAATACGATTTCACCAAAGTCTGCAGATAGCTTGGGGCCACCTTCTGCCTGATCTTGTGCATATAGGTAAGTGCCTTGAACTTCACACGGTTTTCCACCTTCAGCCAATGAAGCTTGCGAAGGTGGCTCGATAGATGGTCGGATTTACGGCATCCGCTAAGCAGGCGCGCTGCAGCGTTTTGTACCAACTGGAGGCGGCGCGTGACAGCCTTGGCCACCCCCAGGTAAAGTATGTTACCGTAATCCAACCGGGAGGTGACCAAGGCACTCACAACTGAACACCGGGTGTCCATAGGCAACATCCACAGGATCTTTCTCAACCAACGTATAATGGTGAAACATGTGGATGATACCTTGTTTACTTGGCATTGCATTGTCAAAACCCTGTCAATGACAACACCAAGATTATGGACCTGTTCCACAGGTGCTGGAAGGGGGCCGAGTACGATAGGCCAGTGCCTTGGAGTCCATAGGTCAGGTTCATGACCCAGGACAAGGAACTCGGTCTTACCCCCATTCAATTTAAGAATGTTCTGGTCCATCCATTTGGCAATTTCACTAAGTCCAACAGAGAGGAGAGAAGTGGAGGCCTTGTCAGATTTGGTGAGCGAAAAGACAATCTGCGAGTCGTCAGTGTACGTAAATAAAGTAAGACCGACGCTGTCCGCTATATGGGCTAGAGGGGTGACATACAGATTGAAAAGAAGGGGACTAAGGATAGAACCTTGAGGGACACCGTGAGGTTGGGGGTAGACATTGGAAGTAGCGGATTGGCAAAATATTTGAAAGGTGCGATCAGCAAGAAAAGAGGCCAACCAGCCCAGGGCCAATCCTTCAACGCCCATGCTGGCTAAGGCGTCCAGGAGGATTTTGTGGAAAATGGTGTTGAACGCCGCGCTGAGATCAAGTAATATCAGCGCGGCCGTCTCCCCTCTGTCCAGCAGAGAACGGAGATTCTCTGTAACGCCTAGGAGCGTTGTTTCTTTTGAGAAACCTGACCGGAATCCTGACTGCAAAGGATGGAGTAAGATGTTAGAGGTCACAAACTGGGTCAGGTGGCAATGAATGTGGCATTCCAGCACCTTAGAAAAAGCAGGTAACAGTGAAATGGGGCGGTAGTTTGAGAGAAGTTCGGGGTCAGCAGAAGGCTTTTTCAAGAGTGGCGTGACCATGGCGTGTTTCCAGATGGCCGGAACTGTGGCAGTCTTGAGCGATAGATTCAAGATAGAGCAGATTGCTGACAATTGCTGAGAGTCAAGGGACCTAAGTACGGCAATGGGTAAAGGATCCAAAGGGGAACCTGATTTTATTTTACAGAGAGTATCAAGGAGGCCATCAGGCGCTAGATCAGGCCAAGTCAGTAATGGACAAGGGATATGGGCCGGGTGACGAGTGGCCTCCTTGAAAAGAGTCGGTTGTACCATGGGATTTTGTCCCAGCTTACAAATGGAGATGTCCTGATGGATCTTGTCCAACTTATTTATAAAGAACTGGGCAATGTCGTCGCATCTTTGGCTCGACAAGGGGGGAGCTTTAGCGATGCAGAGAGACCCTGCAAAGTTTTTGACTAGGCCAAACAAAACTTTGGATTTGTCAAGGGCCTCTTCTATAGATTTTGCCACAAAATTGGCCCTGGTAGAGGCACAAGCTGTGTGGTAGATTTTTAAGGCACTTTTGTATGCAAGAGCTGATGGCTTAGAATAATCTTTCCGCCAAACTCGCTCCAGCTTCTTGCAGCGGGATTTCTCGACCTTTAGCGTCTCTGTATACCAAGGAGCAGGAGTCTTGTGAGGCACACCTTTCTTTGACGAAGCAGGGAGGCAAATATCAATGGCAGTTTTTAGCCAGGCATCCATCGAGGAAGCTGCGGTTTCCACATCAACTGACATAAGCAGTTCTGCAGGGAGATGGGATGCTAATGATTTGTTCAAAGAACAAATGTCCAGTATTTTCCAAGACCTCTTACTTTTCGCATGGGTATCGTTGAGAGACACTCGAGCAGTCCTGGATGTAATCCTGAAGCTGACCAAAAAATGGTCGGACCAGAGGACGGGCAAGGCCGGGTAACATATCAAGTCAGGCAGATTCGAAAAGATGGGTTCTAATAGGTGTCCGCCTTTGTGAGTGGGGCCGGAATTGAGAAGAGTGACTTTCATTGCCTGACAGTCGGCAATCAGGGCTCTGGCTGCACTGTTGCTAGGGTCATCTAAATGAATGTTGAGATCACCTACCATTAGAAGAGAACTGGATTTAATCAAAAGTGAAGCAATGAGATCGGACAGATGGGGAACCCAGTCGTTATCAAGTCCCGGAGGGCGGTAAATTAATAAGCCGGACAGCGAAGTTTTGGGGTGAAGGACAAGTTTGAAGAATGCGGCTTCACAATTGTGCAGAGCAATGCCATCCAATTGGCATTGATATCTATTTTTAAAAATGATAGCGATACCGCCACCAACTTTTAACCCTCTGTCACACCTGACTATGGCATAATTGGCTGGCAGTGCCTCCGCGACGTCAGGGCCAGAACCATCATGTAGCCACGATTCAGTGACAAAGAGGGCATCAGGCAGCTCGTCGTTAAGGAGATCAAAGATCTCGTGCCTGTGCTTGGGTATGGACCGACAGTTCATACTATAGAAGTTATAGACAGTTGCAGGATCAATCGATGATTTAGGAGTACAGCTACGACAAAGCTGAAGAACTTCGAGTGACAGGGGGCAGTTAGAGCAGCATTGGGGAAATTTGCTAGTAGGACTAAACAAGGAGCATGCCGCTTTCCGATGAGGCCTGTAGACTTGCAGAAAATTGGCACTATTTGTGAGTCTGGGAGACGAGTTGGCATGTTGGCCAGGGGGTATGGGCCCTGGGCACGTCAGGACGCGGACGGGCGCAGACGGGCACGGCTTTGGCGCGCCTTCGGCGCGCCGTCGGCTTGTGTTTTCTTACTTGGCAATACCGCGCAGGAGCGCTACGTTTGTTTTTGGGTTTGCATTTGTCCCTGCGCAGGAGCGCTGTGTCTTTGGTTGTTCATCTCAGCACAGGATCACTTCGTTCTTGGTGGTTATCCTCTAGTTACACTAACACCGCGCAGGAGCTCTTTCCCTTGGTTGGTTCCTTCAGCGCATGGGCGCTTGCCCTGGTTTATCATTTCCTTTCCTTGGTTCCTGAGCCCACATGAGTTCTGGTGAGTGCGGTGGATAAGAAGCTCCTTCCTGCATGTGTTTTGTGGTCTGCCCAGAAGTGGGAGGTGTGGTCTATCCTAATTTGGTCTTTCTTGTTTCCCTAGTTATCCCAAGACCTTACCCTGCTCGACTTCCACCAAGACCTCTTCATTTCTTCTTGGCTCCCATCCCTGGTTCCATCTCATCCCTGCTGGGTGTCACTCTCCACACGGGTCAGGTGGGTAGAGGGGCGGTGGCTCTTGTTGTCTCTGCGGCATTGCTTCACAAGCAAAGGTGAGTCTTGTGGGGCAATCCGACATTGGTCCATAGTAGAGGTATTTTTTCTGAACCCCGCCTGGTAAGGGCTCAGGATTGAGTGCGCCTCCATCCAATCCTGCAATCTGTCCAGGATTAACCTGGCAAAAATCTTCGGTGGGACATATATGAGGCTGATGGGCCTGTAGTTGGCTGGGAGCAGAGGAGAACCCTTTTTAAAGATAGGGACTATCTCCGCTCCCAGCCAAGTACAGGGCACCGTCATACCTCCCAGGACCTCATTAAAGAGGATCACAAAATATGGCCCCCATATTCTCGGTTCCTGCCTAAAAAGATCGCCTGGTAATTTATCTAAGCCAGGGATTTTACCCGAGGCCAGTTTAGCGATTGCATTGCAGACTTCATTGAGCGCAAAATCAGCCTCTGCCTTTACATGTAAATTAAAAGCTGGCTGCACCCTCATTAACTCAGAAGCATCTAGCTGGTCCTCACTTTGGTACAATGCCCGAAAGTGGTTTTCCCATACTTCGGGTGCAATATTTGATTCAATGGCCGGTTTGGGTTCCCCCGAACCATTGTTTACTATTGCCCAGAATTCCCGGGAATCATTATATCTTAGTGCAGTAGATAAATATGCCCACTTCTCATCATCCCACTCCTCCTTAGCATATTTCATAGTTTCTTTGTAGTGCATTCTCCTAGCTTTGATTCCGATTTTATCAGTATTCTCTTTCATTGCCTGTATTAATTCAGACTTGGCCTTTCTGCAAAGTGCATTATACCATGACTGCCACCTGGCCATTTTGCTCTTCTTTGTTCTCTGGGGATTAAATTGGATACTAGATCCGAGTGCGACGCCTGTATTTTAGTGTAATAATCTGGTAGAACTGGTTGCGTGATTTACACATCAACCTCGGCGAATATGGGGACAATGATGCTGTACAATTTGCAGACTTCCTCCGGATTGTCTGCAAGTTTGTCCCATCTAAGTCTTCACCTATTATTTGAAGGAATAAGCCTGTCAACCGCATCCCCAGGAGTCGAACTACTGCTCCCCCTATTGCCGAGCGGGCCAAGTTCAAGAATTAACGGGTTGTGGTCACTCTCAACTCGCATGACTACATTGAAATCTATAACTAGTGGCCACAGCCGTGTTTCTACCAGGATGTACTCCAAGCGTGACATCTGACCCGGTTTAATAAAGATACACTTTGCTGGTCTATCAGATATAGTGCGCCCGTTGCAGGCTCGTAAAGAATAATTTAATGTTAGCGCTGTGATCTGTATAGCCAGCGGTGACCATGCTCTCAGAGATGGAGCCTGGGTCGGTGGAATGGACCAGTAATCGTCTTCTGCTGCCAGGACATCATCCTTCAGCCCCTCAAGCGGTTCGAAGTGACAGTTCAGATCCCCCGCTACCATCAAATGAATATCACTCGGGAGGGTTTGTAGAAAATTAGACAGTTCTTCAATGCCCCTCGACTCGCTGCCTAACTCACTGGACGGGAGTACACATTTACGAATTTACGAGGGCAAGCTTTAGATGGTTAGCCCAGGTTAAGACCACACATTAAACATCATTAGAATGGGTTACTAATGTTGTGGCAGTGCATCCCAGATGGCAGGCAACCCAAATAGTTAGGCCTCCTGATGGCCTGCCTCTCCCACCCCAGAGTGCTGGCACATGGAATGAGGCAGACCCCCGCCGATGCAGCTCTTCCCGGGCCCATGTCTCTTGGAAGAGACACACATCATTCTCATCTACACACGATCCCCAGTTAGGACAGGCCATTTTATTTGGCAGGCCAGCCACATTCCACGACAATATCTTAACTGTTCCTGCCTTCCTGTCCTGATCAGTACTCAGGGCCAACTAGTTCAAGTCATCCTGTGCAGTTGCCTTGTCGTGAAGCACAGAACCGGGTGGATATCTTTCCACCAGATTAGTAGTCAGTGGGCTGGTCAGTGGGGATTCGAGGTCACTTGCAATAAATGTCTGCTGAATGGTGTTGGGGGGAGGGAAGCCACCTCCCGCAAGCTTTGTTTCCTGCTTGTATTGTTAGATATGTTAGAGCAGATCTCCCTTACCCTCCTACAACCTTCAATCCTCTTACCCCCTGTGAGTGCCCCACTAGGGTCTACATCCCCGTATTCCAGTCAGTCCACCATGTCCAAACAACTGTATCTGTTTTGAGTACAGATATCTAGGGGTACAGGTAAAGCTCCATGCCTCTCCCTATTGTATCCCACCCTTGCACAAGACCCCACCGTCTTCCAATTTTGATCAATAAGTTGCCTTGGACCGGCGGGGCAAGGATGATAGAAATACGACAGTGGCAAGGGTTGTATTACTGTCTCATAATCAGATTGCACCCACCCGCAAAAGTTTACCAGCACGCAGTCTCCCTTGATGTTCTTCACTCTGTGCCCAACCCAGGCTACCCTTCAAACTAGCAACATTTCGCCACTAATAGAGGCGGGAAGTTGTCTATTTCTACTCAACCAGTCTATAGCCTTGTTTTTTATGGACTGGTGAGATTCTTCTCTAGTACTAGAATATTCCGGTACCCCTGCACCTAAGACCACCACATATGGACTCGATTCTGGGGGTAAGTACATTCTAACTAGCATACTTGGAGCTTCGCTTGCTTTCCCACGATTAGCTACAGGAGGCAAGCTTGCCACGGGACCAACAGAAACTGTTTGGTTGGGCATGTCACCTGTTCGGAGGATAAATCAGAGGATATTAGATCATTTTGCAGTATGGGCCCCCCTTTTTAGCAGAAGCTTGGACAGAGTTCACATTATGTAGTTTAACACAATCCATAGTCTTAGTTGTAGCTTTTTCAATAATTGTCAATTGTTGTTCTATCCGTGAAATTCTCGATTCAAGCGGCTTCAGTGCAGTATCAAGGAGAAGGCAGAGTTTTGCCAAAAACATGTCCTCCGCTGCCGGCAGTGTAGTTACTAAATTTGACCCGTCCATCATGGGTGCTGTTGGCAGAGTCTGTAAGGGTGCAACTATCCCACTGCCTGTCGCCATTACGGTCTTCGGGGCCAGTCCCACCAGCCCCGGGACAGCCTTCTCCATGCATTTAGGAAGTTTGGGCTTTCTACCGCAGTTAGCTGCGCCCCCGCGCTTCCTCTTGGGTATTGCCCCTTCCATTCTCCCTCTTAGCTGGCATATGGTGGGATCAATCGATCCGCCCGCTCCCCTGTTTATTTAAGTGACATTGGGATGATGTTCTCTGCTACTGGCAATGGCTACATTTCCATATCCAGGATCGATCTTCCCTCACCCTGGGTAGTGTCACTAGTGGAACTGACATCCAGCTCATCCTTATCAGATAACGGAAAGCGGCGCTCTGGGGTACGAGCATTTGCAAGGTGACCCAGCGAGGATCTCTTTGCCAGGGCGAGATCTTGTGAGATCCGATGCTCAAACAGGGTTATCTCATGCTCTAGTAGTGTGTTTGCCCTCAGAATGAAACCATCCAGGGTCCCTGCAGAATGACCTCCAGTTGTAGTTTTTTTGCTTTTACTTCTGCTTTCACGCCCCACCATTGGCCCAGTACCGATATAGGTAGATAAGGCAGGTACTTACAGTCGCAATACGGCCTTTGGTGTGTAATCCAGGAGTTAGAGGGGTGGCCCAGTCCGGTCTCCACCAGGCTACAATGGGCTTAAACGGGCCCGCCCTTGGCCCGGGCTTCGCCCGGTGCAGGCTCGCGCGCGTCCCGCGGCGCGTATGATCAGCGTGACTCTAATAGGCTGTGTGCGAAGAGTGGGAAGAGGAACCAGCTGCGAGTGATTGTCGGGCTGCTGGTCCTTGCAGTCCCAGTCTGTAGTCTGTAGTCCTCAGAGGGAAAGAGAAGAAGGCAACAAAGTCCCCACTGCTACGAGCGGCACCCCAATATATGTCAATTTTGAGGACAGATGTCAATTGTTTGTTTTCTCTCATGACTATGTTAAGTATTTGTGAATGAATTACAATCATTCTGTGATCAAAAAAGTATTTTGTGATGAAATGCCAGTATGAGGTCCCTTCGGCATGTAGCAGGTGTCTCAAAACAAGTAATGTCTTCTACCTATAATTGTTCATAATGTTTTTGTATCCAATTTATCAGTTTTGTTGTGTCTATAAATAAATGTCTTTGGTACATTTTTGTTCTTTGTATATGATAATACCAAAATAATTTTTGGAAGAATATACAATGCATTTTTGAAGGTGTAGGCTCGGAGTAATTATGTGGCCTTTGAAACTATTGAATACGTTATGGTGTAGAGGGTTTCTTAGTCTATTGTTACTAAAGGACCTGTAGCACTTCTTGTACCACCCACTGAAGTAGCACTCTAACCATGTCTCAGGCCTGCCATTGCAGAGCCTGTATATGCAATTTACTTTACCATTTCATCCTGGCAAAATAAACCTTTTACAGATATATACTGGCGCACCATCACACGCCAGTGTAGAGCCACAGTGCTAAGTCACTCAACAAGGAATCCAATCTTAACCCAGGTAACCACCATAATCTTGACAATTTCTAAAAATGACAGAGGCAGCGTTTTTTCAACCTTCAGATGCTGCAGAAATGCTCATTCAAAGTTTTACCCCAACACGCTAAAGTTCGCTTCATATCCTGAGTAATCAAATATAAATTCACACAATACATTTTGGACAATAGGTGCTTCATCAGGGGTAACTGCAGTAAAACAAGGCACCCATCAGCAACAATGTTAAATGATCAAAGTCAACCAAATAAAACATATACTGTGAATTAACAAATTGTACCATGATGTGCAAAAATCACAATATACGCTTACACTGTTGAAAACACAGAGCTCCAACAACATGGCCTTTAAAACTGCCATCCATAAAGCAAATAAATTTGCGTTGAAAACAGAATGATCTTAAATAAACCCGTGGTGCACCCCCAGGTGAAATCCATTCAAAATAATGGGGCATATTCTCAAGGAGCTATTGGCACTTTATCGCAGCCAAAGTCACAATATATTTATCTCCTCATTCACAAGCTGGTGCTAACAGCCCATATCACCAGTTTACCTGTGATAGCACCCGCAAAAAACATTGCTACAGATGACCCCCGCAACTATTGCTAATGAGATGCAGAGTAGGCGTTCCGGTGCAAAAAGCCGCAACTACCCCACCCGCAACATTCTCAATGAACAGCCAGATCGCCGATAAGATCACAAAACATGCGATAAGGCACGTTAGTTGCATGTAATTAACCCCTGCTCTGACTTTGTGTAAAGTTGGACCACAGCCTGCACCAGAAAAGGGAGCCAAGGCCAGAACCACACTTGAAGGGCAACAGATTCCATGGAGCCACTGAGCATGCAGGCCAGACACCCAAGAGGACAACAATACCCACCGCTACCAACCCCAGGACCCCCTCTCCCAGCCCCCCGGACACCCATCACCCCCCTCGGACCAACACTAAGGCAGTGCAGACAAAGCCAGCGACCTTCAGAAAACGCACCAACCTCACATACCCAACAACAGAGAATGTCATTGCCCACTAAAAGCTCAAAGGGACAACCATCCTCTGCATCCTGACCACCATTGCCCACAGGCTGATGTTACCAACACAGCGGACAACCAACATACCACCTTAGGCAATGCTGCTGGGCATGCATCATGTGTGGGCCACTCGTACCCTCCAGCCAACTACCGCCAGAGTCAGAGGAGTTTCACAGCCAGACCAATACAAGTACCAGTCAACGGTCATGGATGACATCATCGGCCTGTAACCCCACTATATATACCTCCCCCACATTGCACCGGAGCAGCTGGAGACCAAGCAATGTGTCTACACCATAGCTGGCTTCCCGCACATGTGAGGGGGCAATTGACTGCACACATGTCCTACTTGTGCTCCCTGGCAACACTGCACACATGTTCCATCAATGTGCAGGCAATAGTGGACCACCCAGGAATCTCCACTAACATCGACGCCAACCACCCAGGCAGTGTGCATGATTCTTACATCTACCGACCATCCATCATCAACCAGCGCTACCAGGATGGCACCTACGGAAAAGCACTGCCTGTTGGCAAGTACCAAATGAACACACCACCCACGTCAACGCCACAATCATGAAACGCACACCACTAGGAATGCACATTGCAAACTCACATTCAACATGCCAAAGAACATGCCCATCCACCAGACATGACAGCACAACTTACTGTGGGAACCTGGGCCAGCCATGCACATAAGTCATCAACCGCATTTCACCTCAGCCACACAATAGCAGATTGTGGGGAGAAGAGGGGACCAGGCACGTGTGAAGGAGGATAGTGACTGATGAATGAGAATGTACACTATGCCAAGTGTGCCATGGATGTGATAGACAGACTGCAGTATGCAGACCACACACATATCCATGTCGACATACACCACTGGTGTTTGGAGTGTAGTGGACAGTGGACGCAACCATGTCACCCTAGCAAGTGGGGAAGATCGCGGAAATGTGGCCCCCCCTGTAAGCGTGAGTGGAATGGACTGGACCAGCATATGCCAGGCCAGCATAGGGGTGTGAATAAAAAGCATGTAGCTCTGGGCGTGGTTCTCTTTCGGAATGCCCAATGTCTCTGCCAGGGCGGCACCCCTCAACCCGCCACAAGGCCGACACCGTCGCTGTGAGCGGTGTTGTCTGCGATCCTGTGCACCTGATGCACCCCGAACCAGTCTTGCCCGCCCCTGCGCACCCAGGCCTCACTTCTCACCTGCCGACACCGGTATGTGTCAAAGAGGGCCCACCACATGCTGTGAGCTCCAAGCCCGAGGCCAGCGACTAAGTATGGGTGCAAAATCCGTTCCACTCGCGGAATTTGCGGCTTTTCGGCAATTTCGCGATCCGCGAATCTCACGAGATTGCCGAAAAATCCTCAAATCCGCTCGCGGGTGGATTTAACATCTTCCCGCCCTTTCCCAACTATGCTGGACAGCTCACTCAGGGGACCTCGGCGCCTTTTGGCGCTGTGGCAAAGTTACAGGCACACTTGTTCACTGGAGACAAATCTTCTGGCCCTTTACGCAGCTGTAGTGTAGCAAAAGCACTATACATTTACCAACGAGGTAGCACTTACTGATTAGCCAGTAGAATGTACTCCATACCTCTACAGTTGAGTAGAGGTATGGCACGACACGGTGGCATCTTCGTGGATAAATATGCATGCAGGATTCATTCTGGCACAATGCTCCTGTAACAAAAATTAAACCTCAGCAGGAAGCACTTACAGATATAAATAAAGCAGGTGCCCAATTTGAAGCTCAAATTCAGTAACGCATTATAATCAGCCCAAACAACTAGTGAGCACGGTCGAGGCTAGGCAGGTGTACTTCCTCCCTATATCTACCGTCTACAATTAGATGTAATCCTTGATGGACGTCTTTGCATCCAAGGGTTTCTTGAGCCCAATCACTGTGTACTTCCTGTGACCAGGAGGCTGCTTCCTTCTCATCTGCTGCTCTGATCGGTCTCTGACCCTTTATAAACAAGAGGCATGTGAACTCGCATAGAAGCCCCGCCAGTTTGGCCCCGCCCCACACACACTAGGGTAGGCAACGTCTTCGTGCCCTTTCCTCACTATGATGGACAGCTCACTCAAGGGACCTCGGTGCCTTTCGGCATGGTGGCAAAGTTACAGGCACACATGGTCACTGGAGACAAATCTTCTGGCCCTTTACGCAGCTGTAGTGTAGCAAAAGCACTATACTTTTACCCAACGAGGTAGCAATTACTGATTAGCCAGTAGAAAGTACTCCAGTTGAGTAGAGGTATGGCACAACACGGCGGCATCTTGGTGGATAAATATGCAGGCAAGATTAATTCTGACACGATGCTCCTGCCACAAAAATTAAACCTCAACAGTGAGCACTTACAGATATAAATACAGCAGGTGGCGGAGTTGAATCTCAAATTCAGTAACGCATTATAATGAGCGCAAACAACTAGTGAGCACGGTCGAGGCTAGGCAGGTGTACTTCCTCCCTATATCTACCGTCTACAATTAGATGTAATCCTTGATGGAGGTCTTTGCATCCTAGAGTTTCTCAAGCCCAATCACCTTGTACTTCCTGTGACCAGGAGGCTGCTTCCTTCTCATCTGCTGCTTTGATCGATCTCTGACCCTTTATAAACAAGAGACATGTGAACTCGCATAGAAGCCCTGCCCATTTGGCCCCGCTCCACACACACTAGGGTATGCAACATCTTTGCGCCCTTTCCTCACTATGATCGGCAGCTCACTCGAGGGACCTCGGTGCCTTTCGGCGTGATGGCAAAGTTACAGACTCACGTGGTCACTGGAGACAACTCTTCTGGCCCTTTACGCAGCTGCAGTGTAGGAAAAGCACTATACATTTACCCAAAGAGCTAGCACTTACTGATTAGCCAGTAGAAACAGAACTCTAGTATATATTTGTGCAAATCTGCGAGTTTGCGGATTTTTCTGCGAACTTGTGGATTTTTCGGTGAACTTGCGCATTTTTTGCCATTTCGCGAGATTTCGCGGCCGCAAGTCCGCAAAATTCGCCCATACTTACCAGCGACCTTGGCAGCCTCTTCCGGCCATCATGGCCTCCGCGATCAAGGGCCCCAGTACTCTTTTCTTGTTGACGTACTCTACCGGCATACACAGCGGACTACTAGGTCACACATTTGGAACTAAGTCTTGATTATGCAATGGCCGAGTACACATGGCAATTCAGACTTCAAATCACTATACTCCCTTCGATGTGGTGCCCCCAAATCTGTGTATAGCATCACAACCACATGTGTCTGTGGCACCTTGCTGGAAACGCCTTCCGCATACACTGCGGTCGAGTAGGTCACACAATTGAAACTGAGTCTTGATTTAGCAATGGAAGAGTCCGTATCATGGTACCGAGCTCATCACAGTCTGCATCCCCTCTCAGCCCAGTGCCACTAAGTCTGTTTCCCGACATTCATGGACACTCTCTGGTTGAACTTTGGTGGCGTCTGAGCCTATGGACTGGGGGTTGTCTTCATCCTCATGTTGCTGACACAAACTTGGTGGTAGTAATGAGGGGATGTATGACGTTACAACGCATACTTTTACAACAAAACTTTTACAACGCAAAAACTTTTACAACGCATACCATTACCACGCAAGATTTTACAACGCATATACCTTTACAACGCATACCATTACAACGTAAGTATTGGTAAGTATATAATAATTTTTTTAATTTAAATTAATTAAAAATATTGTAATATAATTTAATTTAATTTTATTTTATTTTATTTAATTAATTTAATTTAAATATAATTTTATTTTATTTATAAAAAATACCCCTGTACCCCAAAAACCCAAAACTGACCCTGAACCCTAAAAATACCCCTTTACCCAAAAACCCAAAACTGACCCTGAACCCTAAAAATACCCCTTTACCCCAAAAACCCAAAACTGACCCTGAACCCTAAAAATACCCCTTTACCCAAAAACTGAAAACTGACCCTGAACCCTAAAAATACCCCTTTACCCAAAAACTGAAAACTGACCCTGAACCCTAAAAATACCCCTTTACCCAAAAACTGAAAACTGACCCTGAACCCTAAAAATACCCCTTTAACCAAAAACTGAAAACTGACCCTGAACCCTAAAAATACCCCTTTACCCAAAAACTGAAAACTGACCCTGAACCCTAAAAACACCCCTTTACCCAAAAACTGAAAACTGACCCTGAACCCTAAAAATACCCCTTTACCCAAAAACCCAAACATATAACATTTTAAAAATAATTATATACTTACCAATACTTCCGTTGTAATGGTATGCGTTGTAAAAGTATCTGGGTTGTAAAATCATGCGTGGTAAAGGTATGCGTGGTAAAAGTTTTTGCGTTGTAAAAGTTTCGTTGTAATGGTACTGCGTTGTAAAAATTGCGTGGTAAACGTTGTATACCGTAATGAGGCAGTAGTATTCCACTCCTCAATTTGCCACTTCCGGATGGCTTCAGCCCTCTGCATCATGCCCTGGAGAACACCTTCCACAGTCCCCCACAGCCCTCTGCCGCATTCCCCTTGGACACTGACGAGGACCCGCACAGTCATCTTGGTCCTACCTCAGTGCACAGCAAGTCACCATCCCGCGGCAGCGTGCCTATCCCGACCGCAGTTCATCCGGGGCTACTAACTTTGTGCAGCTAAAGTCAGGGACCCTGTCTTCTGAGATATTGGATGTCCTTTGAGACGATAGCCTTATGTCAACAACGCAATGCTGTCAACTGCCTCCGGCCTACACTGCGGTCCACCAGGACTCACACACAAAATCGAGTCCTGACCAGCCCAGACGTTGCATCACCACAGGAGGCACTTGCCACCACTGCCTGACTCAGTACACCACGAGTCATCATTCATTTCTGTTTTGGTTATGTGTTGTGGAGAGCTCACGCAGCAATGTCACCTCAGGCAGTGTGGGAGACCTGGGACAATGATGAGGAAGATGATGCAGGTGTGACACCCCCCGCTGCTGCTGCATCAGGAATATCCCGAAGGGACACAATCCTAGACATTTTCTTCACATCAGCGCACTCAGCTCTAGTGCCCCAATCTTAGTGCACTGCAACTCATGGACACTTCTGTTTGCTCATTGGGTGACCTCTGTACTTGCACCGGCTACCACCATAATGCTCAACTGTTGTTTCTGTAATGCTGGTGTTTTCTGTTTCCGTCTTAATAGTGTTCACTGTTTTTGTTGCCAGCACCTACAACTCCCTGAGGGCTGGCTTACACTCACCCCACACACATCCAGCACAGGCATCACTGTACATGTGACCCTACCAATAAAGGGGCTGGGTGCACGTGCCGTAGCCAGTTCCTCAAACTATCTACGTGTGTCCGTGTGGTCATGATGTGTGCATAAGGGCCCTACAACATTGTGCTGTGTACAGTGGACGCAACCATATCATCACAGGCAGCAGGTTAGAGCTTGGACATGTAGCTTTGTCGTCAGCCACTCAATACATAGGAGAAGTATACTGGGCCATCGTACGGAGGTCCAGCGTGGGTGTGTGAATGGTAATTCCGTGGCTCTGGGCCTGGTTCCGTACAGGAAATGTGCAAATGCATGTGTCTCTGTCGCTGTGTGGGTCTTCTTTGTGGGGTGTAGGTGGTCCCTGATGGGACTTAGACAACTGTGTATGATGTAGTTCGGCTACCATGAGCTCTGACCTCACCCACACCTGTTCGGACACCTCCATTTGGCATTCTGACACCTGGCTTCTGTATGCGATGTGTGCCTTGGTGGAGTGTTGGGAGCCAGCTGTGGTGGTGGGTGCTTCCTGCTGTGTCGTCTTTGCAGGGGCTGGGGTCTCCTCTATGCAGCTTGGGTGCCCTGTTTCTGGGGGTGGGTTGCCTGAGATGTCCATGAGCTGTTGTAGGGCATCGGTGTCAAAGGTGTGGTGGTCGTCTCCAGCATCACTGATGGGTTGTCTGGTCTGCTCTGGTCTGGTCTGCTCTGCTGGAGGTGCTGTTTGTCCCTCTGCAATGTGAAGGGGAGATGCATGTTGACATTGTGTTGACATGTATGTTGGAACACTGTTCTTGTTGACATGCAGACTGTATAACAATGTACATTGTGACTGTTTGGGCGGTGCTGACAGTTTGATGTGGGACCGTGGACATGCAAACTATGTGACGGATGTGGGGTTGTACACGTACATATGAATTTCACAGTTTCCTGCTCTGTTAGATTTGATTGGCCTGTTTCTGCGCATTAGCGGACCCAGTTGTGCCCCCTGTTCTGCAGTGTTGGTGTTGCACTTTGTACTACATTGTAGTAGGATGTGCTGTGATTGCTATGTGTGTGTGCTGCAGTGTGCCATGGAGATCAGGGACATGCTTCAGGGTCATTTTGGATGTGCAGTGTGCTACACATTGTTGGGCGTGTGTGTCATTGTGCCCATCTCCCCTGTTCCACCAGTCCTTGGTCGTTACCCACCCTGTTGATGTTGTGTAGGGTCCTACTCCCACCTCCTTGCGCCGTCTCGACACTGATGGCTGTGGCCTCCATTTCCCCCAGCTCCTTCTGTGGCACAGGACTCCCACCTCCGACCCCGAGGTTCCTTGCTGGTGGTCTCTGGGGCTTGTGGGGTTAGCTTTGGCCTCTGCACTAGGTCCAGGTGCAGCCATGGTGCGACGCAGTTTGAATTGCTTTTTGTGTGTTCTTTTTGTTGCTTTTATAGTGCATTGTCTCGCCTGACGCGTGGGATTTTCTGGCCTGTTGCCACCTTTTGCTGCTTTTTGTATTGCTTTTGGCCTCATCGCAACATTTTTTATGTTAGTCTTTCGCATTTTTGCGGCATTGCCTTGTCTTTATCATGGACATTTGACGTGTTGTCGTGGGCTTATCACATAGTACCTCCATGTTGTGAATACTGAGTTAACACAGCATTCTTTTCACACGATGGACTGCGATATGAAGAGTTGTGTTAAGCTAATTTTGCGGTAATTATCACACGTTCTTGAGAATATCCCCTAATGTGTTGTGCCGTGCTATTTAACCAAAACACATGATCGGAGCAGCCGATACTAAAGTAAACATAAAAGAAAAACATGAGCCCCATAATGTGACAGAACAAAGAAAGAATACGAAAAAAATGTGTGACCAAATCCACATCCAAAGTAAAACCATGTGCACAATTCAAAATTTCATATAATGTATCCTAACCAGAAATAGCAAACAAAAACACATCAATTGAACACAATCATAAGTAAACCATGATGTCAAAATTAACATACCATACATAATAAATTAAAATAAATATACATTCACATTAACGTATAAAACAGTAACATAAAAACAATGGGGCATATTATCAAGACAGGCAATACAATTATTGCCTCTCTTGCGCCAGAAAATTGCCGATAAAACGGAGATAATGGGCTTGATAATATGCTCTATGGTATTCCAATTGAAGCTCAGGTTAGATGTCCTTCACATCTAACATGGGCTTCAGTTGGAATTTCATAGAGCACATTATCAAGCCCATTATCGCCGTTTTAGTAGCAGTTTTCTGCCGATAAAGCAGCGATAATTTTATCGCCTGTCTTGATAATATGCCCCAATGTTCTATAAAAAGGATGCTCAATTTTTTTTAGGAAAAAAAAGCAGAAACTGCCACTGATGAACTTGATGTTACTAAATAAACCCAATTGGCCTCTGAGATGGTCATCTTGACTTTATGTTCAATCTTAAATAGGGTGCAAATGTTCAGAGAGGCAAAATTATTAATGACAGGTCAAATTAAAAAATGCACCCCTAGGTGTGCATTCTTTCATGTTCCTTGTCAAAATAAACCTTTTGCCAGACCCAAGCCTTCCCTTTAAACACCTTTGCTGCTAGCCCCCCCCCCGTGTTAAGCCTTTTTTTGACTATTTGGGGTAGTTTGATCTTAGGCCCCTGTAACTTTTTGACCACATAAGCTATCCACTCCAAATTTGTGTCCTTTTCTTCCAACAACATGGGGATTCTAAAGGTACCCAGGGTTTGTGGATTTCCCTGGACGGGACCCAGATATTAGCCAAAAAACATTTACATTTTGTTTTTGGGGGGGAAATGGGAAAAAAGTACTGCAAATGAAAGCTGCAGTTGTTTCCCCTGCAAATGGCATCAACAAAGGGTTTGTGGGGCTGAATCACAATTTTCCAGCTTTTAGGGACTGACAGACTTTTGTCAGAAAGCCTACATTTTTTACAAGGTTTCAGCATTTTACTGGGATATAGCTTTTTATTGCTATTTGTTGTGCTTTCAACCTTCTTCCAATTAATGGTAGAAATGGGTATGAAAGCAATAATCGATCCTGGAAGCTTTATGTTTTAGAAAAGTAGCCACAGTTCAGAATTGAGCTAGGGGTCATTTGTGCAGATCCTTTAAAGTTTCTTTATAGAAACTAACAGTTGAATATAGGAAACATTGAAAATTAGTTGGAAAAAACAGCCTTTTGTGCCAATATTTTCACCTGTAACTTTTTGTAATTCTGACAGATGTTTGAAAGCAAAACACCATTACATCTGTTGGACCTTTTTGGTTGAGGAGATATATAGGACTTGTAGGTTCACCAAGAACCCGACGAACCCAGAGTCATTACCTGAGCAGCGTCTTGCAATGTTTTTTTATTATGTACCAGGTATATAGTTATTAATTTGGGAAACTATATACAAGGAAAAATCGGTATGAAAGACACCTATGTATTTCTAAAATTGGAACAAAATATAGAGTTTAGAAACAGTAGATATTTGCACATTTCCAAAATTGGGAGTACCCATACTAGCATGAGAATTAAAGGTCATTTTTCAAAATGACGTCTTGTTTTACACATTGTCTTTCATTTGGAAGGCAGAGTTGTTTCAAAAGTCAATAGGTAATAACAGTTGCTCTGCAATTCTGTGTTACCCTAAGTCTCTTGTTAAACATATTACCTCACTTGTGTGGGTAGGCCTAGTGCCTGCGACAGGAAATGACCTAAAATGCAACGTGGACACACCGCATCTTCACAGTAAAAACTGACCCTTTTTTTCAAAGTGCCTAACTGTAGATTTAGAACCCTAGCTCTGCCAGCATATATGGAAACCTAGCAAACCTATACATTTTTTAAAACTAGACACCCAGGGTAATCCAGGATGGGGTGACTTGATTGGCTTTCTCTAGGTTCTGTTACCCAGAATCCCTTGCAAACCTAAAGATTTGTAAAAAAAAAAAAAAAATCCACACATTTCTGTGGTGGAAAGTTCTAGAATCTGCATGGGTCCACAAAATTCCACCCACCCCGCGTTCCCCAAAGTCTGCTGAGAAAAATTGTACCTTACTTGTGTGGGTAGGCCTAGTGCCCATGACAGGAAACGGCCCAACACACAATGTGGACACACCACATTTTCACAGTGAAAACGGACCCTGCCTAGCTGTAGATTTTGAACCTTAACTCTGCCGGCACCAAGGGAAACCTAGCAAACCCATACATTTTTCAAAACTAGACACCCAGGGAGGTCCAGGATTGAGTGACTTGACTGGCTCTCACCAGGTTCTATTACACAGAATCCCTTGCAAACCTAAACATTTGTCAAAATAACTTAATTTTACTCATATTTCTGTGGTGGAAAGTTCTGGAATCTAATGGATCCACAAAATTCCACCTATCCCGCGCTCCCCAAAGTCTTCGAAGAAAATGGTACCTCACTTGTGTGGGTAGGCCTAGTGCCTATGACTGGAAATGGACCAAAACGCAATGTGGACACACCACATTTTCACAGTGAAAACCTACCTTTTTTCCAAAGTGCCTAGCTGTAGATTTTTTACCCTAGCTCTGCTGGCATCTAGGTAAGCCTAGCAAACATATACATTTTTCAAAACTAGACACTCAGGGAAATCCAGGATGAGGTGACTTAACTGGGTCTCAGCAGGTTCTGTTACCCAGAATCCCTTTCAAACCTAAAGATTTGTAAAAAAAATATTTTCCTCACATTTCTGTGGTGGAAAGTTCTGGAATCTACATGGATCCACAAAATTCCACCCACCCATGTTTCCCAAAATCTTCGGAGAAGATTTTGAAACGTAGCAAGCCTGTACATTTTTGAAAACTAGACACCTAGGGGAATCCAGGATGGGGTGATTTGAAAGGCTCTCACCAGGTTCTATCACCCAGAATCTCCTGCAAACCTACAAATGTGTCCAAAAAACCTCATTTTCCTCACATTTCTGTGGTGGAAAGTTCTGGTATCTGCGGGATCCACAAAATTCCACCCACTCCGTGTTCCCCAATGTCTTCCAAAAAAATGGTACCTCACTCGTGTGGGTAGGTCAAGTACCCGCAACAGGCAAGGGCCCAAAACCTATTGAGGCAACATCAAAATTACCTATCACAAAACAACCTGGTTTTGCAAGGGAGCTCCCATGGGTTTTTGGCCCTGGGCTCCATAGCCATCTAAGGAAACCTACCAAACCCACACATTTCTGAAAACTAGACACCCGTGGGAGTCCAGCGAGGTATGGCTTGCGTGGGTCCTCCAACATTTTCCTACCCAGAATCCCCTGCAAACCTCAAATTTAGCTATAAAAAAAAGTTTTTCACACATTTTTGCATGGGATCACGGTGCCGGGACAAATTCCCTACCACCCAGCGTTCCCCTTGTTCTCCCAAGTAAAATGATACCTCATTTGTGTGGGTGTCCAAAGCAGAATTGGCTCAAATTGAATTTTTCAAAAAATGTAGAGCTTAGAATTCTCTGTGCTATATAATCTCTATATTTTGGGCTCTTCCCAGTCACAGGCCTTTGGCCGACCCACACAAGTGAGGTATCATTTTAATTGGAAGATCAAGGGGAACGCTGGGTGGTAGGACATTTGTACTGGCATGGGGATCCCACCATAAATCTATGAAAAAGTGATTTTTTCAGCTAAATTTGAGGTTTGCAGGGGATTCTGGATAGGGAAAAATTGGGGGATCCACGTAAGCCATACCTCATTAGACTCCCCAGGGTGTCTAGTTTCAGTCATGTGTAGGTTTGGTAGGTTTCTCCAGATAGCAGCGAGCCCAGGGCCAAAAAACCAGGTGCCCCCCAAAACCAGCTAGTTAATAATAGGTCATTTTGTAGTCTCCACTGTACGATTTGGGCCACTTTGCCTACCCACGCAAGTGAGGTACCATTTTTATGGGGAGACCTGTGGGAGCGCTGGGTGGTAGGAAACTTGTGTCTGCCCACTGATCCTACAACTTTACCACACAGAAATGAGTGGAAAATTAGATTTTTTATCAGCAAAATTTGGGGAAATGTTGGGGGACCCACGCAAGCCATACCTCCCTGGACTTCCCCAGGAGTCTAGTTTTCAGAAATGTGTGGGTTTGGTAGGTTTCCCTAGATGGCCGCCGAGCCCAGGGTCAAAAACTCATGGGACCCCCCCTTGCAAAACCAGGTTGTTTTGTGATCGGTAATTTTCATGCCGCCTCAATAGGTTTTGGGCCCTTGCCTGTTGCGGGTATATGACCCTTTCAAGGGAGAGAGGTACCATTTTTATTGGGAGACCTTGGGGAACTGAAGGTGGTAGAAAATGTGTGGATCCACGCAGATTCCAGAACTTTCCCACACAGAAATTTGAGAAAAAAGTGATATTTTTCAGAAAAATTTGAGGCTTGCAGGGGATTCTGTGTAGGAAATGTTGGGTGATCCACACAAGATATACCCCGATGAACTCCCCCAGGTGTCTACATTTCAGAAATGTGTGGGTTTTGTAGGTTTCCCTAGATGGCCGCGGAGTCCTCTGCCAAAAACTCATGGGACCCCCCCTTGCAAAACCAGGTTGTTTTGTGAAAGGTAATTTTGATGTTGCCTCAATAGCTTTTGGGCCCTTGCCTTTCACGGGTACTTGACCACCGACGCGAGTAAGGGACCATTGTTATCAGGAGTCCTGGGGGAACACTGGGTGGGTGCGGTGATCCTACAAATTTCCCACCCAGTAATTTGGAAATAAATTGGTTTTTTTCAGCAAAATTTGAGGTTTGCAGTGTATTCTGGGTAGGGAAATGTTGGAGAATCAATGCACGCCATACCTCTTTGGACTCCCACGAGAGTCTAGTTTTCAGGACTGTGTGGGTTTGGTAGGTTTCCCTAAATGGCCGCCCGAGCCCGGGGCCAAAAACTCATGGGACCCCCCTTGCAAAACCAGGTTGTTTTGTGATAGGTAATTTTGATACCGCCTCAATAGGTTTTGGGCCCTTCTCTGTTGCGGGTACTTGACCCACCCACACAACTGAGGTACTATTTTTATTGTGAGACGGGGGGAATGCTGGGATCCACGCAAATTCCAGAACTTTCCCACACAGAAATTTGAGAAAAAAAGTTCTTTTTTCAGCTAAATATGAGATTTGCAGGGGATTCTAGGTATGGAAATATCGGTGAATCCACACAAGCCATACCTCACTGGAATCCCCTGGGTGTCTAGTTTCAGAAATGTGTGGGTTTTGTAGGTTTCCCTCTATGGCCGCCGAGCCCGGGGCCAAATCCTCATGGGACCCCCTTGCAAATCCAGGTTGTTTTGTTATAGGTAATTTTGATGTTGCCTCAATAGGTTTTGGGCCCTTACTTGCCGCGACTACTTGACCCACCTATGCGAGTGAGGTACCATTTTTATCGGGAGCCCTTGGGGGACGTTGGGTGGGAGGAAATTTGTATCAGACCGGTGATCCTACAACTTTCCCACAAAGACATTTGGAAATACATTAATTTTTTCTGTAAAATTTGAGGTTTGCAATGGATTCTGGGTAGGGAAATGTTGGGGGATTCATGCATGCCATACCTCATTGGACTCCCCCAGGTGTCTAGTTTTCAGAAATGTGTGTGTTTGGTAGGTATAACTAGATGGCCACCGAGCCCGGGGCTAAAAACTCAGGTGACCCCCCCTTGCAAAACCAGGTCCTTTCAAAATAGGTAAATTTGATGTCTCCACAATATGTTTTGGGCCCTTCCCGCTGCGGGTACTTGGCCCCCACACAAGTGAGGTACCATTTTTATTGGGATACTTGGAGAAAGGCTGGGTGGTAGGAAATTTGTTGTTTCTTTCTGAAGTATGAAATGTTTGGCACAATAATGCCAGGAAAATGTAACAGTTACATTTTGAGGTTTGAAGACATTGTGGGTAAGATAACTTGTTGGACTAGAAGTTCCTCGCAATGCAATGCACTGCACTGTCCCCGACCGTCGGAGCCGCGTTGAGGGGAGGAAAACCACCAGACTTGGCTGTTACCGTTGCTACATTGGGCAAGAAGACAAAAGAACCCCCAATACCACGCCTTGGCTCATGAGGCCAGTTAGCCCTTATCAAAAAGTTCTGTATTAACCACGCCAACTGGGCGCAACAGACTACATCCATATAACACGATTAGGTACATTTCACCTATTCCAACTTTTTTGTAGAGCACACTTTGACATCTACATATATGTGAGTAAGGTGGAGATATTAGTGCACATCTCATCCTGAAGAAGGAGTCCTTGTTACTCCGAAACATGTCGACGCACTTGATAGGTTAATGTACCCTAAATAGTACCAACAACCTCACTCTGCACTTTTTTAACGATACCAGCCGAGGGCTTAATAAAAACTTTTTATTATTTTTTCTCCTACGAGCCAGGTATCTTTTAACAATCACTGTCTTTCACCTCACCACTCACATTTAATTCCTTCACACACATCAACACATAGTCCACTTTCAGTGCTCCTACGTAGCCGTGAGTCACAGCACGCCGCATCCCGTAGAGGGGTGCGAAGACCCCGATGATGAAGCATGACACCAAGGTGCCTGTTGGTGTGTGAGGGGTATTTAAACAACACTGTGTGCTCCCCACCATTGTAGGGATCACTACCACTACCACTATAACAAGTGGATTCCTTTTGTTTAGTAAAATTACCAGGGGAGTTAGAATCCACTTCCTCCTCTTCCTCCCTCTTCTTGTTATTTTTCTCGGCATACAAATTAGTCTGCTCAACAATCTCTGCCAAAAATACATTGTTCATAAACAACTGAAAAATGTATCAGCAAAAAGTTTTCAGTATTTACTCTGCACCCTGGAACACCAGAAAAGTCTGGCAATGTTGGCAGCACCATGCCTGGGGCAACCCAGAGGTCAGCACTTACCACGGGAAGACTTGCAGCCCCAGGCTGCAGCCCAGATGGCTCTTGCTGCATTATCAGCACATCAATGACCGCCTCTAAAGCAGGCACTTCATCCGCTCTAAGAGAAGCATCATCCGCACTGAGAGTAGCTTCATCCGATGATTCCTCGTGGACAGAAAACTCACTGCCTGAGTCTTCCACTCCCTCCTCCCCCTCAGATTCAGAGTCAGTCTCTGAACCATGGTCGGAGGAAGACTCAAAAAGCATATCAACAACCTTCTGGACAGTAATTCTGCGGCTAGCCATTATCCACTACGAAAGGAGACTGCACAAACAAGTCAACAACAACCAACACTGTGCAAAATAAGTAAGTACAAAAAATGTGTGACTTTATCACAAATATCTATATACTCAAAAACTGCATGATTCACTTGAAAGTGACAGCTACACTCACCAGCAGCTACTCGGCAGAGACACAGCAAAAACCAATGATATCCCACTAGAAAGAAAAAAAAAACAATAATTCACAAGACAACAAAATACACATTGAGCACAAATGCAAAAAGTTTTTGACACTCAAAAAACAGAAGCCAAACATAATGAATGAATGAATGAATGAATGAAAGTATTTATAGAGCGCACGGTGGCCAAACGGCTTCCTGGCGCTGAGAGCTCTAGTGAACAGAACAGACAGGGCCAGGAGTTAGCAGGGGTAGGCCTGGGCAAACAAGAATGTTTTAAGCGCTTTACGGAAGTGTGAGAAGATGGGAATAGAGCGCATAGAAAGAGGGAGGGAGTTCCAAAACCGGGGCGCAAGGACAGAGAATCGGGTTCCACCAGTGCGAGTTTTACGGAAACGGGGAACAGTGAGGAGGGAAGAGGAAGATGATCGGAGGGTGCGAACAGGGGTGTGAGTGGAGATCAGAGAGTTGATAAACGCCGGAGCAGAGCGGTCAACAGCCCGAAAGACAAGGCACCCTAATTTGAACAAGGATCTCTGCAGGATAGGTAACCAGTGGAGAGATTTGAGGACAGGAGTGATATGGTGAGTTTTGGGAAAGTGGAAAATGAGACGGGCAGCCTGATTTTGGATTGCTTGAAGACGGCGAGTTTCGTAGGCAGGGATACCCACGAACAAGCTATTTCCATAATCAAGGCGGGAAGTGATGAGGGCAGAAATGATAATTTTAAGAGAGTCAAGAGAGAAGAAACGGGAGATTTTTCGGATCAACCGGAGGGAAAGAAAACAAGAGGACACTACAGCACTGACCTGGCCGTGCATAGACAGGTCCTGGCTGACCTTAATGCCCAACGTTTTAACGGAAGGAACGGGGGTGGGAGGGGGACCAAGAATAGGGGGCCAAAAAGTGGAAGACCAAGGGCTGGATGAGCCGCCAGTCAGGACAAGCTCAGTCTTGTCTGGGTTGAGCTTGAGGTGATTGGCGCTCATCCACCCAGAAATGAAAACCATAGTGGAGCGAAAAAAAGATAGGGAATGAGAAGAAGAAGAAAGATCAAAGACGAGCTGGAGGTCATCTGCGTAGTTATACACAGAGACCCCCAGCTCAAGGAGAGAGGAAATAAGGGGGTGAATGTAAAGGTTGAAGAGAAGAGGAGAGAGGGAGGAACCTTGGGGGACCCCACAGGGCACCGGGAGGGGGGGGAGCAGAAAAACCGGGAAGGTGGACAGCTTGTGAACGTCCTGTTAGAAAGGATGTGATCCAGGAGAGGGGGGGGCCCCGAATGCCCGCTGCGCTGACACGGTCAAGAAGGATGTTGTGGTCGACCGTGTCAAACGCAGCGGACAAGTCGAGGAGGACCAGAGCTTGAGGGGAGTTGGTGTCAGCCTTAGCTTTCAGCTCGTCGAGGACGGCGAGCACCACTGATTCGGTCGAATGGCCCGAACGGAAACCTGCTTGATGGGAAGCAAGGAGATGGTTCTGCTCGATAGGAGGAAAGACAAGAAGTGACGTAGCTTTCAAGAATTTTAGCAAGATAAGGAAGAAGAGAAATAGGTCTGAAATTGGAAGGGAGGGAGGGGTCAAGACCGGGTTTTTTAAGAATGGGGGAAACAATAGCAGATTTAAATGACAAATGAACCAAACCAGTAAAGAGAGAAGCATTAAGAAGAGAAAGAGGAGTGGCAGGGCAGAGAGAAAAGAGAGTTTTCAAGATGCGAGCAGGGGCACAATCGGTAGGAGAGCCAGACTTGATTTTTGTGAGCAGAGCTAGAAAGGAGTCCAAGGAAAGACATACAAACATACTGCTTTATTACACCATTTGCAAAAAAAAACCCTTCATGCAGGGAAATGAAGCTCATTTACATTGTACGAAAAAAAGATAGGGAATGAGAAGAAGAAGAAAGATCAAAGACGAGCTGGAGGTCATCTGCGTAGTTATACACAGAGACCCCCAGCTCAAGGAGAGAGGAAATAAGGGGGTGAATGTAAAGGTTGAAGAGAAGAGGAGAGAGGGAGGAACCTTGGGGGACCCCAGAGGGCACCGGGAGGGGGGGAGCAGGAAAACCGGGAAGGTGGACAGCTTGTGAACGTCCTGTTAGAAAGGATGTGATCCAGGAGAGGGGGGGGCCCGAATGCCCGCTGCGCTGACACGGTCAAGAAGGATGTTGTGGTCGACCGTGTCAAACGCAGCGGACAAGTCGAGGAGGACCAGAGTTTGAGGGGAGTTGGTGTCAGCCTTAGCTTTCAGCTCGTCGAGGACGGCGAGCACCACTGATTCGGTCGAATGGCCCGAACGGAAACCTGCCTGATGGGAAGGAAGGAGATGGTTCTGCTCGATAGGAGGAAAGACAAGAAGTGACGTAGCTTTCAAGAATTTTAGCAAGATAAGGAAGAAGAGAAATAGGTCTGAAATTGGAAGGGAGGGAGGGGTCAAGACCGGGTTTTTTAAGAATGGGGGAAACAATAGCAGATTTAAATGACAAAGGAACCAAACCAGTAAAGAGAGAAGCATTAAGAAGAGAAAGAGGAGTGGCAGGGCAGAGAGAAAAGAGAGTTTTCAAGATGCGAGCAGGGGCACAATCGGTAGGAGAGCCAGACTTGATTTTTGTGAGCAGAGCTAGAAAGGAGTCCAAGGAAAGACATACAAACATACTGCTTTATTACACCATTTGCAAAAAAAAACACCTTCATGCAGGGAAATGAAGCTCATTTACATTGTACAAAAAAAGTCTCTTACCAAACTCATGCAACTACACAAACAGCAGAACCACCAGTAACGAAAACGCAACCTGAAACAGTCTAAAGAGCAAAAGCAGTGAACTAGAACAAAAAGGGAGAAATAAAGCATTACCATTGCAATACACATGAAAAAAAACAATTAACATTATAACACTCTATGTCACTACTCACTACCCAAATGGTCAATCTGCCAGATCGGCCTTTAAATATTGGTGAAAAAAATGCGGAGTGATCTTGCCCAAGGGATCGGGTGAGGTTGTCTACCAGGCCGATCTGACCCCCATGTGGGGCAGAAAACAGCAGACAGAAATGTGGCCCCCTTGGAAAAAAAGTCCCTGGTGCCTACTTGGGTGTTCTGCCTCGCCCCTAGATCAGAAAGGCCAGAAAAAGGGGCAGATCTGTCTCCAGGAGGGGCAGAAAAAAACATTAACCACATTTTACCGCACACAAAACAAAATCCCAGGTGCCTAGTGGGGTTTTCTGCCCCCCCCCCCGGGGGCAGAAAGGCCAAAAGAATGGGGCAAACCGCCCCCAGTGGGGCGGAAAAACATAAACAATATATCAGCCCCTGGAAATTACCCTTGCCCAAAGGGGTTGCTTCCATTTCATTTAAAATAAACTCCCTGGTGTCTAGTGGAATTTGTGGCAGAAAGGCCAAAATAAGGGCCGATTTGCCCCCAGGGGGTGCAGAATAAGCATACAAAAAAAATATCTGGCCCCTGGACACCCAAGGGGTTGCTACCATTTTAATTTTAAAGTAGTCCCTGGTGTCTAGTGGGCCTTTATGCCCCCCTGGGGGCAGAAAGGCAAACAAACGGGCCAATCTGCTCCAGTGGGGGGAGAATACACATATAAAAAAATATGCCCCATGGAAGCAACCCTTGCCAAAGGAGTTGCTTCGAATTTTTTTCTTAATCCCTGGCTCTAGTGGACTTTTCTGCACCCCTGGGGCCAGAAACAGCAGACAACCCAGGGGGGACAGAAAAGTCTTAACAATATTGTGCCCCTGAAGGAAGCGACCCTTGCCCAAGGGCTTCCTTTACATTGAAAAGAAATCCCTGGTGCCTAGTGGATTATGCAGCAGGAATGCCCTGCATTCAAACATCAGGAGAGAGGAAAAACTCTTTCCTCTCCTCCAATGCCTCAATGTATCCAGATTTCCCCTCCCGCCCCACTGGAGCAAGGAAACTTACCTGTGTCATACTGGACGCAATGGAAGCAAATGGCTTTCAGTGCGTCCGGCTGCTCTTGATGACGTTGGCACACTCTGTGCACGCTGACTTTATGGGATTGCCTGGCGGGGGTCGGGGTGGCAGCGGAAACTCTTCTGCTGCCATCTCCTTTTGTGAGGGCTACATGGTCTGCCCATGGGGGTGCGACAGTGCTTCTCCCATGGGTGGGTGCCATAACGGAGCGGTTCCATCATGAGCACAAGCCCACCGTTGCTCATGATGGAACCGCTCTGTCATGAGCATAGAAAGGGTTAAAGACACAAGTCACTTCTAAGGTAGGCCCTTGACAACCCAGAGTGAACAATGCAATGTATTTAAAAGGCAACCATACAGTTTTTACGTTTTACATGTCCGGGAAGGGAAAATGCTCTAATTCTGTTTCAGTATTCTAATTCAGTAAGGCCTAGCTCTCCCTTAGTATAACATCGGAATTACCTTATTACATTTTTAAGTGTAATTCCCAATTGTGAAGAGATAGACTTTTCAAGTTTGGTGTTTCTAGAATCAAAATTTAAAATCACAACTTATGGTAAAATCGGATGGTAAATTGCAGCTCTGAAAATGCATTTAATTACTTTAGCAATATGGTATCTGCTGCCTGTTTCTGATACATGTCTGGAAAGAGTAAAATCAGCTTGAATGGCACCGCGCAGTACCAGAGGGCACTGATTTTTTGCTGCCACTTGATAACTTGATTGACTACCAAGTGGCAGCTTTCTCACCATGAATGGTTGTGACCACTGCATTAAGAAAATCTCACTAGGAGGTGGCAATTCTTGCTCGTCAATTTAACGTTGGGATGGTGGAGTTTTACTGGAACTCTGCGTTACAAGCATAACTTTGAATGGGCAAAACTCCACAATCTCTGCTGGCCAAGCCAAATGTATCACCTACCCCTAGTCCTGACCCCACAAAAAAGGGTTGCATACCCCCCTGTAGTGTTACTGGAGCAAGGGCAGGAACTGAGGTATTCTGTACACGTCACAGACCTGTCTTTGAAGTCTCCCCCACTTCAAAGGCACAGCTGGGGATAAGAACTCGTCCTTTGACACCACCACTTCAGTACACTTGTGAACCTGGGAAGGCTGCCAGGAAGAAGGATTGCTGTACTGCTGAAGGGCTGCCACTCTGCTGGACTGCTGCTTTGCTAGACTCCTGCCTTTCTATGGTACCCTGCTGTCTGCTGTTCCCCTGTCTAGGTGAGAAGGACGGGACCTGCATCACTTGAACGCAGAGTGACTCCAAATGCTAGCTGGCTGGCCTCCTGGTCTGAAGTCTCAGAGATATAAAATATTTCCAACTTGCCTGCTTATTCACCTGAACTCTGCTATCTGTAAGTCTGTCCTGCCAAGTGTTGCCACCTCAGTCCTGAACCCTTGGAAGTGAGGTCTAAGATGATTGCTTCAGCAAAACACATGCATCCTCTGTCCAACTAGTACTATTGCTTGGCTCAGAACCAGCAAGTCACTCCTGTTGCATGACCAGAACTGGCATATTGTCTCTACTTCATGGATAAGCCCGACGCATTGCCTTCAGAACCAGCACTGCACATTTATCTGTATCTCCATCTGCTGAATTTCCGACAATGCCATCGAATCTCTGCATCCTAGCTCTGCACTCATCAGAGCAGATGCATATTCACTGCTGTGCGGATCAGGACTGATGCATCTCCAACATAGCATGTATCGGCATCAACGTTTGCTTCGGCTGCGCTCGTCAACGCATTGTTAGAAGTCAAGGCAACTAGGATCAAGGTGCTTTTGAACAGCAGGACTTACTTGGTCCCTGTATCTGGCCCACGCTCCATCGCAGTCAGCTTGAACTTTTGACCTTGCCCTGGTCTTGCATGATCAGATATCCCAAGTAAGAGTTTTTGGCTTCTAAGCACTATTTTACAGTTTATTCTTTAAAAATTCATATTGCAAGTTCTACTTATTGGATTTTTGTTATTTTGGTATTGCATTATTTATTAAAACACGTTCTGTTGTTCTTACCTGGTGATGAATTTTTTTGTGTGGTGTTTTCGCTGTCTTGCTTTTTGAAGTGTTGCACAAATACATTATAAATTGCCTCTAATTTAAGTCTGACTGCTCTATGCCAAGCGACCAGATGATGAGTACAGGTTAATTTAGGATTTTCCTGCTTCTTACCCTGACTAGGATTGTGGTTGCAGCTTGACTAGGGCTCATACCCCAGTCAACCTACATCCCAATTTCTAAAAGTTCAGTTTTATTCTTATCTGTAGTTCAGTGCTGCTATCCACTGCTTGATACTTAGAATAGAAATGTCACTCAACTGAAAGCAAATTATTTGCACTTCAGACATTAAACACATTTTGGAAAGAAGCAAATTAAATTAAGAAGAATTTGCTCATGGCTGAAGCCTTTAATCTATACTGGTCAATATCTCCACAGCTTCATCAAATTTTAGATCGGAACAGAGGTGAAAGATTGTCGAATGAGGCATGGGTTTGCATTTCTAACTCATGTTACATAACCTGTCATTCAAAACTGAAACTTTGCCCTCATGTTGATATTGCTTTAAAATGCATGTGAAACCGCAATCCGTTTATAAAATCCTGTCACTGATTTACTTATTACAGGGGACTGCTAACATTCCTACTCACCTTTAATAAGAAAATGGCATTGCTGCTCACCTGTAATAACTTATTACAGTTGAGTTCTGACAACACAGTGCCTGTTGCCAGATTCAGAAGCCTAGGGTTCAGGCAAGCCACAGAGCATATTTAAAGCTACACTTTGAAAAAACAACAATGAAATGAGTCTTTTTTCTGCTGCTCTAGTTTCCTAGCTTATACTGAAAAGCAGAAAATAGATATTTATGGCATCTAGTTTAGGACACCCCCCGCGCCGCACGGCCACCAGCCGCTGCGTGTGCCTCTCCGCCTGCCTGCCTCGCTGCTCCGGCTGCCGCCGCGTGACCACGGCCCCTGCCATCGAGCGGCGTGGTCTGTGCTCGCCTGACCTGCTATCTTGCCTTGTACCCCTGTATTATTGTTTTGAATTGTAATTTTGTCTTCCTTTAGTGCCTGTTTGCCTGTTTTTTGGTTGCCCCTGTCTCATCCCTCCCCGCTCCCCGCTTCCCGCCACCGCCGCTAACCCCGCCCCTTTTTTCCTTCTGTACCCTCCCCGCTCCCGCCTCCCAGCTGCTCCGCCCTCCCTCGCACTTGGCCATATATGGCGACCGTGCGACGCAGGTGAGTGTGACCTAGTTTAGGACACCCCCCGTGCCGCACGGCCACCAGCCGCTGCGTGTGCCTCTCCGCCTGCCTGCCTCGCTGCTCCGGCTGCCGCCGCGTGACCACGCCCCCTGTCATCGAGCGGCGTGGTCTGTGCTCGCCTGACCTGCTATCTTGCCTTGTACCCCTGTATTATTGTTTTGAATTGTAATTTTGTCTTCCTTTAGTGCCTGTTTGCCTGTTTTTTGGTTGCCCCTGTCTCATCCCTCCCCGCTCCCCGCTTCCCGCCACCGCCGCTAACCCCGCCCCTTTTTTCCTTCTGTACCCTCCCCGCTCCCGCCTCCCAGCTGCTCCGCCCTCCCTCACACTTGGCCATATATGGCGACCATGCGACGCAGGTGAGTGTGACCTAGTTTAGGACACCCCCCGCGCCGCACGGCCACCAGCCGCTGCGTGTGCCTCTCCGCCTGCCTGCCTCGCTGCTCCGGCTGCCGCCGCGTGACCACGCCCCCTGTCATCGAGCGGCGTGGTCTGTGCTCGCCTGACCTGCTATCTTGCCTTGTACCCCTGTATTATTGTTTTGAATTGTAATTTTGTCTTCCTTTAGTGCCTGTTTGCCTGTTTTTTGGTTGCCCCTGTCTCATCCCTCCCCGCTCCCCGCTTCCCGCCACCGCCGCTAACCCCGCCCCTTTTTCCTTCTGTACCCTCCCCGCTCCCGCCTCCCAGCTGCTCCGCCCTCCCTCGCACTTCGCCATATATGGCGACCGTGCGAACGCGCAGCGGTCACGCGCAGCGGGCGCGCCGATTGTGCGCCGAAGGCGCGCCAATGGTAAGCCCGTCTGCGCCCGTCCGCGCCTGGACCACGCCCAGTGCCAGGACCCCTGGCCCCCACCGACGGAAGACGACCCGACTGTCCTACGACGCCGCAACACTCATCGCACTCAACACCGACGGAATCCCTGGATGCTACCAAGCCACCCCGAAGCACACCCACGGACCCTTCAGCTGCAACGCCTGCAAGTTCACCTGCACCCGGACCTGCCCCACACCTGCACCCTCCAAGCCAATCACCAGCAACAGCCACCTCAAGTGCATCCTGATCAACACCCGCTCCGTACACAGGCACGCCATCGAACTCTGGAACCTCCTCGACACCACAGCTCCTGACGTCGCCTTCCTCACGGAAACCTGGATGAACGACTCCTCAGCGCCCAACATCGCCATCGCAAGCCCAGAGGGCTACAAGATCACCCGGAGAGATCGCGTCAACCAGACTGGACGAGGCATCGCCATCATCCACAGGGACACCATCCACATCACGACCAACACCGACGACACCCTGAAAACCGCCGAACACCTACACTTCCAAATCCACACCGACCCGAGGACCAACCTCAGAGGCACCCTGATCTACCGACCCCCGGGACCACGCACACAATTCAGCGAGGACATCGCCGACTTCATCAGCCCGCATGCCCTCCCCTCCGCCGACTACATCCTCTTGGGGGATATCAACTTCCACCTGGAGAACAACAACGATCGCAACACCATCACCCTGCTCGACAACCTCGCCAACCTCGGACTCAAGCAGCTGGTATCCACCCCCACCCACCTCGCCGGACACACACTCGACGCCATCTTCTCCTCCAGCAAACACATCGCCTTCAGCCACGCCACTGGACTCCACTGGACGGACCACAGCTGCGTCAACTTCACCTTCAGAAGAACGACGATCCACCACCACCAGCAACCGGTTGCTCGAAGAAGCTGGAACAAGTACACAGCCGACCAGCTCGCCGCTTCCCTGAGCCAGCACCCCCCCGCCAGCTCAGCGAACCCCAGCCAGGCCGCCGACAACCTCACGAAGTGGATCATCAACTGTGCGGACGAACTCGCCCCACTGAGGACCCCGCCTAGCAGACCCGGCAGCAAGAAGGCCCCTTGGTTCACCGACGAACTCAAGAGCTCCAAAAAGAACTGCAGAGCCCTCGAGAAAGCCTGGAGAAGGGAACCAACACCGGACAACATGACCGTCCTCAAGCTTGCCAACCGAATGCACCACCAACTCATCCGCGCCACTAAGAAAACTGCATTCAAGGATCGACTGGACAACAACGCACACAACAGCAAGGAACTCTTCAACATCGTGAAAGAGCTCTCCAACCCCAACGCCGGAAACAACGACATCACCCCATCACAAGACCTCTGCAACTCCCTCGCCTCCTACTTCCACAACAAGATCGCGGACATACACAACAGCTTCAGCACTCAACCGACGCACGCCACGACCAAACCATCGCCCCCCACCACCACCCTCCGCACCTGGACTCCGATCAGCACCGAAGACACCATCCAAATGATGAACTCCATCCACTCCGGATCTCCGACCGACCCCTGCCCTCACCACATCTTCAACAAGGCCGACGCAGTCATCGCACCCCACCTGCGGGACATCATCAACACCTCCTTCGACACCGCCACCTTCCCGGAGAGCTGGAAGCACGCCGAACTCAGCGCCCTACTAAAGAAACCTACGGCGGACCCCACCGAACTCAAGAATTACCGCCCCATCTCGCTCCTCCCGTTCCCAGCCAAAGTCATCGAGAAGACCGTCAACAAGCAGCTGGCCACCCTCCTCGAGACAAATGGATCCCTGGACCCTTCACAGTCTGGCTTCCGAGCAAACCACAGCACCGAGACCGCCCTCATTGCTGCCACCGATGACATCCGAACCCTGATGGACAACGGAGAAACAGCGGCCCTCATCCTCCTAGACCTCTCCGTGGCGTTCGACACTGTCTGCCACCGCACCCTAGTGCAGCGCCTCAGCAACGCCGGAATTCAGGAGAGAGCACTGGAATGGATCATCTCCTTCCTCGACGGAAGAACACAGAGAGTCCGCCTACCACCGTACAAGTCAGAGGCCACCGAAGTCTTCTGCGGCGTCCCTCAAGGATCATCGCTGAGCCCCACCCTCTTCAACGTCTACATGAGCCCCCTCGCAGCCATCGCACGCCAACACAACCTCAACATCATCTCCTACGCCGACGACACCCAGCTGATCCTCTCCCTGACCAACGACCCCACCGCCGCCAGAGCCAACCTTCACGAAGGGATGAAAGACGTAGCCGAGTGGATGATGACCAGCCGCCTGAAACTGAACTCAGACAAGACGGAAGTCCTCATCCTGGGTTCCTCGCCGTCCGCCTGGGACGACTCCTGGTGGCCCCCCGCCCTGGGCAGCGCACCCAAACCGACAGACCACGCACGCAACCTGGGCTTCATCCTGGACTCCTCCCTCACCATGACCAGACAAGTCAACGCCGTCTCCTCGTCATGCTTCAACATCCTGCGCATGCTACGGAAGATCTTCCGGTGGATCCCCACCGAGACAAGGAAGACGGTCACCCAGGCACTCGTCACCAGCCGACTGGACTACGGCAACGCCCTCTACGCCGGAACCACCGCCAAGCTCCAGAAGAGACTCCAGCGGATCCAGAACGCCTCAGCCAGACTCATCCTCGACATCCCACGACACAGCCACATCTCCGGACATCTGAGAGACCTGCACTGGCTCCCCGTCAACAAAATAATCACCTTCCGCCTCCTTACCCACGCACACAAAGCCCTACACGATCAAGGCCCCAGCTACCTCAACAACCGCATCAACTTCCTCGTTCCCAAACGACATCTCCGATCAGCCAGCCACGCCCTCGCCACCGTCCCCCGCATTCGGAGAACGACAGCGGGAGGAAGGTCCTTCTCCCACCTGGCCGCCAAGACCTGGAACTCCCTTCCGACCGACCTGCGCCTGACCCAAGACCACCTCTCCTTCAGGAAGAAGCTCAAGACCTGGCTGTTCGAGCAGTAGCAGCTCTCCCCCCCCCTAGCGCCTTGAGACCCTCCGGGTAAGTAGTGCGCTATATAAATGTCTGTGATTGATTGATTGATTGATTGATTGATTGGCATCATGCTTTTTCCAAGCTTTAGGTAAGTATAGGAAAGATTGAATCTTTACATGTTTTTACCATTCGGATCCACAGCATTTCTTTTTTAAATCTGACTTGTACTTACCTGATTTTAATATCCTTTTGTAATAAATATATTTTGGACATGCCCCTTCGTAGGGGATTTCCCTAAAACCTTTTGATTTTTATCCTCTTGGTTTTTGCTGTTTCTCTCTTCATTGCCTTAGGACCCTGGGTACTTTCCCTCTGTAATACAAAGTGAAAGCACGCACATCCATCCTACCCATGCTAGGAAGTGATGCTTACTTGTTTGGTTTAGGTGTTGTACCTGTGAGTGCCTGTAAAAATGTACAGCACAAACCCAGGGCAGGTACTGCACTGGCTAATGGTGGGATGCAGCACTGATTGCGCCACTCACCAGAAGAGCCTTTCAAACATGCATCAAGCCTGCCATAGCAGGCCTGTGGGTGTGCAGTTGTGCCTATCCTCAGGTTGTCATTTCTATCTCATTAGCCATCTCTGAGTGGGCCTTCCACTACCATTAGATCACCCCTAGGGTAAGCCCTAAGGGGTGGATTAAGTGATAGATGAAAGGCAGGACAGGTACACATGGCTGTTCCCTACCCAGGTGGTGAAAAAAACCCATGTGGGTTTCCGCTACCTAGGAGGTCGGCTCTTCCCATGGGACAATACTGGGGTTTTGCTGATTCTCTTTTAGTGGTCTTAGGGCTCTGGCCACTTTTTCACCATAAATGCAGTGCGAAAGTGCACGCGCCCTTTCCAAACATGCTAGGCAGTTGTGCTTACATGATATTTTTAAACATTCCTCAAGCCTGCCATTGCAGGCCTGTCTGTGTGCAGTTGGACCTATGAGGTTTTTAAACATGTGTCAAGCTTACCGTTACAGGCCTGTGTGTGCGCAAATGTACTCATGCTCAGATTGACCTGTTAAAGCCATTGGCCAATCATGAGGGGACCTTTCACTACCACTAGGGTACCCCTGGGGTAAGTCTTAAGTGGTGAAGTAAGGAGTGAGGGCAGGTACACATGAGTGTTCCCTGCCCTAGGTAGTCAAGAATGCCCATTTGCATGTTCACTACCTACAAGGCTTGCTATTCCCATATGTTAATAAGGGGGAAGGGTTGAAATTACCATAAGCTGCAATAATGGATTACTGTGGAGCAGCCTCATAATTTTCCTTTCACCTGTAGTAAAGCGGAATTTGTTGTTAATACCTTGGAAATGCCACTTATAGAAGGCGGGCATTTCTCTGCTCCAAAACTCTTTGTGTGCCTTTTAGTTTGACTCCAATCCACACTGGAGGCTGGGGGAGCATATCTGTGCATTCTCCAGAAATAGCTATAAACGTTAGGCATGCAACTGAAACGACAGACCTCTGCCATTTGACTGCCTGGCTGGATAATTGGAGTGAAAGGTGTTGACACCTGGTCTCTGGGAAGCCTGGTCATTGCCCCACTAAATATCTGTATTTCACAGCCCATTGGCAGATAGGACTGAAAATTGGCGGCGACATCTGTTGTTCAAAGGGAAAGTCTCTGAACCCCCACCAAATTCAAAGTCACACTACAGTTAACCCAGGGCGGTGAACTCCATCCGTTCACTGAGTTTGTGGAGTTTTCTGCACACCGCGGAGCACATGGAGTTCCCAAAAACTCCGCTCTGCATAGCAGAGTTTTTTCCTCGCTCGTGCTTGTGTACGCCAAGTTGGCGAGCGCGAGTAAGGAAAATCCACCTCCTGGCGAGATTTTTTCTTGCTCACGCTCGCCAAAGTCTAGTTGGCGAGCTTGGAAAATCAACTTACTGGCAAGATGTGTCAATGCAAGTGGTCGGATTTCTCAATGCGTTTACTCATAGCAGCGCGACCAATCGTGTTGAGAAACCTTCTGTTTGCGTCGAGGCGGCTGCCGCTCAAGTAGGAAATCTACTCCAGCAGCAGAAAGGAAGCGGTGCCTTCTTGCGCTGCACATTGTGTCATTCACAATGATTTTACAGCACATGGCAAACACCCGCTGAACAAAATCACCGCAAACAGCATGCCCCCAATGCACTCTGTCACTCGCGGAACTCCGCGTATCACGGCCGAGTTTTTTTGTCATTACGCGGAACTCCGCGAACTCCGCCCAGGCTTAACTACAATATAACTACTGATGCTATACTTCAGCAGGGAAGAGATACAATTGTGGGGACGTTGGACCGGAAATCCTGGAACTGTGTGGTGCACAAAGCCTGAGGAATCTGTTCTGCACAAGGAGGATTACTGTATTTTGGAAGGGACCATGCATCCTTTCTTAATAGTGACTGGCCTGGGCTGGAATTCATTGAAGTATGCTCTCCAAGAGCTTGTTGGTTTGCCCCTTGTTCTCTTGTGAAGGTCTCAGGGACATCAAAGACCTCCTGGAAGGAACCTACATCATCTACTTGTGAAACTTGGAGAGCAGTGCCCTCTTAAGTGTCCACATCGTTTGCTGGATCCAAACTGGTAGTGTGGTGTGAGCACGGAACCAGGTATTGTGCATGGAGACTGGATTGCCTTGTGCGGATCCCCAAAAGTACTGCTCAAATCTAAGGAGTGTAGCCCCTGCATCATGGGGCCTCAACATGCACAACGATATTGTTGGTGGTGATCGGCTTCACTGGTTGTGGCATCCTGTGTGGCCCACTTCGTCAATTGTGCTGCATCTCTCTTGTGTGACATACCAACTGCATGCTCATTGCAAGAGGTGTCCAATTCACGGGACTCTCGGAGGTGAGGGCATATCCTCAGTAGAGTCTCATTCTACTTCGGGCGGCACTGCTAAATTGCACATGTGTGTATGACTGGATTTATGTGATTCGACACTTATCAATGCACACTAGATCTTGTCCCTCATTTCCAGGGAGGTACTGAATTTGCAACTCTTTGTTGTGTGTGACCCGAATTGTCTGGTGCAACCAGTATTAACGTGTGTGAGAAGTTAGCCTGGCATATGTTGTACACTATTCTAGTGAGCACCTTGCACCAGTCTAAACAACCCTTATGATGGTGGTTGTAAAGTCAACCTTATATATCAGCTATCCTAGTGGTAGCATGGACCAGCAGTCTTAGGCTAAAACTTCAGAGAGCATGTGAAGCCAGCTGTTTTACCATATATAATCCCTTGAATACCAAATGAAAGGACACCACACAAGGTATATATCAAATATATATGTATTTATTACTAACACAACCCCTCTGCACTCTTTATGAGGTCAGATTTCGAGATAAGTTACAAGTTACTCATTTAGCATACTATAAGTTGCGCAAATACAATTCTGCCCAAGGGGCCTCGTGAACCATATACTAAGTAAGTGGTATAAGAACCACTTCAGGAATAGTGAATAGGCCTAGGGCCTAGGGAATCGCTGGGGCTACACTACAGAACCAAAGGTTAGGAAGTAGGAGACCTACAGGAGATGCGTGCAGTGTGGTAACACAGTCGCGAGTTACCATAGAGTTATAATTAGGGCTACCGGTTTTATGGTATTTATTTTTTGACCATTTCCATCTGTATTTATCCATATTTATTTTTTGGGCATTTTTTCAGTATTTATCCACATTTATTTTTGCCACACGCAAAAGACGCCACTACAGCTAGTATTTTTCAGCATTTATTTAAATTGACAATGCACACTAGTGCCGGGTTGTTATTGGTCAACGCAATACATTCATCTGAAAACTTTGCCATTGTAGTACAAGCACATGTGCATTTTAAGAGACTTTGCAGACATTGAGGCTCTTTCTGGTTTGTTAATGAGATGAAGACCACTGAAAAACCGTTCAATATTTACTGATGACACTGGAATGGCTCCTCTGAGCCCTGCTAACAACTGATGGCTATGGGAGGGACTGCTTGTCCTCACTTCTACCTAATCAACAATGTGCAGGTGAGTTTAGACAGAAAGTGAAGGTGGGCAAGTATAGATGCAATGGGTATGACTGTGTGCTACCCAGCAATGTGAGGTGAAAGGGCCACTTTAATTCTGCTATGAGATGGCACCTTCCATGCAGTGGTAACCCCAGCCAAAAGCTGGAATGTATGTAGGGGCAGCTCGACCCTGCACACCTAGCACCATCAACCATATCGGATGCTGTTTAAATGCAGGTGTAAATCTATCTCTCCACACAGAAAGACAGTAATCTGCGAATGGTAGCGTGCATTAATGTTCTTAGAAACCAACGCTTGCAGTCAGAGTTTTGCTGTTTTGCTAACAGACTGCGAGCCGTGAGAGTGAAATGCTTCTGAAAGGAGGCGAGTCCTTCAGGGGCTGTCACCAATCAGGAGGCCCATTAGAGGGCCTGGCAGCTTTCTTCCAAGGACAATAGCCGTTGTCAAATGTTCTCATCAGTGCGTCGTTGGCAACAATAAAGAACTTAAAAAGGAGGCCAGAGACAATGCAAAATTATATATATGTTAAAGAGAGATGCATTGAAAGGGAAGGCAGGTAGAAGAAACGAGTCTTGTGCTGGGTGCACATGAACTGAATCATTGGTGGCCCAGAGGCAAGCATTTCCAAAACCTTGGTGCAAGATTCAAAGTTCTTGATTGTACAAGGTGGCTTGATCACGAAGAGTGCACAGAGGTAGTCTATGCTGAAGCAGTTTGACCAGTGGGTACATCATCCTGCATGGCTCTTCAAGTCTACATTCAACAGTCGAAAGATAGCTCAGTTTGTTAAGCACCTGCTCCTGAGACTTGTGTGAAATCTGTGGGTTTTATTTTGTTAGAACCCACTGCGATGTATAAACTCAAGCAAACTTTAAACCACCAACGTTAACAATTAACATTGTAAAACCAAGAATAACAGTTTGCATTTTTTCTGTACAAAAGACCACGGTGTCCTGTGGGTATTAATCTGGCAAAGTAAGACTGCTGTTAAAATGGCAATCAATCCGCAATTAAACTGACCAAGTTCCCTTGCCTCATAACTTTAACGCAAAACATTAACTCTAAAAAAAAAGCTAAGCCATCTTGGAAGTTTTGACAAGTTACTATGATATGACATATTACCTCCATACCCTCTGACATTTATAAAGGAGTCATTTTGAAATCACCGACCACTACCATATTCAGGGAACAACTGGTTTAGAACAATCTGTAGGGGTTTATTGACTTGCATAGCATAGTTTTTGCCCAGATCAAAACGGCAAGCGGGGCAGGTGTGTACATCCGCCTTTGGGTGCATTTCCTTACATAAAATCACACAGTCACAACCCGCATACTTGTGTGATTTTATGTAAGGAATTGTACCCCCCAAATTCTGGGGCTTAATCACTCTAAGCTGCCTCTCTCTGTCCCTCTGTAGCCTCGGGCTCCTGCCCTCCCTCCCTCACCCCACGTACGCAGCACCAGCTGTTTGCATCCCCGGTGTTCATTTTGGTTTTTCTTGTGATTGCATTTTTAATCTTAGAAAAAAAATGCAATCACAAGAAAAACCAAAATGAACACCGGGGATGCAAACAGCTAGTGCTGCGTGGGTGGGGGCAGGAGGGCAGGAGCCCGAGGCTGCAGAGGGACAGAGAGAGGCAGAAACGGCTTTTAAGGCTATCGATCTGTCCAGATACATAGGGCACATACAGGTAGCTTGAAAGTGAAAATGGTGGCAGGCTGGCGCAGGCTAACTCCAGCGACGGAGTCCTGGATCCCTGGAAGGCTGGAGGTATTAGCACGCCCACACTGACGCTTCTAAACAACCGGGATTGGCTCAGGGTCACTTGAAGACCCTGAGCCAATAGGTCCACAGTACGTCACTGGAAGGAATTCCCACAATCTGAGCAGGGCACGGCAACTCTGAACAAAGGCAGCAGCGTGGCAAAATTGACTTGCATACTCGTATTTTTCCGCTTTTACATATAAATACAGACAAAGGAAAAATACTTTTCCGTCTGCATTTATATGTAAAAATCCGTAAATACGGAAAACCGGGAGCCCTAGTTATAATGGAAACGTAAAAGTTACAAAGTAGTAGATTAAGGACACTTCCGGATGGACTACAGTAAAACCCTGTTAAACTAGGACACTTCGAGAGTCAACACCCACGGGAGCACCGGAGTACTCGAGTTACCTCACCCAGGGAAGCTGGGTGCATTGGTGTCTTTTCGTGTCGGGTTTCGTCGCTGTTTCCTATGGAGAGCTGTAAAGAAGTGCTGCAGGCGACCAGGAGAAGAGTGTCCGGGTGGATCCAAGGGTGGATCGAAGATGAGAAGAACCTGAAAGCAGAGTGGACAGTGTCTGGGTCACTAGCCAGTGACAAGGAAGGAACCAGGAAGGAACTCGGCGATGTCGAGATACAATCAGGTGAAGAGGTGAAGCTTGTCTCTGCAGCCACGAGGACCAGGAGGCGTCGATAACAACCAGGAGCTGGATTCAAGCTGTCCCACAAAGGATGTAGTTGACTGCAGTGTCGGTATCCAGATTGGATTCAACAAGCCTTGGCAAAGGCAATCCACGCGGAAGGAAAGATTGGCTTCAGGTCCGACCAGCAAGGTCTGGGGAGCTTCTCCTTCACAGGGAAGCTAGAGCAAGACCGGAGCAACCAGGCAAGCAGTGTAGTTTTAAAAGAAAGCCTTTGGATGGCTAACTAGCCAACGGGCTAGCAACCGGGAAGACGCATCAAGCTGAAATGCAGGAGCAGGCCTCAAGTGGCACTCGTGGTGTGCTGAGCTGTGGTGCAAATGATGCTCAGGTCTGGGGCTTCTCAAACCCCAATGCACAACTTCGAGGGTGCCTCGGTCGTTGCACTGTTAGCAAAGTGCAGGTAGTCCAGGGTGTCCGGTCCCACGTCTCTCGTGTCCGCCACGGGTCTCAGCTTTGCTGTGGATGTGGATCGGAGTCGGAGAAGTCTGGAAGTCCAGTTCCTGAGTCGCTAAGTCTTCGGGTTCCAGCAGGAGCATCGACAAAGCAAACCGGCAAGTTATTGGTGGTGCCTGTTTGCACAGGATGGTCACTCCTTGACCACAAGTGAGATGTCTTCAGTCTTCTAGTTGATATAGAACGTCGAAGGTCCAAGAGTTCCGTTTCAGAGTTTCAGTCCAGGATAATCTAATGTCTCTAGACACAGCTACTATCTTAATACTAATCTAGGGGGCTGGATTACCTGCTAGGTCCCTCCTATGGGTGGACCCTGAGAAGGGGGTGGTTACACCCCTTTCTCTTTGTCCAGTTTTGCGCGGGAGCTGGGGCTGGAGCGCCCCAGCAACTGGTTTGAACCGAGCTATGCATGGAGCACCTTGTGTGCCCCAGGCAGTGTCTCATTTTGCAGCCCTCCCTGCCCCAATACACTAAAAGCCTGTCTGGGGAGGTGCTAGCACCTCCCAAGCCAGGAAACCTATTGTCCAGGCCTCCCCTGCCGGAGTTTCGTCCAGCAGCAGGATGTCATACTCGTGTCTCTGGCAGCAGCATACATTTTGTGATGCTGAGGCTCTGTTTAACTTTAACCGGGTAAAGCAGTAACTACATGTCTTCTCCCTCTAGAAGGGTGGAATGCTACCCCCGCCGCAAGAACTGGCGGGGGGGGGGGGTAGTATTCCAAAGTGTTTGACACCGTACACGACATGTTTTGGTAAAGCCAAACCAAAGTTAGCATTAACGGCGAGGATTATAATGCACTTAAGAGTTTATGGTATGGCTATATCATAGAACAGCTATAAGAACATGGTTCAGAAAGCTGCAGAGGGGCTCAGATCATGCTAGAGCACCCTCTCACATAAAACCAAGCACTCTGCCTTCAGGATTGTCAAGGTCTGCCATAGGAGTGACTTATAGGTGTATATGTGTCTATATATTAGGGTAGATATAGGTATACTATTTCCAAGCAAGGGGTGATTACACCACCTTGCCCAAGCTGAGTGATCAGCCTGTGGTGTCAGTTTGGATGGCCAGCCAGGGGTGGCATAATACATGCTGCAGCTCCTGGTGGCCTTGGATGCACCTATTCCCTGGGTACCTATGGTACACTATACAGGGTCTCACCAAGGTGACACAATTCCCAATTAGGTATGTACCTAAAGTACATGGTATCAATTTAGAGAGAGAACAGCTGGGCTGTGTGTCTGATTAGCAGGCCCACAGCCACACTAAAGTCGAAAAAACAGAAAATCACAGCAAAAATTGGGGGTGACCATAGGAAGCAGACCCTTCTCTCCTACACAGTGCACCAGATGTTGTGCCTCATTACCAGGGAGGTACGAAATTTGCAACTTTTCATTGTGTGTGACCAGAATTGTCTGGTGCGACATGCATCAATGCACATCAGACGTTGTTCCTCATTTCCAGGGAGGTACTAAATTTGCAACTTTCATTGTGTGTGACTGGAATTGTCTGGGGAAACCTGTATTAACATGCACTTGACGTTGTGCCTCATTTCAAGAGTGGTATGGATTTTGCAACTCTTTGTTGTGTGCAACCGTAATTGCCTACTGTGATTCAGATCACAGAGCACCAGCTGATGTGCCTCATTTCCAGGGAAGTACTGAGTTAGCGAGTCATTATTGTGTGTGACCGGAACTGTCTCGTGTGACCCGTATCAATGCGTACCTGGCGTTAGGCCTCATTTCCAGGGAGGTGCAGAATAATGGATTCCTGTTCTGTGGTGCCTGGATTGCCCATGTGCTACTTTGATTGACCTGTGTTTGACGGGGTGCCTCCTTCTCCTGAGTGACTCCCCTGTTTCATCCCTTATTCATCAATTGTTCATTTTGTGCCCTCAGTGTGGCGGACCAACTGCCCTCACCTTAGCTGGCCTTATGACTTTGTGTTTCCAGGTAGTATTGCCTGGAATGGGCCTGGGCGGTAGGAGAAATTGACTGGACTAAGAAACGCTTCAGAGAGCAATTGGATGCTGGTCAAGAGACTGCGTGGCCCCCTTGTTCTTTGCAGAACTGGGCTGGTGCTGGAAGACAAAGTGCGGTACCCTATTGAACGACTATCGCCCCCAGCCTGCTTCTGTTCCGCATACCGTGGGTGAACTTCCTGAGTAGGGGCCAAATCTCCATTTGTCGACTGCTGTCTAAGTAGCCCTGCGAATTACCCCTACCATCTTCCCTAGGACCCTGACTAAGTGTTACCCTGGGCGCGATTGGCCTGGAATCAGGGGGGAGCATTTCTTTAACTCCAGCCAGGAGTGTAGGGTGGGCAGGGTTAGCTGAACAGTGGATGAGGGCTTAGGCCACGGGATCTGCATGTGCATTATCAACTGACCTGCTGGATATCCGTGACACCGCATTACAGTGCTTTGTGTATTTGTATGCAATTACACTCCATACAGACCCGTCTGATATCCTTGGGACAGTGTATCGGTGCGGAATGAGTGTGTGGAAGTGACTGCCTGTTGTTAATTACATCTCACATCGTGTTGCTTTACACATTGATTCCCTGCCAAAAGAATATTATGTTTCACATTAGTTTTTACCCGTGTGGCCTTGGTCCACGGGCTGTATAAAAGTGTTCCAATTAACTGTGTGTACACATATCTCATTTCATTGTGATCTGGGGTGCACCCTATAACTGTGTGGTATTGAATTATAATCATTGCCAGGGTGGGCCTTGTTCTGACAACGTTTCGCACCACATAAGAGTGCTGCATATTACTGATGTCATTTTAACACGGTTGGGCCTAGTACTGCTAGTGATATTTCCAAATGCAATTTATGCCAGAAATACATTAAGTTCATGTTGTGTTAGTTAATGTATGTTGACTACAAACTTTATTTACATACACCACATTTGAAGTCTTTTTTGTGACGCTTGGCGTATTTACTGTGTGAGATTGCTGCCCCAATTCTTTATACATTGCCTCTGTGATAAGCCTGACTGCTCAGTACCAAACTACCAAAGGGTGAGTACAGGTTATACAGTGAGTGAATCATGCACCCCTGCCTGACAGGAGTGGTAGGTTCTGCCTGGTTGGGCCTCGCCTCAGCCAAGCAGAATGTGCCAGTTCCACTAAGTAGCAGTGCATAAAACTATAAGTGAGCCTTGTAAAAAACATTAAAATCATTTAAAAATAGTCTAAGAGGGAAGAATTTTCAGAAAACTAGTTTTTGGAATTGTCCCTTAAGCCAAAGTCCTAGATGAGTTTGTTTATATAAGTCAAACCACTACAAGTGTTAGAAGGCCCTGCTTTTCTTAGCGAAAGTGTCAATTTTAGGATATGTTCCAAATTGTGTTGATCTTTAAAACAAAAAGGAAACATCTGAATTTCTTCCCAGCACACGATGAGCAAATTATAGATTAAGTGTCCTGGCTGAGAGATGCAACATTGTTGTTGCCTGCTGCTGTAGAGGACGGTCCCTGTAACACCTCACAAAGTATGTCAATGGAACACAGATGATGCTCAAAACTGGCAATAGCAGCTGCAGAGGCAGCTGGTGCTGTAGTCGATACCTGCTTGCTAGTGGTAGTGCTAGTGGAAGAGCTGATGCTTGTGGTAAATGAAAGATGCCAAGTCCACTTGATAGTATTTACTACAATGCTCAACCCAGTTGTAGAAAAATTTACCTACAGGTTCTAGAGGAATGCAGCCACCAGATTAGGAATACACTGGGGACATTGCCGAGCATGATACCTCAAGGGTTCCAGCCTGGTATTCAAGTCTGTAGGCGTGTCCAATGCAAGTGTCAGACAGAGATTCAACATGCATTTTTCTCCACAAAACAGGCATTGAAGAACAGGTAAGATGCAGTCCATCCAGACTGGTCTAAATGATAGGAACAAAGAGTCACTCAGTTCCCGTAGGCGAGGTGTGCCCAGATGTTGTACCATGGGCTCACAATATTTCCACTCCAGGAGCATTTTTGCCATCTCGTTGGTGATTGGGCTGTCCATTGCATAGCAGATAAATGACAATCAGGATCTCTGCTTTTGAGAGCAGGATTAGAGGTAAATCTCCAAAACGCTTCCAAATAAGGAGTATATAAAATTTGGAATACCTCAGAGGACTGTCTGAAAGGTGCTTAGAAATCATGACCCTATGGTCTTAAATAGGTGTACAATACCACTTGTATCAGGCATGTTAAAGATAAGACTCACCATTTCTTTGAAATAAAAGGGGCAGTTTGTGCATATAAATGCCTGCATCTCAGTCCAGGTCCTTAAGGTCTTTCGGTGGAGGTTAAGGGTACGGATTGCTGTAAAAACATGGTTTCAGTCTGCTCAAAATATCCAACTGTATAAAGGAAACATTCAATGAAGGCCATAACAGTGCCTCCCTGACTATATTCATTGGGGGAAACAATACTTGCATTCAGCAAGTAAACCTGGAGTTCACAGTGACCAGGTAGGCAATGCCCGGAAGCATCCCACAGCAACCTTAACTGTTCAGCATCAAGTAACTCCCATATAGGAGCAGTTTGAATACCAGGGTAATCACAGCCTCTGGAGTCCCTTTCATATCGCAGGACAAATTCGCTACTGAACCCAATACATGCTCCGTGCATTCTTGAAGTTTGTGTCGCTTAGAAACATTTCTCGACCCCTACTCCGGCATTAAAATCTATATGGTAATTCCCAGGATTCCTTAACGTATTCCTTACCCAGTTTTTCATATTTTTCTGCCTGCCATTGCTCAAGGCAATATTGAAACTGAAAAGTAGTGACCGGTAGAGTTCTGTGGCCATGGATTAGCCATTCTGATGATGGTGATTCCACCACTGTAAATGGTAGCCTATCCAGTTTTTCAATCTGCAGCATTGTATATTAAGCTCCCCTTTGTGCCATATCTACCTGTTTATCTGATTATATTCAGAAAACAGAAATGTACGGTTAATAAACGCCTAGGCACATAGCCTGCACACAAAGATTGCAGCATCCAGCTTAATAACATAATAGAACGTAACTCAGATTGCCAATGTTGTAATATGGCCAAATCGTGTTCTAGTTTGTCTATCGCTGAAGATACAATGTTGCCTGAGGAATATATCCTGGAGGTCAAATTTGTCAACCCATTGTCTACCACAGCTAATGCTTTTTCTAATTTAATACGGTCTATTTCCCATATTCTCTCAGCTGCCTCTTTTTCTGATATTTTCCAAATTTCCTTTTAGGCAGCATAAATACCGGCATATGTGAAACATTTCTGACGGTGTTTCCTTGGACCTTGTAAAAAAATCCCTAAGATCCATGTCTTGTGTGAGGAAGGATAAGTGCTGTTTCACTTCCATGAGTGTTGAGGTTTCTAGCCAATCAAGGCACAACTTGCCAACACTGTAGGATGTCACTAACCCTGGGTGTTCTCTTTGTACATAGCGTGGGTCTGGCCTATCGATATTGAACTCTTCGGTCATACCCCAGAATCTTTTCTGACATCTGTTCATGTCTAAGGGCCAAACCAACCATTCTTTCGAATTAGGGTCTGATCTATTGTACTATAAAATGTCATCTACTGTTGTCCCTTTATGTGCAATTAAATTTTGCCCCCTCCCCCCATCTGTGATGGTGTTGGAAACTGAGGTGTGTTCAGGTCCTTGGTCTTGGCTAGTCCAAGACTGGATGTTTGTTGCACAGTGTCATTTAGAAACATCATCTGCTGTGGAATGAGGCATGCTCTAAATAGCACTTCTGCTCCCTGGACTTGCCAGTCCCCAGAACCCCACACTGATTTTAAGTCCATTGTGTCCTTTCATAGGTCAAAACCCTGTTTAGATGAGTGGGCAATAATGGAAGCAGAGTAAATCTGTGTTGATGTTCGTCAACATAATTTTCAGAGCCGATGTCAGTGTATCCTTATAAAAATATGAGGTCGGGTCAGTGGTGTTAAACACTGAAAAATATGAAAACTTCTGTGCAAATGTTAGCAAACTACTTTTTGGTGGTGTAGGGCAATGTTCACATTGATGATACTTAAAAATATTTCTAGGGGTTAAAGATTTGTGCAGGAAATTATGACCATAATGTTGGTAACAGTACAATGTGTCACAGTCTGCAGTACCTTTTAACATTTCAGTGCTTGGAAATGCGGCGGTTTTCTCTAAATCAGACAAGATCTTATTAACAGTTTCAGAGTCCCAATCATCAGAAAATGTAGTGGAGGTAATTATATCACTTAATGAAATTTTTAATACATGAGAACATTTTAAAAGTTTGGTCGGGCCGAATATGTTGAAATCAGCCTTGTCCCACACTATACCGTCCGGTGTAGGAACTGCCGTAAGGTTCACTGATGACAAGTCTCTTTGCTGACGATGACAGGATTGGTGTGGCTTCAGGATCAGGTTGACCTTTTGGGCTGTAGAGCTTTGTTAAAGGTATCGTCCATTAATAAGCATGCTAAAAATTATAACTAAGCCTAGCCGGAAAAGAAAGAATAGCATCCCAGTAATTACCCAGAGTTCTACCCAAGGCAATACCAGGTAAGTCTTTATGAGAAAGTGCAGAAAGTTCTTGACTTGCTGCTTGTATATTTGTTGGGTTGGCGTTGTTTCCTCTTCACTTGGTTCCAAGGAAAATGTATCAAAGGTCATGAAGTAGCCAGAAGCTGTTCAATGAATTGTTGGGATTGCATTGGGATTAGTTGAAATCGCATTTTGATCCCGTTGAGGCATGTTGATGTAGACATCTGTATTTGGTCTAATTGCAACTTGGTTGTTATTTTTAGTTTGATTTCGAAGTTGAACTTTGGGTTCAAGGGAAACGAGTTCCATAGCATTGTTGCATACCACTTCATTCAGTTCAAAAGGCTCTTCAAACGTGATGAATCTTTCTGTTTGAACTTATTGAATTGTAGCTAGAGGAAGGCGTCTGCTACTTTGGAGTCTACATGGCCTACTGCTTAGTATCGATTACATAATGTGGTTGCATTAAGACGATTGAGACAAATCATTTCTCCTTTTTTACGCCAAGATGCTCGAAAAAGTACAGTTCTTGTTCCTTGAATTGCTAGGACAGGTCCAGGTTTTCTGTATGATGGTCCAAATTATTTCTTGCTCGCTATTTTGTCTCTGACCAGATTCCCATCTTTTGGGATCCAGACAGGTCTTGCTGTGATGGCTTTGACTTTCCCAGTGGCAGTCTGTTTCATGTGGATGTTACTTTCTTGTGTCATGGAATCATTTAGACCCTGTAAAACACCAAACAATCATGGATATCAAATGGTTTATCATCCACCATTGCACCTTCACAATCAAGATCAGGTACCCATATTCTCGTCCCAAATAGGACTTCATAAGGAGTGACACCCCCCAGAGAACATCTTGGCTGGTTGTAAAGGGCTCTCTGTACCCCATATAAGTGATTAACCAAAATACCACCCTTGCCTAATACCCTGGCTGTTAAAGATTGCTTTAAGTCCCGGTTTTTCCTCTCCACAAACGAATGTCACTCAGGATGGTACGGAGAGGAATACCGCAATGCTACGCCCATACTTTCCATGGCCTCTTTGTAAGCCCGAGAGGTAAACGCCGGTCCATGGTCAGAATGTAACATGCCAACTGCATATGTCCCGATAAAGACTAGCAAATCTTTGATAACAGTTCAAGCATCAGCCGAGTACTGAAGTCAAACCAATCAGAATCTTGAGCATGAATCCACTGCCACCAAGATATACTTTTAACCCCCCTTAGATTGTGAGGGGCCGCATTGGTCCAGATACACAGAAGCGAAAGGTTTGTCTGATTTTAATAATGGTGTCTGAGACGGGTGTATTTATGGTAGAGCCTTTCATCTGCTAGCAGATGTCACTATTCAAGACATGAGGGGCTATTCTCAAGGACGTGTGATAATTACCGCAAAATTAGCTTATCGCAACTCTTCATATCATAGTCTATCGCTGGAAAATAACGTAGTGTTAACTACGTTTTCACAACACGGAGGTCATTGTGGGTGTGCACACCCAGAATGAACCTGGATCATGTCCCTGATCCCCGTGGCACACTGCAACACACACACATAGCAATAACAGCACATCTACATTGACGACAATGTGGTATAATGTGCAAACCGACACTATAGAACAGAGAACACAACTGGCTCCCTACATGCACAGAAACAGGCCAACTACATCTAACAGAGCAGGACACTTTCAGATGGAAATGTATGCATACAATCTCATATCCATTATGCAGTCCAAATGTCCACTGTCCCGCATCAAAATCCAGCACCTCCCAAACAGTCACAATGTACATTGCCATACAGTCTGCATGTAAACAAGAACAATGCACCAAAATACATATCAACACAACGTCAACATGAATCTCCCCTTCACATTGCAGAGGGACAAACAACACCTTCAGCAGAGCAGAGCAGACAACTCATCAGTGATGCTTGCGAGGGCTACCACACCTTCAACACCGATGCCCTACAACAGCTCATGGACATCCCAGCCCCTGCACAGACTACACAGCAGGAAGCACCCACCAGCACGGCATGCTCCCAACACTTCACCGAGCCGCACATGGCATTTCAATGCCAGGTGTCAGAATGCCAAAAGGAGGTGGCTGAACAGGTTTGGGTGGGGTCCAAACCCATGGAAGATGAACTAGATCAAATACTTGAGTGTCTAATTCCCTTCAGGAACCACCTACACCCCACAAAGGAGACCCACACTGCGACAGAGAGACATGCATTTGCACATTTCCAGAACTGAACCATGCCCAGAGGCACGCAATTATCATTCACACACCCACGCTGGACCTGTGTACGATGGCCCAGTCCACTCCTCTTACGTGTTGAGTGGGAGACGACAAAGCTACATGTCCACGGCCTAACCCGCTGCCTACAGTGACATGGTTGCGTCCGCTGTACACAGCACAATGTAATGTTGTAGGGCCTAGGGTCCTCATGCATACATTATGACCACATGGCCACATGCAGGTAGTTTGTGGAACTGGCTACTGGCACGTGCGCCCGGCCCCTTTATTGGCAGGGCCACATGTACAGTGACGCGTGTGCTGGATGTCTGTGATGTGAGTGTAAGCCAGCCCTCACGAAGTGGTTGGTGCTGGCAAAACTTGAACAGTGAACACCATTAAAGCGGAAACTGAAAACACCAGCATAACAGAGACAACTGCGGAGCATCATGGAGGTAGCTGGAGCAACTAAAGAGGTCACCGAATATGCAAACAGAAGTGTCCATGATTTGTAGTGCACTGAGTTTGGGGAACTAGAGTTGAGCGCACTCATGTGTAGACATTTTCTAGGATTGTGTCCCTTCGGGATACAACTGATGCAGTTGCATTTGGGTGTGTTACACCTGCATCATCCTTCTCATGCGTGTCCCAGGTCTCCCACACTGCCTGAGGTGACACACATTGCTCCGTAACCTCTCCACAGCACAAAACTCAATCAGTAATGGTCCATGGGTTTTGGTGCACTGAGTTCGTGGCACCTAGAGTGCTGAACAGTGTATCAGGCAGATGATGGCATCCACAACAGGTGTGAGCAACTCCGTTAGTATGCAAGTATGACTGTTTCGACTCTGGCAGTTGGCGGTTGGAGGGGGTCCTGGCGGAGGTGGCAGGTGCCTCATGCGGTGATGCGGCGTCTGGGCCGGTCAGGACTCGATTTGATGTGTGAACCTTGGTGGACCGCAATTGAGGCCGGAGGCAGCAGACTGCGCAGGGCCACATACACATGGCGTCGATGACCCCAAGGCCATTGTCACAGAGGCCATCCAATATCTCAGAAGACAGGGTCCCTGACTTGAGCTGCACAGAGTTTGTGGCCCCGGATGCACTTCAGCCGGCCCAAGCACACCGCCACGGGCCGGTGACTTGCGGTGCCCTGAGGTAGGGCCATACGGACTGAGCGGTCCTCCTCGATATCCAAAGTGAATGTGGCAGAGGGTTGCGGGGGACAGTGGATGGTGTCCTGCAGGGCATGATGCAGAGGGCAGAAGCCATCCGGAAGCTGCAAATTGAGGAGTGGAATGCTACAGCCTCGTTATTACCAGCACGTCGGTATCAGCTACATGAGGATGAAGCCCCAGTCCATAGCCTCAGATGCCACTAAAGTACAATCAGAGAGAGTCCATGAATGTTGGGGAACAGACTTAGTGGCACCGGAGCTGAGAAGGGATGCAGTCTACGATGATGCTGGTACAATGATATGAACTCTGCCATTGCTAACTCAAGGCTCAGTCCCAAATGTGTTACCTACTCAACCGCAGTGTAGGCCGGAGGCAGCGGTCAGCAGTGGCCCACAGCCACGTGTTGTTGGCGCATGAGTTAGTGACACCAGGGCAGTTGTCGGTAGTGTTCGATCACCTCCATAACAATGATCCTTTTCTCCTCATGACTGATACGCATCATCCTCTTACACCCCTCTTTGCATGCAATGATATGTACTCTGTCATTGAAAAAAAAATCAAGACTCATTTCCAAAAGAGTGACCTACTCGAGCGCAATGTGGCCCGAGGGCAGTAGCCCACGTAGGCCCATAGATACGTGTGGTTGGAATGCTATACAAAGACTTGGTGGCACCATGTCCAAGGGAGTATAGTGATGTAAACTCTGCCATGAATAATGTTCTCTGCCATAGTGTAATCAAGACTCTGTTCCAAATGTGTGACCTACTAGTCCGCTGTGTATGCCAGTGGAGTACATCAACAAGGAGTACTGCGGGCCTGTGTCGCGGAGGCAGTGATGGTCTGAGGAGGCTGCCAGGGTCGTGGCCCTCGGGCTTGGAGCTTGCACCGGCACGAGGTGGGCCCTCTTTGACACACGCCAGTGTTGGCAGGTGAGCATTGAGGCTTGGGTGCACAGGTGCAGGCAAGACTGGTTTGGGGACCAGGGGCCCAGGGTGCAGCAGGCGCACAGGATTGCAGGCAACAACGCTGACCGCATCTGCGTCGGCCTCACGGCCGGGGAGAGGCGCCGCACTGGCAGAGATGTTGGGCATTCTGGAAGAGAACCACACCCAGAGTTACTTGCTTTTTTTTCACACCCCTACGCTGACCTGGCATATACCAGGCCAACCCATTCAGCTCACGCTTACAGGGGGGACGTAACAAGTTACATTTCCGTGAGCTTCCCCCCTGGCTGGGGTGACATGGTAGTGTCCACTGTCCACCACACTCCAAACACCAGCAGTGTATGTCGACATGGATATGTCTGTGGTCTGGATACTGTAGTCTGGATATCACATGCAAATCACACTTTGCATTGTGTACATTCTCATTCATTGGTCACTTGCCTCCTTCGCACATACCTGGTCCCCAACTCTTCTCACAATCTGCTATTGTGTGGTTGAGGTGACATGCTGTTGATGACTTATGTACATGGCTGGCCCTGGTTCCCACAGTAAGTTGTGCTGTCGTGTCTGGTGGGTGGGCCTGTTGTTTGGCATGTTGTATGAGAGTTTGTAACATGTGCATTCACAGTGTTGTGAGTTGCATGATCGTGGAGTTGAGGTGTGTGGTGTGTTCATTTGGTACTTGCTAACAAGCAGTGCATTTCTGTAGGTGCCATCCTGGTAGCGCTGGTTGATGATGGACTGTCAGGAGATGTGGGAATCATGCACACTGCCTGGGTGGTTGGCGTCAATGTTGGTGGAGAATCCCCGATGGTCCACTATTGCCTGCACATTGATGGAATATGTATGCTTTCTGTTGCTGTTATTGCGTGCAGTGTTGCCAGGAGGCACAAGTAGGACATGTGGGCAGTCAAATGCCCGCAACACCTGTGGGAAGCCAGCTATGGTGTAGACTCCTTGCTTGGTCTCCAGCTGTTCCTGCGCAGTGTGGGGGAAGTATAGATAGTGGGGTACCAAGCTGATGATGTCATCCACAACGTTTTGAGGAACATGGATTGGGCTGGCTGTGAGACTCCCCCGACTCAGGCATTTGTTGGTTGGGGGGTACCAGAGCCCAACACGTGCAGCACGGCCAGGTGGGATGTTGGTTGTCCGCTGTGTTGGTACCATCAGCCTGTGGGCATGATGTTCAGGATGTGGAGGATGGTTGTCCTTTTGAGCGTGTATTGGGCAATGACATTCTCTGGTGTTGGGTCTGTGAGGTTGGTGCGTTTTCTGAAGGTCGCTGCCTTTGTCTGTGCTGTCTCTGTGGTGGTTCAGGGGGGCAATGGGGGTCTGGGGGGTCCTGGGGGTGGTGGCGGTAGTTGTGGCCCTGTTGGGGCTCTGAACTGCATGATCAGTGGCTCCATGGTATCTGTTGACCTTCAGGTGTAGCTCTGGACCGGGCTCCCTTTTCTGGTACAAGCTGTCATCCGACTTTACACCACATCAGAGCAGGTGTTAATTTCCTGCTACTAACGTGTCTTATCGTATGTTTTGGGATCTTATCACCGATCTGGCTGGTCGCTGAGAATGTTGCGGAGTAGTGTTGGTGTTTAGAGGACATGCTGATAGAATCCAAAAGTTATCAGGGTAAAGGCTAACAGACACTAAGACTGGTGCATGCATTATTCTACATGTAGTGCGTGTTGAGGAATATTCTATGAATATTAATACAGTATTTCTCTTACATGGAGACATAAAGGCTAGACCATGACGGAAACTATTGATGTGATTCAGTAGCTTAGGAATGCAGAGAAGGAGGGCTGGACTGATAACTAGAATCATAACATACTCTTGGCAGACTGGCAGGCAGAGCCAGGCCGAGCCGGGCACTGCGAGGCAGGAAGTAAGTGAAGGGTCAGGGATGTAGGTGGGGGCTGTATCGCTCCTCGGAGAGGGTTCAGGAAACAGGAGCTGAATCTGAGTCTGGGCCCTTTTTGAGGCCTAGAAACGGGGACAATTCAATGAATTAACGTGCACACTGTAAAACGTGGCAACGTAGGTTTACATAGGCCTAATACTCGTAGCTTTCACGAGAACTGGAAACTGGCATACTAGAGATGGACACAACTGTAATTGCGTCTCTAATCGGTCATAGAGAATACATATGCATATTAATCATGCACATATAGCATAAGATGGGGAACACGTAGGGACACAGAACATGGCAAAATTTACTTTTCCACATGATGACTCAGTATATGAATCATGTGAGCCCGTGGTAGTTCATTTTTCAACTCCACTATCTGTTCCCATAGCATTTTATGCTTAATTGTGCCACTTTTTGCGTCTTTGAACCCATTTTGTTCCTAATGGTGTAAATATATGTATTGTAATATTGCACACAGTAAAAAGAATCACACACGATCAGTGTGGGGAATTCATGATCCGTATTCACCAGTGCCAGTATTAATGCTTTTAACTCTGCCAATTGAGCTGTGCAATCTCCTAGAGTTTGCGTTTTGGTGCAACTTGGATCGAATTTCCCATCCCACATGCGATCTTTAACGATAGCACATGCTGCGCTGTATTGTTGCTTACTCCCTATGGCCGGTTGAGCAGATCTGTCAGTATAAATTATATATTCATACTGATCTAGAGGCAAGATTTAATTTGGCAGAGGGTTTGTATTGCAGAAATGCTTGTGGTTTTAGACTTGGATCAAATCTGTATTCAACATCCGTTGCAGTAAGAGAATGAGCCCATTGTATCCATCTCGGATGTAAGGCTTTTGCATTTGGAATGCTAGCCTTTGTAATAGCTTCTGAAGCTGGTACTGGGGTTACAACAATTATGCGTTTCCCCTGAGCCAGTGTTCTTCTCTTGTCTTGTCTTCTCTTGTCTGAACGACTCTCAGGATTTTCTCTGTTGAAGTGAAACATATTCCTGCGTTTGTGGACAGCTGTGATTTGTAAGCGATTTGTACTGTTTTGCCTTCATTGAAGGTTGAGTAGGTGTACCCTCAATGATCACTAAGTGGCATACGTTTATACATGTCTGTAAGTGTTTTGAAGCTATCATGTCTTCTTGCAGTGAACGTAGGATGTTTGTGTGTTACTGTGTCCATTGTTTAACTGAAAAGTCAGGTTTTATTAAGTAACAGAAAGGTTTTACTCTTTCTGCGTAATCCATAATGTATGTTCTGCCGAAATTTAGGTATACCAGTATTGATTGTAGATTTTTTAATGATTTTGGAGGTTGGAGCAGTGCACACTTTTCTAAAAAGTTTGCTGCCAGACATTTCCCTTCACTTGACAGCTCATATCCTAACAACAGGACATTTAGTTGGGCGAGTTTTGATTTTTTAAAGTTACGTTTGTAGCCTCCAGAGGTGAATCCCATAATAATGGTGTTCACCCTGGTCAAGTGACTTTCTAAGCCATCATCCATCAGGAAGAGATGTGGCGTCGCGGCTAGAGTGACTGACTCCAGAATCTGGGGATCACGGTTTGATCCCCGGCACCGGTGGCAAATTAGCCCAGCACCATGTGACTCTGGGCAACAGCTTGCTTAATCTTCCCAATGGCCTCCAGCGCCTAGAGACCCTCACGGGTGATTGTGCGCTTTACAAATGTGGATTATTTTATTATTATTATCATCCACATAGAACAATGCTTCTTCATCAAAATTTTGGAGTAACTCAGTTACCCTTGCTGAAAATACCCCGAGGCTGTTCTTATACCACTGAGGGAGACAACAAAATTGTCGCTTGGACCCTACAGCTGAGAATGCGCTCAAATACCTGCTTTCAGGTACGATATTTTGGCAGAAAAATCCATTTGAGATATCATGTGTAGTTTTGTATTTTTTCTGCACAATGTTATTCATTAATGCAGCATTGTGTGCATTTTAGACAGCGAATATCTTTATGCATATGTTTAAATGTCTGTAATCTAAAACTAGAGGATATGAGTTGTTCGGTTTTGATATGGGAAACAAAGGATTGTTCATTGGTGAGTATCAGGATCACATGGTGGGTTGAATTCTCATCCCATCCGGCATGATTTTTGTATAATGCTGGAGCTAGGGCAACTGCCCACTCCAGTGCATATGTGTGTTTTATATGAATGGGAAAGAGCTCGGAGAGGACTGGAAAAATTATATCTTCTTCCCTAGGACACTCCATAACGAATGCTGGCGGCCAATCTTGTTCAGCTAATAGGTTGTCATAACCAGATGACAGGTTCTTCCAAAAGAGACCTTTAACTTTACTGGGCTTGTACCCCTACATCTGGAGTGTTACTTCATGTAACTTATGTGGGACGCTCACCCTCATATCTGGTGTTTCCACCGTGATGTAATCATTCAAGTCCGCTGTTACGGAAATTTCATCAGGTTCTGGCAAGCTATTGTTACTTCTGCCGCACTGTCTTACATCGTCTGATCCAATTCCCCATTCAGAAGTTGTGTCCTCGGAATTCTGGGCAAGTCTGATCTTCAGGCCTGCAACTCTTTTCTTTTCAAACTGAGGTTTTGATTTTGACTTTTCTTCTTTTTTGGAAGTATAGTTTTGACCGTGCTGCTTGTCTCTGGACTTTGTACGTTCTTCTTTGTGTTGTGACCATCCTTCTCTCTCCGAGTTTTTCGAAGAACCCTGAAAGAAACGAGAGACCTGTCAGGTTTCCTAATATTATCCCTATTCCTAAGGTTGTACCTCTATTCAGAGTGCTCCTGTGGAGGATATCTACCTCAGGTTTGAGATCTGTTTTCTGTAAAGTTTTGTTATTTTTTATTATCCCACTTCTTTTTAGATGAAGCAGGTGTCAGCTTAGGAGTGTCCTTTTCAGGACTGCCCATCAGTTGTGGTTTTAAAGCTTTCCACCTAAACTGTCTCTCCCTAATTCTGCATATGCAGTTTCAATTATTTTGGGCAGTTTGTGTTGCTAATCTAACAGACTGAACTCCCTTAGGCGTTGGGGGATTGCCATTGACGCTGGTTCCCCTTTAATAGTAGCTAGTATTATGGCTGATACCTTGAGGTTCCGTGAGAATCATCATGATGTTCTGGGCAAGATCGAATATTGGCAAGTTTGGTATCTATGAACCGTAAATGACGAGTTTAGTAAGTGTACGCGTTTTCGCTACACTACTTGGCAGGGTTCGCCTTATTTACGCGTTTCTTCATCTGAACCCTCGGGTTCCATTTTAGATACGGCATCCATTTTGTTTCTTGCCCTCACGTAGTTAGCTAGCAGGCAACTGTCCGCGTCATGACCCTTAGTTCCCAAGCCTTACGGAAGACGCATATTCCTTTCATGCGTCTTTTATGACCAGGGGAATAACACTGCAAAGGCAGATGGCTCCGCTCGAGGGTAATCTTGCCGTGCCGGTCTATTGTTTCAGCCGTGCATGTGCTAGGATCGAATCCTTTGATCCTGTGATCATGCTTCCGATATTACCCTCACACTCTTTCCTCTACTGTTGTCTGTCTTCCTTGCAGCTGTTCTTGTCTCCTTTTTCTTTGCCCGTTTACAACTAGAATGGAATGTGCCTAACGGTGAGAAGATGTGCTTTTACAGTTGGGAACCGGCAATGTTACTGTAATTATGTTCCGGGTTTCAAAAAGCCCTTTTGAAGTTTATTGTGGGAACTAAGTTGTAACCTTTTGCTCGTATGCTGTACAATGACGAGAATGTGTATAAAAGGAGCAATCCACATTTACAATTTGAAGCAGACTCTCAGAACCTACACTCTGTTGTACTTCTTGTGACTTTTGCCTCCCTGCAGTAATAAACGCTGATCTTTGACGCCGAAGGAAGTGTCCCGTGTCTCTGTCATTTGTGCGCCAGAACAGGTAACCCACGAAGGTTTCAGGTGTTGTCCCCTGGCACCGCTGGGCCTTAAATAGTCCAGTCCTTCAGTTGGCGCCCAACGTAGGGCGACATCAGCGGTACCGGTCCAAAGCCTGACGATTGTGAGGAACTTCGTGTGAAATCTCCGAGGGAAGGTGCACCCCGCTTCATCGATCCTGTTGTCGAAATAAGTGGTCCGAAGATTTTTCCCGCGAAGATTCCCGCCTCCTGACGGTTGCGGCGGACCGATGCCCTGACTGTCGACCTGTTTTCGGCGCCTGGCGTAGTCCTTTCGTATGGCGAGACGATAGACGGGCCTTCCTGGTGGCGCCATTGTACTCTCAGTTAAGTATTTGTGGGTCGCTCCCAGTATCCTTGGTTGTTGTTGAAGCTTAGTTGTTTGCATGGTTCCATTGCATTTGTGGTTCTTAGTTGTTGGTTCTTAGTTGTTATTTGACAGTTGCAATTGCCAAAAACCGAGGGTTTTGTCTTTCACGAAGATTTAGCGCTTCGATAACCCTTGAAGTTTGATACTTGGTTAGTGAGCAAGATGCCTAGCCGTGGTGGTTTCTTTGGTTTCTTTAAATGTTATAACACTGATTCCCGGTTGGAGGACTCGTGTCCGATACCTCCAGTTGGAACTCCAATTTATGAGCTCTATAGTCGACATGGTGTAGGCCCTATTATATATAATGAATATTGGGTTCGTTATACGAAAAACGATGGTGACCTTAGTTGGCCACCACATGGAAGTTTTGAAATTACGATTTTAGATAATCTTGAAGCTAAATTGTTTAAAAAGAAAGCTAGGCCTGCTATGTTTGATTCCTTTCGGTTATGGCGTAAAGAGGCCAAGCAGAAAGAAATCAAACAGCTTAAGAAAAATAAAAAAGAAGGTATCATTACGATGATGCAAGGTGCAGAACAGTACCAGCGAGATAAAGCAGAAAAAGAAATAGAAGTTTCTACTAGACTGCATCACATGAGGATAGACAAATGTTACCCGGTTTTATCAACCAGTCTTGATAAGAAAGAAGAGGACTCGAAGGAGGATCCTCTGTTAGCGTATTTAATGAAATCGCCACCTCCTTATGCACAGGGTGCTACAGCCCCTGTAGTTCCTCCTGTAGTTCCTCCTGTCGTTCCAGCGGCTGCTGGTCAGCCTGTTGTTGGTCCTGCGTTTGTCCCACCACCTGGTCCTATTCCTACTGCTCCTTTGCCTGTACCTCCTCAGTCCATTGTTCCTGTTACCTCAGCTGTCCCGGCTACCTCTGCTGTCCCTACGTTCACTTCTAATGTTGTTGCTCCTGTTCTTCTTTCTCCTTCTGTTCGTAATCGTATCCCTAATACTGTCGCTACTCTTTACTCCCCACTTTCTGGATCGTTATTTCGATCCGATGTCTCTGAAACTCCTCAGAGGCGAAGTCAAATCCCTGGTGGAAGGGAGAGTGCCACGTTGGTAACTATGGCGCGTAGATGGATAAGACACCCTGCTAACTACCCTCCGTGCATGGTCTTTGATACATTCTCTCAGTTTAATGAGCCCACTCAGAGATTCGTGTTTGAAGAAATGTGTAACTTTTTGAGAGAAGAATGGTATATTGATGATTTAGATAATGCACCGCCCGATATGACTGAACTTCAGAGTAAATTTTCGAACGGTATGATTGTAGGTGGAGATGTACGACGTGCGCTAGAGCGATTGTTAGCCTTTAGATCCACAGTGCCTTCTCGTGTGTCATTTGATGATGACACCGATAATACGAAAACGAACTCTGGTCAGTATCCTATGAGAGAGGTTCCGCCAGTATGGATGCCAGGTGATGCTAATGCTAATCCTGTGATTCTTCCATACTTCCAAAGAGTTTGGATACACCTCCCATGGAAGCGATCAGAAGTTTTGCAGGTGAAACAATCCTTGCCTGATCCACGCAAGAATCCGGCAGGTTATTATAAGGAGTTATCCCAACTGGTGGATGCTTCTATTATGAACCTTGCTGATATCGACATGCTGTTTGGAAATGTCGTACCACAACCGCTTTGGGCAAACATTCGCCAAGAGAATCATTTAGTTGAGTTAGGTGGTGACTGGGCTACACTAGTAGCGGCTGATGGACGAAAAATTGGTGGGGCCAAGCCCGAGCAGTTAATTTTGGATCTACCCCAGAAAATCATTACACTTATGAAAACACTCATGCCAGCGATGAAGGTGAATTGGGATAAATTATCGGCTTGCAAGCAAAAGAAAGACGAGAGTGTCTCCGATTTCTTTACTAGATTCGAGGAGGCATTTGTCGATCTTAGTGGTCAGGACATGAGCACCGAAGGAGGCCAACGGTTATTTGTTGACAAGTTTGTGTTAAATTTGTTGCCTGAGCTATGCAACAAATTGAAGAATTCGGAAAGTGCACGGGCTGTTTCAACCACTGCACAGATATTAGCTACGGCTCAATATTATGAGAATAGGGAAAAGGAAGAAAGTGATCGTTCAGACAAGAAAACGAAGGAGCTCAAAACAAAGGTTTTGTTGCAGCAGGCATATCCTCCACGCTCAAATCAAAATGATTTACAACAGCAGTATCGACCACGAGCCCAGTCCACTAGGATGCAGTCGCGCTCTGACTCCTCTGACTTTAGATCTACGCTTGGGTATAATCAGTGTGCATATTGTAGGAGAGAGGGCCATATAAAATTCGATTATCCCGCTTTACGTGATCGTTATAATAATGTTTCGGCTCGGGGAGGTCGTGGTGGTCCTCAACAGGACTCTCGAGGTAGAGGTCGAGGTTTCGTTCAAAATCATGAGCGCTCTACTGTTTCATCGGACGCAAATAATTGTTTCGACCAGCGAAAGGCGGGGTCCGATAAATCTGCACAGTACCATGTGGACGATTATTACGTTGAGCATGAGATTGTTGCAGACGACCGTTACTAGGACAGCCATTGACAAAGAGAGGGAGTAGTGTCAGTTCCGGTTGATCAGAGAGGGCCTTACGTCGCGGTTGCCACATCTGGCGTAGTTGAGCCTTTTCTGTTGGACACTGGTGCAGCAAAAAGTTCCATCATGCATTCCAAACTCCCTGGCGCACCTTTGTCTGGCTTAACGAATGTTTCCATTGGATTCTCTGGCGCCCCTGTTAGCAATCCTGTCTCTAGCCCTTTGTCCCTTGCGATTGGTCCTCGTGAGCTGGAGGCTCCATTGATTCTATCCACTGGGTGTGGTGATAATCTTTTGGGTCTGGATTTGTTAAAACGGTTATATGCGACTTTGTATTGCTCTCCTGAAGGAGTGGAGCTTACGTTAGGTCAGAGGGTTATCTCTCCTATGTACCTATCAATGGATAAGTTCCCACCGGAATTGAGTTCTCTTCCTGCGTCTTTATGGGCAACAGGTCTCAATGATGTGGGCCTGTTAAACATTCCACCCTATGTGGTCCAGTTGAAAACGAATGTTCGATTACCGCGTGTACCTCAGTATCGTATCTCTCTTGATGGTGAGCGAGTGCTATTAGCGATCGTTTATGACCTAATTAAGAAGGATGTCATTGAAGAAACTCGGGGAAATGTGTGTAATAGTCCTGTGTTACCCATTTTGAAACGAACAGATCCATCTAAGCCTCCTGTGTACCGTTTTATAATCGATTTGAGAGAAGTGAATAAAATCGTGATCCCACAGTTTCCTGTGGTGCCTGATATCACGGCCTTGCTGACCCTGATTCCAGCTTCTGCCTCCTGGTTCACGGTGATCGACCTAAAGAATGCTTTCTTTAGTATTCCGATCGCTGAGGAAAGCAGAGACCTATTAGGATTCTCATTAGGAGGTCGCAGTTTTAGATTTAAACGCGCACCACAGGGCTATTGTGAGAGTCCATCGATCTACAGTCAAGCCCTTAAAAGTCAACTTGACGCATTCGTGTTGCCGACGGGTGCGGCTTTGATTCAGTATGTTGACGACCTGTTGGTAGCTGCTGATACAGAAATTATTTGCAGAAATGCTACAGTATCGTTGTTGCAACATTTATGTGACTTACATCACAAAGTGTCACCTTCTAAGCTGCAATATTGTTGTCAAGAAGTAACCTACTTAGGTCACTTATTGTCAAACTAAGGGAGAAGGTTGACCCCAGAAAGAATAGCAGCGATTGCTCGAATGACTGTGCCAAAAACTCAGAGAGATGTACGTGCCTTTTTAGGTATTACATCATACTGCAGACAATGGATTCCGAATTTTTCATTATTGGCGAAACCATTGTTAGCTCTTACGTGCAAGGATGTTCCGACTCCTTTGCCTTGGACTGAAGAGTGTCAGAAAGGTTTTTCTGAATTACGTGATGCGTTGTGTTCGGCTCCTGTGTTAGGTACCCCTGACTACAGTAAGCCGTTTACACTATACGTTCACGAGAGGGATGGTTGTGCGTTGAGTGTCTTGACGCAACAATTTGGCGACAAACAACGTCCATGTGCATATTTCTCTTCGACCTTAGACCCAGTGGCTAGAGCATTGCCAAGTTGTTTAAGAGCAACAGCGGCAGCTGCGGTGTCTATTCGACAGTCCGCAGGTCTAGTCATGGATAATATGCTTACGGTGATGGTCCCACATGCAGTCGACACTCTTTTGAACCGGACAAAAACTCAGCACCTGACGAGTGCAAGGTTGTCTGGCTATGAGTTGACACTTTTGGCAAGTCATATTAGGATAAAACGTTGCAATGTGTTGAACCCAGCAACATTGTTGCCGATCAGCATGGAATCAGGTGATGTAGCACCACATGATTGCTACTTAAGAACTGAAGAAGAGACGAAAGGTCGTATTGACCTGAAAAACACTCCATTGGTAGATCCCGATGGTACTTTGTATGTTGATGGTTCATGCTTTAAGTTGTCGAATGGTGATGTAACGACTGCGTATGCTGTAGTGACATTGAGTACGATTGTGGAAACTGCGAGATTGAGTCAGAATTCGGCCCAGGCAGCTGAATTGATTGCGTTGACAAGAGCGTGTGTGTTATCTAGAGGAAAGCAGGTGAATGTGTTTACCGATAGTCTGTATGCATTTGGCGTAGCGCATAGTTTTGGTCGATTGTGGAGAGAAAGAGGATTCTTTACGTCGCATGGCACGAAGATTCAGCATGGACAGCTTGTGAATGACCTTTTAGATGCACTTACATTGCCTAAGCAGGTGACCATAATTAAATGTAGTGCGCATCGGAAAGTGACAGATGATGTGGGCCGTGGTAATGCGTTTGCGGATGAGACTGCTAAGGAGACAGCCAGAGATCTGACAAATCGAATGTATGTTACGAGCTCAGTGAGATGGCCAGCGGAGACTAGCATGTGTGAAGACACAGTTGAAAGTGTGAAGGAAATACAGAACGAGGCCACTGAGATGGAAAAGACTCAGTGGAAAGAAAGCACGGGGAAGTTAGACGGGAATGGATGTTGGGTTGACTTGTCAGAAAAACAGAGATGGATGTTACCGGATGCATATGTGCTTGCTGTTGTTACAATGGCTCATGGCACAGCACATATTAGCGCGAAAGGCATATGCAAGTTGTTGTCTCCTGTATGGAAGAATGATGGGATTACTAAGTGTGCGGAGAGAGTGGTTAAGAACTGCATGGTATGTTTGATGTATAATCCTGGTAAGGGCACCCCCACTCCACCTGGCCACTTTGCTCCCCCTACATGTCCCTTTGAAGTTATCCGATTGGATTTCATCCATATGGAGAGATGCAATAATCTGAAATATGTTCTAGTTGTGGTTTGTGCGTTCTCCAGATGGATTGAAGCCTACCCTCTTAAGGATAATACTTCCCTGTCAACAGCAAAAATCCTGCTCAAGGAATATTTCCCTTGGTATGGAATGCCACGGATTGTATGGTCAGATAACGGAAGTGAGTTTGTGGGAAGCGTGATGAAGAGTGTGTGTCGTGGCCTAGGCATAGTCCAAAAATTTCATAGCGCTAATCATCCTCAGTCGGCAGGTTTGGTGGAAGGATATAATGGCACCCTGAAACTGAAACTTGCCAAAATCCAGGCAACGACTGGTTTATCGTGGCCGGATGCTTTGCCTTTAGCTCTCTTATCGACCAGGGCAATCGTGCACTCTCTAGTAGGGCTTAGCCCATATGAGATTGTGTTCGGCCGTCCTGCGAATATTTGGGGAGTTCCGAGGCCTAAGGAGTTTAACAGAATTGAATATCCAATGTTGATTGACTATCTTTATGATCTGACTGCTAAATTGAGTTTGATTCATCAACAGGTCTCTGAAGCTCTGCCGGCACAAACTGAGGGACCTGGTCATTGGCTCCAACCAGGTGACTGGGTGCTTACCCGAAATTTTGGACGAAAACGAAATCTTGAGCCGAGGTTCGTGGGCCCCCACCAGGTGTTACTGGCAACAAGGACGGCGGTTCGACTGGAAGGCAGAAAGCATTGGGTGCATGCCACCCACACCAAGAAAGTTCCATTTCCTTTGCCAGCAGATGCATGGATCAAGAAAGGAGTCGCCTCGACAGAGACCAGTACGGTCCCGGGTTTTATACCATTCAGTGATGCTCAGCTTGTAGAGACCAATTTAGTGCAATCAGACATCCCTGTTGAATCGACCGAAACTTTACCTAAGTCATCACTAGTGGAGAGTTCAAGGCCTGGATTATTACCTGAGCAATCGAACAATGCTTTGCCATCTGAACCGTTGTTTGAAGAACAGACTCGACCCGGGAGATGTCGATATTTTCTTCGATCACGCAATAAAGACAAATAAAATCCTTTTTATTATTTTTTGATTTTACATTACCCCCTCACATTTGCCTTGAATATTGTGGACATTTTATATTGTGTGTACCCTTTTCTTTTCGTGCAGCTAAGAGACTTATATTAAATTGAATGCTCAATTCATTTAAAACCTATCATCTGGGTTGGCCGTAGGGCCGTGCGGGTACTTCCTTCTGTTTAGCAGGTTATTGACACTAGGTCGATTTCTTTTGTCGATTTCTGGGAACTCCTGGGAATTGATAATCGCTACTCAGAACGAAGTGCGTCAAGAACGTCACGGACGGTTTTTAGAGGATGGAATTTACTATGCTGTCGAAAAGAGGGGAAATGTTGGCGCAAAGATCTAAATTGCATAAGGTGTTTCGTACAAAATGTTTTTTGTTTCAGATTTTTATGTTGTTCCTAACTGTTTCTATGCTACTGGTGGGTGGAGTATATTTTGGGATTCAATTATTATTGCCTTCCATTTCGCCTACTCCTCCTTCACATGATTTGAATTTTGCCTCCACTATTTCTCCACATTCTTTTCATCTTCTGCCTCAACATGAACAAGTCAGACGTGCGGAATTTATGAATAATTCCTTTGTTCAACTCCTGCATCAGCATCAGTTGGTGATGAATACTACCAACTGTTGGGTGTGTGGGTTAATGACACATACCATGGATAAGGGTATTCCGTATTTGGTTCTTCCTTATAGCTCCCAAGGGTCGGCTCGGGCATTCCAAACTATGTTCCGTAGTGCACTAGATTCCTACCCCCATCGAGAACCACGCTCAGTAAACCTTGGTCCTGGCCCGTACCACTAGTCTTTGGCGATAGCTATTGCTGATTTAGACAGAGACATTTTTGATGCATCGCTTATCCCAGAGGAGGAGGTGCGAGCATATAAGGATCTGAGTGAGATTGAGTATAGTATCTCAGTGGGTGATAGACAGCTTAAGAGCTCGACTCCGATTTGGATCGTACCTCACCTTGGTCACTTCTGTCTGCAAGGTCTTGGTCAAAATCCGAGAGCTCAGTTTGGGAAGAGTGCTTGTACTGAGACGTATGTCTTACCGATGCTCTCTTCCCCTGTCTTTTTGACTGCCAAGGGTACTTATTTTGTGTGTTACGATCGTGCTTATACATGGTTGCCTCGTGATTTCTCAGGCACCTGTTATATGGCGAATCTTCTACCACCGACTTTCACTGTCGCCTCAGACTATCACAAGACTAGAGTTGTGAGAGGCGTTATTAGTAGAGAGGATACTGCTGGTCAAGAGGCAGGAGACTTCTTTAAGGGTTTCCTACCGTTTTGGGGTCCTATGGTTAATAGTAGGAACTTGAGACAGCTGACTCGTGTGATTGAATCGACTGCTAATATCACTGCAAGCGCCCTTGGTAACCTGACAGCAGAGCTTCAAGCGGATAGACTTATGATGCTACAGAACCGTATGGTTCTAGACGTTGTACTAGCAGATAGAGGTGGTGTGTGTAAGGTCATCCATTCGAGTTGTTGCATTTTTATACCTGACAATGCTCCAACTGTCTATCAAGCCATCTCAAAGTTGCATAAAATCTCAGAGTCCATACACGTGGACGAGGGAGATTGGACGCTTCTAGGATGGTTTTGGGGCCTGATGTCGACCTGGCGTTGGAAGATTCTGATGATTATAGGGATTGTTGTGATGTTTCTGTTCGCGTGTTGTCTTTGTGTGCAGTGTGGTCCTGCCTTATGTGGCCTTTGTGCTACTACGTGTATAGGAAGGCCATCTGTTACCAAAGAGGCATTGATGGATAGGATAATGTTCCAGCAACACCTGAATGATCTGATGAATATTGAAATCGATTCTGATTTCGACTAGTGCTTGCATACATGAGGGCAAAAGGAGCGTCTGAGGTTCCGTGAGAATCGTCATGATGTTCTGGGCATGATCGAATATGGGCAAGTTTGGTATCTATGAGCCGTAAATGACGAGTTTAGTAAGTGTACGCGTTTTCGCTACACTACTTGGCAGGGTTCGCCTTATTTACGGGTTTCTTCATCTGAACCCTCGGGTTCCATTTTAGATACGGCATCCATTTTGTTTCTTGCCCTCACGTAGTTAGCTAGCAGTCAACTGTCCGCGTCATGACCCTTAGTTCCCAAGCCTTACATGCGTCTTTTATGACCAGGGGAATGACACTGCAAAGGCAGATGGCTCCGCTCGAGGGTAATCTTGCCGTGCCGGTCTATTGTTTCAGCCGTGCATGTGCTAGGATCGAATCCTTTGATCCTGTGATCATGCTTCCGATATTACCCTCACACTCTTTCCTCTACTGTTGTCTGTCTTCCTTGCAGCTGTTCTTGTCTCCTTTTTCTTTGCTCGTTTACAACTAGAATGGAATGTGCCTAACGGTGAGAAGATGTGCTTTTACAGTTGGGAACCGGCAATGTTACTGTAATTATGTTCCGGGTTTCAAAAAGCCCTTTTGAAGTTTATTGTGGGAACTAAGTTGTAACCTTTTGCTCGTATGCTGTGCAATGACGAGAATGTGTATAAAAGGAGCGATCCACATTTACAATTTGAAGCAGACTCTCAGAACCTACACTCTGTTGTACTTCTTGTGACTTTTGCCTCCCTGCAGTAATAAACGCTGATCTTTGACGCCGAAGGAAGTGTCCCCTGTCTCTGTCATTTGTGCGCCAGAACAGGTAACCCACGAAGGTTTCAGGTGTTGTCCCCTGGCACCGCTGGGCCTTAAATAGTCCAGTCCTTCAACCTGGTCATAGTTATTTAGTAACTTTGGGGCATATCATCAAGGGAATTATTGCCACGTTAGCGTAATTCTTTGGCGACAAAGCCGTGATAATTTTATCGCCCTATCAACCAGGCGTTGCTAACCCCGCTTCGAGTTACTTTTCCAGCGATAGCAACTGGAAATTTATTGCATTCACGTCAGCGATAATCAACGCCAATGATATGCAAAGTAGGCATTCCTGACTAAAATTTCATGAAAAAAGTCGCTAACACAGCTTCTCACTATTATCAATGATATCGCTTACCTGCTTAGCTACAAAAAAAGTCACGCTAATGCCTGTTATCTCCAGTTATTAACACCTGATAAAAACCTGACTTACACTGGGGATGAGTGGGTGTAGATAGGGGAGATTAGGCCAGAGCTCCCACAGAACAGCCACAGAACCCATGGAGGTAGTCATCTTGCAGATTGGAGTCCCACCAAGGAAACAACAACAACCACCGCCAATGCCACCCCCCCCGGACCCACCACCAACGATGCAGTGCTGAAAAAGACAGCGGGCACTGCGCAGATGTGTCTACCTCACAGACTTAAGGCCACAGGAAGTCATAGCCTACTACAGGCTCAAAAGGACATCCATCCAGCATTTCCTGACCCTTATTGCCCACAGGTTGATGCCTCCAACACATCGGAGAACCAACATCCCTCCACAGACGAAACTGCTCACTGTGCTGGACTTTTTGGCCTCTGGGACATTTGAACCAACAACAGCCAGAGTTGGTGGAGTATCACAGGCAGCCTTCTAAACCTTTCTCCCCACTGTCTTGGATGGCATACTCAGCCTGATTTCCCAGCACCTTCACTTCCCCAACACTGTGTAGGAGAAGATTGCCATCAAGCAAGGATTCCATGTAATTGCTGGCTTACCGCAGGTGGTGGGTGCAATTGACTGCACACCTGTATCATTTGTGCCCCCTGCGGACAGCGCACACATATACCGCAACAGGAAGCACACCTATTCAATGAATGTGCAGGCAATAGTGGACCACCACAGACTGTTCACAAATGTCATTGCAAAATTCACAGGGAGTGTGCATGATGCATTCATCTTCCGACACTGCATCATAAACCAGCGTTTCCAGGATGGCACATATGGAAATTCATTGCTTGTTGGTAAGTACCAACTGAACACATCACATGCCCAAAAAACACAATCATGTTGACCAATCAAGAGGGAGGATGTAAATACGTTGCCTAGGTACTGATAGAGGGGTGCACAAAAGGCATGTACACAACACAATGTGCTACACATATTTCTCATTGTCACACCGGTGATATGGTGTGTCATGTGGTTGCCCGATGAGTAAGTGGATGTGTATTCGGTCACTACTTGTTTGTTGAAATTGATCTTTTAAATGCTAATCCATTACAAATGAGCCATGCCATGTGCATCAGTGTGGTGAAGTGTGTGGACAGTTTGATCTTGTCAACTAATCCACATAGAGCAAATTATTTTGAGAAGTAGTGTCATGTGAGTTTGATGCTCTGCTAGTGAAAGATAATGCAGGCCACAACATTTACGTTGTGTCACGTGTTACTGTTGATGGTGTGTGCAAACCTTCACTGTCCCCAGTGTGCCCTGCAGGTGAGGTGGCTGCGGTCTGTCACTTCGTTTTATCTCTGGACATACAATTGCATGGCCTGTGTGGTGTCACAGGTCTGCCATCAGCATGAGATGCATGTCTGAATGTGAGCTGTGTTAGACGTGGCCTATGTCATTTGAACATTCAGATGGTGGTGACTGTGAGGAGTGTGGATCAGTGCCATAACTAGACATCAGGAGAGCCTGGTTTCCTGTTGGTGACTGTGTTTCTGGTGCAGTTCTCATTCACACTTTGTACACTAGTAGTGACATTTATGCAACCGTGCAGCAAACACCAGCAAAATGGATGGTTGGTGGAACAACACTGAGGCAATGTAGTCAGCATTGATGCCGCTAAATAGCCAGGGTATGTGTGTTCAGTTCCCCACACAAAGTGTGTTTTGTTCTGTCTACATATGCTCCCTATATTCTGTAGCCCCTTGCCAATGAAGCAGTTCAATGCTTGAACATATTGTGTGTTTTGAAAACCAAATAAAAGATCTAAACCATACAAATAGTTACATTCACAAGAGACAAAACTGTCAACACTGCCAACATTGTATGTGTTAGACCTGTCTGGATTTTTTGCGCAGTCCCTCCTCATTATTCTTTATTTTGTCCCCTTTTTGCCCCTCATATCCTTACTATTTTTGTGTCTACTACTTTTTATAGGTGTTGGTCAAGGGGATAGGTGTTCTTTCTTCCCCCCATAATCTTTTACCTCAGGCCCAGAGGCCTGTTCTGACAGGAAAGTTGGAACCACACAAAATGGTGGCTTCCAACTGCACCAACTGTCGCACCCAGAACTTGGCCATAGCTTAACATAGGGCATTCCAGAACCTTCTGGTCCATGCTGGACCATTGAAGGGCAGCCTATAAAAGGCGGAATGCTGGACAGCCATTTTGTCTGTCAGTGAGGAGCAGCTAGAGTGAAGGTTGAGGTCCAGTAGGGGTAGGATTCTGAAGGGTGGTTCCCTCTACAAGAGTAGCCCCCTATCAAGACTTTCCCACCTCCTAGGTCCTGCTGTCCTAGCCAAGTTAGCCCATCCTGCTGATCCTGGATAGATAGGTGAAAGGGGTTAACTTTAGTAACCTTGGGAGCTGTGAAGAACCCTGCCTTGGGAGCTGACCTGAGAGTTCCCCTGTGGCCCTAATCTGTCCAGTAAGGAGGGATAGGGGACTAGTGCTGAGGAAGAGCTCTGTGGACTTATTCTAAAAGAGCCTCCCCATTTGTATCCCCCCTCCTCGTCATAGTGAAGAAGAGAAGGTCTTCCATTGGACTAATACCAGATTTGCATATCCCCAAACTGATCCTGTGACAGATAGCAAGCTTCCTCACCTGTCGGGTCTGAGAGAGAGCAGAGGAACCTGAATCCTGCTTGCCACCGATAGCGGGACCCCTGGGGCACTTGACGCGCTATGTGGCAGCGCCCCCGCAGGCTCCACTGAGCCCGAGAAGCCTTGCGAGGCTTCCCTTTGTGAACGGGACCCCGGGGGCGCCTACCGCGCTGTGGAGAAGTTGTCAACAGTGACCTAGTTCTAAGGGAAGTGGAAGCGCTAGCGCGCATGCCCGCCAGATACTGATCCCCGGAAGGAGGGGCACCAAGAGAAAGCAGGCCCGTGAGCAGCGCGTCCCTTCTGGGGGCAGGCGCAGTGAGAAGGAGAAACCAGCGTGAGCGCCTTCCGCGCATGACAGCGGGAGTAGCAGTCCCCGCCGGTCAACACTGAGGAGGAGCGCCGGCTTTTCCAAACTGCCGAGAAATCCGCCCTCTCCCTCCCGCTCGAGTGCCACACTGAGGAGCTGGCCCGAGCAGGGAGAGAGTGTGAAGAGGCCCGGTAGGGGCCGGGGGGGGGGGCACAAAGTGTTATCAGCCCTGGTTTTCCTCCCCTCTAGAGCCACGTTGAGGAGCTGGCTCGAGGGTGGGGAAGTGAACGCTGAGGAGCCTTCTGAGGCGTGAGAGCCTCGCCTGCCTTAGTTCCCCGACCCCCCCCTCCTTCATCTGCTGCCCCCCCCCCTACTAAGCCTGATTCAGGACGAGTCCAGCCAGAACACCAACAAGTAAGGAGGAGAATTACAGGGGGAAGCGGCGCTAACATCTCCAGTGAAGTGCTTAAGGCACTGGTAGTTTTCTTTTCTAGATAATAAAGGCTGGGGAGCAGTACAAAGGAACTTAATGGTTAAATGAAGGTTTAAGCAATACAAAGCTTGCTGTTTCAGAACTAAACCTTGAGATAAGTTGAAAATCCTGGAAATAGAACTATTGTGCACATGACTTTTAAATGTATTGTAAGAAACTGTTACTGTGGATTCTTAATGCCAGTGACTCTGCTAAAAAGAATACTATTACTTTTATGACATCTGCTTTTGCTTATATTGAATGATAGTTTTCTCTCCCAAAACTCTAGCAGATTGTGATTTCACCTGATTAATGACAAATGTACTGTTTTGTTAAAACTACTTGGTAAATTGCTTAGCCGGTTAAAAGTGGTTGCTATTACTGAGATAACCTGAAAGGTATTAAGTGGTATATTTTGAAAACAAAGAGTATATTATTTTTATAAAGCAGTACTTATTTTTCCACATTATTGGTGTAGCGTTATTTTTGTGTGATATTGCGTGGATTTACTTTTGGGTGGTCTGCAACCTTAACACTGTGCCTCTGAAGTATATGTCTTGCCCTAGGCCAGGCTACCCCAGGTTCTAACATTTGGTGCCTAGCGGTGGGATTACTGACTTGGTTGCAGCTACTTACTAGTAATTCAACGCAATACACTAACCTACACCAGGAGTTTTCTCCCTGCGGCCCTCCTAATTTAAATTTAGTTTTTTCTAAATTTATTTCTGGTGGTGGGTGGAGGTTGACCCCAGGACACTTTTGGTTTCCTCCTGTGTGAAAAGCTTATACTCTAGTAAAAATGGAGATAAATGTGGAAGAGCTGGATAACTATACTGTGACCCAACTAAAGGACTGGTGTCAGCAGCAAAATGTGTTTTTTAAAAAGGGTGCCAGGAAAGGCGAGCTGCTGACAAGCATACGGGCATGGGTGGAGGCTCATTCCGGGGAGGTACCAGAATCAGAGGGGAGTGACAGGGACACTGTCATTGAGACTGCAATGCTGTACCAAGCGGGAGGGGGGAATCTACTGACAGGTCCCAGGACACCTCCCAGGGTGGGCAGCAGCGTCTCGGAGAGGGGTTTGACCGACGCAGAGCTAGAGGATAGGAGGGAGGAGAGGAGGATGAAGTTAGAACTAGCCAGAATGGATATGGAAAGGGAGGACAAGAGGTTAGCTCATGAGAGAACCATTAAAGAGATGGACTTACAAGCTCTCAACCGTAGGTCTCCCAATCCAGACAATGGTGGCAGCGAAAAGAAAGTGGACACCAGGGAATCCAGACCCTATTTACCTAAGGATGTCATCGCTAGTTACACCCCAGGTGATGACATTGCCAAATGGTTGGCCGCCTATGAAGTTTCTTTAAGGGCTCACGGGATCCTAGAAACTCACTGGGGAGGTGGGCTGTATAAATACATGCCACCTGCTGGCAGAGACACCTTGTTGGCTCTGGAGCAGGATGAGCAAACCCACTACCCTGCCATGAAGGTGGCACTGGTGAAAAAGTTTGGACTTACCCCTGAAAGGTACAGACAAAAATTCAGGGGAAGTCACAAAATGAGTACCCAGAATTGGGTAGACTTTTTAGACTACGCCAAGAAAGCTTTGGAGGGTTGGGTCAAGGGCAGCGAGGTAAAAGACTATGAGGGGCTGTACAATCTATTTTTGAAAGAACACCTCCTCGAGAAATGTTTTCCCGAGTTGCGCCAACACCTGGTGGACAGCAAGCTGACCGATCCCCGGAAGCTTGCAGAGGAGGCGGACACTTGGGCAAGTACCCGGGTGTCCTCCAAGGGGACTGGAGGGGATTCACAAAAAGCCGGACAGGGCGCCCCCCAGAAGAAAGAGGGAGGAGATAAAAAGAAGGAGTTCTCCAAAGGTCCCCAAAATAATTTCCAAGGTAAGGGAGCAGGTTTCACCCCTAGGGCAAACCCGCCCAGAAACCCTAATCCTGGCCAAAGCCAGCAGCCAAGGGTTCTCCACTGTTTTGAATGCGGTGGTGTTGGACATTATAAGGGAGATGTCAGATGCCCAAAGAGACCACCCCCTCCCACCGGAGGAAAGTCACCGGGAGTAGCTAGTGTAGCGCTCGGGGAGGAGTTGCCCTTAGATAAGGGGGGTGAGTGGGCGGGTGTCACCTTAGTGTCCCTGGGAGAGCGGGAGATGGTGCCAAAGATCCAGGTGCCCCCAAATACTACAAAGTATGGGCAATGGGTTACCATCAATGGCCAAAGAGGGGAGGCTCTGAGAGATACAGGAGCCAGTATGACTATGGTGAGAAGTCAACTGGTGTCTCCAGAGCAGGTTGTTCCTAATGTACTCCACCCCGCCGCGATGGCTGACGGCAGAAGGGGCCACTATCCAGTGGCTGAGGTTCCCTTTGAGTGGGAAGGGGTTGCAGGTTCACTTCGAGTTGCCGTAAGCCCTGCCGTGCCAGTTGATTGTCTGTTGGGGAATGACATGGAGCACAACACTTGGAGAGAGGTGGAATACCGGACGCATTCTGCGATGCTGGGTACACCTGACTGGGCCTGTGTAAGCACACGGTCTGCGACTGCCCGGAGAGGGAGTTCGCCTGGGTTGGAGCCTGGAACAATGGCCCAACCCGCTGCCAAAAAGGGTCAGAAACGGAGACAGGGACAGCCTGCTCCGGCTTCCACGCCCCATGTGACACATCGGCCACCTGCGGTGGTAGGCCAGGAGTCCGTGGAGGGGGGAGTAGACTCTCTGGAGGACTTACCCATCCCTGCTGAATGGCACGTGGAGGGAGGTCCTACCAGAGAAGAATTCTGTAAGGGGCAGAGGGAGTGCCCTACCCTTGAGGGACTGAGGCGTCAGGCTGAAGCCCAGGCAGCAGGTGATGCTACGGGACACCACCATATTTACTGGGAGGATGGCCTCCTCTACAGTGAACCCAAGGTACCTCTACCTGGCTCATCAAGGGCCTTGGTGGTCCCGCAGCAATACCGAGCCTTTCTGCTGGAATTGGCTCATGCGATACCACTGGCAGGACACTTAGGCCAGGACAAGACCTTTGCACGGCTTGTCCTCCACTTTTACTGGCCTCAGATAAAAGTGGCGTCCAACACATATTGTAGGACATGTGTATCCTGCCAGGCCAGTGGGAAAACAGGGGTGAAGCTAAAGGCTCCTCTGGAACCACTTCCTGTCGTTAGCACCCCCTTTGAAAGGGTGGGCATCGACATTGTAGGGCCATTGGATCCACCAACAACAGCTGGTCACAGGTTCATCCTGGTTCTGGTGGATCATGCCACACAGTACCCAGAGGCCATCCCTCTGAGGACTGTTACTGCACCTGTGGTAGCTAGGGCCCTGATGGGAATCTTTACTAGGGTAGGATTCCCGAAGGAGGTTGTGTCTGACAGGGGGACTAACTTCCTGTCCGCTTACATGCGGACCATGTGGAAGGAGTGTGGGGTGACCTACCGGTTCACCACTCCTTATCACCCCCAGTCCAATGGACTGGTTGAGAGGTTTAATAAGACCCTGAAGGGCATGATAAGAAGTCTGCCAGAGAGCTTACGGAGGAAGTGGGACGTCCTCCTACCTTGCTTGCTGTTCTCCTACCGAGAGGTGCCGCAGAAAGGAGTGGGCTTCAGCCCTTTCGAATTGTTGTATGGGCACCCTGTGCGTGGGCCTCTCAGCCTGGTGAAAGATGGATGGGAGAAGTCTCCCAGAAAACTTCCCCAGGATGTGGTGAGCTACATGTTGGCCTTCAGAAGCCAGATGGCCAAGTTGTGGAAGCAGGCTGCTGACAACTTGGAGGCCAGTCAGGCAGTCATGAAGGAATGGTATGACCAAAATGCTCACCCGGTGGAGTTGGAGCCTGGCCAGAAAGTATGGGTGATGGAACCTGGAGAGCTAAGTGCCCTTCAGGATCGTTGGACAGGCCCATTTGAGGTGTTGGAGAAAAAGGGTAAGGCCACTTACTTGGTGGATCTTAAGACCCCGCGGCAGCCCCTACGGGTGCTGCATGCCAATCGCCTCAAACCCCACCATGAGAGGCCAGAGGTCATCCTGATGTTGGTGACTGATGGTGCTGAGGAAGCAGAAAGTGAGCCTCTCCCAGACCTCTTTTCATGTCAAGAGAAGGATGGGTCGGTGGAGGGAGTGATTCTCTCCCCGTCTCTCACTCCTGAGCAACGAGAGGATTGCCGACAGGTATTGGGGCAGTACTCTTCACTGTTTTCCCTTGTCCCGGGAAGAACCCACCTGTGTACCCATGATGTGGACACAGGAGACAGCCCCCCAGTGAAATCCAAGACCTATAGGCTGTCGGACAAGGTAAAGGCTAGCATCCATGGCGAAGTTGCCAAGATGTTGGAGCTAGGAGTGATAGAACCGTCCAGCAGCCCTTGGTCCAGTCCGGTGGTGCTAGTCCCAAAAGCCGCCCCACCGGGCACCACACCAGAACTGAGGTTCTGTGTGGATTACCGAGGACTGAACTCAGTTACCAAAACTGATGCTCATCCCATCCCCAGGGCGGATGAGTTAATTGACCGGCTAGGAGCTGCCCAATACCTAAGTACCTTTGACCTCACTTCAGGGTACTGGCAGATCTCCTTGACAGATGGAGCAAGGGAAAGGTCAGCCTTCTCCACGCCTGAGGGACACTTCCAGTTCTGTGTGATGCCCTTTGGGCTCAAGAACGCCCCTGCCACATTTCAGCGACTGGTGAACCAGGTCCTCTCTGGAATGGAGGGTTTCTCGGCTGCTTACCTGGATGACATTGCTGTCTTCAGTAGCAGTTGGGAGGACCACTTGCAACATTTGCAAGCAGTTCTCCAGGCGCTGAAACAAGCTGGATTGACCATCAAAGCCAGCAAATGCCAGATTGGGCAGGGGTCGGTTGTATACCTTGGACACTTGGTGGGTAGGGGGTCAGTGCAGCCCCTGCAGGCGAAGATTGAGGCAATCATGGCCTGGGAACCCCCCAAGACACAGACTGAGGTCCGAGCTTTCTTGGGCCTCACAGGTTACTACCGTCGCTTTGTGAAGGGGTATGGCACTATTGTAGCGCCCCTCACAGAGCTCACCTCTAGGAAACAACCTCGACGGGTAGTTTGGACAAAGGCTTGTCAGCAAGCCTTTGAAAAGTTGAAGCAGGCAATGTGTGAAGCACCGGTCCTGAAGGCTCCCGATTTCTCCAAGGAGTTCATTGTTCAAACAGATGCATCCGAACATGGCATTGGGGCAGTGTTATCGCAACTAAATGAAGAGGGCCTGGATCAGCCTGTAGTCTTCTTATCCAGGAGACTGCTTCCCCGGGAACAGAAGTGGAGTGCAATTGAGAGGGAAGCTTTTGCGGTGGTGTGGGCTCTGAAGAAGCTGCGGCCATACCTCTTTGGCTCGCACTTCCTGGTTCAGACTGACCACCGCCCCCTTCGTTGGCTGATGCAAATGAAGGGGGAAAATCCCAAGCTGTTGAGGTGGTCCATCTCCCTACAGGGAATGGACTTCCGGGTGGAACACCGGCCTGGAGTGGACCACGCCAATGCAGACGGTCTCTCCAGGTATTTCCGCCTTAGTGAAGAGGACTCCCAAGGGGTTGGGTAGTTCTCCCCACTTTCAGCTGGGGGGACGCGTGTTAGACCTGTCTGGATTTTTTGCGCAGTCCCTCCTCATTATTCTTTATTTTGTCCCCTTTTTGCCCCTCATATCCTTACTATTTTTGTGTCTACTACTTTTTATAGGTGTTGGTCAAGGGGATAGGTGTTCTTTCTTCCCCCCATAATCTTTTACCTCAGGCCCAGAGGCCTGTTCTGACAGGAAAGTTGGAACCACACAAAATGGTGGCTTCCAACTGCCCCAACTGTTGCACCCAGAACTTGGCCATAGCTTAACATAGGGCATTCCAGAACCTTCTGGTCCATGCTGGACCATTGAAGGGCAGCCTATAAAAGGCGGAATGCTGGACAGCCATTTTGTCTGTCAGTGAGGAGCAGCTAGAGTGAAGGTTGAGGTCCAGTAGGGGTAGGATTCTGAAGGGTGGTTCCCTCTACAAGAGTAGCCCCCTATCAAGACTTTCCCACCTCCTAGGTCCTGCTGTCCTAGCCAAGTTAGCCCATCCTGCTGATCCTGGATAGATAGGTGAAAGGGGTTAACTTTAGTAACCTTGGGAGCTGTGAAGAACCCTGCCTTGGGAGCTGACCTGAGAGTTCCCCTGTGGCCCTAATCTGTCCAGTAAGGAGGGATAGGGGACTAGTGCTGAGGAAGAGCTCTGTGGACTTATTCTAAAAGAGCCTCCCCATTTGTATCCCCCCTCCTCGTCATAGTGAAGAAGAGAAGGTCTTCCATTGGACTAATACCAGATTTGCATATCCCCAAACTGATCCTGTGACAGATAGCAAGCTTCCTCACCTGTCGGGTCTGAGAGAGAGCTGAGGAACCTGAATCCTGCTTGCCACCGATAGCGGGACCCCTGGGGCACTTGACGCGCTATGTGGCAGCGCCCCCGCAGGCTCCACTGAGCCCGAGAAGCCTTGCGAGGCTTCCCTTTGTGAATGGGACCCCGGGGGCGCCTACCGCGCTGTGGAGAAGTTGTCAACAGTGACCTAGTTCTGAGGGAAGTGGAAGCGCTAGCGCGCATGCCCGCCAGATACTGATCCCCTGAAGGAGGGGCACCAAGAGAAAGCAGGCCCGTGAGCAGCGCGTCCCTTCTGGGGGCAGGCGCAGTGAGAAGGAGACACCAGCGTGAGCGCCTTCCGCGCATGACAGCGGGAGTAGCAGTCCCCGCCGGTCAACACTGAGGAGGCGCGCCGGCTTTTCCAAACTGCCGACAAATCCGCCCTCTCCCTCCCGCTCGAGCGCCACACTGAGGAGCTGGCCCGAGCAGGGAGAGAGTGTGAAGAGGCCCGGTAGGGGCCGGGGGGGGGGCACAAAGTGTTATCAGCCCTGGTTTTCCTCCCCTCTAGAGCCACGTTGAGGAGCTGGCTCGAGGGTGGGGAAGTGAACGCTGAGGAGCCTTCTGAGGCATGAGAGCCTCGCCTGCCTTAGTTCCCCGACCCCCCCCTCCTTCATCTGCTGCCCCCCCCTACTAAGCCTGATTCAGGACGAGTCCAGCCAGAACACCAACAAGTAAGGAGGAGAATTACAGGGGGAAGCGGCGCTAACATCTCCAGTGAAGTGCTTAAGGCACTGGTAGTTTTCTTTTCTAGATAATAAAGGCTGGGGAGCAGTACAAAGGAACTTAATGGTTAAATGAAGGTTTAAGCAATACAAAGCTTGCTGTTTCAGAACTAAACCTTGAGATAAGTTGAAAATCCTGGAAATAGAACTATTGTGCACATGACTTTTAAATGTATTGTAAGAAACTGTTAATGTGGATTCTTAATGCCAGTGACTCTGCTAAAAAGAATACTATTACTTTTATGACATCTGCTTTTGCTTATATTGAATGATAGTTTTCTCTCCCAAAACTCTAGCAGATTGTGATTTCACCTGATTATTGACAAATGTACTGTTTTGTTAAAACTACTTGGTAAATTGCTTAGCCGGTTAAAAGTGGTTGCTATTACTGAGATAACCTGAAATGTATTAAGTGGTATATTTTGAAAACAAAGAGTATATTATTTTTATAAAGCAGTACTTATTTTTCCACATTATTGGTGTAGCGTTATTTTTGTGTGATATTGCGTGGATTTACTTTTGGGTGGTCTGCAACCTTAACACTGTGCCTCTGAAGTATATGTCTTGCCCTAGGCCAGGCTACCCCAGGTTCTAACAGTATGCCTAATGAATCATGTACCCATCTCCCAATTAGATGTCATGGGTGATCAAGGATATGCTCCCTGCCCGTGGATGATGACACCCATATGAAACCCCACTACCCTGGCACAGAGGCAGTACAATGCTGCACATCGACGTACACATGGTATCGTGGAGCCTACATTTGGCGTGCTCAAGTCACGTTTTCGTTGCCTGGATATTACAGGTCGGTACAAAAGGGGGGGTGGTGATGGACGGAGCATCTGAACCAATCAAATACTCACACCCAGTCAACAGATTGGGTTTAAACCATTACCGTTCTTTAGCCCACTCTGCCACCCCAGTTCAGACATGGCCATATGCAAATCAGTCTGACCCTGTGCCTCATGGGAACAGTCCAGCCCGAACTGCCAAGCCATGCCTTCCCTGGACCGGAAACAAGCTTCTTAGGACCAGTTTCTGGCATTACAGCCGTCTTCAGCAAGGCTTGCTTGAATCCAGTGGCAAAGTGAGCAAGGGACACACGTCTGAGCATACCCTACCATCTTATGGCAAACAAAGCGGTACAAAAGGGGGTGGTAATGGACGGAGCATCTGAACCAATCAAAACCTCACACCCAGTCAACAGATCTGGGCTGGACTATTCCCATGAGGAACAGGGTCAGACTGATTTGCATATGGCCATGTCTGAACTGGGGTGGCAGAGTGGGCTAAAGAACGTTGATGGATTAATCCCAGATCTGTTGACTGGGTGTGAGTGTTTGATTGGTTCAGATGCTCCGTCCATCACCACCCCCTTTTGTACCGCTTGGATATTACAAGTGGGCAACTGCTGTACAGCCCTGAAATGGTAAATAAAATCATACTAACATGTTGTGTATTGCACAACATTTGTATTCGCACAAGTGCCCCCTGGATCCAAGAGCCTGCAGCCCTGGGAGATGACCAGGATGATGAGGAAGATCAGCGAGGTGGCCCACAGCCACTGCTGCTGGAATTGCCCGAAGGGACAGGATAATAAACTATTACTTCACTTGAGCACATCACACTGTGACTGACAAAAACAGACATGAATGTGGATAATTACCTCAATAACTGTTTGTGACAATAAACAAACAAAACACACATACCCTGTCTGCAAGTCACTCTCCTGCATCAGTATATCACTAGGAAATGTTACCATTGTACAATATTTGCATGAAAGAGTCCAAAAGTATAATCATTGTGTGTATGTCTCATCATTCCAGAGATGCCATACGTGTCAATCGTGCACAACTCGACTTTACAAAGAGTAAAATCTGGCACACAATTCAAGAATGGTTGTGTCAAATACTATGTAAATCATGATTCACAGGGTGTACTTGCAATGAAAAATTGAAATGTATGGGTTTGTAAGTGCTAAATAATGCTTTTTAAGGCAAAGTTGGTTTTAAATTCCACTGTTAAGGCAGTGAAAAGGGGGACAATTCAGAAAATTGGGTGTGGAATGGGGCTCAAATCTAAAAAGTGGGTGAGAACTGTGGGTCTAAGCAGAAAAATGGGTATGAAATTGGGGGTCAAATGTGAAAAATGGGACATAAATTGTGGTTAAATCTGAAAAGTGGGTGAGAACTGTGGGTCTAAGCGGAAAAATGGGTGTGCAATTGGGGGTTAAATGTGAAAAATGGGTCATAAATTGTGGGCAAATCTGAAAAGTGGGTGAGAAATGTGGGTGTAAGCAGAAAAATGGGTGTGAAATTGGTCGTCAAATGTGAAAAATGGGTCATAAACTGTGGGCAAATCTCAAAAGTGGGTGAAAACTGTGGGTCTAAGCAGAAAAATGGGTGTGAAATTGGGGTCAAATGTGAAAAATGGGTCATAAATTGTGGGCAAAACTGAAATGTGAGTGTGAAGTGTGGGTCAAAGCAGAAAAATGGGTGTGAAATTGGGGGTAATTCTGAAACAAATATCTCTGCATGCATCCAAGACATTAAATGAGCCACCAGTCATGATCTGTCTCTACGTTGAACAAATCGGCTCATTTTTTATTTATTTATTTATTTATTTATTTGTGCAATTTTATATAGCGCGAACTTTACCCGAAGGTGTCAGAGTGCTTTACATAGGATCCAGTTGAAAACATAAGGACTGACGGTTACATGCGTAAAAATGATTGCAAATTTTTGCATTACATAAGAACCAGTTGAAAGCATACAGACTTAGGATTACATGCGTTACAAACAAAAAGGTACAAACAGAAAAAATTGCAAATGTACAAGAGATAAAGTCACACAAGGAGGAGATACAAATGGATATACTCAAGGCCTATACTAGTGATATCTCTATCAACATAGGGAGGGGATACACATGGATATACTCTAAGAGTCACATAGGAATGGTAGAGAGCACAGCAGACTACTGCATATACTAGTGCTTAGAGTTATCTTTATATACATAGGGAAGGGGTAAGACTGGATATACTCTAAGAGTCACATAGGAATGGTAGAGAGCATAGCGGACTACTGCATATTCTAGTGATTAGAGTTATCTCTATATACATAGGGAAGGGATACACATGGATATACTCTAAAAGTCACATAGGAGACTAGTCGTTAGAGTTATCTCTATATACATAGGGAAGGGAGACACATGGATATACTCTAACAGTCACATAGGAGACTAGTCGTTAGAGTTATCTCTATATACATAGGGAAGGGATATGACTGGATATACTCTAAGAGTCACATAGGAATGGTGGAGAGCACAGCGGTCTACAGCATATACTAGTGATTAGAGTTCTCTATATACATAGGGAAGGGATAGACATGGATATACTCTAAGAGTCACAAAGGAATGGTGGAGAGCACAACGGTCTACAGCATATACCAGTGATTAGAGTTATCTCTATACATAGGGTAAGGATACACATGGATATACTCTAAGAGTCACATAGGAATGGTAGAGAGTAGAAAGGTCTACTTCATATACTAGTGATTAGAGTTATCTCTATATACATAGGGAAGGGATAGGACTGGATATACTCTAAGAGTCACAGAGAAGGGCAGGCACGTGAGAAAAACGAGAGAGGGAAGCAGACAGTGGTGAATAAGACAGTGAGGAGTGAGTTAGAGGCAATAGGAGAGACAATAGGAAAGTCGAAAGGACAGAGGGGGAGGTCAGAGATCGCTAAAATGGCAGAGGAGAAAGGTAGAAGAAGAGGCGAATCATACAGAGAAAATGGCGGGGAGCACAAAGGTCCTAGTCCGAAAGTCCAGGAAGAGGGCTGACATAGCCAGCAGGTCCATGGGGAGAAGGGCAGACCGCAGCAAAGTCGCAGCCTCATCGTTCATGAGGAGCTGGGGAAAAGGAGATCAGTCTGGAGACCAGAGGGTCAGGGGAGAAAGACCGCAGGCGCCCAGGCAGAGATGGGAGGTAGCAAAGCTTGAAACAATGTTTGAAGGGGAGGAGGGGCCTCTCACCAGAGCCCAGTTAAACACAATGTGGGTGGTGGCGTTGAGCGTGTGGGGTGAGGGCCGTGTTGACGCTATTGATGCGGTCACGCTGGTTCCCGGTGAGTTGTGTGTGGTTTCATCGGCCCTGGCATGCGTTGGTGTCCTTGGAGCCTGTGGCTGCCGGTCGTAGGAAGGGTGTCCCCAAGGGCGCCATCTTGGAGTCAGGAACCGTTGGCGCGAAGCAGCGCGGTCAGCAGGGGGGGGGGCACATCTCTGCCCTCGGACCCAGGCCCGTCTGTCGCGGAGAGCGGAGGTATGGCCCCCGGAGCTGGTGAGTGAAGATGGTCTTGAGGCGGCGCCGTCGTCAGCAGGGGGCGCCGCCGTCAATCACCGGCCCTTTCTGGTGTGCCTGGCATACAGCAGAGTCTCGGCGGGTGGCAGCGGGGGACGCGGCTAGAGCCCTACGTACCGCTCGGGTGTCCAGCGCCTGTCAGAATCGCCCCCGGCAGGATACCTTAGGCTCCGTGTCACCGTTGAGCCCGGGCTGGTAACGGGCGGGCGCCATGCTGGGTCCGAGGCAGGGATCAGGAGCAATCTACGCCGCTCCAGTGGCACCAGCAGCGATCGGAGCAGCCCTGCAGGTGCCCCACATCTTCCGCTTTAATTAGGGAGCGTGAACATTGCGGGGGGCTTCCTTAAGACGCTGGGCTCCAGGCCGGAGCAGCGCGCCGACCGGGAGCCGAGACGGTCCACGTCCGTCCGTCTCGGCTCCTCCAACCTCCTCCAACCAGATTCAGATTCATTGGCAGTATGACCCAACACACAAAACTATCAGACGATCTCCCTGCACACCGTAGTGGACAAAGTCACTGAGAGACTTATAAACACACAGCTGACTGGCTACATTGAAGAGAACTCCATCATGGACCACTCCCAGTCTGGTTTTGCCATCAAGCACAGCATCAAAAATTCACACCATGCTGTCAACAATGACATACGCAGGCCACTTGACCCTGGTCACATTACGGCCAACACAACCTACTACACCTCTACGCAGCCTTAAACACCGTCTCACACTACACACTATAGGCCACAAACCAAGAGCCGGGGATACGAGGAACCGCCCTCTCATGGATCCACTCCTTCCTCTCCGCAACAACCCAAAGGATCACACACCCCCCCTCCATCTCCAAACCCACAGAGACCAACTGTGGCGTACCCCAGGGACCGTCACTAAGCCCCACGCTTCTCACCATCGACATGGCCACCCTCACTGCTATTGCCAGCCAGCATGGGCTTAGCACATCATCACACACAGAGGACATACAGGTCATCCTCTCCCTCATGAAGAAAGCCAAAGAGACAAAACCCTGCGCCCAGAAATGAATGTCCGAACTTGTGGATTGGATGAAAACCATCTGCCTAAGCTCAACTCCTCCTCCTTGGCCCATCCACATGCGCATGGCGAACCCCTGTTGGATCTCTGGCCTTGTGAGGCTGCCCTCAGTGACTGACCATGCACGCAACCTCGGTATCATCCACGACTCCTCCATCATCCTGATCTGCCAGATCAACTCCATTGCCTGCAACAGCTACAACTGCATCCTGATCCAACGTAATAAATTCCAATGGGTAACACCACAATGACTAAAAAATGTCAACAACGCACACATCACCAGCAGACTGGAGTACAGCAACACACTCAATGCAGGGATAAAACAAACACCACTACACAAGCTAGAAAACACACAGAAGGCTGCTGACAGACCCATCCTCAGAACTCCATCTCACAAACCCATTAGCCAACATATACAAAACATCCACTGGTTCACTGTCAAGAACAAAGTAACCGTCAAAGTACTCAGACATGCCTACAAATCACTCAACATCATTGGACACAAAGACATCCACGAGAGAGTCACCCCAATATCCCCAAAAGGGACTGATGCTTGGCCAACCTTGCCCTCGCACACTCCCTGGAACCGCTCATCCAGAGTAGGAGGAAGACCTTTCACATATGTTGCAGGCAAAGCCATGTGCGAGGTGACAGTCAACATCGCACACTCCACCACCATGCATGCTTACATGAGGAACAACTAAGCAGGGCTATTTGACAGCAACAGAGCTGCACTCTCACTCACCCACAGCAACTTGTGAGCATCATGGGTGAGTAGGGCAAATCATGCCCACACTCATTGTCTGATTGATCAGCGCACATACTCATCTCCCACAGACCAACACGGGTGAGTAGTGCCCTGACAAATCACATCATTGTTGGAATAAATTAATGTGAAAGTTGCTATAGAGATGGTGCTCATACATGTTGCATGCAATTTAGGCTGGCAACTGTCATGAAATATAAAAAGTAGGCTGTCCTCCTTGTGCAAATCAATCTTTACATTGTACTATTGTGCTTTGATTTTACATTTGCTCTGAGTGTCCATCTGTGTTTGAAATTGGTCTTTGTGTGAAATATTTTACGCCCAGGCGATATTTTCATCATCCACACCATGGAAAATACACCCCTGTATCATACAGTATCAGCATTGGGCCCTATGCGGCCTATTTGTTGTTCAGATTTTCGTCACATTCAAGAAAATGGGCAGCATACACCTCAGTTGAAGACTAAGGACCTTTGCGGCCTATTAGCTTGCAGATTTTTTATTACAATCACAAAAAAGAGCCGCAAACACACACGAAATGATGTATGCATGCTCCCTGTCTCACAGGGAGTGGTCTCCACTTTCACTTTCACTTATCAGCACATTGCTGGTGATTGTGCTGAGTGAAGTGGGTGTATGGTGGACTGTGGTGTTGTGCTGAGAGTTTGAGACTGTTGATGTGCCCTGTGTCCTGTCAAAAGTGTCAGTTTAATCTGTTTTCATTGTTTTCAATTGTTTAAGTGTCTACTGTCCTCAGTCTTGTTGTGTTTGTGTAGGGTTATTTAGTTAGAGTTTGTTTAGAGGGTTATCATTTCTTAGAATTAAGTGGGTACTGGGGTGCAGGGAGATGCCGGCTGTTGGAAGGTCAGGGAGGATGACTGAGGGGGCATTGGGGTGCTTCCCCTGGATGTTAAAATTTTACCTACCATTAATGTTGGAGAGGGGAGGACGTATCCTGCAGGGGTACAATGTGACAGTCAGGAAGCTGCGGTGGGAGCGTTAACCCTGGGCGTCCGAATCGGCTACGCCCACGGAGTAGGCGTAGTGTTGCCTCCTACGCATTTTGCGTAGACAGCGTAGCCGGCAACACTACGCCCACTCCGTGTGCGTAGCCGAGTCGGCCGCCACCCGCCTCCCTCCCGCCCTCTCCTACATACAATATCTAAGCAACTACCCTTAATGAAACTATTTTAAAGCACTTACCGTGTCCGGGGCTCATCCGGGGCTCCCTCTGGGAATAGCGTCCTTTCCTGGATACCAATGCGCATGCGCGGGCAGCCGCGCATGCGCATTTCTCGGGAGAAATGCGCATGCGCAGCCGCCCGCGCATGCACATTGGTATCCAGGACGACGCTATTCCCAGAGGGAGCCCCGGACGAGCCCCCGGACACGGTAAGTGCTTTAAAACAGTTTTATTAAGGTTAGTTGCTTAAATAATGGATGTAGGGGAGAGCGGGAGGGAGGTGCGTAGTGGGGCTACGCGGAGTGCGGGAGTGGGCGTAGCTTCTCGCCCTCTCCGCGGAGCCCCACTACGCCCAGGGTTAGGGAGCGTGTGCGTGCACAGATGCTCTGGTGCTTTGGAGTGGACCGGAACGTGCACCAGTGGACGCATTGCTGGCAGGACATGCTGCCACGTGAGGCCAACCTCCTGGACTTCAATGGAGTAATGCCTGGCCTACAGTGTGGTAAGTACAAAGCCCATTTTACTCCATTACGAATGTTACGTACATAAATAAGTGACGTGTGTCACAAGAAGGTATGACATCAAAATGATGTCTCAACACTGTGACACTGTGACAACGTGGTCCAGACAATGTAATTTGCCCAAAACACTTGCGCATGATTCACGGAATTGGTATGACTTACTCTTCCCACAACAGTGTGTGCAACAGTAGAGAAAGTGTGTGAGTAGTCAAATCAAATATCCCTTATTGTAGAGCGCCATCAAGTGCAAGATGTAGTGAGGAGTTCCGTTGTAATGACCGCGTGGAAATATATTTGCGATGTGAAGACCACATGTGGAACAGAGGTCTCCAGTTTGACACTTCCAAAAAATGTACATGCTAATTGAGAGTAGCCACTCAGCAGTAAGGGTCGCAAGGCACGGGGGGGTTTTGCATGTTTGAGTACATCAAGGGGGGTGTCAGTCAAAGAGAAATGTCCAGCGTTTATCATCCTTGATGGTGAGCAATGTTGCCTGTCGGAGGTGTAGCGAATTGTCATCAAAGGCTATGTTGGCAAGGTAGTAAAAGGAGCAGACTCACAATCTGGTCTCTCTGGGTCCGCTGAACACATTGTAGGATAGATGGCCTGATCATAGGGTTCTTTGGTGTGTGTGAAAAGTGAGTTGTGCGCTAAGGTATGCTGGCCCAGTGCTGAGGAAGGCTGTGTGGGCGGGGCTGAACATCTTGGAGGAGACCTCTGGCTCCAATGTAGAGACAGTGGAGTGTGTGCAGATGGTGGGAGATGTGTCAGTGTCCTGGCAGTGTGAGGATCAGTCCTGCGGTGGCATTTGGGATGCCCAGTAGCTTGCGGATGTGGATTGTCATAATTCCGGCGTGGAGATTGGTGCCGTATTTGGGTGAGCTGTTGCCCAGGGCATGAGTGACTGTCCATGTGAGTTTGAGTGGGATTCATGTGATGGCCTAACATAGGAAGCAGAAGGTGTGGAAGCAGGAGCAGGAGATGGAGTAGATCTTGCGGTTCATTTACATTATTGAGTTCATGATGAATCACAGGTTGCATGTGTTGTCCTTTGGGGAGTGTGGGTTTACTAGTGCATGGTATCACCATGTGTATATCCATGCGTCTATGCCTTGGAGCCTGACGGGAACTGACGTTTTGTTGTTGTTCAGTTGTAGGCAGCTGTCTGCCGTCCATATGGCAAGGCCTTCCATGCCTTTGCAATAGTTGTGTATGGCGGAGATGTGTCATTTGGATGTGAAGAGGATGAGTTGTTCATCGTTGGCGTAAGGTACAATGTTGATTCCATAGCTTATGACGATGGTGGCAGGCAGAATCATGTAGATGTTGCCGAGCGTAGGGCTGAGGTCGTGTCCTTGGTGGACTCCACATGTTTCTGTAGTAGGGTATGAGAGGAAAGGGGGGAGTCTGTCCCACAGCGTTTGTCTGTAGAGGAAGGAGCAGATCCAGTTTAGGGCCTTCTCTTGTATCCATGTGTAATGGAGTCTGCATATTGGTGTGTGTTGAGATACAGTGTTGAACGCCACAGAGAGGTCAAGTATGATGAGGGCAGCACTGTTTCCTTTGTCCAGTAGGGTTCAGATGTCATCCCTTGCGTTGAGGATGGCGGTTCAAAGACTGTGGTTTCACTTGATGCTGTATTGAGAGGAATCGATGATGTTGTACTGTCCGATGAAGGTTGCAAGTAGGCTGTCAATGGCTTGCTCAATGACTTTGGATGGTATAGCTAGCAGGGAGATGGCTATGTAGTTTGTGCTGTTTGTGGGGTCTGCCTTGTGTTCCATCATGAGTGGCTTGATCTCTGCATGTTCCCTGTAGTTGGTCAACAATGCATGTGCCAGAGAACGTTTGATGGTGTGGTAGAGTATGGTTGAAATGTATTTTGCAAGCAAGTAGAAAATGTGGGTGCGGCAGGGGTCCGAACGGTACCCGGAGTGGATTGACTTTATTGACTACAGTGTGTCTTCGTTGGTGATTGGTGTCCAGTTGTTGATTGCTGGTGTGTGGGTTTGGTGGTGGTTGGGGAGGGTTCCGTGTGTTTGTTGTCTTTGTCAGAGTTGTCGTACATGCGCATGGTTTAGTGTTAAAACACGATTTATACTAATAAATTCTGAGGAGTTGTTCGCCGATGTCTTGTGAGGGAGGGATGTTGGTGAACTCGCTGGTGTGTCGGGCAAACTCCATGGATGATGTGGAATAATCCTTCGATGTTGTGCGCATCAGTGGGGTGTAGTTGGTGGTTGCAATGGCATGCAGGGAGATGATGTCAGTGATGGAGATGGCAAGAGGCCCGTGGGGGCAGCATCAGTGGCCGAGACACATGCGTGAATTGAAGAAAAGAAGGCTGAAAGGACAAAAAGAGTGAGTAGCAGACGGCCAGAAAACAAAGAGCAATAGTTAATGGATGGGGAAAAGATTTGATGTTACAATTTTTAATGATTGCTATATGGAGCGGTAAGCAGGAGACAGAGGTCCATTAGAACACCAGGGATGAGGCACAGGTAAACCTGTGGATGGAGGAGGCCTTCAGACACTCACACTAGAGAGTGCAGGGGCTTGTGTGAGCACACATACAATGGTGGATCTGCAAGGGGAGCGCAATTTCACTGACAAATAGTCAGTGGTCTTGCTCCTCTGTCCCCGCAGCGGACATCATTGAGTAGTGGTCCAAATGCTAAAGATTAGCAAAGTGAGGTGTGAGGTGCAATGTGTCTACGCATGATGTGGTCACATCAGACACACAATGCTGCATCATGTTGACCAGCATAGGGCGCTAATATGGGTGACCCGCAGCGCAGGATCAACACTTGACAATGTGGTGCCAAAGTTTGAACAGTTGTGTAAAGACTGTGTGCAGGATGCCTTATGTGTGTGTCCATTAAGGGTGACTGTACATGTACAATCAGAGCCATTGTGTGTGTGACCTATGTGCGGGACAGAACCCAGTGTGAAATTCACAGACCTCCATGAAAAGGTGAACCGTACCTACACTGCCCCTAAACATGGTTAATGTGTGGTAATGTGCTTGTGAGGTCAAAAGACACTAAGGAAATATGACTGTTCCAGAGTGTCGTACATCACAAACCTCTGTGTAACAGTCTGTTTCAAACTGCAGAGATGCCATCATACGCAGAACAATTTTGACATCATGCCTGTGTAGAAATTATGCCTTGAGCTTGAGTGACACAACTCATATGTGCATGTCTTTAAGTACTGATGTTTTGTGTGGCCCGCCACTGCATTCACAGGTCGTGTGTGAATGGCAGTCAAAGTCGACACAGTCATGTGGCCCACATGTCATTCACCACCACAGGGATGTTGCTTTTTCAGTGACTGTAGTGTATTTCATCATGAATATGTCACGTTTGTTTAAGTCTGGTAACAACACATATTTACATTTGTTCACTCATAGATGGTCCTCAACGTATCACACAGGGGGACATAGACAGATTCCGGGACCCACACGCCATTGGTGAGTTTGGACAAGAAATATTGGCATGGTGTGGTGTCATGAATATCAGTGCCAAATGCTACACATTGTCGTTTAGCAGTATGGGTCTGTATCGCATGTCACTTGCCCACACTGTGAAGATGTATTTGTTTAATCAGATTTGTCTACAAATTGGTAGGTGAAGGTGGGGCAATGCATCTCATTCACAGTTGTGACTTTGCCCATCAACAGACAGTGATACACCATCAATTCTTGTGCATGATACCTAGAACCTAATCACGCAAACTAGTAATTTTCACCAAAGTTGTGGTGGCAATAGGCTCCTTGATTTTAGCACCTGTTGAGTAGTGCTGCATAGTCATTAATGCAAAAACAACAGTTGATGGACAGAATGCAGAACAATGTCATACATTCACCCCAGTACAGAGATCTGGGACTAAATCCATCATGTTTTTGCACTCCACACCACCCCAGTTCAGACATGGCCACATGCAAATCAGCCTTGACCCAGTGCCTCATGGGAACAGTCCAGCCCGAACTGCCAAACCATGTTTTCCCTGAACCGGAATCAAGCATCCTAGGACCGATTTCTGGCTATCAGCCGTCATCAGCCAGGATAGCTTGAATCCAGTGGTGTGGAGAGCACGGGACTCACGTCTGAGCATACCCGTCCCACTCGGGGTGACAAATGTAAAAACAACAGTTGATGGACAGAATGAAGAACAATGTCATACATTCACCCAGGTACAGAGATCTGGGCCTACATCCATTGTTTTTTGCACTCCACACCACCCCAGTCAGACATGGCCATATGCAAATCAGCCTTGACCCTGTGCCTCATGGGAACAGTCCAGCTCGAACTGCCAAGCATGTTTTTCCCAGACCGGACTCAAGCATCCTAGGTCCGGTTTCTGACTATCAGCCGTCATCAGGAAGGATAGCTTGACTCCAGTGGACTGTGACTGGGGATGAATGTTCTACCATTGTGCAACATTCTGTCCATCATCTTGTGTGTTTTGCATAGTCATTAAGGCACACTTTCATGCTGTGTATATCTTCCAAGGTGCGTGCAGTGGGTATTGCGTTGTGCACAAGGAGGCAGTGCTGTTCAGGCCGTGCAATGTCAGACATGATGGTACAGCGAAATATAAGGTATGCTGTATTGCAGCTTCACAGAAGTGGCAGTGTGTAGCTCAGAGCAAAAATTATCAATGGAATGTTACACACACATTCAATAGATGTGTAAATACAATTGCAATTGCATCTTTGTGCACTGCAATGGCGTGGTCAGGCGTGTCCGTAGTGATATACCATGCTTAACTCTGGATCATGTGTACAAACTCCACTGTCACAATTGGTGACATCTCTCAACAAGCATTTTCTACGCATGCTTTCCCTCTGCATCATCTGTTGTCACATTGATTTGTTAATGTGGGGCTCTACGACACTCTATGTGAGTAGGCATTTGCCCCCAGAAACACCTGGCAGTGTCAAAAAGTCAAACATTGTATAGTGGTGGTTGAGTGATTAACAGACATACAAAATCTGGGATCACGGATAAAGAACCTAGCCGTAGACATAGATTTTCATCAGTGTGATGAACAAAATCTAGAAAAGAGAGGAAAAATGTCCTTTCCTGAGTCCCCTCACTCACCAGGGTTTCCGCACGGTGACATGCTTCATCATAGGAGCCACCCAAACCCTCTGCGGGTTGAGGCATGCTGTGACTTGCGAAAATACGTAGGAGCACTGTAGTGAGGAAGTATGTGTAATGCAGTGGTGTATGTGGAGTGGGGTGACTTAAAAATATCTAACTAGTGGGCGATATAACTTTATTCTTGCTCCTAGCTGATATATTAAAAATGGGGTGGTTTTCTAGGTTGCCGGATTATAATGAGTCAGGGGTCCTAGTAGAGGGTCAACATGTTTCAAGCTTCCCCCAAAGCCCTCCTTCAGGATGCCACAAAGACCAGCCCTGCGTGTTCCACTCCATGGGTGCGGTGAAAAAATTATTTATAAATGCTGTCTAATAAGCATAAGGAAAATAATACATATGACATTCAATAACGTATTACACTCAAAAGGTATCTGAAATGAAGGAAAACAACATGGTTAAGGATAAAGATCCCGCCCTTATTAGGGTAGGTTTGACAATACTGCAAGAAAGATTATCGCTCCTCATTGTGTGCCTAATTAGAGAAAAATGTGTTCTGCGCCATGCTAGACTCAAATGGAAGTAATGCATGTTTAGAAAAACAAAACATATCTACCCAACACCGTTCGCCTGTAATCCTAAATAGAAAAAGAAGAGCTATGATTCAGAGCACGGTGCCTGAGTTGTCGTTAAAAAGAAATCGATCCTCGTGATAGTGCCAACACATACTGAAGACATTTACAGACATTTACAATTAACATAAAGGACATACTTTCCAAAAGGCAGTACTATGACTCATGGTCAAACGAGGGGGCAAGATAGGGTTCCACTGGAATTATAGAATGGAAGAGAAAGACTGATTACAATTCCGTTGATAGTGGTCTCCTCTCGAGAGTCAGACCGGGCAGTGCTGTGGTTGAAAAAACACAGTGTGCCCCGGGTCTGTCTGTATTGCTGCAAAAGAACAGACTTGCTTGTTTGGGGTATAGAGATTAAGTGTGTAAACATAGAACACAAAACATTACAGTGGATGCGTGATTTAAAAATTGAGTTGGCAATACCTGTGGTATTATAACTGTATGTGTGCATGACATTGCAGTGGATCATTAAAACACTGTTTTGCTAGGCGGCACTGCCCCGGTTGTGATTGATGTCCCTAAAGGAACAAAGGGTAGAATTTTTAAAGCTTCTCACTGCGGAATCGGTGTTTTTTGCACTCGGTACAAAACATGGTTAGTGCCTGCTCTAACAGTTGCGCAGGTTAAGCTTCTGAAGACACTGTGATATAAAGAGTTGTTGGTACTCTCCACTGGAGGACTGAAACAATCAATGTATTTGAATACTTATAAAACTACAGGGAAGTGGGTACAGAATTAGGGGGTGTTTCCTGTATGGATTATGAAAGTAATCTGACCTATGAAGACAAAGTGTGCCCTCTGCTAGACTTTGTGCTGTTTCCCCCAAAAGAGAAGGAAATCGCACTGGTCATACGTTCAATTGTTTCAGTTATTTGTTGGTGGCAAGGGTGTGTGTGTGTGACTGCAATATAAAGTTTGGAGCAGATTTCCCATTAAACTGGAAAGACTTATTTACAAAAATGTCCCCGTGGAATGTTGTCGTTAATACCCTGGCTGTCAGTGCGTAATTTGAACACCCAACGTTGCTCCTTTTCCAGGAGTCGGTGTTCCAGGTTGTCATTGCTCTTTATATGTTTGATGATCACCCATTTCATGTCATTAGGAGTGTGTTGTTTCTCAATGAAACGTGATGTCATTTTGGTGGTGTTTCTTTTGCACCTAATGTTGCTGCGGTGTTCGACAATCCTTGTGCTTGCTTTTCTTGTGGTCATCCCCACATAATGTAGGTTGCAGGTTCATATGATGATGTATACCACCCCTGATTTATTGAAATTAGTGAAGTTGCGTATTTCCCAGCTCATTTTGTAGTTGAGTGCAACCTTTTTTGTTGCTGAGGACAGGTGGCATACACTGCAATTGCTGCAAGGGTAGTGTCCATTGGGTAAAGTAGTAAGGGTTCTCTGTCCATCTCCTCTTGTTTCTTTCTTGGGGTGAGTGGTGACTAGGTAATTCCTTTGATTTTTCCCTTTTCTGTGGCTGAACATTGGCTTAGGGATGTCAAGGTTTCCGCTGTTCAGTGTCCCCCAATGTTTTTTATGATCTTTGTCACTTTGTCAGATGCTATGTTGCAGGTGGTGATGCAGATTGGTCTTTTTTCCGGTGTCACCTCTTCCTTTGTTTTAGGTTCCAAGAGTGCCTCGCTGTGATTGTTAGCAGCTCTCTTTTTGGCTTTGGAGACTAGTTGTTTGGGATAGAGTCGTGCTATAAATTTCTCTGAGAGGTCTGTAGCTTGCATGTTATAGTCTTCTCTTTTTGTACAGTTGCGTCTCAGTCGCAAGAATTGGCCAAAAGGCAGATTGTCTTTCAGTTGTCTTGGGTGGAAACTGTCGTAGATTAGGAGACAGTTCCTGGCTGTTGGTTTGAAGTGAGTAGTTGTACTCAACTTGCCTTCCCTGGCTGTAATATTGAGGTCCAGAAAAACCATTTGGGACCTACTCATGGTGTAAGTAAATTTGAGAAAGGTGTCTTGGAGGTTTAACCAATCGATGAAGTTAGTGGCTTCTATTTCTGTCCCTTCCCAGATGAGTAGAATATCGTCGATGTATCGATTCCAGAGTCTCAGATGTTTGATGTGTGGGTTGGACTCATTAAGAATTTTCTCTTTTTAACAGTGATGGGCGTAAAGTCCTGCTACTTTCGGCGCAAAAGTGCTGCCCTTGCTGGTACCATGTACTCGGCTGAACAGTGTATCCTCAAATTTTAAATAGTTTTCGGTTAAGGCCAGCCAGCAGCATTCAAGTATCACATGTCTGGGTGTCTGGTAGACCCAGGAGTTTTCAAAAAGGACATCTTCCAGGATTTGTAGTTTTTCCCTGTGCGGTAGGCTTGGATACAAGCTCTCTACATCTAAGACAATCAAGATGTTGGTTGTAGGGTTAAATTCTAGGTCTTGGAGAAGGCATAAGACTGCCTTAGTGTCCTGTAAGTATGTGCTTGTGCTTTGGATGATGGGTCACAGATAAGCTTCAGCAAATTTAGACAGGGGCTCCAGAATTGATACTATATGTCTACCAGGAGGATTGTCCATGGATTTGTGAATTTCGGGTATAGTGTAAAAGTATGGTATGGCTGGATTGGTGTTTTCTAGGAAGTCAGCTTCCTTTTTGGTCATCCAGTTGTTTGCTGTGGATTCCTCTGCCAAATAGGCAATTTCTATGTGTAGGCGCTCTGTTGGATTTTCCTTGATTTTGATGTAATTCCTTTCATATGCCAGGAGTTTGAGCATACCTCTCGATACGTTGTGGTGTTTTGTAGCACTATTGTGCCCCCTTTTTCTGCAGATTTTATGGTGATTTTCATCTGCATGGCCAACTCTTGCAAGGCCTCATGTTCTTTTTTACTGGTGTTGTGGAAAACTTTAATAGCTCTTGGGTCTATTTCAGATACTTCCTTCATGACTGCTTTTTCAAAAGCTAGTCATTCTACAGGGAGACTTGTCGTTGGAGGTGTGAAATTACACTTCCTGTGGAGGCCTGTGTCACTCTCATTGTTTGTAGTAAGAAGTTTTTCCTTGAAGTAAACTTGTAGTTTAATTTTACGTATGAACTCATCCAGTTCAAAGCATAGTTGGAATTTGTAAATGCTCAGTGTAGACACAAAGCCTAGTCCCTTTTCCAGGACAGTATTTTGAGTCTCGGTAATGGTGGTGTCGGATAGATTCACCACTAAGCTGGAGCCTTGCTGGTTGTCGGGTAGTCTGGGGGGCCCATGCTCCTGGTTTGGCTTCTTGAAGTCTCCTGGGGTTGAGCCCATTGGACTTGCTGTCCTCTTCTGGACTTTCCCCTCTGGGGTCCTTTGCCACGACCTAAAAAAGAATGGTTTTGTAGTTCGCATGCTTGGGTTTGATCCCAGTAGGTGTTAGGCTGTTGTGGATATGTTTGTTGTTGGAACATTGGTGGGCCATAGAAGAAAGGTGGTGGGTCACCGTATGGTAGTGGTCCCTGATATCCTGGCCAGACAAATCCTTGGCTGCCTTGGTTCCTTAAGCATCCTCCTCGTGGTCCTCTTGATCTGGTTCTGTTATTGTTGTTGTAGCTGCCATTTGAGTGGTCTGAGCCAGTATCAGATCCATCGCTGTTGGTATTATATCCTGCGTTCCTCCTGGATGGGACATAGTCTTCCCTGGTATAGGGGTAGACTTTCTCCCGCGAAAGGTTTTTTTGGTCTTTCTAGAGTTTGGCATTTTCGGTGTCTTTTAGATTGATTTCAAAATCTGTCATAGTTTTGTTGAGTTTGTCTAGGCTTTTTACTACTTTTTACTCAAAAATGAAGGAAAACAACAGGGTTAAGGATAAACATCCCGCCATTATTAAGGTAGGTTTGACAATACTGCAAAAAATGATCGCTCCTCGTTAGAAAAAAATTTGTTTTGCGCCATGCCAGACTCGAACGGAAGAAATGTATGTTTAGAAAAACAAAACATATTCACCCAACACCGTTCTCCAGTAATCCTGAATAACAATAAGGAGCGATAATCTTTCTTGCAGTATTGTCAAACCTACCCTAATAGGGGTGGGATGTTTATCCTTAACCATGTTGTTTTCCTTCATTTTAGGTACCTTTTGAGTATAAATATTTTGGAAAACAGGGGACCCCTACAGTAATAGGCTTGCTATATGTAGGGAAACAACACTTTTGAAAAAGTAAATATAGCTAACAATCAATTAATAGATGCCATCTCTGTCAAGAAAACAGGTATAAAATACACTAAATAAAAACTCCTGCGACCTTAAATGTACTGTTTTCAATGTAACGACACATTTTTGTATTGATGTACAAAAAATTCTTTTTTTATATTTATACATTTTTTTAGTTAAATGGTTACATCAAATATTCTTATTTCATTGGGTACATTTATTTACAGTTTTAGTAACAATTCAAGTGAAAATAAATACCTAATAAACAATTCACAAAACAGAACATAAAAACCATAAACATAATTACAACAAGTCACACTGGACCGGTCAATATTCTATAGTAGTGGGCAAAGCGAAAGCGGTTGGTTTTGAGTATAATACACTATTGAATGTTGTATGTATTCATTTCCTTATGCTTATTAGACAGCATTTATAAATAATTTTTTCACTGTACCCTTGGAGTGGAACACACAGAGCTGGTCCCTGTGGCATCCTGAAGAAGAGCTTTGGGGGAAGCTTGAAACATGTTGGCCCTCTACTGGGACCCCTGACTCATTATAACCAGGCAACCTAGAGACCCACCCAGTTTTTAATATATCAGCTAGGAGCAAGAATAAAGTCATATCGCCCTCTAGTTAGATATTTTTAAGTCACCCCACTCCATAGACACCCCTGCACTACACATAGTTCCTCACTACAGTGCTCCTACATATTTTTGAAAGTCGCAGCACACCTCAACCCGCAGCGGGTTGGGATGGCCCCTATGATGAAGCATGTCACCATGGGAAAACCCGGGGAGCGAGGGGACTCAAGAAAGGACATGTTTCCTCTCTTTTTTAGATTTTGTTCATTACACTAATGAAAATCTATCTCTACGGCTAGGTTCTTTATCCGTGATCTCGGATTTTGTCTGTCTACAACTAGAATAGGAGGGTGAACCTAGCATATCCCTCTACCTCCCCCTTCTTTTGAATTAATTGACAGCACCCAGCTGTGGGAGTTTTTCAAATACAGCACCTTAATCTTTCCCTGTGACGCGAATCACACATGACGGTGGTCACTGGCTTTACCTTTTCAGAGGAGGAAGTAGAAAGAACAATTGCCTCCATGCTCCCTCTAGGAGGAGTAACTGTCACGATTCGCTCCCTATGTTCTTGTGTCCACCACCAGGGGGCTGAACTGTGGGACTCTCCAGTGTTCTAATATGCTTCCTGACACTCCCCTGCATGCATATCTTGACTTCCAGCCATTTGGACACTATTTGGGAATTGACATCCATTCCCAATCCATGCAGGGTTTTGTGAAAGCCAGCCTGCCTAGACTTAAAGCCAGCCTACTCATGCCTGAAACTCCATTACCCAGTATTCCCTGCTCACTGCTTTGTCTCCACCCCTGCAGGCCAAGGATGGGTGGAGGAATTCAGCTCACCTGTAGCCTGCTCACACCAGCTGCATGTGATTACTGTGAGTTCTTTTAAGCACCAGCTCCCTTCAGGCAAAGGTTGGTCATTATAGCTGTTTTACCGGTGAGACCAATCCTTGTTTCCAGTGCTCCTGAGCTTTTGCTCTCCTTGTTCCTGACCTGCTGCTGTTTTCCCTGTTCCTGAAGTAGCACTGCCTGCAGTGCTACCCTGACCACATAGCCTTAGTATTCCTTGTTCCTGAACTGCAGCAGTTTCCCTTCTCCTGAATTAGCACTGCTTGCAGTGCTACCTTGTTTCCTGAGCTATAGCTATTCCCTGTACCTGAATTAGCACTGCCTGCAGTGCTACCTTGTTTTCTGAGTTCCTGAGCTATAGTTATTCTTTGTTCCTGGGCTTAGCTATTTCTTGTTCCTGATTTGCACTGCTTGCAGTGTTCTCTTGACTCCTTGTTTCCTGAGCTGTAGCGATGTCCTGTTCCTTGAACCAGTATTGCCTGCAGTGCTACCTTGCCTCCTAAGCTCTAGTAATTTCCCTGTTGCTGAACTAGCACTGCCTGCAGTGCTACCTTGACTCCTGAAGCTTTGGTAGTTCCCTGTTCCTGAACCAGCACTGTCTGCAGTGCTGCCTTGACTCCTGAGCCTTAGCTCACTTCTTGTTCCTGCCCCAGCACTGCCTTCTCTGCTACTTTGTTTTCTTGATTCCTTAACCTGCACTATTCTAGTATACCCTTGTAGCCTCCCCTTCTGTATATCCGTTTCCAGTCCCTGGCTTGCTTCCCATTTCCTTGGTTCCAGTTCTAGTTTGCTGCCTTTCTATTCTGCTGTCTTACTTCTGTTACCTTGTATGTTTGTTATCTGCTTTCTGCCAAGTGTGCCCTGTCATTTCCTTCCTTTCATGTTAAGCACTCCTCCTTGCTAGCTCCTTGTCTATTGTGCTTGTGTTTAGTTCTACCCCTTTGCTGTTACTGCCTTGCTCGTTCCTGTTTGATCGCCAGGATCTGTGAGCTCAGCTGACTACCGAGGTGGTGTTTCTTGTTCACTGTGAGTTTTGTCTTTGAGTTACCTTTATAACATCACTATAGGCTCCACAGACCCTGCCTTTGTATGCATATCCTACATGTGGGTATTTGAAGTCAGTATCTGAACAGCAATTGCGGGTAAGAAACTTACTGAGCTTCAGTCTTACCATGTGGAGCTCCTGAGTGCTTTACCCCACCCCCCCTTTATTGTTAATGTTGTATTATATATATGTCTTGCACATTCATCCTGGGTGAAGTTATTCTGAATGCTAAATTGCTTTGTGAGTGCCCTTCCTTTCTCAGTCTTACCCATCTTGTTCACTTGTACAGGCTTCCCCTTTGGATCCCTTTTTCTCCTCTGACTCCTGTATGATCCTGGGCAGCGCTGTACTCCTCTTCCTGTGTACGTTTTCTACCCAGTTCCCAGTCCTTGCCCAAGTCCCTGTCTGTGTTCCCCACATAGTCCCGGACAGTCCCTGACAGTAACACATAGGGATTCAGATGAGTCAAACAAATGTTGGCTTGAACTCTCTGAACTCAAAAAGAATCAAATAAAAACAATGATACGTGGCATTATGATTGCCGAATACTTAAGATCCAACACCGCCCCACGTGGGTAAATTGTAAGAAATGAACCATTCATTTTTCAACAGGACAAAACATTAAAGAAAGACTGGTCGCTCATTTCCTGGCACTGCACCAGGGATTGGTTAGTGCTGATCATAAAAACTGCAGCACAACTACCTGAAGAAATGAAGGGAGAGATCCAGACACTAGAAATTAGTCTCAGAACTTTCCAAAGTGTGACAGATCTATAAAAATGCCTAGACAAACTCAACAAATCTATGACAGACTTTGAAATCAATCTAAAAGACACCAAATATATCAAACTCAAGAAAGACCCAAAAAACTTTTCACACAAGAAAGTCTACCCCTATACCAGGGAAGACTATGTCCCATCCGGGAGAAACCCAGGATATAATACCGACAGCGATGGATCTGATACTGGCTCAGACCACTCAGATGACAGCTACAACAACAATAACAGAACCAGATCAAGACGGCCATGAGGAGGACTCTTCAGGAACCAAGGCGGCCAAGGCTTTGCCTGGCCAGGATATCAGGGACCACCACCATACGGTGGCCCACCACCTTTCTTCTATGGCCCACCGATGTTCCAACATCAAACATGTCAACAACAGCCTAACACCTACTGGGATTAAACCCAGACACGGCAACCACAAAATCATTCTTTTTTAGGTTGCGGCAAAGGACCCCAGAAGGGAAAGTCCAGGAGAGGACAGCAAGTCCAATGGGTTCAACCCCTGGAGACTTCAAGAAGCCACACCAGGAGCATGGGCCCCCCAGACTACCCGACAACCACCAAGCCTCCAGCTTAGTGGTGAATCTATCTGACACTACCATTACCGAGACTCAAAAGACTGCCCTGGAAAAGGGACGAGGCTTTGTGCCTACACCAAGCATGGACAAATTCCAACCATGCTGTGAACTGAATGAGTTCATACGTAAATTTAAACTACAAGTTTACTTCAAGGACAAACCTCTTACTACAAACAATGAGAGTGACACAGGCCTCCACAAGAAGACTAATTTCACACCTCAAACCACAAGTCTCCCTGTAGAATTACTAGCTTTTGGAGAAGCAGTCATGAAGGAAGTATCTGAAATAGACCCAAGAGCTATTAAAGTTTTCCACAACACCAGTAAAAAAGAACATGAGGCCTTACAAGAGTTGGCCATGGAGAAGAAAATCACCATAATACCTGCAGATAAAGGGGGCGTAAGTGCTACAAAACACCACAACTTATCAAGAGGTATGCCTCAAACCCCTGGCAGAAGAAAGTAATTACATCAAAATCAAGGAAGACCCAACAGATGGCCTACGCTTAGATATTGCCTATTTGGCAGAGGAATCCACAGCAAACAACTGGATGACCAAAAAGGAAGCTGGCTTCCTAGAAAACACCAATCCAACCATACCATACTTTTAGACTATATCCAAAATTCCCAAATCTATTGTAAACCCTCCTGGTAGACCTATGGTATCAATTCTGGAGCCCCTGTCTAAATTTGCTGACGCTTATCTGTGACCCATCATCCAAACCACAAGCACATACTTAAAGGACACTAAGGCAGTCTTTTGCCTTCTCCAAGACCTAGAATTTAACCCTACAACCAACATCTTGATTAGCTTAGATGTAAAGAGCTTGTATACAAGCCTACTGCACTAGGAAACACTACAAATCCTGGAAGATGTCCGTTTTAAAAACTCCTGGGTCTACCAGACAACCAGACATGTGATACTTGAATGCTCCTGGCTGTCCTTAACCGAAAACTATTTCAAATTTGAGGATACACAGTTCTGCCAAGTGCATGGTACCAGCATGGGCAGCACTTTCGCGCCGAGTGTAGCAGGACTTTACGTCCATCACTTGGAAAAACATCTGAGACTCTGGAAAAAATACATCAACGATGTACTACTGATCTGGGACGGGACAGAAATAGAATCCACTAACTTTATCGATTGGTTAAAGCTCCAAGACCCCTTTCTCAAATTTACTTACACCATGAGTAGGTTTCAATTGGTTTTTCTGGACCGTAATATTACAGCCACGGAAGGCAAGTTGAGTACAACTACTCCCTTCAAACCAACAGCAAGGAACTGTCTCTTAATCTATGACAGTTTCCGCCCAAGGCAACTAAAAGACAATCTGGCTTTTGGCCAATTCTTGCGACTGAGATGCAACTGTACAAAAAGAGAAGACTATAACATCCAAGTTAAAGACCTCTCAGAGAAATTTATAGCACAACACTATCCCAAACAGCTATTCTCCAAAGCCAAAAAGAGAGCTGCTAACAATCACAGAGAGGTACTCTTGGAACCTAAGACAAAGCAAGGGGTGACACCGGAAAAAAGACCAATCTGCATCACCACCTACAATGTAGCATCTGACAAAGATCATAAAACAATATTGGCGGGCACTGAACAGTGGAAACCTTGACATACCCAAGCCAATGTTCAGCCACAGGAAAGGGAACAATCTAAGGAATTACGTAGTCCACGCTCGCCCAAGAATGAAACAAGAGGAGATGGACAGAGATCCCTTAATACTTTACCCAATGGACTCTACCCTTGCAGCAATTGCAGTGTATGCCACCTGTCCTCAGCAACAAAAAAGGTTGAATTCAACAACAAAATGGCCTGGGAAATACGCAACTTCACTAATTGCAATACATCAGGGGTCGTATACATGATCACATGCACCTGCAACCTAGATTATGTCGGGATGACCACAAGAATAGCGAGCACTAGGATTGTGGAACACCGCAGCAACATTAGGTGCAAAAGAAACACCACCAAAATGACATCACATTTCATTGAGAAACAACACTCTACAAATAACATTAAATGGGTGATCATAGAACACATAAAGAACAACGACAACCTGGAACACCGACTCCTGAAAAAGGAGCAACGTTGGGTGTTCAAATTACGCACTGACAGCCAGGGTCTTAACCATAACATTCCATGGGGACATTTTTCTAAATAAGTCTTTCCAGTTTAATGAGAAATCCGCTCCAAACGTTATATGGTGGTCACACACACCCCCCCATGCCACCAATAAATAATTGAAACACTTGAACGTATGGCCAGTGTGATTTCCTTCTCTTTTGGGGAAAACGGCACACAGTCTAACAGAGGGCACATTTTGTCTTCATAGGTCAGATTACTTTCATAATCCATACAGTAAACACCCCCTTAACTATGTACCCACTTCCCTCTAGTTTTATAAGTATTCAAATACATCAACTGTTTCAGTCCTCCAAAGGAGAGTAGTAACAACTCTTTATATCACAGTGTCTTCACAAGCTTAACCTACGCAACTGTTATAGCAGGCACTAACCATGTTTTGTACCTTGTGCAAAAGACACTGGTTCCACAGTGAGAAACTTTAAAAATTCTCCCTTTCGATCCCTTAGGGACATCAATCACAACCAGGGCAATGCCGCCTAGCAAAACAGTTTTATCGCCATCCCTGCATTTTAAATTATCCACTGCAATGTCATGTACACATTCAGTTATAATACCACAGGTATAGCCAACTCCGTTTTTAAATCACGCATCCACTGTAATGTTATGTGTTCTGTGTTTGCACACTTAAACCCTATACCCCCAACAGGGCCACTCCATTAGTCTAGACAGCGGCGACTATTTAGTGAAGTTACCGCTCCAGTCATCCTGACCATGACTAAGTGGAAGCACTTCCTCATATACCGGCTCCCAGCAGCTTGACGCCAACATGCGGTCTCGAGTGAACCATCCAGGTACTCAGTCAGGAGAGGAGTGATTCAAGTAAGTCCGTTCTTTTGCAGCAATACAGACAGACCCGGGGAAAACTGTGTTTTTTCAACCACAGCACTGCCTGGTCTGCGAGAGGAGACCACTACCAACGGAATGGTAATCAGCCTTTCTCTTCCGTTCTAGATTTCCAGTGGAACCCTCTCCTGCCCCCTCGTACGACCATTAGGCATAGTACTGCCTTTTGAAAAGTATGTCCTTTCTGTTCATTGTAAATGTCTGTACATGTCTTCTGTATGTTTTGGCACTATCACGAGGATCAACTTATTTTTACCGAACAGTGTTGGGTAGATATGTTTTGTTCTTCTAAACATGCATTTCTTCCGTTCGAGTCTAGCATGGCGCAGAACACATTTTTTTCTCATTAGGCACACAATGAGGAGCCATTTTCTTTCTTGCAGTATTGTCAATCCTACCCTAATAAGGGCGGAATGTTTATCCTTAACCATGTTGTTTTCCTTCATTTCAGATACCTTTTGAGTGTAATACATTATTGAATGTTGTATGTATTATTTTCCTTATGCTTATTAGACAGCATTTATAAATAATTTTTTCACTGCACCCTTAGAGTGGAACATTCAGGGCTGGTCCCTGTGGCGTCCTGAAGAAGAGCTTTGGGGGTAGCTCGAAACATGTTGACCCTCTACTAGGACCCCTGACTCATTATAACCAGGCAACCTAGAGACTCACTCCGTTTTTAATATATCAGCTAGGAGCAAGAATAAAGTTATATCGCCCACTAGTTTGATATTTTTAAGTCACCGCACTCCACATACACCACTGCACTACACATAGTTTCTCACTACAGTGCTCCTACCTATTTTCGCAAGTCGCAGCATGCCTCAACCCGCAGCGGGTTTGGATGGCTCCTATGATGAAGCATGTCACCGTGGGGAAACCCCGGTGGAGTGAGGGGACTCAAGAAAGGACATTTTTCCTCTATTTTCTAGATTTTGTTCATCACACTGATGAAAATCTACCTCTACGGCTAGCTTCCTTATCCGTGATCTCGGATCGTGTATGTCTACAACTAGAATAGGAGGGTGAACCTAGCATTTCCCTCTAACTCCCCCCTTCATTTGAATTTGAGTGAGTAACAGCACATCATGCTAAAGTCAGCGTTCATACAACAAACAGGTTTTACGTGTGATACGTGATGCTGCATGATTGTAATTGTGAGTAGGGCTGTCCCAGTCTTGTTCCTGTGCATGTAGGCTGGGCTTACAATAGGTTGACATTCACACCTGCACACTGCCACTCTTGCACTCTTGTGCAAGAGTGCCAGTCTTGGCACTGACTCAATGAACTGCACACAGTTGCTGGTGGACACACATGCCTGCACATGTGCATTGTACAGAAGTAGTAGCAGTGTGTCACAGGATCGGATGAGGGTGGTACTGGGCACAGAGGGCTAATGCCTCCCTACTCAAGTCAATTGTACATGTCGCCCACACTCATGGTGCACAATGGTGCCATGTTTTGACTGTGTCATTGGCATTTGGATTTGTCAGTATATGTCCCCTACCATGCACTGTCATCTCAGTATCCACAGCCTGTAGTGAACGATTCATGCCTTGACATTTGTTTGGACAGGTCACTTTCTGACTTAACAGAGTTAGGCTGGTGTCTTGCCTCCCATGTTGTTTTGAAGTTGGAACATTGATTTCATGTTGGACCATGACATGGTGTGATTGCCTGGAAATTGACATAGAGCCTATTTTACAGACAACATGACACCTGCGCAGATCCATACTTTCCACGTTGCCAAGGACCGCTACCACCATGTTCGCAGAGACAACAAGGGATTCCAACAGATGGAGCAGAGACACCGGGATGAAAAGAATGCTGGAACATGGGAGGCGCTGCCAGAATATGACGTGACAAGCCCATAGCCCATCCCCTCAACCTCTGGCACCAGTGTGGGCCAACTGTCACTTAATCCTCCTCTGACCACACCCACCCAGGTGCCAGTACCCCTGCACCTGTGCCTCAGGTGGTGGAATCAATTGCAGAGCTGTTGCATATGGTCACAAGAAACAATACTATGTTGACTGACAATCGGGAGGAACTACTGTACCTGAACAGGCAGATCTATGAGATTCGTGCACATCTGGGACTACCTTGATTCCTCCCCGTGTTATCCCCCAGCCCCCTCTTCTCCCTCCCCACAATGTCAAAATTTTGATTAGATGTGTTGTTAGTGATGTTTGTTATTTTTTAGATAGATTAGTTTTAGCATAGGCATAGGTAGTTTTAGATTCTGACTCTTTTCTCTAATAGATTAATATAGTATTGGGGTAAATTTCTTTTAGCTTTGGGTGGGGGGTTGATGTCCGATTTATTTAGGTGTATTAGTGATTAGTTAGTGTTGCAAATGCAGGTATTTTTAAGGTATTTGTAGATTTTTTAGATTTAGTGATAGTAGTAGGGATTAGTGTTAGTGAAGGACATTATAACATTTCATTTATATAATAAATCCTGTTCGATTTGATTTCTGCTTGCACTGATGCCAGGGAGGATACTGTGTGGGGCCTGCTATATTGTATGCAATTCATGCCATCTGTTGAATAATCCTTGTATGTGTAACTATGGTTGAGACCTGTTACTTAGCAGGATGTATAGTGTCCAGATACCTTAGATATGTGCACAGTTGATTTGCATGGCTGACAGATTTGCAAGGATTGTTCACAGCCTAGCTATTTAGTGACGCACAATCTAAAGTGTGATGCACAGAGTTAAACTGCACATTATTGCACATTTGAAACTCAACGTAGGCACATAGCATTGTGAGTCTGTCAGAGTTGCTGCAGTTATCCATCATGGAGATGTATGTATGCCCCGGCTACCACATATAGCGTCACACACATGCACATCCGATGCTCCAGGCTCGGAGTCCATCTCCAATGCACAGACCTTGGCACACTTGATGTGTGGTGCCAGTGCATCAGCTTGGTTTGCCTTCCATGTTCCTGTGCATGGATGACCATTCTCGTTTACATGCATGATGTAGGTCAAATGTGTGTCCATTGGTAACGTCACAGGCCACAACAGAGTTTGTGAATCACATGAGTCATGTGGTACAGACTTATGACTTTGTAATTGCGGTCATTCACAGATGCCATTTATGTTTTGCACTGTTAGGTAGAATGACTTAACTTCTACTATCTTCCTTTTGTGACACCATTAGTAAGTTAAGTGATGCTTTAGTCACTGGTGATGTTTTCTTGCAGGCACACTGTTCTGCATCACCCAGGTGGTGACATGTTGCATTGCTCCCTGTACCGACAGTGTCATAGCCACTCATCCCAGCTGTTTCTTTTGGCATTGGCTCATAGTGATGACACACTGGAAATGTTGCAACAGAATCACACTAGATGTTAAATGCAGTTCTACAGACATCCATGGATACATTGGCCAATATGTTGACAGCGTGCACAGCATGAGAGGGCTCGGAATGTATTTGGCATTGTGCACAGGTAGGGACTGAATGACGCTTAGCACTTTGGCTACAGTCACTATTGTGGACTCAAATATAGTGCGGCTGACTTTGTAGTATTATATATGTATGTGGCACATGTGACCTTAGGTCACCTCATCAATGTGAATCTGCTGTGCTACATCTAGGAATGTGATATGCAATGCGCAACGTCACAAAAACCTTTGTCCACCAGGTCCAGTGTAAGTAGATTTGCCAGTAGAGTATGGTTTTTCAAACTTTCTGGGGGACACTACTTATGTACTGTGACTGACTTGTACATGTTATCACACATGCATTTATCAACAATGGACGTGGGTCAGGGTTGGTACATTGCTAGATTTCGATACAGGATAAATGTGGGCACAGCATCTTAGCCCGTGTACTCTTGTTTTAACCCCTGTGCAACTTCTTCACTGTTTGCCTTCTGTAATTTCCTCGGTAACTTGTTTACATATGTACATTTATTTTAAGCACTGTGCACCCTTCAGTTTGATTTGGTAGTATTCCTCCTTTTCAATATTTAGCCATGTATTGTTTGCACCTTTTTTACGCACATCTCTACCCTCAATTCCCGCTGCAGCATCCCCTGCATCCACGCCTCCAAGCACGGCCATTAGTCCCGCTACCCCTCACAGCAGCTCCTCCCTCCCACCTCCCCTTCTTATGGCAGCCACTGTGTGTCCACATCGCAGGGAAGTCAAAGGCGCACATAATGCATGCCCGTCTGCGCCTGGACTGCACACCGCGCCAGTACGCATGGCAAACACAGATTCCACAAACCACAATGCCACTATGATGCCAACAGCCTCTACACACTCAACAGAGGACAATCACACACCTGCTTCCGAGCGTCACTGGAACGCACACAAGCACCCTTCTCATGTTGTATCTGCAGCTGCACCAGCTTCCGATCCACAAATCCAGCAACCGGGTGAGAACACAACTACCTCAGATCCATTCTTCTCAACACACACTCCGCCCGCAAACACGCCGTTGAACTCTGGGACCAACTTGTCACAACATCCACAGATGTTGCCTTCTTGATAGAGTCCCGCCTGAACACCTCCACAGCACACAACATCGGCATTGCCATCCTGGACGGCTACAAGAGCATCCGCAGGGACCATACCAATGGAGTAGGAGGACAAATTGTCATCCTCCACAGGAGCACTCTCAGAGTCTCGAACAACACTAACGACATCCTCAGCAATGCTGAACACCTGCACTTCATGCTCCACACCAAACCCAACACCACCCTTAGAGGAACAATGGTGTACGGACCCCCAAGACCCTGATCACAGTTCAGCTACTCCATTGCCTACTTCACCAGTACACACGCCCTTGCCTCCACAGACTACATCCTTCTCGGGGACCTGGAGTTCCACCTCGGGAACACCACCACCACCAACTCCACTGCCCTGATTGACAGCCCCGCCAGACTCCGACTCCGACTACTCCTCACAACACACACCCACTCTGCCGGCAAAAGGCTTGACCACATCTTCTCTGCAACCTCAGACGTCTCCTTCAACCACACCACCGAACTCCACTGGACTGCCCATATGCGCATCCACTTCACCTTCCGGCACCCCACCACGCACCACAGCACACAACAGATAGCTGCCACTGCTGGGGCAAAGTCACTGAAGACCAGCTAACCATCACCTTCGCCAGTAGCCCAAACAGCTACCACGCCGACCCCTACCCCACCGCCCGCAACCTCAGAAAATGGCTCGATGACTGCGCCAACCAACTCTCCCCAACCACTATAACCTCAACAGACACACCAGCAAGTAAGCCATCAGGTTCACTGAGGACCTCTAGGAATCCATGCAAACGTGCCAAAAGCCAGAGGAGGAATGTCAAAGTGTACAGACAATGGACAGCTACGCAGCACCCAAGAACGCCACCCGCAGACACCATCACCTCATCTGATCCTCAAGAGGGCCTCGTTCAAAGACCACCTTGGCGACTACAGCACCAAAACTGCCATCATGACCGCAAACAATGACACAGGGCCCTGCTGGTCAAGGTTGAAACAGCATCCCTTATCCTCCTTGACCTGTCAGTCGCCTTCGACACTGTCTGCCACCGCACACTACGCACACACCTCCACGACGCAGAGATCCGAGACTAGACTCTGGAGTGGAATCCTTCCTTCCTCTCCGGCATGACCCAGAGCATCCACCTCCCCCTTTCAGCTCTGAATCCACCACAATCAAGTGTTGGGTACCCCAGGGCTCCTCCCTCAGCACAACATTGTTCAACATCTACATGTCACCGCTTGTCCACGTTGCCTGACTGCACGACCTCTACATCATCTCCTACGCCAATGACACCCAGCTGATCCTCTCCCTCACCAAGGACCCCCTCACCGCCGCAACCAGCATTCACCTAGGAATGAGAGCCGTCGCTGAGTGGATGGAGTACAGGCAACTGGCGCAAGACTTGGACAAGATGGTAGTCCTCTTCCTCAGCTCCGCAACCTCAGCCTGGTAAGACTCCTGGTGAACGACCGCACTGGTAACAGCTCAAACACCAACCAACCACGTACATAACCTGTGCTTCTTCCTCAAATCTACTATCTCCATGACAATGCAGGTCAAGGCCATCTGCTCCTCCGGCTTCAACACCCTCCGCATGCTCCGCAGGATCTTCAGGTGGATCCCTGATGTATGTCTCCCAGGCCCTCAGCAGCAGCAGGTTGGCCAAAGAAAACGCCCTCTCTGCAGGGCCTTCAACCAAAATCCTGAACCAACTTCTACACATTTGAAAGGCCTTTGCACGCCTGATCAACGACATTCCTCACAGCAGCCACATCACACCCCACCTGTGAGACCTGCACTGGCTCCCCGTCAACAAGATGATCACCTTCAAGCTCCTCACCCACGCACACAAGGCACTCCACAACACAGGCCCAGCATGCCTCAACCAATGACTTAGCTTCTACACCTCGAACCTGCCAGCTTCGCTCCGCCAAAATCGCCCTCGCCACAGTCCCCTGCATCCGGAGAGTGACCTCCGGTGGCAGATCGTTCTCCCACCTCACCGCCCAGACCTGGAGCACTCTCCCCATCCTCCTACGGCACACCCAGAACATGCTAACCTTCAGGAGACTCTGCAAGGACCTGGCTTTTCAGGCAGTAGTAGCATCCCGCCCCCTAGCACCTTGAGACACTCACGGCTGAGTAGTGTGCTTTACAGATGTGCTGCTTGATAACTTGATCAATTGATTTTGCACGTTCGCGGTCATCTCACTGCCTATCCGTGTCAGATTACACATGTACATTGATTCTATTTCCCTTGGTGGACCTTCTTGTGAATTCACATCCCCTTACTCATTGCCTAAGTTAAATACTTGATTGGTCATGTAAACACGCATCTGTGTGAATTAAGTGAATTTATTTACAATACAAGGGGTAGACTGGACCAGTTCTGGCCAATACAACACAAGATTTAATGGATGATGAGTGGCAGACAGAGTCTACTAGGAGTGACAGAGCCAAGGGAAGAGGCAGAGTTTGCAGTGCCATTGTCAAGGAAAAGAATATTTGCGTGGGTCCCAGGTGAGTGTTGGTGGACGTTGGAAGACGGTATAAGAGGAAGGTCAGTGGAATGATGTTAAGAAGAATGCAATGGTGAGACAGGTCTTTGAACGTCACTGTTTGCTGTACTTGCGCCTTACCAGTGTGGCACTTTCATCCTCAGCTCCGTCCTCTATTGTGTAATGTGTCTCCCATGTGGGTGGTGGTAAGGTGGTAGCAGCACTGTAAGGCACAGACACATCAGGGTGCGGAGGTGAGGATGTGGATGCATCAGCAGCAGCAACTGTTGGCGCAAGACCATGGGGAGTGGCAGATGTGATGTGACAGGGCCTGGCATATCCCTGAAAGATTGCGCAGGTGTTCAGCCGTGGCAGCCATCTGTTGGAGTTCCCTCCGCTCCCTGGTCTCCATTACCCATGCGAGTCGTGACAATTGTGCACAGAAACTACTGGAGACAGCCTGCTGGGACAGTGTGTCAGCTCTCTCAATCATGACTCTAGCAATGTCATCCAGGGAGCGTTGGATGGCATTGAGGGGGTTGTGGATGTCTGACATTCTCTGCATGTGGTCGTGGATGTTAGTCAGACACTCATGAAACTCGTCAGATTTGGCTGCCAGGCTCTCCAAACCCACCAGCACATAATCACTTGTCTCACGCTGGACCTCAAGCACCATGCGGTAAAAGGCCACATATGGGTCACCAGGGTCCTGTGAGGCAGCTGTGGTGAAAGGTGCTTGCTTCTGGGCGGTTAGTGCATGGGGTGGGCTTGGCGCAATGCTGCCTGGTGGCCCTGCTCCTGGAGGTGGTGTTTCAAGGCAATCCAGGATCCGTTGGAATTCCTCCACATTGATGTTGGGGGTTTCAGACAAGTCATCATGGCGGAGTGGGTCCTTCTGCTGTCCAAGAAGTGTAGTCTCTCCCTCTACAATGTTCATGGGAGATACAGTTTAACAGTGTGTTACATGTATGGGCATGCATTATTTGACTTAACAAGCAGACAGCAGGAGACTGTACATTATTGATATTTTGTACAAGATGGATTTTTATGTATGGTGATTTTTTCAAAGGCCTCACGGATGTGAGGGTGTACTTGTACAGTGTAATATCACAAGTTACCTATGTAAGAAATGTGTCTTGACAGTGTCTACACACAAATGCTACCTGTTGTGTCCTGTGTTGTGTTGTGTGACTAATGCAGTCCAGAACACCTAGTAGGCAATGTTGATGTACTCAGATTTGTATGTGTGTGCACTGAATTCTGTGATGGTGGCACCTGCTGCTTTTGTTTGGCTGCCCCTTGTCCCTTTCATGAAATGGGCCTCTGACTTCTGTGGATGTACAGTGCAGACATGTGGAAATCCATGGGGATTATGTGTCTTGGTCAGAGTTGTGACACGTGTGCATAGTAGTTCATCAAGTGTCTTTTTCACATCAGGGGTTCGGTGTATATGAGGTTGTGTCAGGGTGTGACATGCTCCTTTGAGGATGTGTTCCACAATCCGTAACATCAGTGAGGTGTTGTGCACAATGTAAATCTCTTTGTCCTGCAGGCATGCTATTCATCATGCCCTGTCACTTGCCTTGTCAGTGTGGCTCACAGATCTGCAGCTTTGCAGGGTCTTGCACATATCCATGTGTTTTGTGAGCGATTGGTTATGTGTGAGGAGGGCCCAATTTTGACACGTTGGCAATGAGGGCCTACATGCTTTTTCAACGGAGCTGCACTGCGTAGGACACATGTGCCTCTAAGTTGCTTTGGCACCTTGTGATTTGTATTGTGTGCATTGCGTCTGTCATGTTTAATCTTGCATGGTTTGCTTCCTGCACTTCTGTTGGATTACCCTTTCTGAGTATGGTGGAGCATGTGTTTCAATTTGTGTTGCGGTCTGAGCAGACAGTGTCCACACCCACTATCCGAACATTTGGGCCAACATGTGGAGTGTGTGTGGCAGTGGTGGGCCTTTTTGTGCGTCGTACTAGGAGGGTACCTTCTGTATTCTGCATAAGCGCTTTGATTTAAGAGGGGGGACTTCCTACTCCATGCAGCGATCACTGCGGCTATTCGTGTGCATTGTAAAATGGACCAAGCAGAACCTGAGGTTTCTGTAGGGTGCTAATACACATTGACAGCAGTGGGGAAGTTTAAGGCAGTCACATACCTGTACATGCGCATGACTCTTGAGAAGCTGCCCCCTTTGGACACATTTAATTGAAAATAGGAAGGAGATGTAGGGAGAGAGATACCAGAAAGGCCTTGGGCTGACATTGTAGAGTAAGGATGGGGGAGCATCAGGAACACCCACTTTCAATGGCTTCTTTGATGGCCACGCACAAACTTGCACACAAGGCAGACACATCTGCAATGTTGCAGGTGTGCTTAGCTTCCTGTTGGCATATTTACTCATGGACGTGATCAGTCACATTCAAACTGCATACTCATTTTTGGCAAATGGAAGATGCAGCCTTGTGAAGATGATTTAGATATGGGTTGTGATGATGCAAGGGGTGCATTTTGGCAGCATGCAGCATCTCTATGAGGTATGTGTGCACTGTGGCAAGGTTTTATGTGAGGACTGCTTGGTACTCAACCAGGTTGGTCAGCATAAATCCATTCCTATAGCGGGTCCCTCCGGTTTAATTTTTAGAGCTGGTCTACTGAATTGCAGATCTTTTGCTAGGCACGCAGAGGTTATTTGGTTATTGTTGTTGGACTCGAAGTGGGAAGCCTTGTTCCTGACAGAAACATGGCTGAACGAAGACAATTTGACTACCATTGCATTAGCTGTCTCTCTGGGTTTTAAAATGATTTTTTCGAAACGTAAAAGTGACAGGAGGAGCGGGGGGTGGCTCTTATTTTCAAAGATAAATTTACGCTGACATCCTCGCTACCTACTACCATCATAGGTATGGAAGGGTTACATTTCTGCCTGCAAGTCAACCCCCAACTCTCATTGGCAGGGATAGTTATCTATAGACCCACGGATTGTACGGGGGTCAGTTCAGGTAAACTCATGGACATCATTGTCCAAAGCTCCCTCCTACATCCCCACTTTAGAGTAGTGGGGGATTTTAATGTTCATGTAGACAGGTCTAGCTGCCCCCTGGCGGCTCAGTTAATATCTACCTTGAGCGCTGCTAACTTAATACAAATTATTACCGGCCCCACGCATCGAGCAGGGCACACGCTTGATCTGATCTTTTCTAACATTTGGGACACGACAGCAGAGACGCCGCAGCCGCTGCTTTGGTCGGACCACTATTTGATCTCCTTTGCTATTACACTGCCTCTTGGCTGTCAGACTGTTGGCAGACGCTCCTTTCTGCATAGGCAATGGAAAAACCTGCGATCTGACACCATTGGCACTGTCCTGGCAACTAATCCCCCTGCACTGACGTCAGATCCTTGAGGAAAATTGAATTTTGCCCTGTCATGTGTCCCTACGTGTTCCCCATTATATGTTATATGTGCATGATCGATATGCATATTTACCCCCTTGACCGAATAAAGACGCAATTATAGTTGTGTCCAACGTTAGTATGCCAGTTATCCAGTCCTCGTGAAAGCAACGAGTATTAGGCCTATGTTGCCAACGTCTTTACATTGTGCACGATAAATCATCGAGTTGTCCCCGTTTCTAGGCCTCATAGGGCCCGGACACCAGATTCAAGCTCAAGTCTCCTGAAACCACTCCGAGGAGCGATGCAGCCCCTCCCGCATCCCTGACCCTTCACTTACTTTCTGCCAAGCAGCGCGGTGCCCGGCCTGGCCTGCCTGCCTGTCTGCCAAGAATATGTTATGCTTACAGTTATCAGTTCAGCTCCCCGGTTTCACATTCCTAAGCTAACGAACCGCATAAACATCTTCATCTATAGTCTAGTCTTTCTGTCTCCATGCAAGAGAATTACTGAATTAGTATCCATAGAAGATTCATAGCACACGCAATACATGTAGAATATATGCATGCACCAGCCTTAGTGTCAAGTAGCCTTTGCCCTGATGACTTTTAGATTCAATCAACATGTACTCCAAACACAAGATACCAGATATGCTATAGGTACATGTCGTCCTGACATCCCAGACTTTAGTCTCCTCTTCTAGTGCCAGAAGTCAGAGCCCCCAGCTCTCCCCGGTTACACGTCATGGCCCGTTTGCGCGCACCAGTAGGTTAAAGGTTCCAGCTGCCCAGGTAGCCCCCTCCATGTATCCACCCATTTATGACACTTCTGTGACGTTTACATCACATGTGTCCGTGCACGCCTTCTTTTTACGCCCATATGTTCTTATCTTACGTTTGTCACTTGTTACGCCTACTGTATGCAATGCAATTGTACTGTTTTACTATATATACTGTATGATGTTAATATGACAGCGCGCGACTTCCCTTTCCTGTGTCTGTCCCTTCCTGAACCTTTGCAGGTGATGGAACCCGATGGTCCATTGGCTCGAGCCATCCGATTAAAGCCCATTTTGACTCAGATACCACGGATTCTGCCTCTTATTTATTGAGCTATCCTTTTCAGTTAATGCATAGAAAAATAGTACCGGTAATTATTTATTTATTTACCACATAATGGCGCCCGAACAGGGACGAGCCCCTTCCCCACGCGCCGGCGATGTAACGCAGGCCCCCTGACCCTTCTACAGCCGTGACGGAACTTTACTGTGCTCGTGCAGATATTTCTGCTTCAAGTCTCCCTCAGGCCCACGGAGGAGACGGAGACTGCGGTCCGGCATCCAGACGAGGCGGTGAGGAAGGCGGGTCGTCCCGACCAGAGCCCAAGCCGAGAGAGCAAGGTCCGAGGTATCCGGAGGCCCACCTGTTTCCGAAGCCCGAAGCCCGAGGCGCATGCGTAGTGCGTAGCAGTAACCAGACGTCGTAGCAGTCCAGTCCAGTCCGAGGCCTTCAGTTTGCTTCCCGGTGAGTACCGTTGCTGGGACGTATCTAGACGGGTTCATTAATTTGTGCCCGGTCCGACGGGTTTGGGTACACAGATCCGGTCCGACGTGTTCACCTAGGTGGATACGGTATGAAGTGTCTCTTTAGGAGACCGGTATGTTCTGTACTGTTTTAGCAGTGCATCCAGTAATTCTAGTAATTCTGTTCTCGAGAAGTTCAAGTATTGTGTTTTCAATGTATCAGGTAGTATTCTGTTCGAACTGTTATTAATGTTTTCTTGATGTCGTGGTATGAGTGATTTGTTTGCTATTCATTACTGTGTTCATTGTGTATTGTGTTCAAGTTCAAGTACGGTTCAAATATGCCGCTGTTTTCGAAACTACGTCAGATAAAAACCAGAAAAGGGTTACTCGAAGAATCAGTTCCTGTCCCTCCCAGGGACAGTCCTGGACATTTCATGTATCATAAGCATGGCTTAGATGCCATACTGTATCTAGATTTATGGGTTGATTACACAAAAAATCTCGAAGAGAAATATAGATGGCCTGTTTCAGGAACATGGGATGCCGAGTGCATCATGAGAGTAGAAGAAGCATTGTGGAAAAAGAAAGCCAGACAATCCCAGAAAGATGCCATAGAATTATGGCGTAAAGAATCCCATAAAAGAACAGAGAAAGAATTCAGAAAAGCAGAATTAAGTAGAGAATCCTCAGAAAAATCCCAAGAAAGGGAATTACTAGAAGAAGGTGAACGAGTTAGAGCAGAACAATCAGACAGACAGAGAAATGCCCTTATTAAAGGTATGTATCCTCTTCTCGCCGAGGGTTTGCCTAAAGCGACCCCGGAAACATCCTGTAATTTACCGCCACCCTTGGTCCCGACTAAGCTACGTCATAAACCGACTGCAGCTGAAATTTTTCTTTCTTCCTATTTAGACGACACTGTCCCCGAATATGCTAATACGAATCCAATTCCGCCAGTTCAAGTCCAGCACCCTGTTCATAATGTAATTACTGTGCCTCCAGTCGTTGGTCCTGTTAATGTGCCAGCACCCCAGGACCAACCCACATTACGTACTCCTGCTTTGCCAGTCACGTTACCAGCAGCCGCACATTCAGTATTAACTGACGATTCCAGTTCAGGAGGAGCAGGGGGAGGTATTCCTATCACCCCGCCTCAAACAAAGCGACTGACGCTGAGAGATGCAGCGTTACAGCGTACGCCAAAACTGGCTACGTATGAAGCCCTCAGAAAGTATCTTACAGAGTGTGGATCTGACTGTAGATATGACCCAGTACCAGGCGAAGATAGCATGATAATATATTCCATACGTTTACGACGAGTTGCAAGCTTCTTGGTTACCATATCAAATATGGAACAACATCTAGACAGAATATATCACTTCATTCGTACAGGGGAGAAACCAGAAAGTATTCACGAAGCTATGGTACACAGGAAAGTCGAGATTCAAGGCATGATTTTACAATTTTTAATAAATTGTTTAATAAGAGAACAGGATTATCCTGATAAAAACAAAGAAGATATGAAAGTCCTGACAAGATGGAGTGACAATATAGCAGAAGGAAAACACAGAACACAAAATTGTATAGAAACCATGTACAAAAAGATTCGTAAAGAAATTATAAGTATACACCAAAAGGAGGAAGCAATGAGAGTAGCCGAGAAAGAGAATGACTCTTCAGACGAAGAGGTAGACAACGAGAATCCCTCCAGAATAGCGTATGTAGGTAGAACGAGACCTTCTGATAGACACACACGCCTAGATTACAAGAAAGCCTTTCCTCCTCCCGTACCAGAACAGTGTTCTCTTGAACAAGTATTCCAGGCTACCGATAAAGTTCTGAAATTACGAATAGGTTACAGTGAGCTTAGTACCATGCACGAACAAGAACTAGCCCGAACAGCAGTCCGATGGACTAGTTTCTACCACGTTTTCAGACGAAGTAGTGGCTCAAATGTTTCTGAAGCTGCCCCCAGCCGAGCAGCGACTGGTGGGTATGTACATGATCCAGCACCTCATTACACTGTACGAGAGTCAGCATTCTGACCCAGGTCCCTTATATAATGTATTGAACGAGTTACTCCTAAACAGATGGAAAGGTCTAGGTACCGATTTAATTAGTGTCATTTTAGAACAGCGCCACAAATACAGAACGTTCCTGACTCCGCATTTTGTACCTGTTTCACCTCCGTTCTACATAGACAGACAGAATCCGTTGCGAGAAGTGCATCCTGTTAAGGGAACGGGGGGTAATCTCGAACGAGTATTTGTTTACACCCCTATAACGAAAATAGAACTAGTAGAAATGAAAAAGTTAGTGCCCTGTCACGATAACGATCCAGCAGGGTTCCACCGAGAATTAAAAGACATGCTCCGTATGGGAGAATACACGTATCCTGATATCATCAAAATGTTAAAGGTCCTGTTGCCTGCGGGCATATATGAAAAACTGAAAGAAAAAGAATGGGAGGTGGGAGAGAAAAAGATTGACTGGACCGCGTTAGAGAACGAAGATAATGCACGGGTCCCAGGTACTGGTCTTGGGGATAGAGCCACAGAGTTGCCCGAACTGTTAATACAAGTCTTGCCAAGATTGCTAGCCACGAAAAAGGAAGATTGGGATGCCATCTCAGCCTGTAAACAGAAACAAGACGAAGACACTAGTGATTTTTATTCCAGATTTGAGAAATGTTTCATTATTAATAGCGGTCTGAAAACGAGTAGTGAATCGTATCCACATCTTTTTGTTACCAAACTAGTTGAGAATTCTTTACCGCAAGTTAAAAATCGAGTATTGAAGGTCGAGAGTACATGGCAAGCTAATACCCCGTCACAAATGCTCCAGATCTTACAGTATCACCAGAACCGAATCAGGGAAGAGCAAGAACACGAAAGGAGACGTATGAAAGACACGAAAATGAAAGTACTAGTTGCACAGTCTGTTCCACCAGACAGTCAGAAGAGGGGTCCGAATCAGACTAGTCATTCTGCAGCTCCCGTTAAAGGGACATGCAATTACTGTAAACAGCCAGATCATTATACAAACGAATGTGCAGTTCTGAAACACAACATAGCTACAGGTAAGACGAAAGAGAGACCGCGTCCTCCTAGACAAGAACATGTTCCGCAGAATTCGCAGCAACCGCCGCAGAACGCACAACAGACAACTACAGTACCGCAGCCTATAGCTGCCACACAACACGTTACACAACAGATGTACCAGTACGCACAGTCAGATTATCCAGAATATCAGCAGTATTCATGAAACAGCCTAGAGAGGGAGGTTGGCTTGCCTCTCATCGAGGTTCCTGTAGATCAAGAGGGTCCCTATGTACACAGTCAAGTATTAGGGAAAGACAGAAAGTTTCTGATTGATACAGGGGCAAGTAGGACTACCATCAGTCATGACGAGGTTCCAGGGGCTCCACTCTCAGGCTCAAGAAATGTTTCCCTGGGATTTTCAGGAAAGCCTATTGTTAATGAAATATCGAAACCAGTTTCCCTAGAAGTTGGTCCATTGTCCCGAACTACAGACTTGTTACTTACGAAATCCTGTCCCGAAAATGTACTTGGTATTAAAACATTGAAAGAATTAGGAGCGGTCATATGCTGTTCTCCGGAAGGAGTGAGACTGTTTTTACGTGATTTTAAAGGTCATTATGTGTTACGTGATTTTGATCCAAGATTACTGAATGTACCACAGCATTTATGGGCGCCAGGTCCAACTGATGTAGGTTGTATGCACATTACACCATATCGTGTCACTCTGAAACAAGGTGTTGTATTACCAAGAATCCGACAGTACAAATTGCCACCTGAGGCTGTAGCAGCCTTATCGAAAATTATTGACGAGCTCATTGCTCAAGGAGTAGTTGTAGAAACTGACTCCAATGTATGTAATTCTCCTATCACTCCTATCATTCCGATTCTTAAACGTACTGACCCAAATGCACCCCCAGTTTATCGATTAGTGATTGACCTCCGAGAACTTAATAAATGTATCATACCCCAGTACCCTGTGGTTCCAGATATCTCTTCCCTATTGACTGCCATTGATTCTGAAGCTACGTTCTTTACAGTTATTGATCTCAAGAACGCATTCTTTAGTGTCCCCATTCATCCAGACAGCCAGTTTCTTTTCGGATTCTGTTTAAATGGAAGAAGCTATAAATTCACACGAGCTCCTCAAGGTTTCACAGAAAGTCCTAGTATTTACAGTCAAGCACTTAAAAAACAACTAGACAGTATTCACATGCCAACTGACACTGCCCTGCTCCAGTATGTCGATGATCTATTGATCACAGCCCGTACAGAACGTGACTGCGAACGTGCGTCACTGACAGTCTTGTATTTTCTGGCAGACATGGGGCACAAGGTGTCCCCTTCGAAACTGCAATTCTGTGTCCAGCAAGTGGTATACCTTGGACACTTACTGTCCAAGAGGGGTAGACAGTTGACACCTGACCGTATCCAGTTAATAGCACATCTTCCACAGCCCAAGACACAGAAGGAGGTACGAGCTTTTATCGGCCTCACTTCTTATTGCAGACAATGGATTCCTCAGTATGCATATCTAGCTAAACCACTGATACAGTTAACGACACAGGAGGCAGCCACATCGACTGTCCTCCCTTGGACTCAGGAACATACACTTGTTTTCAACGAGTTAAAGAAAGCTTTATGTAATGCACCTGTATTAGCGACACCGAACTACAGCAAGCCTTTTACACTTTTTGTCACTGAACGTGATGGTACAGCATTATCTGTTCTCACGCAAGATCAAGCAGGACAACACAAGCCTTGTGCTTATTTTTCTAGCACATTAGATCCAGTAGCCCAGGCTCTGCCTGCGTGCCTCAAGTCAGTTGCAGCCACAGCTCTAGCTATCAGACAAAGTGATTCCATAGTGTTAGGACACTCCCTGACAGTACAAGTTCCACATTCCGTGGAAGTTCTTTTAAACCGAACACAGACTCAGCACTTGACAATTGCACGTTTAACAGGATATGAACTGACACTGTTTCAGCCACACATAGAAATCAGACGCTGCAACATTTTAAATCCTGCTACACTGTTACCCTCGATTACATCAAACCCTGCCACACATGACTGTGTGGAAGTTATTAACACCATGACAAAGCCAAGACAAGACTTGACGGACATTGCATTACCTGATCCCGACCTGACACTTTACGTGGATGGTTCATGTATGAGAACAAGTACAGGAGAACTAGTAGCCGCGTATGCAGTGACTACTGAAACTGAAGTTATAGAAACACATCGTATTGACACCTTGTCTGCTCAAGCAGCAGACCTCATCGCTCTGACCCAAGCCTGCATACGAGCTAAGAACCTGAAAGTAAACATATACACAGATTCACGTTATGCATTCGGAGTCGTACACGACTTTGGAGTACTCTGGCAAGAAAGAGGTTTCATGACCTCTCATGGAGCCAAGATTCAGCATGGCCCCCTCATTCAAGCTCTGTTAGAAGCAATACATTTACCGACAGCCATTGCCATTATGAAGTGCAAAGCACATACGAAAGCCACTGATACCATTTCTCAAGGTAACGATCTAGCAGATCGAACAGCCAATCTTACAGCTCAGACTCCAGACATTCCAGTTAACACGACAAAGACAGATGTTCCAGATCAGACGACTTGTATGACAGTGAAGGACCCTACACAAGATATACTAGACATACAGACACATGCTACCCCAGACGAAATCAAGAAATGGTCTGAACAAGGAGGGGTCCAGACAGATCAGGGATGGTTGACGAAGGGAAAAGCCACATGGTTTCTCCCCGACTCTATGGTTCAAGTCATTATTAACACCGCACATAGTCCAGCACATTTAGGAGAAAAAGCCATGTTAGACAGTATCCAGAACCTTTGGTTCAACAAGCATTTACGAGCAGCAGCAAAGCAGAAAGTGCGTACCTGCATGATCTGTTGTCAGTTCAATCCAGGTAAAGGTGTTCCGGTGGAACAAGGTGGATTCCATCCTCCTGACCACCCTTTTGAAGTCCTCCAGATGGATTATATTCAGATGGATCGATGTCGAGGTTTCAAGTATGTCCTCGTAGTTGTATGCGCTTTGTCCAGATGGACAGAAGCATATCCAGTTCCAGATTACACTGCCGCGACCACTGCCAGGCAGTTGGTTCGTGAGTTTTTCCCCCGCTATGTTTGCCCAGGGTCGTGTATTCAGACAACGGCCAGCCATTCTCATCCGAACTCATGAAACAAGTATCCCTTCTGTTAGGGTACCAGTGGAAGTTCCACTGTGTGCGACACCCCGAGGCAGCTGGCCTCGTCGAGAGACATAATCAGACTCTGAAAATCCGCATTGCAAAGGTTTGTGCCGAGAAAGGCGTAGATTGGATGGTAGCACTGCCAGTCGCCCTTTTTTACATGAGAATGGTCGCTCACTCCCGTTCTGGTCTGTCACCTTTCGAGGTTGTATTCGGACGTCCCCCGAACATGTGGGGTACACCGATGCCACGTAAAATTACCGATGTTGACAGTAATATGCTGACAGATTACCTAGCTTCCTTGATGTCTGCACTACTCTCTTGTCGTTCACAGGTCGCGGCTGCCTTTCCAGACAACACCCAAGTGAAACCGCACGAGGTCATTCCAGGCGACCTCGTACTAGTGAGGAACTTTGATCGTTCAAGTCTGCTGGAGCCCCGCTGGAAAGAGCCGAAGCTTGTTCTGATGACCACAAGGACCGCAGTGAAATTGGAGGGCCGGAAGGGGTGGCTACACTCCAGCCACATCAAGCGTTTTCATGGACTCCGTCCAAAGACTTTTTTCAAGGACTGCCCCGATACTGACTCTAAACTTCCCCTGTTAGAGAAAACTCCGCAGCAGGAGTATAAACTCAAGCTCAGGTCTAGTAAGTCAGACAGTTTAATTGTCTAAGTCCCTCTCGGGTGAAGCGGTTAGACAGGTTCCTGACATGTATGAGATAGACCCCCATAGTGAGAGAGTTAGACGAAACTCCAAGAAAATACGTTACTGTAAGAATCCGCGCAGCAGATGTATCGTCACTTTATTGTTTATGTTATTTCTGAGTCTTACGATTACATGCATAAGTTATGTTTTACATGTATTTTTTCCTCCTATTGATTCACATGTACATCTTTCCTCTAATGATACAGTAGAGCACACTTTTAGTGAACTACCCCCTCACGAGTTATCCTATCGACTTGCCATGCGCAACAATACTTTTATACGAATGTTACACTATTCACACCAGACTAGCAATGCCACTAATTGTTGGGTATGTGGTCGACTCCCCCCTTTCCAGATACCGAAGGGAGTTCTGCCACTCTTTCCCTATCCGTTTTCACACAATGGTTCGTGTGGAGCATGGTTTACGATAACATCATCCTCAGACGATAAGTCCCTTCTGAATAGAACATGTTTCCCAGACAAGGAAGGTCTTTCCCATAGAACAGGGTTAGATCTAGAAAATGAAGTATATGATCTAGGTAATTTCTCCTCGAATTTCATGGTTTTGAATGTTCAGTCCGAGACTACTCCAGACTTGCCTGCTATTACAGTTCTACCAGTAAAAGGCGAATTATGTGTTAGAAGGAATGGTTCAGTACATCTAGGACATAGTGATTGTACTACTGTGGTCGAGTATAGTGACAGTGGGAAGTCTACTTTCAAAGCCTCACGTCATTTGTATTTTGTATGTGGTCAGACCGCATATGTACGTCTGCCCCTAGATTGGGATGGAACCTGTTACATTGCCTTCCTACTGCCACCAGTTTTCCTAGCCCCATCCGATTATCACAGAAATACACATCTAGTACACGTCAGACATAGAAGGGAGATCGAGTCCCCAATTGTCGATCAAACTGAAACTGCATTAGAACAGTATACAGACTTCAATGAAGGTTTCTTTTTCTTCATAGGACCTGTCCAGAATAGTAAGCTAATACGTAGGTTAACCAGAACCCTTGAAGCAGTAGTGAATGAGACTACTTCCGCTCTAGGTAACTTAACAGAAGAACAATCTGCTATGAGATTTGTCGTTCTTCAGAACCGCCTTGTTCTTGACGTCATACTGGCCGATAGGGGCGGAGCTTGTAGAGTCATCGGATCTAGTTGTTGCATTTTCATTCCTAATAACGCACCGTCTGTTTATTCAGCTATAACAAGACTTCACAAAATAGCCCATCAGTTACACCAGAATCCAGGCACCTGGACATGGTCCGGTTGGCTCTGGAGTGTAATATCTGCCTGGGGATGGAAAGTATTGTCATTCCTAGGAATAGTAGTAATGATCATATTCAGTTGTTGTCTATGTTTACAATGTGGCCCTGCGATTTGTGGCTTGTGCGCTACCTCTTGTATTCCAAGTCCTACGTCCCGTTCCAAGAAGATTCGAGACGAGCAAATGATGCTCTATGAACAGATAGATGGTCTCATGAATATTGATGTTTCCTGAAGGAAACGTAGGGAACAAGGAGGGAATGAGGAAAATTGAATTTTGCCCTGTCATGTGTCCCTACGTGTTCCCCATTATATGTTATATGTGCATGATCGATATGCATATTTACCCCCTTGACCAAATAAAGACGCAATTATAGTTGTGTCCAACGTTAGTATGCCAGTTATCCAGTCCTCGTGAAAGCAACGAGTATTAGGCCTATGTTGCCAACGTCTTTACATTGTGCACGATAAATCATCGAGTTGTCCCCGTTTCTAGGCCTCATAGGGCCCGGACACCAGATTCAAGCTCAAGTCTCCTGAAACCACTCCGAGGAGCGATGCAGCCCCTCCCGCATCCCTGACCCTTCACTTACTTTCTGCCAAGCAGCGCGGTGCCCGGCCTGGCCTGCCTGCCTGTCTGCCAAGAATATGTTATGCTTACAGTTATCAGTTCAGCTCCCCGGTTTCACATTCCTAAGCTAACGAACCGCATAAACATCTTCATCTATAGTCTAGTCTTTCTGTCTCCATGCAAGAGAATTACTGAATTAGTATCCATAGAAGATTCATAGCACACGCAATACATGTAGAATATATGCATGCACCAGCCTTAGTGTCAAGTAGCCTTTGCCCTGATGACTTTTAGATTCAATCAACATGTACTCCAAACACAAGATACCAGATATGCTATAGGTACATGTCGTCCTGACATCCCAGACTTTAGTCTCCTCTTCTAGTGCCAGAAGTCAGAGCCCCCAGCTCTCCCCGGTTACACGTCATGGCCCGTTTGCGCGCACCAGTAGGTTAAAGGTTCCAGCTGCCCAGGTAGCCCCCTCCATGTATCCACCCATTTATGACACTTCAGTGACGTTTACATCACATGTTTCCGTGCACGCCTTCTTTTTACGCCCATATGTTCTTATCTTACGTTTGTCACTTGTTACGCCTACTGTATGCAATGCAATTGTACTGTTTTACTATATATACTGTATGATGTTAATATGACAGCGCGCGACTTCCATTTCCTGTGTCTGTCCCTTCCTGAACCTTTGCAGGTGATGGAACCCGATGGTCCATTGGCTCGAGCCATCCGATTAAAGCCCATTTTGACTCAGATACCACGGATTCTGCCTCTTATTTATTGAGTTATCCTTTTCAGTTAATGCATAGAAAAATAGTACCGGTAATTATTTATTTATTTACCACACCATTCTGACACCATTGGCACTGTCCTGGCAACTAATCCCCCTGCACTGACGTCAGATCCTAACACTGATGTAGTTGCGCTGAATCGATGGATAGGAGATATGGTGGAGACCATCCGGCCAGCTAAAATCGCCTTGTCTCTCAGGGAGTCCCCCTCAGCCCCTTGGTTCTCAGCGGAGCTGAGGTTGGAAAAGTCTGCTTGTAAGAGGTTGGAGCGTGCGTGGCGGGTGAATTATTGCGAATCAGCCAAGGTTTGCTATAAAACAGCCGTTCACAAGCTGAAAAAGTCAATACAAAAAGCAAAAAAACTCTTCATTGCCACCTCTATCCAACAATCGGAACAATCCAGCAAAAAAGTTTTTAAAATAGTGCAGTCTTTTTTTAAGCCTGGAATCATTGAAACAGAAGTCACTCCATCTCAGACTCTTTGTGAAGACATTTCGAATTTCTTTGATGATAAAATTAAGAAGGTGTATGGTACTTTCGCCGGCTCCAGTCCCACTGTATTGGCAGACACTGTTGAAATCAGTGCTCCCCCCCGACTTTAAGTTGATTCCATCCGATTTCATTCATGGAAGCACTGCAGGAAATAAAGAGGTGTAAATCAGGGGCTCCGGACGATCCCTGACCTCCGAAGCTCTGGAACTTGATGGCGGAGTCAATTGTTAATACCCTCCTGCATACATGGAACAGGTCCATCACATCTGGGGTGTTTCCGGATTGCTGGAAACACGCCACACTCCTCCCTTTGAAAACAAAAATGAACGGGGATCCGGAGGATCTTAGCAACATCCGACCAATCTCCCTACTGGCTGCTCCAGGTAAAAATTGATACAGCGCCAGTTGAATAGTTTTACGGAGGAGAATCAGATCTTGCACGAAACACAATCAGGTTTCAGGGCCGGTTTTAGTACCAAGACCGTCCTGATTGAGGTAGCTGAGTCAGTCAGGTGGTCTTTAGATTCAGGAGCGTCAGCTATGCTGGTGCTCCTGGATCTATCTGCCGCATTCGATACGGTCGACCACGGCAGACTGTTGCAGTGCCTAGAGGACATTGGCCTTCAGGACAAAGCACTTGGGTGGCTTTGTTCGTATCTGACAAATTGGTCACAGAAAGTGGCGCAGGGATCTTTCTCCTCTAAACCGAAGCGGTTGGGGTGTGGGGTCCCTCAGGGATCGGCATTCAGTCCTCTGCTTTTTAATATTTATTTAGCTCCGCTCTTCACCTTGATTGCCAACTAGGGGGTCACGGCAATTTCATATGCTGACGACACCAAGCTTGTTTTTCCTTACTTAGAAGTGTCGGAGGCAGCTTTTTCCAAGTTCAAGTGGTGACTCCGCGACGTAGCCAGCTGGATGAATACCAACAAACTAAAATTAAATGCGGGCAAGACGGAGGTGATTTTCTTTGGGAAAGGCGTTCACCCCTCCTCGGATCTGTGGTGGCCATCTGAGATGGGCCCGCGCCTCTCCCCAGCACAAAGGCAAAACATTTGGGGGTGAGGTGGGATGATAGCCTGTCCTTCTCCTCCCACATCCAGCAGGTCGTAGCAGGGTGCATAAGCAAATTGAGGAATTTGCGTAAGTTCCTCCTGCTTCTACCGGAAGACTGTCAAAAAATGGTAATCCATGCGACTGTTACTTCAAGGCTGGATTATGCTAACGGCCTCTATTTGGGCCTACCTAAATATTTGATTCAACGCTTGCAGACCGTGCAAAATGCGGCTGCGAGGCTGATAAAACATATCCCTTTTAAACAGCATGTCTCTCCGCATTTGCGCGATCTGCACTGGCTCCCGGTGGCAGGCAGAAACAAATTTAAGGCTCTAACCCTGGCTTTTAGAGCTCTCTGCTGGACCTGCCCCAACTATCTTAAAGTGAGGCTCCCTAGGTATGTACAGGCGAGACTTGTGCGCTCTAACTCCCGTTTTCAGTTACACGCCCCGCGAGTTAGAAAGCCGCGTCTCGGAGGCAGGACTTTTTCAGCCAGCACGGTGAAGTTGTGGAATGCCCTACCGCCGGCCATTCAGTCAGCAGCATCAGAAGTTGGGTGTAGGAAGCTATTAAAAACCTGGCTCTTTACTCAAAAGCTCTGAGCCACTGGTGCTATTTACTGGTCCACTGAGCTGCTCATATAGCGCCGGGACACCTCCGACTGAGGTAAATGTTCTCGCTCTATAAAACTCTATATTATTATTATTATTATTATGTGGCATTTTGCTATGTGATGTAGCACTTATTTGGTGGTCTGATGTACCTGGACTGTGTTTTGCTGACTTTTCAGAGCACATTTCAATGTCAGTGTGTCCAGCAATATGTGTCTTGAATTGTTTAGGTTGGATCAGGTGATGTGTGTCCATGCCACCATGCACAGGGGCTATCTGGGACCTGAACCACTGTATTTGTGGGTATGCAATGCTATATATTGTACATGTGTGCCATGGTGTCCACCCACACACTCCATAGTTTGTACTCACCCTGTGGTTGTGTCTGCTCACATTCAGCAGTGTCCCGACCCGGCACTCCGACCACCGTTTCCTCAGGGATGACTTGGGCCACCATTTCCTCCTGCTCATCCAGCTCCAGCAGGGGGCCTGGACTAACACCTCCAGTCGCCATAGCTGCCTTCCGGTTGGCTGCTATCTTATCCTTAGTATTCTTCTTGCTGTCATTCCAGCGCTCCTTTACCTCGTCCACTGTCCTCCTCTTGCTCTCTCCCACCGCATTGACCTTCGACGTGTGGTCATCCCATATTTCTTTTTTCCTTGACAATGGCACTGTGCGTTATGAACAGCTCCTGCTGATGTTCAGCCACCAGGGCACACAGGACTTGATTTTCTTGGTGGCTAAACCTGGGGTTCCTCTTCCTCTTGGCCTTCCCCTGGCTCTCTCTCTGCTCCTCCTGGCTTGCTGGGGTGTTGGTTGTTGGCTCAGCACTGGTCCCAGCTTCCTCCATGTCTAGCCTGTTCTCTGCTGTGTTGTCCATTTTGTTCTGATTTTCCCTGCTGGAAGGCCTTTTATAATGCATTTTCTCGCTTCCATCATGCAAAATGCAGGCCTGATAGCAATTTACAGGCCGCTTTTGGTGATAATTGGCCCAGCGCAACTTTTTTTGCGTTAGCGAGTGTTTTTTTATCACCGGCGCTCTGGAGTTACCGCCATCCATTAGCGCCAGTATTGCTAGCTATCGCCGGGTAGCGGCACGTTGCTAATATGTCACTGACATGGCGATAAAAACAGGACTTCGCCGGCGATTAAAAAAATGCTAACAACGTTTTGCGATAAATTATCACAATTTGTTGCTGATATGCCCCTTCATCCCTAAGTTCAGAGCAGGCTCTGCTCCGTACTCTGTATTTGTCTTTCTACATTCAGTATCACAGCTAATGAAGGAATACCATGAGTCCTGGTATAAATGGCAGCACAGACTTTTCAATGAACAACAGCTAGTGGAGAACCACTAGTATACCAAACGCACAGCAAGACTCAAAGTAGAACTAAAGAATCACATGAAATATTGAATTGTAGATCAACAGTAAACCAATAAAGAAATCACTTTAAAACCAAAAAGTATCAACATGTGTATTCATTTTCATTTTCATGAATTACATGAATAATACAATCAACTACAAGACCTATCTTGTACTGCTGCAAGATTTTACAGTGTTGTTATTGTGAAACAATGCAATCATTGCTAACAATTTGCAAAGATTCATTGTTGTAAATATGTTTAGATTCATTACACAACCAGAACATTTTTGGAAAAGCCCAATGCATTTCGGGTATATCCCTTCATCAGGGGCACTGTGGAGAGAAGAAACAACGAGAAAACAAATAAACAACAATGAGCAATGAACAAGAGTTCATGTTTACGTACAGTTGCGAATGACACAGTGTTAACATAATGCATACTTATTCAACATCCAGAGGGCATGCCGTAGTATAAGACAGAAGTGCCCTATGTGTTATCTGAGGGTCAAAAAATGAAAAAAGGTGTCTACAAGAAAGCAGCCACCAAATATGTCTGAATACACCAGTGCTTGGAGTCTATACATATGTATACCATGCAAAAAGTTCAAACATGAAAGGATGGGACGTAAGGCTGGAACCAACATAATCATTTCAAAAGATAACTCACTGTGTATTTTGGCTGTGTACAAAGTTAGTTGTCAGGGGAAGCCTCAGGAAAAATGTGAGATCGCGTCACTCTGTGTGTAACAGGATATGAGGATAATAAGTGATTATAGTCACTGAGGGTAACAACAGCAAATCCCACAAGTTAATGTCTACGAGTGTGGAGCACTCATGAGAACAAATAAATCTATGTGTACCTTAATGCAATGTTGAAATCACGGGGAGCTGTTTACCCAAATTCTGCACTCTTGCCGACACAACAGCAAGCCTAAAATAACGAGAAAGCGGACAAAGAACAAGAGCTCACCTTAGTTCAATGTAATGTATACAAAAATGTAGGTCTATTCGCAATGACGTACAGACTAGTGATAAAAAACTCACCATATTTGTTTGCGTACAGCGCGCAGAGAAGTGAAATACAGTCCGTCCGGACGAGATGAGCGTGCCTCAATAAGATTGCTAACTGCAAAACAGAAGGTGAAGAACCTTAGGCTTGCGACTACACACGTTGGGTCAATATACTAACTTACACTTCATCTAACTAAATGCTGGTATGGACAAATTATGTGAGCACACCGTGTGACAGAAAAACGGAGTCCTCGAACGCCGTTCTACTTCCCGAATGTCAGAAGTCGTACGTGTGCCAAACGCACACAGACTAATAACTGCGCGTAACCTTGGACGACATAAACACAGGACTGGCGGAGTCCGCCATCTTGAAGTGGTGTAAATGACGCGTATCGGATTGAGATAAACAAAAATACCCTGTCATCAATAACTTTACTAAACTAAATGATGGGTCCTGAGTATGTTGAACCGCGTAGATATAAGAGTGGTTCGATGCTGCCTAATGTCTACTAGCATGAGAAAGGTGTATGGGACAGTAAAAAATGGTGAAATGTCGAAGGGAGCAACTCCTAACATATAATTACTGGTGTGCGAGTGATATCTAGTCAGAAACAGTGCATATGAATGAATCGAAACAATTGAAAAATAGTGACCTGACTAGAATATGATAGACAATGAAGCGAAATGAATACCATCAACAAGGGAAGAAAGAGAAAAGAACATATAGTGAGAAAGATCTAGTGAATAAATAAACAGAAAAAAGTATATAAAAAAATCACAAAAGATCGCTTATTTAGTGTTCATTTTGACCAAAAGACATACACATTTACAACGCTACATGCATAGTATAAAAATATCACAAGAAACATTGAAGTTCAATCCTGTCATTGAGCCCACCCGGTACCAAAGTTTGCAAGTGTTTTATCCACCAAGCTTCTCTTTGTGCAAGAAGTGTGGTGTGGTTCTGATCAGGACGTGGTGTTAAAGACTCCAAGATGGTAAATCTCATTTGTGCATTGGTGTGCTGGTATTCTAAACAGTGTGAGGAAAAGTACGATTTGAGTGACTTAGTGCGAAATGTACTTTTGTGCTCAGTGATGCGAATTTTAAGTTTTCTTGAGGTTTTGCCTACGTAGAGTAGTCCACATGGACATTTTATCGCATAAATGACGTTCGAGGAATTGCAGTCCCCATTGCATCTCAGTGAAATTGCTTTTCCTGAGTGTGGATGGTGTATGGTATTTCCAATTGTCACATTATTACAGTGCACACAATTAAAGCACTTGCGCATTCCGTGGAATTGTTGTTCGTGTTCCAATTTAGTTGATAAAATTTCCTTGATATTTTTGCTGCGAGTATAGGCAAACAGAGGTTCCTCGTCAAAGAAACCTTTGAAATCAGGTTCCTGTCTCAGTAGTTCCCATCTAGATTTAATGATACCTTTAATCGCGTGTGACCTGGTGGAATACTTAGATACAAAGACATGTCATTTAGACTGACTTTTGGTCTTGGAGGTGAGTAAAGTCTCCCGATCCTTCGCTTGCGTTTTGTTCAATGCTTTGGTCAAGGTTTCTTGGGGATAACCTCGCTCGCTGAATTTGGCCTGCTGTTTTTGTAGTGCCTCTAACAAGGTCGCATTGTTGGAGTTTATCCGCTTGACTCTCAACATCTGAGAGTAAGGAAGATTTGTGATTAACGACGGTGGATGGAAACTCGAATGTAATAGAAGGTTGTTTCTATCTGTGGGTTTTGTGTAAACCGACGTCTCAAGTATGTTGTCATGTTTAGTAATCAGAACGTCTAGATAGTTGATACTTTGTTGACTGATAGCATACGTAAATTTGATTCTCTCGTGTTTATTGTTCAGTTCCAAAATGACGTGTTCCAATAGCTTTTTCGAATTTTTCCATATAAGGAAGATGTCGTCAAAAAATCTTACATAAAATGCCAGGTTTTTACTCCATGTTTCTTGACTGTAAATGTTGTCGTTTTCAAATTGTGCCATGAACGTGTTGGCGTAAGATGGAGCACCTGAAAAACCCATAGAGGTACCGCTTACTTGCAAATAGAAGTCTTCGTGCCATTTCAGGTAGCTATGTTGCAAACAAAAAATCAATAGCTCCAATAATAAAACCTTGTTGACTTCTAGTTCTGGCAGTTTTAATAGAGCCCATTCACAGGCCTCAACTCCCTCTTTTAATGGAATGGATGTGTATAATGATGTAACATCGATAGTACACATCAACCAATCCGGATTGTAGTCATTTTGTACCTGTTGCAACAGGTTTAAAAAATGCATTGCATCTTTGACGTAGCTCCGCCATGATTGGACAAATTGTTGAAGAAAATGATCAATGAGTTGTCCTGCCGGTGCAAAAATTGACTCACAACTAGATACTATTGGCCGAAACAGAGGATTCACGAGGCATTTGTGTACTTTCGGTAACGTGTACAGTCTAGGCCTTCTCGGATATTGCACTGTTAGAAAATTCCGTAAAGATGAAGTAATCCAAGACATTTGTTCTGCTTTTTCAAGTATTTGATGGAGAGTGTCCATAAATTTAGTCGTTGGATCCTCATCCAGTTTGATATAAGTCGTAGTGTGTGCTAGATGTTCAGTAACTTTGTTAATATAAAAACTGGTGTCCATGATGACCAGGGCACCGCCCTTATCTGCCACTTGAAAAGTTATTTGGTCATCCATACTCAATTTGCGTAAAATGTCCATTTCATCTTTCCTCAGATTAGATGTAACTCGAGGTCGCAGATTCAATTTAGAAAAATCATGGCATACTAATGATTCAAAGGTATCAAGGATTTTATGTGATACAGGTGACATGAATATGCTTTTGGGTTTAAATGCTCTTAGTTAAGGATCTTCTGGCTCTGAATCAGGTATGAGTATTTCTGGAGTAGATACCACATTTGTGAAGAAATGTTTAAGCCTCAAATTCCTCATGAAGCGAAAAATTGATACCTCAACTTCTAATTTGTTTCTGTGATATACAGGTACAAATGAAGTTCCTTTGTTAAGCACAAGTTCTTGTATTCTCGTTAATGGTATAGTGAGATATTGATTACGAGGGTTTGCCCTTGCTTCTCAGACTCAGCGCTTCCGCTTCCCGTTCGTTGGCTTCCTTTTCCTTGGCTTCCTTTTCTTTGTCTTTTGCCCCTCCTTGTTTTTTTGTTATGTCTGGAGGTCTGCCTCCTCCTTGGCCCTTCTCTAAAAAAGGTGGAACAACAGTTGTTGATGAGGACTGTATGGATGTGCTGGCTCCATTTTTTGTACCTGAAATTGTTGGTTCTTGCTCAACCACCACGGGACGTCTAGAGGGATCCAAATCAGTATGCGATACTATTGATTCTTGGGAAGATGATGTTGGTTTCTGATAAGGGCGACGTTTAGCGTACACCTCTGCCTAGGTGTAGACCTCATTCAATTTATAATCAATAGTATCCCTGCGGAATTTGCGTAATTTCCTCTCCTGTATATCCTTGCCATACGTGTCTAGTTTCGTGTTGAGTTCCTCTAATGTGGTTTTCCAGAATTCAGCATCACACCGGCTTGATAAGTCAGATTTGATGATGTGTATCTCTTCTTCCAGCTCATTAATTGTTTTGGAAAGTTCTTCTACCAATAATAGGATTAAATCCAATGAGCATTTATTTAACACTGCTTGCCATTTCTCCATAAATCTTTTGTTGTATTGAAATTTATAGAGTAGTGGTTTGATAGGTACGCGTAATCCTAGTGGTATTCTTTGTACCTTGTGGTACTGCATCAGTGTTGAGGCATGCAGTCGCTGGCTTAGTGCCCTCCGTGTGATAAATTCCAGCTGTCTTAGTTGTTGGGTGACAGAGCTGCCTTGGACATTGAATGAAGGTGCGTCTTCTATAAGTCAATAAATCTCTTGAAATTGTGTCTCAGTGTATGTTTTAGTATCTGCTCGATTGTCAGTGAGATTGGACTTTTCCCCACGTGATACAATCCTCTGATTGTGATGCTATGCCCATGGGCAAGCAGATTGGTAGCATTCTGTGTTTTTCAAATGGGATAGTATCCGGGAATACTGCCCTTAACTGTGTTATTTTCTGAGTTACCCAGAATTGCATTTGTTCTCGTTTCTTGGGCATTTTGCCCATTGCTGCGTGTAATGTTTGTGGAGTGATTTTAGTTGCTGTACTCTGAGATTGAGTTACATGTGTTGCACTGTTGCTGATTGGACTACATGACGAATTGTGTTAAGTTTCTGTAGATTTTATTTAAATCTTTGTGTTGGAAGAGTAAGTCTCCTTGTGCATTGTATCAATGTCAGGATGAGGTGGTAGGCTGCTCATATCGGCCATGTTGCTCCTGGTCTTCCAAACGAGCCAAGCCTTACTCTTCCTTTTAAGTGGGGTAGGGCGCTTTTAAACCAGTATTCATGTTCCTGGTACATGAGTGGAATCTCAATGTCCTCAAACAGACCATATTCCAATGGTGCATCTCCCTCTGTGTAAGAGTAAAATGTCTGTGTTCTCGCATTTTCTGCTGGGAATGTAACCCAGGAATAAAATACCTCTGTTTTGTTTGATTTGTTTGCCTCAATCATGAAAGCTACTAAGCCACCGCTATCTTGTTAACCACTTTCAAATAGTTTCAGGGTGATTGTATGTCTGAATTTAGGTGCAATTTTAATTGGATCCACATCTTCTTTTCCTTTTGAGAGTCGTCGATCCACCACTGGGTTATCTTCGCCCTCAGTCACTTTTGTAACAAAGAAGTTTGTTCAAGGGATTTCAGATAAGGTTTTATTGCACAATTTTAGGAATACTATGTCCTTCAAGCTTGATTAACCAGCAGCCAGTAAATTGGATATTTCGCCCGCTCAGCTGTGGCAGAGTTTGTGCCCACCCACTCCAGACGTCTCTAGTGTTTGCGAGTAGGGGTCTCTGAGAATTAGCACAACTGAACTACTCAGAGTCTAATGCTAAACAAGTACTTAACCAACATTGATGATGCCGTGTTGTGAAGTCCCTATATTGCCCATACATGATCTACACATTTGAATAACATAGACTGTAGGATTGGTGGCAGAATAACTCTGAGCCTCCCCAACGAGTATGTTAGCCTGTTTGCATTAGCTAGCTCACAGTGCCACTAGAATCTCCTCTTATCAGGGAGAGAATAGTTTCTGGAAAACTTAGAACATGACAATCCTGATCCCCCAGGATTCTGGAAACAATGCACTATCTTTCACTCAGCCACACATACTCACTTATTCGGTCTCAGAGAGTTACTCAAAAGAACCCGTCAGGCGTGTTAAAATAGGAATTTATTGCACTGTTGTTCTTCTAGTGTAAAAGAGATGTGCTGCAACAATCGTTAGACAGTAGCAGATATATATGATTGGCAGTACAGTGACTATAAAAGGATAGTACAGTTCTACCATTTTACAATAGTCATGAACACATACATGGAAATAAAATGCATGTTAAAAAATGCGTGCGTGCTCCTACAATCCCTATCTAGATGTACCTAAGTGTACCTAGCATGTGATACGGTATGAAGTCAAGAATCCCTTGATAGACTTAAGGCAAAATCCTAAATGAAATTTGTCTTAAGTCTGTCTTAAGTCTGTCTTAAGTTTGTCTTAAGCCAAACTTAAGACAAAATCCTAACTTTACTACTACTAAATGCCTTCTGTGAATACCAAAAGTAGTAAGTTTAGGATTTTGTCTGAAGTTAGTTCTGTGAATCAGGCCCTTAGTTTTATTAGGAGGGTACCTGGGGTGTGAATAAAAACGTGAACGTTGAGGGTTCTATTGAAAAGAAATCATTCAATTGTACCCTTGTCTTACTGCCAACATGTTTCAGCCGTCGCCATGAGTCTAACCAGATCTAGGACCTTCATCAGGGCTGTCTTCATCATGGTTCATGCCATTTTACTATGAACTGTAGACGTATGGACATTTTATTTTAGAAGCCAGTCCAGGTCATTGGTACAACATTGGCTTTCTAGGCTGTATAATGAAGCCAAAAAAGAAATATTCGTGCAACAATCATGGCAACGAGCCTTACCACGCAGCCTTCTAACATGTGTACCTGTACTGCTGCCTTCAAAAATATGGATATATTCCCCTGGACAAAAATGCTGGACATATGGCAACCAAGTTGACCACCCACCATTCTTCTACAATGGGTCTTTTGTTTATGATCCCAATGCGGCACATTGTGGCCAATTCACAGTGTGACGCATCTAAGGAGGTGCGTCACGTGTTACAGCCCTGCATCACATTATACCTGCGTCAGGTAAATTGCATGCAGGGTGGGCATTCCCACATAGGAAATCATCGTAAAAGTGATGCAGTGAAATCTACAAGATTTCATTGCACCACTTCTAGGATGCCACTGCATCAAAGCCTTACGCGTAAGGAGTGATGCAATACAATAAGTATAGGCCTCCCCATGCATTGCCAGAGTTGCGTTGTGCTTGCGACATGACTCCAGCAGTGTGTGTCTTTTGTGTCAACAGATGCGTCAGAATTTCTGATGCATCTGTCAATCCTTGTGCTATGGTGTCCTGTATTGTAAGTACTGCGCATACACAGTGGCGCACGGGTAACGCAGGCTGGCGCACGGAAACTGACACATTTCTACAGATGTGTCAGTTTCTTGTAAATCTGCCCCTATATCTTTTAAATCTAAACTCTTCACCTTCATGACCCTTTTTTTCTCAAATCAAAAAGGTCTTATTTTTATAAAGTGTCAGAAGTTTGTGTGCATATTTGATGGTATTGTAATTACCACCTGAGTCCAGAGCTTAATACACTGTCTATGATATCTAGGGGCTAATATGGCATTGCACCAAATTACCTTTTCCTCAGAGCAAACTGTTCTCATTCTGAATGATCAAATTCCATGTATTGTTTTCTTGGAAGTTGTATGTGTCCCTATGAACTAGCTTTAAGTTGTATTCTTGCTATGATTAATAGCTAGTACCAGCTGGCATGTATTCTTTTTTGTGGCTAACTTGTTAAATTATCTTTTCCACTTCGCTATTTATAAAAGTATGGACTATTTTTAGAGTCAGTTTACAAGACTGATGTATCTAATTAGGTAACAAACAGTATACACAGATTGGAAAGTTGCAAAAAGAAATCGAAAAAAGTCTTTGGTAAATGTCAAGTGGCCCAGATTGGCAGAGAAGAAATCAACGCAGGAGGAGCTGTGCTTCTTTTGCCAACCTTAGTCATCGAACGCATATGCTCGGAAATAAACGAACATCTGTTAAAATAAACTGGTCAGCTGCACTGTGAAAGATTATCTGAAAAAAGTGTATTATAATAGAAACCGTCCCCTGTAGAGTGGCAGTATGCGTGTATATGGGTACGTGTGTATGTGTGTGTATGTTATTAAAGTAAATGCATCATCTGTAGCCCACGCACGCGCCATATTTCAAATGATTCCAATATAAGAATGGAACCTATAGAATGGAGGTAAATAGTAGTGTTATGTAGTCCTCAGTGTATCAAGGCTGTATTGGGCCCTAGAGCGAGTAAGATGAATGTTCCCTCTGACCCCAAATTGTATAGTAATACATAGCGATATTGAGGGTTTATTCCGCCCCCTGAGCGGCACAAAAAAGCAGTTAGTGTGTCATGGGCCCTAATGCAAAGAAATAAATGTGCCCCCGGCTGTTGTTTGAATTATAAATTACAGCCATAAGTAGGGTTCAGTGCGCCCCTCGGGCCCCTTGGCACGGCGCCACTGCACCCGCTGCATCAATGCCCATTACGCCCCTGCAGCAGCACCCTTTATAGCTGCAACCTTGAGTCTCACCTGTACATAATCTTTGAGATTACACAAATACCCTATGTAATATTCAATGTATCTATCATGGTTACAATTCTAAATATTCACTTATATTTCTAATTCACAATGTTGTACTAATTGAGTATCTAAGTATTTGCACACGTCACACATGGACGAAGATTAAATGCAAGATGTAGCGGTAGCGAAAGTGACATCGCGCACCCTTTGACCCCCAAGGACTCCAGAAGGATACCCATTAGTCACACGCTTAAATCCTCCAGTGTTTGCAATAAGATTTCAAGTGGCTAGCTCAAGAGTTCCTGGCACATACTTCAATAACATTGCTAATTAAACATGAGTTTTGAAGTCACTGTTGACTGATTAATAAAAGCCAAAGTGCTCCATCAACTCAACTTATACGATAACATCAACTCATTTGCAGTAACCTGCTAAACTAAAACAGAAAGAAAATCCTATGGGAAATTAAAACAGCAACCTCATGGACACTAATTAAATAACAGTAGCCAGGCCCACGGTTAACAAACGTGATTAGCAGGTGGCACAACAACCTCTGGGCTTTTCTATTTATAATTGACCGAAGCCCTGTAAAATTGGCAAACAGTGAATACATCAGAATTGTATTTAATTTGACTGAAAGGCCAGAACAACACTGCATCCCACAATATAATTCATCCTTTATTCTAATTTTGTGCAGGTGCATGGACGAATAATGAAAAAAGCATTCGCATATTGAAATTCGTATGTTAATTTTAACTCACTGTGTGATTACCAAAACTTAGAGTTGGTGGCAGTGTTTCCGACAGCTTAGAAAACTAGGTCAGGTAAACAAACCTTTTTGTGATCACCAGACACTTTTTCCGCATGTGCTCCAAATTTTCCAGAAAACTATACATACATTAGATGCACGTAATTTTCATTCTGTAAAGATGTGGTCCCATTTTCAGGGACTAGTGAAAAACTCAGAATAATTATTTTCCAAGCGCCGAGCAAAAAACGCTCGAATTTTCCACAAACCTAGAAATAATGGTTGGCCAACATACAAATGTTTACTGGACTGGTGTAGATAATACAGTGGGGCTGCTTGGAATATAGCAAATGAGAATAGTTTATAAGATAGAGCTTGTGTAGTACTATTAAGCAGGCAGAAACCTGCCTGATTTCATTATAATCAATAGGAATAGTTATTTTTTAAAGCTTGGATATTATTGATTAACAGGCAGAGGGCAGCTTTCTCTATCACATAAGGATGCACAAGGTCAGTAGGTCTGGCTTATAAACCTATGTGCCTCTTCAGTAACTGATGACTTTTGGCATTTAGCAGGTCATTTATAGGTGCATTCTGCCACCCATCCATACACACATGCATCCATTCTTTCACCCGCTGACTCCTTTTTGCATTCACCCACTTAGCCATCAACATAAAAAAATACACCCAAACTCAACAAGCTTAGTCAATAGAAATTAAAAGAATAAAAGTAGAAAAAAAGATAACATGCTGCTTAAACATGGCGGGTATATGCTTGTGATAAAAATAAGGTTATAGAAAGCAGCAGGCAGTTAGCTTGCAATGGTATGGTACATATTACGTTGTTGTACAGTTCCAACATGGCTGACATATTTAAAAGCAACACAATGGGCATATTGGAGTGGTAAAATAATAATATACTATGGACAATACCAATCAAAAATACTGAACCTGTAAACATCACAGTTAAATAGAGACTTCAGGAGCCAAGCTGAGATAAGTACAGCGTTTCTTTCGTGAAGTACAAGGTAATAAATAAGGAGGCCATATGCAGCCTGTCCTCAAGCATCAGGCGCCCAAGGAAGAAAGAGCAACCGATGCAGGACAGCAGTGTGGGCCTTAAAGCAGTAACTTTAAAGGAAACATAGCAACTGAACAAGTGAACTTGATCCCCAAAGCAGGAGCTCATTCCTCATAACTAGTTTTTAAAGGTATCGTTCACTCCATACATTACTGCAATGTCTTATTGTACAACAACTTTCCCTTTTTGAAAAAACAAAGCTTAATCATTTGAATGAAAATAAAAATATATATATAAAATACGAATATCTAATTCGAGCATAACATCACAATGTTTGCATCTCATTTTTAGTTCAAGCTTGGGGTGCACATGTGCTGCTCTGCGAGGCATGCTGTATTCAGGCATGGACTTGAAGCTCTGCCCGTTTTTCGCCCATCTTCTCAGTTGGCTCCTGTTACTGTTGTGTCTAAAGGGTTGCTTTTGATTCATGAACAGACTTAGTAGTCCCTCCTTAGTTCGGCCTTGTCTGCATTTGTAACCTCTCAAAGGGACTGGACTTTTTACTTGTGTTTTTACACAGTCTATTTTATCAACGGTTGTGAGCACTATTTTATTGAATGATTTTACCCTATTGCAGGCACAAAGTGCTTTCCTGGAAAGGGTGCCTGCTTTGCCTCCGGGTGCCACACTACGGATTCAGTACCGGGCCCACTTTTACATTTTTATTCGACAAACTTCACAAACAAATTCTTTCATTTTGTAAAAGCACCTTGTCTAAATAAATGGGCATGGCCTCCATTAAAGTGAAAGAACAGTATGGGGTGCTTTTACAAAAAAAATGTTTTTCAACCTCACAAAGAAAGGCTTTTTTTTGTAAAGTCGCTCCATACAGCGCTTATGCTTTAATAGCAGCTGTGCACATTTCTTTAGAAGAGCCGTATCTAAAGAAAGGGGCACAGCTGCCATTGAAGTGAAAGTGTGGCATAGGGTGCTTTTACAAGCATTTGCAATGCAATTGATCTTTTATTTGCAAGAGGTTAAGCTAGTGGCATTGTAAATGACAATGCCTTTTATTTGTGTGATGTTTTTTAAAACATAAATAAAAGGCATTGTCATTTACAATGCCAATAGGTTAAACTCTGGAAAATGTGAGACGTATTGCATTGCAAATGCTTGTTTTTGTAAGACATATAGTACTCCTTAAATTTAGAAGGCCTGATAGTATTACATATAACTCTATGTTATGGGATGTAATGTAATCATTAGATCGTTCAAGAACAAGGTCTGAACCAGGTTGCCTTTGTGTAAGTGACAAATCATCTGCATTATCAATCTGAGATGACCCTTGACTGTCAGTTCAATGCTCTTGAGTTGTTTGACATCAAGTGCTTTAAAGAGATAAATTGTTGCCATCATAGCCTCTCACAGCTTGAATTTTGTCTCTCTGAGCCTGGGTTATCTTGACCAGATCTCTCTCACGCCACTAGCCTTTGTCCTTTATAAGTACTCAACCATTAGACTTTCTTTCAAAACAAATTAGCATTGAAAAATTCGATTAACTCTTCTTGACTTTAGCGTGATTTCTAATACATACCCAATCCCTTACTTTCAATGTTAATTTTTTGACATGGTGTGTTTTACCAAAACGTTCTTTAACCTGACTTTGCATTGCTTAAGTCTGGATGCAATAGTCTGCAAGTCAGGTGTGCTCTTTTTGCTTACTACTCTAACTCAGTCAGGACAAAGTGAAACCCTTGTAAATATTTTGCATAACATCATAAATGGGGACATATCTGTTGTACTATGTGGAGTTACTAGATATGGCCAAACGTTCTCCCTGAGAAAAGTTTCGATCTCAAGACCCGTGGACGAGGCTGTTTGTACCTTTAAGAACCTATTCATGCGTTCAGCCAAACCTTTGGTAAAAGATGAGTAAAGCACAACTTTGAGATGAGTAATGTGAAAACGCTTAATGAAGTTCTTCATGCATGCTGATGTGAAGTGAGTGCCGTTTTCTGTAACAATATCTTTGGGTGCTCCTTGTACATCAGAATTGATCTTTAAAGATGTGATTAAAGTATTAGTGTTAGGGACAGAGGTTAAACTGAAAGACACCTATTTTGATAAATAATCAAAACCATCATGTATCTTTTGTTAATAGGCAATAACTCAAATGGACTGGCAAAATCAAGTGCCACATTTTGCCAAGCTTCCTGTGGTAGAGGGACCATATGAGTAGGTGGCTCATGTACCTTCCAGTGCTTATCAGATACCAAGCGGGTAGTGCAATTATCAATACACTTAGAAAGTTGAGCTTCGAATACAGGCCACCAGTAAAATTGTTTCATATAAGTGCATGTGCTACTGACCCCTAAATGGCCTTTGTGTGCCTTATTAATAATATCATCTCTGATAGTCACAGGAGGCACACACACATCACTATGTACTAGCATCCCTTCAACAATTGAAAGGTACTCTGATAGCTAATAACTGTACAAAAAGTCTCAAAGAAGCCTAATTTATTTCCTTGTGCCAACCTTCTTTCATGAGTTTGAAAACTGAGTGTACTCCATGATAAGGTGCCACAGTCATATCATATAGTGCACCCAGATCCTGACAAAGCCCCTGTGTGTTTTAGGTGGCAGCTGCCTGCACTTTAAAGAAGGTATAGAAATCAGTCAGGAATAGTGAAGGACCTCATCTGTTTGTAGGTGAATGCCTGGAGTGGATTCATAGAACCCCCTTTACCACCTCTATAGGACCTCCTTCATGGCGCGTGCTGACAATGCTATTTGTGTTGCAGTTTCACTGTGCTTCCTAAGCTCGTGTTTGCGCCTATGCCCATGTCCGTAATAGGGAGCATGTACTGAGACAACGTGTTTCCCTCATGTGCATCGGGGCATGCACTCATGCAAATGAGGGCTTGCCCTCTCAAGATTAGATTGGTGCTTCATGTGGGCCAGTGCTATCTGTATTACAGAAGGGGACCGCACAAGTGTCTGCGGCCCTTCTGTAATTTCATAGTGCCCAAGGGGCAAACAGAGCAGGCAGCTTTAAAACAGTGTAATAACAGTTCACCCTTAAATGCTTGAAGGCTTTATTATAGGTTTTTCACAATCATTTGTCAGACCTTCAGCCTTGACCGTAACTTTTCATAATCAACAGATCAGAACTATGTAACATTTCCAAATGAACCATTCAGGACTGAAGCCTTTACCACTGGCTTGTCAACACAGCCACCTCTGGTGGCTGTATCAAATGCAAGCTTTCCAGCAATGAAATCATCTGGCATAGTTATAAATTAAATATATATATATACAATTATAATTGGCAAAACAATATACAACACTTCTTACGATGGCCTACAATGAATAATATGGTGCAGATTTTTGGCCTCCAAAGTTTGTTTGAGGAAGTAACTAGCACAAACCCTGTGAGATCGCTTGTAATAATATTCCTGTTGACGTGGTTTAATACAGTGTAATACCAACACCCCCTTTGATGACTACTGTCTTTAACGTAGGCCTTTCATAATAAATGTCAGACCTATTGCCCTTTGAAACTCTTTCACGATAAGCAGATCAGGCTTTTGGGATTCAGGTAACCTAGCGCTGAAAGCAGTCCTTTAAATGTTGCAAAAATAAAGATGAGTAGTAACGTGTGCAAAAGCAGCAGGCAAGCTGCAGTGTGCTCATGCTAAGTTAGTGAAAAATGACAATGTCTCTACGGGCCAGGTGCCACACTCCCCTTGGCAAGATCTTTAGCGCTATGCTAAGAGAAAATGTAACATAAGCAGAGGCAATGCAAATCTTATCTACGTTCAGAAGCTTCTGGTGGTGGCGAACCAGAAGGAGAAGGGTCTTCTGTTGTTGCTGCTGCTGAATATTCTTCCAATCCTTTTTAGGGAAGACAAGATGACCCTTCTTTTCAGGAGGATTTTTATCATGTACCTGAGTAAACGGTCTTATCCCCAAACTATTGCATCCTGATGACGTATACATATCAGCAATGATGATAGGCAACGCATCTTGCTTGTCAGCGTCTGCCACTGCCGATAGGCGTTGACGAACTTGCAAGCTAACTGCTTTACCTTTGACATTGGCCCAAGTTATGTCGGAGACAATAGGCAACATGTCCACTAATCTCATCCCCAACTACAGGGCTGGATCAGCTCCGTGTTCATCTTGAACTTTCTTAAGAACATTCACTAGAATGCTCATGAAGAGGGTGCCAAAACACAATGTATATACTACAGCAAACACCGTTCCCCAGGTGGTGCAATCAGCGAAAGCGGAAATATTACCACTAGGTAAACTCATTGTAAGGATCCTGTGTTTCTCTACAGTAGTAGTATTGGGAAATACAGCTTCAAATTGCTCAAATGTTTCAGCCAATAAATATGGAAAACCATCCCTATTTTTTGAGAATGTTTGCCCATCACTGAATTAATCATAATGGGACTAATAACAAGACCAACACCAAGTGCAGACAGCTGTTAAGTGGCTCCAGCAGGAGCCACTCGGATATTATGTGACATAAACTGAATGACACTTCTGTGTATATGAATCAAAGACATTCTGCAATTGACGTAGCTCCTCAAGTGTAACATTAGGATACTTTGGATGTGGTGTGAACTGTGAAACAAGCCAATACAAGTCAAGTGGCTCTATTGACAGATAAGGGTACTAAACAGACTGCAGAAACGGGGTGAGGAAGGATGCCATTAAACCATATGGTATGCTCCCAGGCTGTCAACGGAACGTCAAGCAACCGATAAGAGCGATAATTACGTGGAACATTCGCAGGTGTATATTCATGAAAGAGAGGATCATTTCCATCCACTGCTGGGAAAGTAACCCAAGAGTAAAAGACTTTGAAGCGGATAGCTGCATCTTTCTCGACAACAAAAGTTAAATCAGCCATGCAACGGGGACTCCACATGAAGTCAGATAAGCTGTAACCAGTTGCGCAATAGCAACCGCCGCCATAGTAAATGCAGATCAACAAACGTCTCCGGAAATGGTGAGAGGGTATTGTGGACAAGCACAAGCGCTACTCAGGTGTCTGCCAAATAAGTACCAGACCAAACTTTGATGGCGACAAGTTGCAGGGATTCTGCACAAAACAGAACTATGCGCAGGATTATAGCACCTTGGTGTATGGGGACTGAGTCATCCCATAACTTGAGTGCCCATGAGCCCAGGACTGACTAGCTATAGTGTCTAATTTGCTCTCTTACTCGCTCACTGAGAAGCTAAATATTAGACACCCTGCAACACTCCCAGATCACCTAGGAATCGTGGAAACAAGACACACCCTTTCGCTCGCACTCTTGTACTCACCAATAATAGGATCTGACAGTCACAAAATAGTTTAAAATATTTATTTGAACTAACGTGCCCTAACATGCAGTATACATGCCACAACAAGCAGGAAAATGCATAGTACAAAAATAGTCAGCATTGCAGCTAGTCCATAAATCATGAAGGGCGATGTCATCATACAAAAGACAGTGGAGCCTATTCTCCCTCCCCTTGCTAAGAAGCAGTATTATTATATATTAGAAGATCTCTGGGCTTTGTCAGCAGACCCCATACCTCAGCCTATAGAATGTAGATCTACATCACAGGTGCTGTCTCGCTCGTCTCCCTGGAAAGGTCCCTCACCAAGTGTGTACTACCTAATTCATGTACCCCACTAAGAAGCAAAGTACGTTCTCCAAACAGCAACTGCATCTGTATGTTTTTTTTTTAAAGGCTAATGTCTGGCCAGAACAAAATACCAAGGGGCATTGTTGTCCGACCTTGCACATAATGTTCAGTCAAAATCCCAGGAACATGCAGATAGTGAACCTAGTGCTGAGTTCTCATGGGAAAGCAGTCCTTCAAATGTTGAAAAAATAAAGATGTGTAGTAACGTGCGCAAAAGCAGCAGGCAAGCTGCAGCATGCTCATGCTAAGTTAGAGAAAAACGACAATGGGGCATATTACCAAGGGATAGCGATATTTATCGCAAAATGCGCTTAGTGCATTTTTTTTATCGCTGCCTATCACTGGATATGTTAGCGGAGAAAACATGCAATTAGCAAAGTTTTTCTCCATTGTGCTAAAATATCCAGCGATAGCGGCGAAATGCGTGAATATGGCTGAGAATACAGTGATATTCATGCATTAGCGACGAAATGCTCTTAGCCATGTTATCCACCTCCCATTGGATAACATGGCTAAGAACTGGTCTGGGTAGGAGTTAGCATTTGGAGATATTCGCGCTTAGCTTGAATATTTCCATCGCTACGCCTGCCTTGCTAATAGGCGTTAGCGGCGTTAGCGACTGCTTTCAGTCGCTAACTGGTTAGGTACGCCCACTTTGCATGTCATTAGTGATAAACATCGCTGACATGCAAAGCGGGCCCCAAACGGCTCGCTATCGCCTAAAAGCTGTCGCTAACATCAGTTAGTGACAGCTTGCTAATAGGGCGATAGAATTATCGCCGCTTAGCGGCCGAAAACGGCCGCTAAAGCGGCGATAATTGCCTATCGCCCTGCTTGATAATATGCCCCAATGTCCCTACGGTCCATTTGGTAACCTATGGTATCTGACATAACTTTTCCCAGTGACTCAATCAAACCTGTTGCTTTCATCCTTGGCTTCTCACCACTTCCAACTAAGGCCCAGGGCTCTGGAGTCACTTTTCCACAAAGGTAATCATTAGGCATACTGTGATAAAATTATAACTACATTCAAAATTACAGTTGTCAAATGCATATGCAAACCTTCCTAAGAAGGCCTAACAAGGATTGTCACAGTAAGAATCTTCTAGTCCAAGAACTTATCAGTGGGAGTAACGAATACCTTAACAAAATACCTCTCTGTGGGATTTAATGCAGGGTAATATGAATTCATCCTAAAAGGCTTTTTGACTTTATCATATGCTTTTCACAATAAATAAATGGGCCTTCTTGTCTCTGTCTTAACTTTTTATAATAAATAGATCAGACCGATAACATTAATAATTGACTTGTCACAATAAATATATAATACAAGCACCTTTTCAATGGAAGCACACAACATCTGCCTAATCAAATGCTATGCTGAAGAACATTTTGAGAGCACTTTTTTTGTTGATCACATATGATCAGGCAACAGTTGCAGTGTCAAGCCAGGCCCAAAATAATTAGCTGAAGGTACAGGACAGCTTTTCAAGGTCATCTACAAAGGCTGTCACCAGAATAAACGAAATAGTAAAAGAACATTGCTACACTGGTGAAGATTGAAGTCATTTATGCAAAACGTGAATGTGTACTTTATAATGAGACAGGCAATCGACTTAATAAGACTCCAATACAATAACGCATACATAATGAACCGTGCAGCATAAACATTTAACTTCGGCAGAGCATTATTGCCATCAATGCGCGTGGATGAAAGCAACAATATATGATGCCTGCACAACCATTCCAGAAAGATATTACTAAACGTCTGAAAGAAGAAATAAGTCATAAAGAATGTACGACTGAGGCGTTCTGCCACCCAGCCACAGAGCACCCCTGTTCATGAACAACTAAGTAAAAACGATATCCGTTGCATCGTGTGGGAGTGGGTCGAGCATCTTTATCCCAGACGTTAAAAGATTGACCCTTTATCCTAGAACAAAACAAATAAATGTATTCGAGCATACACAAATTCAAGGTTAAGTTTACAAAGAAATCAGCAAATATGTTATTTACCGGCCTGCTTATGATGTGACGGCATTGATGACCTTCTGTCTTACACCCATACTCCCTCAACCAACCCGTAATCATGTTTGATACCAGTAGAGTATGATGGGAGGCATATTAATGGAGGCCGCGCCCTGTTCTTTAAATGAGCCACATCTAAAGAAAGGGGCGTGGCCGACACTATAGTGAAACCACGGCATGGAGTCTTTGACAAAAAAAAAAGCATCTGTTTGTCAAATTGGTAAACAGGGTTTTTTTCGGGGGGAAAAGCACCCATGCTGCGCATTTACTTTAATGTCGGCCGCATACATTTCTTTAGGCGCAGTTTGTGTAAAGAAATGGTCGCGGCCTCTATGACTGTGAAAGTGCTACATGGGGAGCCAGTAAAACAAAATAAATAAATAAATAAATAAGTGCAGCCACTAAATGTGGACCACGCTGCTAAAATAAACAAATAAAAAAATGCAGCCGCTATAGTAAAAGCGGTCCGCATTTAAAATTGAAATAAAAGCGGGCGGCATGCTGCTAGGTAGTGGGTGGAATAGAGAAAGAGCATTAAATCAAATAGTGCTCTCCAACTTATAAAGCAAACCATGTAAGAACAACAGTAAAAGGTCCAGTCGTTATGGGAGGTAACAAATGCAGACAAGGCAGTAACAAGGCAGGACTAACAAGCCTAATAACCACTTGGAAGTCATCGTTTACGAAGGACAATGACACAAGCCAATTGAAAATATAGGCGGAGAGTGGGCGTGGCTTCAATGCCATACTCCACTACTGCATGCCTCGTAGCAGCAAATGCGCTGCCCAGGCTCAACCTAAAAAGAGTCAAGCTTCTTCTGTGTGCGGTGACCATCTCACTCCATGTCATCAATGGCACTTGCCAGTCATGAGCTTTTAAATCAAAGACCATTACTTTTAATTATACATCTAATTAATTCAGGGGAAGCAAATCAGGACTACAACATCCACAATGCATTAGGTTTTCACATTAAACTCCAGTAATGACATTGTGTGAAGAGAAGCACACAGTGCTGTGGTGTTAATGCATTAATAAGATTCTCTCTAACTTTAAATTATATATGTGTGTGTGTGTGTGTTTGAGAGTCAGAACGAGCTAATGGATGACTCTATATGATTTGGATTTTCATGTGACAAAATGGTGGCATGGTGAAGGTAATATGTGGCATAAGTGGCACTCTTGGAAAAATTCTGATGCAGACACACTAGAGGTAATTCTTTGCAAAAGGGCTCCCATGAAAACATTGTGGCAAAATGAAGATAATATGAGACATTAGGGGCACAAATGACAAAATGTTTCCTCTGGCACACAAGAGGAAATTATCATCTGTCCTTGCAATCTCCAAAACATTGGTAGCACGATTCGACCACTGCGCACCCGGATCCAAGAATATTACCGTAACATACACAAACATAACTCCGGTCATCCACTAACAGGACACTTCCACGACAAACATCAACACAAAAAGGATTTCCTCTTCTTTGGTCTGTAGATCATCCATCAAACCAGAAGAGGGGGCAACAGCGAGATGAGACTATGAAGACGAGAAAGTGAACTCATCCTTAAATACAAAACAACAGACCTGGGACTTAACAAAGACGCAGAAATGAATGTGTGGCTAGGAGACGATTAGCGTCATGTTTTGATCTTTGACCTGATATGGGAACTACTCCCTCTGAACCACTTCTCCTGTGTCCCCACCTCCTTCATCCAGATGACTTAAGAAAGAAAATTAGTATAAGAAAACTGATCTCTCTCCTTACTTGATCATATGGGCCCCAACCATCTACTAGATAAATCCTCTTAAAACCCCCCATCCTTTCTAATGTATCCCTGGTTCATTACCTCCTATTATTAGTTTAAATAACTAATCCCTGAGCTTCTCATCGAACTGAAACCTCACATTCATCTTTTACGAAACCCTAAACATATTAATTTAATACGGTCACATCTACCTATGTATCCCTGGTTCATTACCTCTGATTATTAGTTTAAATGATAAATGCCAGAGCTTCTCTTCGACCTGCTATCTCACATTCATCTCTAGATGAATCCGTAAACTTATTAACCTAATACGTTCACACTTACCTAGCTCATATCAGTCCTACACTCCATTCCTATAACCAATTATATAATCCCTTTCGACACCCTTCCAAGATGGCGCCTGTGATCACGTCCTTTTCACTTCCGGGCCGCCACCCGGATCTGATTACAGTAGGGTACACATATTGAATGGCTGTACAGTGCCCGTTGTTATTGTGGTCAACCAGCTCCAGCATGGCAACGGCGTTTTCTTAATGCAACAACAGGTTTCACTCAAAGCAGACCTGATCCACGTTTCCCAAATTCTCATTCAGTCACCATGTATTTGGTGGGGTAATTGTGTCAGCAATGGTTGGGACACCCAACCCTGTCATCTGTGCAACAACACCTGTCCCATTTGTCGGGTGACATCAATTTGGCTGACTTTATTTTAGGTCCAAAATCACCTAGGCCAAAAAGATTTATTTATGAAGAATATAATTAATTGTCGAAACTGTTGCAGATGGAAGCTGCGGTATGCCTGTGCCAAACTGACCACGCAAATTTGGAAAAAGTTCTTGCAGTGTTAGATAATAGCATTAATAATACACTGTCTTCACGTATATATATACATTGGATAACATTGTCTCATCTGTCATTGATATTGCACAGCATGACGTGTCATTCCTATATCATGGTCAAAATCAGTTACGTTCTGTAATGCAGTTTTCCTTGATGTTACAAATGCTCAAAAATGGAAAAGTTCTATGGGATTATTTGAATACTTCTGCAATGTTTTTATCATTTAATTTGACTGATATACAGAAGTTAATGTCTATGAAGGATGCAACTTACACATTGTTACATATTGAACAATTAGCACAGTTACCTTTTTCTGTAGCAGAGACTGATTCAGCTGTTTGGTTAATACATGGTGTTATTTCACTGCCCTTCTCACTATTTCAATTTACATCTTGCATGAAACACTTTCCTGTGGGACGCTTTGAGCCCCTGGTACGTGCATTTATTCATAAATTGTGGTCATTATCTTTCACCTACAAATGTCGCAGATAAGGAATTTTTCCGAACAGGGGAGGATTGGATTCCACAGTAGGACATTCCCTAAATTGCACTGCGCCTGTAACTTGTCGGCCCCTAATCTGGCTTGTTTTTTAAAAGGTACGCCCGCAGAGAGGTGTAAAATGGGGCATGGCCTCGGACCACTTCTCTTCAACGCAGCTCTGTGGTGCGTACTGGAGGTACATTGTGGGCTAGTTGGACACAGGGACTCTCAGGATTAAAGGGGACTTAATTCCCAAACTTAAAACGCGCCACAGGGCATGCTTGCAATCTTCACCCCTGGCCCCGCCCCCTCCCTTTACCTCTGCGCAAAGGCACCCTATGTCACGTTTTAAGTTGGAGAATTAAGTCCCCTTGAAACCTGAGAGTCCCTGAGTCCAACTAGCCCAGCATGTACCTCCAGTAAGCTTTTGTCAAGGGGAGCTGCATGTCAGCAGCTCCCCATTTGGAAAAGTAATGCCAGCTCCTGCTGAATCTCGGAGAGCCACCAGGACCGTGGGGGAATTGGGGTCCTCCCACGGTCCCCAATGGATATGGCTGGCCCCGTGGGATGGGGACCCCAGGGCTGGAAGTGGCCCGGGAGGAGGCCACGCTGCCCCCTATCAGAAATGAATCAATAAATAAAGCCTGGCCCCAGGGGATGGGATCCCCAGGGCCAATAGAGGCCTCAGGAGGGGGGCCACGCAGCCCCCTCCTTAGAAAATTAAATAAATATAGCCATGCCACACAGGATGGGGTCCCCGGGGTCAGAATTGGCCAAGGAGGGAGGCCCACACAGCCCCCTTCCCGTTCGGATTTTTCTTTTTTTTTTTCAAAAGGGGTCAAGGGTCCCCAGGACCCAAAAAAGAAAAAAGAAGGGGGACCACAGAGCCCCCTTCTAAAAAAATTAATTAAAAAAATAAGACAGGCATCGTGCCGGAGGGGCCCCCCCTCCCAGCAACACTATGCAAACGCGCCCTCTGGCATGTTTTAAGTTGGGGAATTACTTCCCTTTCAATACTGGGGGGCCCTGAGGGACAATTAGCCCACTAGGTACCTCCAGTATGTGCTAGAGGACTGCCTTGCAGAGAGGTGGTCCAAGGCCACGCCCCCCTGAACACCTCTCGGCAACGCAGCTCTGTGGCGCTTACTGGAGGTACCTGGTGGGCTAGTTGGATCCCAGGGAACCTCAGGATTTAAGGGGACTTATCCCCCAACATAAATCATGCCACGGGCACCGTTTGCACAGTGGTGATGGAAGGAGGCGGGCCTAATGTGACATGTGTGCAAATGGAAATGCAGAAATATTTCAACTCTCAAAATCGCAAAGTAATGAATTTTTTTGATTTGAGTTTCAGAGTAAACTATATATACTCTTTAAATAGGAACTTTACAACCATAACCATACTGATTTCAACTGAAAAGATTGCGAATGTAGAAGAGATGTGACTGAGAGGGCTGAATGAGATACCTGTGGCTATGCAAAAATATTATCCTGCACCAGAATTCTCACATACGTAGATTGTCGTGGGGAAATAGAGGTTAAGGGAGCACTGACACAGTAAAGTTCACATATAAAGGACCATTCATTGAGTTTGGGCGTGCATTTGTATCCGCCTCAGGACATTATACAATGCCATATGACTTTCACTGTAACAGGGCGTGAATTGAAAAACAGAATGGAAATCCATTTTACAAACAACAAATAATAGCAGAGGTTTGGTTAGCAGGCTTCAGTCCATAGCATGTGTCCAAATCCTAGCTTTCCAATAGAGAAAGACATAGGGGCATATTCTCAAGAACATGTGATTCCAACTTCCTCTTCCTGTCAACTCTCAAGAACGTGTGATAACCATTGGAAAAGTAATTTAACACAACTTCCAACATCGCAGTCTATCGCTGGAAAATTACGCCGCATTAACCAAGCATTCTCCACACGGCGGTACCGTGCAATAGTCTCCAGATCACACGTCAAATGTCCGAGTTAAAATCAACGCCATGCCGCAAAAATACGAAACACGAAAGCAAAAAATCTTGCGATGAGGCCAATCGCGGTACAAAAAGCACCGAAAACCAGCAACAGGCCTGCAAATCCCACATGTCTGACGGGAAAATGCACCATAAAAACTACGGAAACAACACACCAGAAGCAATCCAAAGCGTGTAGCAACATGGATGCACCCTGACCGAGCACAGAGGCCAACGCGAACCCCACAAACCCCACAGACCACCAGCAAGGAACAACAGGGATGGGGACGGCCAAGGAGAAGAGGGAAAGGAAGACTGGGTGCAGTCCGCAGCAAAACCAGAGCAGCGTCACGGAGGTGACAGAACACTACCATCAACTGACCCATAAGTAGACCACCTGAAATGCAGTCGGAGTGTCGAGGAGGCGAATTGAGGAGGCCAAGAAGCACTGGCATGATGTGACAACCTAAACCAGGCACAAACTCGCTGCCAACAGGAAGGCTGCAATGGCGACAGGAGGTGGGAGTCCTGCACCACAGGAGGAGCTGGAGGAAACCGAGGCCACAGTTATCAGTGTGGAGACGGTGCAAGGAGTATGGAGTTCGGACACAGCTCAAGAGGACCTGACACAACATCAACAGGGTAAGTAATGACCAGGGACTGGTGGGACAGGGAGAGATGGGCACAATGGCACACATGCAAAAAGAGGTGTAGCACACTGCAACATTTCCCTGATCCCCGTGGCACACTGCAGCGCACACACATAGCAAGAACCGCACACCCACATTGACGGCAACGTGGTACAATGCTCAAACCCGACACTGCAGAACAGAGGACACTACTGGCTCCGCACATGGGCAGAGACATGCCTACTACATATGACAGAGCTGGAAACTGTGAAATGGAAATGTACGCATACGACCTCACATCCGTCATGTAGTCCAAATGTACACGGTCCCTCAGCCAAATCCTGCACCTCCCATACAGTCACAATGTACATTTTCATATAGTCTGCATGTAAACAAGAACAATACGACAACATACATGTCAACACAATGTCAACATGCACCTCCCATTCACATTGCAGAAGGGCACACAACACCTCCAGAAGAACACAGAAGACAACACATCTGTGATGCTAGAGAGGACCACCACACCTTCGACACCAACGTCCTACAACAGCCCATGGACATCCCACTCAACCCACCACTAGGACCCGGGCAGCCAAGCTACTTAGAGGAGAACACAGACCCTGCAACAGACCACTCAGCAGGAAGCCCCCGCAAGCGCAGCTAGCTCACAACACTTCACCCACCCACACATGGAACCCCAATGCCAGGTGTCAGCACGCCAAAAGGAGGTGGGCGAACAGGTGTGGGTGGGGTCCAAACCCATGGAAGGCGAACTAAATCATCAACGTTGGTGTCTTTTATCCTTCAGTGACCACCTAAACCCCACAAAGAAGACCCACACTGCCATAGAGAAACAAGCAGATGCACATTCACAGTACAGTACCAAGCCCTGGGGCACACAAATAGCAGTCACACACCCACGTTGGCTCTTGGTACGATGGCCCAGGCCACTCCCCTTACGAATTGAGTGGGTGATGACAAAGCTACATGTCAAAGCTCCAACCCGCTGCCTGCGGTGACATGTCTGCGCCCGCTGTACACAGCACATTGTAATGTTGTAGGGCCCAGGGCCCTCATGCATACAACAAGAACACAGGGGCACACGCAGATATTATGTTGAACTGGCTATGGACACGTGCACCTGGCCCCTTTATTGTCAGGGCCACATATACAGTGACGCCTGTGCTGGATATGTGTGGGGTGAGTGTGATCCAGCCCGCACAGAGTGCTTGGTGCTGGCAACAACTTGAACAGTGGACACCAGTGCAATGGAAACTGAAAACCCCCTGCATAACAGAGTCAACTGCTGAGCAACATGGAGGGAGCTGGAGCAAGTCCAGACGTCAACCAACATGCAAACAGAAGTTCCATGAGTTGCAGTGCACTGAGGTTGGGGCACTAGAGCTGAGTAGGCTCATGTGAAGAAAAAGTCTAGGATTGTGTCCCTTCGAGATATTCCTGATGCAGATGCAGTGGGGTGTGTTAGACCTGCATCATCTTCCTCATCAATGTCCAAGGTCTCCCACACTTCTTGATGTGACATTGCTGCGCAACCTCTCCACATCACAAAACTCAATAAGTAACAGTCCATGGGTTGCGGTGCACTGAGTCAGTGGCACCTGGAGTGCTGAGCAGGGGATCAGGCAGAAGATGGCATCCACGACAGGTGCCAGCAACTCCGTCAGTCTGCCAGTATGACCGTTTGGACACTGGCAGTTGGCGGTTGCAGCTGTTCCTGGCAGTGGTGGCATGTGCCTCCTGCAATGATACGATGTCAGGGCCGGTCAGGACACGATTTGATGTGTGAGCCCTGGAGGGCTGCAGTTGAGGCCGGAGGCAGCGGACAGTGCAGGGCCACAGACACATGGCGTTGATGACCCAAAGGTCATCGCCTCAGAGGCCATCCAATATCTCAGAAGAAGGGATCCCGGACCTGACCAGCACAGAGTTAGTGGCCCCGGATGCACAGCGGCCGGCACTGGTACCCTGCCACGGGACGGTGACTGCGGTGCACTGAGGTAGGGCCACGCGGACGGACTGGGCAGGTCCTCATCTATGTTGCAGGTGAATGTGGTGGAGGCTTGCGAAGGACAGGGGAAGATGTCCTTCAGGGCATAATGCGGAAGGTTGGATGTTATCCGGAAGCAGCAAATGGTGGAGTAGAAAGCGACAGCCTCGTTGCCACAACCAATTTGGTAATAGCTACATGAGGATGAAAACTACCCCCTATTCCATAGACTCAGACGCCACCAATGTAGGACCAGAGAGTGTCCCTGAATGTCGGGCAGCAGACTTAGTGGCACCGGTGCTGAGAGGGGATGCAGTCTGCGATGATGCCGGTACACTGATATGAACTCCGCCATTGCTAAATCAAGACGCTGTGACCTACTGGACCACAGTGAGGGCTAAAGGCAGTGGTCAGCAGTGGCCCACAGCCATGTGTCACTGGCTTGCGATGCACAGAGTTAGTGACGCCAAGGCAGTTGTCGGTAGTGTTCGATCACCTCTGTAACAATGATCCTTTTTTCTGCCAAAATGCAACGCGTCATCCTCTTACGCCTCTCCTTGCATGCAATGATATGTACTCTGCCTTTGCATAATCGATGTTCAGTTACCTACTTGAGCGCAGGGTAGGCCGAGAGCAGTAGTCTGCGGGGTCCACAGAATCTTGTGGTTGTGATGTACCACTAAGGTCTGGTGGCACCACGCCGAGGTGTGTTTAGTGCGATACACTCAGCCATATTTAATGTGCTCTGCCATGGTGTCATCAAGACTCAGTTCCAAATGTGTGACCTACTTGTCCGCTGTGCATGCCGGTGGAGTACGTCAATGAATAAGGAGTACTGTGGGCCTGTGTTGCCGAGGCTGTGATGGTCTGAGGTGGCTGCCAAGGTCACAAGCCTCGGGCTGGAGATTGCACCGATACGTGGTGGCCCTCTTCAGCACACGCCGGTGTCGGCAGGTGGGCATTGAGGCCTGGGTGCGCAGGGGTGGGCAGGACTGGTTCAGGGGCCAGCATCCTGGGGTGCAGCAGCAGGCACACAGGATCGCTGGCAACTCCGCTCACGGCGATGGCGTTGGCCTTGCGGCGGGGTGAAAGGCACCACCCTGGCAAAGATGTTGGGCATTCCGGAAGGGGACCTTGCCCAGAGTTACGTACCTTTTATTCAAATCCCTATGCTGGCCTGGCGTACGCCGGGCCAGCCCACTCCACTCAGGCTTATGGGGGGGACGTAACAACCTACATTTCTGTGTTCCTCCCCACTGGCTGGGGTGACATAGTTGCGTCCACTGTCCACTGCACTCCAAACACCAGCGGTGTGTGTTGACAATGGATATGTGTGTGGTACTGCAGTCTGTCGAGCACATCCACGCCACACTTGGCATTGTGTAGATTCACATTCATGGGTCACTTGCCTCCTTCGCACATGCCTGGTCCCCACCTCTTCCCACATCCTTCTATTGTGTGGCTGAGGTGCCATGCCGCTGATGGCTAATGTACATGGCTGGCCCAAGTTCCCACAGTAAGTTGTTCTGTTGTGTCTGGTGGGTATGCATGTTGTATGTGAGCTTGTGACGTGTGCATTTCCTGTGTGTCATCCTGGTAGTGCAGGTTGATGATGGACTGTCGGAAGGTATAGGGCTCATGCACACTGCCTGGGGGTTGGCGGTGACATTGGTGGGGATTCCTCAGTGGCCCAATATTGCCTGGACATTGGTGGGATACATGCGCTTTCTGTTGAGCTTATTGTGTGTATTGTTGCGAGGGGGCACAAGTAGGACACGTTTGCAGTCAATTGCCCCCTGACACATGCGGGAAGCCAGCTGTGTCATAGACGCCATGCTTGGTCTCCAGCTGTTCCTGTGCGGTGTGTGGGAAGTATAGATAGTGTGGTACCAAGCTGATGGTGTCATCCATGACTGTTGTGAGGGACTTGGATTGGCCTGGCTGTGTGACTCCTCCGACTTGTGCGGATGTTGGTTGGAGGGTACCAGTGGCCACACAGGTGCATCACTGCCAGCAGCTTGGTCTGAGGTGGGATGTTGGTTGTTCGCTGTGTTGGTACTGTCATCCTGTGTACAAAGGAGGTCAGGATGCGGAGGATGGTTGTCCTTTTTCGCCTGTGGTGGGCAATGACTTTCTTTGGTGTTTTTGTCTGTGAGGTTGGTGCATTTTGTGTGGGTCGCTGTCTTTGTCTGCGCTGCCTCAGTGTTGATCCGGAGGGGGGCGGCGGGGGTCCGGGGGGGGGTAGGGGGTGGTCCTGAGGGTGATGGTGGGTGTTTTGGCCCTCTTGAGTGTCCGGGCTGCATGTTCAGTGGCTCCATGGCATCTTTTTTTCTTCAGGTGAGGCACTGGGCTGGCCTCCCTTTTGTGGTGCAGGCTGTGGTCCAACTTTACACCAGGTCAGAGCAGGTGTTAGTTTCCTGCAACTAACGCGCCTTATCTCATGTTTTGGGATCTTAACGCAGATCTTGCTGGTCGTTGTGAATGTTGCGGAGTGGTGTTGTAGCGGCTTTTTTGCACGGGAACACCTACTCTGCATCTCATTAGCCATAGATGCCGGGGGTCGTCTCTGGCGATGTTTTTTGCAGCTGCTATCGTGGGTAAACTGGTGCAATGGGCTGTTATCACCAGCTTGTGAATGGGGTGATGAATTTATCGCGACTTTGGCTGTGATAAAATGCTGTTAATTCGCTGATAGCTCCTTGAGAATATGCCACATACTGTCTAAGATCGAAAGATTACTTATGTGCTTGTAACCAAATGTCATTATCAAGAATGTTGTATTAGCCACTGGGGAAAGCATTTGTGCCACTATTTGTATGTGCACCACAGATCTAATTCGGAGGATGATGATGTCTGGAATATAAGAGGAGGATATTAGCAACAGGCAAATTCCCCCTTCTCCAACCCTGGCATAGAGCAGTGGCTGATATACAGACAACACATTTCCAGCACCGCAGACCTCAGCAGAGTGCTTATTCATCCTCACTAAGGACTGCATTTATTCAAACAATCCGGCTTTTTTAAAAGACTGTGACATCTCCAAATTAAACCCTGGCATGATAAAATAAATAACTCAATTGTGGCCTGCATTCCTACAGTTGCAGTCTTGGCAAACTGCCAAAGTGAATGAGTGCTAAAGGCAAATAGACCAGTCAGTCAGTCATTAAAACTTTATTTGGGTTGTTACAACCTTAAAAGTATACACTACACATTTATAAAACTTTATAAAAACACAATATATAAAAAATTTGTAAAATTGCAATTCAGTCTTTTCCCGGAGGATAACCACGACAACTTTGTTAATAAACAGTATCCTCCTAGGTTGTTAAAATCACAAGGGTAAACATGAATAAACATATGTAACCAGGCCTTCCAAACACAATACATACATTAAGGTGCAATCTTATTAACATACGCCTATACCTCTATACTCTGGAGAAACCCCCTAACTCTACTCATGTATTTCCCCACAGCGCCGGCTATATCCAGATTTATCATCCCCGCCAGGAGATCTGCAGCTTGCTTCCTATTCATGGTCCTGTATTTTTTGAATAACGGGCCTAAAATCTCCTTACGTATATCAAGGATCATCCTACAGTCTAATATCCAGAGAAGAGTATGATAGCGGCTTATGGGCAATAACGTGAAGCTTGCTCTGGCTAAACAGCTATTGCTGGACTGGCAGTTAAGCAGTGGACCAAGATAGTCAGCATTGCAGCCAAATATTTTCACGTCCTAGCATTAATATATTTACTAAACATGTTCTTCTCAAAAGTGGGACCATCACCAATTACAGAGGAACCTTTCCGACAACTGTAAATATTGAGGCTTGGCAAACAATCCACACAGGATCGAAGGAAGTTTGCAGATCTTGGAAGCATTATCAAATGTTCAACTTGTCCTCTAAGATTTCTTACCTTGTTTCATTTAAATGAATACTGTATAAAATGTTATTATCCAGGAAGTGCGAACAAATGAAAAAAAAAATACTTTTAGAACCCCTGTTAGGAGGTTTCTATGAGAACTTGCAGCGAATTCTTCTGTGAAGCTAAACATACTTTGTTTCCTTTGGGGGTACATTTTCCTCGATCGAAAATAAACGTGCAGTTTCCTGGCACCAAGTTGTCATTTCGAAGACTTTAAGTGCAAGTACTTTTCTTTACTGAACTTGAAAGAAGGAAATTGGTGGTTGTTTACGCAGGAAGATGCCATCTTGTCAGGTTTACTGCGAAAAACAACCTCAATTATGAGTAAGACTGCCTATCGCTTTTAGAAGCTAGACTTCATTGTCATCCCAGGAAAAAAGTCCTACTGTCAAAAGAAAAGATGAAGGAGTGTATTCATTTCAGGGAAGTTATGACATTGACAAAGAGTTAGGCATCGACACCGGAAATAAGCAATGTTCATTTTTGTGATGTAACTAACTATAACACATAAAAGTAAATGCAACAGGGTAAATAAATCGAACAACCCCATTGATGCTTTTACCTACTAAATGTAGCCACTTCGGTTAAATGTCACATAGCTTCTAAACGACATCAAAAAGCAAGATGATTAAAATGGAATAAAAACACTTGTAGCACATTTTAAGGCCGATTTATATAATGGCAGATGGCCTGTTGTCCCGCCAGGATAGGAAGTACATTTCTCCTTCCTTCTGATAAAGGGACCGCCAGCCAAATTTGTAAATGACTGCCAATCTAGCGGTTATTTATAAAGCATTGTCAGGAATCGCCTCTGGCGGTTACTGTCAATTCATATTGCCGTTTGGTGCAGGGTTGCATCAGCATGACGCAAACCTGCACCAAACAATTGTTTTTTTTTTCATTTAAAAAAAAGAAAATCTCAAAACAGGACTGCAAGGGGGAGCATTATTTACCATTTACTACCCCATTCTGATTGAGGGGGTGAACATACAGCGATTTCTCTGACGGCTCAGACACGTTTGGCTGTGCGGTGATGGAGTAGTTATTGCCATAGTCAAACTTTCGCTCTTCCTCAATTAAATTGGGTGGGCAGACCATTATGTTTGGAGATGTGTATACTCAGTCGCAACACCGCGAACATATAAATCAGCTCCTTGTGCTTGAAACAGATACTATGCTAATTTAACATGCATAACCTTAGAGAAATTTAGGATGGCCTCTTCCTGTGATTTGCCCCCAACATTCTGATCTCAACAGGGGTTTTGGAGGAAGTAGATTCCAAAGCAAGTTTTTAGCATTGTAAACTGTTGTTTTGTTTTCTTTTACTAGTGATATTGGTCAAGAAGACTCAAGAGTCTTTTTTGTAACTTGTTTTCAGAACATATTTGCAACAATTTGTTTTGGAATTTAAAAAGAAACGTGTGTTAATGGTTCCTTGTAAAGTTATAGATACCTTAAGCAGAGAACATGTTTTCAATCACCAAAAAGAATTACATGAAAACACTCAGGGCTGCATTTATCCATGTGTTTTTGAAGATCAAGGATTTTCAAACTATAATATTCAAAAGTTTACAACATACATAGATTTTCAGTTGTAAGCTCCTACCATCACTACCCTAAACAACATAACAACAAAATATTACTGGAATGTGTTTACAAAGACATTTGCACATTTTACAAATGAATTCTCCTCCAAAGGAATGAATATATGTCTTATGTGTGTGTATAAAGGGCCAAAAAAGCATTTATAAAATAATTTTGGCAGGAGGTCGCGCTGGATCTGCGGCTTCTACCAAAAAAAAAAAAAGAAAAGAAGAGCAGGTTCCTGTGCTACATCACTAATCGCCCCCCGGTGGGCCAGGATCCTGGGTCATTTTAATATTAAAGGAGGAGGGTGCACGGTCCCCCCCTCCTTCTGCTTATTGAAGCCCCAAGGACCACCATCTCCCCATGGCATGTTTATAAATAAATGTGGCTGAGGCCAGTATGGCCTCTCTCGCTGATCTGGGGACTACCACCTTCCTGAGTCCTATTTATTTATAAATAGGAAGCCTCCTGGACCCCCCCCCCCCCCAGCCCTGGAGATCACCATCTCCCCAGAGCTTTATCTTTAAACAATGCAGGGCCGTGTCCCCCGTGCACCCCCCCCCCTCAGCCCTGGGGACCACCACCTCTCTGGGGCTTTTGCTAAGTTGAATTTAGGGGCCTCCCTCCTTAAACCATAAATTGCCCACCCCATCCCACAAGGGCTTCTTCTATGTCCAGGTGTGCCCACCACTGGAACATAGCTGTTTGGTATGGCTTGGCAGTATCTTTATCGCTCCTACCAAGCCACAGCAAACCCTCCACTTCCAGCAAGTGAGCACATTAAAATATGCTCACACTTGCTGGAAGTGGAGCAAAATTGCTTTCAAAGAGAGGAGGCTGCATGTTTAGAAGCTCCTTCTCTGTGAAAGCAATGCTGGCTACAGCAGGAGGTTGAGCCGGCAGGAACCACAAGAGCCTGGAGGCTCTCGCCTGCAGTCCCCAACAGTTGTCAGTGGATGCCCTGGGGGTAACCAGGACACCCACAATAGAAGCTCGGCCAAGGGTCTCCCTTCCCTTAATTTAAATAAATAAATCAATAAAAAGACCAGGCCATGGGGATAGGGTCCCGCTCAGTTCCCGTACGTATAATAAAAAAATAATAATAATTTATATAAAAAAATATATTTAAAGAAAATCCAAACAGGCAACTCACCCAAGGCCCCCTTATTTCAGCACCATTCTGCAAATGCACTTGCTGGTCCAGAACTGGTTGGGGGATGAAGTCCCCTTGGCTGCAGAGGGTCTTTGGGGGCTAACAACCCTCCTGTTACCTATAGTAAGTGCCACACCTGGGATTGCTGAGATGTGACCGGAGACCCTGCCCCCTCTCTCCACCACTGTGCAAATACACCTCCTAGCACACTATTGGTTGGGGGATGAAGTCCCCTTGGATCCCAAGGCTCCTTGGAGGCCTAGAGCGCCTCCAGTTACATCCAGTTAGTCCTATACAGCATGATTACTGAGAGCTGGTCGGAGTTCCCGCCCTCTTTCTTTCCCTCTCTGCAAACATGACTACCAGTTAAAAAACCTCGGAAATTAACTTTTTTTTAAAAGCCACCTCCCGGGGGCTATATTCACATAAGATCCATGACCAACATCTCTCCGGAGCTATTTTCAAAATGAGAGAGGGCCACGTGGCACCCTCCTGAAGCTGTTTATGGCCCTGGGGACCGCCGCCCCCAAGGGCCAGCTCTAGCAATGTTCTGGGGTGCCCAACCCCGAGGCATTGCAGTTTGCTATGCAATGGCAGGAGCACTTTGAACAAGCGAGAGCATTTTGCTCTCATTTGTTCAAGCAGAGCACACTTTGCTTTTTACACCCAGGGAGCTGCATGTCAGCAACTTACTGGGTGTACAAAGAAATGCTGCCTCCCGCAAGAGGTGGGAGTCAGCCAGAATGCGGGGGCCTTCAAGCTCTCCCGCGGTCTCCAACCAGATGCCCTTGGCCCGGGGAATGGGATCCCTGGGCCAAACATGGCCTGGGGAAGGGGACCAGTCCCGGGCAGTAACCGGCCTCAGGTGGGGGGCCACGCTTCTCCCCTCCCTTGAAATAAAATTTATAAAAAAGAGGAAATACCTCAGGCCCTAGGGGATGTGATTCCCAGGTTCCAAAAGAGTCAAGTGAAGGTAGGCCACTCAGCTAACCTTTCTAAAATAAAAAATAAAAATAAAGCCAGTAACTTTCCAGAGACCCTACCCCCTTTCTCCACTACTCTGCATACACGCCTCCTGGTGCGCTCTTGGTTGGGTGATGAAGTCCCTTTCACTGCTGAGGGTGCTTAGGGGCCACTTAACCCACCTGTTACCTCCAGTAAGTCCCACACAGTGCGTCTGCTGAGAGGTGCTCAGAGGCAATGCCCCTTTTTCCACCACTCTGCAAGCATGCCTCTCAGAGCATTGCTGGTGGGGTGATGAGGTCCCCTTTACTAAAGTCAACTTCATCCCCAAGCAGCATTGCATCAGGATACACGTTTGCAGAGTGGTGGAGAAAGGGGGTTCAGCCTCTGACCATGTCTCAGCAATCCAGCTGTTTGGGGCTTACTTGAGGTAACAGGCGGGCTAGTTGACCCCCAGGGACGCTCAAGAGCCAAGGGGACTTTCTCCCCCAAATAGTAGTGCACCAGGTGGCAGATTTTCAGGCTGGAGGAAAAAGTGGGCGTGGCCACCAAAAACGTCTCAGAGAGCCCACTGTGTGAGAATAGCTAGAGATAACAGGAGAGGTAGCTGGCCCCAAAGGACCTTCAGTAGCCAAGGGGGCTTCATCCTCCTTATAGTAGTGCGTCAGGAGGTGAGTTTGCAGAGTGGTGGAAAATGGGTGTGTGGCCTGCTATCAGAACTCAGTAATAGTGCTGTATAGGACTTACTAGAGGTAAAAGGAGGGGTAACTACCCCTCATATGTATATTTAGGACCTATTGTCCGTAGGAAAAGCATGTTTTGACCTGCCTATATCTTTGGCATCAATTGAATTCTTGTTGTGCTTGGGAAGTTTTGGGATGATTCATTAAGCGGGGGCTGAGAAAAAGGGGCTAAACAAACTGTACATTTTCCTATTTTAATTCCCATAGGAATGAGTAGTCAAACCTACAGCCTGAATCGCTGGACAGAATTACTCCAAATTTGGCATAAACGTAGGCACTGTTACACAGATTGATTTATTGTTATTTGGTGCATATCCATTCAGTAGTTTTTGATAAATTTAGGAAGAAAAAGTTAGTGACATCTGGCCACTGTCAGGAGTGATCAGGCCAGCACTACCAACCACGAGACAAATGCCTAACTAGACATCTGCTTACTCATCCAACCAATGGGAGACTTCGTCGAATCATTTCCTTGACTCTGGTCTCACTTTGGTTGCAGATACTACTTGGTTCACGGCAGCGGAATTCCAAGATGGCCGCCGTGGACCAATTCTACGGTTATCGGTCTAGTTGTTTACTCCCGAGCGATCGCAGCTGTTTTAGCACTCGCTCGTGATTTCTGTGGCGCACTTCAACTGAGTTCCTGAGGTGCCGGCAGCGTACAAGAAGAGCTCTGTCCCAAATGGAAGAAGACTAGAAGTTTTGGGCACCGGAGTGCCATATGGAGAAGACAGCTGAATTCTGCGGTATTTGGTATTAGAGTGAAAATTATTGTTTCACAGCAAACTTTTTTCTGAAAATGTGTAGAACCTTTTTGGCTTAAGTGGCTGACCGGTGCAGTGGAGAGTCACTTCCAGCACATTAAGCATTCCAGGCCAGTAAAATTCTTGCAATAAAATGTAGAGAATTAAAGAGACTATTATAGAACCAGTTAGCAAGAGAAGCCAGTATAGTTTCTCATACCTGTGAAGGGATTGACCAAAAAGACTGGTATTGGAAAACTCGTTTTATATGATCTTGGCACATTACTGAATCTACAAGTGAGAAGACGTAGATATAATTATATATATATATAATTGTACTTACCAACTCAGCGGCTTCTACATCATCTGTTGTAAGACAACAGACGAAAAGGACATCACAGGACTGTTCTTACTAACCATCAGTTAGACCACATGTAGCAGTTCATTCAAGGATTAAGCCAACACAAGGTTCAGGTGTAATTAAGGATTCTACAAGAATACACACCTAACCAGAATTGGGTAGTGATAGATCAAGAGGTATTTATCTACACTAGTATAAGAGAGCAGCAACCACTGTGGAAAAGACAGGTATTTAGAAGCAGTTGTAGTGAATACTGTAAATAGGAAGTGTATTTACTGTGGTTACATGTTACTATTTGTTACAGGATTCAACAGGAAGAATTGTTAGAGTCCAGTCTGAAGAAGACAAAGCAGTGCAGTCTCTCTTTCTCATCCCAATCCCCTTTCCCCTCACCTCTACTAGTGAGCATTGAGGCTCGCTGTAGTGGAGTCGGGGATTAAGGAAATTCATATTTGCTCCTGTGGAAGCTACAGTTTAGGTGTAGGTACTTGACAGCCACGGATATTGCATGACGATTTTGCAATTAAGCACGAATGCGCGTGCCAACAGGAATGCTGTGATTGGCTGGACACAACTTGAACTGAAAGTTATGGCTGCCATTTTATCGATCGGGAAAGGTTCCCGGGGCTCAAATTGTCTTTAAAAGCTATCATAAGTGGTCAGGGTCAAAGTACTCTAACCCCATGTTTGAGGAATGGGGATGTTAGTGATGCAAAGTATGTGTCCAAAATAGTTTTTTAATTGCAAGCAATAATCGTGACGATGGTGCGATCGCCAATGCCGCACCCATGTGCTGTCGTGGAGATGTCACGTCTATCGATGTTGTTGTGAATATTAGTGAAATATAAAAAAAATCTATATATATGAACACTTTACAACAGTTTTACTTATGCACTCGCACACCCCCTCAGAGATGCAATCTCATACCGATGCAGACACTTAGATACTCACTCAGAAACGGACACACCCACTCAAAGACCCAATCAGACACTGACACACTCACTCACTCACAGATCCACTGAGACACTTACATACCAACTCACCTACTCACACAGACTCATGCACACACTCAGATATCCACTCAATTACCCATGCCCCTACTCACATATCCACTGTGACACTTATGCACCCAGTCAAAGATCCACTCAGAGAGTCATTCACCCACTCACAGACCCACTCAGACACTCATGCACCTAGTCACAGACCTACTGATAGACTCCATTTGGATTCCTACTCAGAAACTGATGCACCCACTCACATACCCACAGAGAGAGTCATGCACCCACTCACAGACTTCACTCAGAGTTAGGCATCCACTCACACACCCACTCAGAGAGGCATACACCCAGTCACAAACCCTCTCAGGGACTCAAGCACCCACTCACATACCCACACAGAGACAACATACATTTTACGAAAGCCAGACATAAAAGTACTTGTTAAAGCAGCCTATAAACAAACCCCTAAAGGCAAACATTGCCTAGATTATCCAGATATAGGTCTATTACAACATGTTCAAAACCGGGCAGTCTACTCAGTTAACAAATACATCGTAAATGCCAGCGGCGCCATAGAAGCAGAACATTATATATATATATTATGCTACTTTAATCCTTACTTTAAACAGTGCTTACATTACTTTCATTTTACTATGAAGTTATATTTAAATCTGCTAATGAAATTTACAAAGTAAAAAGCCTCAAACTTGGAATGCACACCATGATTCAATACAATACTGTTATGTGGAAATTTTGTTCAGAGTTCTAAAACAGTGTTATAGACATAGCATAGTCAAACACAATTTTTTAAATTACAAAATGTTCATGCATATAACTAACGATGGGTCAACTCCTTACTATGTTAGAAAACCTTAGACAATGACTTTAAAAAGCAAAGGTTACAGAGACGTTATATTTAGGAAATAGAATTGTAAAAACCTTAGCAATTCACTGTAAAAAACAAAGATTACAGGACGTTATATTTAGAAAATAAAATTTAAAAAAGAGTAGAAATTCACTGAAAAAAATCAAAGTTTATAGGGATGTTTTATTTAGGAAATAGAATTTGAAAAACATTAGACATTCGCTGAAAAATAAGCAGTGCATTGTGTGGGCACAAATAATAGTTAGGTCATCTAGCTATAACTGCTGAATTTGACTGGTTTTGTATGAGTGAAACTGGCACCTGATTATAATGTCCCTGTAACCTTTGCTTTTTTTCAGTGAAAATAAATATATATATATATATATATGGAAGTATGTGTTGATTCGCAGATTTGTCTGGTTCAATAATATCCAGCAAAAGTTTAGCACAATGTAAAGCACTTTAGGTAAGCAGTTGAAATGTGAGTCTTTCTTCTATGATGTCAATCATGTGACACCGAGTTGTGAAGGTAGGTGGACACCAAGCAAACATTTTAAAAACGATATGGCAATCTGTAGATCTGCATGTGAACAAGGGCTCTTGAAGCCTGAAACGTGTTGTGCGTGGGTTTAAGATTTTAAAGAAATAAAACATCTTGCTGGGAAACTGCGGGGTCTGCGTCTCCTTCTTCACCACCTGGAGGCTGGAGGTTGCGGGAGTTTAAGTCTATTGATATCACTATGGAGGTCGGTTGCCTCCGTTACTAGACCCCCTCCCCGCAAGCTGGTGGCCGCCCTCAACTGGAGTTGGTGTGGATCTGTGGCGGAATTTCGGCAGCCGCTCCCTACTGCAGCCGAAGATATAACTACTGATCTGAGGATGTGAACAGCTGGGTCGGAGGGCCCGTTGGAGAGCGTCGTTCGGTGGTGAGTAATTATGGCATAAGACGTAGTTGGGGAGAGTCAGCATTTGAAAGGCAAGTCCAGAGACCGCTGACTTGCATAACAAACATCATTTAAAATAACCCACGATGTCTGCGGAAATGGTACGAGAGAGGGAAATGGCGGCAGAGGAGGTGTTTGGAAGTCTGCCAAGCACCTCTGCTAATCCATCACAGTTGCCAAGTACCGCAGTTAACAAGGAGACTGATGCAAAATCGCTGCTTAGGTGAGCAGTTGAAATGTAAGTCTTTCTTCTATGTTGCCAATATGTTGCCAATCATGTGACACGGAATTGTTGAGGTGGGTGGACACCTAGAAAACATTTAAAAAAAGAAATGGCGATCTGTAAATCCGCATGTGAACAAGGGCTCTTGAAGCCCGAGACACGTCATGCGTGGGTTTAAGATTAAAAAGAAATAAAACATCTTGCTGGAAATCTGCAGGGTCTGCGTCTCCTTCTTCGCCGCCTGGAGGCTGGAGGTTGCGGGAGTTTAAGTCTTTCGAGATATATATATATATATATATATATATATATATATATATATATATATATATATATATATATCATCAGCTCCCAAACACCAGCCGGTTGCACTCATGGGCGGGTGCACGCCATGACGGGGGTGTACCCGTTTCAAAATATCAAAGCACAATCCTGGAGAATGAAATTACCAAGGAAAGCAGCACTCGCAGGGGGTTGTTCCAACCAGTTTATTACGGCGGAACAAACAGCAACGACGCGTTTCGCCGTAGGGCTTTGTCAAGTTATGAGAGAAGCGAGGACATGCAAACATTTTAAACTTATCAGGATGTAATGGAAAGTAAAGACGGACTGCATATTTTCAGATAAACAGCGGCCATCTTACAGTGTATATACATTCAATGGAAAGTGCTTAACTTATACAAAATAACCATCTTGTCATATCATGTCATATATTAACATGTAAATTGCTATGTTAGCATTTTATATAGCCCTGTATGGGCACAAAAAACGATCCTTGTAACATCCTGATTAACAATGAAGGCTGATGTCAGAGCACACCCCATGGAAATTCAATCTTGTTAAACCATGCTTAACCACTGTGAAATCACAATAATAACATGTCAGTCAGCATGAACATTACCATAAAGGTACAAAAATATGGCCCGCTGATGGGCTGATCCATGGGTGCAAAGCCTACATGCTCCCCTAGTCCAATGTCATCTCTACAAAAGACATATCAATAGCCAAAATCCTCTATAAAGGTTCAAAATTTAAAGAAAACAGTCACAGTTAAAGATTCAATGAATCCAAATAAGTCATCTTATCACTGGTAGACACAACCACAGGCCTGTAGTAAAATGAAAACATGCCGGTCACCTTTACAATACATGCAGAGTCTTAGAAATAAATACAATTCTTATCCCAAGTGTACTGATAGCTCTTCATGCATATTTAAACCCCTCGGAATCTTGGTTTGTAAGTCAATTATGTACCTAGATTCCAGGCGTCTAAGCTTAAGTAGGCGGTCCCCTCCTCTAATGCTAGCTGGTACACTATCGAGGCAGATGTACGACAACAGATCCCTGTTGCTATTGTGCATCTTCTCGAAATGCCTTGCCACAGGGTAAGCCTCATCTTTTTTGGCAATAGCACGCATGTGCTCCAATATTCTCAGTTTTACAGCATTCGTGGTACTGCCGATATATTTTAAACCACACGGGCAAGTGAGGCAATAAATAGCAAAAGGGGTGGAGCAAGTCAGAAATTTCAAGATCTTTTTCGGTGTGGCCAACCCAGGTATCTTAAAGGTAAGCGTCCGCTTACTAAACTTACAGGCCTTACACCGACCACAGGGATAGAAGCCGCTGAGAACCGGCATTTTAGGGGTAATTGCAGGAGGAGAGTAATGGCTGGATACTAAATGATCCTTCAGGGATTTGGCTTTCCTGTAAGTGACCAAAGGATTGGTCGGCAGGTCAGCTTTGATGACATTATCCGATAAAAGAATATTCCAATTCTTTTTCAAGATTTTCTTGATCTGCCCAGCATTACGCGAGAAAGTTGTAATCAAACGAAATGCCCCATTCTTCAAAGATTTACTGTTTTTGGGCTGTAACAAATCTTTCCGCTTAATCTTTTTTACTCTCTCCAAAGCCCTTGTCAGAACCCCATTTTTATATCCTCTTCTTTTGAATCTCAAAAGACTAGCAGCCGCCGCCTTTTCAAAATCGACATCATGGGAATTGTTTCGCCGCAATCTTAAGAGTTCCCCATAGGGGATGCTCTCAATTAGTTGGCGTGGATGACTACTGGTGGCATACAGAGTGGAATTACCAGCAGTCTTTTTTCTAAACAATTTCGTCTGCAGAGAGCCTTCCTGGTCAACATACACTGTGAGGTCAAGGTAATTGACAGTAGTTTTACTTATCTCACCTGAGAATTTCAAATTTTTGTCATTATGATTCAATACCTCAACAAACTCATTAGCAGTTTCCAACGTGCAATTCAAAATAATAAACAAATCATCTATATAACGATGCCATTGTATGATCATGTTGGTCCATTTCTCATTATGGCCCCAATGTGCCAGTTCTTCCCAATGGCCTACAAACAAATTGGCAAAGCTAGGAGCCGAGCAAGCTCCCATAGCTACTCCAGACGTTTGTTTATATAACTGATTGCTGAAAAGAAAGATGTTGTTATTCAAACCAAAATTCATAAACTCCATCAGCATTTTGTTATGCTCGTAGAAACACACAGGACGTTTCTCCAGGAAATGGGCCATAGCTCTAAGACCATCGCCATGAACTATACATGTGTATAAACTGGCGATGTCAAGAACCAGCATGCAATATGTGTCTTTCCAAATGACTGAACCAATGATAGACAAAAAATGTTTGGTATCTTGCAGATAGGAAGGCAAAGACATAACCAAAGGTAAAAGGAAGGAGTCAACATAAATCGAAAGATTCTCAGTAAGACTTCCATTAGAGGCCACAATTGGCCTACCTGGAGGATTTTGTAAGTCTTTGTGAACCTTGGGAAGGTAGTAAAATGTTGGAATTACAGGACTGAGACAACGTAAGTACAGATATTCATCGGTATTCAGCATATTGACTTTGTACCACCTGGATATCATGTCATGGTAATCCACCACGCTCTGATTATATACTTTGTTGTCCACAGGTTTGTAGGTGTTGACATCTCCTAGTAGACGAAGAGCCTCAGTTTCATATTGGGCAGTAGTGAGGAGGACGATGTTACCTCCCTTATCGGAGGGTTTGTAGACCAGATCAGAGTTTTTACACAAAGTTTGTAAAGCATTCTGCTGTTGTTTAGTGAAATTATCACTAGAGAACGCGTATGACTTTGTTTTTCTAAGTCTTGTGAGATCTCTTAAAACCGCATCTGAAAATGTATCTATAGCATCTGTGCTCATAATAGGTAAAAAAGTAGAGGTCGGTTTGAACATACTGCCTCCACTTTTCTGTTGTATGTCCAGATGCGTAAGTGTTTGGGTATTACTGATGTTTCCATCTTCCCCTCTATTTATTTCCTGATGTAAACCTTCAATGGCACGTAAGCCTCCCAAATCACGGCATCTCAAACCTTCCCCTTCATTATCCACGGAAGGCATGGAGTTGGCACTCTGAGATTTGAGTTTAAAGAATTTATGCAGCTTTAATTTTCTCGTGAATTTAAAAACGTCTATTCTAGTTTGTGCAAAGTCAAAGTTCTTTCGTGGGCAGAAGGATAAGCCCAATTTGAGAATGGAATTTTCTTCTTCAGTCAACGCTTTGTTTGTTAAATTGATGACGGACAGATTATCCTTGTCAGTATGAGCGAGATGATCGCTTAAGTCTTCTTCCGATAGAAGTTCTTCTTGCTCCGTGTGACTGGTGGTGAACCTAATGGATTTCTTCCCACCGCCGCCGCGCCTCGTCTTCCTCTTGCTCCCGCATTGTCCGGGGGTTTGCCCCTGCCTCCTTCTAATTGTTGGTTGCGCATGACTTGGAACTCTCTGTGAAAAGAAGGAGTTTCCACACTTCCATCATCGCTTACCACATCATCTGCGTTGACGTCTGATTCAGAGGTCACAGCTTCTGCAGAGGCGGGTGCACTTTTCTTTTGCTTTAATTGTTTCCTTGTGTGATCATATTTTTTAGCAAAAGTTAACACCCTTCCCATCTGATAGTCATTTTCGTCCCTCTCAAATTTTTCTTCTTTGCGCTGTTTAATTTTTTGTTCGTATTTTTTAAGGCGTTTTTTAATTTGATCACGTTTTTCTACAAGAGTAGCCTGATCTTCCTCCTTAAATAATTCATCTTCCAATTCTTTGATTTTTGTCAAGGCCTTCTCTCTATCGCTCCAGGCAAAGCGTACTAATATTCTAAGACTCTCTTTGCAGGATGCAGCTGTGTGTTCCGCCCAAGCATCCAGCAACTCCGGGTCCGGATTTTCGTACGCGGGGATAGTATATATTCTTAATCCCCTTGGGACGCGGTCAACGTCTATGTAATTTTGTAGTGATGTGGCCTCCCACCACTTTCTAATTTCACGCTCGTAAAGACGTTCTAGAGTGTTTAGTTTGGTATTCATGGAGATACCGCCTCCGTTAGCCTGACTAGTACCAGCTTTTTGAGTTCCATTGGTTTTCTTTTTATTCTTGAACATCCCTTGTTCGGCCTCTTTTCTCTCCGCCTCACAAAACATAGTTCTTGGTAGCGCAGCCGCAACTACCAAAAAATTAAGCTTGCCGTATTTCCCCCTTCGCTCTGAGTCAATGTCAAATGCGCTTGAAAGATTGTTCAAAAAGTTGCGCTCACCGCGCCTTACCAGCAAGGTTATAAATGCCTGAAAATGGAATACAGACGGCAACTCTTCCTGTTGAAGGCAATGCGGGAAATCCTTAGACAGACTCGGTGCATCCGGAAACTATTATCATCAGCTCCCAAACACCAGCCGGTTGCACTCATGGGCGGGTGCACGCCATGACGGGGGTGTACCCGTTTCAAAATATCAAAGCACAATCCTGGAGAATGAAATTACCAAGGAAAGCAGCACTCGCAGGGGGTTGTTCCAACCAGTTTATTACGGCGGAACAAACAGCAACGACGCGTTTCGCCGTAGGGCTTTGTCAAGTTATGAGAGAAGCGAGGACATGCAAACATTTTAAACTTATCAGGATGTAATGGAAAGTAAAGACGGACTGCATATTTTCAGATAAACAGCGGCCATCTTACAGTGTATATACATTCAATGGAAAGTGCTTAACTTATACAAAATAACCATCTTGTCATATCATGTCATATATTAACATGTAAATTGCTATGTTAGCATTTTATATAGCCCTGTATGGGCACAAAAAACGATCCTTGTAACATCCTGATTAACAATGAAGGCTGATGTCAGAGCACACCCCATGGAAATTCAATCTTGTTAAACCATGCTTAACCACTGTGAAATCACAATAATAACATGTCAGTCAGCATGAACATTACCATAAAGGTACAAAAATATGGTACACCCCCGTCATGGCGTGCACCCGCCCATGAGTGCAACCGGCTGGTGTTTGGGAGCTGATGATAATAGTTTCCGGATGCACCGAGTCTGTCTAAGGATTTCCCGCATTGCCTTCAACAGGAAGAGTTGCCGTCTGTATTCCATTTTCAGGCATTTATAACCTTGCTGGTAAGGCGCGGTGAGCGCAACTTTTTGAACAATCTTTCAAGCGCATTTGACATTGACTCAGAGCGAAGGGGGAAATACGGCAAGCTTAATTTTTTGGTAGTTGCGGCTGCGCTACCAAGAACTATGTTTTGTGAGGCGGAGAGAAAAGAGGCCGAACAAGGGATGTTCAAGAATAAAAAGAAAACCAATGGAACTCAAAAAGCTGGTACTAGTCAGGCTAACGGAGGCGGTATCTCCATGAATACCAAACTAAACACTCTAGAACGTCTTTACGAGCGTGAAATTAGAAAGTGGTGGGAGGCCACATCACTACAAAATTACATAGACGTTGACCGCGTCCCAAGGGGATTAAGAATATATACTATCCCCGCGTACGAAAATCCGGACCCGGAGTTGCTGGATGCTTGGGCGGAACACACAGCTGCATCCTGCAAAGAGAGTCTTAGAATATTAGTACGCTTTGCCTGGAGCGATAGAGAGAAGGCCTTGACAAAAATCAAAGAATTGGAAGATGAATTATCAAAGGAGGAAGATCAGGCTACTCTTGTAGAAAAACGTGATCAAATTAAAAAACGCCTTAAAAAATACGAACAAAAAATTAAACAGCGCAAAGAAGAAAAATTTGAGAGGGACGAAAATGACTATCAGATGGGAAGGGTGTTAACTTTTGCTAATAAAAATGATCACACAAGGAAACTATTAAAGCAAAAGAAAAGTGCACCCGCCTCTGCAGAAGCTGTGACCTCTGAATCAGACGTCAACGCAGATGATGTGGTAAGCGATGATGGAAGTGTGGAAACTCCTTCTTTTCACAGAGAGTTCCAAGTAATGCACAACCAACAATTAGAAGGAGGCAGGGGCAAACACCCGGACAATGCGGGAGCAAGAGGAAGACGAGGCGCGGCGGCGGTGGGAAGAAATCCATTAGGTTCACCACCAGTCACACGGAGCAAGAAGAACTTCTATCGGAAGAAGACTTAAGCGATCATCTCGCTCATACTGACAAGGATAATCTGTCCGTCATCAATTTAACAAACAAAGCGTTGACTGAAGAAGAAAATTCCATTCTCAAATTGGGCTTATCCTTCTGCCCACGAAAGAACTTTGACTTTGCACAAACTAGAATAGACGTTTTTAAATTCACGAGAAAATTAAAGCTGCATAAATTCTTTAAACTCAAATCTCAGAGTGCCAACTCCATGCCTTCCGTGGATAATGAAGGGGAAGGTTTGAGATGCCGTGATTTGGGAGGCTTACGTGCCATTGAAGGTTTACATCAGGAAATAAATAGAGGGGAAGATGGAAACATCAGAAATACCCAAACACTTACGCATCTGGACATACAACAGAAAAGTGGAGGCAGTATGTTCAAACCGACCTCTACTTTTTTACCTATTATGAGCACAGATGCTATAGATACATTTTCAGATGCGGTTTTAAGAGATCTCACAAGACTTAGAAAAACAAAGTCATACGCGTTCTCTAGTGATAATTTCACTAAACAACAGCAGAATGCTTTACAAACTTTGTGTAAAAACTCTGATCTGGTCTACAAACCCTCCGATAAGGGAGGTAACATCGTCCTCCTCACTACTGCCCAATATGAAACTGAGGCTCTTCGTCTACTAGGAGATGTCAACACCTACAAACCTGTGGACAACAAAGTATATAATCAGAGCGTGGTGGATTACCATGACATGATATCCAGGTGGTACAAAGTCAATATGCTGAATACCGATGACTATCTGTACTTACGTTGTCTCAGTCCTGTAATTCCAACATTTTACTACCTTCCCAAGGTTCACAAAGACTTACAAAATCCTCCAGGTAGGCCAATTGTGGCCTCTAATGGAAGTCTTACTGAGAATCTTTCGATTTATGTTGACTCCTTCCTTTTACCTTTGGTTATGTCTTTGCCTTCCTATCTGCAAGATACCAAACATTTTTTGTCTATCATTGGTTCAGTCATTTGGAAAGACACATATTGCATGCTGGTTCTTGACATCGCCAGTTTATATTCATGGCGATGGTCTTAGAGCTATGGCCCATTTCCTGGAGAAACGTCCTGTGTGTTTCTACGAGCATAACAAAATGCTGATGGAGTTTATGAATTTTGGTTTGAATAACAACATCTTTCTTTTCAGCAATCAGTTATATAAACAAACGTCTGGAGTAGCTATGGGAGCTTGCTCGGCTCCTAGCTTTGCCAATTTGTTTGTAGGCCATTGGGAAGAACTGGCACATTGGGGCCATAATGAGAAATGGACCAACATGATCATACAATGGCATCGTTATATAGATGATTTGTTTATTATTTTGAATTGCACGTTGGAAACTGCTAATGAGTTTGTTGAGGTATTGAATCATAATGACAAAAATGTGAAATTCTCAGGTGAGATAAGTAAAACTACTGTCAATTACCTTGACCTCACAGTGTATGTTGACCAGGAAGGCTCTCTGCAGACGAAATTGTTTAGAAAAAAGACTGCTGGTAATTCCACTCTGTATGCCACCAGTAGTCATCCACGCCAACTAATTGAGAGCATCCCCTATGGGGAACTCTTAAGATTGCGGCGAAACAATTCCCATGATGTCGATTTTGAAAAGGCGGCGGCTGCTAGTCTTTTGAGATTCAAAAGAAGAGGATATAAAAATGGGGTTCTGACAAGGGCTTTGGAGAGAGTAAAAAAGATTAAGCGGAAAGATTTGTTACAGCCCAAAAACAGTAAATCTTTGAAGAATGGGGCATTTCGTTTGATTACAACTTTCTCGCGTAATGCTGGGCAGATCAAGAAAATCTTGAAAAAGAATTGGAATATTCTTTTATCAGATAATGTCATCAAAGCTGACCTGCCGACCAATCCTTTGGTCACTTACAGGAAAGCCAAATCCCTGAAGGATCATTTAGTATCCAGCCATTACTCTCCTCCTGCAATTACCCCTAAAATGCCGGTTCTCAGCGGCTTCTATCCCTGTGGTCGGTGTAAGGCCTGTAAGTTTAGTAAGCGGACGCTTACCTTTAAGATACCTGGGTTGGCCACACCGAAAAAGATCTTGAAATTTCTGACTTGCTCCACCCCTTTTGCTATTTATTGCCTCACTTGCCCGTGTGGTTTAAAATATATCGGCAGTACCACGAATGCTGTAAAAATGAGAATATTGGAGCACATGCGTGCTATTGCCAAAAAAGATGAGGCTTACCCTGTGGCAAGGCATTTCGAGAAGATGCACAATAGCAACAGGGATCTGTTGTCGTACATCTGCCTCGATAGTGTACCAGCTAGCATTAGAGGAGGGGACCGCCTACTTAAGCTTAGACGCCTGGAATCTAGGTACATAATTGACTTACAAACCAAGATTCCGAGGGGTTTAAATATGCATGAAGAGCTATCAGTACACTTGGGATAAGAATTGTATTTATTTCTAAGACTCTGCATGTATTGTAAAGGTGACCGGCATGTTTTCATTTTACTACAGGCCTGTGGTTGTGTCTACCAGTGATAAGATGACTTATTTGGATTCATTGAATCTTTAACTGTGACTGTTTTCTTTAAATTTTGAACCTTTATAGAGGATTTTGGCTATTGATATGTCTTTTGTAGAGATGACATTGGACTAGGGGAGCATGTAGGCTTTGCACCCATGGATCAGCCCATCAGCGGGCCATATTTTTGTACCTTTATGGTAATGTTCATGCTGACTGACATGTTATTATTGTGATTTCACAGTGGTTAAGCATGGTTTAACAAGATTGAATTTCCATGGGGTGTGCTCTGACATCAGCCTTCATTGTTAATCAGGATGTTACAAGGATCGTTTTTTGTGCCCATACAGGGCTATATAAAATGCTAACATAGCAATTTACATGTTAATATATGACATGATATGACAAGATGGTTATTTTGTATAAGTTAAGCACTTTCCATTGAATGTATATACACTGTAAGATGGCCGCTGTTTATCTGAAAATATGCAGTCCGTCTTTACTTTCCATTACATCCTGATAAGTTTAAAATGTTTGCATGTCCTCGCTTCTCTCATAACTTGACAAAGCCCTACGGCGAAACGCGTCGTTGCTGTTTGTTCCGCCGTAATAAACTGGTTGGAACAACCCCCTGCGAGTGCTGCTTTCCTTGGTAATTTCATTCTCCAGGATTGTGCTTTGATATATATATATATATATATATATATATATATATATATATATATCTTTTCCTGTTGTCCTGTGCTTAGAAGACGCCACTCCACAAGGATTAGTTCACCAGAACCTTTATTTTGGCAGACAGCGTTTTAGACAGACGAATTTTCAAGGACGCCCTGACGCATTTCGAGGCATCATGCCTCTTAATCATAGGGTTAAGTAGTTAGTGCGCGACTGCGCGTTTACAGCTCTTTTTAGTCCCACTCTGCATGCCGTCCTCACATGAGTATTTTCTTAGCATGCTGGGCATTGTAGTGCTATTTGAATGCCTTGGTGGCCCGTCAAGCACTAACCATTTTAGAATATTTATTTCAGTCCAATCAAGCCCTCCAGTGGGCCTCCGTCTGAAACTTTGTCCGTTATTAAAACAACAATCCTTGCGCCGCACATCACGCCAGAAAGATTCCAGCATGCAAACCCGCTATTTCTTCACGCGGGCGGTGCATCCTCCCACGGCCGGACTGCCGTGTAAAAAACATCTTCTCCTGTTGTCCTGTGCTAAGAAGACACCACTCCACAAGGATTAGTTCACCAGAACCTTTATTTTGGCAGACAGCGTTTCAGACAGACGAATTTTCAAGGACGCCCTGGCGCGTTTCGAGGCATCATGCCGCTCAATCATAGGGTCAAGTAGTTAGTGCGCGACTGCGCATTTACAGCTCTTTTTAGTCCCACTCTGCATGCCGTCCTCACATGAGTATTTTCTTAGCATGCTGGGCATTGTAGTGCTATTTGAATGCCTTGGTGGCCCGTTGAGCACTAAACATTTTAGAGTCTTTATTTCAGTCCAATCAAGCCCTCCAGTGGGCCTCCGTCTAAAACGTTGTCCGTTATTAAAACAACAATCCTTGCGCCGCACATCACTGTCACAAGAGGTTTGTAAATGTGGTACACATTGTTTAACTTAGATTTCCTTTGTATGTTGTAATACATCCAGAAAAAATATAACTTATTGTACAGCCAGTACTTTTCAACCCTACTGTCAAACATCTTACTATAGTATTTCAAATTATAAATATTTTTGTTGTGGACCGCCCCCCCCCCCAAAAAAAAGTATATAGTACTTTTTATTAACTTTTAATAAAACAACAATAACTGTAAACGTAACTTAAAGATAATGTAATAAACAACTAGCAAAGTAACTTTAATAAAACAGTATTATAAACAAATTGTGATGTGGACTCCAAAAGACGTTGCGTAGATAATCTGCAAAACAAAAAAGAAAAAAAGAGTTTAAAGTTATGTAGATGTGACTAAATAAGGTGAAACATTACAAGTGAAGGTAACAGTACGATTTTACGTGTGCAGTGTGCCTAGTACATTTCACTTCTGTTATAGTCCCGCGCTCAAGTGGTGACTATATGGAAGTGCCTACTGTGTTACTGACACAAAAGTGGCACAACAGGATTGTAAATACGCCAACTTATTTCTAATGCATTTCAATGGAGGCATTGTATATCTAGGCCGCTGTGCTTACCTTGTATAAACACTGCGGCCAAACACTGTGGCCACCGGAGTTCACAACTTCAATACAACTCCGCTTCTACACGTCAAAGTAGACAGCAGTGTCTATAACTTTAAATGAAAAAGAAAAATGATGTCACATAGAGTGAGAGCGAGAAAGAGAGCGAAAACAACATTAAAACTGTCTCGCAGAGTCTGGAGTTGAGATTTTTTCTTGTAAAGTCAGAAGCAGATTTACAAGCTCCTTGCGCCACTTTTCCCATGTTAAAAGTGACACAAAAGTGGCGCAATAAGCTTGTAGATTTGTTTCTCAGACTGTTGTAACCTATCTGTTGTCACTGCTCGGGGTAAATTATACATTTCTACACAGTGAAGCTGCTGCACACTACCCAGCCTCTCTTTTCACAAATAATTTGTTGTTGTTTCGGAAACAAAATTCTTTGCTCACCTAGTGCTATTGGCGTGATTGAAAGAGGGTGCTCTACGTGTTGAAGAAGCCTTCAGTGTAATCAAGAGAGTTCACCACTTTAACTCAGATAAGCTTGAATATAGCAGACTGGAGATAGCAGCGTCCAAAACTTAAAAAAAGAGAGAGAAACGATGTGAGAGAGTAAGACAGAGAAAGAGAGAAAATAGTACATTAAAATGTGGGAGAGACGCACACGACAGGGGGTGGCCTGAAGCCAGAGGCGCAACCACAGTCAAACATATCGGGGGGGGGGCTAAAAAAATTATTTCGGGGGGGCTTAACTTTTTAGCAAAAAGAAGAGTGGAGCTCCAGGGGCTGTAAGCGGGGGGACATCAAAGCCTCATTAACAAAAAAATGTCTTTAAAAGACCTGTGAAGTACTCGGGTGTGACTGTGTGTGTGGGCCCAGGAAGCTATCTGATCTTAGCTGAAGCCCCGTTAGCCCAATGTGTGTTTTGCGCGCCTGCTGCATACTACACATTCTCTCGTTTCACAGATAACTTGTCGTTCTTTCGGAAACAAGCTTGTTTGCTCACCTTGTGCCATTGCCGTTGTCCTTGTTACATAATGCATCGTGAAGCATTACATCTAAAAGATATTAAAAGAAAGATGTTATGATTGGTAATTGTTACTATATGAATTTGGAGTTAGATAACATTGCGCTTTTATACACGTTCCTTCTCACATTTCCATTAACTGTTTGTATTGGTAATATTCCGGACATTTCAGCGGACATTTCAGCGATTATAAAAACATTCCTGCTATTGGGAAAAAAAATTATACATGTAAATTATTACACTATATAGGAGTGCGTTCGTCTAAAACGGTAAGTCAGGTTTTTGTATCTAGTCTGCTACAACCGTGACTCCCTCCGATGCGTACTCAAGCCTTACAGCTCACCTTTTCGTGGAAAAAACACCTTATGCATGATGTAGTCCCGATCTGCAACAAAGAAGTCTCATAGATGGTGCCGAGTCTTGATATCTCTATGGCTCCTGCTCCCATCAGCATCATCGCAGGTTCTTCACCGGCTCAGTGCTTCGGGCAACACTAACTCAGCGACCAAAGAGGCCGCGCATGTAGTGAGCCCCTTGTTTGATACTTTGGGAACAACTCTAAAATGGCATACAACACGTGCGCTCCGTCTTTTTTATACATAGGGTCACGTGTGTAGTGACGAATTTGCTGGATGGGTGTGGTGTGAGTGTGTACCAGCCATGAGGGATTGTGTGTGCCGATTTGACAACTAGACCTGCAACTAAGAAATTAGTAGAATGGAAATCTGGGCCTTATACTGTTGTGTTTTCCTGGTAGCGTAAGAGTGGCCTGTACTAACGTATTCAGTCTCGATTAATTTACCATCTCCCCCCGGGGCTTTAAAATTTTGGGAGTGGGTCTGCGCGGCTCCGGGACACTGCAGGAGCTGACCCTGAGGCGTGGCAGTATCCAGAACCTTTGAACCTTTGATGGCTCTGGGCATAGGGTGTCGCACTCTACCTCATACATACACTACAAAAGAAGACAAAGTGATGAGAGATGATTTGTGTCGTGTTTAGGTTGAGAACCTGGATAATCATTAAATGGGTGAGAGCAGCATGTAAATTAGTCATAAAGGCTACTTTTTTACGGTAGTTTTAGCGTACGCGTACGATGCATGTACGTACGACGTACGGTGCAAAGTCTGTAAGCCGTCCCATAAGCATACGTAAGCTAGAAAAATGCAATTTTTTTTAGATATTTATCAAGTGTTTGTGTTTACATGTTGGGTGGCTCTAAAAAGAGCCCTTGTGTTTATTGGGAGATTTAAGTACCTACACAAGTAAGTACCGATGCAGAGTCTTAAGTTTATGAGGAAGACTCTGTTCCCTTCATCTGTAAAATGTTCACCGTCTTTGCTATAGGTGTCATGCATGTTGAAACGCAGATTGTTGTGGTAGATGGACCCCATTTTTTAGTCTCGGAGAAAGGCAGAAACAGATTTATTCACATGTTTCCTAGCTTTCTCAATCTGTGGACAATGGTGGTTGGACCAGTTCCATTTCTGCCTTTGGCATATATTAGAATAGACAAAGGCAGTTTTGGGGAAAAGTGTCATTAATTGTCGAAAGGTGTCCTTCATAAGCATTTCCAGACCTACCCCTGTCAAAGTGCCTACGTCATTGCCACCACATTGCACAATTATGAGGTCAGGGTGTTGGATACGCAAAAAGGATTTCACCAATGGCATTAATTGGTGCCACTTTAGCCTTCTCTGTCCAATCCATTTAATGTCTACGTTTGGTAAACCTAGGACTTTGTGATGTCCTTTCTGCTCTGCGTACCTTTGGCTCCAGAAAATATAGCTGTGTCCCACAATCCACACCTTAAGCATCTTGAAGAGAGGTTTGGATGCACTCAGATGATCTCTGTAAATGAAATGGCAGTTTGAAAAATAAGATTTTTCTAAAATGGTGGATAAGATGTAGTTTTGGAAAAAAGTAAAGAAATGATTGGATGTTTGAAAAATGTTTACACAGAAACTAGGGTGCAATTATCTGTTTTTTAATAGTCTGAAATGTATTGGTTAAGAAAAAGTGATGGAAAAGAACGTTACTTTAGATAAGCTGCTATATTGACTACTCAAGCACATTTGTTGTTTTTGTTTGCAACATTCTTTGATGAACTTTTCACCTGTGTTCTCAGTTAGGTATTCCCTGAAGTGTTTCTATGGTAACTGGCAGAATGTGGAATGGGGGAAGGGTTGAAGGTTTTGTCAGTTGGAAAAGGTTAAAAAGTTCAAGCATTATACATGTTTGTTTCATTTTGATTTAATGTGGGAATAAATGTGATTTGTTCTTTTTTTATATTTGTGTGTAGATTGAGTGTGTAGATTGAGAGGAAAAGTTTGCTATTTGCTATAGGACTTCCTGACCCCCTAGGGCTGTTCTGTCTTTCAAGTATGAAAGCAGATTGCTTTTCACGAGAGAGAGCAGCATGTAAGCTGCTCTCTCTGACGTAAAGCAATGCCGACACACGGAGCTGGCTGGGATCGTGGGGGCTTTGGGGCTCCCCCATGGTGCCCAACATTATATTTGAGCCCCAGGGATAGGGTTCCCGGGGATAACAAAAAAATAGTCATAGAGGCTATGTTTTTTTTACGGTAAATTTATCGTACGTGTACCATGCATGTACGGATGACGTACAGTGCGAATTCTCTAGGTCGTTCCATAACCATACGTAAGCAATAAAAAATCAATTTAAAAATATATATTTTACAGATATGTATCAAGTTTATGTGTTTATATGTTGGTTGGTTCTAATGAGACCTTTTCTCTTTATTGGTACTTATAAGTAAATGCTTATGCATACTGTAAATTCTTTGAGGAGCAGTGTTTTATAGAGTGCTGAACTTTTGACCTTCGTTGACAGTTTTGCATGATCTGTTGGGTGTAGGGTGGAAAGTTCTGTCAGTTGGAAATATTTGAAATGTTGAACCAATAGAAATTCGTGTTTTGTTTTGAATTAATGTGTGGAGGATTTTGATTTGTTATTTACAGGTATAGAAATGTAAATTGAGAGGGAAAATGTACTATTTCTTGGTTCTGCTGCAGTCACCGAACTAGAGAGATTCTTTATAAGAATATCAATTTTGTGAGTGGCATTCGTCTTAATCTAGAAATCAATTTCAAAGGTGAGTTGATAAATTGTAAAGGAATATATGTGGTACATTTTGTTTTTAGTAAGAGGAATGTATTCTCTGCATTTGGATAACTATTATGATAAAATCATTTGTTAAATTAATTTGTTTTGTGAGTCACCTTTGTACAATAAAGCGCAGTACTAAAAAATGTCGAATGTGTGCTGTCACTTTATTAGTTGTTGAGTAGTTAATAGTGTTGGTTGTTTAGAATTAGGTTTGTGTTCTAAATCTACAATGTTGCAGTCAGTATACATACACTGCTGCATACACTTTTGGCAGATTTATAAGCCCTTTTTGACTTTTTGTTGTTGTATTCCTCGGTCTCGTTTCATAAACCTTCCATCTCCTCATGTTCCCACCTCTCTGTTCATACTTTATCTTTCTTTTTATACTTCCTAATCTGTACTCTTACTTTTCCTTCTCTCCTTTCATACACTCCGGGGCTGATTTACAAGTCCCTTGGGCGTGTTTGTTGTTCTATTGTGTCACTTTTTTTATGTAATGTTGGCAAAAGTAATGTAGTAAATTGCATATGTATTTGCAAAATGAGTCAGGGTTGTTCACTGAAATGTAGAAGTTATATACATGGAATGTGTATAGTTACTTAAACGTTTTTGATTCGTAAATGCGTTTTGATATAATGCATGGTCTCACATTTTGTTGTCTAATATCACACTGTGCGTCTATGTACATTAAGGAATTATATTTGCCCCTTTTTCCATATTTTCTAACGTCTCTTGTCATACTTCCCCCTCTCTACTCTTATTTCTTCCTCTCTCCTGGTACTACCCTCTTTTTCCTATATTCTTCTCTGTCTTCATACTGCCCTTCTTCGTGTTTATTTTTCCCTATCTCTCCTAATATTCCAGCTGTCTTCTCATTTTCTTCCCTCTCTTTTATACTTCATTTTTCTGTTCATAATCTCTGTTCTTTCCTCTTTTTCCTTTCCCTCTCTCTCTGTATACACTCTGGGCAGATTTACAAGCCCCTTGTGCATTTTTGTTGTTTTATTGTGTCACTGTTTTTTATGTAATGTTGGCGAAAATAATGTAAATTGCATATGTATTTGCAAAATGAGTCAGGGTTGTTTACTGAAGTGTAGTAATTCTATACATGGAATGTCTATAGTAAGTTAAACGTTTTTCAGTAGTAAATAGTAAAATGCATGGTCTGATATTTTTTTTGTCTAGTATCACACTGTCCATCTGTGTACATTAAGGAATTATAGCCGGCTCTTTTTAAACAATTTACAGTAGTAAATGTGTTTTGGTATAATGCATGGTGTTATTTTTTTGTTTAATATCACACTGTGTGTCTGTGTACATTAAGGAATTATATTTGACCCTTTTTCCATATTTTCTACCCTCTCTCCTCTTACTTCTTGCTCTCCTGGTACTACCCTCTTTTTCTTATATTCTCCTCTGTCCTCATACTGCCCTTGTTTGTGTTTATATTTCCCTGTCTTTGCTCATATTCCTTCTGTCTCCTCATTCTCTTTATATTTAATTTTTCTGTTGATAGTCCCTGTTCTGTCCTTTTTTTCCTTTCTCTCCCTCTGTATACACTCTGGGCAGATTTACAAGCCCCTTGTGCGTCTTTGTTGTTTTATTGTGTCAGTTTTTTTGATGAAATGTTGGCAGAAATAATGTAGTAAATTGCATATGTATTTGCATAATGAGTCAGGGTTGTTCACTGAAATGTAGTAATTATATATATTGAATGTGTATAGTCACTTGAACTTTTTTCAGTATTAAATAATAATATGCATGGTCTCATATTTTTTGTCTAATATCATACTGTGCGTCTGTGTACATTAAGGAATTATATTTTTTTCCATATTTTATACACTCTCTTGGCAAACTCCCTCCTCTCTCCTCTCTCCTCTAACTCCTTCCTCTCTCATCATACTACCTCCTTTTTCTTATATTATCCTCTCTTCTTATACTTTTCTTTTCTCTTCATACGTGCTCCACTTTTTGCATACTTCCCCTACTCTTTATATTCTTTCTTGTCTTTATATTCAGCCCTATCCTCATAGTTATTACTGTCTCCTCATAGTACTCCCTCTCTCCTTATACACTAAGTATTCTCTTATATTTGTCTTTTCGCAACATTTTTGTCTCTCTCCCTCTCTCTTTATATTCTTTCCTCTTTCATATATACTCTTCTCTTCTTATATTCTCTTTTTCCTTTTATTCTCACTCTTCTTTGCACATATTCCCTATTCTTTTCTCATACTTTTCTTTTTCTTCTCATACTCCCTTCTCTCTGCTCACACTTTTTCTCTTTTTTCTTATACTTCCCACTCTCTACTGATATTGCCCTCTTTTATTATTGTCACATTCCTCTCCTCATTGTCCCCCCTGTCCTTATACTCCCTCCTGTGTTCATATTCTCTTCTCTCTTACTTCTCCATGTCTCCTCATACTACTGCCTTTTTGTTTCATTCCCTTTTGTCCTATACTTCTTCATTCTGTGTTCATATTTTCCTGTTTCTCTTCATATTCTTTTTATATTTTCATTTTCTGTTCTCTCTGTTTATACTTCTTCTTTCTGTTGATAGTGCTTGCTCTCTTGTCTTACTCCTTGACTTCCTGCATACACTCTGCAGCACTTTCCTCATACTCTCTTGTCATACTCCTGCCTGTTTCTTCATACATGTTTCACTCTTCATATTACTTCTTTTCTCTTTATAGTACTTCTCTCTCTTTTTATACTGCCCCCTCTCTGCTCACACTCTCTTTCTTTCTTCTTATACTCTTCCTTCTCTCCTTATACTTCCACCTTTCTCGTCATACTCCCTCTTACCTCTTCATACTTTCCAATCTGTTTATACTCCCTTTATCTCTTTGTATTGCAGTGGCTGCTTATACTCCCCTTTCTCCTCATATTTTCCCTTTTGTCATACTCCTTCTTCTTTTGTTGTAAGTCGTTTTATTTTCATACTCCCACCTTTGTCCTTATAATCCTCCTTCTCTTCTTATAAGTAATATAGTAGTATGTTTCATAGATTCATTTTTGTAATGCTATATATATTTTTTATAATAGATTCTATTTATCAACACTGAAAAAAAATTCATCATGCTTACAAAAGCTCAAAAGAGGAAACGACGAAAGAAAGGTGTTTATTTAAAGAGAAGTCATCCACAAGATTTACTTGAAAAACAATGTGTTTGTCTTTATACTATTTCTTAGTCGTGGAGCAGCAACAATTTTTGTAAAACTTATTAATTTTGTACTACTATTTTATTATGTGAAAATTGTAATAATTTTAATTAATTATGCAATAAACCTTTTTGACTTGACTTGTGTTAAGAATAAGAAAAAAAGACTTGGTAAGAGAACGAAGACTTTTCTGAGGAAATTATCAAACACTAAGAGTAGTGTGCACAATGTGAAAAATACAAATTGTGTTTCTGCAAATAAAAAGATAAGCAAGAAGAAAGAGAACAGCCATGGGAATTAATCTTGTAAAAAAGAAGTGTATAGTAAAAGGAGGAAGAATCAATTTCAGGAAATTAGAAAAAGAATGTTTTATAATAGAGTTTTGTCGAACTTGTTGAAAGAAGTCAAGAAATGTAAAAAAAACCTGCTTTTTATAAGAAAAAAACAACATATAGAAAATGTAGTTGAGAAAGCTTTCGAATTGAAAAAGAAATTGTTTATTTTAGTAATCAATAGAATTTGATCTCTAGATAAGCCAATCCATTAATGAAGGCCAAAAGTAAGTGGAAAAGAGTAATTAACAGAAGTAATTTTTCTGAGATATTTTTGGGTGAATGGAAACATAGGGGGTCATTATGATGACGGGCGCGTCACCATAGTGGGGAACGGGACTGCCCGCCATAAGGGCGGGGGTCCCGTGGGGGGAATTAGGATGTGCCCGCCACAGTGGCGGGCACATCCTGTAGTTTTAGCATTGTGGCGGGCGGTGCACTCTGCACCGCCCGCCACAATGCTAAAAATGCTTTTTTGCATTTGCATATGCAAAGCGGCAGGCACCGCGCGGTGCCTGCCGCTTTGCATATGCAAATGTGGGGGGGGTACCATAGGTAACCCCCATGTGCCCCCTGACAGTGGTGTGAACCTGGGGGCCCTGCAGGGGGCCCCCGCAGCAATCCCCGCCTGCCTTTCCGTGGCGGCATTGCCGCCGCGGAAAGGCCTCTACTTTGTGCCATTGTAATATGGCTGGCGGTGTCCATTGGACACCGCCACCATATTAATCCATTACCGCCGCGGTCTTTCTGTCCGCCGCTGTGCCCTCCGCCATCCTAATCTGGCGGAGGGGAAAACAGGACTGCTTGTCCGCCCGACATCCTAATGGACCCCATAGTTCAAGTTCTGAGACTTTTTTAATGAAGAGAGTTATCTTCAAAATAATGATTTGTTGCATGCAGTTGACACTAGTGGTCGTGCTTATGAGGTTAGAAATGGTTATGCTATTGAGAAAGAGGAAATTGTTCCTAGAAATGCAGAAGAGGTGTTAGCTGATGAAGTTTTAGGGAGACGTCCTAAAGCTCCATTGTACACTTGGAATTGTAGTAGTATTTGTAGTGTACGGAAAGAATCTATTGATTTTTTATGCAATTTCGTACGTAACTATAGTAAGAAAAGTGTTAAACAAAAGATTAAGATGTTGCAAGGACTAGACCCTTGCAGAGTGAGAGAAAATACTGGTTTGCAAGGTCATTCTCTGGCTTGTCTTTCTAAAAAAGTATGTTGAAGTGTTTTTCACCATTTCAGGATGTTAGCAGTTCATCATACTCAAATGAGGAAATTAGTCCGAATATTGTATTACGCAAAAAGTCCAGCACTAATGTTAAAAAAGTTGAACAGTGCTCTTTTGCGTGGATCTGTTTCAGATGTAACGAATGTTTGTGATGAAATTCAGCTTAGTTACTTTGGTCCTCAGGAAGACAGTGCAGAAACTGAGATATTAATAGACGAAAATGTCGAAGAGAATGTACAATGTTGTACTGTAGAAAATTTTGAGCAAGAAATTACAAGGTTTAAGGTGATTTCAGGTGACGGGCCAAATTATTCTTGTAATTGTTATCGACAAACTCATTATAAAAATCAGACCAGGACTATTGATCTGTATTTATAAAAAAGTGAAAAGGAAAATAATAATGAGTGGAAGGATTTCGCAACTTATTTGTTGGTAGAGAATTGTTTTGATTTGGGTTCTGATCAGCGTATTTGTAAATATTGTTATAACAAATTAGATGAGAACAAAATGGCTGCTAGAGCTGTGCATAATAATCTTGAGTTGGTAAGTATTCCTTCTGAACTGATGGATATAAATACCTATGAGTCTATTCTTATTCAATGTGTGCATCCATTTCAGGCTATTGTTCGTATGGAGCCTAAGACAGGAAAATTGCCTCCTTCAGATTTACAGAGAGGATTACAGGGAAGAGTTGTATATTTGCCTCTAGATTTAAAGAAAAATATTGAAACAATTGGTGTAGAAAATGTAGAAGATGATCCTCTAGTTATTCTTGTTAATGGCGTTTCTACAAGGAGTAAAAGAATCTGGCAAGAATACGTTTATGTTAGGAAAGTGAAAAAGGCAACGTTGTATCTGGTAAAAAATAATCAATATTATAAAAATGTGTATGTGAGAGAAGAAGAAATAACTGTAGAAGAAGATAGTGAGTCGCCATCTGGACAAATTGAAAAAGTGGATGTGTACAGAGCTGAAAAAATCTACGAACATTAGTGTGTTCCTCCACTTCATTCTAAAGAAGTGATGGGGAATACCATAGAGTTATTCCAAATGAAAGAAGCAAAGGTAAGTCCCATTAGTGTATGGGAAAAAAGTTTGGAAGCTCGTTGTTTCCTTCAGCTGTTTCCGACAGGAAAAGGAGGACGATAGGATGACCGACCTGTGCAGATTCCTGCATCTGAATACCGGACTTCAAGATTATATGCAGAAGAACCAAGATTTCAACAGTGCATTCCATATTTGTTTCATCTTTTGTTTGAGAGTGATTTGTCTGGACTTTCTTACGCAGTAAACCATATATTGAGAACCGGTGTACATCTGCAAAATGTTTCAGCAAAGGAATTTATGGATAAAGTACTGGAGAAAGATAATGTTTTGGAATCTCAGCTGATTAATCTCATGGCATGTCAGTGTGGTACTAATGAGTACTGGTACCGTCGTCATGGAGAACTGAAATGTATGCTAAGGAACGTAGGAACTCCTACATGGTTCCTTACTCTAAGCTTTGCTTAGTACGCATAGGATGATTTACTTCAATTTCTTCTAGAGGCAAATCCAAATACACTAAATATTGAATAAAAGACACCTGGAGAATTGTGCTCTTTGGATCCAGTTAATGTATGCAGGAATTTCAGTCATAGATTTGAAGCTATGATGTCTTTTATCACCAATAAAAAAAATCCTCCTCTTGGAGAGGTTCTGGATTTCTTTTGGAGAAAGGAGTATCAAGCGAGAGGTGCTCCTCACATACATATGCTAATATGGATCAAAGATGCTCCCAAATTTGGAACAGACTCAGATGATACTGTGTTGTCTTTTATTGAAGAATATGCTACATGTGATATACCCAAAAGTACACAGATAAGGACTTAAGACAACAAGTCTTATGATTCCAAAGCCATCCTTGTTGGAAATACTGTTGTTGAAAGTACAAATCGAAGGACAAGTTCTACACCAAATGGCGTTTTGGAATTCCACATCCTGTAATATCTAAAGGAAGAGTGAACAGTTTTATGTCATCTTTGTGACATACTATCACAAGAAACTCTCCCAAAAATACCTACAACTTAAGAAGAAATGAAGAGTCAAAATTCATAAATGACTACAACCCAGTCATTTTGTCAATGTGGAATGCTAACATGGATATACAATATGTTGCAGACAATTCAATTGCTGTTGCTCGATATGTAACATCCTACATAACAAAATCAGAAAAGACAGAATTGAAGGAGATGTGGGAAGAGATTTCCCATGAGAACTGTCTAAGTAAGACATAATATAGTTACAGTTTGAAGATGTTATCTCATCGCGAAATTGGAGCGTATGAATGTTCAGATCACTTATCATCTGCAAGTCTTTACTCCAAATCTAGAAGAATCATTTGGGTAAGTCTAGGTCTTGCTACAACACGAAATCGAGTACTTAAATCTGTACAAGAAATTGAATATTTAGCTGAAAAAGAGCCAGAAAGTACAGATATTGTGAAAACAAATATGTTGGATACATATTATCCAAATAGAAGTCATCATCTTGAGAACATGTGTCTCTATGAAGTGCTTCAAAACTATATTTTTAAACGGCATGTTACAGAAAACATCAATAATGGTATATATGCCGTGCTTGGTTCTGAAGGATGTTTGGTGAAACAAAGAAAAGGACATTTGATTAATCACTGTAAACTGAGATGTGAAACTCCTGACAAAAGGGAATTTTACTACTTAGTTCTTTTGCAACTTTTCAAGCCATGGCGTTCAGAATTGGAATTACTTGGAGATTTTGAGAGCTATGAAGATTCCTTCAGCGCAAGTAAAGATACTATAGAATGTCCTGTTTTTGCTAATTATGTGAAATTGTTGAACGACGAAATTGAGCAATAAGCTACAATTGCAGCTGAGATTGCTAGAGACAGTTCTCAAAACAGTCAAACTTCTGCTCCATTGAGTCAGGACCCACTAGGTGAACCAATTGTTCAAAATGAAGCAGCAACAGCTATGGAAGAGGTGGAAACAGAAATGTATCAAGCTCAAGAAGATGTAACAAACTATGGAAACTTGGAAGAACAACTAAATGTTGAGCAGAAACAAATATATGAGCAAGTGAGAGAACAGAAGAAAGAGTGCTTTTGGTCATCATTTGAACCTATCCGGATGTAGGTGGGGGGACAAGCTGGAACAGGGGAACGTTTTTTAATTAAAGTAATCACAACTTTTCTACAGAAAACAACTGAGTCGCATTTGTCTTGTGTTGTCACTGCTCCAACTGGATTAGCAGCCCACAATATTAAAGGAATTGCTTTACATCGTTTATTAATGCTACCAGTAGAGCATGAAAACAAATTAGAATACCACAAGCTATCTGGAGAAGCTTGTAGTTTCAAGAGTCTTGAGGAAAATGAAACTTCTCATTGAGATGAGGTAAGCATGGTATCAAACTTAATGCTTGCCTTTGTGCATTTAAGAATGCAGCAAATTTTAAAACAGAGTATGACGTATTATTTGGAGGAAAACAAGTCATCATTTTTGGAGATCTACTACAACTTACTCCTGTAAAAGGACAACCAGTGTTTAAAACACTGGCGCATGAAGATACCAGAAAGTCTTTGGGGAGCATTGGAAATGTAAACATTTGGTCATATTTTGAGTATAAGGAACTTATTACAAATATGCGACAGGCAATGATGTTGATTATAGAACTATTATTCAAGATATAAGAATTGGAAAAGTGACTACACATGGCAAAGAAGCTTTACAGAGAAGATTACTTTCTAATTTGTATCCAAATGAAAATATTGTCCCAGAGAAAATATATGAGAATTGCAGAAAAAAAATCTGTAATCTGCTTAAAGCCAACACTGCGCGAATGTTCTCTATTCAATGAAGAAATTTTAAAGTTGGAAAATGAATAAATTATAAAATTGGAAGCTATTGATAAAATAGAACATGAAGGAATCTCTATTATTTTGACTGAAAATTTGAAGAGGAAATTGGATTCTTTGGAGAAATCGATAAGTAAAACTGCTGGTTTAGAAAAGAATTTATATGCATTTGTAAATTGTAGGGTAATTTTACGACGTAATTTGCATGTGGAAAAAGGTTTAGTAAATGGAGCAATTGGTAAAATTGTTGATTTTGTTAATTATGTAAATAGAGATGGTATAGAATTTTTGAAAATCAAATTTGATAAATTGAAGAAGTACAACAATTTAGTTATTGTTCAGCTCGGTTTTTGCTTTTAAAAGATTTGTATGTTCGCAGAAAACAGTTTCCTATTCATTTGGAAGTACTGTGTTTAAAGAGGGTATGGCATATGTTGCTTTGTCTCGAGTTAGAAATTTATCTGGATTGTACTTAATTGATTTTGATGAGACAAAGATTAATGCAGATGCAAGTTGTGTGAAAGAGTATAATAGGTTAAGAAGAGAATATGCACCCAATCTAGGTCAATATCCAATATTTGAAACGCGTGTGGTAGTTAGAAAAAGAAGATTTGAGAATATCTGTAGTGAAACTGTAGAGAAAGAAAAAAAAACAAGATGAAGTTGTGATTGGAGAGAAAAAGAAAAAGGACAGTGTTGAAGAGAATGTTGGTTATCAGTTTGAAAATAGTTCTGGTGTCAACTGCTATGCTAATGTAGTTGTTAATGTTATTTTTTTCATGGAAGTTTGCAACAACAAATTGTTGAAAATCGGAAAGAAAGATTCTGTTCATTGTTGTATTCTGTTTATGAGAAATGTAGTAGTGATAAAAGCAAAATAGAAAGTGTTTCTGATATTCGAAATGTTTTGGACTAATGTTCTTGTTCTACTCAATTTACACAGAATATTCAGCAAGATTGTCAGGAATTTCTAATGTATATGCTTGTTGTGTTGTAAGATGAAGGTATAGATATTGAACATCTTTTTGGCCTTTCCGATAAATGGGAACATAACTGTGAAAATTGTTTGTTTACATGTAGCAGTAACATTGACAGTGAAAGGTTCATATATTTGACTTTACCTGACTGTGAATCAGTGTCTTTTAACAATCTAATTACAGGAGCAAGTCAAAACATGGTGTGTAGACAATGTAAATCATAAATGTCATCAACATTATTTATACAAAGATATGGACAGTATGTTATTTTAATGCTGCAACGTTGTAGAGCTGATGGAAGAAAATTGGAAACTTTAATTAAAAATGTTGTAGCTGGTCAAGTACCAATATCAGGAAGAACTTTTGTAGCTGTTGCAATTATTTTTCATGATGGACTTTCTACAACATGTGGACATTACACTGTTTATTTAAAATGTCTGAAAGGTTGGATGCTTTGTAAAGATAGTCAATTGGTTTTTAAACCACTTTTACCTAAAGAGATACCAAATTCTCACCTAATATTTTTAAAGCCAGAATTTTAAGAACAAAGTTTGGTCTTTCAGGATTACTGCTATTAAGGTTGGTTGGACTGGTGTTTTAGAGTACTTTGTAAGTGAGGGTAAGCAGCTTGAACGTGATCCTCTTGTTGACGTGCAGCCAGTGTAGGTCGCTCAGGTGGTGGGGGATGTGCCAGCGGCAGGGGACAGTGATGATCAGTCGGGCGGAGGTGTTTTGGATTCGTTGAACTCGTAGGTGTTTGTTCGAGTTAAGATATAGAGAGTTGATCCTTATACATTTGGTTACATCTTTCAGTGGTGTGTGGCTTCTTGGTGAGGGAGAAGATGAGTTGAGTGTTGTTGCCTTAGCAGATAATGTTGAGGTTGTGATGGTGGGCCACTTGTGTAAGGGTGCCATGTCGATGTTGAATAGCGACAAGTTGAAGAATGATCCCTGGGGGATGTTGCAAATGATTTCTGCGCTTTTGCATCAGAAAGGTGGTAGACGGATTGTGAGATTTACTATTGAGGAAGTGTTTTACTAAGAATTTGAGATGCACTATTTGGCCATGAGGAAAAGTGTATAAAACTATTAAGGACTATTTGTTGTCTATTTTCTCAGCATATATTTAAAAGTAACTTTCTTTACAGTGTTTGAAAATTAATGATAGTGTTTTGGTATTTGAAGATTCTTTGAGATATTTCATAGTTACGTAAGAAATTGCTGGTTAAAAAAACATTTAACACATGTTTCATTTCAATTTTTTCTATTGTTATTGAGAATGTTGATTGTTTTTTATAAAGATAATCTTATTGATTGTCTATTTTTTGCCCGCTGTTATGTGATTATTACTATTGAATTCACTATTTCTAGTGAAATTCAATATATTCTGAGAACAGCAAAAAAAGGCAAATGAAATGTTTTACAAATTATTTGGTGTTGTAAAGGATATATTGTAACTGTATTTTTTTGTCTTCCAAAGATTCTAATTTTATAATATATAATTTTATTATTATTCATTATGTTTAAGGTAACTATAAATAACTGTTAAGAATGGCCAATGGAGTGTGCTTCTACAGAGGTGAAATGACAAAACATGGATGGAGTACATGAGTGTTCAAAGATGGTTTGTATCTTTTATATGCATTTGAACAACTTAAAATATAAATATACTGAGTGTTCCAGTATTGTTTGTATTTTACTACAACACATCTACTAGTTTAGACCAGGTAAGGTGAATAGGCATATTGTACTTTTTTTAGTACTAAATTTTATGATAACAGCCTGGGTTTTTCCGATAGTGATAAGGAGTGACTGGTTTGATAATTTAAGACATTTTAAAACTGAATGTTCATATAAATAATTTAATTATATAATGTTATAAAGTAGTTGAGAATGGTATTTATATAATATTTTTTAAAGGGCAAATTAGTTGTTAAAGCTAGTTTTGTGTTCTGTATTAGGAAAAATGATAAAATAAAGTGTTTATGTTTTTGTAGAAGGACCTCAGCATAACAAATTTACCATAGAAAATCAAGAAAACATTATGGAAAAAGATTTGAAAATACTAACACTGTCCTAGAAGAGAGGAACATATCTTTTATGAGCAACGCTAATGAAGTGGAAGTAATGAATACTGGAGATATCAGTTGTGATATTCTTGATGAAACCTTGGATGATGCTTTTGTGGAAGCATTAGATGAGATTGAGATTCATCAGATAACTTTTGAAATTGATAACCAGGAAAATGAAATACCTGATGAATTTATTTTAGAAGCTGTATTAAATTATGAAATTTTACAAGAATAAATGTATTATTATATAATAATAATGTTTTGAGACACTCTGCTACCAGAATTGTAATCATAAAGCTACTACCCAAGAACTCATGGTGGAAAGTGGGCCTTAGGGTATAGACTGCTTCCAACCCTTATAGACTACATATGTATTTTTTTATGCATCGGCAACCTTGTCTTTTATAGCTTCTATTAACCAGTCTGTATCATTAGACTTTCACCAAACACTCTCGCACTACTGGTTCAATGTTGTAGTGAGTCATTCAACAGTATGTGCTTATGTATATACTGTTCTAAAAGTGAAGCTGCTATACATTCAGCCAAACACTGTCACTTTCACTCTCACTTGGCACTTTCACATTCACCAAACAGTACTGATGTATTCATTAATTCATTTATGAACTACACATTCATTTTGACAAACTTTTACACACTAACATAGAAATATAGTTCTTACTTTGACCAGTGAAGGTAGTTCTGAAAAGAACTGTTTTTTTTGTCTTTTTAGTTTTCTATTTTTTTGTATTTTTTCAACAAGTTAAAAAAAATGGAACTGGAAACAAAAAACTATGGAACAGGAACAAAATAGTAAGAAATAAAATTAATGTTTTGGATAACGGTGTTCTTCTTTCCTCTCCACAATGAGATCAATAGACTGCTCACCGTAACAAAGTAATTTGTTGCAATATTTACAAAGAAATTTCAGATCCGCAAACTGTGGCACAATAATAAGATGTGGACTGCTCGGAGAAGGTGGTGGTGCAGTTGAGGTACTAGGAACTGCAGGTTGAGGATTCTCCTGCAACCTTTGCGTTGCCATCCGTGCATAGTTATTTGGATGCAAATTTTTGACATGGCGAACCATGCTGGCTGTACCGAAAGAGTACTTTTTAGTGGGATCACCCCTAGAAAGAGTAACCTCACAGATCTTGCAAGTTACTTTTGGTGCATTGATTTTTTCTGTCCGTCAGGATATGTAAAAAACTTCCAAATGAAAGCTTCTTTTCTCTTTTTATGAGGTTGCTCAGCAACAAATTCTTCCTCAGAGGAATGTTCTGATGAAGTCTCAAAAAGAGCAGCCATTGTATAGTTTGGTCCTAAAGGACTACAGCTCCACAGAATAGAAGCTTCTCCTGAGATAGTCCAAGTAGAATGATCATAATGGGAAGGGTCTTTCAACAGTTGAAATAGGAAGTATTAAGAATCAATCAAATCTTTCCTTTTATGGTCACATGGCTTTGTGTAGGCTTACGGTGCATTTACGGTGCGTTTACGCTGCGAGTACATACGACGTACCGTTGCGATTTTCGTAATTGCTTTCAAAAGTAATATATGCTTATTTAAAGTTAAAAAAAGTACTTTCATGATTATCCCAGATAATGCCTTCCCTTAGTATGTACATTAAATACATAAATATATGTTTTTAACAATTAGAAACTTTTGCGCCATACATGACATCACCTGGAAGCATTGATGCAACACGTAACGTCAAAGCGCATTCGTAACGTACGCGCGGGGACAAGCAGAGTACGATTTGCTGTACAAAGTAAGGTGTGATCACAGTACGCGTACCGTACGATTACAAAAAAAAGACAAGAAAAAAGGAATTATATAGAATTTAATTTTAATATACTATTTAAAAATGTAATCAATAAAAAAATATTTTTGAACTTAGTTTTGTTATTATTTTACATTAAGAATGTGAAATATAATTATAAAAAAAATATATATATATAAATATATATAATGAAAATGTAAGAAATTAGTATAAAAAGAAAGAAATACAATAATTAATACATTTAATAATTATCATTTACAAAACCTTTGCAATTCACTGAAAAAACCATAGGTTTCACACACATTATAGTTAGGAATTAGCATTTAAAAAACCTTGCAAATTCACTGAAAAAACCATAGGTTTCACACATGTTATAGTTAGGAATTAGCATCTAAAAAACCTTAGAAATTCACTGGAACAACCATAGGTTTCACACATGTTATATTTAGCTGGACATTTCACTCATACAAAACCTTTGAAATTCCCTGTTATAGTTAGTTCAGCTAACTATAACTCGCACGCCCGCAATGCACTGTTGATGACGTCACATAAAACATCACTCATGACATGGCCAGTGACATCACTCATGACATCACTGATGACATCTCAAATGACATCACTGATGACATCACTGATGACATCATCCTTGTGAATGTGTGTCTTTCTGAAAAATTAATATTTCTTATATATGTATATCTAATCATCTTGTGTGTTTTGCTGTTCACCCAATGTGAGAAGGGTATGCCCAGACGTGGGTCCCGTGCTCACTACGCCACTGGAGTCAAGCTATCCTGGCTGATGAAGGCTGATAGCCAGAAACTGGTCCTAGGATGCTTGATTCCGGTCCAGGGAAGACATGGATTGGCAGTTCGGTCTGGACTGTTCCCATGAGGCACAGGGTCAAGGCTGATTTGCATATGGCCATGTCTGAACTGGGGTGGCTTGGTGAGCAAAATAACGATTGTTTAAACCAAGATCTGCGACTGGGGGTGAATGTTTTGCCATTGTGCAACATTCCGTCCATCATCTTGTGTGTTTTGCTGTTCACCCTATGTGGGAAGTGTATGCCCAGACGTGGGTCTAGTGCTCACTAAGCCACTGGAGTCGAGCTATTTTGGCTGAAGACAGCTGATAGCCAGAAACCGGTCCTAGGATGCTTGATTCCCATCCAGGGAAGACATGGCTTGGGAGTTCGGGCTGGACTGTTCCCATGAGGCACAGGGTTGAGACTGATTTGCATATGGCCATGTCTGAACTGGGGTGGCTTGGTGAGCAAAATAACGATGGATTAAACCCAGGTCTGTGACTGGGGGTGAATGTTTTGCCATTGTGCAACATTCCGTCCATCCTCTTGTGTGTTTTGCCTCCTTGTTAAGAAGTCTTCACCCCCAGCTTCCCTGAACTCTGCTGAGAGAGTTCTGTCCTTCCTGGAGTGGTTGGCCAGTTGTGGTGCCTCTGGAATTTGTACCTGTGTTGGGAACCTGGAAACCAAGATTTTAAAGACTTTCTGCAAATGTTAATGCATTGCTTCCTTGCGGAGCGCCTCCCCGTTAGTGCGAGGAAATTTCCGCTGCCGCGAGGGTTGAGTTCATCACAGCGCCTGTTGCCGCTGCCAGAATCATCGCATCCTTCGTTTGCGGGACGCACCAGTCCGGTGCGGGAAGATTACCATCGATGCGAGTATCGTCGCAGAGCCTGTCGCAGAGCCTGTTGTCACTGGGTGAGATCCTAGCACCAGTTGCTTGCTGACCGCATCACGTCGCTACGAGAATCGTCGCAGAGCCATCGCACTGAAGGACCACGAGAGGAGAAGATCACCGCTGAGCCGCGCACCGTCGCTGCACCGAAGATCGTCGCTGCCCCGAAGATCGTCACATCGTAGCTTTTGCGAGCCGCTTACACTGAAACCTGTGCATGAATCCACGCTAGGTATCGCATCCCTCCCCATGCAGACTGGAGTCATCGCAACACGCCCGCTGCATCCAGCGGGGTTGTCGCATCACCTCCCCTGGGTCTCAGGAGTGATGCATCGCTTGATTTTCACTGCTACAGCTTTCACTTGGAACTTTTGTCGCATCTAAAGGTACTGTTGGCTAAAACGTGACGCAACTGTGGATTATTTTAACGCAACCTTAAGAACTCTTTTGAAACCATATTCTTGAACTGTGTATGTTGGATTTTTGAAGACAGTCAACGACACCTAAGATAGGTGCCGACTCCCTGGGCACAACCAATGTGAACGTATCTTCCAACGTTCTGTAAAAATTTCAATCGATTTAAATCCACAAGAAAATTAATTCCATCATCATGATTTATTTCATGTTTCTCCACATGAAGTTATTCATTAATGTTCATTCAATGATAATCCATTTGGTATAATTATCAATCCAACAATGTATCCATAAGCGTCAGTGTGAGTTCATCACCCAATGCATTTTGGACCAATGAGGTCCTTCATCAGGGGAAATCTGAAAACAATGTCAACAAAAAATATATGTAGGGCCCTGTCAGTGTAAATCTATACAAAAACATCAGTCATTAATCATGTGCATGCGTGTCATGCTGGTTATCCATAGAAGAGCGTGCTCAGAAAGTTCAACCAAAAAACGATGAAAGTGAATCAATGATAAATCAAGAAAATAGTGAACGAAATGTTAAGACAAATGGTTGACCCGAAAGGTGAACGTGCATGAGAAAGCGTGGCACAAATGAAAAATAGAAAGTAGTCAGATCTGCTGCGCATATAACAAACGCCGAGCTAGCGCGTGTATGAAAGATAGTGAAATATAAGTACCAATGAACCACCAGCGTAAGACGTCGTGCGGTCGAGTGTAGACCAATATAGAAAGATGTCCATACCCAGTGGTAGCTTTGTTTAAAATAGTGAAGCGCAAAAGCGTCTCTTGCTGAATGAAACTGACTTACTTATAAACAGCGAGATGCTGAGTTTCAAAAACACGCGTCCATTACCGGGCCGCAGTGTGTTAGTTTGTACGGAAGTTACGGGGTTAATATCTAGACTCAAAAGTATAAACATAAAAAGAGGACAATTGTAACGGCGGCCATCTTGTAGTGGTTGTCCATGAAAATAACGTAACGGGTAAAACAAACCAATAACAGTTCAGACGAACCCTAAAATTGACAGTAATAAACAGAATGTGAGGATAAAGAACAGTGTCTGTGTAATAAAGATCTAATAAACAAAAAACAAGAAACAAAGTATATCAGATGAAGAAAGAAACTAAGAAAAGGGGTGTAAAAGAATAAAGGTAAGGATGAAACACAATAGAGCAAAATGCGAATGATGTATTACAGATAACACAAGAATTCCATGCGATCATTAAGACCATATAGCTTGGAAGATTGCAAATACTTAATCCAATGATTTTCCCTTTGCAGAAGGAAATTATTATTGTCTTTGTCTTCACGCTTGGACACTACTTCGACAGCAGCAAATCGTAGTTGGCTAACATTGTGTCGGTGTTCCTTGAAATTAGCTGCTACCGTAGATTTCAAATTCCCAGTCCTGATATTACTCTTGTGCTCATTAATTCTGGTTTTGAGCTTACGTGATGTCTTCCCAGTGTAAACCAATCCGCACGGGCATTTAACAATATAAATAACATTTTCAGTATCGCAGGTGGCATTAAATTTGAGATTTATGTTTGCGCCTTTCATTGGATGTTTCATAATCGAACCTTTGATGAGGTTGTCGCAGTTCTTGCAGTTGAAGCAAGGTTGATTGCCTTTGTAAGTTGTTGATGTTTCATGTATTGGCTTGGTAATTATTTCCTTGAGATTGTAGCCTCTTTTGTAAGCAAATAAGGGCTGTCCTTGAAAAATCTGGTTGAAGTCTGGTTCAGTACCAATGATAGACCAATATCTGAGTATAGATGCCCTGTATGCTTTCGAAGTTACAGAGTATTTAGACACGACCACAGGTCTTTTGGTAGTATCTTTGGATTTGAATGCCAGTAATTCATCACGATTAAATTTGTCGCAACGTTCCTTGGCGTTTTTCAAAATTTCTTGTGGATATCCTCTTTTTTCAAAGCGTTCGATCATTGTAGTGGCCTGTTTCTCAAATTGATTTGTGTCTGATACAATCCGTTTAACCCGCAGAAGCTGGGAAAACGGTAAATGATTTTTGAGGGCTGCTTGATGAAATGACCGATAATGCAAGGGGTTGTTCTTATCGGTACTTTTCCTGTACAAATTGGTTTCCAAATGATCTATGACACGAATGATTTTAACGTCCAAAAAAGTAATTGACTCCTGGTTACATTCAAAGGTAAACTGGATGCGGTCATTGATGGTATTTAGCTCCAATAATGCTGCATTCAAGGATTCATAGTCTCCTTGCCAAAGTACGAAGATTTCGACAATATATCTCAAGAAGATAGTGGCATTTGTCATCCAAGTATTGAAGTTCAAGATATTGTTCTCTTCAAAATATTTCATAAAAATATTTGCATAGACCGGCGCAGCACAATTGCCCATGGAAGTATCGGACAACTGTACGTAGTGCTGGCCCTCCCACTGAAAATAACTTTGGTACAATGTGAAATGCACGAGTTGCATGAGAAAAATTTGAAAATCAGTATCCAAATCAGATTGCAGTAGAATGTTCTCAATGGCTTCCATGCCCAAATCGTGTGGTATACTAGTATAGAGTGATTTGACATCAATAGAACACAACCAGATTTGTTCATCCTGTTCAAAAGATACATCGCTTATGTGATTAAGAAAGTCTGTTGTATCTTTAACATAGGTGCGTGTCCGTTGTACAAAAGGCTGGAGATATTTATCAATTACCTTGCCCACAGGTTTGTGAATGGTTCCACGAGTTGAGACGATTGGCCTGAAGGGAGGGTGCGTCAAAATGTTGTGAATTTTCGGCAGCATATACATGCTAGGTGTTCTAGGATGTATAGGGGTCAAAAATGTTACTGTTTTTTGGTTGATGACACCATTGTCACAAGCTGTAGAGAGAATGTTATGCAAAACTTTGCTGAACTGTTTGGTTGGATTGTATTCAATTGCACAGTATGTGTTTTCGTCAGATAAATGATCGCGAACTTGCTGGCAAAAAAATTCAGTGTCCATAAGGACCAGTGCTCCACCTTTATCTGCGGATTGGTACGTGATTCCTGTATTCCTGGCTAGATTATTCAGTATGGAATATTCCTTATTGGTCATGTTCGTGTGTTTTCTGTTATGTTCATAGTTGAAACTCAAGATGTCATTGCTGCCTAGATTCTCAAAAATTTCAAATGACTTATGGCTTACGGTGCAATAAATGTACTCTTCGTTCGTAAACCTTTGAGCTGGTCCACTTGACTGCTGTCTGTGACTGGTACGATAATTAAAAAATAATGCCTGAGACGTAGATTACGCATGAATTGAAATAAACTTATTTCCAATTCAAGCTCATTAGTGTGGCTGGTAGGAACAAATGATGTGCCTTTTTGTAAGACCATGATTTCTTGTTCTGTGAGGCTGGTAGGAACAAATGATGTGCCTTTTTGTAAGACCATGATTTCTTGTTCTGTGAGCACGTGAGATGATATGTTAACTATCAAGTTCATTTCTTCTTCTGTTTGTCTGTCTTCTTGTTGGCTGTAGTGCTCCTGGTGTCCCGTTCCTTTTCCTTTTCCTTTTCCTTTTCTTTTGCCCCTCTGGGGTCGTCTCTTTCTCCTGAACCTCCCTCTAAAAAAGGTACCGCAGTAATACTAGGTGCATTGAGTCCTGAGTCTCTACTGGTTGACAGTTGTTGGGAACCAACTTTTTTAATGTTCGAGCGTGTGTCCTCCTCAGAAGAAGACGTCTCTCTTTCAGTGCTGGCCTTATACGGTTTGTTTTGACGTTGTACCTTTGAATGTAACCAGGAGTCCATTACTTTTTTGGACGTTAAAATCATTCGGGTCATGGATCATTTGGAAACTAATTTGTACAGGAAAAGTACCGATAAGAACAACACCTTACATTATCGGTCATTTCATCAAGCAGCCCTCAAAAATCATTTACCATTTTCCCAGCTTCTCCGGGTTAAACGGATTGTATCAGACACAAATCAATTTGTGAAACAGGCCACTACAATGATCAAACGCTTTGAACAAAGAGGATATCCACACGCAATTTTGAAAAACGCCAAGGAACGTTGCGACAAATTTAATAGTGATGAATTACTGGCATTCAAATCCAAAGATACTACCAAAAGACCTGTAGTCGTGTCTAAATACTCCGTAACTTCGAAGGCATACAGGGCATCTATACTCAGACATTGGTCTATCATTGGTACTGAACCAGACTTCAACCAGATTTTTCAAGGACTGCCCTTATTTGCTTACAAAAGAGGCTACAATCTTAAGGAAATAATTACCAAGCCAATACATGAAACATCAACAACTTACAAAGGCAATCAACCTTGCTTCAACTGCAAGAACTGCAACAACCTCATCAAAGGTTTGATTATGAAACATCCAATGAAAGGCACAAACATAAATCTCAAATTTAATGCCAACTGCGATACTGAAAATGTTATTTATATTGTTAAATGCCCGTGTGGATTGGTTTACACTGGGAAGACAACACGTAAGCTCAAAACCAGAATTAATGAGCACAAAAGTAATATCAGGACTGGGAATTTGAAGTCTACGGTAGCAGCTCATTTCAAGGAACACCGAGACAATGTTAGCCAACCACGATTTGCTGCTGTCGAAGTAGTGTCCAAGCGTGAAGACAGCGACAATAAAAATTTCCTTCTGCAACAGGAAAATCATTGGATTAAGTATTTGCAATCTTTCAAGCCATATGATCTTAATGATCGCATGGAATTCTTGTTTTATCTGTAATACATCATTTGCATTTTGCTCTATTGTGTTTCATCCTAACCTTTATTCTTTTGCACCCCTTTTCTTAGTTTCTTTCGATTACTTTGTTTCTTGTTTTTTGTTTATTAGATCTTTACCACACAGACACTGTTCTTTATCCACACATTCTGTTTATTACTGTCAATTTTAGGGTTCGTCTGAACTGTTATTGGTTTGTTTTACCCGTTACGTTATTTTCATGGACAACCACTACATGATGGCCGCCGTTACAATTGTCCTCTTTTTATGTTTATACTTTTGAGTCTGGATATTAAATCCCATCACTTCCGTACAAACTAACACACTGCGGCACAGTAATGGACGCGTGTTTTTGAAACTCAGCATCTCGCTGTTTATAAGTAAGTCAGTTTCATTCAGCAAGAGACGCTTTTGCGCTTCACTATTTTAAACGAAGCTACCACTGGGTATTGCCATCTTTCTATATTGGTCTACACTCGATCGCACGGCGTCTTACGCTGGTGGTACATGGGTACTTATATTTCACGATCTTTCATACACGCGCTAGCTCGGCTTTTGTTATACGCGCAGCAGATCTGACTACTTTCTATTTTTCATTTGTGCCACGCTTTCTCATGCACGTTCACCTTTGGGGTCAACCATTTGTCTTAACATTTCATTTACTATTTTCTTGATTTATCGTTGATTCACTTTCATCGTTTTTTGGTTGAACTTTCTGAGCACGCTCTTCTATGGATAACCAGCATGACACGCATGCACATGATTAATGACTGATGTTTTTGTATAGATTTACACTGACAGGGCCCTACATATATTTTTTGTTGACATTGTTTTCAGATGGCCCCTGATGAAGGACCTCATTGGTCCGAAATGCATTGGGTGATGAACTCACACTGACGCTTACGCATACATCGTTGGATTGATAATTATGCCAAATGGATTATCATTGAATGAACATTAATGAATAACTTCATGTGGAGAAACATGAAATAAATCATGATGATGGAATACATTTTCTTGTGGATTTAAATTGATTGAAATTTTTACAGAACGTTGGGAGATACGTTCACATTGGTTGTGCCCAGGGAGTCGGCACCTATCTTAGGTGTCGCTGACTGTGTTCTGATTTCCACACCTTTGTCAGGGAGTGATATCCCAGGTGCACACCACAACTGGTTCACGTTATCACCAGTGGAGTGCGTAACCTTAAACCTTTTTGTATGTTGGATTTTTGTCATTTTGGTCTTGTTTAGTTTAGATTAAATACTTTCATTTTTCTAAACTGTTGTGGAGTCAGTTTGTGGTGTTTTCACTGTGTTACTGTGAGTGTTGGTACAAATACTTTGCACATTGCCTTCGATAAGCCTGACTGCTCATGCCAAGCTACCAAGGTGGTGAGCAGGGGTTGTCTGAAGAGTGTTTCCTTCTTGCCCTGACTAGAAGCAAGGGTCCCTATTTGGACAGTTGTACCTACCTCTGCCAACTTTAGACCCCCAGTTCTAACATTGATGGTCAGCGGTGGGAATTTGTACTAGACCCACAGTGATTGCTGTACATCATTAGTGAGTGCAGACCACTACGCCAGCGCACACTACGTTTTGTTTTTGGTTATTTCTATTTTTGAGTAACTCTTCAAAGCATCATATCTGTGAGTTTAAAGGCACCCAGTGTGGAGGCAGAATTGGAGTTTGTCATTGAAAATTTGTATTCCTACAAAGTTACACAGCTTAGACAATTCTGCAACACATTTGAGTGCCCCATAAAAAGCAGCTTCAGGAAGGAAGAGCTGCAGAGCGACTAGAAGGCAGTGTGGGAGGCCCAAGAAGGAAATGATGCAAGTGGGAGGGGGGTTCAACCTCAGGGTTTGCCAGTGGGCAGACCAAACTCAAGGGCCGGCAGTCACCACTCCAGCCGGGCCTTACCCCAGAAAAGTTAGAAGAGAATCAGAGAGTAAGACACTATGACTTGGCTCTCTGGCGACTCCGCGCGCCTGGACGTGGGACTAGGTACTGACTTCACCAGCCCGCTTTACAGAGATCACTGCCCTACCTGCACAGACCCCACGGGAGCAGCCTTGGGGCCTTTACGACCACCAGTGAGGGGTATCCCGTTGACGCAGGAACCCCTCTCCGGCTGGATCCAACAACCCAACAGGTTGTATACTACTGAAGCCTCAGCCTTATGCGGGGCTTCCAGTTAAATCACTAAGTTTATGAGCACCTTTGTCTGGTCCTGAAGAATTGCCACTATAGGCATGAAACATGTTGACCGCTTCACAGTTGAGGGTTGAACGGGACTGACTCCTCGTAGCTACTGCAGTCCCACTGCCCCTCACACGTTTTTACTTCAGGTGGTGTACTACATGAATAAAACCTAAGCCGTAGATTACACCAACCTGTTTTAATTCACCTCACTCACGCTCACTACTTCACCTACTAGGGCCCTCACACCCTTACACCTATCGGCACAGGAACAAAAGATCTCCGCAAGAGTGTAGCACTCCGTGCTACCCGTCAGGCATTGCAGCGCCGGCTTGACGCTGGAGCAGGGAGCCGATGATGTTACGATACGACTAACTGGTGACATGACAACAGCCGTAAAACCAGTCTGTTGTGTGAGGCATCCCTAGTTCCGACAAGGGATACCCTTCCCTGCTGGATTGAGGCACGTTAACACCTCATACATGAGGTAGAGAGGAAGACAGCTTACCGCACTACGCCATCACTCATCCTCAGGGGAACCGTGTGCAATCTATTGTTGCTCAGCATGTGGGACATGCACACTGGACCCCTTTAAATATTGTCCCCTCACGTCCCTCCCTGTTGTTGACACTATGACTTGGAAGTCATGAGGTTAAAGATGAAGCAATTGGAAATGGAGAAAGAGAGAGAAAAGGTGGCGGAGGAGAGCAAAAACGCCGGTGCGTTGGAGGAGAAGAAATTGCTTTTGGCTCATGAGTTGAGCATGAGAGAACTGGATATCAAGGCCAAGCAGTTGGATTCCAGTTCAAATGGTGGCAGCGCACAGCCAGTACAGGGGGGTAAAGTATGTATTCCCAAGGATCTGGTACAGAATTACAATAGGAGTGAGGACATCTATGCCTGGTTTACTTCTTATGAAATTGCATTGAGACTGAATGGTGGGCCTGAACAGCATTGGGGGCGGGCTTGTGGAAACATTTTGAGGCTTCTGGGAGGAGTGCTCTAGAGCCATTAGAGTTAGCAGGTACCATGACCTACCCCAATATGAAGGAGGCCTTATGTCTCAGGTATGGACTTACTCCAGAGCAGTATAGACTGCAGTTTAGGAACTCTAAGAAGAAAGAGTCTGAGACTTGGATGGAGTGTGTGAATTTGTACTCACGTGCACTGGAAGGTTGGATGAAGGGCAGCAAAGTGACTGATTACAAGGGGTTATTACATTTAATTATAAGGTGGGCAGGATCCCCAGCAGAAGAGTGGGGGGACAAGGGTAAACAAAAGAAGTTCTCTCAAGGGCCCCAAAATAATTCCCAGGGAAAGGAATCCCAACCACCCAGACCTAGACAGCCATGGCCCCCTAGGGGAAGGTGAGACAACAGGGACAACAGGGGTCCCCCTACCTGCTATCACTGCACGGAGGTGGGTGACTTTGCTCCTAAATGCCCCAAGAAACCTCCAGCACCCACTGGTGCTCCAGCCCCAGGGTTAGCCAGTTTAGCTTTGGGATTGGAGTTGATGTCCAGTGGAGAGGAGGGCCTAGCAGTCATGACCCTTGTCTCCCTGGGAGACCAAGAGATGGTCCAGGATACCTGTCTGCTTGCTAACACTAAGAAATATGGGCAGAAGGTGAACATCAATAGGAGGGCGATAGAGGCTCTGAGAAACACAGGAGCCAGCGTGAAATCCGTGAGGTGTCAGTGGGTGTCTGAAGAGCAGGTCATTCCCAATGTACTCCACCCCATTATTGCAGCTGACAACTCAGTGGGTCTCTGAAAAGTAGCCAGGTCCCTTTTGAGTGGAGGGGGGTCTCAGGGCTCTTTAAGGTTGTTGTACGTCCATCCATGTCTGTAGACTGCCTGCTAGGTAATGACCTGGAGAGTTCTCCGTGGAAGGAAGTGGAACACCAGGCTCATTTGGAGATGTTGGGTCTGCCTGAGTGGGTCTGTGTGACCACTCGGTCTATGGCAGCCAGTAGGGGTGATTCAGCAGAACTGGAGCCTGAAACAGCGGCCAGGAACCTGCCAGGAGAGGAGGCAGGGGGAGCGGGAAACCAGCCCCAGCCGTACCCATGGTCCAGGAAGGAGCGGAACCTGAAGGGGATGCCCTGGAGCCTACAGGGGAACAGGTGGCTGAACTGGGAGAACTACCTGAGCAGACCCATTGGCAACAAGAAGGTGGTCACTCCCGGAAGGAGTTCTGCAAGGCGCAGAAGGAATGCCCTTCTCTCATTGGTGTGCTGCAACAAGCTGCAGACCAGACAGCAGGTGGAGCGTCCAAGGATCATCTACTTTACTGGGAAGATGAGTTGCTTTATAGTGAGCATAAGTTCGCTGAGCCCGGTGCAGCCCATGTGCTGGTGGTACCTGAGCGTTTCTGGAACTTCCTAATGGGTCTGGCTCATGATGTGCCTCTCGGAGGACATCTGGGGCAAGACAAGACCTTCCAAAGGCTTGTCACCCACTTCTACTGGCCCCAGATGAAGAAGCACGTCGGTACCTTCTGTAGATCTTGCCAGACATGTCAGGTCAGTGGCAAGAGCGGAGGGAAGTGCAAGGAACCCCTCCAACCCTTTCCCGTGGTGAGAACCCCTTTCAGGCGGGTGGGCATCGACATTGTGGAGCCACTGGACCCCAAGACAGCCTTAGGCAACAGGTTCATCCTAGTCTTGGTGGACCATGCCACCCAACATTGTGGGGCCACTGGACTCCAGGACAGCCTTAGGCAACAGGTTCATCCTGGTCTTGGTGGACCATGCCACCCGGTACCCAGCAGCAGTCCCTCTCAGGACAATCACAGCACCCATGGTGGGCCGTGCATTGATGGGGATCTTTTCCCGTGTGGGGTTCCCCAGAGAGGTGGTCTCCGACCGGGGTACCAACTTCATCTCTAGGTACATGAAGTCTCTGTGGGAGGAGTGTGGGGTAACTTATAAGTTCACCACTCCTTACCACCCTCAAGAAAATGGGTTGGTTGAAAGGTTCAACCGCACCCTGAAAGGTATGATTATGGGCCTTGCGGAGCCCATGAGAGGGAAGTGGGACGTCTTTCTACCATGCCTGTTGTTTGCTACAGGAAGGTGCCTCAGAAGTCGTTAGGGTTCAGTCCCTTCGAACTGCTGTATTGCCACCCTGTTAGAGGACCTCTCACACTGGTAAGGAGGGGTAGGAGAAAGCCCATGGGAAAAACCCCCAGGACGTGTTCAGGTATGTGCTAGCCTTCCGCAACCAGACACAACGGTTCAGAAAACTCGCTCAGGAGAACCTAGAAGCTAGCCAGGAAGAAATGAAAAGATGGTACAACTAGAATACCACTCTGGTCGAATTTCAACCTGGGCAGAAAGTGTGGGTGATGGCGCCAGTGGAGCCTTGTGCGCTCCAAGACAAGTGGACTGGGCCATATGAGGTGGTGGAGCGCAAGAGCGAAGTAACCTACCTGGTTAACTTGCAGACTCCCAGGCAGCCCCTGAGAGTCTTGCATGTGAACCGCCTCAAACCCCACTCTGAGAGGTCTGAAGTGACAATGCTCATGGCTACAGATGCTGGAAGGGAAGAGGATAGTGATCCTCTCCCTGACCTCCTGGCAACCAAGGAGCAAGATGGGTCAGTGGATGGCATGGTCCTCTCGCCCACCCTGACCCAAGAACAGCAGAGGGACTGTCGCCAGGTGTTGGGTCAGTTTGCCCTGACCCTGACCCCAGGTGTCACCAATTGGTGCATCCATGATGTAGACACTGGAGATAGTCTGCTTGTGAAACAGAAATTTTACAGGGTAGCTGACAAGGTCAGGGCCAGCATCAAGGAAGAGGTTTCCAAGATGTTGGCCTAGGGGTAATTGAGCCCTCCAGCAGCCCCTGGGCTAGCCTAGTGGTCTTAGTGCCAAAAGCTGCTGTGCCCGGCGCCACCCCAGAACTCCGGTTTTGTGTGGACTACCGTGGACTCAATGCAGTCACCAAGACTGACGCACACCCCATCCCCAGAGCTGATGAGCTTGAGGATCGGTTGGGAGCTGCCCAGTACCTCAGGACGTTTGATTTAACTTCTGGGTACTGGCAGATTGCCTTAACTGAGGGGGCCAAAGAGAGATCTGCATTCTCAATGCCAGAGAGGCACTTCCTGTTCCGAGTCATGCCCTTTGGGTTGAAGAATGTCCCTGCCACATTCGAGAGACTGGTTAACCAGGTACTGCTCGGGCTGGAGGAATTCAGTGCTGCATACCTGGATGACATTGCTGTGTTCAGCTCCACATGGGAAGAACACTTGTAACATCTCTGTGAAGTGTTGAAGGCTCTGCAAAGGGCAGGCCTCACTATCAAGGCCAGCAAGTGCCAGATAGGGCAGGGATCTGTGGTGTATTTGGGACACCAGGTGGGGAGCGGCTGGGTGGTGCCCCTACAGGCGAAGATTGATACCATTCTGGCTTGGGAGCCCCCCAAGACCCAGACAGAGCCTTTTTAGGTCTCACCAGGTATTACAGACGGTTTGTCAAGGGATATGGCAGCATCGTTGCCCCCTTGACAGAGCTGACTTCAAAGAAACAGCCCAGGAAAGTGAATTGGACCGATGCCTGTCAAACTGCTTTTGATGCCCTGAAGACTGCCATGTGCACAGCACCTTTGCTCGAGGCGCCTGTCTTCTCCAGTGAGTTAATAGTGCATACAGACGCTTAAAAGCATGGTGTGGGAGCAGCACTCTCACAAATAAATGACGAGGGCTGGGACTAACCTGTAGCTTTCATTAGTAGGAGGCTACTCCCCAGGGAGCAGAGGTGAAGTGCAATTGAAAGGGAAGCTTTTGCTGGGGTCTGGGCTCTGAAGAAGCTGAGGCCCTACCTGTTTTGGACTCACTTCCGTGTTCAGACAGACCACAGGCCCCTCAGATGGGTAATGCAGATGAGGGGTGAGAACCCAAAACTGTTGAGTTGGTCCATCTCGCTACAGGGAATGGACTTTACGGTGGAACATCGCCCTGGCACAGAACACGCCAACGCTGATGGTCTGTCCAGGTTTTTCCGCCTTAGTGAAGAGAACTCCCAAGAGGGTGGGTAGTTCTCCCCACTTTCAGCTGGAGGGGACACGTGTTAGACCTGGCATCCTTGGCGTGGTTTTCCCTGTCTTTTGCCTCTGCCTCCTGTATTTTTGACGCTGTGCTGGATTTCGTTTTTGATGGTATAGATGCTTTGGGCACTTAGCCACTGCTGATCAGTGTCAAAGTGCAAGTGCTCCCTGTGTAAAGTGTTATTGTAAATTGGCTATCCATGATTGGCATATTTGTATCATCAAGAAGTCCCTAGTAAAGTGCACTGAGTGTGCCAGGGCTGGTGATACAAATGCTACTAGTGGGCCTGCAGCACTGATTGTGCCACCCACATGAGTAGCCCTAAAATGGTGTCTCAGGCCTGCCACCGCAGTGCCTGTGTTCAGTCTGTGAACTGCCATGTCCTCCTGGTCAGTGTCCCCACTGATCAGGCATAACCCCTCCCTTTCTGTGCACATTAGTCACCCCTATCGAAGGCCCAAGGTACCCCCTTGGGCAGGGTGCAGTGTATGTGGAAGGTAGAGCATGTACAAGTGCAGGCGACATGCTCTGGTAGTGAATGACAGCCATTTTCGTTTTTCACTATTGTGAGGCTACCTTGCTCATAGGCTATCATGGGGAATGCTGGCCACAGTGGCTACCAGCATATCTTCCCATAGAAGCAAGGAAGGACATAAAAGTCTGGCATCCCTGAACTCAAAATTTAATAACACATCTTTTAGGAAAGGTGTTTTTTAAATCCTGTGTTTCATAACAGCACTTTTAGGAAGTTGCTGTTCTCTTGTCTGACCTTTCTGTGTGCCTTTGCCTGTTTGATTTGAGAGTGACTGGGGCTGGGGAGCCCCCAGGAGGTTGGCTGGGTCATCCCTAGGCTGAATGACTGCATCTGCATCATGAGTGGTGAGAGGGGATAGCATCTGGGCCTGAATAGGGCTGTGACTTCCTTCCACAATGCTGGCTCCACCTCCTGCTGCGCGGCTGATGACCTTGCTCCTCTAGGCCTACAATTCCCCAGTCAGTATCCATACACTCCAGCAAACACCCTGTGACTGCTCTTGCAATCCCAAAGTGACCCTTTCAGTACATATAGTAAGTATTGAAATACACAATGGCCTGTGTTTGCACACAGATGAAGAAAGGGGAGATGGACGGAGTAGATATATGTGGAAAGACTCTCTGTGGGCGTTTTAAGTTACAGGGTAAAGTTAACATGAATACTGAGTGTCACTGGAGGTCAACTAACCCACCAGATATGTGCAGAAAGTGCCAGAGAGTTGCGTTGCAGAGAGGTATAAAATAGGACACGGCTTTAGAGCACCTCTCTGCAACGCACCTATATGGTATTTAATAGAGAGACATGGTGGGCTAGTAGTGCCGAGGTACTTTCAGGATTAAAAGAGACAAAACTCCATAACGTAAAACATGTCACAGAGTGTGTCTGCACATGAAACATCAGGCCCCATCCCTTCCCTTCACTAATCTATAAACGTGTCCTATCAGTTTGCCAAAACGTCATTTATCTTCTTTTCTGTTTGCAGTACTGTAATTACTGTGCTTATTACTTGTATAGTTAAGGATTGGTCCAACTATTAATCCTAGTACACATTAATTTACTATGCAATTATACTATGCAAACAAATCTGCAAGAAGCCACAAAGTATTAATATAGTCTTGAAAACACCCATTTTATACCAATATAGCTTTGGAATCTCACTGTCATCAGGATATTGTGGTAACTGAAAAAAAAAGATTTGATTGGTTCATAATATTTCCTATTGTACCTATTAAAGAACCACAATCATTTCAATCATTCTTCTTTGAGCATCTTTGCAGACATAAGTCAATGCTTACCTCCTATCACTCTCATGCAATTTTTCAAACAATTAACCAGCAATATGTTGTTATTGTGACAGTCTGCCAATACCTAAGCACTTATGGGGCAAATTGAGAAGCATTGTGTACCAACAATATGTCACTTTTTGTAACATAGTTATAGCGCAAAACACTCTTTCATAGTTACAAAGAGAGGAAAAGGCAGTATGTGTACCTTTTCTTTTCCATGTAAATACAACCTCATCATACATACCACTTTGCGTTGAAAAGGCGTTCTTTAGGTGTTACTGTGCGTGTTTGCACAGAACACTCATAGAACAAGACACATCTCCAGATTTATCAGAAGTTATAAATCTGGACATGTGTGTGAATGCTGCAAAATCCTCCAATTGGTGTAGCAAGGCACAACTGTTGTGAAGCATTTTAGAATCAAACGTAATTTACCGATTCATGCCCTTATATAGCTATAATTCACATTGTTATGTTATGTTATGTTATGTTACACTGCATTTCTAAAGCGCACAGCTACTCAGAGTATCCCGGCGCTGCTACCCTGAGTCCCCACCACTAGCTGAACAGAAAGAGCCTCTAAAAGAGTGGACTCAGAACAAAAGTGTTTTTAAATTCTTTTTAAAAATAACCGGATCAGAAATCCTCCTGAGGGCGAGAGGAAGCTCATTCCAGGCTATGCCAGCCTTACGGATGAAAGAGCAGCCACCTAACCTATGGCGTGAGAAGCGCGGGTTCTGAATAAGGAGTTGGTCCGAAGACCGCAAAGTCCTAGAAGGAATATAGAAAGAAAAGCGCTTCTGCAGGTAGAGTGGGCCCAAACCATATAAAGCCCTATGGACAATGGCCAGCATTTTGAATTTCAAGCGAGCCTCCACTGGGAGCCAGTGAAGGTGGCGGAGATGGACCCGCACGCTGTGCCTGGAAGAGAGACCCAGAAGGAGACGAGCAGCAGTATTTTGGACGACCTGTAGTTTTTTTATCAGATAGCCTGGGCATCCCACTAAAAGTGCGTTAGAATAATCCAACGAGAAAGGATCAATGCCCGGACTACTGTTTCTTTAGCCTCCACAGGCAGAAGGGGGAGGAATTTACGCAAAGTTTTAAGTATGCCAAAACAGGTCCCTGTAAGTTTTTTGACATGTGTTGCAAAATTCAAATTTTCCTCAAACCAGACCCCCAAGTTTTTTGCAAGGCCCTTGTCTGATTGGGGGGGGTGGAAAGTCCGGGGGCCAAAGTCTGGTTCTAAAGCCCGCAGGAAACGCTCCAAACAAGAGCACCTCAGACTTCTCCTCATTGCACTTAAGTTGTGCATTGGCCAACCAGCGAAACACCGCGGAAAGACAGCGCTGAGCCGTGTTGAACGAGTCCTCATCCCTTCTCCAGGTAAACAATAACTGCGTGTCATCCGCGTAGGCCATCACCCTAGCCCCCAGTGACTCCGCCAGGTAAACCAGGGGAGTCACAAAGATGTTAAACAAAAGGGGGCTAAGGGAAGAGCCCTGCGGGACACCAGTGGAGAGAGGGGAGGGGGACGAGGCAAACGGGGGGAGCCAGACTTGTTGTGACCTATCCTCCAAAAAGGATTGCAGCCAGCTCCACGCCGTACCTGCAATGCCGATGTCAGTAAGTCGGTCAAGGAGGAGAGAGTGAGGAACCGTGTTGAATGCCACCGAGAGATCCAGCATCACCAGAGCTGCTCTCCCGCCGGCATCCAAACAGTCCCTAATTGCCTCAGCCACCTCCAGCAGTGCCGACTCTGTGCTATGTCCCATGACAGCATCACTAATCCAATTCGAAAATGTAGAAACATTATCCGATAGTGTGCTCCCAAGGGACGGGCGCGAAGCCACCAACTTAGCACTCAAAAGCACAGTATCAATCTTTCTGACCTTCGGGGCACGGTAGCGGGGTGGTGGTAGGCGTTCTTGCAAGATCGTCCACGAAAAGAATACTGGGAAGTGGTCTGACCATGTAACCGGGAGGGGTTTTTGGACCAGAACCGGAAAGTTGGAACAAATAGGATCCAGAATGTGGCCCCCCTTATGGGTAGGAGTGCTCACCCACTGGGAGAGCATGGCTAACTGGAGAATATCCCGGAAATCAGCGGCGTCCGGCGACTGTGCTGAGTCCAGATGTAAATTGAGGTCACCCAACAGCAGAAAGTTGGAAAACCTTAGGACTCTCTCCGCAATGGTGTCACCGCAAGTGTCCAAAAAGGCTCCCGCAGGACCCGGAGGGCGGTATAGTAAGGAGCCACCCAAGGTGAAATGGGGCGATAGTTGAAGGCTGAAATCTAGGGCCTCACAACCTACCCAATTAGTGGATGGTTCCCCCTGAAGGACCCAGCAATCTCTATAGAATATGGCAACACCCCCCCTCTCCCCAATGGGCGGTCAAACCGATGTATTTTGTACCCAGGGGGAGTGGCCAGCGTAACTATAGGATTTGAGAAAGCATCTGACCAGGTCTCTGTAACAAATAAGAGATCGAGGTCAGAGTCCAAGATCAAATCAGAAATATCATTATGGTGCCGTTTAAGAGATCTGGAATTAATGAGGCAGGCTTTAAAACTAGCCGAAAGGCGAGAATTAGTATACCGAGCCTCCGACCGAGGCAGCAAGGTAGGCAGAAAGCTACAGTCTGGACAAGCCAGAGCACTCACCGGGTCAGCGGTAGACATAGGAAAGGTGGCACAGCGTGGGCTTCGCAAGGACCTAAGAGCGGAGCTGGAGTACTGGATACGCGGTCCAATATGGTGAAAGAGACTAAAACCAGCAGCATGGCTCGCCCTGAGCCCTGCCTTAGCGCTGACGGGCACAGACGGGCTTGCCTTAGGCGCGCCCGCTGCGCACGCCCGCTGCGCGTGTGGCCAAGGCACATTGAAATAGGAGGTGGCCAGAGCCGGGAGATTCAAGCAACAACTGGACCGCTGACCGCGAATAGCGCGAGTCAGGTCCAAGATGGCCGCTACCCGGCCGAAATTGGTATCCAAAGTGGAGCGAGGCAAAAGGGAGGCAAGCCCCGAGCAGGAACACAGCAATGCAGGTAAGAGCAGAAATGCAATATTCTTAATATCCCTCACAAGGTAGCCGAAAAAATAAAATTCAAATTCAGGCACCCCCCCCCCAAATTCCCTACAAGCGCTCCCCCCCATATTCCCTCAAGCACACAGAAAAGAAAAAGAATTACACAAGGGCAGATTTAAAAACAAATCAGAGCACCAGCATTAGAAATACGGAGCTCATGCCCTATGCTCTATGCCCTTATATAGGCATAGAAATCATGCCCATATTTAGACATAACCCATCCAGTCCAAATACAGGCATGGCTACTTCCATTAGTTCCAAAAAGCCACAACGATTTCTTGGAAAACTCGGCTTCAGCAGTCAGGGCCATCCCCTTACTTGAATATTTATTTGTCCTAGACATCATGGTGTTTTAAAAGAACTACCATTTCATTGAGGTTCTTTGGTGACGTTATTATGTCCGACTTTACGTCAAACTAGGCACCTTCCAGGTATAAATATGCCTACACTTGCCCTAGCAAAGACACCGTGGTTCGGAGCAGCTCGACTATCTACTTGCGTGACGCAGCTCGCTACAGCAAGTGCCGAAGGAAGCCGACCCTCCAGCTGACGCACTGACAGAGAAGCTGTCTTTTCTCTTGCTGAGAATCCAGCTCCAGTGTTTCCAAGCTCCCCTCGCTGGGTGTTGGGAAATCAAGTCCCAAGACAGAGATACCAGACCTCCTTCATTCTAAAATCAAGGTACGGAGCTGATTAGACCCTAAGAGAATTCTTGGTTAGATTCTTGGCAAAAACAGACTAAACCTATGCTACACTTCACTTACTTCTTCCCTCTTACTGGACTTAGGTTAGGTACATTTGGGGTACACGTATTTTAGAAGCACCAGTTGAGTACTTTTAGCCTTTGTTATTTATGTATGTATTTATCTATGGTCTAGGAACAGTATTATTTTATAATACTCTTCTTACTGTACGCATTATACTTTGCAACCAGTATTACGAATGTAGCAGGTCACCTTACCTGCATGAGAAAGAAGACTGTTCAATAAATCCTTTTATTAAAAACGCCCGTTTCTCTATTTCTCCGCACCTCTGATGAAACGAAGCAATGCACGATTGACTGAGTAAAATATCTATCTATTGTTTACACAACTCTGAAGATCAGTTTTATTCTTGGGGAAACAAAGTTGTCATGTTTATGTGGTTGTCAGAAACTAATGCCTTCTTGTTTATTCGAGAAAGTTTCTAGTGACCTCTGAGCTAGCTGGCACTCACAAATAAGTCTAATATATTCGATAGAGACCTAGTCGACCTAAGTCATACGTCAAATTCATAGGATATATTATTCGAATGTGCAGAGCCTACTGGAAATATAGAAACTACACTACACAACAAGGAGAATTAGTTCAATTTCTCCTCATTTTTTCTCTTTGAATATATGCTAAAATGCACAGCATACATTGAAGGAGAAAAATGCTTTCACTGATTGTTTTTGTGCAGAAAGGTGTGTCTTTTTGCACAAAAACAAACTCCACACGACACTGAAATCCCTCCACCATGGTGCAAGGGTGCAAGGGTGCAAGGGTGCAAGGGTGACTGTGTCACCACATGGCTGCAGTTTAAGTAGCAGTGCAGAGGGAAGCACAGACTTGCAACATATTTATGTACATATGTACAAATGTTGCATGCCTGTGCTTCAGGAGTACCACAGCACGCTGCAGCTAAAGAGCTTACAGTGTCATGCTGCAGCACTTCCTTATAGTTTTGCACTTATACATTCACAATACACCACAAATGCATTCTTTCAGTCAAATATCCAGTACGCATACATTCAACCAAACAATCACACACTATCATACAAACATAGGTCTTTTTTTAACCAGAGAAGTTAGTTGTGAAAATAACTTTTTTTTCTTTTTTGATTTTTTGTATTTTTTTTTTTTAAAGGAAAGAAAGAAAGAACTGGAGCAACAAAACAATGAACTTTTGGGGGTAAAACAAACAAAAAACTAGCTCTGAGGATTTTTTAAACCCGGCAAACCAAGTCCACAGATTGCTCTCCATAGCACAGCAGCCTATTACACTTAGGGGCACATGCATCATTGGTTTTTGCATTCGCAAACGGTGCGAATCGCAAAATTCGGCCGTTTGCGAATGCAAAAACCTTTTTGGGAATGCATCATTTTTTTTTCATTTTTCGCAATTTAAGAAATCACAATTTTTAAGAAATCTTTGCTATGCATGATTTTTTTAAATTGCGAATTCGCAATTAGGACGGGGAAAATTACCATGAAGTAAACCTTCGTGGTAATTTGCGAAAAGTTTCAAAAATGCACAAAAGTGCATTTTTGAAACTTATATTTTACACACACACATGCCCTTGGGACATATGTGTGAGTAAAATGTACTTACGTGACATTTCAGCGGTGCAGGGGGGGTCCTTTGGACCCCCCCTGCACCCTCGAAATTGCATTCTCATTTTGCGATTCCTTAATTGCGAATTCGCAAAATGAGAATGCCTTCCCATTGATTCCTATAGGCCTCTAGACACATAGGAATCAATGTAATGCGATTCCTTAATTGCGATTCGCAATTAAGGAATCGCAAATAAAGAAAATGAAGGAATCGGAAAAACTGTTTCAATTTCTTGATGCATAGGATTTTGCAATTCCTAAATTGCGATTCCTTAATTTTCGCAATTTAGGAATCGCAAATTCCTACAATGATGCATGTGGGCCTTAATGCAGTGTATTTTTGCATTGGCCAATTGTGGACGTATGTCCAATTTTGACTTAATGGAGATGTCCCTGAAGTGCTTGCTACTGCTGGTGCTGGTGGTAGATTTTCTCTCAGTCTTCGGCACTCCCCGCGTGATAGATTGACGGGATGCAAACTTTTTAAATGTTTAAGCATGTTTGCGGTCCCACAAGAATACTTTTTATTTGGATCTCCACGTGAGAGTACGACTTTGCATATTTTACAAGTGACCTTGGTTGTGTTCACTTTTTTTAGTCCTGCAGGAAATGTAAAAAATGTCCATACGTTGGAAAGGGTTCTCATCTTCGGGCCACGCCTCTCTGTATGGAACGACTCCTGCTGGCCTTCTGCCCTCGGAACCCCACCAACCCCTACGGACCACGCTCGGAACCTTGGCATAATCCTCGACTCCTCCCTCTCCATGAACTGCCAAATCAACGCCATCTCCTCCACCAGTTTCAACTGCCTCCGGATCCTACGCAAGACTTTCAAGTGGATCCCAAAGACTGCAGAAAGACCACCACCCACGCACTCAACACCAGCAGGCTCGACTACGGCAACGCCCTCTATGCCAAAATCAACAAATCCCTACTGGTCAAACTCCAAATCATCCAAAACACAGCCGCCAGACTCATCCTAAGGATCCCACCTCACGAACACATGACCCCACACCTGCGAGAACTCCACTGGCTCCCCGTCGAAAAGAGGGTCACCTACAAACAACTCACCCACGCCTACAAATCCCTCAACAATGGCTGACCCAAGTACCTCAATGACCGAATGAGCTTCCAAGCACCCAAGAGAAACCTCCGCTCAGCTGACCTCGCCCTAGCAGAGGTCCCCCGTATCCACCGAAGCAGAGCTGGAGGGAGAGCTTTCTCCTACACCGCATCTACAGCATGGAACACCCTCCCAGTAGAAATAAGACGCTCACCAACCCTGCAGACCTTCAGACGGGCTCTTAAGACCTTGCTTTTTTACTGACTGAAGCAGCCCAGCTTTTTTCCCTCCCCCAGCGCCTTGAGACCCTCACAGGTGAGTAGCGCACTTTACCAAATCCTGATTGATTGATTGATTGAACTGTATCTCTCAGGACATGCAGGCTCCGGTAGAAATTCCTCATTGTTGGATTGTTCAGAATCAGACGATTCTTGTTGTCCAGTAACCAATGTTCTTGAATAAAAATGAAAATCAGGTCTCCATAGAGCAAAAAATTAGGTTCTTCCTAGGAGAGTTGTTGCTCCAAAGAAGGTCTAAGAAGAATGATTGAAATGGGTGGGGTCCTTCAGTAGTTAGAATAGGAAGTGTTATGAACCAATCAAATCTCTTTTTTTCTGATCACATGGGATCCGCGTAGGGTGCGCACACACAGCTCGCACCCAGCGCGGCTTCGCGAAATTGCATTTAAAAGTAATATAACTTTATTAAAACTAAAAGAATATTATTTTTATGATTAGCTCAGATATTGTCTTGCCTTAATATTTATGCTAAATACATATTTATATATGTTTTTAGACATTAAAATTTTTTGCGGGAGTCGTGCACCCACGGCGTCCAAAACGTATATGAGGTCACGCGGAAGCACGCGAGGGTCACCTAACGTAATGCGTATGAGTCGCATATGCGCCAGAAGTCGCGTACCCATCGCACACCCTACACGGATCCTATACAATAATCCTAAAATAGCAGCTAGGTTCCGTGCTGTTTTTGAGAAAGGTACGCTTTGGGGACGCGACTCCCCCCAAAAATTTGAAAAATAAAACAATAAAGACAATAATATAAATATGTTTAAAAAAATATATATTTTTAATATCTTAGCATTTCCATATTTTGAAAACATTTTTTTTAAATTAATATTTAAAATATATAATGTAATAAAAAACAAAATATCTAAAATTAAATAGTTTAAAAAATATACTAAATCAATATGAAAAAAAGAAATATAACAATTAATACATTTGAAAATTATCATAAAAAAACCTTTGAAATTCACAGAAAAAACCATAGGTTTCAGGCCTGTTATAGTTAGGAATTAGCATTTGAAAAACCTCGGAAATTCATTGAAAAAACCATAGGTTTTAGGGGTGTTATAGTTAGCTGGACATTTCACTTACACAAAACCATTGAAATTCCTGAGTTATAGTTCATTGTACTAACTATAACTTGCGCGCCCGCAATCCACTGCTGATGATGTCACATATTACATCATTCATGACATCACTGATGACGTCATCCACGTGACAATCAGATACAGCTCACCATACAATAGTGTAATCTTTCATCACTCACCATAAAATATAGAGTGCCATGCTTAAACTATTGATACATCAATAAAAGTTTCTAAAAACCCACTCAGTGATTCCTAGGTCTACACACATCTAAACACTTTCCTATAAATTCAGTCATACATGTTCAGAAAGATCATACTTATACACCTATATCAACATTACCCACCAGCACAATTGGTATTGACTTATACAGTCATCCTACTCACTTATACAAACAATTGATCATAATTACATTTAGTCAGCTACACACTTATACAAACACTACTTTTTTTATTCATATAGATAGTAATTCATCTTAAACTCAATGGCGGAGCTCATGTTGCTGGGCAACCAAACAATTTTTAATCCACATACTCTGTGGCCGTCCTGCATGGGGCCCGCACCAATTCCAAAAAAGGAAATAAAGAGCCTGGGCTTCTGGCTCGACCACGAGCTGACTTTTAGAGTCCAAGCCAGAAAAACTGCTGCCATCTGCTTTGGCCTGCTCCGGTCAACATGTAAAATACTGCCTCTTCTACCTGGTAGTTAAAAAAAGATCCTAATTCAGGGGCTTATCCTATTGAGGCTGGACTATGTAAATGCCCTTTATTTAGGAGCACCCTCCTCAGTTATCCACCAACTTCAGGTGGTCCAGAACTCGGCAGCAAGACTCCTCACAGGCACAAACAACTGCTGCTCATCTAAGCCGGCCTTAAAAACACTTAACTGGCTCCCGATACAAGAGCAAATACACTTTAAAGTTCTTTGCATCGCACATAAAAAAATTCAGGGCAAAGATCCTCCAATTGTCAATAATCTTATCAAACCCTACAAAGCTACAAGGAGTCTCCGGTCTAATGAACTGCATCTGGCCGATGTCCCCAGAATCAGGAAGGCCCGCACAGGAGGACGCCTTTTCTCCTATAATGCTTCCAGGCTCTGGAACTCCCTGCCTCTCCCCATATATCTGGAAATAAACCACCTATCATTTCGCAGACAACGGAAGACATGGCTTTTCCCATACTTCTATCTGCTCCTCACTGCGTTTCTGCAGCCCTGGGATGACTCTGGGTAGCCATGCGCTATATAAAAACATACTCATTCATTCATTCATTCATACTTAGTGACTTACAAAATCTGTACTACAAGTAAACATTTAACTATACAGTCACTCATACAATCACTGAGTCTTATGTATACTTATTTATATACAACAACTGTCACATACACTGGGTTTTATATCTACTTTGTTGGACATGTATCATTGAGAAATATATTTACTGATCAACACACCCATAAAGAGATTCACTCACCCAATCAACTGTTTTCATATGCAGTCTTAACCTCATATACCTACTAAATTAACTCTTTACACATCTTTGGACAGTCACACACCTCCCACCCAACTACACACACAATTACTCTCCTATACAACTACTCACTTAACTATTAACTCCTTGAGTGCTCATGACGAGGTCAGCTCGTCATGAGCTACGGCGCTCCGGTGCTCATGACGAGCTGAGCTTGTCATGACCGCGCCCGTTCCATGGAACGCTCGCCAGCTGGGCTGATTCCCTGCTGAGTGCTCCATTGGAACGGGTGTGGCCAGCTCGTCATGAGCACTGGAGCGCCGTAGCTCATGACGAGCTGACCTCGTCATCAGCACCGGAGCGCCGTACGCGCTCCCCCGCCCCCCAGCACAGCAGGAAAAACAGCCCCTCACGGAAGGGGTTAAAAAACAAATATACAGTTTCACATAGCTAGTAACCAACGTATACACTACTTTACCCAACAAGAGAGAGAGTGATATAGATAGTCAACAAATTAAATCACTATCCCATATATTTAGTGAGACACTTTAAATTAGTCACTTAGACAGTCAATCACAGTGCTACTAAATCCTCCATCCAGACACTTATACGTCCACTCAGTCTTCAATGTTGTTTTTTCACTTTTGTTAAATGTATGGAGGAATGTGATGTGGTCACCCCCCTTACCTTACTGTTTCTGGCATCCAAAGGGGTAGCTATGATCCACCTGTTGTATATATAGGACGTGGTGTTAATTAGTTAATTGGGGGTGAGGTTTTGTTTTGAAATAAAAGGGTCCTGGTGTGTCCTGGACGATGAACAGTCCTACCTGTGTGTGGGTGTGCTTACTACTGACTTCCCTTCCGACGTAACATTACTGGCGACGAGGGTGGGATTTTCGTGGCTGTTCTTCCGCCGGTGTCTGGTGTCCTTGTGGAGCGGCGGCGCTCATCTGTGGGCGTCTGTGTGCCGGTGTGTCATCTTGCCGTGCTGCTGTGTCCGGGGACGACTTCGGTGGTGCCTTCCTGACGTGTTGCTGTGCTCGTTGGGGATTCGCTGGGTTTTGCTTGCTACCTGCCCGCCCAGGCTGTGTTTGGGGGCTTAGCCTACGTGAGGCAGCGTGCCGCTGTGGGCTGGCTGGCTGGCTCACGGCAGTGACAGCGCGTCTGCCATACAACTCAGTGCTGTCATTACCGAGCTGCAGGACGGTTGCGGAGAGTGGTTGACAAGGGGCTCGTGGCAGGAGCGCTCAGTATACCATTCTGATCATTTTGTGCCATTTATAGCAGCTGTTACTGGCGTTTGGCCCTGACATCACTGCCAGTGTGGACGTTCCCTTGCAAAGATCTTTGAGGGCACTGGTATTTTCTCTGGTGGTTGCTGTGAATATCAGGATCAGTGAAGCTACTGTGACCATCATCAGTTGGCCTGATAAAGTGGTATTGGGCCACGAGCATCAACACAGTGATAAATCCTTAAGGGGGTCATTATGACAACTATACCCCCAGTAGAACATTTCCTGTTGGATGGTCCACCATCTGCACAGGCGGCCCGCTGGAAGGTGTGGGTGGATCGTTTGGAGAACTATTTTGAAGCCATAGATCCAGAGGATGAACGGAGGCACCCGATGTTGCTGCATCTGGGAGGGGCGGCCATTCATCGTTTGGGACGGTCAGCAGTGGAGGATACTGGTAATGGCGTAGACCCGCCGTATACTCCTGTTCATGACAACGGGACGTTGCAGGGGGTCTCACCACCTTCAAACCCCTTCTTCTACCCTTCACAGCCCATCGATACAGGACCCAGCGCACAGAAGGATGAAACGATACACTGGCCCTTTAATTTTGAGACAGCTGAAGAATGAGCGGGTCTGTGCGATGAGGCGGAGACGTCTTATACGGAAGAACGCCAGAGCCAGGTGTGCTTGTTCATCCGGAGCGAAGAGGAGTCAGGGAGGAAGAGTGTGGAGGTGCGGAGCAGAGTAGAAGAAGAGACGGAAAGAGCGGAGGACATCGAGAGCGGAGGAGTAGCGGCGCCTGTGACGGAGGAGAAGCCAGGAGACCAACGTCCTCACGAGTCGCCCTGCCACACACCCGGGGGAGGTGTGTGGCTAACCCAGGTACGCAATACCATCAGGGGCTGGGTGAGACGTAAGGGCGGTTCCACAGTATAAAATTGGTATCCCCCTATCCCGGTTTACCTTTCCCCGAGCACTACCCCTCACATTTAGTACCTTGTACAAAAGAGTGTTGCACGGGTTATTGCTTCATCACACGTTTTCCTCATCACCTGTATATTTCCGAACACCACTCTCACGAGACGTTATCTTTGTCTGTTTGTCTCGAGAGTCAAGACGGACACGGAAGAAGCAACGCCCCGACGGAGTCCCGAAGGCTATCGTCGACTCGACCCAACTAAGCTTCGCCATAGGAGATCCAATAGAAGTCGATCTCCACATCGATCTGTGTCCCTAAGGAAAACGTGTACTGATCATCTGTATGATACAATAAAACCCGTTCTAACTAAGACCCGCTTATTGCCTATTTCTCTCGAGCCCGTCACAATACTCCACATACTTATGACACCTTGAAGCAAGCTCTGACGGCCCATTTTGAGCCCCTAGCAAATCCTGATTATGAATGGTTCCTGTTACACCAGGCTAGGTAGTTGCCTGATGAATATGTGGACATTTTTTATGCTCGACTACGCACTTTGGCCAGTACCTGTCAGTTGCCCGATGCTGCGGATGAAATCAGGGCCCAATTCATACAAGGCTGTTATTCTAGTAAGCTCCGTGAAACAATATTGCATGTGCCAAATATGCCTATGGTTGACATGTTGACTCGTGGTAGATCCAAGGAGCTTTCAAAGGTTAGGGCAGCTCATATGGATGCTGCCCTTCAGCATGCAGTAAAGGCGGAGCCGGTAAATGCTGTTTCAGCTAGGGTACTTGACAAGCACAAGATGCAGCACCGAGGTAAAACAGAGCGACCCTGGAATTGTTATGGCTGTGAGGGTTTGTTTCCTCATAAGGGGACATGTCCTGCGGTTGGGAAGCGGTGCTCCAATTGCAACAAGGCGAACCATTTTGCGAAGGTGTGCCGTTCTGCCCCTGCCCGAGGTTCTGTTCCTTCATCTTCCACCCAGGTGTACTCAGCTGCTCCGTTGTTGGCGGAGGGAGATATGGATGATGATGAGGAGACTGTACACGTTCTACATGCTTTGCAACCTGGGGGTGCTGTACGGAGAGGTCTACCCAAATGTTGTGTATTGGTGAACGGTCATTCGGTGCCTGCTTTTATTGATACGAGGGCTTCTATTAATGTGATGGCCGAGTCCATGATGATGAAACTTCCAACTGTTCCTGTTTTGAGTGGGACTTCTACTAAAGTATTTGCTTTTGGTTCCCGTGAACCTCTTCCGTTGGCTGGTGTTTTTACTGCTGATGTGGCACATGGCTCTCATGTTGTGAAGACGCTGATTTATGTTACTAAGAGTGGCCAAGGAACGTTGCTGGGTTGCCAGACAACCGAAAGATTGCAGTTGGTTGTTTTTGCCTTGGTCATACATCAATGGACTGTTGATGACTTGCTGGTTCAGTTTTCTTCATTATTTCATGGCATTGGCTGTTTGAAGGATCGGATGATTAAGCTGCACATTGATGATTCTGTTCAACCGGTGGCGTTACGCACAGGAGGGTGGCTTTTCATCTGCGGCCGAAGATGGAGGCAGATCTGGCAAAGCTGGAAGAGGCTGATATCATTGAAAAAGTGGAGGGCCCGAATCCCTGGGTGTCACCTATAGTGATAGCTTGTAAGCCAAAGCAACCTGGGGAGGTCCGTATTTGCGTGGACATGCGTTTGCCTAATTTGGCGATTAAACGTGAACGGCACCTAACCCCTACTGTTGATGATATCATGGTGGAGGTGAGCGGGTCTAGGTGGTTTTCCAAGATGGACGTTCGTGCTGGTTACCACCAGTTGATGCTTGACCCTGCTTCCCGTGCGATCACCACGTTTTCTACGCATGTGGGTTTAAGACGGTATAAACGCCTGAGTTTTGGCATTTCCAGCGCTGCAGAGGTTTTCCAGGATACGATTCATGGGGTTTTGTATGGACTGGATGGCGTGATCAATGTCAGTGATGAAATTTTGGTGCATGCCCCTACTCTGGATGGACATCTTAGCCGTCTTAAAGGTGTATTTCAGAGGCTATTAGATCATGGACTGACTCTACATAAGGAGAAATGTGAGTTTTTGAAAACGGACATTTCATTCTTTGGTTATCGTTTTTCACAAGAAGGTGTGTCCCCTGATCCTTTGAAGGTGTGTGACATTCAGACTGCCTCTCCTCCTGTTATTGTGACTGGAGTGAGGAGCTTCATGGGAATGGTCAACTATTGTGGCAGTTTCATTCGTAACTTATCTTATTTAACAGCTCCTTTGCGAGAACTCACCAAGTCTAATGTTACCTGGGATTGGGGTCCGGAGTAGGAATCTGCTTTTCAAGCCACTAAGCAGGCACTTTCTGCTGAAACCACTTTTGTGTACTTTAATCCTTTGCTGGACTCTGAACTTTCCGTAGATGCAAGTCCAGGCGGCCTGGGGGCTGTACCCTCTCAGCGGCAGAGTAATGGTGAGTTGGCTCCAGTGGCGTATGCCAGCCGTGCCTTAACAGCTACTGAACAGCGATATTCCCATATCGAAAAGGAGGCCATTGCTATACATTGGGGATGTCGTCATTTTCATTTGTATTGATATGGTCACCCTTTTGTTGTGCATACTGACCATAAGCCACTCATTCCTTTATTTATGGGTTCATACTCTAAATCCCCTCCCCGCATTGAAAAGTGGATTCTACAGCTGCAAGATTATTGTTTTATGGTTGTATTTTGTCCTGGAGCTCTGAATCCCGCTGATTAACTTTCCCGACATTTTCGTTCTGCTACCATTACTGAGGAGAATGATGCCGAGGACATTGAGGAGTATGTGCGGCTGGTGGTGGAGCGTTCTAGGACTCTCCCTATTTCTATGGGGGAGATTGTGGATTCCACGGCTCAGGATAGGTGTCTTCAACTGTGTCTATCCGCCGTGGGTACTGGGAGGTGGAATGAGATCATGAACTCTGCCAAATGTCGTACTGAGGATGCTAGATCCACCTTGGCATCTCTCTTTCAGGTGAGGGATGAACTGGCTCGTTCTCCGGAGGGGTGTCTAATGAGAGGTCCACGCCTGGTGATACCTGCCGGTCTTCAACAGCGAGTGGTGGATTTGGCTCACTTGGTTCATCAAGGTATTGAGAAGACCAAATCCCGTTTGAGATCTAAAGTATGGTTTCCCGGATTGGACACTCTGGTGGAGAACACAGTGTTGGGTTGTGCGCTCTGTCAGGCTGCTGGGGGTGGGGACGCTCCAGCTACCATCCCTACAGAGGGCATCCCCTCATTCCCTTGGCAACGGGCAAGTGCTGATTTTGGTGTCTACCTGATGGACGACATATGCTGGTAGTGATTGATGACTTTTCTAAATATCCTGAAGTGGAAATTATGGATACTACCACAGCATGTCGTACTATACCGCTGTTCGATAAGGTCATGGTGACACATGGTTTAATCTCTGAATTGCGTACTGATAACAGACCTCCCTTCTCCAGCCATGAGTTCTCGACTTATTTGCAAGCTAGGGGTATTGTCCATCGTAAAGTTACCCCTTTGTGGCCACAGGCCAATGGGGAGGCAGAACGCTTTATGCGTACTATTAACAAAGCTATCATAATTGCTGTCACTAACCGTCAGGATCTGGACTGTGCTATATTTTTGTTTTTGAAGGAATATCGGATGACTCCTCATTCAACTAGGAAAGTCAGTCCATTGTCCCTATGCATGAATCGTCCTATGGGTGATTTTGTGCCTCAGATGGAGGCAGTCCCTGTGAGCTATGCGGTTGTGGCTGGGGAGCTGCGGAGTCGGCAAGTGAAAAATGATAAAATGGCATTCAAGCATGGGGTTAAGACCAGGACTTTTTCTGTTGGTGATATTGTAATGGTGAAGAATCGGCACTGTGGGGGGAAGTTCAGTTTACCTTTTGAGCCTGAGCCTTGGGTTGTGCAATCTATTCATGGGACAAAAGTTACTGCTGTGAGGGATGGGTTGGTTATTTTGCGGAATGCATCTTTCTTTGAATCTTACCGAGCTCCTGTTGATGTTCAAGTGTATGGACATGTGGTACCATCCAGTGCTGACTCTATGGGCTCTGGTGATGACTTTACTGACATGGATTCAATGTCTACTTTTGTCCCACTAACAGCGGACGAGGCGCCTGGCCAAAGCGGTGTATCTCCATCTTTTTCACCGTCAGGTATGGAGCCTGAGCCCATCCTTATGTCTCCATCTAGTGCAAGTTCGGTACCCGAATCTGAGTTCCAACAACGGGGAGTGGGCAGATATCAGTTACGGCCATGTCCTGCTCGATCCACACGTTTGAAGAATTATGTAACATATTGAAATTAATTTGTGTTTGTTTTTAAGTCTTGAATGCAGATTCTTATATATATATATATATTCACTGAAAAAACCATAGGTTATAGACCATATATAGTTAGGAAATAGCATTTAGAAAACCTTATTTTACTCACACAAAACCATTGAAATTCCATATATAGTTAGTTGCACTAACTATATATCGCGCACCTGTAATCCACTGCTGATGATGTCACATATTACATCATTCATGACATGGTCAGTGACATCACTGATGACATCACTGATGACATCTCAAATGACATCACTGATGACATCACTGATGACATCTCATTTGACATTACTGATCACATCACTGATGACATCATTCATGTGATGATACAATGAACCTCTTCAGACTCTAATATAACCTTAGATACACTCAGTGTAAACAGACACTCACAGACTGTCACTCATCGATGGAGTTACTCACACACCTAGTCAGTCTTGCAAAGAATCAATCACACCTCGATTTCCTCAACTATATAGTTATACACACCTTACTTATTGGAACATATAATAACACATATTTACTCTGTTATACAATCCCTGATACAAGTTCACAATAATCCATACAGCCACTCACACATTCACTGGCTCTTATGCACAGTTATTTATATATGTCAACTATCACATGTACTGTGTTTTACATATGTACTTACTTTGACATGTAGCACTGAGATATCCATTCACTCACCAATACACTCATGCACACAGTCAACCGCCCATACAGATGTTTCCACATGCACTTTTGAACCCATACATCTAGTGAATCAACTGCTCACACATCTATGCACAGAGTCATACACCTCCCAGACACCCACACACACACTCAGTCTCCCATACAAATACTTGGCCAACTAATCAATAACCCATATAGTTAGTCATATAGCTAATGATCAACACATGCATCAGATTACAAAACAACAGACACAATGATGCACAATTTAAAACAGTTTAGTCACTAACCCATGCACTCAGTGAGACACATTTAATCACTCACTTATACAGTCAGTCATGCACCTACTAAATCCTTCATCCAGACACTTATACATCCACTCATTCTTCAATATGTAAGACATATTTTAACTTTACAGAAGCATACAGTCACTGGATGTTGTCATCAGTGATGTCATCAGTGATGTCATTTGAGATGTCATCAGTGATGTCATCAGTGATGTCACTGACCATGTCATGAATGATGTAATATGTGACATCATCAGCAGTGGATTGCAGGTGCGCGATATATAGTTAGTGCAACTAACTATATATGGAATTTCAATGGTTTTGTGTGAGTAAAATAAGGTTTTCTAAATGCTATTTCCTAACTATATATGGTCTATAACCTATGGTTTTTTCAGTGAATTTTCAAGGTTTTGTAAATGCTAATTCCTAACTATATATGGTCTATAACCTATGGTTTTTTCTGTGAATTTCATTGGTTTTTTAACAGCTAATATCTGTAGCTGTAAAATGTATTCTTCTTTAAATCCAAAAATATATTTTATATGTTTATGAATATTTTTTTTTTTAAATATTTTTTTTTCTTCGTTCCCGCTTCGCGAATCAGGAAGCTTCCCGTTAGCTGACCTTGATGCCGCGAAATAGACCGCGAGCCGGTAAACGTTTCTTTACCGCAAGTGCCGCGTTAGAAAACAACATCGTGACGCCTCCCGTCCGCATGACGTTCCACGTTGTCGCTTGATACGTCATATGACGTGCTACGTTAGCGAACTGGTACGCGAAGCGAGTGCCAAAGCGCAGGTTTCTGGAAGCAAACAGGGAGGCCCTGCAAAGCGCTTAACGTAAACACAGCAAGTCATGTGACTTGGTAATAACACTTTTCATTGGTTCATTTCACTTTTGGTTTCCTAATGATGTAAGACTAGGTCATATAATCTAAAATGAACACTTTTGATTGGTTGAGAACTCTTGTTTTTCCCAAATGATGAAAATCCCTCCTTCTTTCCTCACTCTGACTTTCATCATTGTGAGAGAAAGACCCTTTGTGATCACTGAGCAATGGCTTCTTTAGTAGCTTCAGCTGGTGCTTCCCCACCACCTCCACCACATCCAAGGAAGAGTGGACCACCTGCTCAAGTTGTAATTCAACAAGAAGAAGAAGAAGAGGAACAGGAGGACGAGCACGAAGAGAGGCAGTTTTTGCCTGAGCAGCCCAAGACGTCTCACCGGAAAGAAAACTTCATTTGGCAATTTTTTAAAATTCCCAAAGGTCAGAAAAAAGTAAATGCAAGATACGTAACTTGCCTTATATGTCAAGATAGACTGTCCAGAGGGACCGACAAAAAATACAGTTTCGGAAACTACACAATGCATCGCCATATGACTAGGTGGCATCCTAACAACTACAGTGCTGCACAGTTTCGGAACGACCTAGATAATCTCCCTATTATGGCCAGAAGATCTGTTGTACCGGAAGTAACGGGACCAGAGGGCAGGGAGATGGTGCCAAATATACAAATGAGATTTGGTGAAGTAAAACACACCTGCGTATTTTGCGATGGATTCATTTCCTACGGAGAAAGAAGCATCACTCTGATCAACAGAGCTATTGACTATCATATGCAAGTTTGTCCGAAACGCCCAAAATAATAAATACTTCTTTTTTTTGTTTTGTTGCTCCTGTTGAGCCCTTTACAATGAATCGTTTTCATTGCCCCCTCCAAGAAAAACCCAAAAAAATATAAAACTGTTCCGAAAAATTCAAAAACAGTAAAAAAATGTTCAGAAAAATAAAAAAAAAAGTTATTTTCAGAACTACCTCCCCGTTATTAAAAAATTGGTACAATATTTGGAACTGTGCCAACCTCTATTTCTCTTAGTTCGCTTCCTAGTTCGCTCGCTGGTACGCGAACTGGAAGCGAACCAAAAACAGTAAGTATAAGGGAAGGAAACACACACTTATGTTAAAAGAAAGACAGCTATAGGGGAGTAAACTAGAGATACTATTACCCATAATCCACTACTGATGATGTCACATATTACATCATTCATGACATGCTCAGTGACATCATCAGCAGAGGATTGCGGGTTTTTTGGCAACATGCCTTATCCACGGTTTAATAACGCTGCCTTTTGCTTTATATAAGTTTTCAAATTGTATGAAATATATACCAATAGGTCTTTATGAACCTTTAGGTAGTGCTTTTGTTCATGAGGTCTGGTCGCTTCCATACACATACAGATGTTTCAAAGATGATCAAGAAGTTTATCTGAATGGAGAGGAATGCACTGAGACGCCAGATCATTCACTAATGTGTAGGCACATACAGTTACACGATTCATGCAACAAACACCGACCAAATATGGCTTGCGTGTTGCAAGGCACGCCAGTTCCTGCTATCATCCCCACGTTCAAGTTGTTGGAAAATGGTAGTTATTTGATGCTCAATAATGAAGATTGTTCTGAGTTAATTAAAAGTATTCCTTTTATCGTAACAGTAAGTGAACGGGTTATTTGCTGCAGAAATGTTCTATTTCCTCCCACACATGAACATAGGGAGTTTTCAATCTGGCCACAAATACCAACCTTGGGACACGTTTCAACGGCATGACAAGAATAAGAGCTCTTTTGTCTCAGAGAGAGGTGGCCTTGAGTTCGGCCCGTGAAACTTTCGTACTTCACATAGCGAACACCCGTACACAGGTTTGCCTTTCAATTTCAGCAACATGTTTCCGACTATCTTTAACGCATCCTCCACAAAATCCCTGGCACACTTTTTTAAAGTTGTTACCAGTGGTCTCGTGACTTCATTTGAGAAAATCTTTGGAGTCATCCCTGCTCCCTTTCATTCCATTTTCTCCACTCTGGTTCGTGGATTGCATTTTTACTTGCATTACCAGCGGACGCTCTTGTGCTTTTTTACATTTTTAAATATGGATGTCCCTCCTATGCAACCTCCGACCCTGCAGCTGCTGACACTGTTCCGCAATCGCATGCTAGAATATTATGGCACAATGCCGTTGGCGATATTAAGCACGGCATATGGATTATCTTTTCGGTTCTCCTACTTCACCTGTGTCCAGCCTGTATTTCACTGCCTGACCTGTGATTTCGATTGGGCCATTGATTTGTGTCTCTGCGGACCGGTTTCTCCTGACGTCGACTTTAATCAGCTGATGACTCCTATCATTACTCACGAGTTGATTTGTCCTGGCGAAAGGATTATGGCTGTGGCATTGATGCATGGACTACTTGGTCCCTGGAATTTACTGGCGGCAGCACAGTCTTTCTTGGAACACAGCTTTCTTGAAAACCCACCGAGCTGTCCTCTGATGGTGATAGAGGATCCGGTGCTGGGAGAGCACGTATGTTCTTTTCCGCTTTTAAATTGGATGGCTGAACTGTTTTCGGATGAAGACGGTGACTTCCTATTGGAGGCTGTTGCAGCTTATTTTGCATACACAGTTATGTCATAGACCTTTTTCATGTTTCATATGCTGAGTACTAGCATTTCATTGACAATTCATTGACTTATTTGTCAAGTTTTTATTATTTACCTTGCCTATTGGCTTAAGACTCGATAAAGTACTTGGCTGTTTTATTTTTCTTTAGCATTGAATTTTCCTAGTTTTTAATGCTTTACCTTGCGGACCGTCCACATATAAACTTGCAATCTGCTCTCATGAGATGGCACTTCTATTATCTTATTCAGTTCGTTTCCGGATCATGAGGAGGTGTCATCTAGGTCCTGGATATCTTTACACCGTGTTAAGTTAGCATGGGCTCATTACCGGTTTAAACGCCATTTTTCCTTTTTTGCAACTTCTGCACACGACACTTAGTTGTTGCTTTAGCTTTCCACCTAGTAGTTCATCGTGGTTTACATGAGAATAATATGTTATTGGTCTACTATCTGCTTTACTTGTTAAACTATATCTGTACAGCGAGTGCTAAAGTTTCAAGAACAACACGATACAGAATTGTTATGAGGTCTGATCTCCACGACTTCATACTCATAACATAAGTGCAACTTCTGCCAATTCTGGGCATGAGGCGGGTTTTATATTGCTTTGCCGAACACACATACACAACAGTTGATGCGGTTCACATGAAGAGAGAGCTGGTGTATGCTGATGTGATTCCTTCAAATCTAAGACACTAAAGTATGGGCACGCCCTAAACCAACACAAAGAGACCTTCTTAGCAAATAATATAATATGTGTATTAGGGAGGGTGAGATATAAGCAGCCGCGGGCCGTGGAGGGAGTTACGGTGAGGCAGGGAGGCGGGGAGGGGGAGAAGCAGGGTGGAGCCCTCTCTACCTTGCCCCTCCCCCTCCCCGCCTCCCTGCCCCACCGTAACTCCCTCCACGGCCCGCGGCTGCTTATAAGTGTTGCTAACTCTTATTCATTTACAGCATGTTAACATACTGTCACCATTCGCTTTTTATGTACTAGTAACTATGCTGGTAATTTTGCTACTGATAATATGTGTACTTGTATTCTCCACCCTGCTTCTCCCCCTCCCCGCCTCCCTGCCTCACCGTAACTCCCTCCACGGCCCGCGGCTGCTTATAAGTGTTGCTAACTCTTATTCATTTACAGCATGTTAACATACTATCACCATTCACTTTTTATGTACTAGTAACTATGCTGGTAATTTTGCTACTGATAATATGTGTACTTTTATTATCTAAGGTACTACGCCTGAGAAGACGGCATTAGTAAATAAACATTTCAAATACACATGTGTTCTTCTTAACTCCATGTTCTGGTTTCTAAGAAATATATAACGACCGACTGTTCATGAGTTCCACGTATCCTGAGGTACTATAAGTTCATATTCTGGATTGTCTAAACATTGAGAGTTTGTTATATCCAATGTGACACTGTACCTAGCTTGCTAAATAGTTTTTGATTACTAACGTGAGTTTTGGGACACCCTAATTCGCCGAGGTTCCAATCCTCTGTCCACAGTTCTGTGTGAGAACAGAAACCCTGCGACAGGGGCACCCCCGACCCTTGCTGGACCTTCATCACACTTGCGATACAACTCCAGCAATGCGCCACCTTTACGGCACAGATACATCACGCATCTGTGCTGTTTTTGCCCCATGATGCGCCGCATTGTAAATGCAGCACACCATAGGTGACGGAACAGCGGCACAGAATGACTAACACATCCCTGGTGATGCGCCAGTCATCATAAATCTATCCCTATGCTTCTTATCTTGTTAGAGATGAACCGCCATATGTATCATCAAAGTTATTTGCATTTCCTAAATAGCGAACTTTAAGGAATAAATAGCGATTCTTTACCATTCCTAGTTTGCGATGAGCTATTTGCTAATTAGCCGAATGTAGCCCAATGAAGCCCAATGTAGCCCAATGTAGCCCAAAGATGGCCGCCAGACACACAAAAAAACAAATGTAGCCCAAATATCAGCCAGATGTAGCCCAACTATAGCCCAGTGACAGAATGACCAATCAGCTTCGCAAACCTCCGTTACGCGAAGCGGAGCGCTGTTACAGATATATATCTTTTTTTGAACGTTAATTTCTCAAAATCCACTGGAGCACATATATTGAGACCTAGCAAAGGCACATCGGGCTACCAGTCCCTAATATTTTGCCAAGTTTCGTGCAAATCCATTCAGCCGTTCAATTATTATTTTTATTATTTTTTTTTGCCCCGCGGGGCCCTTTTAAAACCTCCACATCAAACCTAGGGGGTCAGCGAGGATCTACTATGCCCCCTTATAGTTATTTCCCCCTTTGTTTTGACCTCCTCTTGTCTCTCGATCCTACCGAGAGACAAGATGGCGGCCGCTACGGACTGTTTGGAATGTTGACAGACGCCGGAGAACCAATCAGCTTCGCTTCACAAAGCTCTGTTGCGCGAAAAGTCCGCGAACCAGAGCGCTAACCGGTCCGCTGTTACAGATATATATCTTTTTTTAAACGTTAATTTCTCAAAATCCACTGGAGCACATATATTGAGACCTACAAAAGGCACATCGGGCTACCAGTCCCTACAATTTTGCCAAGTTTCGTGCAAATCCATTTAGCCGTTCGGGCTAAAAGTGAGGCCAACCGCCCTATGGAAAACTCAATGTTAAAAACACGTTTTGGGACCCCCCTTTTTTCTCGGCCCCCACTGGACGAACCCCCCCCAAATTTTCAAGGGCTGCTCAGAAGCAAAATGTGCCATTTTCCTGAAAATTTCAGCCAATTCCGTCCACAAACGCCAAAGTTATTAGACATAGAATTTTCAAAAAACCCATAGAGAAAAAATCCTAACTATATATACCTACTGGCGACCGCCAGTAGGTAATATATATATATATATATATATATATATATATATATATATATATATGATCGCTCCAAGGTTGTCCACATTTGAGTAGCACACGAGCAGCAGCTTGATTTATGTGTAGGTGAGGACGGGAATCCACTAGCAGATGCCGCTCCGTAATGGATCTGCCCGACGCGTTTCGAAGCTCCATATGCTTCTCTTCAGGGGCTTTAACGCAAGCGGCATGCGTGACCGCTAACCCACTTCTCCATTTTCCATATGACACACCCACCAATGGGAGGCTCGAATGAGACTGTGCATTATGGGAAGTGTGGTGCGGAAAGCACAAATCAAGTCCTGTATGGACCCCGCAAGAGTGCCCATCCTCGATTCCATGTACGGCTGCTGCTTCACTGCCGTGACCCCCAAGGATAGCGGGGTGGTGCATACTTTGCGGCTGGACGGCCGCATGTAAATGATCGCTCCAAGGTTGTCCACCTTTGAGTAGCACACGAGCAGCAGCTTGATTTATGTGTAGGTGAGGACGGGAATCCACTTGCAGATGCTGCTCCGTAATGGATCTGCCCGACGCGTTTCGAAGCTCCATATGCTTCTCTTCAGGGGCTTTAACGCAAGCGGCATGCGTGACCGCTAACCCACTTCTCCATTTTCCATATGACACACCCACCAATGGGAGGCTCGAATGAGACTGTGCATTATGGGAAGTGTGGTGCGGAAAGCACAAATCAAGTCCTGTATGGACCCCGCAAGAGTGCCCGTCCTCGATTCCATGTACGGCTGCTGCTTCACTGCCGTGACCCCCAAGGATAGCGGGGTGGTGCATACTCTGCGGCTGGGCGGCCGCATGTAAATGATCGCTCCAAGGTTGTCCACCTTTGAGTAGCACACGAGCAGCAGCTTGATATATATATATATATATATATATATATATATATATATATATATATATATATATATATATATATATATATATATATATACCTACTGGCGACAGCCAGTAGGTATATATAGTTAGGATTGTTTTCCATAGGGAAATCGCAACATTCTATTGGGAATAACTTTGGCGCCGGATGAGGAATCTTCCTGAAATTTTGCTCAACTTTGCCTCGCGGCACTCCGGTCCTTCCCTGAAAGTTTGGGGGGGATTCGTCAAGCGGGGGCCGAGATAAAAGGGGGTCCCAAAACGTGTTTTCCCCATGTTAATTTCCATAGGGCAGTTGGACTCACTTTTAGCCCGAACGGCCGAATGGTTTTCCACCAAACTTGGCAAAATTGTAGGGACTGGTAGCCCGATGTGCCTTTGCTATGTCTCAAGATATGTGCTCCAGTGGTTTTTACGAAAATTAACTTTGAAAAAATATATATTGGGCTACATTGGGCTATATATATGTTAGAGCCCAAATGTAGGCCAATGTAGCCCAATGTAGCCCAATGTAGCCCAAAGATGGCCACCAGAGACAAAAAAAACAAATGTAGCCCAAATATCAGCCAGATGTAGCCCAACTATAGCCCAATGACAGAATGTCCCAGAGTGTTCTAAAGAACAACTAGAGCGCTAACAGTCTTACTTATGACAAAAGTATGGCACACCTGAAGTCATCTTGATTGGAATAAAGTGTTAACACTTAAAACATTTAATTTGCAAAGGAACAAAATGAGGGGGTTCATTTTGCCATAGAAATTATGATTAGTGCTGAAGAAAGAAAAATGAGGGCACATTTTGAGTGACTTCTCAAATCCTCTTATATTTCATTAAAAAAATTCTGATATGCAGTCTCCCAAGATGGCCACCAGAGACAAAAGAGCCTGTGCTGAAAAACTCTGCTAGCAAAGCAGGCATTTGAGATTTAAAAACCGTTTTAATATATAAAAACGTTATCCGCTAATAGAATTAGCATTTAAAAAACCTTGCGAATTCAATGAAAATACCATAGGTTTCAGGCCTTATATAGTTAGGAATTAGCATTTAAAAAACCTTGCGAATTCACTGAATAAACCATAGGTTTCAGGCCTTATATAGTTAGGAATTAGCATTTAAAAAACCTTTGAAATTCACTGAAAAAACCATAGGTTTCAGGTCTTATATAGTTAGGAATTAGCATTTAAAAAAACCTTGCAAATTCACTGAAAAAACCATAGTTTCAGGCCTTATATAGTTAGGAATTAGCATTTAAAAAACCTTTGAAATTCACTGAAAAAAACATAGGTTTCAGGCCTTATTTAGTTAGGAATTAGCATTTAAAAAACCTTGCAAATTCACTGAAAAAACCATAGATTTCAGGCCTTATATAGTTAGGAATTAGCATTTAAAAAACCTTTGAAATTCACTTAAAAAACCATAGGTTTCAGGAGTTATATAGTTAGGAATTAGCTTTTAAAAAACCTTTGAAATTCACTCAAAAAACTATAAGTTTTAGTGGTGTTATAGTTAGCCGGACATTTTACTCATACAAAACCATTGAAATTGCTCCTATATAGTTAGTTGTACTGACTATATTTGGCGCACCCTCAATCCACTGCTGATGATGTCACATATTAGATCATTCATGACATGGTCAGTGACATCACTGATGACATCTCAAATGACATCACTGATGACATCACTGATGACATCATCCACGTGACAATCACATACACCTTTTCATACACTATTACAATTTTTCATCACTCTTTGTAAAATACAGAGTATCATATTTAAATCCATTGTCACAGCAATACAAGTATCTAAAAATCCACTCAGTGATTCATAGATGTATACACACATCTAATCACTTACCTATGGATTCACTCATACATGCTGTCAATGAACAATAGAACACTATCAAAAATACTTATACATCTATATCGACATTAAACAACAGCACGCATCCTATTCACATATGAAGTCATCCTACTCACTTATGCAAACAATGGATCATACTTACATATTTACTTAGCAAAACACTTATACAAACACCACTTCTTCTATTCATTTAGATAGTAAGTCATACTTAGTGAATTATAAAATCATTATTACAAGTATACAGTTATCCATACAGTCACTCACACAATCATTGTGTTTTATGTATACTTATTTATATACAACAACTGACACATACACTGCCTTTTATTTTTCTAGTTTGTTGGACCTGTACCATTGAGAAATATATTTGCTCATCACCACACCCATAAAGATATTCACTCACCCAAACAACTGTTAGAACATGTTGTTTTAACTTCATATATCTACTGAATCAACTATTCACACATCTTTGGACAGTCACACACCCCCACCGAACCACACACACTTTCACACTCCCATACAAATACTCAGTTAACTAATCAATAACTAATATAGACTTTCACATAGCTAGTAACCAACTGTAGAATCAGTTTACACAACAACTGACAAAGTGATACAGATATTCACAAAGTTTAGTCACTATCCACTATATTTAGTGAGACATTATAAATTGGTCAAGTAAACAGTCAATTACACTGCTACTAAATCCTCCATCCAAATATTTATTTATATATATCCACTTATTCTTCAATGCAAATTGCTATATATATAATGCATATTTAAATAACGAAGCAAACCACATTCACTGGATGATGTCATCAGTGATGTCATCAGTGATGTCATTTGCGATGTCATCAGTGATGTCACTGACCATGTCATGAATGATCTAATATGTGACATCATCAGCAATGGATTGCGGGTGCGCGAAATATAGTTAGTACAACTAACTATATAGGAGCAATTTCAATGGTTTTGTATGAGTAAAATGTCCAGCTAACTATAACACCACTAAAACTTATAGTTTTTTGAGTGAATTTCAAAGGTTTTTTAAAAGCTAATTCCTAACTATATAACTCCTGAAACCTATGGTTTTTTCAGTGAATTATATATATATATACTACTTATTTAAATATGGAAGCAAGCCACATTCACTGGATGATGTCATCAGTGATGTCATTTGAGATGTCATCAGTGATGTCACTGACCATGTCATGAATGATGTAATATGTGACATCATCAGCAGTGGATTGCGCGCGCACGAGTTATAGTTAGTACAACTACCTATAAAGGAGGAATTTCAATGGTTTAGTATGAGTGAAATGCCCAGCTAACTATAAAACCCCTCAAACTTATGTTTTTTTCAGTGAATATATACTATATATATATATATATATATTTATGTATATATATATATATATATATATATATATATATATATATATTTATATGTAAATATATATATATGTATACATATATTACCTACCGGCGGTCAACAGTAGGTAGTTATAGTTAGGACCTTGTTATTCAAAAAGCATTTTTTCTTTTCCCAATAACTTTTTGCGCTGGTTGAGGAATCTTCATGAAATTTTCAAAACTCGTGAGGCACTCCGGTCAGCTCCTATCTTGAAAGTTTCGGGGTGATTCAGCAAGTGGGGACCGAGAAAAAGGGGCTCTCAAAACATGTTTTCTTCATGTTAATTTCCATAGGAAACTTTAGACAGGGCTACAGCCCGAACTGCTGAACGGAATTACACCAAATTTGGCAAACATTTTGCCCTTGTTTGGGAAAGAACTCTTTTTGTTAAATGGTGTAAATCCGCTCAGTATTTCCTGAGAAGGTTTTAAAAAAGCGTTCGAAAAATGCATTTCCCATAGGAAACTTTAGACATGGCTACAATTCAAAATGCTGAACGGAATTACACCAAATTTGGCAAAAAGGTAATGCTTGCTTCAGAAAGCGCCTCTGCAGCCCCGGGCACCGCCACCCCCGGGGCTTAATTTTTCTCCTATCTTGAAAGTTTCGGGGTGATTCGACAAGTGGGGGCTGAGAAAAAGGGGGTCCCAAATCATGTTTTCTCCATGTTAATTTCCATAGGAAACTTTAGACAGGGCTACAGCCGAACTGTTGAACGGAATTACACCAAATTTTGAAAAAAAGGTAGCCCTTGGTTCAGAAAGAACTCTTTTTGTTAAATGGTGTAAATCCGTTCAGTAGTTCCTGAGAAATTCAAAAATAAAAGAGGGCGAAAAATGCATTTCCCATAGGAAACTTTAGACACGGCTACAACTCAGACTGCTGAACGGAATTACACCAAATTTGGCAAAAAGGTAGTGCTTGCTTCAGAAAGTGCCTCCGCAGCCCTGGGGACTTCATTTCTAATGGGTGGGGGGCCTCCAAGTCCCCCCAAGCCCCGGGGACCACCACCACCGGGGCTTTTATTAATTATTTTGTGGGGGCACAAGGTCCCCCTGCAGCCCGGGAGACCGCCACTCCCCGGGGCTTGATTTCCTAAAATATTAACACCTGTGTGGGGAGGCTCGAGCCCCCCACATGCCCCGGGTAAACCGCCACCTCCCTGGGGCACTAAGTATTTAAATGCCGGGTTCCGTAACGGACCCCTAAGCCTCAAGGACCACCACCTCCCCGGGGCTGTGCAAACATTGGGTGGGGGGCTGCGTGGCCCCCATCCTGGAGCCCTTGATAGCTCTGGGGACCACAACCCCCCAGGACTGGCTCCTGCAGTGTCCCGGGGTGCCCACCCCCGGGACTCTGCTGTTTGCAATGACAGGGCGGGAGTTGTGCGGCTCCCACCCTGTCATTGCACACTGTGTATTGGGTTTTGAAAGCGAGAGCAGGGAATCAAACCACATTGCTTTTCCACACGGGGAGCTGCATGTCAGCAGTGGCTCTGCTGACATGCAGCTCCCCATGTGGAAAAGCAATGTCGGCCCCCTCCATGAAAAAAGAATAAAAAATAAATAAAAAAGCCACAGCCCCGGGGGATGGGGAGCCAAGCGGGAGGGGTCCACGTGGCGCCCTTCCCATTTACATATTTTTTTTTTTATAAAAGGGGCAAGGCCCTGGCTGATGGGGTCCCCAGGGCCCCAAAAAGGAAACAGGAGGGGGCCACACGGCCACCCTTATTAAAAAAAATATAAAAAATAGCCACATCTCGGCTAGACCCCGCTCATCCCTGCAGCACTCAGCAAACCCTCCCGGGTACGAGCAACACACACCAAACCAGAAAGTGTTGGCAGCCATCTTGTGACTCAGTAACCGAGTCACAAGAAAAAAGGGGGAAACAAGTGAAAAATGAAGAAAAGGGGGCAGTGTAGAAACACCCTGACCACCCCCTCGGCCTACTCAGGGGGTCCCAGAAGGACCCCCGTACCCATAAAAAGCATTATTTAAAATAAATTCTGCCAAAGTCACGCTGGGCACACAAATCCAGTAGAAAGTAAAAAACTGTTTAGCTAGAGCAACAATAGACAGCTGATGGCCCAGCTAGAGCACCCCTGGCTCGGTGAGTGGCTCTAGACGAGCAAGGTCTCATCTAGAATGTCCCTAACCAGTAAGGGCTCAGTTTGAGGGACCCTAGACGAGTGAGAGCTCAGCTACAATGTCCTTACCCACCCGGAGCTGTGTGAAGGCTCCGCTATGGTGCTCTTAGTATGACATCCTCTTGAGTTGCTGGGTGAGTGCCCCCTACATACCCGAAGGGGGTCAGGCCACAGCAAGGTGTGGAAAGGTCTTGTGTGCTGAAGCGATGCTGTGGAAGATGTGCTGTGCTGTGTGCTGGTGTGTGTGCCCTTTGTGCCGATCCTTGTGGATCGCTAACCGCAGTGTTGCTTTTCCCGCAGAGCGTTGCTTCCTGAACAAGTCTTCCAAGGAAGTGGAGCTCCGGCTCAAGTTACTCCGGTCCCCCTCCGTCAACAGAGGATGCAGTGGCGGCGCCCGACGGCCGGGAGTCCCCCGGGCCTGGATCGGAGAAGTGAGGGGAGGAAAGCACTGTCCTTGCATGATAGGAGGGTCGGGCAAGGCAGAGGCGCGTCAGCGCCGGATAACGTGGAGAGCGGGGGCTCAGGGGCAGGAAGGTATGGACACCCTAATATTGGCACCCTTACCCGGCAAAATTACTTTGTGCCTTCGCATAGAGGGAGAAGGACAATCGTGAGTGGTGCGAGCCGGTGGGGCAGACGACCCGAGAGGATGGGTCTTTGACCCACTTGGCGGCAGAGAGCGGCTGCCTGGATCTCGGAGGTGAGGAGGAGAGCTCGGGCGCATCGGCGCCGAACAGGGAGGGGATGAAAGGCCCGGTGGAGGGGAGAAGCGGGCGTGGTCCAGTGAGCACACCCACCTAGTGACATAGCTCGGCGGCCTCAGGGAGGGAGTGAGGACCGACCACAAGTCTCGCACACCAGCAAGGCGAAGGGCTCGCGAAGATCCTCGTTCCAGGCAGCGGCAGACGGAGGGAGCCTAAGGTGATCGGGAGTAGAGGCGAGGGGTCGACTGAACAGACCTGGGGAAGCTTGCTGATGTCGAGATGTTCTGCTCGATTTTCCCGGCCCTCTTTTGAGGAAAGGTGATTGAAGGTGACTTCAGTCTCTTATCATTCCAGTGCAAGGGTTAGAGTAGTGAATAGAGCCTATTTACAAGGCACTTTGATATAATTCTGTATTCTCCTCCTTAGATTAGGGCTTATACACATAGGCTAGGGGATAGATTCGTTAGTATTAGGGATAATCCGTCCTTCAGTTAGGGTATTATTATACTTTCCATGGAGTTATGTTGAATTCGGGCCTGGTAGGCCTCAAACGGGAGAGACTCCATCTTGCTTTCTGCTCCGGCAGCTTGGGATGCTTCTAGGTCAAGTGTAATGTTTTAGTTATGAGGTGTTGTTCGCTTGGAGAGAACCGGTTCAGGCCGGCCCTTGTCGAAGGATTGTATTTTTCTTCATGCCGAAGACACAACATCAGGCCGGCCGGCTGGGAACGTGTCCTTGGTACGGGGAGGTACACGAATTTGGTGGGCGGCAGGTTACTGGCCGGAATTTTCCATGAAGAAACACGCTTCTATATTAGTGAAAGCCCGAGACAGTTGTGGGGTTAGTCCGTAGGCGGCATCTAGCTGTGGGCAGCAAAGCTATTACTTATTCCAGGGAAGACAGGCGCCATTCCAAAGGCGAAGAAGAATCGAGAAACAGATACTCTCTTAGCAGAACAGCCAGGGAAAAGAGAGTAGCCGATGAGAGGAAGGTTCCAGTGACTTGGAGAAGGGTGAAGGGAACAGCGCATAGCGGTGCAGCCGTGTACCCGTGATTGCGGAGGTGTGACTTCAAGACATGCCAAGGCACAGACGAGAAGGGAACCTAGATGACGGCTGAGTGCAGACTTCATATTAATAAGGTGATGTCGACCCTTTCTTATTAGAGTGTACAACCTAATCTTTCACTTCTCTTTGCAGGCTATGTGTAGTAGTGTGGTGTTATATGATTGTTTATTGTAATGAGAAATAAAGTACCCCAGTTCTTAGTGAACCGACATGTGCTGCGTGTTCTTGTATGAGAGGGTAACCTGTTCTTCTAGTCAGATGCTGCTATGTGAACAGATGCTAACCCTGATCAGGTAAGTGGTAACTGAATAAGGGAGAGAGGAGCCCCTTGAATTAGAGAATAAGTTGTACATTATCCAAATTGGCAACCGTTGTGTGATCGGTAATACTGTAGTTCTATACCCCTGATGAATTGTGAGACTGATCCCTTTATGTAATGGTAATCATAGGATAAACTGCCGTCTGGGTAGAGAGGTCTGGGTTCGTATGGGACCGCGAGGCCGCCGATTCTGATACTGCCGTCTGGGTAGAGAGGTCTGGGTTCGTATGGGACCGCGAGGCCGCCGATTCTGATACTGCCGTCTGGGTAGAGAGGTCTGGGTTCGTATGGGACCGCGAGGCCGCCGATTCTGATACTGCTGTCTGGGTAGAGAGGTCTGGGTTCGTATGGGACCGCGAGGCCGCCGATTCTGATACTGCCGTTTGGGTAGAGAGGTCTGGGTTCGCATGGGACCGCGAGGCCGCCGATTCTGATACTGCCGTCTGGGTAGAGAGGTCTGGGTTCGTATGGGACCGCGAGGCCGCCGATTCTGATACTGCCGTCTGGGTAGAGAGGTCTGGGTTCGTATGGGACCGCGAGGCCGCCGATTCTGATACTGCCATCTGGGTAGAGAGGTCTGGGTTCGTATGGGACCGCGAGGCCGCCGATTCTGATACTGCCGTCTGGGTAGAGAGGTCTGGGTTCGTATGGGACCGCGAGGCCGCCGATTCTGATACTGCCGTCTGGGTAGAGAGGTCTGGGTTCGTATGGGACCGCGAGGCCGCCGATTCTGATACTGCCATCTGGGTAGAGAGGTCTGGGTTCGTATGGGACTGCGAGGCCGCCGATTCTGATACTGCCGTCTGGGTAGAGAGGTCTGGGTTCGTATGGGACCGCGAGGCCGCCGATTCTGATACTGCCGTCTGGGTAGAGAGGTCTGGGTTTGTATGGGACCGCGAGGCCGCCGATTCTGATACTGCAGTCTGGGTAGAGAGGTCTGGGTTCGTATGGGACCGCGAGGCCGCCGATTCTGATACTGCCAACTGGGTAGAGAGGTCTGGGTTCGTATGGGACCGCGAGGCCGCCGATTCTGATACTGCCGTCTGGGTAGAGAGGTCTGGGGCCGTATGGGACCGCGAGGCCGCCGATTCTGATACTGCCGTTTGGGTAGAGAGGTCTGGGTTCGTATGGGACCGCGAGGCCGCCGATTCTGATACTGCCGGCTGGGTAGAGAGGTCTGGGTTCGTATGGGACCGCGAGGCCGCCGATTCTGATACTGCCGTCTGGGTAGAGAGGTCTGGGTTCGTATGGGACCGCGAGGCCGCCGATTCTGATACTGCCATCTGGGTAGAGAGGTCTGGGTTCGTATGGGACCGCGAGGCCGCCGATTGCTGATATTATAGGAGGTACATGGTATGCATCTTAGGAATTCCCTGTCCTTAGGTGGTAGATGTATGTTGTTACCTATTGTAAATAGGTCCTAGGGAGGGGGAGAGGGTAACGGTCTGGCTGAGTTAGTAATGCTCTGATGAGCTGGTCCTATCTAATCTGAGAAACCAGGCAGAACATTTGGCGTCACGAACCGTTTACGAAACCTGTGTGCGTTGTGGTTGTTTTTGAGTTTGTACTCGGCGCGTACGTGGTTTCATTTGTATATTATTTGTATATAATTGTGTGTATAGTTTTTGTTTTGTCAGGATGTTTTTGAGAAAGTCCAAATCTGTTTTTAAGTTGCCTGTTGATATTCCCGGCTGGGATTCAACGCCTTATGAGGCCTTGGCCCGCGAGTGGGCTGATTCTACTGGTTTGAGTGAAAATTGGAATTCTTGTCTGGAGCTGGCGGAGCCGGCTGATGTGATTTCCTGTTTGCAGAAGGCGCCAGTAGCGAAGGGTGAGGAGCTTCCTATTTTAGGGCGCAGAGGTTGGATTGTTTTGTCTGCGTACAGGCTTGTACATGAGAGGTTGTTGAAATTGCAGAAGGAGCATGTGGAAATGGAACGGAAGTTTGTTGAAATTCAAAATGCTCATACTTTGTTGCGGTGTCAAAATAAATTGCTTGCCGACAAACTTGAAACGTATCAGACTATCGCTGAAAGGGCGGCTGTTCGGATTGCACGATATAAATACAAGAATCGTCGTGGTCGCGTTTCTAAACGGAAAGTGCGACTGGTCGTGGCGAAAGCCGGACTGGATTGGAATCCTGATGAATGGGATGGTAATATCTGGAATTCGAGTGATTCTCGTTCCTCGGATGAGGAGTCTAATAATCGCGAGTCTTCTCGCTCCGGACAGGCTTTTAAATCTGCTGATTGTGCTACAGATGTTGAGTCCCGCGACTACGATCGCTCTTTGCATTGTGTTGATACTTCTCATACAGATTGTTCCCCTAGGTTTACTGATCGGGCTCCTTGTGATGCTCTTCCTGCGGTCTCTGTACATCCTGTTTTTCGTAGGAAGTTGCAGCAGGCTCCCGGTAATCCGAATGGTATTCCTTTGGACTCTTTGGAGGATTTTACTCAACAGGAAATTAGTGATATTTTGCAGCGATTTCGACAGCGAGCAGGTGAGACCTTGCTTAGGTGGATGGTGCGCCTTTATGAACTGGGCGCTGCTGGCATTATGTTGGATGCTGGCGATTCTTTGAAATTTTGTTCCTTGAGTTCGGATTCTACTGTTCAAGATCATTTTCGTAATTATAATGGTGCTGGTCAAATCAGTTTGCTTCAGTTGGCGACTGAGGGTTGTAATCAAAAGTACCCTACTGAATCTGACTGGCCTGTGAATGAGAAGCCGTGGTATACATTGCGCGATGCTGCACAACGTCTTAAAGAGGAGGTGATGAAAACTGCGATTTTTCTGAGTACTGCTGACAGATTGCTTGATGGTTTGTTGACGTCTTCTGTGCGGAATCGTATTATTCGTTCTTCCCCAGTTGCTTATAAGCAAGTCATGATGACTTTATTGATCAATCAGACTGGTAACGCGTTGTCTATGGTACTGGAATCTGTACGCCAGCTCGGTGAGTTGGGTGATTGGTTTAAACCTGAACGACAGTCCCGGTCGGACAATCGTACTCCTGGAGACAATAAGCTTACTAGACGTGACATGTTTCTTGCACTTTTGGCTGATGGTGTGAGGAAGGAGGATATTGATGGTGAAACTACTTCTCGTTTGTGGGACTTGTTTCGCAAACGCGGTTTAGACCGAAAGGAGGGTGCCCGGCGTGTGCGGACAAATGAGTGCGATCGTGATTATTCTGATGACAGCGGTGATGACAACCGTCGTGTGCGTTCTGATCGTCGTGATGATCGGCGATATGTACGTGATGCGTCCCCTCGACGTGGAAGAGAGAGAGAGCGAGAGGGGGAAAGAGAAAGGGGGAGAGATGATTATGTTAACAGCAGACGTAGAGATGAAAGGGATCAGTCCCCTGAGTTGAGGAGGAGGGAGGATCGACACAGATTTTCCGATCGAAATTCGCAGTACAATACAGAGGACAGGAATCCATTTCGTAATGGAGATGGATATGAACATGATATATTGATACCTGAGAAACGTGAGAACATTTATCCTGATTTGTCCTGGCTGACAGAACGCAGTAAAAATGACTAGGAAGTAGGTCAAGCTCCCGTACACAGATGGGCTCACCGAGATAATAGACCCTATGTAGATATTGAAATTTTTGGGAGACATCGTAATATCCAAAGGGCCCGAGCATTGGTAGATACAGGAGCGGAGGCCACTCTTATTCATGGAAAATCAAAGAAATTTAAAGGCCAATTTTTTACAATTACTGGTTTAGGTGGAAAGGAAACTCCCGCAGTACAAACTACACTTGAAATGAGAATAGGCAGAATTCCTAGAAAAGAATATTCTGTATTAGTCGTGCCACTCTTAGAGTACATAATTGGAATTGACATTCTGAAAGGAATGACTTTGCATTTGGATGATGGATGTTATCAATTTGGAACTAAACATTATATATCATCCAGACCTGTACGGGTTGGTCGTTTAAGAATGGCCCCCATAAAGATTCCCCAGGCGACAAAAGTGGTTTGTCAGAAGCAGTATCGTATCCCAGGTGGTCATGAAGAAATTAGTACCACTATTCAGGATTTGGTGGATGCAGGAGTTATAACTCCGGTTACTTCTGCTTGGAATAATCCCGTTTGGCCCGTGCGTAAGAGTGATAATTCTTGGCGCATGACTGTTGATTATCGAGAACTGAATAGGTATACACCCCCTTTGACTGTTGCAGTACCGGATATCATTACTTTAATTGAAAGAATCCAAAAGCATCCAGGTACATGGTATGCGTCCATTGATATTGCTAATGCTTTCTTTTCGATTCCGATTGCCCCTGAGTGTCAGGAACAATTCAGTTTTACATGGAACGGACGTCAAATGACGTTTAGAAGCCTTCCCCAGGGCTATGTGCATAGTCCTACGATATGTCACCGGCTGGTGGCCGAGCACTTAGCTGAGGTACCTGTACATCCGCAAATTCAGCTATGTCATTACATTGATGATGTTTTGATTCAAGATGAAAAACAAGATGAAGTTCAGACCCAATTAGATAAAATCCTTGAGTGTCTGCGTGAGAAAGGTTGGGAAATCAACCCGGATAAATTACAAGGTCCATCCCAGACTGTAAAATTTTTGGGTATTAATTGGCATGAAGGTCACAGAGAAGTGATCCCACAGGTAAAACAGAAGATTCTTGATTTTGCAGTTCCGAGGAATAGGAAAGAAGCCCAAAGCTTCATCGGCTTATTTGGTTTTTGGCGCCAGCATATTCCACATTTGAGTCAAATATTGGCCCCCTTGTATCGAGTCACTCGTAAAAAGAATGCGTTTGAATGGGGTAAACCACAGCAAGATGCGTTTAGTTTGGCAAAAGAAGCGATTCAGTATGCCTTGGATTTATGGCCTGTGTGCGATGGTGATGTGGATTTGAATGTGTCTGTACAAGGCCTTTATGCAAATTGGAGTTTGTGGCAGAAACAAGGCAGAAGTAAAGTACCGTTAGGTTTTTGGACCAAAAAGTTACCCGATGCTGGTGAGCGTTATACACCTTTTGAGAAACAGTTGCTTGCATGTGTAATGATTGAAAGCAGCGCAAGGATTCGCATGCGCCACTAACCTGAATCCAATGCCCAGCAGGGACGACTGGATGACTGTCCTCGCCACCTCCCACTGCACGTCACCCAACAATGGGACGATCACCGCTATTGGAGCGAGCACAGCCGGAGGCCGCAAGGGAAATAAGGTGGAGGGATGTGGGTGTCTTCTGAGCGCTTCAGGTCGGGTTCTAGGGTCAGCGGCTTTACTGAGAAGACCTCCCTGGAGGTGGGTGAGAAGACATAGAGAGGATAATGTAATTCCGTACTGCCTCGAATATTCCCACTTCCCCGGTGTTCCGGAACTTACCACTGTCGTGGATGGATATTCCGTGAAAGAAGTTTGGAGGTTAAAAGGTTGCAGGTAAGTCTGTTCCACGGGTGTCGAAAAGTTACTTCACTTTCCAACCAATATCCAGCAAGGAAAATCTGAGGATTGTTACTCTCCACGGTAAGTATGTTTACAATGTAATGATTGTAGAAAAACCCAAAATACACCTTTTGGGGTACGTATAGCTGTAGCTTTTCAGCAGGCTCAATCACGCCCGGATAGCAGGATTCCAAATAAAGAACAACCGGGAAAAGTGCGAACTGCACTAGCATCAATTTCAGGCTTCGAAGCAAAGCAAAAATAGAAAAGGTAGCGGAAGAGAGCGAGCCCGCTCTCTTCAATGTTTCCCAAACAAGCGTTGCTCTGTTATACTCACAGGGACACGCTGGGAATCTGGTAATCTGACCACGCAGGCACTTCGTCGTCGCGGCGGGTGTCTGCTCTACTGACCACGCAGGCACTTCGTCGTCGCGGCGGGTGTCTGCTCTACTGATCACGCAGGCACTTCGTCGTCGCGGCGGGTGTCTGCTCTACTGACCACGCAGGCACTTCGTCGTCGCGGCGGTTGTCTGCAAACTTGACAAATAGGCTAGTCACGAATCTCCACGGCAAAAACTCCAGATGCACGAACAGCATGGAACGAACCAGGAACAGGATTGACAAGCCCCGTTTTGTTCCAGGGGTGGAGCTTAAGTAAGTTCTTCCCATTGTGCCTTCTCCCAGCGCCGCTTGGCCTTCTGGGACTGGTAGTTTTTCCGTAGATTACTGAAAACATGATGTCTGCGGCACCTTGCCGCTCTGCCAAGGGCGATCGCTACAGCATGTTACTGGGCTCTGGTGGATACCGAGCAATTAACTTTGGGACATGATGTGGTCCTGCGACCTGAAATTCCTATCATGCAGTGGGTTTTGAGTGCGCCGAAAACTCACCGAATTGGACACGCTCAGGAGGCGAGTGTGATTAAGTGGAAATGGTACATACAAGACAGGGCACGTGTGGGACCAAAAGGAGTTGCATCCTTGCATGAGCAGGTGGAGCGGGCGCCATCGGTTGAGACGGAGAGTGAATGTTCCGTACCTTTAGTCCAGGAATCCCCTGTTAAGTGGGGTAAACCATTTGATGATCTATCTGCGGAGGACAGAAACCATGTTTGGTTTACGGATGGTTTGGCAAGGTTCATAGGTACAAAACGACATTGGAAGGCAGTGTCCTATAATCCGATCACACAAAAATTGCTGAGTACAACTGGCGAGGGAAAGAGCAGCCAATTCGCTGAGCTTTATGCTGTCTATCAAGTTTTGAAACAAGAGTTACCTGGCACATGTCATATTTTTACTGATTCCTGGTCTACTGCCAATGGATTGGCAGTTTGGTTACCGACTTGGCATTCCCATAATTGGGAATTGCATTCAAAAGAACTGTGGGGAAAAGAATTATGGCAAGAGATTTGGGAAATGCTCCCGCAAAGTACTGTTACAATCTTTCATGTGGATGCTCATACCCCAATAGATTCCCTTGACAAATTCTTTCATAATATTGCAGATGAAAAATCTAAAATTGCTGAGGCACTGGTGGACATGCAGGATTCTGATATGGAAGGATTGGCGAAATGGGCCCACCAGAAAGCAGGACATTATGGAGAGAAAGCCACTAGCAGGTGGGCCGCTGATCGAGGAATTTATATTCCTTTAGATTTAATCAAAGACATTATTTTGCATTGTCCCATTTGTCAGCATGCTAGACAGCGGAAAGTGCCTCAAATTGTTAAAGGTCATTTACATCGCGGAAAATTGCCCGCTCAAATTTGGCAAATTGATTATATTGGTCCACTTCCTATGAGTAAAAATTGTCAATACATTTGCACCATTGTTGATACATACAGTGGCCTGTTAGTGGCCTTCCCCTGTAAACAAGCTACCCAAGTGAATACCATTAAAACATTGGAATTGATTATGCTTTATTATGGTGTCCCATTCCAAATTCAATCTGATAATGCATCCCATTTTCGTGGAAGATTGGTGCAGGAATTTTGTGTGGAAAATAATATTGAATGGGTGTTTCATATACCATATTACCCGCAGGCCTCGGGCCTGATTGAAAGATTGAACGGTTTGCTGAAAAATCAATTGCGAAAATTGACTGATGACAAGTATAAAAATTGGAGGGACTATTTGTTCCAGGCACTGTTAATTTTGAATAATCGTCCCTTTCTAAATGCTGAATCTCCATTGATGCGTTTGTTTCCTCCGAATGTTGATGCAAAGCCCAATTCTATTGGTGACACTGTGATGTACCGGGAAATTACCCCCGCAGCACTGGCTCCATGTAGAGCGACCCCAGGGTCGGCAGGCCTAGACCTGCATGCCATGAATGATACTATTATAAAAAGTAAAGATCGAGTCATCATTGAAACCGGTGTTGGTGTTTGTATACCCACTGAGAATTTTGGATTAATCGCCCCTAGATCGGGGCTGGCTGTGAAAGGTGTTCAAGTACTCGGAGGAGTCATTGACAGTGACTATCAGGGAGAGATTAAGGTGCTCCTGCTGAATAGCAGTGAGGTTGATTTACCGATACATAAAACTGACCGAATTGCTCAATTGTTGATAATGCCTGTTTTCAGTGGTGAGATCACAAAAGGCACTGCCCCAACGTTGCTAACTGTACGAGGACAAAAAGGATTCGGTTCCACGGATAATCCTGGAGCTAGAGTTTGGGTGCAATCGCCTAAGAATCCTCCTGAACAAGCTGAGATTATTGCAATCGGTCATGATAATACTGTTCTAGTCATGAGACCAGGGAAAGATAGCTGGGAAGCTGTCCCGGCTGACAAATGTTATCTACGAGAATAAATTATGCCTGTATTTGATTTTCTTTCAGATCATTCTCTGGACTGTTGCTGCAGGATGTGTCGGCGTTGGACTCCTTTTGGACTGCTACGATGGGAGAGGAGGGAACCCATTGACCCGGGCTGATCTGAGAACCCGAGTACCGCGTTCCTTTGCTGCGTGGGATTCGTCATCGAACTTTTGGACTACTTTAGCCAAGCGAGTGACTAAAGCCCCTCATTTTTGTTTAACACCGATGCGTTCGGTGACTGACATTCTAGCGACTTGTTTAGTTGCTGTCCCTGCTTCATTAGAGACTTTGGCCCATATTTTCAATATATCAAATGCCCGTCCTAATGTCCTTCTGGGAGATTTTGCTACACATGAATATTGCCCTTTATGTATTGTGCTGTCAGATCCGACACCCCCGATCCAGTCCCAGATAATCACTTATAATATCACACAGGGTGATTTATGTTTTTTCCTTACTTGCGATCCCAGTGCTATTTCTGAATGTGTGCGTTTAAAATTGAAAGGTACTACTTCATTCACAGCTCATGAACGAACTTTGTGCTTCCGAAGATCACCGAAATTATGTACTTCTGTTCAAAATAATATGACTTGTAAGAGTTTAGTGGTTACCCCCAGTCATTATCGTACAATGTTGCTACCTTCTGGATGGCTTTTCTCTTGTGGTAATACATCCTGGCCATATATTCCCGCGAACATTTCCGGAGGCCCTTGTGCCATTACCAGACTGAGCTTGTTGATGTTTTCATCGCATCCTAATGCCAATTCTCGTGTGATCCGAGATACTGTGATGTTACAGGAGGACTGTGATTCGTCTATGCATTTATATTCCAAATCTGAATACCTTAGTTTAGCTATCTCAATTGTTGGTGTTCCTGCCTTGGCGGTCTATAATGCCAAGTCTATTGGGAAAATGGCCTGCTGGATGGTGAAATCCATTAATCATACTTCTACAATCCTGTCTGACATGCTATTAGACGCCCAGGGTGAACGTAGAGCTATCTTGCAAAACCGGGCGGCTATTGATTATCTTTTGCTTAAACATGGACATGATTGTTCTGATTTTGAGGGTCTTTGTTATTTTAACCTGTCTGACCATACGAAATCCATTCAGGCTCATATTGACAAACTTCATGACTTGACGGAAGAGGTTAGAAAACACATTGACCAGGGCTGATTTGACTGGCTCTTTAATTGGTTACCTGATTTACATATGTTACGTCGAATATTAGGGGGTTTTCTGATTATTATTAGCATCTTAATAGCTACCTGTTGCTTTATTCAGTGTGTTCCTTCTCTACTTCAATGCTGCAAACTTGGTACTAGACATAGATCAGTTAGTTTTGTTTCATATTATTCTTCCACAGATGTTAGTTCTGTTTGATGAATGTATAATAGACTGAAGTCAAGGGTGAAATGTTCTGCTCGATTTTCCCGGCCCTCTTTTGAGGAAAGGTGATTGAAGGTGACTTCAGTCTCTTATCATTCCAGTGCAAGGGTTAGAGTAGTGAATAGAGCCTATTTACAAGGCACTTTGATATAATTCTGTATTCTCCTCCTTAGATTAGGGCTTATACACATAGGCTAGGGGATAGATTCGTTAGTATTAGGGATAATCCGTCCTTCAGTTAGGGTATTATTATACTTTCCATGGAGTTATGGTGAATTCGGGCCTGGTAGGCCTCAAACGGGAGAGACTCCATCTTGCTTTCTGCTCCGGCAGCTTGGGATGCTTCTAGGTCAAGTGTAATGTTTTAGTTATGAGGTGTTGTTCGAAGGATTGTTTTTTTCTTCATGCCGAAGACACAACATCAGGCCGGCCGGCTGGGAACGTGTCCTTGGTACGGGGAGGTACAAGAATTTGGTAGGCGGCAGGTTACTGGCCGGAATTTTCTATGAAGAAACACGCTTCTATATTAGTGAAAGCCCGAGACAGTTGTGGGGTTAGTCCGTAGGCGGCATCTAGCCGTTAGCAGCAAAGCTATTACTTATTCCAGGGAAGACAGGCGCCATTCCAAAGGCGGAGAAGAATCGAGAAACAGATACTCTCTTAGCAGAACAGCCAGGGAAAAGAGAGTAGCCGATGAGAGGAAGGTTCCAGTGACTTGGAGAAGGGTGAAGGGAACAGCGCATAGCGGTGCAGCCGTGTACCCGTGATTGCGGAGGTGTGACTTCAAGACGAGCCAAGGCACAGACGAGAAGGGAACCTAGATGACGGCTAAGTGCAGACTTCATATTAATAAGGTGATGTCGACCCTTTCTTATTAGAGTGTACAACCTAATCTTTCACTTCTCTTTGCAGGCTATGTGTAGTAGTGTGGTGTTATATGATTGTTTATTGTATTGAGAAATAAAGTACCCCAGTTCTTAGTGAACCGACATGTGCTGCGTGTTCTTGTATGAGAGGGTAACCTGTTCTTCTAGTCAGATGCTGCTATGTGAACAGATGCTAACCCTGATCAGGTAAGTGGTAACTGAATAAGGGAGAGAGGAGCCCCTTGAATTAGAGAATAAGTTGTACATTATCCAAATTGGCAACCGTTGTGTGATCGGTAATACTGTAGTTCTATACCCCTGATGAATAGTGAGACTGATCCCTTTATGTAATGGTAATCATAGGATAAACTGCCGTCTGGGTAGAGAGGTCTGGGTTCGTATGGGACCGCGAGGCCGCCGATTCTGATACTGCCGTCTGGGTAGAGAGGTCTGGGTTCGTATGGGACCGTGAGGCCGCCGATTCTGATACTGCCGTCTGGGTAGAGAGGTCTGGGTTCGTATGGGACCGCGAGGCCGCCGATTCTGATACTGCCGTCTGGGTAGAGAGGTCTGGGTTCGCATGGGACCGCGAGGCCGCCGATTCTGATACTGCCGTTTGGGTAGAGAGGTCTGGGTTCGCATGGGACCGCGAGGCCGCCGATTCTGATACTGCCGTCTGGGTAGAGAGGTCTGGGTTCATATGGGACCGCGAGGCCGCCGATTCTGATACTGCCGTCTGGGTAGAGGAGTCTGGGTTCGTATGGGACGGCGAGGTCGCCGATTCTGATACTGCCGTCTGGGTAGAGAGGTCTGGGTTCGTATGGGACCGCGAGGCCGCCGATTCTGATACTGCCGTCTGGGTAGAGAGGTCTGGGTTCGTATGGGACCGCGAGGCCGCCGATTCTGATACTGCCGTCTGGGTAGAGAGGTCTGGGTTCGTATGAGGCCGCCGATTCTGATACTGCCGTCTGGGTAGAGAGGTCTGGGTCTGTATGGGACCGCAAGGCCGCCGATTCTGATACTGCCGTCTGGGTAGAGAGGTCTGGGTTCGTATGGGACCGCGAGGCCGCCGATTCTGATACTGCCGTCTGGGTAGAGAGGTCTGGGTTCGTATGGGACCGCGAGGCCGCCGATTCTGATACTGCCGTCTGGGTAGAGAGGTCTGGGTTCGTATGGGACCGCGAGGCCGCCGATTCTGATACTGCCATCTGGGTAGAGAGGTCTGGGGCCGTATGGGACCGCGAGGCCGCCGATTCTGATACTGCCGTTTGGGTAGAAAGGTCTGGGTTCGTATGGGACCGCGAGGCCGCCGATTCTGATACTGCCGTCTGGGTAGAGAGGTCTGGGTTCGTATGGGACCGCGAGGCCGCCGATTCTGATACTGCCGTCTGGGTAGAGAGGTCTGGGTTCGTATGGGACCGCGAGGCCGCCGATTCTGATACTGCCGTCTGGGTAGAGAGGTCTGGGTTCGTATGGGACCGCGAGGCCGCCGATTGCTGATATTATAGGAGGTACATGGTATGCATCTTAGGAATTCCCTGTCCTTAGGTGGTAGATGTATATTGTTACCTGTTGTAAATAGGTCCTAGGGAGGGGGAGAGGGTAACGTTCTGGCTGAGTTAGTAATGCTCTGATGAGCTGGTCCTATCTAATCTGAGAAACCAGGCAGAACACGAGAGTGCTATTTTGACCCAAATTCGGGGGAACATCGTGCAGCCTGTGGGAGGGCCCCCCAACAGCAAAGGGCTAAGGCGATCGCCCAATCCTCGGACAAAGGACACTGAGCAGTAGGGTGAGGCACTAGTGGTCCTTGGCAGGAGACCCAGGGAGAGAGTGGGTCCGGGGGGAGTTATCCCCGAACAGTGGAGGAAGTGGAAGATTGCACTACAGTAAATACAGTGAGGAGGCACCGCAGACAGGAGCTCCAGTCGGGAGCCCAGGCACTACACGAGCGAACGCCGGCCAGGATCGGGATAGATGGCGATAGTATCACGTGGCAGGAACAATGGCGGAGTGACCGGGGACCCCGGAAAGTGGTGTGGCTCCGCTGGCGCCTCGTGGTCCTCATCTAAGACAATCATGAAGCCTAAAAATTCCACCGCCACACAAGCCAACACCATGGACAAGTATACGGCCGCGGCGGGTGGGGGGCCGAGGCCCCCACCCGCAATGTGACGAGGCGCCGGAACCATCTTTGACCACTATCATGCAGACCATACAAACTCTGGACACCACGCTAGAGTCCAAGATCGACAAAGTCACAATTGACATGGCGCTGCAACGGGAGGACCTCAATAAAACTTCGGAGAAGGCCACTCAGAATGCCATGGACATAGTGGAGCTTCAAAGCACCACCAAGCTGCTGCAACAGCAGATTCAACACCTGACTCACCAACAGAAGCATGCAGCGGCCTGGCTGGAGGGCCAGGAAGGAAGGGCCCGTAGGAACAATATACAGGTGGTGGGAGTGCCGGATAAAATGGACGGGCCGAGTGTTGATTTGTTTCTGGAGGACATCATCCTAAATCACCTCAAGCCCAAACGCCTCTCCAAGTTTTTCGTCATCGAGCGCGCACACCGGGTGCCGGTCCCCCCGCCACGTCCTGGGGCTCCCCTGAGAACAATCATCGCTCGGATCCTCAATTTTAGGGATCGAGACGCCATTTTGCAGGCGGCCCACCAACATGGAGACCTTCGGATTGACAATGCTACGATTAGATTCTTTCCCGATTTTACCTTTAAGGTCCAGCAGGAGTGGCGCTCCTTCGATGGAGTCAAAAAAGAGCTTTGTGTTCGTGGCTTCAAATACATGATGTTCTTCCCGGCGTGGCAAACGGGAAATCCTTCTTCTTCACATCCCCGGAGGACGCCATGGCCTGGCTGGAGGAGAATGCGCAGCCCTCGGATGGTCCACGGCCTGGTGACAGTTGGAGGAACACAGGAGCCCAGTCTCCAACGTCGTCTATGTGCTCAACGGGGAGAGAGCGTCGGATGCAAGGCGATCCCCGAACGCCAGACAGGACTAGGGCGAGGAGCCTGTCTGCCTCGCCGGACATGGGATGAAGCTACTGAGGGCGGTCTAGTGTGAAGGGCGTGGATGGAGTACAGGTAAAGTATATTGACTCTCCTGTGAGTAAGACTGCTGTGACACTGAGGTGGCGATGGGACTCTATCCAAAACTGGACTGGGGGAGTTAGCGAACCCCTAGTGGTCATGCAGTAACGAACTGTTAGTGATGATGTAGGGGGGGGGTGGTTTGTGTATCCACTCGGGAGGCTTACATATTTTGCCCTATCTCCATTAATACGATATGGTGAGACGGTTAGATAGCTATGGCGGGGGGCCGGGTGACACCTTCACACTGCCAGTCTGGTTGTCACACTAACCCCTAGGTTTTCGTTGTAAGGGTGACAGGCGCTCTGCTTGTTGGGGTATGTCGGGCCCGGTTGGCCTGCGAAGCAGGGTAGCAGGGTGGGGGGGTTTTGGTGGTTGGGGGGAAGGTTAAAAGTTGGCTATTTGCATTTATGTTGGTACACTGCACAGTTCTTTTGGCTCCAGAGGCACGAATGGTGGGCAGGCAGGTGGTGGGAGGTGGTAGAGATGGACAACAGTCCTTAGAGTTCTTTTTGATAGATATTAATGATGCACACATCAAAGGCGCAGAAAGTCACTATATTATCCCGGAACGTTAATGGCCTGCAGAACAAGATTAAGCACACCATGGTCCTCCAGTATCTTCATAGGCAGGCCCCAGACATAGTACTGCTCCAAGAAACACACCTGATAGGAAATCACTACAAGCCCTTAATAGATTCGGCTACACGTTGCGAGCCCATGCATGTTTTACCACTGGCTCCAGGCGTGCTGGAATCCTGATTAAAACTTCCCTTCCGCTAGTGATTGGGCGGCAATGGTTAGACCCATTGGGGCGCTATGCGGCAGTCTCTGGACAGTGGGAGGGTCTGACACTTAACCTTTGTTCACTATACATTCCCCCAAAGCTGCACAGCGCTACTCTCCCCGATATCTGGAAACTGCTCCTGGATATGCCGGCTGGGGTCCTACTCCAAGGGGGGGGTATGAATGATGTTATGGAGAGGGACATTGATAGGTCACAGGCTCCGTCAGCCAAGGGGGGGATCTGCCACCTCCGAGATTTTGTGCATGCTATGGGCTTGGTGGACCTGTGGAGGGCACACAACCCTCATCTTCGGCAATACACACATATATCCGCTGCGCATGGTTCAGGATCCAGGATCGATTGCCTATTCACACAGGTGGGTTACATGAGTCTCTTCCATGGTGGTTGTCATAAGGCAAGAGGTATATCAGATCACTCCCTGGTGGAGGTGCAACTACGGGGCCCGGAGAGGGAATGGGGTACTCCCCCCGGCTTGATGCCTTTTTGTTTAAAGACCAAGAGTTTCAGGAACAGTTTCGGGAGTGTGTAGACCAATATTTTGCGGAAAACGTAGGCTCAGTTAATTCACACAGTATTGTGTGGGAGGCTTATAAGACCGTGGCCAGGGGTTTTGTACAGGCTGAGTTGGGTAAACGGCAAAAGGATAAATATGCCCAGATTGATAGATTGGAATTGGAGTTTCATGCCTTAGAAAGCGATTGGGGGGAAACGCAGGAGCAGGAGCAGGACAGACGACACAGGCTCTGGCTCATAGATAAAGAAATGAAAGATGTGCTCTCTGACCAGGCAAGATCGTGCGCATTAGCTACCCAGAGGCGCGTTTACGATTTAGGGGACAAGGCCAACAAGATGATAGCCTGGCTCGAGAAACGAGATAGGGAGCGTAACTGGGTGCCAGGGATCCGAACAACGGAAGGGACGGTGAAAGACACAAGCGTGGGTATAGCGGAGGAGTTTGTGCTTTATTATGAGACAGTTTAGCGGTCTCAAACTAACAGACGCGAGTGGGAATGGGAGACATTTTTGCCCCTCCTACAGATGCCCACCGTAGATCTGGCAGATAGGGACATTTTGGAGTCCGACATTACTGTGAAAGAGGTAGAAGATGCCATGGGGGACTTGCAGGCAGAGAAGGCGCCGGGACCCAACGGGTTCCCGGCAGAGGCGTTTGGATGTGAATCGAGTAGAGTTGCGCCCCATATGTTGCGAATGTTCAATGAGGCCAAACAGGAAGGGCTGCTTACGAAGGATCTTAGGTCTGCAACGATTGTAGTAATCCATAAATCCGGCAAACCGCAAGACCTATGCAGCTCATACAGGCCCATATCACTCCTCAATTATGAAATGAAGGTCCTCGGTAAGATCCTGGCCACCAGACTGGGGGCGGTGGTGCAGTCTCTGATCCATCCGGATCAATCGGGCTTTATGCCACACAGGAGCACGCGGCTTAATTTAAGGCGTCTTTTTGGAATATTACAGACGGTATCTGCCCGACCAAGCGTACCGGCGGCCCTGCTGTCGCTCGATGCCCATATGGCTTTTGAAAGCATGGCGTGGCAATACATATAAGCAGTCTTGGCAAAATTGGGCTCTGGAGATAACTTTCAGGCGTGGGTAAAGCTGCTATACACCCAGCCGCTTGCGAGGGTCAGAGTCAATGGCACCCTGTCCAGGGAGTTTCCACTGGGGCGGGGCACGAGGCAGGGTTGTCCGCTCTCCCCGAACCTGTTCGCCTTGGCCCTAGAGCCGCTGGCAACATGGGTGCGGATGGACCCACTGGTGTGGGGCATAGACCTGGGGGGGGCTGGGAAGAGCGTATATCGACCAGCGCCTCCATCCAGAGATTGATGGAGATCTTGCGCAAATTTGGTGAGTACTCAGGATATCGTATCAATTGGGATAAGTCCCTAGGTCATGTCTTGGCTGGACCACCGCCAAGCTTAGCAGAAGAATGCAGAGGGCTGGTGTGGAAGGAGGTATTCCTGTATCTGGGCATTTGGATTACAAAATTGGAAGCGGAGTTCCTGCACTTGAACGTGTCGGCTCAATTGGAGTGGCTACATGGGGATATCGAACATTGGAAAACCCTCCCACTCTCCTTGATGTGGCATGCTGTCTTATTTAAGATAATGGCCCCTCCCCATCTGCTATATGTTCCGGAACAGATCTTTAGGGGGGTTGAGTTGGAGCAGCGCTCACTCCTATGGAGTGGGGGGTGCCCCAGAATTGCCTTTAAGAAGCTACAGAGAGGGGCATACGAAGGTGGGCTTGCCGTCCCGGATGTCTGTCTTTATTATTGGGTGACGCAGCTAGTGAACGTCAAAGGGTGGGTGTTTGCCCCGATGGAGGAGCCGGCATACCGGGTAGACCGCATGGTCTTCGCCAGTGATACCTACTTGGCAGCTCTTTATAGTAGAGGTAGACGCAACCTGTCTCTGCCACCTCAGACAGCCGCAGTGGTAGGGGTGTGGAAGCGGGCGACGAAGCTGCTGGGTTGGGAAGCAAAGCTTACAGCGAAAACCCCACTGTGGACCGGGAATTTCCTCCCAGCGGTTGCAAAGTTAAATGGTCTTCGCCAATGGAGCCTAATTGGTATCGATGTGTTAGGGGATATCAGGAAAAGAGGGGATATGGTGGGATTCGCTGCCCTACAGGCGGAATTTTAAATGGGGAACGGAGAGTTCCTGCATTACCAACAGCTCAGACATGCCCTAGGTAGCAAATACCAGAATATGCCCCGCTGGAAGATAGGTTACTGATGGATCCAATGATAGACAAAGACATCTCCCTCACGTACAGAACACTAATACATTACTTGACTGACCCATTGGGACCTCATCGGAGAAAATGGGAATCTGATATAGGGCTGTTAGAGGACGATGACTGGAAGGAGGCACTACAAGGTTCCCGGGAGGTGGCGATTCGAGCCAGGTTTAGGTTGGTTCAACTCCACATTTTACACCATTCCTACACCCCGCGCACGACACAGTACCGGATAGGTTATGTGGATTCGCAATTTTGCTTGAGAGGATGTGGGGAAGTGGGCATGTTTTTTCACATCTTGTGGGATTGCACTAGGGTCCGGGCATACTGGTCCAGGCTGACAGACATCATGTCGGAAGTGGTGGGCGCGGAGGTCCCACTAGGAGCCAGATGGCACATCCTGGGGGTCACGAGTGACATCACTTGGCCAAAGTGGGACAAGGTATGGCTGGCATTAGCGAATATGGTCGCCAAAAGAAATATCACGAGGTTGAGGGGTAGTGTGGTCTTGCCGGCAGTGGAGGACTGGGAACGAGACCTAGTTTGGTGCCAATGGGTGGAAATAGTCATATACAAAAGCAGGGGGTGCCCCAAGAAAAGGGAGAATATCTGGGCGGCATGGAGACTGTACAGGGGAGAATCAGTGGATACCCAGGCACTATCTGACCCTGGTTAGTGTTATATATGTGTTCTGGTCCTAAATGCTGACTGTGTTGGAGGTGATGATTTTATGAGTCACGTTGCCTCCATTCAACCTACTGACATTATGATGTTGCCCACTGTAGGCGTGTTACGTACATGGGTGTGGTATGGGGAACAAACTGCTATTGATGATTTTTGGATGGTCCTCCTCATGTTGCTGTATTACGAGAGTTAGATGCTAGCTAAAGGGTGAACACCAGGGGGCTTGATCTTTGTATGCAGGTCACACTGTTAACGATGAATATATGCTTTGTGTTGTCTTTCATGTGCAAATGAATTACCGATGCCGCCTAATGTGCGATTTTACGGAGCTTGTTACTACAATAAAAAGATTTTTTTTAAAAAAAGAAAATACTGAAGTGTGCATAGCCACAATATTTATTGCCCTCAATAGGTGCACTGTGACCAGAACCGGACATACAACTTCCTGCCCCTGTGCTTGTGCACAGAAGTCTATTTACTCATTCACAAAAGAAGATTTAGAAACTACACTACAACAAGGGCTCTCCCGCTGTCTCTGCCCATTGGGCTGTTTCTTAGAAACTCTGCCAACTGAAAAGTGCAACCCCGTTTCTATGAGTTGTACATGTATATGCATGATCAATAGTACTACTGGTGCAATGTGGCTGGTGTGCAAAACCATGCCTTGGTTCCTGTAAGTGGGCACAGTATGAGTCACTTTAAACACTCTAACAACAGGAACAGCACAGGATAAAATGCTCCCAACTCCACATGTAAGCCTGTATGACAAGCCCCGGGCATTCAAGGAAGCAGGGTCGAGTGCTTCTGAGAGGTATGAATGGTAAAATACCATCTTTATTCCTTCTAATAGACTATGTTGTGTAACACTGGATACAAAATATTCGGGTGCCCTGTAACCAAATGAAATCATAGATTCCCCACACAACTGAAACTCTATTTCTCGCCTTACATGCCACACAAGGAGACAAGGTCTATAGGTGATTTTATATTTTTTGTTAGACACCTGGATCCTGTCATTTTAACCAGGGCTCTTCATTTCATCACACTGTGTGATGCTGAGTGAACAAATTTACATCTGCTATGATGCAGTTCTTCATGTTCAAAAACGGAGCCACCAGGTGATTACATGCACTGTGGAAAAAAAAAATTGAAAAACAGAAAATGGACACTCATGGTCGGTGGCCTTGCATGACGTGTGGACAGACTATTTAAGGTGCTAATTGCGGTTTTAGTTACAGGACTGTTAGCATTGGTAATAAACCTCCAGTGTGCCATTACAGCACGACTGTATCGCCATCTATTTCTATACCATTGAGTAAGACGTTATAATAAACTTGCCTGATATAAAATATTATTTTTCAAAGATGTCTCTGTCTGGATACTGTTTCCATGGTTTCATTTAAGAGTTCTAGTAACACAACAATGAACATGAAATTCAAATCTGCAGATGCCACAGAACCCAGATATGCATTATTGACCAAATTACAGGTTACCCAATATATGCTGTATATTTTATGCCTTTGTTTCCTATTGTTTTAGGCATGGCATTGGTTTGTATTTCATAATTTATCCCTGAATTATAACTCGCTAGTAAACGCAGTGACATAACTATTGTAGTCAACATTTGAGGGAATGCGGTGAAACAAATTGTTAACATTGTTACAAATGTTTTTAAAAATGCCTCAAAGGCTTGGTCACTGGCACTTCATTGCTCTGCTGCTGTAGCACGTTAATTGTTAACTACAGAGGTGTATATGTATGAGTTTCAAACAATACAGCAGAAACAAGATTATTGAGGTACATATTTCTTTAAACATTTTAACATTATATTTGTATTTCTATGACGAATCGTGCACATGTTTCTGTGTTAGAATGTTGTATTATTGAGAAACAAACTATAATACACGGATTAACTGTATATAAACATAAAGAGAGCTCCACATATATATGTGTGCATGTATCTGCAGTTGGAATGCCTCATAAAATAGAGTGTTGAACGAGTGCACTACTTTAACCGTGCTTGAGGCAGATTGTGGGGTAGAATATTGCAGTAACTAAATTTTTTTCTGGGGTACGGAGATTTGCAATCATGTTGAATACATTAATCTATTGCACCTCCATATTTATTGATGAAAACTTTTTCTACTTTTCCATTTAACATAATGTAACTAACTTTCTCTACATTATTCATAAAAGTTCTATTCACTATACTGAAGCAATACATCCACATGTGCTGTGGATGTCGCAGTCACAATAATGTGAATATAGGACTTATTTGTGTAGTTGTGGAATTTTTAGACAATAACATTTGGGTTAAGGCAGGGGTACTCATAGTACGGCCCCCGGGCCGCCAGCGGCCCGGCAAGCCTTCCCTGGCGGCCGCGGACCTTGCAGACAATTTACCGAGTTAAAAAAAAAAGTGTGTCTGCAAACGCTGCGCGCCAAGACTCTGCTGCTCTGTGGGGGCCCGGGCATTCCAGTGATAGTCAGAGTGGAGCTACAGGGGCGCTAAGAGGTGAAATACAAAAGCCTCATTAACATACAAATGGTCTTTTAAAGACCTGTGAAATGCTCCGGTGGGGCTGTGATGAAGCCTGATTGACAGTTACGGCTGGGCACTGTAGGGCTTAAACCTAAAGCCCTTGGGCTACCTACAAGGCTGATGCTGAAGTACGTCACAAATGGGGTGGGGTCTAGGTGTGTGAGACCCCTGAGGCCAGGGCTGGGACTTTGCTTAATTCTGCTGATCGCTGAAGTGCTCTGTCTAAATACTTTCAGCTTTATTAGTGACTCAAATCGAGTTAAAAGTGAAATCGAAAATCATCCTGCCATTGTGCGGTGTTGTGACAGAGTCTTTTGAGTTAATCATATACCCTTAAGGGAGCATCCTTAATTCACTCTATCATCAGTGCGTGCGCTCTGCATTCTCAATGCCTTGTTGTAAAATTGCATAAACAAGGCCCCCGTTTAATCCTGACTGTGGGTGTCCCTGCTGATCCAGATCTCGTGTGACATCCCCGGGGAACAGGGGGTTAAAACAGAGGCCGTTTGTAGCGGAGAGCCTCTCCAGTCTTGCCTGAACGCCGCGCTACTCCGAGGCCCGGCTGATGACACCGAGTGATGTGCACTTTCCACAAGTGCATCACTACGGTGACCCGGTTCTCCCAGCAACAGCATCCCCACATGACCTGGCAGGTAATCTCATACATGGCATCCGCGTGCAGCCAGGGAGGTAGGAAAAGGAGGGAGGGAAAGGGAGGCAGACAGAGGGAGAGCGAGGGAGGGAAGGAAAGAAGGGAGGGAAAGGGGGCAAACAAAGGGAGGGAGGAGGGAGGAGGGACGGAGGAGGGTGACAGACAGGGGGAGGGAGGAGGGAGGGAGGAGGGTGGGAGGGGGGTGACAGACAGAGGGAGGGAGGAGGGAGGGAGGGGGGTGACAGACAGAGGGAGGTGTGTGACAGACAGAGGGAGGGAGGGGGGTGACAGACAGAGGGAGGAGGGAGGGAGGGGGTGACAGACAGAGGGAGGAGGGTGACAGACAGAGGGAGGGAGTAGGGAGGGAGGGGGGTGACAGACAGAGGGAGGAAGGAGGGAGGGAGAGGGTGACAGACAGAGGGAGGGAGGAGGGAGGGAGGGAGGGGGGTGACAGACGGGGGAGGGAGGAGGGAGGGGGTGACAGACAGAGGGAGGGAGGAGGGAGGTAGGGGGTGACAGACAGAGGGAGGAGGGTGACAGACAGAGGGAGGGAGGAGGGAGGGAGGGGGTGACAGACAGAGGGAGGGAGGAGAACGGAAAGAGAGAGACAGAAGAGGGTGGGAGGAGGGAGGGAGGAGGGTGACTGACAGAGGGAAGGAAGAAGGGAGGGCGACAGAGGGAGGAGGTCGACAGAGTGAGGAGGGTGACAGAGTAAGGAGGGAGACAGAGTGAGGAGGGAGACAGAGTAAGGAGGGAGACAGAGTGAGGGAGACAGAGAGGGAGAAGGAAGGAGAGAGAGGGAGACAGAGGGAGAGGTAAAGAGAGAGAGAGAGGGGGGAAGGGAGAGAGAGCGAGAGAGGGAGTGAGACAGTCAGAGTGAGTGAGACAGAGGGAATCAGGGAGAGAGAGAGGGAGAGAGAGGGAGTGAGAGGGAGTGAGACAGAGGAAGAAATAGGGAGAGATGGAGGGAGAGAGGGAGGGAGAGAGAGAGAGGCTGAGAGAGGGAGATAGAAGGAGACAGGGGGAGAGAGAGGGAGTGATAGAGGGAGAGAGAGAGAGAGAAAGAGAGAGAGAGAGAGAGAGAGAGAGAGAGAGAGAGAGAGAGAGAGATGTGTGTATGCCGGGTCTGGTGGCTCAGTGGATGAAGCCGTCCGCTGCAGGGACCGGTGTTCAACCTCATGGTCACAGTTTTTTTTTGTTTCTCTAGCCCCGCCCCCTCCCCCACTGACCCCACCCCCACTGGTGCAGCCTTCGGACACAACCCAATCTGTAAATTTGGCCCCCAAGAGAAAGTCTGTGAGTTCCCATGGGTTAAGGCCTAGCGATTCTCGGGTCAGTACAGAGCAATGCACTGTGTGCAGGGGCAGGGGGCCCTGGCCACGAGAGGGGAGGGCCCTGGAGTGGGAAAGGTAAAGCAAAATGGCTCCAGAAAGGGGTACAGATAAGGCCTGGTTTCCACATAATATCGAGACATATATTTTATACGTTGAAAGGGGATTGGTGACCGGAGAATGCTTCAGCACCAGGTGACACATGGATAATGGCGATATTACGTGGAAACCAGGCCTTGCCTTGATATAGTTTATAAAACGGTTTGGTACTTTCAATCACATATACTTTTTTTCCCTGCACAATGAGGTACGAATATGTAGAGTGTCCCAAAAGCTGCCCTAAATGTATTTTGGCTGTCATAGGATTTGTAGCATTTTGACTGTGAGTGGGTTTCACTTCAGATGCAAATACCCGCAAGGGACGACCGAGAGTGACCGAGTGACTGCTGTGGCAGGGGGCGTGGGCTCCCCTTTCCTCTAGCTGGATGTTGTTTTTGAGGTGCTCTCCCCCACACGCTGGTTCCACTTGTTACCGAGATCTCTCCCGGCAGCACGTCTCACTTAGTAAGTCGTGGCCGGGCGGTGTGCAGAGGGCAGCCGCGTGATTATTGAAGTGAGGTGGCATTGTAGGAGGTCGGCTGGCGCTGAAAAGGCCTCAGAAGGTAGGAAGAATAGCTTTTTATGGGAGCCCCATACACAAGGGGTGCCTGGGGGAGGCCAGCTCGGGCTCTGGCAGCAGAACAAACCCAGGGTACCCGAATTGATGTTCCCTCAGGTCCCCCACAGATAGGGTGACCAACCATCCGTAAATTTCACGGACTGCCCATAATTTGGGCCTCTTGTCCATTGTCCGTAAGAGTTTCTTCCATAGACGCCTTTTGTCCGTAATTTCAGACATTGGTGTGAGCTGCCCCCTGCAAGCAGCCTGTAACTGTCACTGCAGGCTCCAGCTCACACTCCTGCTGTGATCTGTGGCCTGCAGCAGCCCCTCCCCGACCTGTCATAGACTGCTATTAAGCCCATCATCATTCTGTATGTTGGCCTAATTATCACATACAGAATGATAATGTGTCTCTCTGCCCAGTGACAGCATTTCAAATCGGGTGTCTTTTTTTCAGCAGGGGAGATCTGAGAAGCATACAGCTTTGATCTTTTTCCAGAATTTGTTTCCTGAATTCTGACCTTCTGTCCTGAATTTTTGTCCTGAATGTTGGCCCTTTGTCCTGAATTTTTGCACTCACTGTCCTGAATTTGCACCCATGCCAGTTGGTCACCCTACCCACAGAGCCCCAAGTCTGTGTTGTTATTGGGGAGGATGTTGAACACAGGAGCGGGCCCTAGAGTTTACTTTTGTTCCGTTTTCTATAACTGCAGAAAGCAGCCGGGGAGGAAGGAGTGACCGTCCTGATTCTTCAGAAGCGGTCGCTCCTCACGCTGCTCCCTGCCCTACATGCCAAACTGGTATCGTAGCGTCCACTGCCTGCATTGTATACTCTTTGAATATTTATTGATCACCCTCGTTGCGCTAGATCGCCACATAACGTTTTAAATAGCTGCTCAATTGTGCTGCGCTGCCTTGTCAATTTCGCGATCGCTAATTAGCATATTATCGTAGCACTAGTCCTCCAAAGCGCGCTGCAACGCTCTGCTCTACTGTGCTGCCTGTATTTTGATTTTGTGCCCGATTGTGTCTTGTGCCGATTCCACTGCCATTCTCATCGCGTTTTCCACATATTGTGCCCCAACCCTGTTTCGCTTTTGGCTGACTGCCATTTTGTTTTGGTTGTTGTTGTTGTTGTGACTCCCTCCCCGGCTCTCCACCCCGCCTCCCGCCTCCCGCCTCCCAGCTGCTCCTCCCTCGCCCCTCCCCTTCCACCATCCACATATGACAGATGCCTTTACGCACAGCATTAACGCACTTGGCCGGACACACGCTCGACCCCATCTTCACCTCCAGCAAGCACATCTCCTTCGATCTCACCACAGCTCTCCATTGGACGGACCACAGCTGCGTTCACTTCAGCTACAAAAAGACCACGTCCCACAACCCCCCACAACCTATTCCTCGAAGAAACTGGAACAAAATCACCACCGACCAACTCTTCACATCGCTTAACAAAAACCCTCCTACCATATCATCGGACCCAAACCAAGCTGCTACCAAACTCACACAATGGATCACCCACAGCGCTGACGAACTAGCACCCTTGAAAAACCACCAGATCAAACAAGGTAGCAAAAAGGCCCCCTGGTTCAACGATGACCTTAAGAAATCCAAGAAGTTATGTCGTACTCTCGAGAAAACCTGCAGAAAAAACCCAACCACTGATAACATGACCACCTTCAAGGACGCCACCCGCAAACACCACCAATTGATCCGATCCACAAAGAAATCAGCATTCAAGGATCAACTCAACAACAACGCCCACAACAGCAAGGAACTATTCAACATCGTCAATGAATTTACCAACCCCACCGCCGGCACCAACAACATCACTCCCTCCCAAGACCTCTGCGACTCTTTATCCTCTTTCTTCCACAACAAAATCGCCGACATACATAACAGCTTTGAAAACCAGTCCGAAGAACAGTCCACTCCACCCACCTCCGAACCAAAACAGCACTCTCATAACCTCTGCGCCTGGAACCCAATCAGTACCGAAGACACCATTCACCTGATGAACTCCATCCACTCAGGATCACCAACCGACCCATGTCCCCACCACATCTTCAACAAAGCAGACTCCATCATCGCACCCCATCTCCACGATGTCATCAACTGCTCCTTCAACTCCGCAACCTTCCCGGAAAGCTGGAAACATGCCGAACTCAGCGCCCTTCTGAAGAAACTCATAGCAGACCCCTCTGAACTTAAGAACTACCACCCCATCTCACTCCTTCCATTCCCTGCTAAAGTCATTGAGAAAGCCGTCAATAATCAGCTCGCCACCTTCCTTGAATCCAACAACTCCCTCGACCCCTCACAGTCCGGCTTCCGAGCCAAACACAGCACCGAAACCGCCCTCATCGCTGCTACAGAAGACATCAGAACGCTACTGGACAACGGAGAAACAGTTGCCCTTATCCTACTTGACCTCTCCGCCGCCTTCGACACAGTCTGCCATAGCACCCTCATACAACGCCTCAGCAACGTCGGAATACAAGGAAAAGCTTTGGACTGGATCATCTCATTCCTCGCCGGAAGAACCCAGAGAGTCCGCCTCCCCCTTTTAGATCAGAGGCCACCAAAGTCATCTGCGGCGTACCACAAGGATCATCACTCAGTCCCACCCTCTTCAACGTTTACATGAGTCCCCTTGCATCCATCGCGCGACAACACAACCTCAACATCATCTCCTACGCAGACGACACCCAGCTGATCCTCTCCCTCACCAAAGACCCAAACACCGCCAAAACAAACCTACACGAAGGAATGAAAGAAGTAGCCGAATAGATGAAGAACAGCCGTCTCAAACTAAACTCGGACAAAACAGAAGTCCTCATTTAGGATCATCCCCCTCTGCTTGGGACGACTCATGGTGGCCACCAGCCCTGGGTACAGCACCCTTACCTACAGATCACGCACGCAACCTGGGCTTCATCCTAGACTCCTCCCTCTCAATGACCAGACAAGTCAACGCCGTCTCATCTTCTTGCTTCAACATCTTACGCATGCTCAAAAAAATCTTCCGTTGGATCCCCACCGATACAAGAAAGACAGTCACCCACGCACTGGTTACTAGCCGACTGGATTATGGAAATACCCTTTACGCCGGAACCACAGCCAAACTACAGAAAAAACTCCAACGCATACAAAACGCCTCAGCCAGACTCATACTGGACATCCCCCGTCAAGCTCACATTTCCAGTCACCTGAAAGACATCCACTGGCTCCCCGTCAACAAGAGAATAACGTTCCGCCTCCTCACCCACGCACACAAGGCCCTCTACGACCTAGGACCCGAATGCCTCAACACACGACTGTCCTTCTACATACCCACCCGCCAACTACGATCATCCAATCAAGCCCTCGCCGTAATTCCGCGCATCCATAGATCCACCATGGGAGGAATATCCTTCTCCTACTTAGCGGCCAAAACCTGGAATTCCCTCCCCACTCACCTCCGCCTTACACAGAACCACCTCTCCTTCAGAAAGCAGCTAAAAACCTGGCTTTTCGATAAGTAATGCACCCACCCTCCCTTAAGCGCCTTGATACCCCCTGGGTGAGTAGTGCGCTATACAAATTACTGAACTTGAACTTGAACTTGAGTGGGGGCTGCGGGTGCTTATTATCAAGGGAGGGGGCATACAGCAGCATGAATGCAGGGTTATTCTTGTTACATGTCTAGCAATTTCACTACCACAGCGGAGCCAGGGAGGGGGTGCTAGTGTTTGCATGGAAAACACAACCACCTCAGACCCGGAAGGAGGGAGAGAAGAGGGGGGGGGCAGCTCCATTTACGTGTCAAAGTATTTGGAAACCATGCCTTTTTGTAGCCACTTGGGGTTGAATGGGGTCTGCCTGTACTAAGGCTGAAGTGTGAAACAATCTCAGAAAACTTTACTTAAATGCCTTTAAATATTGCAAGGGCAACCTTTAGGAGTTCATCAGCTTCTAGGCTTTCTGATGACAACCATCATATATCAGTCTGGGGTCCTCCCTCACACACACACCCTGTACCCGTGAATGCGAGTTTTACTTTTTCTTGGGTCTTTTTACATGTCAGTTTTTAAAAGGACTCGAGTATACACATCTGCGAAATGAACCTCACGTGGACTCATTATCAGGCATGAGTGCCCCTTGCCCAATTTGCAAACTGAGAATAGATTAATATGTGTGTCACTCTGTGGTCCTGCAAACTGTTAGAAAGACTGTAAATACTGGGAAACTAGGGACGCTAACATTTTACTGTAAATAGATTTCATTTCAGATGCAGAGTTCAAATAGAAGTAGGCGCACCTTGGAAAAAATTGACGAGAATATTTTATCTGACTAGGCTGAGCAGTGACTGCCTGATTAAAAACCGTTTTCGAGTGACATCAAACCACAATGCTTCATGGTGAAACTTTACAAAACAAAGGGCAGATTAGAAGAACACATTTTTTTACAGGTCTTGCATCTTAAAAAGCTTGTTATTGTGCGTTTGGAAGAGAAAAAAAAAAATCCCAGTCTGGCAGACCAGATGAGAATGAAAAGAGGGCTGGGGACTGAGGGGCATATTACCAAGGGCCTTATCGCCGCTTTAGCGGGAATTTTTCCCGCTAAAGCAGCGATAATTTTATCGCCCTATTACCTAGCTGTCGCTAACACCAGTTAGCGACAGCTAGTAGGAGATAGCGATCATCTTGGGGCCCACTTTGCATGTCAGCGATATTTATCGCTAATGATATGCAAAGTGGGCGTGCCAAGATGTTAGCGACTGTAAACAGTCGCTAACATCGCTATCTCCTATTACCTACAAAGGCGTACTTTTGGAAATATTCGCGCTAAGCGCGAATATCTCCAAAAGCTAACGCCTGCCCAGAGCAGTTCTTAGCCATGTTATCCAATGGTAGATGGATAACATGGCTAAGAGCATTAGCTCGGTAATGCATGAATATTGCTGACTTTTCAGCGATATTCATGCATTACGGCCGATTTTTATCGCTTTTGAGATATACCTTGATAATAGCAAGGTTTATCTGCGATAAAAATCGGCGGAGCTCAGCGATAATAATATTGCCGCTAACCGTGTTAAGCGATAAATATTGCTTAATCTTGGTAATATGCCCCTGAATTCTGAGGAGAACTCGGTGGCAAGGCTGCGCAACCGCTGCTCGCAGCCCATGAAGGGCTGGCCCTTTGTGCGCAAGGGTCCTTGGGATAATGTTCACCGGCGTGTTTAATTTTATTGTAAACATGTAGAGCCTGATAGTTACTCTATGTCAGCCATTTAGTGATGCAGTACACACAACGAAATTCATTTTATTTATTTATATGTTTACTTACCTGTTAAAGTCCGTAATCCATACATTACTAGCCCCCACCCTGCCCCTCCCCCTCCCCACGTCACCGCCCTGCAGTTACACCTACTACCGGCCGTGGCTGCTCTGTGTGTACTTTGCTTTTCACTCCATGATCAATGTGTGCCTTTTCCACGTCTGAGGTTGTCTGGTATTATTCCATGAAACGAAATACACACACAGATAGCGCTATGTCTAGAAAGATAGGGGCCTTTAGAAAGATAACGTGATGGATAAAGATAAGCGCTGTTGTGTAAATCTAAATACTAGCCGCATAAAAACGCACTAAGCACAAACATAAAAGCAGCAATAATTAAGATTATGAAGGAAACAAAGAAAGAACAATTAGAAAATACAAGTGACAAATAGATAACTGTATATAGAAATATACTCTTTATGTAATACCTCAATACATAAGTGAAACATGAAATTGAAAGACATACAGAAACCACTCTCAGACAGTACAAGTGCAAAAAACACCCTTCAAACTACACTCTCACTGACACAAGCCGTCTTGATATAAAGTGACATAACTTTGAAACAAAAAAATCATTACAATCATCTGTATATGCATACCATAAAACATTACGTATCTTATACTGTAAATATGTTAAGGTGTATTGACCCCTTGACGTTTTGAATAAAAAATGAACCTAATTTAGCTATGTATATCAATATCACAATTACTTTTTATCTCTCTCTCTCTTTCTTTCTGCACACACACACACACCACACACACACACACACATCCAGAGAAAACACAGTTAAAGGTAAGCAGAAGAGGGTAGGAGGGAGAACCTGGCCTTTGGCCATATCCTCTGTTCATCCCATTACAGGTGGCTTACCTCACTACAACGTATCTTCACTTAAATGTCCAGCACCTGCATGTGCATCCTGATAGGGTATTTTATCACCTACAGCCTTTCTTCTACTTTTTTGTTTTTTGTAAAAAATACATTGATACAAAAATTATGCTTTTTTTTTCAAAATGGTTATTTTTTATGGATACAAATAGGTGGGTTTATGTTTGCTATTTTCATGAAAATCATGTATGTACTGTAGCAAACTAATGTGTATCTGTTTTGGGTCTCCCTAGCTCACACACCTCTCTTTGTGCCCCGTTTGAAGTCAACATTCTTTTCAATAGTGGTATTTTTGTAAATAAAATCATCTAAATTTTGAAGATAGAGGGACAAAATATGGTCCTCTCATCACCCTATCACATTTGTCACAAAATTCAAGTGTGATTGAAAGAAATTGCAATTTTAGAAATCACAATTTTTAAATGCACAAGTTATAAACTTGTGTTAATCCTTTCAAGTCCAACCAGAACCTTTTTCGAATGCTAATTTCTCAAAAACTACTGTACAGAGTTATATCAATAAAATAAAAGCACACTTTCCGAGTAATATTCTACTTTCATGGCAGGACTGGCGTAAATGTGTTCAGTGTTTCAACTTGTAGGCACAAACAACATTTCACATGGGAGCTAAAAGGGAGACCACAGCTAGTTTCACTCTCCTTTAACTTTTTCCCCCTGCATGGAACTTGGATCTACACGAAACATGGTTTGCTGGACCTTAGCTGACTACGCGAGGCAAAGGAGAAATGTAATGCAGAACTCCAGTCTGTAGGGCCAAAAGATATAGTTGGCAAATCTAATTAATACCTTTTCAATGGAAAGTGCAGCAGAAAGACGACTAAACTAGGTCAAGGTCAGGGTTAAATATCTTTATTCGATTGTTTGCATTTAATAATCATAAAAGTGCAATTCAAAACATGTACATTTGACACAGATAAAATTGTAATAAAAGAAAAACATTACCAGAAAAGGAAGGACACAAGCGAAATATATGGTAAAAAATATAAATATACGGTTAGATAAAAAGATATAACTATCAGTAGCATAATTGATTAACCTTCCATACTTTTTCTAAACTTGAGTGCTAATTTTAAGAAGCTACATACAAACATGGTACATTCACAGTTTAGCATTTGAAGGTAATAAAGTGCTGGTCTGATTTGTGCAAAATTCAGCTGTTTAAGAGGAGGTTTTAAAAACAATTTACGAGGTACTGTATAATAAGAACAAGTAAATAAAAAGTGAGCCAGGTCTTGCGGAGACTTACTGTCGCAGCCGCAAGCTGGCAACACTTGGCCTCTATGGGCCCCACTTGGTACAGCTAGCAATAGGTGAAACAAATCAAAGCGAAACCTTGAAAACAAGAAACGTTCATAACCAGACATGGGCCAAGATAAATAGGGTTCCATTTGTAAACAAGTTTTTGTCAAGACATGCTTCCTCACACTGTCTTTCTTGAGCTCTGTCTCCTCCCTAGCTAGATACCTAGATGACATAAAGGTTTTCTTCACATAGGTTACATCTAGTTTAGTTATTGACTCCGGGGCTAGGAAGAGATCCAGCCGTCCCATTTCAAGAAGACATTTTCTAACATATTTTATCCAAGGGATCTTAAACCTCCATTCCCACGATAGTGCTTCATACAAGATGTTTTGGGTGAGGGGTATGTCTGCATTTAGCCAGCAGTTTAGCCAGCACAGCAAGGGGTTAGCAGCTATTCTGTCGCTTAAATAGGGCATACCTAATTCTTCATGAACAGAGAAATTAGCCGTTCCCCTTGGCAGCCTTAATACTTGTTTTAGGAAGTTATTTTCAGTAACCTCAAGATCGCCTAGGGGAACAAAACCCCATATTTCGCTCCCGTAACACGCAACGGCGGTGCTTTTAGCTTGGTATAGTTTCAGCAGAGCAGCCACCGGGCTATTTCCCATTTTTCTTGCGAAGTCTATTATCGCTGCATTGGCCCGCGCTACCTCACCCTTCTTCTTTCGTACCGCAGGTGCCCACGTTAATTGGTGATCAAAAAGAACACCAAGGTACGAAAAGGTCTTTGTTGTCGGTATTTTTTCACCATTTACTGAGAAGGAATGCAACTTTCTATGACCTAATCCTGTCTTCATAACGAATGATTTTGAGTTATTAATACTCAGGCCACGAGAGTTCATAAATACAAAAAAAAAATCTAACAAGGTTTGGAGGCCAATTGCGGTTCTAGAAATTAGGACGGCATCGTCCGCATATAGCAGGACGGGCACACCCTTCCTTCCTATATATGGGTAGTCTGTACCTGTTTTTAAAAGATACTCTTCTAATTCATTGATATAAAGATTAAAAAGAAACGGGACTAAAATGCACCCCTGCCTAACCCCCCGATGTATCCTAATATCCCTAGTTACTTTCATGTCTTGGGTGTAGCGGACATTTGCTTTTGTATCTGAATGAAGGTCGGCCAAAAAATGTATCAAATTATGCTCGACCCCCATTTTTAACAGGACGTCCCAGAGCCTGCCTCTGTCAACACAATCAAAGGCGGACGATAAGTCCATAAAGGCCATGTGGATGGTACCTTTTCTGGCCATGGTATATTTGCCATTGATTAAATACAAATTCAGACACTGGGAGACCGTTGAGTGACCCGGTCTAAACCCGTATTGAGTTGGTGACATTACATTATTATCGTTTGCCCATGCTACCAGCCTATTTAAAATTATACCCCCCACTACCTTAGCAACTGAGTTAATCAGGGAAATGGGCCTATAGCATACCGCACTGTTACGGTCACACTTCTTAAATACAGGTACTATGGTTGAGGACCCCCAGGACTTTGGGCACCCAGTTAATACTCCTGCATTAACTACTGCAGTAAGGACTGGAGCCCATAGGTGAATATTGGATTTAAATAGGTCAGGGGGAAGGCCGCCGGGGCCAGGAGCCTTATTACAGGTTAAACCCCGAATCCCCTTCTCTACCTCCCCAACTGTAAAGCACAAAGAAACTTCCTCAGGAGTTTTAATAACATATTCCACTTGTGGCTCATCACTTTTAAAAATTAAACTAAAATGGGAGACCCACTCTTCCTCGGGTATATTAGTGCCGAGCACTGAGACACTAGGGTCATCAAACAGTGGTTTATTAATAATGTTCTAAAACTTTGAACTGTTTCCCAAGGTTGTAGAGACGAGCAAAGACTCCCAGGTGCGTGCTTTTACTTCTCTTTTCCGAGATGCCAGAGTTGCCTTATAATTTGCTCGCAAGGTTTTAATACAGGCATAGTCCCTTGGTTTGGTCTTTAAAGCCTTTTTAAGATTTCGTCCGGCCTTGGAGCAAGCTTGGTCAAACCATCTTGGATGGCAATCAGACTGGCCCTTCACTGGTACAGTTAACATTTGACCAACTCTTTGTACCACAACAGCAAAAGCAGTTAGGGTTGTTTCAGGCGATGTAGTTGGGGAAACACAAAGACCAAGTTCATGGCCGCAACTGGTGTTAATTGAGCTGTACAAAGTGTCACTGTTTACCATTGACCATTTCAGTCGGCGATTTCCATTTATCGACTTTAGTAACCCACAATCTTTGGGCGTCTTCCGCTGCTCAAAAATACCTGCTCCCACTGCAATGGAGATAGGGTTGTGGTCGCTGTGAATACTTGTGTGGATTGTAAAGTCAAAGGCTAGATTTACAAGGTCAATGGAAAGTAAAATGTGATCTATGTAGGAGCCATGACTGGAGCCTTTATAAGTGGGAACATCAAAGATATAAGAGTCCGCCGTCATGGACATAGCAACAGTTAGGTTCATGTCATCAATTAGGTTGTTGACGTGCGTGCCACGAATCGAATGATCAAAGTGTAAACCTGACCTGTTATTACAACCTAAGGAGCCCATAGATGTCACTTCTGGGTTGCCACAGGGATGCGCATTGAAGTCACCGGCAATTAATATGTTTCGGGGTAAGCCCGCCCCTTTGATTTTCAAAAAATTGTGTAGCTGAAGAATTTTGCACTCCCCTTGTAGAGATACTGCATTGTAGAAGTTTACCAGGGTAAGTGCCCTTTTACCCCTCCTAAGCTCCAAAACTTGAATGTATCTATTTTCAAATTGTCTATTGGTGACCTGACAAATAAGTGCAAGGCTAATGTATGTTACCAGGCCCCCCTTTGATCTGCCACCCATCGACGGGGCTGCTGGTGAAAAAAAGCTCTGTTAACCCTCGATGTGAGCATTTTTTCCTTCCAACCACGTTTCTTGAAAACACAGTACAGTATAATTCCTTATATATGCCACCCAGGTTGGATCCTTTACCTTAGCGGCCAATCCAGCTATGTTCCAAGATAAAAATTTTATGATGCTAGATGCCTCATAGCCTGAACCTATTTCCTGGTCCAGGTTTGAAGGCGAAGATGGAACTTGGTTGCCTCGGCCTGTCACTACAGCTACGTGCGCTTCGCTGATAGGAAGCGAGTAATTAACCTCAGTGAGGGGAGGGCTATGAACTTTTGTAATAGGATGTGAGGAAATAAACCCATTTTGTGAGAGCGCGCTCTCAAGACAGTGTGCTAAAGGTTCAGCTACACATATTATATCTGACTCAGGGGTAAAAACTGGTACACTCGCCGGATTAACGCTTTTTATTATATTGGATGGTGCTACCCATTGCAGAGAGTCAGAATGAACAGGTAGCGGCGAGAATGCTGTTAGTCAGTCAATCTCATCCAGGTAATCTTGAGCGTAGAAGGCATCATATCTATTTGAAATGGGAACCCCATATTGCATGTTTAACTGGTATGGGTGAGAGTAATCTCGTTGATGAGTATTAGGTAAAAACTCCCTTTTCTCATGGAATGTTGAGAGATAGTTTTTAGGTCTAATCTCCCATGGTGGTTCCTGCCTTTGGTGTATAAGGTCTGTTGTAATGACCTGGCCATGGTGCCATGGAATTACCCTTGGTTGATAATGGACTGATGGCTCATGCATCCCCCCCTGTCCGTGGATCGACTGGGGTTGTACTTTGTTTGGGCCAGAAACAAAGGAAGGGTAGAAGTAGCTTAAATCCATCGTACGGATCAAGCTATTTGTCAGGCCACCCCTCCAACTGCTAATAAAACTAGCCACGCGACTGTCCCTAAAATTAACCACGATACAGTCGCCCTCAGTCGATTTAAATCTGGTGCCCACCCAGTCTACCCTCCTCACGTTGGAAATTTGACCGTTTATATAATGGGGAATCAGTCTATGTGCAGACAGCCAATGGCTCACCTTATTTTTTAATTCCTCATGGGTCTCTGACTTTTCCCCAACTAGTTTAGGTACACCAATCATAACAATGGTGTATGGGTTGGATTCAGGAGGGAGATTTAAATGGAGAGGTCTTTTAGTAGCCGTAGATTTTAACAGTTTATCCCCTACTGTATTAGTAGTTGAAATCAAGTTTGAGATTTTAGTATGGCGCGGGGGCTCTGTATTAAGTTTAACTAACTCGGCTGGGGATCCCTCAGCGGCCCATTTGCTTTCATCGTTTTCAATTACAGGCAAGATTGTGACGCTGTTCGGGATTGTGGCCGCTATCAATGGAATATTGTCATCTACCTGTGGATGTGTTACTAATTTAGTGGGGGCTATATCACCCTGACAATGGAGCAGAGGCTGTTTGGTGGCAGCATTTTGTGTAACTTTCTTGGTCCTCACATTATTGGTACTAATTGAGTTAAGAGAGCTACTTGCCGGAATTAAGGTGGAGGTCGATTTTGGTGCTTTCAGTATTTTTAACAAGCTGGTAGATGCATCGTTTTGGGCCCTCTCAAATTTCCCTAATGCCTTCTCAATCTTAATAACTCTCTCACTAATAGGCAACAAAAGAGACCTAAGAAGGGTTTCTATTTCACTCAGGAGGGATATATTTGTTGTCGGTAACTGGTCTGTCTGGCTTGTCTGATGTATTACTATATTTGTGTGCTCAGCCCGCTTTTGGCATAAGAGTGGTTCTAGACCTTGGCTGGATGGTGGTTGGACCGGAATTGCTGTTTTTGTAGCAAGTTTGTTCAGTCTAAAATATGACCAGATATCCTTAACTGAGTGTTTCTGTTTGGCTATTGGGCGGTAAATTTTCCTTGTTAATGATTTTGATTTGATTTTTTTCCCACAGCGCCGAATTACATTTGATGTAACATGAGTTTTACCAGGGGCAAGTTGTATTGTAGGCGATAAACCCCCCGTGGGTACGTCCCCTGGGACTGGAGAGGCTGTGGGCGGGGAACATATATTATCGCCATAATTGCAAGTCAGACTAGAACTACTATCCCTTCTGTTACCTATAGAGGGTGTAAACAGGACTGATGGTGTGTTAGCTCTGGTTTGAGAACTTGGGTGCCCCGTAAACAATTGCATTAGTATGAAATCTTGGGAGTTCAATGTGTTGTCCAAAATGTTAATGTTATCAGTAGTATGCAGTGAAAGATCAGGAAAGCACAAATCTGGGGTTAATGAAAGGCGTCTCTCTGTATTTTGTATGGCATCCGCCACGACGCCGATCGTTTTCTGTAACATAAGATCGATAGCAGTTATAGATGGTAGTGGCATGTTGGGGACATTTTTAATTCTTGTTGTAGATCTCGTGGCCACAGGGGTGTTCCGAACTGTAGTCATCCTTTTACATGGAGTAGTGTATAGTAAATACTAGTTTACACCTTGATTATCAGCAATACTACGGAGGGAACAGAGTTCACCCTAACTGTTGTATGCGGCAATGGATGTCAGGGGGGTGGCCCGTCCCGTCCTCCTCGGCCCCCTGAGGGCCGTAGAGGGCCCGCCCTTTGCCCGGGCTTCGCCCCGGGCTACGACCCGCGCGCGTCCCGCGATGCGCGATTGCAGGTCTGCCTATGATGTATAAGGGGGCGTGGCACTGGGGGGGGCGCGGCTCGACCGGGAAGAGGAACCAGCTGTCGATGTATCCTGGAATGCTGGTCCTCGCAGTCCCGGTCACCGCGCCTCTCACCTCCTCTGCGGCCACGTAAGTACTACGTTCTTAACAGGGTTCCCAGAAGGGCATGGATCTCCTCGCACTCCTCGTGTTCCAGGGAAAAAGGCACAGATTGCAAAATCCAATCTCGAGCCGCTCCCGCGAAGCGGGGGCCGCGAGAGGTAATAAGCAGCAGGCAGGGCAGGGGGCGCGGCACTGGGAGGGGGCGCGGCTCGACCGGGAAGAGGAACCAGCTGTCGATGTATCCTGGAATGCTGGTCCTCGCAGTCCCGGTCACCGCGCCTCTCACCTCCTCTGCGGCCACGTAAGTACTACGTTCTTAACAGGGTTCCCAGAAGGGCAGGGACCTCCTCGCACTCCTCGTGTTCCAGTGAAAAAGGCACAGATTGCAAAATCCAATCTCGAGACCTGGGAGACCACAGCTAGTTTCACTCTCCTTTAACTTTTTCCCCATGCATGGAACTTGGATCTACACGAAACATGGTTTGCTGGACCTTAGCTGACTACGCGAGGCAAAGGAGAAATGTAATGCAGAACTCCAGTCTATAGGGCCAAAAGATATAGTTGGCAAATCTAATTAATACCTTTTCAATGGAAAGTGCAGCAGAAAGAAGACTAAACTATATATATGTACACTGTCACTCTGGAGAGTTTCAAGATGTTTCTTCATACTTGATGCCCTGCATGAATATTTCTTATCTGAGCCCCTTGACAAAATACGCTAGCAGATGGTGCATGTTACTTTGCGAGCGTTTACTTTTTTTTTGCCCTCATGCACTGTAAAAAAAAGTCCATACGACACTCCCCTACCTGTTTTTTGACAGGCTTCACGATCTTATCATCCTCCAGATCCAATGGATCGATGTCTCCATGACTGGATGCCATAATGTACCAAAGAAAATCAAAAGACACACAAAAATTGAAAAAAGGTACAGAGGAACAAGAGGCAGGTGTTGTCAGCAAGACAGACAAATAATACGAGGAATATAACAAGGATGGATCCTCCCTCTTACAGAATGAAAATTATTTAAACCAATCAAAATCTTTCTTTTTCTGCTGACATGAAGTCGGGTAGGGTGGGCGCATCCGTCGCTTACGCGTCGCACTACCGTAAAATATTGTATGCATAATTATAAACTATAAATAAATGTTTATACAATATTTTAAAAAGCATATAAGTGAACGTGTTTATTCCAATATGGTATTCTAACTTTCTATAGTGACATTTCAAACTTTGAAAATACGCCAAAGTCGCGAACCCTGCGCGACCTCTGAAATACATGCAGGGAGGGGTCGCACACCGTACGCGCACACTTCGCACAGATGTGAAATTGTGTATTGTTAATAGTACACTCAAGAAAATAGTTTATAAATAGTTTTCTAAATTAGATTAGTCAAACACTTTAACCAAAACTTCTATTGATTATTTCTTTAATGATATGTCATACTTTTGAAATTACGCCGAAGTAGCGACTCCAACGCGACTTCTGAAATGAGTGCTAGCAGGACGCACACACCCATCAAGTAGGTTTGCTTGGGGTGCACAACTCCTTTGTAGTAACAAGAAAAAAAAAGGAAAAAATAAAGTATTATAATACAATAAAAGAACTTTACAGTATAATAAAAATTATTTACCAAAAATATGATAGTAAATTGTACATATAAAAACTGTGTTATGCTTGAGGTTGATATTTTATATTGTGTAGATATAACATTCTGAGCACTCAATGAAAATTAAAATTTCAAGAGGAAAGTGAGATTTAAGACGTCTTCAGAGATCAATACCTTTCTTTCAGTTTCTGCACATGTCCTCCCTCTGCAAGCATGGTTTGTAAATAGTATTTAAAAACCTTACAAATCTGCTGAAAAAACAATAGGTTTCAGGGAGTTATAGTTACAAATTAGCATTTAAAAATACCTTTGAAATTCACTGAAAAAAACCCAGGTTTCAGGGACGTGATAGTTGGAAATTAGCATATAAAAAACCTTAGAAATTCACAGAAAAAATCATAGGTTTCAGGGACGTCATTGTTAGAAATTAGCAGTTAAAAAACCTTAGAAATTCCCTGAAAAAAACATAGGCCAAATGTCTCTGGTTTCGTACTAGTGAAAGGACCAACTAACTATAACGTCCCTGAAACCTGTGTTTTTTTCAGTGAATATATAGATAAAAATATATATATCCAGCGATACCACACCAGTTCCTAAAGCATACAAAGACTGACATATACCTGTCCATTTAAAAATGACATATAATAAGGAACCCTTCCTTTTACATCACAATCTAAATAGTGAAAACAAATCCTATTCTTCACTACAACAAGCAACTTAATGAAATGTACCCAATGGTAACCCTGGATGATGGATGGTAGCTTCAAAATGTGTCACAAACCATTCACTCAGATATATACCATACATTTTGAATATCAACATGTCTTAGGACTGCTTTACTTGAATTTAGGTCATAAGTGTAGATTACTCCAAATATAACAGTTAATCATCAAATCATAAATAAAATCACATAATTTGACATAAAACATTTATGCAGTAATATGACCTCACCAAAAACTAACAAACACTATGTCCATATACACATATATTACCTACTTGTGGTCGCCAGTAGGTAGTTATAGTTAGGACCTATTATCCATAGGAAATCCGCAACATTCTATTTGGAATAATTTCTGGCGCCGGTTGATGAATCTGCGTGAAATTTTCCAAACTTTTGGCCAGCTCAGTTCTGCTCCTTCCCTGAAAGTTTGGGGGTGATTGATCAAGCAGGGGCCTAGAAAAAAGGGGGGTCCCAAAACACATTTTCCACATGCAATTTTCCTTAGGACCTTTAGCCGCAGCTACAGCCCGAACTGCTGAACGGAATTAAACCAAATTTGGCAAAGAGGTAGTCCTTGGTTCAGAATCGTGCCTTTTGCTTATTTGTTGTAAATCTGTTCAGTAGTTTCTGAGAAAATTACATTTAAAAGTACATATATATCTATGGGCTCAGTGGATCCGCGGATCCTGCGCGCATTGTTATCGTACCATAAGCGCACCCTCCTGAACACGCGCTGAATGCTAATTGGCTGTCAAGTGGTTGTCAACACTCAAAACTAGAAACTGTTGGCAGCCATGTTATGCCTCAGTAGAAGCGAGGCTGAAGAAGTCTGTGAAATATGTGTGCAAATTGCAAAAAGGGGGCAGGGTAGACACACCCTGACCCCCTAGGCCTGCTCAGGGCCCGAAAAATATATACTTTTTTTTTTAAATCGCTGGGATGCGTGTAGGATCCGCGCATCAGATAAATAAAAGGAAACGCATTCTTCGGCGCTAAATATTTTAATTTGCTCTCGGGGGCCAAATCCCAAGGGCATTTTTAAAACAATAGTGTGGGGGTGTCCCAATCTCCCCCACACTGCCCCGGGACCGCCACCTCCCGGAGCTGTAACTTAATATATGCGGGGGGGGTCACTGTGCCCCCCGCAGCCCCGGGGACCGTCACCCTTGGGGCTTGTTTAAAAAGGTTGGGGGGGATCTTAGGCCCCCGAGCCCCACAAACCGCCACCTCCTGGGGCTTCAAAACATTCAATGAGGGGGGCTCTGAGGCCCCCCCAGCCCCAAGGACCGCCAAACCCTGAGGCTTCTCGAAAATGTGAGAGGGGGGCACGTGGCCCCCCTCCAGAAGCCCAAGATGGCCCTGGGGACCGCCACCCCCCAGGGCCGGCTCCTGCAGTGTCCCGGGTGCCCACCCCCGGGACACTGCTGTTTGCAATGGCAGGGTGGGAGCTCTGCGGCTCCCTCCCTGTCATTGCAAACTGCTTTTCTATTTGGAAGAGATAGCAGGAAACCTGCTCTCTCTTCCAAATAGGAAAGCAGATTGCTTTTCCTCAGGGGGAGCAGCCTGTTAGCTGCTCCCCCTGAGGAAAAGCAATTCAGGCTCCCGAAGGATGCGGGGAGCTGGCTGGGACCATGGGGCATTGGGGCTCCCCCCACGGTCCCCAATGTATTATATAAGCCCCGGGGATGGGGATCCCGGTGAATCATAAAAATTACTGATAGGGGCTAAAAAATAATTACGGTAAAATTAGGAGTCGCGCACTCAGCGTGGCGCTCAGTGCGGCCCCTCGTGTGCACGCATTGGATGCGCGGCGTGTGACCCGAAGGGTACGCGACTCCAGCACGTATGGTGCACGACTTGTACATGTTAGCTGCACAACATTCGCGCATTGGGTGCGCAACTCCAAGCAAAAAACAAATAATATTCTTCAGATATACATGAAGCATATGTGTTTAGTTGTTAGGTAGCTCTAAAAAGAGCCCCTGTGTTTATTGAGAGATTTTAGTACCTACAAGTAAGTACCGATGCAGAGTCTGAAGTTCAAGAGGAAGACTCTGTTCCCTTCATCTGTAAAATGTACACTATCTCTCCTATAGATGCCATGCATATTGAAACGCAGATTGTTGTGGTATATGGACCCCATTCTATAGTCTCGGAGAAAAGCAGAAACAGATGTATTCACATGTTTCCTAGCTTTCTCAATCTGTGGACAAAATTGATTGGGCCAGTTCCATTTCTTCCTTTGACATATGTTAGAATAGACAAAGGCAGTTTGGGGGAAAAGTGACATCAATTCTCCAAAGGTGTCTTTCATAAGAATTTCCAGACCTACCCCAGTCAAAGTGCCTAGGTCATTGCCACCACAGTGCACAATTATGAGGTCAGGGTGTTGGAGATGCAAAAAGGATTTAACCAATGGCATCAATTGGTGCCACTTTAACCCTCACTTTCCAATCCATTTAATGTCTACATTTCGTAAACCTAAGTCTTTTGAATTCCTTTCTGTTCTGCGTACCTTTGGCTCCAGAAAATGAAGCTGTGTCCCACAATTCACACTCTAGGCATCTTGAAGGGAAGTCTGGGTGCACTCAGATGGTGTCTGTAAATGAAGTGGCAGTTTGAAAACTAAGATTTTTCTAAAATGGTGGATAATATGCAGTGTTGAAAAACAGAAAAGAAATAATTGGTTGTTTGACAACATTCTACACTGAAAACTAGGGTGCATGTTTCTGTTTTTTAAAGCATGATTCTTATTGGTTATCAGAAAGTGATTTAAAAGAACATTACGTAGTATAAGCTGGTATATTGAGAAGTCAAGCCCACTTGCTGTTTTCATTAGCAACATTGTGTGATGAACTTTTGACCTGTGTGCTCAGTTAAGTTTTCCATGAACTGTTTCAATGGTAACAGGCAGAAGGCAGATTGGGGGTAGGGTTGACATTTATGTCATTTGGAAAGAGTTTAAATATGTAACCAATAGAAATGTGTGTTTGCTTTTGAATTAATGAGGGAAGCAACGTGATTTGATGTGAAAGTGTATATGTGTTCAAAATGAGAGGGAAACTGCCATTATTTGGTTCTCTTGAGAGGTGTTTAAAACAGAGATTCTGTATAAGAACATCTGCTGTGTGACTGATATACTTCTTATTCTACAAAACAATTTGAAAGGTGAGTTATTCATTTCTGAGGGAATGTATGTGGTGCATTTGAATTTTAAAAAGACTAATGTGTCTGCCCTGCTAAAGTGCAGGGAATACTTTTTTTTCTCTAGAATTTTATTGTGAGTGTGTGTGCTTTTAAAAAGCATTTTGAGATAAGCATTTGTGTATTGTATGTGCTTGCAGAAAGATAACTATGCTGTTCTCATGTTTTGGTAGAATTTGAAACCAGTTATTTTTTATTTATTTGCAAAAATGACTTAAGTTTCTACATTAAAATGCAGTAATGATTGTAGACTATGGAATGTCTTTTGGTAAAATGCAATTGATAGTGTTGGTTGTCACAGTGAGTCTTGTGTGCATTTAGGAATTATACTGATGGAAGCACTCTATACTAATGAGTAGAAGAAAATGTTGTGCAATGTGTAGAGTTACCTAAAGTCTTGTTGAGTGGTAAATGTGTGTTTGTAAAAAGCAAGGTATGAAGTTGCTTGAGTAGAATCACACAGTGAGTCTGTGCATTTAGGAATCACTCTGAGAGAAGCAATTTGGTAGTGTATGTGTTTACCGACATTTTAATTGGTTAAAAACGTATTGTGTTATCACATTTTGGAAGAATTAGAAAATACCAGTCAGTCAGTCAAGTATGCTTTATTCGAGGTAAAAAAAACTCATAAAAGCAGAACACATATAAAACCATACGTTCATAGCAATAATATTAAAAACCTATTTACAATCACGAAAAAGTTAAAAAAATAAAGCTTTAAGGCTTCCATTAAAATTCACTATAAAACCACAAAATTCATACAAATACAACACCAATGTATAGGCTGATTCTCAATAGCTGATTGGAAGGGCAGAAAAAGGACTGAATTTATCTAAACATCCTATTGTTGTGCTAGGAAAGTTCTTCTAATTGCCCATGCCCAGCCTAAATATTTCGCAACAGCCACAGCAATGGTGGGGAAAGAATTAGTACGTATTATTCTAAGGGCCACAACACTATCCCTTGTGCCAAGCTGTTTACACATGGCCCTCAACCAGACACGTCGGAGTAGACAGTAGGCCGTACATACAAACAGTAGATGGGCGATGGTCTCTGTGCAGACTTTACAAGATGGACAAATATAGGAGTTACCTTCGGCCAATCTTCCAGTTAACGATCTAATAGGAATAGACCCCACCCTGAGCTGGAAGTATAACTTCCTTTCCTGGGGCTTAGTTATAATGTCCCAGTAAGACTCGAGGGAGGGGCAAGATTTCACTTCAAGATACTGGCCCTCCAAAGTGGAAGCGCCAGCATCATTCCAGTTCCTATGGTTTACTGTTTCCCAGTATTTTGTTTTTATAATTTCTTTAGCCGGGAACTGCACCTCCTCTGGTTTCTCCCAAAGCTCATTCAAAGCCAAAATCCCCAAAGATCTACGCAAATCCCCTAACCAACCTATCTTGTGGAACTTATCACGGTTGATTACATCCAGGAAGCCCCTTGCGTAATGTGCAAGTTCAGGAGTGACCCAGATGCGACGCCAGTATAGAATGGGTCGCAATCTAGCCATATCAGATATGGCTTTCCTACCCAACTCGCAACGTAGCGGCTTCATGGGTGTGCTTTTAGGTAGGGCAGTAAGGCTTCGGAGAAATGTGTTTTCTGTGAGTGTCAGTGGTACCAGGTTGTCATAGTCCCAAAGCTCAGCGCCATATAGCGCAGAGTTAACTGCTTTGGCTTCATATACCTGAAGTGCTGGCTTGATTGGTCTAGTCAATTATTTTTTATGCTCAGCACTTATGACCCCTGTGTTTTGCCGGAATTTGAGGGCCGCCAATTCCATATGTTTCTTCCACTTAACACCCTTGTCTATATGAACTCCCAGATAGACGAAGTCTGACACTATTTCCACCTTTTGGCCATCCAAGAAAAAGTTCCCTCTGAGGCTGGGGTGAGGATTAAAAGTCATCAGCTTTGTTTTAGCCAATTTACTTCAAGGCCACGATCCCTGAAAAAGTCCTCAAAGATGTTCAGGGCACGCTGGAGGCCACTAGGGGTTTTAGATAATATCAGTGTGTCGTCTGCAAAAAGTAGTATTGGGGTTTTCAAACCATCCAAAATTGGAGCATCGACAGATGCAAGCAACATGCGCTCCACAACACCATTAATATATAGAGAGAAAAGTGTTGGCGCCATGGCACAGCCTTGGCGTACCCCTCTTTCCACTGGGAACTCCTCAGATACCTGGCCATGCCTGCCCCACTGGATCTTTGCATAATTAGTCTCGTGTAATCTCATGACCAGGGGTAAAATCTCATCTGGCATACCCATCTCGCTTAAGACTTTCCATAGCATGGAGCGGGGGACTAAATCAAAAGCTGCACGCAAGTCGATGAAAGCTGCGTACAGACTACCCTTCTCCAGCTGCACTGTTTTCCAATATAGCACGGTAAACCTAAAGATCTGGTCTATTGTGCTGGTCAATTTACGGAATCCAGCTTGATAGGGAGATAATACATTAGATTCTTCCACCCAGTTCATGATCTTTGTTAGGGTAATTTTTCCTACAACCTTCTGGACCGTATCTATTAGGCTGATGGGCCTGTAATTCCCCGGTATAGTTTTATCTCCCTTTTTAAATACGGGTATTATTACTGCCCCCAGCCACGATTTTGGCACTGGTGCCCCTAGAGCTACCGCGTTCGCCAGGTAATGTAATGTAATGTAATAGACATTTCTACCGCGCAGCTTTCACTCCAAGGAGTATCTTGGCGCACAAACAACTCGGGTGGAAGAGTTGTGGAAAAGGGATAAAGATGTCACTAAGTTCTACGCACACATTACACTAGTGTTCTACTAGTGGCATCAGGCAAATAGAAAATCCAGGTTTTCAGAGCTTTTCTGAATGGGGCTTCTTGGGAGATTAATCGCAGCTGAGGAGGAAGTTTATTCCAGGCCTTTGTTCCTAAAACAAAAAGGGATTTACCGCCTTTTGTCATCAACTTAAAGTGAGGGGGGGTGAGTAAGTTCTGATGAACAGATCTCAAACAGCGAGATGGTTGATACCTTTTAAACCCATTATATAAATAGGTTGGGCCACGTTGATAAAATGCCCTAAAGGTAATTAGGAGAATCTTGAACAAAATTCTTTTCCCTATTGGCAGCCAATGAAGAGTATTTAAGGCTGCCGAGGCAGATGACTTACGGGGCAGACGCAGAACCAAGCGGGCTGTCGCGTTTTGGACCATTTGCAGTTTGTGGAGAATAGATTTATTTGCTCCAGCATATAGTCCATTGCAATAGTCTAGCCTGGAATTAATTAAGGCCACTGCGACTGTTTTCCTCGCTGGTAGAGGAAGAAGATCGAAAAACTTCCTTAGTGCTTTGATTATCTGAAAGCACATACCTGCTACTGCCACGGCCTGGGGTTTAAAAGACAACTGATGGTCAAATTTAATGCCCAAATTCCGGGCAGATGTAATTGTATTAGGGGGCACTTCAGCTTCTGCTGGCCAGCATGCAATTGGGGAAAAGAGGTTATTCTTGCCTACCGGAAGGATTTCGGTTTTTCCGGTGTTGCACTTTAAATGGTTATTAGTCATCCACTTAAAGATTGCTGTAAGGCAGTCCTTGAGATCTTCCTCGGCCCCAGGCCGCTCCCTATCCAACACCAATATCAATTGGGTATCGTCAGCGTATGAAATAGAGCTGATCTTGAATGACGTGATCAGCTTCATCAGGGGCACCATGTAGAGATTGAAAAAAGTCGGGCTCAAGCTAGAGCCCTGAGGCACCCCTGACCTGACTTCTTTTACCTCAGATTGATATGGGCCTAGCACTGTTATTTGGCGTCTGTTGGTAAGGAAGTTCCTACACCATGCCAGAGCCTGTCCTCCTATCCCTGCGGCAGCCAGACGGTCCACTAAGATGGTATGTGAGACCGTATCGAAGGCTGCCGACAGGTCTAATAGGATAAGGACAGCCTTATTTCCCTGATCCATTGCTGCCCTTAAAGTTTCTGCGGTAAAAAGTAGGGCAGATTCGGTAGAGTGTTCTAACCGAAATCCTGACTGGTTAGGATGGAGAACGTTATTCTTCTCCAAGAAGTTGGTAAGCTGGCTATTAACAAACTTTTCAGTCAGTTTAGATAGGATGGGCAACAGGGAAATCGGGCGTAGGTTGGCAAGAGTAGTAGGGTCGGTGATGGCCTTTTTTTGGAGTGGCTTAACAGCGGCCAGTTTCCAATCGTTAGGGATAGTTGCCGTCTCTAAGGAAGAGTTGATGATCCGATTAATCATTGGGTTCACCATCTCAGTTAAAAGATGCAACACCGGAGGGGGGCAGGGATCAAAGGGGGATCCCGATTTGCTGGCTAAGATCACTTTAGCAGTTTCCTCCAGGGATACTGGAACAAAGTCATCAAGACGAGAAGAGGATGTCGTCTTCGCTATCACTTCAACCACCGTCGTTGTGGTAGCTACTGGTGGGAAGGTATTTGTAATGTCAAGGATTTTGTTCACAAAGTAATCAGATATCGCATTACATAGCTCTTGTGAGGGAGGAATCTCCTGCGATAGGGCTGAAGGGTTCATGAAATCCTTGACAATCTTAAAAATTGTTTTTTGTTCCTGTCCTGCTAAAGATATGGCCTGAAGATAGTAGGTTTTTTTGCCAGCTTAATTCCTATATGGTACTTCCGCCTTGCTGTTATGTAGATGTTACGAGCGTCAATGTCATAGTTTCGACGCCACCTACGTTCGAGAGTTTTAACTTCACATAGTTCAAGTTTTAAGGTTGTTGAGAACCATGGAGCATTCTTTTTAGTAATTCTAGGAGTACAATTCTGATTTCTTGCTGTTTTTAGCAGAGAGCCCGCTCCAGTGATCCAGTTACAGAAGTTTTGATTGTCTGTTGACATATAACCAGTCATGACTGGCATACTGTCCTTAAGTTTCTCTATAACATCAGGCCTGCTGGCTAGTGCCTTCCAGTCTGTGGTGATGTTAATATTACGACCATTATTACCTTTTGTAGATATTATACTAGGTTTCAGTACTCCAAGTATGTTAAAGGGGATGAAGTAATGATCTGTCCATAATTGAGGGCAAGGGGATTTAACCATCAAATTATGATAATTTGAACAGATACAGTCTAAGAGGTGCCCTGCCTGGTGGGTGGGTTCACAATTTCTAAGGGTCAGGCCCAACACTTCAATTGTGTCCATAAAGCTACTCACCCCAGGGGCACTGGGGGACTCAAGGCGCATGTTGAGATCACCCAACAATTAAAAATTAGAAAACCTAAGTGTTAGGTCACTCAACACATCCCCTACTGTGTCCAAGAATCTAGCGGGTGGGCCCGGTGGGCGATATATCAGAGCCCCAGAGAGAACAAAAGTGTCATGAATTTTCAAAGAAAAGACTAGTGCTTCTGCCTCTTTTATGTCCTTTATTTCTTGGATAGAGCATTTGAAAGTATTGCGATAAATGATAGCAAGACCTCCTCCTCGTTGGTCATGTCTATCCTGCCGCAGGATACAAAAATTGGGAGGGAGAGCTATCGCTACGGCCGGGTTACACCACGGCTTAAGCCATGTTTCTGTAATTAGTAGCCAGTCTAGGTGTGATTCGGTAATGAGATCACATATATTTTGGGCATTCTTCGCTAGAGAGCGAGCATTAATTAAACCACCCCGTGCTAATATGGTTTCTGTGGATGTTTCCACCGAAGGTTCAGGAAATAAAGTCATGTGACACTGGGCGCAGCAGACAGAGCCCTGCCAGCTGTGAGGAGATATGACACCGTTACAAGATGCTTGAGGCTTTTGGAATGATAATAAAGAGTCACGTGACATACCTGTAACCATGATGTCCGAGTGAACGACGAACTAATAAAATGCTCAGAGTCTCCCGCCTCTCACGCCTCCTTAACGCTGACGGGCGCAGACGGGCAGACTCTGGCTTGACTCATGCGAGAGTCAGGCGCTTCAGCTGCGCGTCAACCGCTGCGCGGTTAGGGTGAGCTTTAAATAAGGCTCACCTGATGTGAATACCGAGCACTAGAGCGCTCAGGCAACTACCACGATCCTAATGTCCAGCACCCCCAAGATGGCGGCGAGGCGCCTCGAGTGGCTGCAGGAAAGGGAGGTAATCCGCTCTACAAGCGGTAAGGGGCACAGTTTAAAGTGCAGGTATGAGGGCGCTATGGTCGGATTTAAAAACAGGGGCCAATAAACACAAATTTACAGAAATAGCAAAAACTGGATTTTTTTTAAATTACAGTAGCGCTGCACACCTGGTTGGACGCTAATGCTAGCGCGCATACAAAAACCTAGTCAACCTTTTCCCAGAGGGCGAGCAACTCAGAGTGCTCGCCTTAAATAAGGCTCACCTGATGTGAATACCGAGCACTAGAGCGCTCAGGCAACTACCACGATCCTAATGTCCAGCACCCCCAAGATGGCGGCGAGGCACCTCGAGTGGCTGCAGGAAAGGGAGGTAATCCGCTCTACAAGCGGTGAGGGGCACAATTTAAAGTGCAGGTATAAGGGCGCTATGGTCCAGGATATACTTCCCCCAACAAGTTTTTCCGTGGAGAAAGACATCAGCGGGCACCCCATCTGGACCCGGGGCATTGCCCCGCGCCACTGAATCTAGGGCCATTGCTACATCAGTTTTAATAAAAGGTGGTACAAAACTGTAGTTGTCAAAGGTTCTCCCAAGATGTCCTCCGGGCGACATATGTATTGGGGCCCAAAGTAGTCCAACCAGCTACTCTGGGAGACATAGTTTGAGGGTGGTTCGGGGATGCCACCTTTCCCCCACTTAACTATATTCCAGAATAGTCTGGAATCTTTGGCCGAACTGGCGGCCTTAAGATATAGCCAATGCTGCTCATCCCAGTCCTTCTTAGCCTGGAGAACACTGGCCTTATACACCTGCCTCACCTCCCTCACAGCAGCTGGAACTTTACTCTTAATAGCCATCCCCAGTGAACTTCTTGCTGCCCTACACTGGGCGTTATACCACCCTGCTTGATGTGGGGAGGTTTTCTTGCCAGGTTGAGCACGTACTGCCCTATAAAAGTGGCCTTTTATTAGGCTAAAGAATGCACAATGGAGGTTGGTGATCTCATCCATTTCTATACCTCCCTCCGTTCCCATCTTCAACATAGCTTCCATGGCAACAGTAGTAGTCTCCAGTTCTTTGTTAATACTATCCAAGGCCTCTTGGTTCACCGCTACTTTGGGCCACTTTACTCTTCTCATGTCGTTCGTTGGAACGATCTCTAGTATCCCCTCTACTGTATTGTTTGAGCCCTCCCCCTCCCCACCCCACAGTTTGTGAGTGATACATAGGGGATTATGGTCACTCTCCTGCCTACTGACCACCCTCATGTCAGTCATTAGGTGCCAAATCGCCAAGTTACAGATGACAATCAATTCTACTTTGCCAACGTCCATTATCAAATGTATTAGCCCCTTGTCCATCACTTGCTGACCTTCCATTCAGAGCTCTTACCCCCCTTTCAATACATAAGGCATTCAACTGAATTACTTCAGCTGACCATCTACTCACAGGATTTAAACCGAGCTTGGGGACCCCCCACTCTATGTCTGCCTCCTCTCCAGGTTGCCAGGCTTCAATAGATAGGGGCTCAAAGGTCATATTCAAGTCCCCTGCAATTAACATGTTGTTGTCACTTGGCTGGGCTTCGATCAACTGATCAAGTACTACTAGAACTGGAGATTTCCCCCCGTTTGAACCTCTTCTATACAAATTGTAGATGTCTAGCGGTTCTCCCTTGGTCACATTTATTCTTATGTGCTGGATATCATTATTACCTGTGGGGAGTTCTACTATTTTTTCAAATAGTGCCTGTCGAACCCAAATCGTCAGCCCCCCTTTTGGTCTGCCCATTGGGCTGTTCACAGCAGGAACGAAAAAATTGAGGAAACCCAAGAGAAACTGGGGCTCACAGGCCCATGTCTCTTGAAAAATGCATACATCATAACCATTTATGAATGATACCCATTCTGGTGAATGCAATCTGGGGCCCAATCCCGCGATGTTCCATGAGACTATACTACCCACCATACCACTGGGTTTGTACCCTGATGTAAGGGTGGTTAATGGAGGGTTCACCGAGCCGCATACGCTCAGGGAAACGCTATCTCCTGCTGTCTCCTTATTAGTTATTCCGAGTTCCCTCCCATTCACTGGGCTGTCCAAATCGATCACTGTCATAGGGGAGGAGCCTACCAGACCCAAGTATTCGCTTCCTTTAGCCCCACTACATGTTTCGAGGGGATACCATTCATTGTGCACCTGTTGGGCAGAAGATACCTCTCCAACCCCCCCCTGGGGCAGTCAATCGTTGGAATTAAGCCTGGACCTGGGTGCCCATTTCCCCGTCTTTCCTGCATCCATGGCTAAAGCCATTGAGAAAGGTAGAGGGGGCATTTTCCTCAGCTGGATACTAGAATGGGCTGGGGGACTAGATCTATACTCCATCTTAAATAGATCCTCTGCTAAAGTGTCAGAGACAAGGGTTAGTTCAATGACATCCTGGGAGGCCCCAGGGTGGCTCATCCTCTTAGCTCTAATGATATTTTCCCCGATTATCGTTCGACACCCTCTAACTTGCCTTAACCAATATATGGCCTTGTTTGTCAGAGAGTCTGCCCCCTCCCTTGTTCCATTGGGTCGCATATGGTACTTTGGGACATTTGTCATGTATATAGTATTTGTTGCAAAGCTACCTTACCCTGCATGTGGTGCCTAGGCGGGTCAGTCTCGTGAGAGAGAGACCCAAGTACCATTCTTAATCCGTTCCTAGGCAGCAACCCTGGTCTAACGCTCCCCCCTATGGATCCTAACTGAGGTTTCTGGGTACTGATACTAGGCTTGTTAGCCACTCTAGAGACACTCCCCGATAATTTGGTGGTCTTTATACTCGGAATGGCGACAGTCCCTGGGACCATTATGCCCCCGTCAGCTTGAGCAGAACCTGGCAACTTAGATTTTACAGCAGGCTTTCCCCACACTACCTGCCTGGTGCCTTGGGATCGAATTGGGTAAGCAGTAGAAGATATAGCAGAAATGTTTGCAGGGGGTAAATTTTGTTGGCAAATACTAGTCATTGGTTATGTGTTTCGAAAATGAGTTTAGTATTAAAAGTAAAATGCAGTACTGAAATATATGGAATGCATGCTTGATGTTTTTGCAGACAAATAAGTACTTGTAGTCTTGCAGTGACACTTCCACCAGTATGATTTCCTACATTACCCAAACACCACTGCACTACTGTAAACCCTTAATCTACCTCCAGCGTGACCCCTACACTACCTATTCACCACTTTACTACCCTAAACCTTAAATCTACCCCAGCACAACCTGCTACTCTACCCAAACACCACTTTATTTCCTAGAACAGTACCCTACCATGACCCCCACACTACACAAACACCACTGCATTACCTTAAACCTTAAAACGCTATCCCTACTATGATCACATATGGTACATAAACACCACTGCACTATGGTAGAGCACTACCCCAGTATGACTCCCTATAGTACCTAAATACCATTTGACTACTCTAAAGCTTAAATCTATCACAGCAGGACCCCTTACACTACCCAAACACCACTATAGTATCCTACTACTGCATTTATTTATTTGTAAATATAATCTCAATATACACAGCACTTTAGGTTGAAAAGGTGTTCTATAGGTTTTGCTGTGCCTGTTTGCACAGAAGACTCATAGAACAAGACACATCTCCAGATTTATTTGTGAATGCTGCCCTATTCTTCTATTAGTGTAGCAATGAGGAAAATTGTTTTCACTTTTCCTCATTTTTTCACTTTCAATATATGCTACAATGCACAGTATATATTGAAGGAGAAAAATGCATTTACTGATTGTTTTTGTGCAGGAAGGTGTCCCTTCCTGCACAAAAATAAGCTCCGCATGACACGGACATCCTGGCACCCTGGTGCAAGGGTGCCTGTGTAACCACATGGCTGCAGTTTAAGCAGCTGTGCAAAGTGAAGCACAGACCTGCAACATATTTATAAACATATGTTGCATCCCTGTACTTTGGAAGTACCACAGCATGCTGTAGTTAAACAGTTTACAGTGTCATGCTGAAGCAGTTCCTTATAATTTTATACTTATGCATTCACCATACATCCCAAATTTATTTTTACAGTCAATTATGCACTACACATACATTCATCTTAACTTACACACACTAGCATACTAGTTTAGCTCTTTCTTTAACCAGAGTAGTTAGTTCTGAAAATATTTTTTTTTTCTTTTTGTTGTTTTGTTTTTTTGGGGGATTTTTTGAACGATTTTGTATTTTTTATTTTTTTTTCAAAATAGGGGAAAAAATGTGAACTGGGAAAAGAGAACTAATAACTGGGAGGAGAGGAGAAAAGAAAATTAACACTGGTGGTGGTCAACAGCTTGACAAACCAGGTCCACTGACTGCTCCCCATACGCAAATAGCCGTCCGCAATTTATGCATGACATTCTTAGTTTCCTAAATTGGGGACGAATGTCAGGCTGTGATGTAGAGCTTCCTGGTGCTGCTCCACTGGCACTCGGGACTGCCGACGAATAAGAAGGAGTCTCCCTCAATCTTCTTAACTCCTCCCAGGCATAGTTGATTGGATGTTTGGTTTGCAAGTGCTTGCGCATACTTGCAGTTCAGCAAGAATATTTCTTTGTGGGGTCTCCCCTTGAAAGCACAGCCTTGCAAATGTGACAGGTGACTTGGTTGCATTTACCTTCTTGAATCCAGGTGGATATGTTAAAAATTTCCAAACAATATGCTGTACCTTTCTTTTGGGGGAGCTTCAGCAACATATTCCTGCTCTGAAGAGTGTTCTAAATCAGAGGATGCTGGTTGATGGGCAGCCATAGTTGAATGAAGTGTATATATTCTTCAACAAGAAAGAAACAGTAGATCTTCTGAGGAGCTCTTTCACCTAGGAAAAGTTCTGAGAAGAGTGATTAAAATGGGTGGGGTCCTTCAATAGTTTCAATAGGAAGTGTAATGAACCAATCAAATCTCTTCCTTTGCGGTCACATGGGGTGCGCGTAGGATGCACGTAGGATGCACGCACTCAGCACGCACCCTGCTCGTACCGTGCTCACACCCAGCGCGACTTCGCAAAATTGCATTAAAAAGTGATGTACTTTTTAAGAAAGTTAAACAATATTCAGATAATGTTTTGTATTAATATTTATATTAAATATATATAAATACGTTTTCCAACATTAAAAAAATGGCGGGAGTCACGCACCCACTGTGTCCGAGATGCATATGACATTACGCTCTACCGCACGTCCGTCACGTCGTGTAATACGTACATCTCATGTATGCACCAGAAGTCGCTCACAAGTCGCGTAGCAACCGCGTTGGAAAAGTCGTATCAGTCGCACACACTACGCGGATCCTAGACAGCGACCCTAAAATGGGGGACACGTTTCGCACAGTAAACAAGCAGGGTGCTCGTAGGGTGCGCGACTCCCCAAACAAATTTAAATACATTATAAACAATATAAAATAATGAAAAAAAATATTTTTATGTAAACAAAATTTAATTTAAAAAATGTGTAATGTAATTTAAATAAATAACATCTCTAAAAATAAAAAGATTAAACAATGTAGTTAGAAAATATTTTAAAACAATATATTTAAAACTTATCATTTAAAAAAAATTTGAAATTCACTGACAAAACCCATAGGTTTTGCATATGTTATAGTTAGGAATTAGCATTTAAAAAACCTTTGAAATTCACTAAAAAAACCATAGGTTTCGGACATGTTATAGTAAGGAATTAGCATTTAAAAAACCTTAGAAATTCACTGAAAAAACCATAGGTTTTAGGGGTGTTATAGTTAGCTAGACATTTCACTCGTATAAAACCATTGAAATTCCCCTGTTATAGTTAGTTTACATACTATAACTCACGCGCCCGCAATCCACTGCTGATGATGTCACATATTACATCATTCATGACATGGTCAGTGACATCACTGATGACATCACTGATGACATCTCAAATGACATCACTGATGACATCATCCACGTGACAATCAGATACACCCCATCATACACTAGTATAACCTTTCATCACTCACTGTAAAACACAGAGTACTATATTTGAATCCATTGACACAACAATACAAGTTTCTAAAAACCCACTCAGTGATTCCTAGCAATACACACACATCTAATCACTTACCTATATATTCACTCATACATGCTGTCAATGATCAATAGAACACCATCAAATATACTTATACAGTTATATCCACATTACACACCAGCACACATCCTATTCAGTTATGCAGTCATCCTGCTCACTTATGCAAACAATGGATCATACTTACATTTACTCAGCTGCACACTTATATAAACACCACTTTATTTATTCATATGGATAGTAACTCATACTTAGTGTTTTATAAAATCACTATTACAAGTATACAGTTATCCATACAGTCACTCATACAATTACTGAGTCTTATGTATACTTATTTATATACAACAACTGTCACAGACACTGCATTTTATATTTCTACTTGGTTGGACATGTATCATTGAGAAATATATTTACTCATCACTACACCCAGAAACGCATTTACTCACCCAAACAACTGTTTCCCTGTGCAGTTTTAACCTCATATATCTACTAAATCAACTATTTACACATCTTTGGACGGTCACACACCTCCCACCCAACCACACACACATTCACTCTCCCATACAAATACTCAGTTAACTAATCAATAAATCATATAGACTTTCACAAAGCTAGTAACCAACTGGTGCAGCAGTTTACCCAACAACTGACAAAGTGGTACAGATATTCACATAGTTTAATCACTATCCAATATATTTAGTGAGACACTATAAATAGTCAAGTAAACAGTCAATCACACTGCTACTAATTCCTCCATTCAGATATTTATATATCCATTCATTCTTCAAAGCAGATTGCTATATATATAATACATATTTAAATAACGAACCAAACCACATTCACTGGATGATGTCATCAGTGATGTCATCAGTGCTGTCATTTGAGATGTCATCAGTGATGTCACTGACCATGTCATGAATGATGTAATATGTGACATCATCAGCAGTGGATTGCGGGTGCGTGAGTTATAGTTAGTACAACTAACTATAATGTTGGAATTTCAATGGTTTTATACGAGCGAAATGTCTGGCTAACTATAACAGTCCTAAAACCTATGTTTTTTTCAGTGAATATATACTATATATACAGCAGCCCCTAACCACGACTTGGTTCCTGGAAAAATGACAAAAAATAACACCAATAGAATACAAAATAGTAGGTAGCAGTAAAACTGTTAAAAAATTGTAAAGTATATATTAAATGATAGTATAAAGATATACAATATTTAATATGTACTAATGAACAATATTTTAAAATAGTGTTAAAAAAAGTATTTAAAAAATGTTTAAAACTGTAATCAATGAAAAATAACATTTAAAGATGTAGATTATAGAAATATATATAAAATCTGATTTACTTCAGGTAATTACAAATAAAAACTAAGAAACTTTTTATTTAATTCACTTTATAATTGCTTCTATATAGCCTTAAAAAAATGGGTTGTTAAAATGTTTTTAGAAAATTACAATTTAAAATATTTGTGACATCTTTTCATCACACTAGATTTGGAAAACATCATGGACACTAAAAGGGGGACTTGCATTATCATTACTCCACCCAAAACCAACTTGGGGAAGGTGTCAGACACTAAGTGGCCGATTATGATGGCAGAAGGCCTGCCACCGCCAGCCGTGCGGTGGCGGGCCGTCCGCAACCGGACGTCGATTTCCCCCACTAAATCAGGATGGCTGGGGAAATCAGGAGGTAACCCTGGAAGGTGCAAAGACCTCCCGCCACTCTTCTGCCAGAGGCAATCGCCCTGATTTCCTGGTGGACAGTCCACATTGCGCGAGATGGTAGCGTGCCTAGCAGGCACTGTCTGCCAATTTACAATGTGGGCTACAGTCAGCCTTTCTATGGCGGTAGAACCACCATGGAAAGGCTAACAATGATTGGTTTTGGGGGCCCGTTGCGGTTGGTTTGGGAGAGATAGTTGTGTACTGGGGGGGTACCCATGGTACTCCTGACATTTCCAGGCACAAGTTGGCAGGCACCGTGTGGTGCCTGCCACGTTGTGCAGGGAAATGCACGATATGGCCATTTAGCAGTGCGGCAGGTGCTGCAGCCAGCAGCAACCGCCGCAATGTTAAATTGGGATCACTGACATAATATCGACGACACAAATATCGAGATACACAAATATCGAGTAAAAAATATCGATTGACAAAATATCGACTCCCTATCTTCAAACAGGTAAGTACCAAAATATCGACTCCAAAATATCGACTTACAAAAATATAGACTGTCAAAATATCGATTTTTTTAAATGTCTTAAAATTAAGTTAAAACTAATATAGTAATAAATATATTTAATATAAACTTAGAAATAATTAATAAAAAAATGTAATTTTAATAAATAATTTATATAATTAAAAAAATTATATCACCAAAAATTACACACACATATATATATATATATATATATATATATATATATATATATATATATATATATATATAAACATATTATTAAATAAACATATATAACATTTTAGAAAATGTTTAAAATTTATTGTTACAACTATAGTGAGTTCAACATTAGCAAAAGTGTTGGATAGCGTAGAGGTCAAATTTACTACTCCCACTCCAGTGGGTGCAACAGTAGGGAAAGCGCTGGATAGCGTAGAGGTTAAAATTACTATTCCCACTCCAGGGATGTATGACGTTACAACGCATACTTTTACAACGCCTACCATTACAACAAAACTTTTACAACGCAAAAACTTTTACAACGCATACATTTACAACGCAAGATTTTACAACGCATATACCTTTACAACGCATACCATTACAACGTAAGTATTGGTAAGTATATAATAATTTTTTGAATATAAATTAATAAAAAATATTATAATATAATTTAATATAATTTAATTTAATTAAATAAATTTAATTTAAATGTAATTTTACTTTATTTTTACAAAGTACCCCTGTACCCCAAAAACCCAAAACTGACCCTAAACCCTAAAAATACCCCTTTACCCATAAACTGAAAACTGACCCTGAACACTAAAAATACCCCTTTACCCGAAAACTGACCCTGAACCCTAAAAATACCCCTTTACCCCAAAAACTGAAAACTGACCCTGAACCCTAAAAATACCCCTTTACCCAAAAACTGAAAACTGACCCTGAACCCTAAAAATACCCCTTTACCCCAAAAACTGAAAACTGACCCTGAACCCTAAAAATACCCCTTTACCCAAAAACTGAAAACTGACCCTGAACCCTAAAAATACCCCTTTACCCCAAAAACTGAAAACTGACCCTGAACCCTAAAAATACCCCTTTACCCAAAAACTGAAAACTGACCCTGAACCCTTAAAATACCCCTTTACCCCAAAAACTGAAAACTGACCCTGAACCCTAAAAATACCCCTTTACCCAAAAACTGAAAACTGACCCTGAACCCTAAAAATACCCCTTTACCCAAAAACTGAAAACTGACCCTGAACCCTAAAAATACCCCTTTACCTAAAAACTGAAAACTGACCCTGATCCCTAAAAATACCCCTTTACCCCAAAAACTGAAAACTGACCCTGAACCCTAAAAATACCCCTTTACCCCAAAAACTGAAAACTGACCCTGAACCCTAAAAATACCCCTTTACCCAAAAACTGAAAACTGACCCTGAACCCTAAAAATACCCCTTTACCCAAAAACTGAAAACTGACCCTGAACCCTAAAAATACCCCTTTACCCAAAAACTGAAAACTGACCCTGAACCCTAAAAATACCCCTTTACCCAAAATCCCAAACATATAACCTTTAAAAAATAATTATATACTTACTAATACTTACATTGTAATAGTATGCGTTGTAACGGTATCTGCGTTGTAAAAACATGCTTTGTAAATGTATGCGTTGTAAAAGTTTTTGCAATTTAAAAGTTTTGTTGTAATGGTAGTGCATAGTAAAAGTAGCGTTGTAAACGTTGCATACCCACTCCAGTGGGTGCAACAGTAGGGAAAGTGTTGGATAGCGTAGGGGTTAAAATTACTATTCCAACTTCAGAGAGTGCAATAGTAGGGAAAGTAAATACTTCACAAATATATATAAATAACATAAATAGTAATACCAATTACAAATAATTAAAATATTAAAAAAGTGTATACAAATATTAAATATTTATTTATAAATACAAAATAAATTATTTAATTATAAAAATTGCCTACTCATACTAATTAATTACCTATTAACAATAAATTAATTTACAATTTAAAATTTAATAAATTATTTTCAATTACCAATTATATTTTAATTAATTACCAATTAATAATTAATTAACAATTAATTCTAAATAAATATCAATAAATAAATTAACATATTTAATAAATTATAATTAAATTACTTCCCACCCTATTCCCCTATAAACACACAACCCGCTACAGAAAATAAATTACTAAAATTAAAATATTTATCAATTAATCAATTATAATTAATTACCAATTATATTTTAATTAATTACCAATTAATAATTAATTAACAATTAATTCTAAATAAATATCAATAAATAAATTAACATATTTAATTAATTATAATTAAATTACTTCCCACCCTATTCCCCTATAAACCCACAACCCGCTACAGAAAATAAATTACTAAAATTAAAATATATATCAATTAATCAATTATAATTAATTACCTATTATATTTAAATTAATTACCAATTAATAATTAATTAACAATTAATTCTAAATAAATATCAATACATAAATTAACATATTTCATTAATTATAATTAAATTACTTCCCACCCTATTCCCCTATAAACCCACAACCCGCTACAGAAAATAAATTACTAAAATTAAAATATTTATCAATTAATCAATTATAATTAATTACCAATTATATTTTAATTAATTACCAATTAATAATTAATTAACAATTAATTCTAAATAGATATTAATAAATAAATTAACATATTTAATTAATTAGAATTAAATTACTTCCCACCCTATTCCCCTATAAACCCACAACCCGCTACAGACTTATATTACACAAAAAATAAAAATTATTATTAACTTACCTTAAATTCGATATTTTTGTTGTCTATATTATGTCTAGTCGATATTATGTCCATTCTATATTTTTGATTCGATATTATGTCCATTCTATTCGATATTAATTTTCTCTAGTCGATATTTTTGTTGTCTATATTATGTCTAGTCGATATTATGTCCATTCTATATTTTTTACTCGATATTCTGTCCAGTCGAAATAAAAGACTCGATATTATGACTGTACACCGTTAAATTGCTGGATGCAACTGCCATGGTTGCATTTGCATCGTAATTAGGGGTGCGGGACTGCCGCCTTACAGGCAGGCGGTCCTGATCCCCGCTGAGAAGGCGGGTAGACTCAATCTGCTATCGTAATCGGCCTCTAGGGGCCCTATTACGAGCCTGACAGTCCCCCTGTCAGCCCGCCATGCTGACAGAAGGACCATCAAGCCCATCGAGCATGGGCCACCAGAATACAACTGTAATCCATGGCGGGTGGACAGTATTGCGGCGGTCTCATGGGGGCGGTCTCATGGCGGCGAATGTATAATTCTCATAGGTGAGCCTTATCTACAGATGTCGCCGTGATAGCACCCGCAGCACTTTCCTGCACAGTGGCGTGCATGCCCCACCGTGCAGGATCCGGGGTGCAATTCCAGAGGGCACAACATGCCCCCCGCATGCACCACAGGCCCAAGTTTGGCTGTGTCTCTGACACCCTTTTCATGGTGGACTCACCGCAATGAAAGGGGATGTGGACAGGCAACTCGTAAAATGCACGATGGTGCCGCAGATGCACCGCCAGCATATTGCTGTCCCTTTCCATTGCACGACTGTTGTGGCATCATGGATCCCCAGCAGACGTGGCAGTCCTGTGGTGGTCCAACCACCACAGTTCGAATACTGCAGGTGGACTCGCAGTGTTGGAAGTGGTCAGACCACCACATCGAATATGGTGGTCCTGTGGACCTATGTACTTGTAATAGGGCCCTTAATGGGTGACATTTACTATTACCACTCCAATATAAACTAACTTGGGGAAGGTGTTGGACACTATAGGGGTAACATTAACTATTACAACGTCAATCGAAACCAACTTGGAGAAGCTTTTGTACACCAAAGTTGGGGTGCTTACTGCTACCACACCAATCTAAACCAACTTGAGGAAGGTGTTGGACACTAATGGGGTAATATTTATTTATTCCCACTTCAATCTAAACCAACTTGAGGAAGGTGTTAGACTCTAAAGGGGTGACATTTTGGGGGCGATTTCGATGTCGGGCAAAATTGATTCCACCCGACACCGACCCATAAACGGTACCGACACTCGGTCGGCGGTCCCGCACGCCTCATTAGGATGCGACTAAACACTGTTCGGTCGCATTCCAACATTTTCCAATGGGAGCATGCATTATGGCTGTAAACCGCCTGTAATACATGCTCCCTTAGGGAAAAGGAAGGTGTGGTTCATCCCTGCACCCTGGTGCCTGCAATGGGATTCCAGGATCAACAGGGAGGCCCCAAACAGAGGCCACAAATACAAGGGAGCCCTGCTGGTGGCCCCACATAGTGCTTTCCGACATCTAAACCATGCCGGAAATCATGCGTCGTAATCCCAAGGGTGGAAAGGCCCGCCCTTTAGGATTACAAGCAGGTTTCAACTGGCCGACGGGCTCAATTCGGACCGGCTGCATCAATATCAGTCGGTTGGAATTGAAACCGACGATGACGGGCGGAAAGCCTGCTACCGAAGTTCAGAGGCTTTCCGACTGCCATCGCAATAGGCCCCTTAATATTCACTCTCCAATCTATACTAATGTGAGGGAAGGCTTTGGAAAGTATAGACTTCTAATTTTATAAATCCAGTTCAAAATATATTTTTTGCATAGAAAATTATAAAATTTAAATGTAAAATTCACAATTAATACTGCACATTCTCATATTTTAGTAAATCACAAAATTAACTAACATTATATTAAAACACACTAATTTAAACTACTAACCTTTATATAAAACATGTAACTTAACATTTTTAAATTTGCATTTAAATTAATAAAAAAAAAAAAAAATTTAAAAATATGTCCCATTATTCACAAATCTTAAAAAGACAACTACATAGAATTTGAATAACTAAATCACAGTGTAAAAAGTTTGTAAACAAAATATTTTTTTTTATTTAAAAAGTTTTTATACAATTTCCAAAAATAATATTTTTAATTCAAACAACTAAATAAATCCCAATATACTACTTTATGATTTTGTCAAAATCAATAAATATATAAAATATTGAAATATTATGAAAAATAATAATACACATTTTAATTTCAAAACAATTAATTTACACTGCTTTCAAATTATAACCTTAGAATTAAAAATTAAAAAAACATATTTTTCAAAATCACAATACCTTATCCTCATTAATCCAACATCCCACTACTAAAGACAATTTCAAATTCAAATTTAAACAATTTAGTAAAAAAATGTATCAAAAATAAAAACATAATAAAAAACATTATAAACACAGAATATAAAAAACAATACATTGTATACTAGTTAACACGAAAAAACAATATTATATGCAACAATATTTACTATATGAATATTTTTTTCAACAATATTAAAAACAACACTGAAAAAAAATATTTGTATCCTCGTTAATCCTGTTGATGGTATATTTGAAGTCTGATATTCTTGACATGATATTTCTGTAACATGGCATTTTTGTCTGATATTTTGTCCAAACACCTAAGGATAGCAGAACTAATTGAACAGTGAAGCTCAGGGGTCCTTGGATCATTGATGTTGCCACCTATTTCAGGCCTGGTTTTAATGTTTATTTTACTAAGATGCCACTTCTTTCCCCTTGAGTTTGATGGAGTTTCAGTTGGTAGAGCAAGGAGAAGCCCTTTATTACAAAGAAAACCCCTGTAGAGTGGACAAAGTCTTGCTGTCTAGCAAAAGTAGCCCTTTAGTAGGGAGTCCTCCCTCTCTTGGGAATATTGTGGCCAAAAAGTACTGCAGCTGATTGTGCACCCTCTCCTTTGGCTAAAGGTACTGAAACACAATCCACACATTAGTTTTGATAGGCAGACATAATAAAATTAATTTTCTAAAAAGTAAAATATTGAGATGATAATAAAAAATGTAATTTAATTGATTCACGGTCAACAGACCTTTACTGTGTCTAAAAGTATACAATGATGATATTTACCAACCAAACCACATGGGCATTGAATTCTGAAAATCAATCAACTGTGAAACAATAGAAAAATTTCCCTTCATTGAAAAATATTACAGTCATTCACAATGTGGATTGTAACAATTTCTTAAGGTGTACGTATTTTAATTGGGTGGTATTTCCTTTCTGGTCATTGCTAGCATTATGGCATGATGATGAAACAAGTAAATATATGTATGTATGGCGAAAATTGAGAACTTACTGCGCCCCTACCGGTAGAAGGAGGTGTCCATCACGGTTGTGCCCTGGCACAACTCTTTTTTGCTTTTTTATTAACGGCCTCTTTGAGACATTGATAGCTGGCAAGGACATTGATGCCCCCAGGCTAGCGTACAGAAAACTACCACCTATGATGTACACAGACAACACCCTCTTGCTTTCAAAATCAACTATGGGAATCCAGAGGGCCCTTGATATTTTTAGTGTCTTCTGCAGAAACCAGGGTCTGGAAATATACCTCCAGAAACCTAAGTATATGGTATGTAACGCAAGAAAAAGTTCTAGATTGAACCCCTGTTTAGATGGAAGAGCACTAGAGAGGGTGTCCATTATTTAGTACCTCTGGATATTAAACAAGGAAAATATGGACTGGGTGTGCAAATTAAGAAAACAAGTATAAAGCTGACCCAGACAACGGGGGCCTGATCAATGTCTATAGGAGCTGTACCCATACATTTGTTGGCATGGCAGTGGAAATTTATAAAATCCAAGCCAGGGGTGCTGCCCTGTATGGTGCTAAAATATGGGTCAACCACCCATCTGGCTCATTAGTGACTGCTGAGAACTCCTATTCCAGGCAAATACTGCATCCTCCCTCCAGCACTCCACTAACACCTTGCCGCATGGATGTTGGGATTAGACCTATTGCAGATGAAGCTGCTCTAAGACTCCTTTTATTTTTGGCGATGTCTGTGGAGCACTCCTGGAGTACTCCTGAATTAGTTGCATACAGTGTTGAGTTGAGATAAGTCATAAGCCTACATTGAGCGGATAAATTACCCTGGTTGGTGCACATTAGAGACATCTGTGTGGCCATGGGCAGGAGGAACCTATGGGATAACGCTGAAGAAACTTGCATGGCAATTCCAAGGAAGGTCTTGATTGAGAGCTACAGAGAACTCAAACTTGCCCAGTTATATAGGAGGGCCACAGCTGGCTGACTGGCCCTGGGATTCCTTGAAGTAAAAGACCATTATAGCCTAGAAGCTGTTAAGATAACATTCAGCTGCTCCTGGCCAGGAAATTATATTTACAATTTAGACATGGGGTGCTTCAGTTGGGCACCTTCATGAAAAAGTGGGTGGATTCTTCCAATTTGGGTTGCCCAGCCTGTAATCATGCAGAAGAACCGGAAATTCATGTGTTAGTATTCTATCAAGGCTACAAGAGGGTTAGAAGCCAATGTCTGCTTCAGATATGCAGGAATTTGGGGTCTAGGCATTGTTGTGAGGTATAAAGGCTATTGAAAACGATACCCACCTATCCATTGTGTTTTCCATATCACGCTTTTAATTCTCTATGTGGTGCACCCGTAGGGCTATTTTAAAGCAAAACAAAAAGGTGGGGCAGATCCACTATTATATTTCATGTAAATATGGCTCAGTTTTTCTGTATTCATCTGATGACTTTTTAAAGATTATTTTGAACTTTTATCTGTTGAATAAATTTCTCTATTTACACTTTTATATTTTGGTTACCATTGAATGCTGCTAGATGAGGGCCTCCATGACTGCACTAAAAATGACGGTCCTGGGCAATTTTAATGCCCATTGCACTGTATAGGTTTTGCATACGCACTTTAAAGAGTGAGGATTAGGATCCAAGCAAAATTCAATATGTTGCTGAAGTATGCACATGCCCTTTATTGAGATAAATACTCATCAGCCGCCCCCCAACATTCAAGACAGGCACGTGGAATAATAGAACAACTTAGGATCACTGAAAGGGTCCTTTTCCTGTCTTGGCATTGCTTGTGTATTTCATCGATTTTGGTTTTATTAATAATGCATAGGTCTTTATGCTGTCCGAATTGATTACGAGCACAGTAATAAAACTCTTCAATAATTGAGTGATGTTTGCTCTTTGCATAACATATGCATTCTATTGTATTACATCTTTCCCTAAATTAAATGGTTCTTTGCTGCTTGTACATTGCACAAGTTATTTATGGCTTTTATATCTAAGGGTTAATTGTCATTTTAGTGTGATTGGCGAGAGGATGAGATGATTAACCGCATGCGCGCTAGCGGTTTTCCCGCTGTGCGCTGACTTTTACGAAAAACCGCGTTACATGACGAGCTCAGCTCGTCATGAGCGTATGAGAGGCGTTACTCATGACGAGCTGAACTCGTCATGAGCGTAGAAGGGGTTAAGTCAAGCAACATGTATACAATTCTCACCAGCATTGTGATATTTGGTGCCTCATGCAGAGCAATGGTTATCCCTTTGAAATGAATGTACTGTACTGCATTTTTATTGTGCTTATATGGCTGTTTAGGCTGAAATAAAGTTTTATGATTTATCGATTGTAAATGTCAGTAGTGAAGAAACAGAAACTGTTCCTGCCTATGAGGAATGTCCATGCTACGGACAACAACTTAAAACACTACATTAACAGATTAAATAAACCAGTAAATGGAAGCTTAATTCACTGAGCACCAGCAATTTGGACGATTCAAGCCACATCGACCGGTCGCGGTCCTGCCGTGAAGTTCACGGCAGAACCTCGGCCGGCCGATTAGGCTTGAATCGTCCAAGGGACAGTTGTGTCCTCTGAGACTCACCCAGCTCGCTGCCATTGCAAGCCCGGGATTTTAATAGACTTGTATATGTGTCTCGTGTTAAGAGGGGAATACCTCCACAAAGCAGGACTTCTGCATTTATTTACTCTGGATACTAACCTAAATAAGGTAACAGGGTGGACTGGGCCGGATAAGGAGTCCTGAAGAAGACCGGCGTGACCTCGAATGTGGGCACAGGGTAACTCAGTCGAAACATGTTGACTTTAGCAATCCTGGGGGGGCTGATGTGAGTCCTAATTCTCATAGATATACCCACCCCTTTCTATTTTTAATCCTGTCCATGGGACTCCGGAATAAAATAATGTGTAGAGTACCCATGAGGCAGTTTTAACATCACTTCCACTTCACATGTCCTTATCACGTTTTTCAAACCTAATATTACCACACTGAGCTTATCAAAATTATCAAATTTCGTGCAGATTTAATATACCAAATTCTTAGCACATGAACACGTCCCTAACCTTTTGCCTTATTCACCCTAGATGGATCTGCACAAAATTTGCCATAACTACATAAGGATAATCAGGCTAAATGTTTTCAAAGTTTCATGTGACTTTCTCAAAGGACAGTGGCCGCTCCTCCACTAAGGTGGAGGAGCATCGCTCCACTGCTTAGTAGCAGTGAAAGAAAGGAGAAATAAAATATATTTATCATTTGATTTGGTTCTGCTGCAGTGTCTTTGCTGGGTGGGGTGGGTCTCCTCTGCTCACAGAGCCGGGCAGAGGAGAAGTGGTGAGCACACTGCAAGTGCGCATGATGCTTTGGCCGGCTGTCTAGGGCCGGCCAAAGAGTTATGCACACTTAGCATGTTCTCCACACAGGCGGCATTACAGCCTGGTTCGAGAACATGCCCAGCCCCCCATTTCCTTGCTGAATGCCTAACCACGGTGCTCAGACCAATCACAATGCAGAATTACAGTGTAGTGGTTGGCCTAGGGGAGCCTGGGTTCTTCCTGCTTCCTGTTGGTCCCGGACACGGAGGAGAGACCATGTGGGAGAGACGCAGTGACAAGGTACGTTTTTTGTTGGTTTATTTTGATTCCTTACACCACCCTTACTCCTACCTCCACCCCACCACCCCAATCCATCCCCGCCACCACTGTCAAAGAATGCTTCTTTTCTGACTCCCCCTTTTAGCTGTGCCTACCTTTGATATATTTCAACCAATTTGAAATGGAAAGAGTGTGATAATACACTCATCATCTGCTAAATGTCATGCAACTTCATCAAATGGCTATACAGTAATATGTAAATCAAAAACACTTTTATCTGTCAAGATGTTATGTTATGTTAATGTTGCTTTTAAAGCGCAAACAATCATCTTGGGTAGGATATCACGGCGCTATGATTTCTGTAATAAGCGGTGGGCTAATACTTGAGTAATACAGAGTTAGTCGGGTTTAGGAAAAATAATGTTTTTTAATTTTTTTCTGAAAGTCAGGTGGCAGTCCGTGAGTCTGAGATCCTTGGTCAGATCGTTCCAACTTGTTGCGGCCAGGTGGGAGAAGGCCCGTCCTCCCATCCTGGCTCTTTTCACTCGGGTAGTTGTTGCTCTTGCTGTTGATTGAGAGCGGAGATTCTTAGTGGGTGCATAAAACTTGATCTTATTTTTTAAGATATAAGGGCCGGTGTTATACAGTGCTCTATGTGTTATGCACAGCATTTTGAAAGTGGCTCTTTGTCTCATTGGGAGCCAATGGAGCTCTCTTAGGCAACTCTTGGCTGGGTCATATTTTCTTCTATTGCAGATTGCCTTTGCCGTTGCATTCTGCACTAATTGTAGTTTTGTGAAGAGGTAGTCTGCATGCCTTCAAACAGGGAGTTTCCGTCATCCAGCCTGCTCATCAGCAGTGACTGGACTAGAATCTTTCTACATTCAGTGGGGATCCAAGGAAAGACTCTTCTGAGCATTTTTAATGGTGAGAAACCTTTGCCGCAAATTATTGACACATGGTTTTCCATAGACAGGGTGTTATCAATAATAACTCCTAGATTCCTTGCTGTCAGTGTTGGATTGGGGGGGTACCCAGGGTAATGGGCCACCAGCTGTTGTCCTATAACTGTGTGTGTCCACCGAACAGCAGTATTTCCGACTTATCTGCGTTAAGCTTTACACAGTGGCTGTGCATCCAGCCGGATAGTTCGATGAGGCAGTTTAACAGCCTGTCCTTCGGGTTATTTTCCCCATCTAAGGTTACCATTAGTTGGGTATCGTCTGCATATGAACAGATATCGATACCCCACTTTCTTCCTATCTCTGCCAGGGAAGATACAAACACGTTGAATAACGTTGGGCTCAATGAGGCCCCTGTGGGACCCCATATTTGATGTTCCGGAGGGAAGACGAAAAGTTGCCCATGCGCACTGATTGAGTTCTGTCTGACAAAAATGATTGCAGCCAACCTAATGCTTTTGCCTGGATTCCTTTTTGCTGCGAGGGTTCCTAATAACAGGTTGTGTGGTACGGTGTCAAACGCCGCCGAGAGATCTAATAATATCAGGGTGACTGTTTTCCCCCGATCTACCTCTGTTCTATGCTATCCAGCACGGCCAAGAGTGTTGTCTCTGTGCTATTATTGGCCCTGAAACCCGTATGAGAAACATCCAATAAGTTGTTGGTTTCAAGGAAATTAGAAAGCTGCCTGTTAACCAATTTTTCTAAGACTTTCGATAGATAGGGTAGTTGTGATATGGGTCGATAATTGGCGGTGTTATTGATGTCTACACCTGCTTTTTTTTATCAGTGGGGTGACTACCGCATTTTTCCAATTTGTTGGAAATTCTGCAGAATTTAGTGAGCGGTTGAGTACTTGTGTTACTACCGGACAGATTATCGGGGTTTATTGCGAGAAAATATGATGTGGGCAGGGATCCAATGGGGAGCCAGATTTGACTTCTAACATGACTTTACCCACTTCTTTTTCTGAGAAAGGGCCAAAACTGGAACAACCGGCCTGCGAGGTGGGTAACACATAGTGATCTATGTGCTCCAGTTCTTTGTTGGAGAACGAGGTGTAAATTTTGTCTATTTTGTCACAAAAAAAGTCACTTATTTTATCACAACCTTCTTTTGATGGAGTAAGATTTAATGAGAGATTTGTGGGACTGCAAAGTTCTTTGACTATTTTAAACAATTCTTTGGATGAGTCTTTATTTTCTGTTATTCTGCGTGTGAAGTATTCTTTTTTCGCTTTCCTAATGGCTTTATTATAAATTATGAGTTCTTTTTTATATGTGAGTCAGGCATCTTGGGTTTTCGTAAGTCTCCATTTATTGTCGAGTGTTGTACATTTTCTCTTTAGGGACTTTAATTCTGGCCATACCATTTTTCCGACATAGTACGTCTGGGTTTATGATTGGAGCGTAGCACTGAGCAGTGTTCTAGTGCATTCATGATGTTGTTCTGTAATTGGTCTATTTCGTCGTCAATGGAAGTTCCTACCGTGTTTGTGTGGACGAAATGCTGTTGGAATATCTCTACTGAGAACTTCTTCCAGCTCCTAGTTTTTGCCGCCGCCGGAGCTAGTGGTGTTTTTAACGGACAGATTGATGGTGAACTCAATCATGTAATGATCTGTCCATGTTAGTGGTTTTTTCTCTTTAATGAGGATGGATCCTATATTGGAAAACATGAGGTCTAACATGTGTCCTGCCCTATGTGTTGGTTGTTCAATTTTCTGAGTCAATTGTAATATTTCCATATCCTCCGCTAGGTGTTTAGCCAGGGGATTGTTGCTGTTGTCATAATGTATGTTAAAATCCCCTAGTATCAGGATGTTTTTGTTGTTAAGACAGACCGGCATGATTTGTGCGAGGAGCTGGATGCTGAAGTCTAACGGGCTCCCTGGTGGGTTGTAGATGATCACACCCCCAAATAATATGTTGGTGTTTATGGACACTGAAAATGCCATTGCTTCATGGTTGTCAGCCTGTGTGATGGCCTCCTGTCTACAGGTGATAGAGTCTTTGAACAATATGGCTACCCCTCCTCCTCTCTTCTTTACTCTATTCAGGTTCAGTATTTTATACTCCGCTGGGAGGGCTGTTGCAATATCGGGGGTACTATGATTGTCGAGCCAGGTCTCGGTAATAAAGGCCAAATCGGTTTTTTATTTCATTCAAGGTGTCCCAAATTTCGATCGCGTGTTTTGGTAGGGATCTTGCATTAAAATAAACGCAGTCAAGAGCAAGGTTTGAGGTGTTTATTGGGGCGGGGCAATACCAGGAATTACTATCCCATCTGCAGTTCTGACAGCAGAAGGTGCCCATGGTGTTTAAGGGTCCTACTTGTGCGCATAACGCCGAGTTTCTTACCCGTATGGTATTGAATTATTTCAGCTCACTGCTGGAATATGTGATGGAGATCCTTGGCCCAATGGATGTGTCGCTAGGCAATTGGGCAGGGGTTGAGGCCCCTGGTCCCGGCCCGTCGCGGACGGGCGCAGACAGGCTTGCCTTTGGCGCGCCGCCGGTGCGCCCGCTGCGCACGTCCGCTGCGCATCCTTGGGGGGTTGCCATTTTCTACTGGCGAGGGCGGGAGGGGCCTAGCACTAGTCTACTCACCCTGCTCCTGCTCCTCACTCAAGATGGCGGGACCCCGGCAGCGCCTACTCGGCTGCGGTGGGGGCGGAAAAGAAGGCAAGTGGGCCGATTGAGCTCCTGTTAATGCCAAAATGAAATAAAAAACAGGGTGGGTGATGTCCCTCTAAATTTCTTGGTGCGCGTTTAAAAATCGGCAGTTCTGCAGATTAACAATTTTAAAAACAGATTTACAATTTTCAATCACCGTCCCGGCTTCCGCCTCAGGACCACTCAGTTAACACACACCTCACACACTAGTAATCAGTGGGGGTATGTTTTTTAGATTGGCTTTTATACTGGCGAGGGCGGGAGGGGCCTAGCACCAGTCTGCTCGCCCTGATCCTGCTCCTGACTCAAGATGGCGGGACCCCGGCAGCGCCTACTCGGCTGTGGTGGGTGCGGAAAAGAAGGCAAGTGGGCCGATTGAAGTCCTGTTAATGCCACAATGAAATAAAAAACGGGGTGGGTGATGTCCCTCTAAAATTCTTGGTGCGTGTTTAAAAATCGGCAGTTCAGCAGATTAACAATTTTAAAAACAGATTTACAATTTTCAATCACCGTCCCAGCTTCCGCATCAGGACCACTCAGTTAACACACACGACACACTCTAGTAATCAGATCTCCATAATGTATCCCTTTAAAGCCTGTCTAAATCATTATTCAAATGCTAATATTGTAAAAACGACTAAACAGATTTACACCAAATGAAGCAAAGGCAGTCCTCTGTGTAAAAGACTACAGTAATATCAAGTTTTGTGCAATTCTGCTCAACAATACTGGATTGCGTAAGTTCTGGCTCAGAGAGGACATGGCTGGACTATTCAAACTGAATCAAGACCAAGGCTGATTTGAACGTTGTTTGACTAACAATGTTGGCACAATGAGTAAAAATGCAATTCACTGGGATGAGGCCCTGATTAAGTACTAGTGGCTGAAATGGACTCAAGCATTGCGCCCATCACTTTTTTGTTTTTTTGTTTACTTAAGTGGTTTGCTGTATGACAAAGCAAAATTTCTTAGTTCAGTCGAAATGAAAAAAATTTTTTTTCCACCAATTTTATTTTTTAAACATGTGCTCAAAACTTGCCATCCCAAAACTATCCGGATTTACTTTTCAGCTTTTTGAAATGTTTTCATGAAAATTTCCAAAACTCTACCAAAGTTCTAAGTAAAATAAAAATTACTAAACAGCGACAGTCGCCACTGGGTAGTTATAGTTAGGACTGTGTTAAAGTGGAATTGCATTTTTTGTGTTGCTAATAACTTTCTCCTCATTTGACGAATATCCACAAACATTTTGAAAAGGGCTACCTTTTTACCATTTTGCATATGGAAAGTTCCAAGCTGATCAGTCAAGCGAGAGCAGAGAAAAAGGGGGTGTTCCAAATGCTTTTTCCCATTCATTTTTCCATAGGAGCTTTAGACACAGCTACAGCCCAAAGCGCTGAACAGATTTACACCAAATTTGGCAGAAAAGTATGTCTTGATCCAGAAAGAGTGCTTTATAAATCTCGGGAGGCAGAGCATCCAAGGAGCCGACAAATCTCCTGTTGATATCTGATTGGCTACCACCACATCAATGAGGAAGTGGTGGCACCAATATTATGATTTGGGATTCAGTCACATAAAAAACATATACAGGGTATAATAGGGCTACCCTGACCCCCTAGACCTGGTAGTAGAGTTCCAGAGGGGCCTCACCTTGGGCCCAAACATTTATTTTATTCAGCTGCATATTTGTAGAAAATCTGAAAATCTGTGGCAAATTTGTTTAAAAAGTAGACTCAATTCATTCTTTTTTAAGTCCCCCCCAGGGTGGGTCAAGGCCTTGGTGTTGGCACAAAAGGTGCTTATTATGATGAGGGGCCCCTCCAAAGGCTCTTTTGGGCCCCAGGGACCACAACCCCTGGGGTCTTTGGCCTGTTATGAGGGGAGGGGTCATGTGTCCCCCAACCAGACCCTCTAAAGGCCCAAGTGACCCCAACCCCAGGGCCTCTGATCCTCTTAAAAGGGAGGGGGGCATGCAGCTCATCTCCCTAACCCATTAATTGCCCCGGGACCTCATCCTCTAGGACCGGCTCACTAAGTATCTCCCGGATAGCCCCCCCAGAAGATAGCGGTTTCCCTGTCCACACAAGTATGGGCAGGGAAATCGATGTTCGATCGCACTTGGTGAGAACATTTTTTAATCACCCGCCAAGCAGGAGCAAATACAAAGTCTGCTCCCAGCAGGCAAGAGCTTTACAAATTCTCTCACCGGCTTGTATCCTACTTTTGATCTGTTTTTCTGCATGCAGTGATGTGGGCAGGGGAACAGATCAAAATATTGCTCCCACCCGGATGGAGCAGAATAAGTAACTGCTCTCTCCGGGAGTTAGCAATGCTGGCTCTCTTGCTGCATGCGGGGAGCTGGCTGTGGCTGTGGGGGCCCTAGAGGTCCCACTACAGCCCCCAACAAATGTATTGTCGGTGCCCTGGGTGGGAACCAGGGCATCCATCTTTCAGTAGTGCGGCCCCAGGGGGATCGGGTCTCAGGGTCCGGAAAAGGCTCAAGGAGGGGGGGTCACGCAACCACTCTTCCCTTTATTTTTAGTAGTGGTCCTTGGGGATGGGGTCCCCAGGGTCTAACATGGCTCAGGGAGAAGATCCACATGGCCCCCTTCCCCTTTTAGTTAAGGAATTGGCGGTCTGGGTTGGGATTTCCAGGCCTAATAAGACTCAGAAATAGGGGCAATGTGGCCCCTTCCTTTTAGGTCCTTGGGACCCCTTTCTGGGGTCCCCGGGCATAATAACGTTTGGGAGAAGAGCCAAGTGCCCCCCCCGCACTGCATATTACCCACATATTATATCACTCACATCATCTTCTATGCCATCATTGATAATATCACTGCAAAATTTCCAATTAAATTATTGATGAGAAAACCAGAGGTGTTCAAACTGGCACTGCCAGATATAGAGGATGAAGTGTTGAATCTACTAAACACTTCTTTACTAACAGGCCAAGTTCCGTCTTACTTTAAGGAAGCCCAGCTGATTCCCTTGCTGAAAAAAGCAGGGGCGGATGTGAAATGCCTAAAAAATGTCATGCCCATATCTCAGCTGCCGTTCTTGACGAAGGTGGTTGAGCAACACGTACTCACCATCCTGTCGGAACATCTGGAAAGTAACAACTTATTTGAGCCAAACCAAGCTGGGTTCCGTGCGAATCACAGCACGGAACTCGTTATGTTGTCTATTCTGGATGATTTGAGGAACAGGGCAGATAAGAAGACACCATGTGCCCTGGTGCTGTTAGACCTCTCCGCGGCATTTGATACCGTCTGCCATAAACAACTACTGTCGCGGATGATGGATTTCGGCATCGGGGGCACGGCACACGCCTGGCTCTCCTCCTTTCTTAAAGGGAGGTCTCAGAGAGTACAGCTTGGTGACCTTCTTTCCACCACCACATCGATCACCTGCGGAGTGCCACAAGGGTCTGCCTTGTCGCCCCTGCTCTTCAATATCTACTTACAACCCCTGATTAGATTGCTCAACTAGATGGATTGCCATGTATACAACTACGCGGATGACACCCAAATAGTGATCCAACTTGACCGTGGTCCGGGTGGCCTCGTAAGACTGCAAGACATCTTGAAGCACACAGCTAACTGGATGTCCAGAAATTCACTAAAAATCTATCCGGATAAGACCGAGGTTCTCCCAATTACCAACGCAGGGAACCCATGGATTGAGGATTTCTGGCCAAAAGAATTAGGTTTACCACCGGAACCAGCAGCTGTGGTTAAGAGTTTAGGCATTCAGGTGGACGGCAGGCTATCTATGCAAAAACAAGTGAGGACGGTGGTTGGGACTTGCGTCGGTCTTCTCCGGCAACTTAGAAAAGTTTCACCTCTGCTATCCTTTTCTACTCTGAGGCGAGCGGTCTCCGCCACGATTCTGGCTAGGCTAGACTATGGTAACTCGCTATACATAGGACTGCCACAAAAACTTTTGAATAAGCTGCAGGTCGTTATGAACGACGCTGCTAGGCTTATCTTTAAAAAGCCAAGGAACACCCAAGCATCTCCCCTTATGCAAGAATTACACTGGCTACCGGTTAAGCAAAGGGTGATGTTCAAGGGATTTTGCATTGTTCACAAAGCCCTGTATGGTAAGGCTCCAATGTATATAAAATCTCGCCTGATCCCTTATAGCCCAGCGCGGACACTTCGATCTGCTGACGCCTCTCTCCTTATTCAACCACGTTGCAGATTGGCCACAGTAGGCGGACGTGCCTTCTCATACTTACTCCCAACAGCCTGGAATACGCTGCCAATAGAACTACGGAAGGAGACTAATTTGCTGACCTTCCGAAAAAAACTAAAAACAGTGCTTTTCCAGCAAGCATGGGGTAATATGAACAGTATCCTCCACAGTGCCGGTTGTTTTGGACTCTGATAAAGCACTTAGAGACCTCTGGGTTATAACGCGCTATATAAATTGAAATAAAAGAAAAATTAAAAAATGGTGGGGGTGCGAGTTATAGTTGCCTTAGGGCCAAAGTTATAGATACGTGATATAACAATAATGTGTTTTTTAGAGTTTACAACATTACACTGTTACTTAACATTTCACCTAACTATGATGTTACTTTAACTATTGTTTTTTTCTATGAATATATATATTTAAATATATATATATATATATATATATATATATATACATATATATATATATATATACATATATATATACATATATATCTAAATATATACATATATACACACACATATATACACACACAGACACATATATATATATATATATATATATATATATATATATATATATATATATATATATATGTATATTCACTGAAAAAAACATAGGTTATAGACCATATATAGTTAGGAATTAGCATTTACAAAACCTTGAAAATTCACTGAAAAAACCATAGGTTATAGACCATATATAGTTAGGAATTAGCATTTACAAAACCTTATTTTACTCACACAAAACCATTGAAATTCGCATATATAGTTAGTTGCACTAACTATATATCGCGCACCCGCAATCCACTGCTGATCATGTCACATATTACATCATTCATGACATGGTCAGTGACATCACTGATGACATCACTGATGACATCTCAAATGACATCACTGATGACATCACTGAACAACGAATATATTTTATATGTATTTAATATAATTTTTTTATGTATATACATTTTTTGAGGGAACAAATTTATCAACTATCATGCTGAAGAACAGTGTGGGAAAAAAAAACAAAGAGGAGGACTAAGAGGAAAGAACAATCAGTTCAAAATTACAATTGCTTTAAAGCATGAAGTGCTTTTCCACACATTTACATTTAACTAACCCATATTAGAACATACAAAATATCTACAGAGGAGACGGTGTACATTGAATTTTAGACTCTTCATTGGTACCTACATGTTGGTACTTACATCACCCACACAACACAACAGCTCTATTCAGATCTACCCTACCTCAAAGCACTCTAAAATATTATTTTAATATTTCCCTTGGTTTTCCCCTTGTTACGCTTTCCGGAACGCTACCCGGTGCGTTTTACATATATGGGCCTCCTCAGCCACCCTCAGAAAACCTAGGGGGTCAGGATATGTCTCCCGTGCCCCCTTATACCCATTCCCAACATTGTTTATCCTCCATCTTGTGACTAAATTCGTCCGAAACACAAGATGGCGGACTCCCGTTACGCTACCCGGTTCGCGTACCGGGTAGCGCTTCCACCGTGAAAAATCGAAAAAAAAATAATTTTATTTTTTTGCCCCGCGGGGCCCTTTAATAGCCCCCACATCAATCCTAGGGGGTCAGGAGGGGTCTACCTTGCCCCCTTTCATTCATTTCCCCTTTGTTTATTTCCACCTCTTGTCTCTCGATCCTACCGAGAGACAAGATGGCGGCCGCTCCGGACTGTTTAGAATGTTGACAGTCACCGGAGAGCCAATCCGCTTCTCCTCGCGAAGTTCCGTTACACGTCTGGTACGCGAACCGGGGCGCTAACCGGGACGCTGTCACAGATATATATATTTTTTTGAACGTTAATTTCTCAAAATCCACTGGAGCACATATCTTGAGACCTAGCAAAGGCACATCGGGCAAACAGTCTCTACAATTTTGCCAAGTTTCATAGAAATCCATTCAGCCGTTCGAGCTAAAAGTGAGTCCAACCGCCCTATGGAAAACTCAATGTTAAAAACATGTTTTGGGACCCCCCTTTTTTCTCGGCCCCCGTTTGACGAAACCCCCTCAAACTTTCAGGGGACGCTCAGAAACACAATGTGCCATTTTCCTGAAAATTTCAGCCAATTCCGTCCATCAACGCCAAAGTTATTCAACATAGAATTTTCAGAAATCCCTATTCAAAAAAATCCTAACTATATATACCTACTGGCGACCGCCAGTAGGTAATATATATATATATATATATATATATATATATATATATATAAGTACCAATCCCATTTTTACAGGAAAAACGGGCCGACACATGCTCGGAGCTTGACAGCAGGCTTTTATTCAAAATGTAAGCGCAAACATAATGTTCGGTGGAAACGCTTGGCAGACGCGTTTCAGCCTGTCGGCTTTCTTCAGTGCCCAGTTCCATCGCGTACAAGTTGTTACTGCTGAGTGCTGGTTAAATAACATAGATGGTCCACACTGATTGGTCTGTTGATGTTAACCCAACCTCCTCAGTTTTGTTGGGCACTACTCCACGCCGGGATTTCTCGCATACCACCGAGAGTGGATCGTGCAGTGAGGATCCAGTCAACTAACCCAGTGGCTTCCCAGTCATACCGGCAGAGGTATGCAATGAAATCCTGCATTACAGAGATCCTGAACAAAGTCACTCCTGTCAGAGACTCCTTACGCAGCACACGACTGCGTCCTCCCTCCCCGTGTGGCTTCTCTACTCAGGTGAGTGTCCTTTCCAATATATATATATATATAACATTTCTACGGCAAAATGAAACCCCTCATTTTGTTCCTTTTCAAATTAGCTGTATTAAGTGTTACCACTTTATTCCAATCAAGATGACTTCAGGTGTGCCATACTTTTGTCATTAGTAAGACTGTTAGCGTTCTAGTTGTTCTTTAGAACACTCTGGGACATTCTGTCATTGGGCTATAGTTGGGCTACATCTGGCTGATATTTGGGCTACATTTGGGCTCTTTTGTCTCTGGTGGCCATCTTGGGAGACTGCATATCAGAATTGTTTTAATAAAATATAAGAGGATTTGAGAAGTCACTCAAAATGTGCCCTAATTTTTCTTTCTTCAGCACTAATCATAATTTCTATGGCAAAATGAACCCCCTCATTTTGTTCCTTTGCAAATTAAATGTTTTAAGTGTTAACACTTTATTCCAATCAAGATGACTTCAGGTGTGCCATACTTTTGTCATAAGTAAGACTGTTAGCGCTCTAGTTGTTCTTTAGAACACTCTGGGACATTCTGTCACTGGGCTATAGTTGGGCTACATCTGGCTGATATTTGGGCTACATTTGTTTTTTTTGTCTCTGGTGGCCATCTTTGGGCTACATTGGGCTACATTGGGCTACATTTGGGCTCTAACATATATATAGCCCAATGTAGCCCAATATATATTTTTCAAAGTTAATTTTCGTAAAAACCACTGGAGCATATATCTTGAGCCATAGCAAAGGCACAACGGGCTATCAGTCCCTACAATTTTGCCAAGTTTTGTGGAAATCCATTCAGCCGTTCGAGCTAAAAGTGAGTCCAACCGCCCTATGGAAAACTCAATGTTAAAAACATGTTTTGGGACCCCCCTTTTTTCTCGGCCCCCACTTGATGAACCCCCCCCAAACATTCAGGGGACGCTCAGACACAAAATGTGCCATTTTCCTGAAAATTTCAGCCAATTCCGTCCATCAACGCCAAAGTTATTCAACATAGAATTTTCAGAAATCCCTATTCAAAAAAATCCTAACTATATATATATTCACTGAAAAAACCATAGGTTATAGACCATATATAGTTAGGAATTAGCATTTACAAAACCTTGAAAATTCACTGAAAAAAACATAGGTTATACACCATATATAGTTAGGAATTAGCATTTAAAAAACCTTATTTTACTCACACAAAACCATTGAAATTCCATATATAGTTAGTTGCACTAACTATATATCGCGCACCCGCAATCCACTGCTGATCATGTCACATATTACATCATTCATGACATGGTCAGTGACATCACTGATGACATCACTGATGACATCTCAAATGACATCACTGATGAGATCACTGATGACATCATCCAGTGACTGTGTGTTTCTGTAAAGTTTAAATATGTTTTACATATTGAAGAATGAGTAGATGTATAAGTGTCTGGACGAAGGATTTAGTAGGTGCATGACTGAATGTATGAGTGAGTGATTAAATGTGTCTCACTGAGTGCATGGGTTAGTGAGTAAACTGTCTTAATTTGTGCATCATTATGTCTGTTGTTCTGTAAACTGCTGCATGTGTTGATCAGTAGCTATATGATTACCTATATGGGTTATTGATTGATTGTCCAAGTATTTGTATAGGAGACTGAGTGTGTGTGTGGCTGGCTGGGAGGTGTGTGACTCTGTGCAGATCAATGTGTACTTGTATCAATGATTGTATAAGAAAGTAAGTATGTGTTAGTATATGTTTGAAAATGTAAGGTGCTCTATGTTTAACTGTATAGACAAGAAAATGGAAGTGTGATTGATTCTTTACAGGACTGACTAGGTGTGTGAGTAACTCCATGGATGAGTGGCAGAGTGTAAGTGTCTGTATAGGTGTATGAGTGCATATGATAGTGTTGTAAAGATGAGTGATTGTATGTATGAATGATTGTATGGGTGAATGAGTGAATGTGTGTGTAGACGTAGGAATCAGTGAGTACGTATGTAGTAACTAGTATTGGTGTGTCAATGGTTTCAAAAATTATACTCTGTATTTAACACTGGGTGAAACAGAGGTTATATTAAAACGTGAGGAGATGCATTGTATTGTCACATGAATGATATCATCAGTGATGTGGTCATTGATGTCAAATGAGATGTCATCAGTGATCTCATCAGTGATGTCATTTGAGATGTCATCAGTGATGTCATCAGTGATGTCACTGACCATGTCATGAATGATGTAATATGTGACATGATCAGCAGTGGATTGCGGGTGCGCGATATATAGTTAGTGCAACTAACTATATATGGAATTTCAATGGTTTTGTGTGAGTAAAATAAGGTTTTTTAAATGCTAATTCCTAACTATATATGGTGTATAACCTATGTTTTTTTCAGTGAATTTTCAAGGTTTTGTAAATGCTAATTCCTAACTATATATGGTCTATAACCTATGGTTTTTTCAGTGAATTTCAATGGTTTTTTAATAGCAAATATCATAAGCTGTCGAATGTCAAGTACGTGGTAAGTGAAAACATTTTCGTGTTTATGCACACTGATCTGCTTTGAATGGTGCCCCCCCCCCTCATTTCTATTAGGAGTACTCTCTCTTTGCAGATAGTGAAAGGTAGTTAACGCAGGCCTTTGCCCCCGTTGTAATCCGTCGTGCCTGCTTCTCTCTCCATTTGATTGATTGTTATCCAAGTATTTACTGTTTTAGAATTAGTTCTCTTTGGTTCATTCTCTATTTACAAACAAACACAGAGTCGCAATACTCTGTTTAGTCTTTGCAGATAACGAAAAATCGTGTAAAAAAAAAGAAAAGGAATCGAGCAAAATCAGTAGGCCACTAATGGGATCTCTTTTTGACCTCGCTAAAATAGAAACATTAGGAACAACCCCTCATGACAAATACAAAACTAGTGAGATGAACTGAACTCCACACAATGATGGCTGCAAAACAGCTCGGCTCCGCCACCCACCCCGCCCAAAATAACGATAAAGAGCGGCTGCCATGATTGGTTGCGGAATGGCCACAACGGAGCTACGAAATGGTGCTGCTCTCATGCTAACCCCAGCTTCGGTCTGAAACATCCAGAAACACTGTAGACTACCAATTCGATCAGTTCCGGTAGCGCCCCAATGTAACCCGGTAGAGAAGAACTAGCCCTCCCCTCTTTGACTGATGGTTCTTGTTGCCTGTCCTTTCTGTTGTCATTTAACAGAACTATTTAGCCTGCTGAAAGGGGTTGTGTTTCGACCGCTGGTTGGTGGAGACATTTTGACTATATTCTGGACCTGCGTTGTCGCGTAATGCGTCATATGACGCGCCGCGTTAGCGCATCCGGAAGTCATCCGGGGCGCGCAGCGCGTAACGTAAGCATAACAAGTCATGTGACTTGTTAATAAAACTTTTCATTGGTTCATTTTACTTTTCTTATTCTAATGATGAAAGCCTTGGTCATATCACCTAAAAATTACGCTTTTAATTACTTCCGAACATTATTTTCTCTTAAATATATGTTATAATGTTCCAGCCTAATGTACTTTCCCGGAAATTTTACAACTGTCCTGCAAGTAAAATATATTCTTTTTTCGAGAAAAAGAGCGTTTCTTCGTCCCATGACGGAGCCGTTGAGCAAAAGAGGGTCGACCTGCTGTCTTAGTCGCCGATACGCCTGAATATGAGATTCTTATCGATCACTTTATGTTGCAGGAATAGAAAACACAACAGCCCTTGACCATTTATCTTTACTGCGTTCCTTCGTATTATACCTTTTACCCTTCATGTAATTGGTCTGCTTTATTTCACTTGCCTTTTAATGATTCTAAAACAGTGACTATTATTAAAAACTTTACCAATGTATACACTACTACCATGTTTTCTTTTAAAAACCTTTATTGTGAAAATTTCATTATACAAATACGAGCCTATAACCACGTGGGCCTGCCACGGAGCAAACTGTAATCGTATATGATGAATAGACATTTACACTGTAGAGGAACGTAACGGGCGGGCCATTAGGTTGCAAAAACTAAGGTGTCTAACAGTTACGGAATCGGTGGACGTACATTTTATAATTAAAATACGACAGGGCCAGTTACAATAAAATTATCTAGATATACATTTGCGGGCAAGTACCATGGGTGACGTTAATTCGAATTTTCAACAGTACAGTAATCAATAACACATCAGAACTTAATATCAATAGGGATGTCGAAATATTCAATCAATTCTCGCCCCCGCCCGCCATGTGCTTCAAAACTGCATACGTATCTCGTGATTTCAAGGTTCTGCAACCAGTACACAACAAGGAGTTACGAGTCCCATTTATTCCGGCGCCATTTTGGGCGAGGACGGGCAGGTCCAGGATATAGTCAAAATGTCTCTACCAACCATCGACTATGATGATGTTCATATGCTGTATTTATTAGAGTAACACTCATCTGCCCACATGAAATTAATTTACCACAATCTAAACATGTCCTTTTAATCTTTCCAAAGTTCTTCTAAATATTTGGGACCGTTTCCCTTGCCTCTGAAGCTCTCAGTGCCACTTCTTTGATGAATGTACTAGCAGGTCAGGGGTTCTCCTCCAAATCTCTCTTTTATGCAGCACTATAATTAATTGGTGCCACCTCTCCATATGACGATGCATGGTATAGTTACCACAACTATATATTTTTTCGGTTCCTCTGGAGAGTTCATCGTGGCAGATGAAGCGTGTAACATACCGGGCATTTACCTTTTTTTGCATGTACAGGAAAGGAAAAAAAAATCGAGCGTTCGAGTTCTTAGGTGTCCCAGGGCCATTTTAGTGGACCAGGCCCAAATCCAAAGAACAGCTATCTCACAGGCTAATGGGGCGACCCACGCCGAGTTTCAGCATTGTAGGATGACCACACAAGTACAGCAACTTGCTAGACATCACCTCGGTGCCATCCGGATCTCGGCGCCCCACTGCAGATGAAGTGCCTCTCAACTATGAAACCACCACGGTGACATCCGGATCTTGGCGCGTTGTGCTGCCTTCGGCCTATTCGCACATCGGTCCGCTACTGACGCCATCTCACAGGCTAATGGGGTGACCCACGCCGAGTTTCAGCATTGTAGGATGACCACACCAACTTGCTAGACATCACCTCGGTGCCATCCGAATCTTGGCATCTCAACGCCTAGTGGTATCTTCCATACAGAAAATATTGTTACGCTGCCTTTGGCCCCATTCGCACATCAGTCCGCAACTTAGACATCACCTCGATGCCATCCGGATCTTGGCATCTCAGCGCCTTGTGGTGTCAGTCAGAAAATATTGTTGCGCTGCCTTTGGCCCCATTCGCACATCAGTCCGCTACTGACACCATCTCACAGGCCAATAGGGCGCCCCACGCCGACTTTTACCATTGTACGATGGCCACACCAGTGGCACAACTTCCTAGACATCACCTCGGTGCCATCCGAATCTTGGCATCTCAACGCCTAGTGGTATCTTCCATACAGAAAATCTTGTTACGCTACCTTTGGCCCCATTCGCACATCGGTCCGCAACTTAGACATCACCTCGGTGCCATCCGGATCTTGGCATCTCAGCGCCTTGTGGTGTATTCTCTTCAGAAAATATTGTTGAGCTGCCTTTGGCCCCATTCGCACATCCGTCCGCAACTTACACATCACCTCGGTGCCATCCGGATCTTGGCATCTCAGCGCCTTGTGGTGTCTTCTACTCCGAAAATATAGTAGAAAATATTGTTGCGCTGCCTTTGGCCCCATTCACACATCAGTCCGCTACTGACACCATCTCACAGGCCAACAGGGCGCCCCACGCCGACTTTTACCATTGTACGATGGCCACACCAGTGCCACAACTTGCTAGACACCACCTCGGTGCCATCCGGATCTTGGCATCTCAGCGCCTTGTGGTGTCTTCAAATCAGAAAATATTGTTGCGCTGCCTTTGGCCCCATTCGCACATCGGTCCGCTACTGACGCCATCTCACAGGCCAACGGGGCGCCCCACGCCGACTTTCAACATTGTAGGATGGCCACAGAAGTGCGACAACTTACTAGACACCACCTCGGTGCCATCCGGATCTTGGCGCGTTGTGCTGCCTTCGACCTATTCGCACATCGGTCCGCTACTGACGCAAACTCACAGGCCAACGGGGCGCCCCACGCCGACTTTCAGCATTGTAGGATGGCCACACCAGTGCACCTTACTAGACACCACCTCGGTGCCATCCGGATCTTGGCGCGTTGTGCTGCCTTCGGCCTATTCGCACATCGGTCCGCTACTGACGCAAACTCACAGGCCAACGGGGCGCCCCACGCCGACTTTCAGCATTGTTGGATGGCCACACCAGTGCGACAACTTACTAGACACCACCTCGGTGCCATCCGGATCTTGGCGCGTTGTGCTGCCTTCGGCCTATTCGCACATCGGTCCGCTACTGACGCAAACTCACAGGCCAACGGGGCGCCCCACGCCGACTTTCAGCATTGTAGGATGGCCACACCAGTGCTGCAACTTGCTGAACACCACCTCGGTGCCATCCAGATCTTGGCGCGTTGTGTTGCCTTCGGCCTATTCGCACATCGGTCCGCTACTGACGCCGCCTCACGTGCCAACGTATTTTCTCCTAATTTTACACCCTATGCCGCATAACAGGTCATGTGACTTGTTTATAAAACTTTTCATTGGTTCATTTTACTTTTGGTTTCCTAATGATGGAAGGCTTGATCATGTGACCTAAAAACAACACTTTTCATAGGATGAAAACTTTTTTTTTTCCCCAAACGATGAAAGCCCCACCTTGTTTCTGGATGTTTCAGACTGAAGCTGGCGTCAGCATGAAAGCACCACCATCTCGTAGCTCAGTCGTGGTCATTCCGCGAGCAATCATGGCAGCCGCTCCCCACCAGAAGCCTGCAGGAGTCGGAGCCCCCAAAACTTTTGATGAATTCTCAAGGCGGAGGGGACGCTTTCGAGAATGAGGTCCAAGACCTAGCAGACAAGCGTCCGATTTCCAAGGTGTCCCAGGGCCATTTCAGTGGACCAGGCCCAAAAAGGAAACAGCCTGCCGCCATTTTGAGAGTCCTGTGACAGCCGCCTATCGCTGCACCGCAAGAGTGGGCGCAACTCAGCTGAATTGCGGCTTTTGACACAGTGGACCAAAAACGGACGGAATGGCAACTGAAACGGTAAAGGGGCGCCCCACTACAACAGATGACACTCCACCTGGAGAGGCCCGTTCACGCCGCCTCCCCCGGGGCGCTCCACGCCGTTATTCGGAGCAGCATTGTAGGATACCAAAACCAGTGCGGCAACTTACTGGACATCACCTTGGTGCCATCGTTCTGCTGCCTTGGAACTATTCGCGCAACAGTTTGCTACTGATGACCCACCCCCCGCGACGCCCCATGCCGTTATTTGCTGGGTGGCAACTTACTAGACATCACTTTCGTGTCATCTAGATTTCAACGCGTTCTGCTGCCTTGGAACTATTCGCACAACAGTTTGCTACTGATGACCCACCCCCCGCGACGCCCCACGCCGGAAATCTGGACGTTGTGCTGCGTTGGGACTATTCGCACAGCCGACCGCTACTTCGTTGTTTTTCCCTAAAAATGTTTATATGTTATTACTATTTTTGTTTTCTTGTATATATTTATAAATTATTAAAGTTTTATAATCTTACTACTTTGTCGGAGTGCTATATATTTTTAATGTGACACATAATTGTAAAAACTTTGATGTACAAACAGTCATCCCTGGAATCTTCCGCTTCAGGCTCGGTCCCCTCCCCAATCACAATACAGGATGGTTTTCAGATAATAGCAACGCTTCTGCTGTGACGAATCTCATCGAGTGTGGGCCTTCATCTACTATAACTCCTTTGAAGAGGGGTGATTCTTTACAGCTGTGGCCATAAACTACATCTGCAGGGCTAGCTGATACCCTAGGACCAGCCTGGACAATCGGACACAGAGGAAAAGGAGTGTCAGAGGGTGCGGTAGTGAATAGGGCGAAAGGGAGGTGTCGGGCGGGCACAGGGTGTGATTCTCAGGGAACAGCAGCGCAGATGGGGGAGGTTTATTACCCATGCATAAGACAGAGAGCGGGGGTGACCACTGCCTGGGGGAGATGTTTGCGAGGGTGGGGAGCCATGCTAAGGATCGACAGCGTGCACAGAGTGGGTCTGGTCAAGGCATCTAAAATGGCTGCCGTGCACGACAAAAGTGTGGCATTTGAAAAAAGACAAGATGGCGCAGACAATGTTTTTCAACACTTCCTGATTTCCTTCGAATCGAACGTTAACAGACGTTGGGGCATATTACCAAAGTTAAGCGATATTTATCCCTAACGATGCTTAGCAACGATTTTTTTACCGTCAGAAAATATCGCAGATAAACCTTGCTATTATCAAGGTTTATCGGAAATACGATAAAAAACGACCGCAATGCATTAATATCGCTGAAAACTCAGCGATATTCATGCATTACCGAGCTAATGCTCTTAGCCATGTTATCCACCTCCCATTGGATAACATGGCTAAGAACTGCTCAGGGCAGGTGGTAGCTTTTAGAGATATTCGCCCTTATCTCGAATATTTCCAAAAGTTGATAATAGGAGATAGCGATGTTAGCGACTGTTTCCAGTCGCTAACATCTTGGCATGCCCACTTTGCATGTCATTAGTGATAAATATCACTCACATGCAAAGTGGGGCCCAAGATGGTCGCTATCTTCTACTAGCCGTCGCTAACTGGTGTTAGCAACAGCTAGGTAATACACATATAATTTTATCTCCGCGAAGCGGAGCGCTGTTACAGATATATATCTTGTTTCTGAACGTTAATTTCTCAAAATGCACTGAAGCACATATATTGAGACCTAGCAAAGGCACATCGGGCTACCAGTCCCTACAATTTTGCCAAGTTTCGTGCAAATCCATTCAGCTGTTCGATCCTACCGAGAGACAAGATGGCGGCCGCTACGGACTGTTTGGAATGTTTACAGACACCGGAGAGCCAATCAGCTTCGCTTCGCAAAGCTCCGTAACGCGAAAAGTACGCGAAGCGGTGCGCTGTTACAGATATATACCTTTTTTTGAACGTTAATTTCTCAAAATCCACTGGAGCACATATATTGAGATCTAGCAAAGGCACATCGGGCTACCAGTCCCTACAATTTTGCCAAGTTTCGTGCAAATCCATTCAGCTGTTCGATTATTATTATTTTTATTTTTTTTTGCCCCGCGGGGCCCTTTTAAAACCTCCACATCAAACCTAGGGGGTGAGCGACAATGTACTATGCCCCCTTATGGTCATTTGCCCCTTCGCTTCGGCCTCCTCTTGTCTCTCGATCCTACCAAGAGACAAGATGGCGGCCGCTACGGACTGTTTGGAATGTTGACAGACGCCGGAGAACCAATCAGCTTCGCTTCACAAAGCTCCGTTGCGCGAAAAGTCCGCGAACCAGAGCGCTGCCCGGTCCGCTGTTACAGATATATATCTTTTTTTAAACGTTAATTTCTCAAAATCCACTGGAGCACATATATTGAGACCTACAAAAGGCACATCGGGCTACCAGTCCCTACAATTTTGCCAAGTTTCGTGCAAATCCATTCAGCCGTTCGGGCTAAAAGTGAGGCCAACCGCCCTATGGAAAACTCAATGTTAAAAACACGTTTTGGGACCCCCCTTTTTTCTCGGCCCCCACTGGACGAACCCCCCCCAAATTTTCAAGGGCTGCTCAGAAACAAAATGTGCCATTTTCCTGAAAATTTCAGCCAATTCCGTCCACAAACGCCAAAGTTATTAGACATACAATTTTCAAAAAACCCATAGAGAAAAAATCCTAACTATATATACCTACTGGCGACCGCCAGTAGGTAATATATTCACTGAAAAAACCATAGGTTAGAGACCATATATAGTTAGCTGGACATTTTATTGACATAAAACCAATGAAATTCCATATATAGTTAGTTGCACTAACTATATATCGCGCACCCGCAATCCACTGCTGATGATGTCACATATTACATCATTCATGACATGGTCAGTGACATCACTGATGACATCACTGATGACATCTCAAATGACATCACTGATGACATCACTGATGACATCTCAAATGACATCACTGATGACATCATCTAGTGTCTGTGTGTTTTTGTAAAGTTTAAATATGTTTTACATATTGAATAATGAGTGGATGTATGGAAGACTGAGTGTGTGTGTGGCTGGCTGGGAGGTGTGTGACTCTGTGCATATCAATGTGTACTTGTATCAGTGATTGTATAAGAGAGTAAGTATGTGTTAGTATATGTGTGAAAAGTATGGTGTTCTGTGTTTAACTGTATAGATGAGGAAATCGAAGTGTGATTGATTCTTCACAGGACTGACTAGGTGTATGAGTGCATATGATAGTGTTGTAATAATGAGTGACTGTATGTATGAGTGATTGTATGGGTGAATGAGTGAATGTGTGTGTAGACGTAGGAATCAGTGAGTGCGTATGTAGTAACTGGTATTGGTGTGTCATGATGTCATCAGTGATGTCATTTGAGATGTCATCAGTGATGTCATTTGAGATGTCATCAGTGATGTCATCAGTGATGTCACTGAAGTATGGTGTTCTGTGTTTAACTGTATAGATGAGGAAATGGAAGTGTGATTGATTCTTTACAGGACTGACTAGGTGTGTGAGTAACTCCATGGATGAGTGGCAGTGTGTGAGTGTCTGCATAGGTGTATGAGTGCATATGATAGTGTTGTAATAATGAGTGACTGTATGTATGAGTGATTGTATGGGTGAATGAGTGAATGTGTGTGTAGACGTAGGAATCAGTGAGTGCGTATGTAGTAACTGGTATTGGTGTGTCATGATGTCATCAGTGATGTCATTTGAGATGTCATCAGTGATGTCATCAGTGATGTCATTTGAGATGTCATCAGTGATGTCATCAGTGATGTCACTGACCATGTCATGAATGATGTAATATGTGACATCATCAGCAGTGGATTGCGGGTGCGCGATATATAGTTAGTGCAACTAACTATATATGGAATTTCATTGGTTTTATGTCAATAAAATGTCCAGCTAACTATATATGGTCTCTAACCTATGGTTTTTTCAGTGAATTTTCAAGGTTTTGTAAATGCAAATTCCTAACTATATATGGTCTATAACCTATGGTTTTTTCAGTGAATTTCATTGGTTTTTTAAAAGCTAATATCTATAGCTGTAAAATATATTCTTTATTACGTGACGTATCACGTAGCCACGTGAGACGCCTCATGGCGCGTCGCATAACCTTGACGTATCGGCTCTGCAGCGCAAACAAAACCCGTAACGTAAGCGTGCCGGATCACGCTTACAGATATATATATATTTTTTAACCTTAATTAGACAAAATCCACACGTGCACATATCTTGAGGCCTTGCAAAGGCACATCAAACAAACAGTCCCTACAATTTTGCCAAGTTTGCTGGAAATCTATTCCCTTAATTTTTTTTTTACTGTTTCTCTTGGTTTTCCCCTTGTTACGCTTACCGGGACGCTACCCGGTACGCGAACCGGACGCTCCAAAAACACAAGATGGCGGACTCCCGTTACGCTGCCGGTTAGCTGCCCGGTTCGCGTACCGGGAAGCGCCTCTACCGCGAAAAATTGCGGGGGACTTTAATATCCCCCTCATCAATCCTAGGGGGTCAGGAGGGGTTTACCTTGCCCCCTTTCCTTCATTTCCCCCTTCTTTTTTCACCACATCTTGTCTCTCGAACCTACCGAGAGACAAGATGGCGGCCGCTCCGGACTGTTTAGAATGTTGACAGACACCGGAGAGCCAATCAGCTTCGCTTCACGAAGTTCCGTTACGCGTCAGGTACGCGAACCGGGGCGCTAACCGGAGCGCTGTCACAGATATATATATTTTTTTAAACGTTAATTTCTCAAAATCCACTGGAGCACATATATTGAGACATAGCAAAGGCACGTCGGGCAAACCATATCTACAATTTTGCCAAGTTTCATGTAAATCTATTCAGCCGTTCGAGCTAAAAGTGAGTCCAACCGCCATATGGAAAAATGAATGGGAAAAACGCGTTTTGGGACCCCCCTTTTTTCTCGGCCCCCCTTGACGAACCCCCCCCCAAATTTTCAGGGGCTGCTCAGAAACAAAATGTGCCATTTTCCTGAAAATTTCAGCCAATTCCGTCCACAAACGCCAAAGTTATTAGACATAGAATTTTCAGAAATCCCATAGAGAAAAAATCCTAACTATATATACCCACTGGCTATCGCCAGTAGGTAATATACATATATAAACATATATAATCTGCATATCTATATAAATATAAATGCATGCATACATATACATATATGCATACATATGCATGTTATTTACATGAAAGTTTTAAAAACACTAATAAAAGCAAAGCTAAAAAGCCACCTCATTACAAACAGAATGGCTTTAACTTAAACGAGGGCGAGATCTATTGCATTTTCAATGCTTGTTTACTTTGGTTCTACCAAGAAGGCATTCAGATGTGTCACACATTTGCCATAAATTCTGAATGTTAGCACTCTAGTTGCTCATTAGATCACTGTAGTAAAGCTAGTGCTCACCAGGGAAGTCTGCTGCTAATCATGGTTTGCAGCCATTTTCCCGCATTTTTTATCCCGTAGACTTTCAGTCCGCATACCATTATCCCGCAAGGTCATTGACCTCGCATACCATTATCCCGCATTGTTTCAAAACGCATGTGCATTTATCGCGCATGCCTTTACAAAGAATTACGTTTTAAAGGCATGTATGGTAAATGCATTTGCGTTGTGAAAACCACGATGACGAGAGAGGTAAGTGGGTTTGTGTTAATTTTTTCGTGGGTTAGTGATTGTGTAGTGTAGTGTAGTGTTGTGTAGTGTAGTGTTGTGTTAGTGTAGTGTAGAGTTGTGGTGGTTGTTTAGTGTAGGGTCATGCTGGGGGTAGTGTTTTAGGGTTTAGGGTTGTGTTGTAGTGTTTGCGTAGTGTTGGGTCATGCTGGGGCTAGTGTTTTAGGGTTTAGGGTAGTGTTGTAGTGTTTGCGTAGTGTAGGGTCATGCTGGGCGTAGTGTTTTAGGGTTTAGGATAGTGTTGTAGTGTTTGCGTAGTGTAGGGTCATGCTGGGGGTAGTGTTTTAGGGTTTTGGGTAGTGTTGTAGTGTTTGCGTAGTGTAGGGTCATGCTGGGGTGTAGTATTTTAGGGTTTAGGGTAGTGTTGTAGTGTTTGCGTAGTGTAGGGTCATGCTGGGGGTAGTGTTTTAGGGTTTTGGGTAGTGTTGTAGTGTTTGCGTAGTGTAGGGTCATGCTGGGGGTAGTGTTTTAGGGTTTTGGGTAGTGTTGTAGTGTTTGCGTAGTGTAGGGTCATGCTGGGGTGTAGTGTTTTAGGGTGTTGGGTAGTGTTGTAGTGTTTGCGTAGTGTAGGGTCATGCTGGGGTGTAGTGTTTTAGGGTTTTGGGTAGTGTTGTAGTGTTTGCGTAGTGTAGGGTCATGCTGGGGGTAGTGTTTTAGGGTTTTGGGTAGTGTTGTAGTGTTTGCGTAGTGTAGGGTCATGCTGGGGGTAGTGTTTTAGGGTTTTGGGTAGTGTTGTAGTGTTTGCGTAGTGTAGGGTCATGCTGGGGGTAGTGTTTTAGGGTTTAGGGTAGAGTTGTAGTGTTTGCGTAGTGTAGGGTCATGCTGGGGGTAGTGTTTTAGGGTTTAGGGTAGTGTTGTAGTGTTTGCGTAGTGTAGGGTCATGCTGGGGGTAGTCTTTTAGGGTTTAGGGTAGTGTTGTAGTGTTTGCGTAGTGTAGGGTCATGCTGGGGGTAGTGTTTTAGGGTTTAGGGTAGTGTTGTAGTGTTTGCGTAGTGTAGGGTCATGCTGGGGTGTAGTGTTTTAGGGTTTTGGGTAGTGTTGTAGTGTTTGCGTAGTGTAGGGTCATGCTGGGGGTAGTGTTTTAGGGTTTAGGGTAGTGTTGTAGTGTTTGCGTAGTGTAGGGTCATGCTGGGGTATAGTGTTTTAGGGTTTTGGGTAGTGTTGTAGTGTTTGCGTAGTGTAGGGTCATGCTGGGGGTAGTGTTTTAGGGTTTAGGGTTGTGTTGTAGTGTTTGCGTAGTGTAGGGTCATGCTGGGGGTAGTGTTTTAGGGTTTAGGGTTGTGTTGTAGTGTTTGTGTAGTGTAGGGTCATGCTGGGGGTAGTGTTTTAGGGTTTAGGGTAGTGTTGTAGTGTTTGCGTAGTGTAGGGTCATGCTGGGGTGTAGTGTTTTAGGGTTTTGGGTAGTGTTGTAGTGTTTGCGTAGTGTAGGGTCATGCTGGGGGTAGTGTTTTAGGGTTTAGGGTAGTGTTGTAGTGTTTGTGTAGTGTAGGGTCATGCTGGGGGTAGTGTTTTAGGGTTTAGGGTAGTGTTGTACTGTTTGTGTAGTGTAGGGTCATGCTGGGGGTAGTGTTTTAGGGTTTAGGGTAGTTTAGTTGTTTAGTGTATGCTAAAGGCATATTCGTTCTAAAAGTTTTCGTTATTTTAATTTGCGGCCTAATAGTACATGCGGGATTTCGTCATATATTCGCTAATCATACTTTCTATGGCAAAATGAACCCCCTCATTTTGTTCCTTTTTAAATTAAATGTTTTAAGAGTTACCACTTTATTCCAATCAAGATGGCTTCAGGTGTGCCATACCTTTGTAATAAGTAGGACTGTTAGCACTCTAGTTGTTCTTTAGAAAACTCTGGGACATTCTGTCATTGGGCTATAGTTGGGCTACATCTGGCTGATATTTGGGCTACATTTGTTTTTTTTGTCTCTGGTGGCCATCTTTGGGCTACATTGGGCTACATTGGGCTACATTGGGCTACATTTGGGCTCCAACATATATATAGCCCAATGTAGCCCAATATATATTTTTCAAAGTTAATTTTCGTAAAAACCACTGGAGCCTATATCTTGAGACATAGCAAAGGCACATCGGGCTACCAGTCCCTACAATTTTGCCAAGTTTGGTGTAAATCCATTCAGCCGTTCAGGCTAAAAGTGAGGCCAACCGCCCTATGGAAAATTGCATGGGAAAAACACGTTTTGGGACCCCCCTTTTTTCTCGGCCCCCCCTTGACAAAACCCCCCCAAATTTTCAGGGGCTGCTCAGAAACAAAATGTTCCATTTTCCTGAAAATTTCAGCCAATTCTGTCCTCAAACGCCAAAGTTATTCGACATAGAATTTTCAAAAATCCCATAGGAAAAAAATCCTAACTATATATACCTACTGGCTATCGCCAGTAGGTAATATATATATATATATACATATATATATATATATATATATTAACAAACATCTCCTCCCAAAATAAGCAGAAGCGGAGGCCACAGCGGGGAAACCGGAGACACCATTTAATTAAAGCTGTTGTTGGGCATAATGCATTTCGGCCTGACATAGGCCTTCCTCAGATGCCATCGACAGTGTTCTGGCGACTCTGCTGCTCAAGAAAGTACTCCTTGCCGCAATCCCATTTGTAGATAGGCGCCACGCCCACCAATGGAGTGAAGTCACTATACCTGCTGCTCGTCGGAACTGCAGGGTCCATAATGCAACAGCCAGGTGAGTGCTGCTGGTGGTGTGTCCCAGTGGACAAACGTTAATGTGGCAGGGTAGCGAGCAGCAAAAGTCTATATCCAGCGAAGTAATCAGCATGCTCCCTCCGGTCCCCTTACGTTCCAGCCTCCTAGTCCCGATGTGAAGCGAGCAGGGACCGAAAAAGACAGTGCTTGCGAGTCCCCCGTGAAGTCACGGTTCAGCAGCTGCTGCCGCCCAGAGAAACACCGGTGTTCAGGGGCGGGCTCGGGACTGTAGCAATACCTTGCTTAATTGGTGAACTGCAAACGCAGGGTCCAGATGAGCCCAAGCCTCTTGGTGGAACGGGGCCTCTGAAGCGCATTATCTGGCAATGCGCGCAATATTAACAAACATCTCCTCCCAAAATAAGCAGAAGCAGAGGCCACAGCGGGGAAACCGGAGACACCATTTAATTAAAGCTGTTGTTGGGCATAATGCATTTCGGCCTGACATAGGCCTTCCTCAGATGCCATCGACAGTGTTCTGGCGACTCTGCTGCTCAAGAAAGTACTCCTTGCCGCAATCCCATTTGTAGATAGGTGCCACGCCCACCAATGGAGTGAAGTCACGATACCTGCTGCTCGTCAGAACTGCAGGGTCCATAATGCAACAGCCAGGTGAGTCCCGCATGGTCCCGTTTTCCTGACTGCTGGGTGCTTCTTTGGTGGTGCGTGTCGAGAATGGCAGGACCAAGCTGTTACAGATATCGCCACACTCTCAGGGATTTCCTCACTGCACTCGCTGCTCCTTTATGAAAAGCAATGAATCATCACTCCTCCATTGATAGTTAAAGGGTTTTAATTTTCACAAACGCTGCCAACACACAACCTCAATGTGTTTCAGTCTCAGCCGAGACCTTGCTCCGTTGCACCAGTGGATCCATTTAAGGCACTTAAATAAAGACACTTTTTAAATAACTTTCAGATTCCATCGCTTTATTACACACAGCCACTTTCTTAGACATGATTATTTCTTTATTCCTGCTTGCTAAAACACTACATTCGAGTCTTCAGAAAGTAGAGGTGAGTAGTTTGCTTCCCACTCCCTGCATAGTATAAACGCATACTAACACTACTTACACAAGTATGCTACAGCGGCCAGTATCCTACAGCGGCCAAGAAACATCACTTTACAGCAATCCGCTCACAGTTTAGGTGCACACTTTCATCCCCGAGTACACTGGCATCTCACCTCAGCACCATCTCACTTTGGGCAAAACAGCACTTTCAGACTGGTAGGAGTAAATACTTCGCTTCGGCCAGTATACTACAGTGCCCAGAGCATATCAGTTTACAGCACTCTGTTCACGGTTTAGGTGCATGCTTTCATCCCCGAGTGTACCTGCACCTCACCTCAGCACTATCTCACTCTGAGCAAAACAGCACTTTCCCCAGTAATCGATATCTGTTAATTTCAATATTTCTCCAAAACTACTGAAAGGATTTACACCAAATAAACAAAAGCATGCTTTCTAGACCAAGACCCTTCTCCCAGCCAAATTTGGGGTATTTCCATTCACCCATTCAACCCGTAGCCTTGTCTAAAGTTTCCTATGGAAATTAACATGGACAAAACACGTTTTGGGACCCCCTATTTTCTCGACCCCCCTCAACTAATCACCCCCACACTTTCAACATAGGAGCTGATATAAACAAAGAATTTGTTTGGAAAATGTCATGAAGATTCATCAAATGATGCAAAATTCACATGCAAAACAAAACATTTTCTTCCTATTGAAACTTGGTCCTAACTATAACTACCTACTGGAGACCGCCAGTAGGTAATAAAAAAAACATAGGTTTCAGGGGTGTTATAGTTAGCTGGACATTTCACTCCTACAAAATCATTAAAATTCCTCCGTTATAGTTAGTTGTACTAAGTATAACTCGCGCGCCCGCAATTCACTGCTGATGTTGTCACATATTACATCATTCATGACATGGTCAGTAGCATCACTGATGACATCATTGATGACATGTCAAATGACATCACTGATGACATCACTGATGACATTCCAGTGGTTTGTTATTTATATAATTATTATATATATAGGAATCTGCATTGAAGACTAGGTGGATGTAGAAGTGTCTGGATGGAGGATTTAGTACTACTGTGATTGACTGTAAGTGAGTAATTTTTAATTAGTTAAGAGAGTATTTGTATGAGAGAGTGAATGTGTGTGTAGTTGGATGGAAGGTGTGTAACTGTCTAAAGATGTATGGATAGTTGATTAAGTATATATGAGGTTAAGACTGTATGTGAAAACAGTTGTTTTGGGTGAGTGAATCTCTTTATGGGTTTGTTGACGAGTAAATATATTTCTCAATGATATATGTCCAACAAAGTAGAAATATAAAAGGCAATGTATATGACAGTTGTTGTATATAAATAAGTATACATAAGACTCAGTGATTGTATGAGTGACTGTATCGACAATTGTATACTTGTGTATTAGTGATTTTATAACACACTAAGTATGAGTTATTATCTATATGAATACATAAAGTGGTGTTTGTATAAGTGTGTAGCTTAGTAAATGTAAGTATGATCTATTGTTTGCATAAGTGGGTAGGATGACTGCATAAGTCAATAGGGTGTGTGCTGGTGTGTAATATCGATGTAGGTGTATAAGTATATTTAATAGTGTTCTATTGATCTTTGTTAGCATGTATGAGTGAATCTATAGGCTGATGAAAGGTTATAGTAGTGTATGATGAGGTGTATCTGATTGTCACGTGCATGATGTCATCAGTGATGTCATCAGTAATGTCATTTGAGATGTCATCAGTGATGTCATCAGTAATGTCACTGACCATGTCATGAATTATGTAATATGTGACATCATCAGCATGTGGATTGCGAGCGTGCGAGTTATACTTACTACAACTAGCTATAACGAAGGAATTTAAATGGTTTTTTACGAGTGAAATGTCCAGCTAACTATAACACCCCTGAAACCTATGGTTTTTTCAGTGAATTTCTAAGGTTTTTAAATGATAATTCCTCACTATACCCTGCCTGAAACTATGGTTTTTTCAGTGAATTTATAAGGTTTTTTAAGTGATAATTCCTAACTAACCTACCTGAAACCTATGGTTTTTTCAGTGAATTTCAAAGGATTTTTAAATGCTAATTTCAAACTACAATATTCCTATAACCTATAGTGTTTGTTAGGTAAAATTTAAAATCACGTGTATACCTTTTATAGTAAGAACAAACTTAACAGTAACGTTTTATAACTTATAATTATATCTCCTGGTTTTATGGTATTTATTTTTTAGACATTTCTATCTGTATTTATCCTTTTTTTTATTTTTTATAATTGTATGTGTATTTACCCATATATATTTCGGTTTGTAAAAAACATGAATCTGAAATTAGTATATTTCTACAATTATTTTACATATAAATATGCAGTCATGGCTGAAAGACTGACCGTTTTCACTAATGTAAATACTCTTAGATGATAAACTATACACAACCTTAATATTAAAATGTGCTAGTTTCCTTATACTAGGATATGTATTGCTCTTGAAGGCTCTTTACTAAAAGTCTTTTATTGTTTTTACCCTTTTACTTTTAGAACAGCAGACCTATTGGCCTACTACTCATCATTGACAGCATTTACAAACACTCAAAAAATAACCCAATTTCCATATTTATTCACACTTTAAAATGAATGCAGAGAGGAAAATAAATACTTTTCTGTATGTATTTATCTGTAATATCAAAAAAAACATAAATCAAGAAGCTCTACCTATAATTTAAGAATATTTTCAACTTAATTAGCAGTAATTAACATATAAGTGTGGTAAAAGTATGACGCAGCACCTATAATACCTGACTTTTAAGAACAGCGTTCACAGTTCGATTCCAAAGACCATCAGCATCTTAGCCCACCACTATCTCACTGTAGGTAACACCTTGCTTAATCTTCCCAACGACCCAAGCGCCGGCAAACCTTTCCAGGGGTAGCTTTAAGCTTTACAAATGCTGGCATTTTTTAAATTAAAAAGCAAAGTGATAACAAATATTAATATGTTTTTTTTCTTCTATTGTAAACAATATTTGTTTTTATATCTTCTATTTGGATGTTTTTAATCATGAGAATGCAAAGGACACAGTTTACCGGCTAAACCTTTTTAAACTCTCCAACGTGTGTAGATAATAAGGACCTTATACGTGTTACTATGGAAGTTGAAACCTTTACAGCTTCACAGTTTGTAACTTTTCCCAACACGTGCACTAGTAAAACAGTTAAAACAAGAGCATGTGTAAACTGTAAAACGTGACAACAACATAAGCAGAGCTGAATCTTCCTTCCATAGACTACTAAACAACCAAAAACAATATAAACCACACCTATTGTGCGATTAGTTTAGTTTTCGCTAGTTATTTCTGGGTCGCCAATCTGTGATGCAGGTTCCCTTTTCTAGCATTGGATTCTTGTTTTACGTCAACAAACATATTCCGGAGTTGTAAGTTGTTTCATTATGGCATAGTAGATAGTTATAATTTGTGGCTATTTGTCAATATATAAACATTTATATCTAGAAAAAAGTGTTATTGCATGTTTTTTCCTTTTTCTCTGTTACGTTAGCAGCTTGTTTTGAGAAATGGATAAATTACAACAAACATTGCTCCTTTTCTGGCTCCTTTCAGCTTATATATTATGACTTTCTATATTATAATATTGACACTGTACTTCGCTTCAGAGATGTTGGTGACCCGTCGGCGCAAACCCTAAACATTTACAATCAACGTCACTACCTTCCAGTTGTTAAGTTTGTTTTCCCCCATGGATTATATACTGTTAATATGTATATTATAATATTAACAGTTATGCTAATCTCAGTGGAGTTCATGACCCGTCGTCACAAAGAGTAAAGATATATAAGCAACATCACCAGCTTCTGGTTTTTAGTCTGTTCCCCCCTTTTGATCATATACTGTAAATATATATATTATAATTTTCACAGCATGATCTCAGATGAGTTTATGACCTGTCGCCACGAAGATCAAACTTTTTGACCTCCCTGAGAAAAGAAGCTCAGAAAATAATTACCACTCAAAAGTATTTTATTATGGATGTTCTGTTAAATAGATAACTTTATATTCCTTTTCTTTTTACTGTAACAATGATATCAATCGTTATATTGTAATAGATTGTCCTATTGTTACAGAAGAGGAATAGGAGATTTTTTGGGGCCATCTGTAATACAGCTTACGAAACATTAGAACGTACTTGATCAGATATTTTTTTCAGGGAGCATATTTTATGAAATTGCAGAATAAAAAATATTGCTTTCATATGTACTTTGTTACTTTAAATATTTGATAAACCCTACATTTCTGAATGTTATTTTCCCATTTCTATTCTTATCATTTGCGGTTCCTATTCACCTTCTACCTATATAGGACCAGTAGGACCAGTTCTGTATATTATAATAGTGCTATCTTATATATTCTGAAGTGAGTATGTGATTTGTTAGCGGAACAGTGTGCGACGTCTAAGCACTACGACGGAACGTTCCTGAATTCTACAGAATACAAATTTGAAAAATAATAATGCATACATTTTTATGTAATATGAAATCACTTTTATTTAACTGTTTTTTACTTGTTCTCCTGACCTCAGATAATGTAGTGCGGGAGTGTTTGTTGTAGCACTTCTATTCTACTTTATCTAAAAGTAACTGATGCCCTCTTACATTATCAAGAATATGGGGCAACACTTTTACAAACTATAGCAGAAAAAAGGAGGGTATGGCCATGCTTAACTGATATTTTATGAAATTGCATTTTTAATTGTCACTCCTTTCATATATACAGCGTCAGTTTCTGAAAAAAGTGTATTTGTATTTTCTAAATAAAAACTGTTTCTAACCTAGACTGACATTTTTGCTGTGCAACCACACCTCCCCATCAGAAAAGTAAACACCACATCATAAGTAAATAGTGCTCCTAAGAAGTATCCCAGGCGTAAACTTGATAAAAAAACACCGCAAGACACTGTCATTTTTCCGCTGTGATTTGTACACCACACAGCAATTATATAAATGGCCCTTAAAACATATAAAAACAATATTTACCTTCATAATCCCTGTCCACCACCTTGTGACCACTGTACAGAGTTAATAGTGTTCCTAACCTTCCCTCTACTACTTTCTTTTCCCATACTCCTGTGGAAGTGCGTCACAATATCACTGACAACAGTGAACCGTTCCCACCCAATAAAAAGTAAACTTGTGCCCGAAACACTTTAGCCAATAAAATGTCCATGTTGCTCCGCAGAGGAGGAAGGAATGACTGCCAAATCTTCTACTTTTAATGCTTCATAGACAATGAACATTAAGCATCGTAAGGTCCCGCTTGGAACACGTTACCCAATGAAATGTCCCTAATACTCCGTGAAGAGGGAAGGAATCGCTGACAACACTTCTACTCTCAACAGTTTACAGCCAATCAACATTAAGCTTGGGAAAGTCCTCCTTAGAGCACGTCAGCAAAACAGATGTCCCTCCTACTCCGCAGAGCGGAAGTGAATGGTTGGCAACACTTCTACTTTCAATAGTTCGCAACCAACCAACATAAAGCTCAGGAAAGTCCTCCTTACAACATGTAAGTTAATTAGATGTCCTTGCTACTCTCCGGAGCAAAACTGAATTGTAGAAAACACTTCTACTTTCAATAGTTCGCACCCAATGAACATTAAGCTTGTTGTTGGAACACCTTAGCCAATTAAAGGTTAGATTTGTTCCATGCACACGTACAGAACACAAAGTCTTACATATTAATAGATTGCCTGTACCAAAGGGAGTCTATCCGTAACAAAAGTGAACACTGCCTAATAAATAAACATTATTCCACACTATATTAAAGAAAAGCCGCAATAAGCTCTATTGTTGTTTTCCCAATATAATTTACACAGCCTACTGCACCCCCTCCCAACATGAGTAAAGCTGTGGGGGCCCCAGCGAACCCCTGCTATTATTTTTATTATATTTTCCACTGACTTCTTCTACGACTAAGGGTTCCTATGGAAAAGTTTTAAAACTCCACCACAGTAACTGTTTCAATTAGCAACACAGTGTGATGAACTTCTAACCTCTGTGCTCACTTAAGTGTTCCATGAACTGTTACTATAGTAACATGCAGTAAGCAGTTTGGGGGTAGGGTTGAAAGGTACTGGCTGTACAAAAACCGTTATATTTACCCAGGACCCTCTACATAACCGACAAGAAAGCAAAGTAAGACAGAACACTGTGTGGCAGATTTACAAGCCCCTTGAGCCACTTTTGCGTCACATTTCCCATCTTAAAAATTATGCAACAGTAACACAATGAACTTGTAAATCTGCCCCTATGCACAATACGAGCAAAAGAAGTACACAACTCTTTCAATTCTTTATCAATCACAATTAGACAGTGTTGCTTCACTATTCACAATGCACTTCAATAAATAAATTGTGCCTATTTAAATGGGAGACGAGATTGTCGACATTACAAAACTTAGTGGCATATTTACAAAGACGGAGTTAAAATTGTCACCGCTTTAACGTCTGCAACCTACAAAAAAACGCTGAAAATGGACTTCAAAATCCTTTGTTATCTTACCGGAATATTTTCTCAACATTGCTGTTTGCTATGCAACAGTGAGAGCCACCCCCCAGAGCTATAGAATAAATAGTTGAAGTGGGCTCCAAGGCCCCCCCTGCCAAATTAAAAGTGGAAGGGCCTCAACAACCCCCCCTCAAGCCCCAGGAACCACCACCCCCGGGGCTTTGTGTATTGTGGGAGGGAGGCTGCGTGGCCCTCCACCTGGAGCCCTTGAGGGCCCTGGGGACCTCCACTCCCCAGGGCCAGCTCCTGCAGTGTCCCGGGGTGCCTACCCCCCCCGGGACACTGCTGTTTGCTATGAGAGGGTCGGAGTCTCGCAGGCACCCGCCCTCCCATAGCAAACTTGGTTTGCATTTTGAAAGACAGAGCAGTGAAGTCTGTTCTCACTTTCAAAATCCAAACCAGATAACTTTTCCACATGCAAGTTAGCATTTCCCCATGTGGAAAAGCAATGCCGGCTCCCGAAGGACGCAGGGAGCCGGCTGGGACCGTGGGGCATTTTGGCTCCACCCACGGTCCCCAGCATTTTATGTAAGCCCCGGGGGATGGGGTCCCCGGGGATATTAGAAGTTACTGATAGGGGCTATTTTTTATGGTAAAATTAGAAGTCACGCACACAGCGCAGCGCTCAGTGCGGCCCCCTGATGTGCACGCGCTGGATGCATGACTCATAATCTGTAGGGTGCATGACTCCAGCGCCTTTGGTGCACAACTTCTATGCGTTTGGGAGCCGGTGTTGTAAACGTATCTAGGACCCTATTTAAATATTCCCAATTCATGCCCTTATGTGGTTATAACAGAACATATCCTTATAAAGGCATAAGAATCATATCCATATTTAGTCATAGCCAATGCAGTCCAAATACGGCAAGGCTACTCCCATAGACTCCTAGAAAGTACAACGCGTTCTTTAAACAAACCAAGCCTCCAGCAGCCCGGGAAATCCCCCTGCTTTTGTTTTGATTTGAACAAGAACTCCAGTGACGTCTTATGTCCAACCTTACGTCAAACTCGGCACCTTCCAGGTTTAAATATACCAACGTTGCCTTAAGCAAACACACGGTGGTTTGGAGCAGAGCGACTATCTACTTGCCCAAAGCCCAGCTGATGCGAGAGCCGAAGGAAGCCGACCCTCCCATTTGACGCACTGAGAGAGACGCTGTCTTTTCTCCTGCCGAGAAATCCAGCTCCAGTGTTTCCAGTCACCCTTGCGGGTTGCTGGGAAATCGAGTCCTGAGAAAGAGATACAAGACCTCCTTCATTCTATAACCAAGGTACGGAGCTGATTAAATTCTTAGAGAATTCTTGATTCAGATTCTTGGCAAAAACTAACGTAACTTAAACTGCAGCTCACTTACTCCTTCCCACGTACTAGGCTTAGGTTAGGTACACCGGGGTAGGCGTATCTTAGAAGCACCAGTTGAGTACGTTTAGTCAATGATTTTATGTATGTATATATTTTATCCATTTTAAGTATCATATGACTCAGAAACCATATAAATGCTTTTACAGTATTATTTCATAATACTCCGTTTACTGTATGCACTTTACTTTATAACAAGTATTGCAATTGTGGCAATTCACTTCTCTTGCACGAGAAAGAGGACTGCTCAATAAATAACAACTTTTATTGAAAACGCCCGTCTCTCTATTTCTCTGCACTCTGGTGAAACTAAGCATGCACGATTGACTGAGTGAAATAGCTGTCCATTGTTTTCACACGACTCTGGAGCTATACTCCTTATTCTGGAGGGAGCAAAGTTGTCATGTTAATGCGGTTGTCAGAAGCTAATCCCTCCTTGTCTATTCAGGGAAGTTAACTCGTCCCTGTTTACTCGAGAAAGTTTCTAGTGACCTCTGAGCTAGCTGGCATTCATAATTAAGTCTAACATATTCAATAGAGACCTAGTCGACCTCAGTCCTACGTCTAAACTATCGTTTATGTTATTCCAATGCGCAGAGACTATTGGGAATATAGGAACTACACTACACCGGCATTGCTTTTCCACATGGGGAGCTACTAACATGCAGCTCCTCATGTGAAAAAGCAATCTGATTTAGATTTTGAAAGAGAGAACAGATTTCCTTGCTATGGGAGGGCGGGATGGACACCCCGGGACACTGCAGGGGCCAGCCCTCCCACAATACATAAAGCCCCAGGGAGTGGTGTTCCCCGGGGCTTTGGAGACCTTGCAGCCCCCAAACCATTTTTTTTGTAGCCCCAGGGGGTGACGGGGCCCTCGAGTACTCCAGGAGGGGGGCTATAGAGTCCCCCTTCCTCAATACATAAAGCCCCGGGGGGTTGTGGTCCCCGTGGCTTTGGGGACCTTGGACCCCACCATTTTTTTTTAGCCCCGGGGTCTGATGATCCCCGGGCATAAAATGTAATCATTTTGCCCCCGGTATTTAGCCTCCCGGGGGCTAATTATAAAAAAAGCTCAGTTTTATTTTATTTTATTTTTTTACGGCAGAGTCCGCGCACCATACACACACCTGCCAGTAGGTAATATATATATATTAGGAAGTAGACCAACGGAATTTTACCAACATGGCAAAATGATTGTAGAAATGATAACATTATGTCTCTATAACAACTACATCTTATTCAATAAGAACGTTTACCATCAGATCAGGGGAATTGCAATGGGGGCCTGCTTCTCCCCTAGCTACGCGTGTTTATACGTGGCTGGTGGGAGGAGCAGGTCCTCAGGGTGGAATACAAAAACATATGGGAAGAGCGCATCATAGGATGGATGCGCTTCATAGACAACAAATTCTTCATATGGAAGGGACTGAGGCTATGGTTAGAGACTTTATTCAGAAACTCAATGTGAACAACCTTAATCTTCAGTTCACTGCAGAAATCAACAACAATACTCAGTCAGTTATTCCCAATCCCCCCAGCTTTGACATTTAGAAAATCCAAGTCTATGTACAATGCCTTGGTCAGGCCAAGTCCTGAATTGACAACCTTAGACAGCCAGCCCAGTACAATGTGGCTAGCACCACGTAACGGTTTCATTAAGTGCAAAAGATGCAGAGCATGCAAATTTGGAATAAACCCATCACAGTACACTGCCATATACGGTGCATCAGTTAACCAAATCAGGGCCAGATGTGGCTGCCGTACCGAATTTTCTGTCTATGTGTTGTGTTTCACATGTGACTTGTAATACGTAGGCAGCACTAAGCTTCAGGTACATGTACGCATTTTGCAGTAGCTGCAAGCAATAGTCAATTCAGATATGACTTACCCAGTGGCTAGACACTTCAAGGCAGTTCATAGGAACAAACTAGAAGATCTTAAATATTATGTCATAGCTGCGGTTCCACCAATGAGAAGGGGAAGAAACAGGGAAAAAGCCCTTGGACAATTGGAGGCAAAATTTATACTTGAACTAGATACTCGCACTCCAAATGGACTCAACAATGGGGAAGAGTTGACAACTTTTTATAAGGAAAAAGGCCTTTTTAGATTTTGTTGATTGTCTTTTAGAATATTGGTATTTTATGGGAATTAAAATATTTTACATTGTTCTATAATATATTATTAATATTTATATATATTTTTAGTGGTTATAATTGAAATTGCTAAGATATATTATAATTTTAACCATCTCAACAACCTATTATATTTTGGAATTGAGGAAGTCTACACATAAGCATAGACCTCCCTTTTTCAAGGATATCAATGTTTACATATTTATGTACATATTAAAATGCACATATATTTAAGACTTCCCCAGTTTTCTTATAAAGGTCTCCAATGAACTATACCCTGAAAATGTGTCTCTCAATTTGGATTGGTTATCTGGAATCACTGCTGTCCCTGTATAATAACTTGAATCGAGCCACTAGTGACAATAATTTTATGTAAGCCCCTTCTCCAATCAGGAAAGTAACATAGATCGAAGACATTTTCTCCATTAACTAGTATACTTATGACAGTAAATCAGCAATTTGCTTAACCCCTTGGCTGCGGCGGTAATTCCGCCGCAGCGCTAGGAGGGAGGGGGGGCCGTGTGGCGCCGCCATGCTCGTGATGGAACCACTCTGTCACGAGCCTCGGGCGCGCTGTGCTTGTGACAGAGTTGTTCCGTCACGGCCCCGCCCACTGAATAGAACGCGCCGCGGAGGCGCAAAATCAGCGCCGCACAGTCGCATCGGGCGGGCCGTGACGGAACCACTCCGTCACTAGCACATCGTGTCCACTCCGTGGCTGGTGACGGAGTGGTTCCGTCACCAGAATCGATGGTGTTAATCTTCCCCGAAACTCCTGAAAAACTTGATTTTTAAAGCAAATTTAGACTTTTTGTAAGATTTTTATAATCACAATAAGCACAATTGTGATTATTTACTTATTTACTTTTCTAGTGTTGAAGCACAAACACACTTTAGAATGCACTTTGAGAAGCACTTTGAAGTATATTCCCATATGGTGTTTACACAAAGATCAGCGGCTACCAAAGCAACATGGAGGCCTATTAGGATGGCGGACGGACCTGCGTCCGTCCGCCACCCCCGAGGTGGAGGGACCGTCCGCAGGGGCAGCGGCGGTCCCTCCGGTGCAATTAGGATGTGACCGCCACCCTGGCGGTCACATTCCGTATCTTTAACCTTGCGGCAGGTGCTGCTTGAAGCAGCACCCGCCGCAAGGTTAAAAATGCACGCTTTGCATTTACATGCACAAAGCGGCAGGCACCGCGCAGTGCCTGCCACTTTGTGCATGCAACTGCAGGGTGGTACCATAGGTTCCCCCATGTGCACCCAACCCCCCCTTCACTCTGGGGGCCCCTGCGGGCCCCCAGAAGCAAAGGACCACATGCTTTTCCACGGCGGAAAAACCACTGCGGAAAAGTATGTTTGAAGACGCATCCTAATATGTCTGGCGGTGTCTGATAGACACCGCCACCATATTAGAGCTTTTCCGCCACGGTCGGAAGGCGAGCGCGGGGGAAAAGCGATGACCCCCAGCCATCCTAATGTGGCGGGGGTCTTTTCTTGTGCCGCAGCGGTGAATCTGCATCCTCCGGGCCGGCGGTTGCTTCCGCCAGCCCGGAGGATGCGGATTCACCGCAATCCTAATCGACCCCATGGTCGGGATGAATTCAAATAAAGGGTCAGATGCAAGATACAAGGGAAACTTCCATGAATTATTGTGGTCGACTTTGTAACCCCCAACAAGAAAGTAATTTTGACAGTGTTGTCACCTTTATATGAAGTACAGTGGGTAACACTACACTACAGGAATGTAATATTTCCCTTGGGCAGTTGTAGGCATTTATGCACATATAGTCAAGTAACGAGTGTGACTCTCATTACAATGATACGCCTATTTTGTATTCACATGATTGTATTTTAACAACTATTTTTAACATGCCAATTTTGCACTTGACCTGTTTCCGTATATAAACCAGTACTATTTAGTTTTCCATGATTATGTTCATGCACGTAGCACTTTGTTGTCTACATTTTGTCTGTGATTCATCCAGTTATTATAAAAGATATACCTATTGTACTACTTTTTCAAAATATGAAATTCATTAAGTATCAAATGGGTATACGTATAAAGTATTTCTTTTATTTTCACTAAATCACGTGATGCAATGAGTGGAGAAAAAATGTTTTAAAACACTATGGGAGACGAGAGTCTCGTCATGTGAACAAGCCCACTTGTTGGGCGAAAAGCGTCATCCACCATGCCGAAGCGTCTACCTTCTTAAATAAAGAAAGTAATCACGCACTAACCGTGTCCCTATCTTTGTCTCGATTGTGGAGCAAGCAGTGAGAACTCTGGTGTACTTCATATTACCTACTGGCGGTCGCCAGTAGGTATATATAGTTAGGATTTTTTCCCTATGGGATTTTTGAAAATTCTATGTCTAATAACTTTGGCGTTTGTGGACGGAATTGGCTGAAATTTTCAGGAAAATGGCACATTTTGTTTCTGAGCAGCCCCTGAAAATTTTGGGGGGGTTCGTCAAGGGGGGGCCGAGAAAAAAGGGGGGTCCCAAAACGCGTTTTTCCCATGTTAATTTCCATAGGGCGGTTGGCCTCACTTTTAGCCCGAACGGCTGAATGGATTTGCACGAAACTTGGCAAAATTGTAGGGACTGGTAGCCCGATGTGCCTTTTGTAGGTCTCAATATATGTGCTCCAGTGGATTTTGAGAAATTAACGTTTAAAAAAAGATATATATCTGTAACAGCGGACCGGGCAGCGGCCCAGGACGCGTACTTGTCGCGCAACGGAGCTTTGTGAAGCGAAGCTGATTGGTTCTCCGGCGTCTGTCAACATTCCAAACAGTCCGTAGCGGCCGCCATCTTGTCTCTCGGTAGGATCGAGAGACAAGAGGAGGTCAAAACAAAGGGGGAAATAACTATAAGGGGGCATAGTAGATCCTCGCTGACCCCCTAGGTTTGATGTGGAGGTTTTAAAAGGGCCCGCGGGGCAAAAAAAAATAATAATAATAATAATCGAACGGCTGAATGGATTTGCACGAAACTTGGCAAAATATTAGGGACTGGTAGCCCGATGTGCCTTTGCTAGGTCTCAATATATGTGCTCCAGTGGATTTTAAGAAATTAACGTTCAAAAAAAGATATATATCTGTAACAGCGCTCCGCTTCGCGTAACGGAGGTTTGCGAAGCTGATTGGTCATTCTGTCACTGGGCTATAGTTGGGCTACATCTGGCTGATATTTGGGCTACATTTGTTTTTTTGTGTGTCCGGCGGCCATCTTTGGGCTACATTGGGCTACATTTGGGCTCCAACATATATATAGGCCAATGTAGCCCAATATATATTTTTCAAAGTTAATTTTCGTAAAAACCACTGGAGCATATATCTTGAGACATAGCAAAGGCACATCGGGCTACCAGTCCCTACAATTTTGCCAAGTTTCGTGGAAATCCATTCAGCCGTTCGAGCTAAAAGTGAGTCCAACCGCCCTATGGAAATGAAGGAAATGAATGGGTAATTTGTAATTAGCAAATAGCTCATCGCAAACTAGGAATGGTAAAGAATCGCTATTTATTCCTTAAAGTTCGCTATTTAGGAAATGCAAAAAACTTTGATGATACATATGGCGGTTCATCTCTAACAAGATAAGAAGCATAGGGATACATTTATGATGACTGGCGCATCACCAGGGATGTGTTAGTCATTCTGTGCCGCTGTTCCGTCACCTATGGTGTGCTGCATTTACAATGCGGCGCATCATGGGGCAAAAACAGCACAGATGCGTGATGTATCTGTGCCGTAAAGGTGGCGCATTGCTGGAGTTGTATCGCAAGTGTGATGAAGCTCCAGCAAGGGTCGGGGGTGCCCCTGTCGCAGGGTTTCTGTTCTCACACAGAACTGTGGACAGAGGATTGGAACCTCGGCGAATTAGGGTGTCCCAAAACTCACGTTAGTAATCAAAAACTCCTTAGCAAGCTAGGTACAGTGTCACATTGGATATAACAAACTCTCAATGTTTAGACAATCCAGAATATGAACTTATAGTACCTCAGGATACGTGGAACTCATGAACAGTCGGTCGTTATATATTTCTTAGAAACCAGAACATGGAGTTAAGAAGAACACATGTGTATTTGAAATGTTTATTTACTAATGCCGTCTTCACAGGCGTAGTATCTTAGATAATACAAGTACACATATTATCAGTAGCAAAATTACCAGCATAGTTACTAGTACATAAAAAGCGAATGGTGATAGTATGTTAACATGCTGTAAATGAATAAGAGTTAGCAACACTTATAAGCAGCCGCGGGCCGTGGAGGGAGTTACGGTGGGGCAGGGAGGCGGGGAGGGGGAGGGGCAAGGTAGAGAGGGCTCCACCCTGCTTCTCCCCCTCCCCGCCTCCCTGCCTCACCGTAACTCCCTCCACGGCCCGCGGCTGCTTATATCTCACCCTCCCTAATACACATATTATATTATTTGCTAAGAAGGTCTCTTTGTGGTGGTTTAGGGCGTGCCCATACTTTAGTGTCTTAGATTTGAAGGAATCACATCAGCATACACCAGCTCTCTCTTCATGTGAGCCGCATCAACTGTTGTGTATGTGTGTTCGGCAAAGCAATATAAAACCCGCCTCATGCCCAGAATTGGCAGAAGTTGCACTTATGTTATGAGTATGAAGTCGTGGAGATCAGACCTCATAACAATTCTGTATCGTGTTGTTCTTGAAACTTTAGCACTCGCTGTACAGATATAGTTTAACAAGCAAAGCAGATAGTAGAGCAATAACATATTATTCTCATGTAAACCACGATGAACTACTAGGTGGAAAGCTAAAGCAACAACTAAGTGTCGTGTGCAGAAGTTGCAAAAAAGGAAAAATGGCGTTTAAACCGGTAATGAGCCCATGCTAACTTAACACGGTGTAAAGATATCCAGGACCTAGATGACACCTCCCCATGATCCGGAAACGAACTGAATAAGATAATAGAAGTGCCATCTCATGAGAGCAGATTGCAAGTTTATATGTGGACGGTCCGCAAGGTAAAGCATTAAAAACTAGGAAAATTTAATGCTAAAGAAAAATAAAACAGCCAAGTACTTTATCGAGTCTTAAGCCAATAGGCAAGGTAAATAATAAAAACTTGACAAATAAGTCAATGAATTGTCAATGAAATGCTAGTACTCAGCATATCAAACATGAAAAAGGTCTATGACATAACTGTGTATGCAAAATAAGCTGCAACAGCCTCTAATAGGAAGTCACCGTCTTCATCCGAAAAGAGTTCAGCCATCCAATTTAAAAGCGGAAAAGAACATACGTGCTCTCCCAGCACCGGATCCTCTATCACCATCAGAGGACAGCTCGGTGGGTTTTCAAGAAAGCTCTGTTCCAAGAAAGACTGTGCTGCCCCCAGTAAATTCCAGGGACCAAGTAGTCCATGCATCAATGCCACAGCCATAATCCTTTCGCCAGGACAAACCAACTCGTGAGTAATGATAGGAGTCATCAGCTGATTAAAGTCGACGTCAGGAGAAACCGGTCCGCAGAGACACAAATCAATGGCCCAATCGAAATCACAGGTCAGGCAGTGAAATACAGGCTGGACACAGGTGAAGTAGGAGAATCGAAAAGATAATCCATATGCCGTGCTTAATATCGCCAACGGCATTGTGCCATAATATTCTAGCATGCGATTGCGGAACAGTGTCAGCAGCTGCAGGGTGGGAGGTTGCATAGGAGGGACATCCATATTTAAAAATGTAAAAAAGCACAAGAGCGTCCGCTGGTAATGCAAGTAAAAATGCCAATCCACGAACCAGAGTGGAGAAAATAGAATGAAAGGAAGCAGGGATGAGTCCAAAGATTTTCTCAAATGAAGTCACGAGACCACTGGTAACAACTTTAAAAAAGTGCGCCAGGGACTTTGCGGAGGATGCGTTAAAGATAGTCGGAACCATCTTGCTGAATTTGAAAGGCAAATCTGAATTGAAAAGTGTGTGCACCTCTGTACGGGTGTTCGCTATGTGAAGCACGAAAGTTTCATGGGCCGAACTCAAGGCCACCTCTCTCTGAGACAAAAGAGCTCTTATTCTTGCCATGCCGTTGAAATCTGTCCCAAGGTTGGTATTTGTGGCCAGATTGAAAACTCCCTATGTTCATGTGTGGGAGGAAATAGAACATTTCTGCAGCAAATAACCCGTTCACTTACTGTTACGATAAAAGGAATACTTTTAATTAACTCAGAACAATCTTCATTATTGAGCATCAAATAACTACCATTTTCCAACAACTTGAACGTGGGGATGATAGCAGGAACTGGCGTGCCTTGCAACACGCAAGCCATATTTGGTCGGTGTTTGTTGCATGAACCGTGTAACTGTATGTGCCTACACATTAGTGAATGATCTGGCGTCTCAGTGCATTCCTCTCCATTCAGATAAACTTCTTGATCATCTTTGAAACATCTGTATGTGTATGGAAGCGACCAGACCTCATGAAGAAAAGCACTACCTAAAGGTTCATAACGACCTATTGGTATATATTTCATACAATTTGAAAACTTATATAAAGCAAAAGGCAGCGTTATTAAACCGTGGATAAGGCACGTTGCCAAAAAACCCGCAATCCTCTGCTGATGATGTCACTGAGCATGTCATGAATGATGTAATATGTGACATCATCAGCAGTGGATTACGGGTAATAGTATCTCTAGTTTACTCCCCTATAGCTGTCTTTCTTTTAACATAAGTGTCTGTTTCCTTCCCTTATACTTACTGTTTTTGGTTCGCTTCCGGTTCGCGTACCGGGGAGCGAACTGGGAAGCGAACTAAGAGAAATAGAGGTTGGCACAGTTCCAAATATTGTACCAATTTTTTAATAACGGGGAGGTAGTTCTGAAAAGAACTTTTTTTTTTATTTTTCAGAACATTTTTTTACTTTTTTTGAATTTTTCTGAACAGTTTTATATTTTTTTGGGTTTTTCTTGGAGGGGGCAATGAAAACGATTCATTGTAAAGGGCTCAACAGGAGCAACAAAACAAAAAAAAGAAGTATTTATTATTTTGGGCGTTTCGTACAAACTTGCATATGATAGTCAATAGCTCTGTTGATCAGAGTGATGCTTTTTTCTCCGTAGGAAATGAATCCATCGCAAAATACGCAGATGTGTTTTACATCACCAAATCTCATTTGTATATTTGGCACCATCTCCCTGCCCTCTGGTCCCGTTACTTCCGGTACAACAGATCTTCTGGCCATAATAGGGAGATTATCTAGGTCGTTCCGAAACTGTGCAGCACTGTAGTTGTTAGGATGCCACCTAGTCATATGGTGATGCATTGTGTAGTTTCCGAAACTGTATTTTTTGTCGGTCCCTCTGGACAGTCTATCTTGACATATAAGGCAAGTTACGTATCTTGCATTTACTTTTTTCTGACCTTTGGGAATTTTAAAAAATTGCCAAATGAAGTTTTCTTTCCGGTGAGACGTCCTGGGCTGCTCAGGCAAAAACTGCCTCTCTTCGTGCTCGTCCTCCTGTTCCTCTTCTTCCTCTCCTTGTTGAATTATAACTTGAGCAGGTGGTCCACTCTTCCTTGGATGTGGTGGAGGTGGTGGGGAAGCACCAGCTGAAGCTACTAAAGAAGCCATTGCTCAGTGATCACAAAGGGTCTTTCTCTCACAATGATGAAAGTCAGAGTGAGGAAAGAAGGAGGGATTTTCATCATTTGGGAAAAACAAGAGTTCTCAACCAATCAAAAGTGTTCATTTTAGATTATATGACCTAGTCTTACATCATTAGGAAACCAAAAGTGAAATGAACCAATGAAAAGTGTTATTACCAAGTCACATGACTTGCTGTGTTTACGTTAAGCGCTTTGCAGGGCCTCCCGGTTTGCTTCCAGAAACCTGCGCTTTGCGACTCGCTTCGCGTACCAGTTCGCTAACGTTGTACGTCATATGACGTATCACGCGACAACGTGAAACGTCATGCGGACGGGAGGCGTCACGATGTTGTTTTCTAACGCGGCACTTGCGGTAAAGAAACGTTTACCGGCTCGCGGTCTATTTCGCGGCATCAAGGTCAGCTAACGGGAAGCTTCCCGATTCGCGAAGCGGGAACGAAGAAAAAAAAATATTTAAAAAAAAAATTATTCATAAACATATAAAATATATTTTTGGATTTAAAGAAGAATACATTTTACAGCTACAGATATTAGCTGTTAAAAAACCAATGAAATTCACAGAAAAAACCATAGGTTATAGACCATATATAGTTAGGAATTAGCATTTACAAAACCTTGAAAATTCACTGAAAAAACCATAGGTTATAGACCATATATAGTTAGGAATTAGCATTTAGAAAACCTTATTTTACTCACACAAAACCATTGAAATTCCATATATAGTTAGTGGCACTAACTATATATCACACACCCGCAATCCACTGCTGATGATGTCACATATTACATCATTCATGACATGGTCAGTGACATCACTGATGACATCACTGATGACATCTCAAATGACATCACTGATGACATCACTGATGACATCTCATTTGACATCAATGACCACATCACTGATGATATCATTCATGTGACAATACAATGCATCTCCTCACATTTTAATATAACCTTTGTTACACCCAGTGTTAAATACAGAGTATAATTTTTGAAACCATTCACACACCAATACTAGTTACTACATACGCGCTCACTGATTCCTACGTCTACACACACATTCACTTATTCACCTATACAATCATTCATACATACAATCACTCATCTTTACAACACTATCATATGCACTCATACACCTATACAGATACTCACACTCTGCCACTCATCCATGGAGTTACTCACACACCTAGTCAGTCCTGTAAAGAATCAATCACACTTCCATTTTCTTGTCTATACAGTTAAACATAGAGCACCTTACATTTTCAAACATATACTAACACATACTTACTCTCTTATACAATCATTGATACAAGTACACATTGATCTGCACAGAGTCACACACCTCCCAGCCAGCCACACACACACTCAGTCTCCCATACAAATACTTGGACAATCAATCAATAACCCATATAGTTAATCATATAGCTACTGATCAACACATGCAGCAGTTTACAGAACAACAGACATAATGATGCACAAATTAAGACAGTTTAGTCACTAACCCATGGACTCAGTGAGACACATTTAATCACTCACTCATACATTCAGTCATGCACCTACTAAATCCTTCATCCAGACACTTATACTTCCACTCATTCTTCAATATGTAAGACATATTTTAACTTTACAGAAACATACAGTCACTGGATGTTGTCATCAGTGATGTCATCAGTGATGTCATTTGAGATGTCATCAGTGATGTCATCAGTGATGTCACTGACCATGTCATGAATGATGTAATATGTGACATCATCAGCAGTGGATTGCGGGTGCGCGATATATAGTTAGTGCAACTAACTATATATGGAATTTCAATGGTTTTGTGTGAGTAAAATAAGGTTTTCTAAATGCTAATTCCTAACTATATATGGTCTATAACCTTTGGTTTTTTCAGTGAATTTTCAAGGTTTTGTAAATGCTAATTCCTAACTATATATGGTCTATAACCTATGGTTTTTTCTGTGAATATATATATATATATATATATATATATATGTATATATATTACCTACTGGCGGTCGCCAGTAGGTAGTTATAGTTAGGATTGTTTTCCATAGTGAAATCGCAACATTCTATTGGGAATAACTTTGGCGCCGGTTGAGGAATCTGCCTGAAATTTTCCTCAACTATGCCTCGCGGGGCTCCGGTCCTTCCCTGAAAGGTTGGGGGGGATCCGTCAAGTGGGGGCCGAGATAAAAGGGGGTCCCAAAACGTGTTTTCCCCATGTTAATTTCCATAGGGCGGTCGGACTCACTTTTAGCTCGAACGGCTGAATGGATTTTCACCAAACTTGGCAAAATTGTAGGGACTGGTAGCCCGATGTGCCTTTGCTATGTCTCAAGATATGTGCTCCAGAGGATTTTGAGTAATTTAAGTTCAAAAAAATATATATATCTGTAAGCGCGCCCCGGTACGCGCACCGGGGAGCGTACCAGCGCGCAACGCGAGTTCGCGCGCAGAAAGCTGATTGGCTCTCGGGTGTCTGTAAACATTCCAAACAGTCCGAAGCGGCCGCCATCTTGTGTCTCGGTAGGATCGAGACACAAGAGGTGGCAAAAACAAAGGGGGAAATAACCAAAAGGGGGCAGGGTAGACCCCCCTGATCCCCTAGGTTTCATGTGGGGGCCATAAAAGGGTCCCGCGGGTGAAAACATTTTTTACATTTTTTTTCAATTTTCGGGGGGAGCGCCCGGTACGCGCACCGGGGAGCGTACAGGGGAGCGTACTTTGGTGAAAAATAGTGAAAATAGTAGTGTAAAAAAATCATTTTGAGTGATTAGAGGTAGGGTAGCTCTGAAAAGAGCTTTTGGGTTCTGTGGCTGTTTTAGGTACCTACAAGTACGTCCCATACACACCCACACGCACACAACCCCACACCCCCACAGCCACACACTTCCCACACATACCTTACACACGCACACCTCCACCCACACCCAAACACCCCACACCCCCACACCGACACCTTACACATCCACACCCACACCCACACACCCCACACACCCACACACACACCTCACCTCCCCCCAACACACACACACACACACACACACACCCTTATGATGTTTTAAAATTGCACAGTATACTGTAAGTTTCACTTTATACTATAATATAAACATAATCATTTTGGTAGTACTTCATGAATTAGATATAAAAATTAATAATGTCTCAAACAATTTTTAATTATTAAATAATAATTTATTATTCTGAATTTTCATAATTTAATAACACTTGCAACATTTCATTATCCGAAATCTCCTCCAAATTTGTACTGCATGATTCCATATTATCTAAACAGTCTATGAATTGTTGGTCAAGAGACTCATCCAGGAAGTCAAATAAATCTTCTTCAACAATCTCTTCATCAGTTATTTCAAAATGAATCTGCTCATCAGTTATTTCGAAAGAAATATTGTTGGTCTGTGGTGTATCTTCCATTTTCTTGCTGTAAATTGCATAAAAAAGATCTATATCAGTAGAGTTAGGGGGGGCGTGGCTAGCAGCCGATGAGGAAGGTCGCAGCCTAACGAGGCTCCCGACCCTCGGCCCGGCGATCCTCGAATTAATCCTTCCCAAGGCCCGGGATCCCCGCGCAGCTCGGGTGGATCCCGAGTGCTGAACTCGGACCTGCTCCGCTGCGAAGCTCGAGCTAGTGGAGCTACTGCGGCGGCCGCCGCGAGCTGCGGGGAGACCAGACCACCGACAATCAAGATGGCGGCTCCTGCGTAGCCGAGCGCTCCGCGACCCCGGAGGCTCCTTCCCCGGTGCCTGCCAGCGCCGAGTGCGGCCGGCGGGCCCTTGTCGAACGGACCGGCACCTTCTGGGGCTCTGCCGACCCCTGCCTGCGGAGCAGCCTGAGGCGCAAGACGGCCTGCGGTGAGACCCGGCGAGGCCCCACCCCCGCCCGCAGAGGCGAAATCCACGCCCCGGCTCCGGGGCCTGCGGTCCCGGCGGAGACGACCCAACCGGGCAGGAAGGGGGACCCTGAGGTGACGGTGGCGGCGGGAGGTGGTGGGACGCGGGAACCCCGCCGGCCCGACTGCTGTGACCGGGAGAGGACAGCGGAGCTCCGCCCCAGCAGGGAGCAGTGATCGGAGCCCCGGCTCGGGGCCTGCCCAGCAGTTTCCTGCGGCCCCGTCCCCATTGCTGGCCACTTCCTCGAGCGGAATTGCTGGGATCCAAATTGCGGGGAGGGACTGACCAGCGCTTTGCTTGACCATCATACCTTTTGCGGCGCCCTGGGGGGCGGCGGCCCTGCGGGGGACCAACCCCATTGGACGCCTGCGGCCGAGCTCCTCTGCTTGATTCAAGGGGCGGCTGGAACCCTGACTGCCCTCCTGGGAGGGGATTCTCCCCTACAACTGGCCCTGGTTGAGAGGCGCAATCCCCCTGTGAATTGTGACGGTCACTGGGAGCCCGCCAACAGCTCCCTCGTGACATAGGGCCTGGGCTGTTCCTGCGGTGGACGCCAAGACACTGCGTTCTGTGGGGACCTACAGCGACCTTCACAGGAGTGCCCGAGGACCCGACTAACCTACTGCCCAGTTGGTGCGAACACCCCGGAAGGAGTGAGTCTGTCTTGGGGGCGCACCTCTACTGTCCACCAGGGGCCAGATTTGCGTGAGCAGCCCGGCTGCGCCCACTACTGCGGCCCCGACATTGCAGTTAGGGCTTGAGGGGAAGACTTTCACGACCCCAGGCTGATACACGGAGGCCTATCCGGAACGGGGGAAGCTTAACTCCGCTGCATACCCCCTGGGACTCGGCTCAACGACGCGGGTGAGACATGGGTAAGCCCAGAGGCCCCAAAGGAGACAGAAATCCTACTTTGGACACGCCCGAAGATCCCACGCAACCTGCAACGGACCTACAAAAAATGCCGGACAGGATCCTGGAGGCCATAGCCGCTACGAAAGATGCATTGCACCACAACATTGCACAGGTGTCTGCTGGGCTGGGGCTCCTGCGCGCTGACCACGCGAAACTAACGGACAGAGTCAAAGAAGCAGAGACCACCCTAAAAGACTTGGTGCCGGCGCAGAAGTCGATGGATGGGAAGCTCACGGACGCACTAGACCGGATTCATACTCTGGAGAGGAGAGCGGTGGAAGCTGAAAATCGTAGCCGGCGGAACAACATGCGCCTCGTGGGCCTTCCGGAAAAAAAAGAGGGAACGGACATGGTAAGCTACTTACAAGAATGGCTGCAATCAGTGGTGGCCCCGGAGGGCCTGTCCCCTTTCTTCACTCTGGAGCGGGTGCACCGAGTACCTTCGAGACCTCCGAAGCCCGGTCTCCCGCCTCGCCCGGTGGTCATAAAACTGCTACACTACAAGGACAGGGACTGGCTGTTGCAGCGGGCAAGGGAAGCGGGTCCATTCCAGGAAGACAACAGCAAAGTGACATTGTTCCCGGACTACACGTTCGAAACCCAAAAACTGCGCGCCTCCTTCCTTTCTATCAAAAGAGAACTCAGGGCGGAAGGCATACAATACTCGCTGCTATTCCCAGCCAGACTCCGAGTGGTAGTATAGCGTTCCTACAGGAGACCCATTTAACCAAAAAAGAAGGTATCGCGCTCCAGCGTAGGTGGAGGGGCCACTTATTCTACACTGTGTATTCTGCGTATGCTAGAGGTGTGCTCATTTGGTTTAGAGCGGGTCTCCCCCTTCAGGTGACTAGGCACACAGAAGACCTGAACGGGAGGTATGTGGCAGTCGAGGGGCTACTTAGAGGCCCGCGCATAGTGCTCTGTAGCATTTACGCACCGAATACGAAACAAGCAACATACTTTACAGATCTCTCCAGGGGGCCTGCCAGCTATTTCACAGGTCCAGTGCTGATGGGAGGGGACTACAACTCTGTAGAGGATGTCACGTTAGACAGATCGCACCCACCACTTCGCACCTCCCCTGTACACCGATTGGCGAAATGTAGAACTGAATGGCAGAGCACATGGGACCTAACCGACTGTTGGCGCGCACAGCACCCCACTGAGCGGGATTATTCATTCTACTCTAGTATGCACGACCTACCTGTACGCCTAGATTCATTCCTATGCTCCCCCCCGGTGCTTACTGCGGTGGCCCGGACGGAATACCTGGCACGTACGTTGTCTGACCACAATCCGCTCCTCCTGACGCTAGACTGGATGACTGAACCTCCTAAAATCCCGGCATGGCAACTGCGGCCTGATACGCTGGATGATCCGCCCTTCCGAGCTGAGCTGGGGGAGCGGATCGCCCAGTATTTTGTGAAGAACGAGGGCACCGCCTCGTCCAGGGCTGTAGAGTGGGACACGTTTAAAATAGTTGTGAGAGGACACTGCATTGGGAAATACGCTGCAGTGCGCAAAACGTTAATAGACGACTTAGACAAGGCTGAGCGCACCCTTCGTGAGGTGGAACTGGACAGACCGAATCGTCCTGAACTACAGGAGAAAGTGAGTGGGGCACGGGAAGCGGTAGCGGTGGAGATGGAGCGCCTTCGTAGCTTCGATTATAAGGCATACTTAACGAAGACTCTGGCTGAAGGAGACAAAACAGAGGAACACTCTTGGCCTGGCTAGCGAACCCCAATAGGAATAGCCAACCGATCTTAGCCTTACGGGGAAGTGAGGGCCACACCCATACTGCACAATCTGCAATACTAGACTGTTTCAGATCGTACTACGAGAGACTGTATAGTGCGGAGCTGAATGACCACACTGAGGCGCTGGACGCCTTTCTGAGTGACCTGCAGCTACCGCACCTAGAGCAAGAACAAGCAGACGCTCTAGGAAGCCCAATCGCCTTGGCTAAAATAAGGGGAGCAGTGAAGCGAATGGCGCGTAATAAAACACCGGGGATTGATGGGTTGCCCATTGAGTTCTACGGGAGATACTTAGACCAACTAGCCCCGAGACTTCAAACGATATATAATGAGGCCAAGAAAGTAGGCAGACTCCCCCGATCGATGAGCGAGGCCATCATGATCCCATTATTAAAGCCACGTAGAGAGAGTACAGACCCTGCATCCTACAGACCACTATCTATGCTAACAACCGACTACAAAATACTGAGTACGGTGCTCGCCACCAGGCTGCTAACCCATATGCAAGATTTGGTCCATAAAGACCAATCAGGTTTTATTCCCACGAGAAACACTACACACAACATTCGTAGGTTGCTTAGGTTGGTGGACACTCCACCCTCCGAGGCGCGATCCCCCCTGGTGTTGGCGGTCGACATTGAGAAGGCCTTTGACAGCCTTGAATGGAACTATCTATATAAGGTGATGCACAACTTCGGCCTAGGAGAGGGATACATACAGTGGACAAAGGTGCTCTACTCCTCAGCGAGAGCGAGGGTAAGGGTCGGATCGTTAGTGTCGGACCAATACGAAGTAACTCGGGGAACCAGACAGGGTTGTGCACTGTCCCCCCTGCTATTTGCACTTGCGGTAGAACCGCTTGCGGCTCAGGCTAGAAAGGGGGAATATTACACCGGGCTGATCCACGGGGGAGAACTCCATTATATCTCCCTATACGCAGACGACCTCCTCCTCTTTTTAGACAATGCTGAAGAGGCTGTGGAGGGTGCCGAGAGCCTACTGGAGCACTTCGGCAATATGTCGGGACTGCGGGTGAATTGGTCAAAAACCTGTCTTTTCCCACTACAGAGGGGGGAGGAAAGCCCTTCGCTCCGCCAGAACCTACGCTGGGAACCCCATTGCCTGAGCTACCTCAGGGTGCACGTCTACCATGACCCGACGGACCTCCTCGGCGGTAACATAGGCCGCTGCATCCGCTCCCTGAAGGGTTGTATGTTCTTCTGGGCCACTCTGCCGCTCTCGACGGCGGGCCGAGTTGCACTTTTGAAAATGGTGGCTCTGCCGCGACTACTATATTTCTTCCGAACTCTCCCCGTGTGGATACCCGGAGCAGTCTTCAAACAGTTGAAATCAATGTTGGTGTCCTTTTTGTGGGGAACGGGCAGACGCAGGGTAGCACTAACAACGCTGACCCGTCCTAAGGACGAGGGGGGCCTCGCTGTCCCGGACTTTGAGCTCTACTACTTAGCAGCTCAGTTGCAATTCTTCACGCAGGAAGTAGCGAGGGTGTACCGCGGCCCAGAGCAGGGGAGGGAGTTCGGCACGCCCCGCCATGTCCTAGCATATATTACTCTACAACAGAAACTGCTTCTGCGGGAGCTCTCCCAGGAGGAGCGGACCCTTCGCCTATGCTGGAACCGCTTGCAAAGGCGAACCGGACCTGGTCACCCGTATGCTCCTGAAATCCCGCTGGGTGTGGTGACGGCGCTCCCGCATGGCGGAGACTGGTCGGGACTGCATCTTTGGGAAGAGGCGGGGCTGCAGATGATAGGTGACCTCTATGAGGATGGGGTGTTGTCCCCGTACCCGACCTTGCAAGAGCGGTACGATCTCCCGAGGGGGGACTACCTACTGCATGCGGCGGTGGTGAGAGCCATACAGGTGCACTGGGGGGGGGGGCTGATAGAGCCTGTAACGTCGCTAGCGTGCCAGTATACCATGATGGCGGCGGGAACATTTAAAGCCGTTACATGCCTCTATCGCAGAATGCACACGGAAACCCTACTACCACTCACGTCACTTAAGAATAAATGGGAAGCGGACCTGCACTTAGACATCCCAGACACTATATGGTCACAGTTAGTGCGGAGAGCCAGTAAGGGCACTAGGAACGCGCGCTTCCAATTGATACACCTTTATATCCTCCACCGAGCTTACCTCACTCCGAGCAAAATCGCAGCGTACTTTCACGTAGCAGACGCAGCATGCCCTAGATGTAATCACGTGGGAGCTGACCTGGTCCATATGTTAAGGGGCTGCCCAGGACTACAAGAATACTGGACGGAAATCGAAGAGACCCTGAACGCAGTCACTGACAGGAACTTACACTATGATAGTGCAGTATCCATTTTACATTGGTTCCCTCACACGAAGAAAAACAAGCTGTCGAGTACATTTATAGACATGGGCTTACTCATAGCAAAGAGAGAGTTGACTAAGGGGTGGAAGTCAAAGGTGGCACCGACACATAGAAGATGGTTGAATGAATTCCTGTAGTGGGCGACTGCAGAGAGCACGATACGCTACCAGATGGCTCGCCGTAGATCAGATGACAAGGCGCAAGAAGCAGCAATGATGTGGGAAATACTTGTGCAGGCATTAAGGGATAGCATGATAGAGGAGGATGAAGAGGAGGAGACACAAGTCACGACAACTCGAACAGGGACAATTACGCCCGCGGCACTTCCGCTGGTAGCACACATGCAGTAAAACGCATTAACTCCGTGTTCCCACGATTTAAGCACATATGGTTGCACTGAGCACTGACGCTGACACAGGGAGGGGAGGGAAGGGGGAGGGGTTCACTGTTAAGGGTTCCCACAGTAGACTACGCACATCATTATCAGACCAACAGTGCGATGCACCACATTACACGGATAAAAGCAGAGTGCGGAGATCCTGTAGCACTGACGGTGATGTCGGGCTTGGCCCGAAGAGTGTACAATATAGCGAACTGACGCCGCCCTGCCTCCGGGATGTGGGCTAAATGGCTGTGTCTAACGTAACTAGGAAACATTCAATCTACTGTAACTCTGGACTATATGATGCTCACTATGTCACTGTGTGTTCTACATAACCCTGCAATAAAAATTGTTTAAAAAAATAAATAAATAAATCAGTAGAGTTAGGGCACTGTTGGGTTTAAGTTCAGACAGGTAGTTCTGATTTTTTAACAGTGAAGTTAACTTTGGGCAGTGTATGGTAACAGGCAGGAAGTAGAAATATAAAAAAGTGCCTGTGAAGAAGCGTAAGTAAATTCATAATTATAGCAGAGAAGCCTAAGTCAATCCATAAATATAACAGAGGAGCCTATAACTATCTTTAACTATAGCAGAGGGACAGTAAATAACTATCAGAAAACGTTTTTACAAATTAACTTAAAGTGCCCCTTACAAATTATCAACTTACTTTACAGAGAGGTGAAGAAGAAAAAATGCGAAAATCCTTTCAAGATGTACCTCAAGTAGTTGTAGTCAAAATGGACGTGTTTCCCTCTCATTTTTTATTTATATTCATGTACATAACCAATCAAATGTCAGGAAAAAAAAGTAGAAAATGAAAGTAACATTTTAATTGGTTGTAAATTCTAACACTTCAGATGTGTTTTTGTCATGTAATTTACCTCAGGATATTTAGACAATGCTACAGCTCAAATGGCTCAATGGAATTCCACCAAATTTGGGAAAATGGTAGGGGTTTGTATGTAGTAGGGCCTATTCTATATTTGGTGAAAGTGTCTCCAGTGGTTTTTATGTAAATTAACTTTAAAAAAAATTTGGGAGCGATTTCCAGTGCGCGCCCCGGTACGCGTACCGGCAGCGCTACGGAAGTCCTCCATCTTGCGTTTTGGAAGAATTGAGACACAAGATGGAGGACAAACAACGTTGGGAATGGGTAAAAGGGGGCACGGTAGACACTCCCTGACCCCCTAGGTTTTCTGAGGGGGGCTTAGGAGGCCCATATAGGCCCAAAAAACCCAAATTTTTTTCTAATTTTCGAGGGGGGAGCGCCCGGTACGCGCACCGGGAAGCGTACCGGGGAACGTACTTTGGTAAAAAATAGTGAAAAAAGTTAGAAAAAGATAATCATTTGGAGTGATCAGAGGTAGGGTAGCCCTGAAAAGAGCTTTTGGGTTGAGTGGCTGATTTAGGTACCTACAAGTAGGTACCAATGCACAGTCTTAAATTCAGGAGGAATATTCTATTCCCCTCATCTGAGAAGTGCACACCATCTCCTCTGTAGATATCTTGCATGTTGTAACGCAAGTTGTTGTTGTATATAGAACCCATTCCATAGTCTCTCATGTAAGCAGAAACAGATTTATTCACATGTTTCCGTGCTTTCTCAAATTGTGGACAAAATTGGTTGGACCACTTCCATTTCTGTCTTTGGCATATATTGGAATATACCAAGGCAGTTTGTGGAAAAAGTGTCATCAATTGCCCAAAGGTGTCCTTTAAAAGCATTTCCAGACCTACCCCAGTCAAAGTGCCTAAGTCATTTCCACCACAGTGGAGAATTATGAGGTGAGGGTGTGGCAGATGCAAAAAGGTTTTCACCAATGGTATCAATTGATGACATCTCAATCCTCTCTGGCCAATCCATTTAATGTTCACATTTGGTAAATCAAGGTTGTGAAAAATTCTGCTAGCTGCATACCTTTGAGCCCAGTGGATATAGCTATGTCCAATAATCCAGACAGAATACATGGTAAGAGGAGGTTCTGGTGCAGTCAGATGAAGTGTGGGAATGAAATGGCAGTTGGAACAGTATGAGTTTAGAAAAAAAAACTGTGGAGTTTCAGTGCTCTTCAATCACAAGCAATGATTGGTGGATTCAGATAGTTGAAAACTGGAAGTTAGGGTGCATGGTTCTGTTCTGTGAAAGAAGCAATTTGAATGGTTAAGAAAAAGTAATTTAAAGAAAGATTGCAGCGGATAAGCTGGTGTATTGAGAGGTCAAACATCCTTGCTTAGTTCATTTGCAACATTGTAAAATAAACTTTTAACCCTGAGAGCTTAGTGAGGAGGGAGTTGCTATGGTAACAGGTAGAAAAGGCTGAGGGGGGAAAGTGTGTTGGTTTGAAAATAGAGAGGGAGTTTGTTGGTTTGAAAATAGAGAGGGAAGAGTTTTGATTGGTTATCATGTGCAATATGTGTGTAGAATTAGAGGTTCTCTGTGCCATTCATGGTTGCAGTGCCTGGAGTACATACCTTTTGCTCTGCTAAAGAAATATTGGTGTGTGTGTCTGACACTGTTCTCAATCTCCTAAAGCCTTTGTAAAGGTGAGTAATGATTCATTTAATATACATAGAGACTTGTATACTCTAAGGAGAAGATTTGGAAGCAAATTGTGTTTTTTTAATGTTGCTTTGTGTCATGCTTTTTGATAATGCTTGGTAAAAAGTTTTTACTGCATAGAGGAATTGTATTTTGTAAAATTGTGAAGTTTTAGTAGTGACATGGAATGCTTGTACATAGAACCTGTGCTGTGTTTCTTAAATGTGATGTCAAAAACGATTTTGGGAAAAATAAATGGCTTTTACATTTTTTAGAAGGAATAAATAATGTGTGTATGTTTAAAGAAATAAATTTGACTCTTTACAATGATGTTACCTGTGTTAACTCAGTGTAGCAAGCACATTGAGTTTCTTTGCATAGAGGAATTATATTTTGTAAAATTGTGAAGTTTCAGTAGTGACATGGAATGCTTGTACATAGGACCTGGGCTGTGTTTCTTAAATGTGATGTCAAAAACGATTTTGGGGAAAATGAATGGCTTTTACATTTTTGAGAAGGAATAAAGAGTGTTTGCATGCTTAAAGACATAAATGTGCCCCTTTCACAATTATGTCACCTGTGTTACCTCAGATTAGGAAGTAGATTGTGCAGATGAGGTGAGGCATGTCCAGAGGTACAGAAGAGGTGAGGCCTTTGTTAAGACTGTAGTGGGAGAGAGGGCTTTCCTGGGGAGTGTAGGTGATGAGGCTTGTTTCTAAGAGTGCAGTGGACTAGGCTTCATGAAGCCTATCCCCGACTGCACTCTTAGACACAGGCATCAATTTGACTCTTTACAATGATGTTACCTGTGTTAACTCAGTGTAGGAAGCATATTGAGTTTGTTTGCATAGAGGAATTGTATTTTGTAAAATAGTGAGGTTTCAGTAATGACATGGAATGCTTGTACATAGGACCTGTGCTGTGATTCTTAAATGTGATGTCAAAAACGATTTGGGGGAAAATGAATGGCTTTTACATTTTTGAGTAGGAATAAATAGTGTCTGCATGCTTAAATAAGTAAATTAGACCTTTTCACAATGATGTTACCTGTGTTAAGTCAGTGTAGGAAGCACATTGAGTTTCTTTGCATTGAGGAATTGTATTTTGTAAAATTGTGAAGTTTCAGTAGTGACATGGAATGCTTGTTCATAGGAGCTGTGCTGTGTTTCTTAAATGTGATGTGAAAAACGATTTTGGGGAAAATGAATGGCTTTTACATTTTTGAGAAGGAATAAAGAGTGTATGCATGCTTAAAGAAATAAATTTGCCCCTTTCACAATGATGTTACCTGTGTTACCTCACATTAGGAAGTAGATTGTGTAGATGAGGTGAGGCATGTCCAGAGGTACGGAGGAGGTGAGGCCTTTGTTCAAGACTGTAGTGGGAGAGAGGGCTTTCCTGGGGAGCATAGGTGGTGAGGCTTGTGTCTAAGAGTGCAGTGGACTAGGCTTTATGAAGCCTATCTCCGACTGCACTCTTAGACACAGGCGTCAATTTGACTCTTTACAATGATGTTACCTGTGTTAACTCAGTGTAGGAAGCACATTGAGTTTGTTTGAATAGAGGAATTGTATTTTGTAAAATAGTGAGGTTTCAGTAATGACATGGAATGCTTGTACATAAGACCTGGGCTGTGTTTCTTAAATGTGAAGTCAAAAACGATTTTGGGGAAAATGAATGGGTTTTACATTTTTGAGATGGAATAAATAGTGTTTTCATGCTGAAAGAAAGAAATTTGACCTTTTCAGAATGATGTTACCTGTGTTAACTCAGTGTAGGAAGCACATTGAGTTTGTTTGCATATAGGAATTGTATTTTGTAAAATAGTGAGGTTTCAGTAATGACATGGAATGCTTGTACAAAGGACCTGTGCTCTGTTTCTTAAATGTGAAGTCAAAAACGATTTTGGGGAAAATGAATGGGTTTTATATTTTTGAGAAGGAATAAATAGTGTCTGCATGATTAAATAAATATATTTCAACCTTTCACAATAATGTCACCTGTAATACCTCAGATTAGGAAGTAGATTGTGCAGATGAGGTGAGGCATGTCCAGAGGTGCAGAGGAGGTGAGGTCTGTGTTCAAGACTGTAGTGGGAGAGAGGCCTTTCCTGCGGAGTATAGGTGGTGAGGCCTGTGTTTAAGTGTGCACTGGACTAGACTTTATGAAGCCTATCCCACACTGCACTCTTCAACACAGGTCTCACCTTCTTTGTACCCGTGGACAGACCTCTCTTCCACTACACTCTTCAATGCAGACCTCACCTCTCCTGCACCCCTAGACAATCCTCACCTCATCTGCAACCCTGAATAGACTTCAACTAATCTGTATCCTTAGACAGGCCTCAGCTTATTTACACCCTTGGACATGCGTCACTTCATCTCCACCCAGTTACCATCATTTATACTCAATACATTGAGGCCTGTCCAGAGGACACAGATGAGGTAAGGCTTGTCCAAGGGTGAGAGGAGGTCAGTCCTCTCCACTGTACTCATGGACACTGAATGTTTGTACATAGGACCTGCAGTGTGTGTCTAAAATGTTATTTAAAAAACGATTTTGGTGCAAATCAATGAGTTTTAGATTTTTGAGAAGGAATAAATAATGTCTGCATGATTAAATACATATATTTCATCCTTTCACAATAATGTCACCTGTGTTACTTCAGATTAGGAAGTAGATTGTGCAGATGAGGTGAGGCATGTCCAGAGGGACAGAAGAGGTGAGGTCTATGTTCAAGACTGTAGTGGGAGAGAGGCCTTTCCTGGGAAGCATAGGTGGTGAAGGCTGTGTGTAAGAGTGCAGTGGACTAGACTTCATGAAGCCTATCCCCTACTGCACTCTTAGACACCGGTCTCATCTTCTTTGTACCTGTGGACAGAGCTGTCTTCCACTACACTCTTCAATACAGGCCTCACCTCTTCTGCACCCCTGGTGTATCCTCACCTGATCTGTAACCCTGAATAGACCGTTTGCTTTTTGTCATTGCTTTGTTGTTTGGTAATAGTGGTCCATAATGTGCTATTTTTTTCTTTAACACAGATTGAAATCAAGATTTCAAGAGTAAGGAAAGATGCCCTCAAGGCAAAGGAGAAGAAAACATGATAACCGCAAAAAAACAAAAACAGCAACCGAATTACAGCACTCTTCCACAACAAATACTTCAGGAACAAAGCTCCTGGTAAGACAACTAAGTCCTTCTTACGGAACATATGTAGATCAAAAAAAAATGTTGGAGAGCATGTAGAAAAAGAGAATGAGAGAGTAAATTTGAAAAGGAAGGAGAGACCCTCAAAGAATCCTACAACTGGAGCAGGAGAGAATAATGTGTATAGGAATAGAAGGCAGAATCAGTTTAGAGATATTCGTAAACGAATGTTTCGCAATAGGGTGGTTTTAAATTTGTTAAAAAACATTAGGAAAGGTAAACAGAGAGCTGCTTTTTATAAGAAAAAGAAAAGTGTAGAGAAGATTGTTGATCAGGCTTTTGAAGTTAAGAAAAAATTATTTATTTTAATAATTAATAGAATTAGGAAACTTAACAAGACAATTGATGTTTTCAAATCAAACAGTAGATGGAAAAGAGTAATTAATCGGACAAATTTTTGTAAAGTTTTTTCAGGAGAATGGATGCACAGTTCAAGTTGTGAGCCATTTTTTAATGAGGAGAGTTACTTCCAGGAGAGTGATTTAGTGCATGTAGTTGACACCAGTGGTCGAGCGTATGAAGTGAAAGACGGTTGTCCGATTGAAAAAGAGAAACTTGTGCCTAGAGAACCAGAAGAGGTGTTAACTGATGAAGTTTTAGGGAGACGTACTACGGGTCCAGTGTACACTTGGAAGTGTAGTCATATTTGTAGTGTGCGACAGGAATCAATTGATTTGTTTTGTAATTTCTTACGTACATATAGTAAGAAAAGTCTAAAGCAGAAAGTGAAATTGTTGCAAGACTTAGATCCTTGCAGAGTGAGAGAAAACACAGGTTTTCAAGGGCATTCACTGGCTTGTCTTTCTAGAAAAGTCTGTCAGAGTGTTTTTCATCATTTTAGGATGTTAGCAGTGCATCATACCAAAATGAGGAAATTAGTGAGAATGTTGTATTATGCAAAAAGTCCAGCACTTAAGCTTAAACAATTAAACAGTGCTCTTTTGCATGGAACTGAATTAGATGTGAAGAAGATTTGTGAAGAAATTGAGATTTGTTATTTTGGTGAAAAAGAGGACAATGTAGAAATTGACACAGCAATTCAAGGTAATGTGGAAGACAATGTACAGATTTCAAGTACAGAAAAGTTTGAGCAGGAAATTACCAGGTTTAAGGTGAAATCAAGTGAAAGGCCGAATTTTACTTGTGTGTGTTGTCGACGAAGTCATTATAAGCATCAAACTAGATTAGTTGATTTATACGTAAAAAGTGAAAAGATAAATAATTATGAGTGGAAGGATTTTGCAACTTATTTGTGGGTGGAGAATTGTTTTGATTTGAGTTCTGATCAGCCTATTTGTAAATATTGTTATGATAAATTAAATCAAAACAGAATGCCTGCTAGAGCTGTTCATAATAATCTGGAGTTGGTAGACATTCCCCGTGAATTGATGGATTTAAATACATATGAGTCTATTTTGATTCAATGTGTCCATCCTTTTCAGGCAATTGTTCGCATGGAGCCTAAGATAGGGAAATTGCCTCCTACAGATTTGCAGAGAGGATTAAAGGGAAGAGTTGTTTATTTGCCTCTAGATTTCAAAAAAAATATTGATACAATTGGTATAGAAAAAGTAGAAGAGGAACCTTTAGTTATTCTAGTTAATGGGGTTCCGACAAAGAGTAAGAAAATCTGGCAAGATTTAGTGGATGTTAGGAAAGTCAAAAAGGCAACGTTGTATTTAGTCAAAAACAATGAGTATTACAAAGATGTATGTGTTGCAGCAGAGGAAACAGCTGCAGATGAAGACAGTGATTGTTCAGGCGGCCAAATTGAAAAAGTTGCTGTGTCTAGAAGTGAAGAAATATATGAACATTATACTGTTCATCCTTTGCATTCCAAAGAAGTAATGGGGAATGCAATTGAATTGTCTCAAATGAAAGCAGCAAAAGGAAGTCCCTTTAGTGTATGGGAAGAAAGTTTGGAAGCTCATTGTTTTCCACAGCTATTTCCAACAGGTCGAGGTGGACGATATGACGATCGACCTCTTCAAATTCCTGCATCTGAATATCGAACTGTAAGATTATATGCTGAAGATCCAAGGTTTCGTCAATGCATTCCCTATTTGTTTCATCTACTGTATGAAAGTGACTTGTCTGGGCTTTCTTATGCAGTAAACCATATACTGAAAAGTGGAGCACATTTGCAAAATGTTTCTTCGAGCGACTTTATGGAGAAAGTGAATCTGCAAGATAATATTTTGGAATCTCATTTAATCAATCTCATGGCATGTCAGCGTGGTACAAATGAGTATTGGTTCCGTCGTTATGGGGATTTGAAATGTATGCTAAGAAACTTAGGAACTCCTACATGGTTCCTCACTCTTAGCTGTGCTGAGTATGCATGGGACGACTTACTTCAATTTCTACGAGAGGCAAATGCAAATATTCAAAATATAGAATTCAAAACTGCTGGAGAACTGTGTTCTTTGGATCCAGTGAATGTGTGTAGATATTTCAATCATACATTTGAAGCTATGATGTCTTTTATTACCAACAAAAAAAATCCTCCCCTTGGAGAGGTTTTGGATTTCTTTTGGAGAAAGGAGTATCAAGCGAGAGGTGCTCCTCATATACATATGTTGTTGTGGATTAAAGATGCACCCAAATTTGGAACAGATTCAGATGAGACAGTGATGAGCTTCATTGAAGAGTATTCAACATGTGCTGTTCCGAAAACTACCGAAGAAAACAGTTTAAGGCAACAAGTTTTACGCTTTCAATCCCATCGTTGTGGAAAGTACTGTCGTCGAAAATTCAGAAACAAGGACAAGTTCTACACAAAATGTCGTTTCGGCTTTCCACGACCAGTGATTTCTAAAGGAAGAGTAAATAATTTGATGTCTTCTCTGCGACATACTGTGACGAGGAAATCACCAAAAAATACATACAATTTAAAAAGAAACGAAGAGTCCAAGTACATCAATGACTACAACCCAGTGATTTTGTCCATGTGGAATGCTAACATGGATATTCAATTAGTTGCTGACAACTCTATAGCTGTGGCTCGATATGTGACGTCTTACATCACAAAAAAAGAAAAGACAGAACTGAAGGAAATGTGGGAGGATATTTCACATGAAAAGAGTCTAAGCAAGAAATTATACAGTTACAGTCTGAAGATGTTGTTGCATCGAGAAATTGGAGCATATGAATGTTCTGATCGATTGTCATCAGCAATTCTCTATGCCAAATCTAGAACCATCATTTGGGTGAGTCTAGGTCTTGCTGCAACACGAAATCGAGTTTTGAAATCTGTACAAGAAATAGAGTATTTGGCGGAGAAAGAACCAGAAAGTACAGATATTTTGAAGACAAACATGTTTTTAAGAAAATTAACGAGAAGAAATCTGGCATATGTTTGATGCCAACTCTGAAAGAATGTTCCATGTTCAACAACAAAATGTTAAAGTTAGAAAATGAAGAGATAGTGAACCTGGAAGCTATAGATAAAATTGAACATATGGGAGCAACAATTATTTTGTCTGAAAATTTGAAATCAAAATTGGATCCATTAGAGAAGACTATATCTAAAACTGCTGGTTTTAAAAAGACTCTGAATGTGTGTTTAAATTGTCGTATCATTTTGAGAAGGAATTTAAATGTTGAAAGAGGTCTGGTAAATGGAGCAATGGGTCATGTTGTTGGTTTTGTGAATTACAAAAATAGAGATGGAATTGAAATTTAAAAAATTAAATTTGATGGCATTGATGAAATAGAACAAATTTGTCGTTGTTCAGCTAGATTTTTGCTTGTGAAAGACTTATAAGTTCGCCGAAAACAGTTTCCTATTTGTTTGGCATATGCGGTGACAATTCATAAATCTCAAGGTTTAAGTGTAGATAGCGCTTTGGTGAACATTGGAAGTTCTGTGTTTAAAGAGGGTATGGCATATGTGGCATTTTCACGAGTCAGAACTTTATCAGGATTGTACTGGATTGAGTGTGATGAAACAAAGATTTGTGCAGATCTAGATTGTGTTAAAGAATACAATAGGTTAAGAAGAGAGTATGCTCCACATTTGCCTCAATATCCTCTGTTTGAAAAACATGTGGTAGGCCGAAAAAGAAGAAATGAGAATAATTGCAGTGAGGTAGTAGCAAAAAGACAAAAAGTAGATGAAACTGTAATTGTAAGGAGAAAGAAAAAGGATTCTGTTGAAGATGTTGTTGGATTTCAGTTTGAAAACAGTTCTGGTGTCAACTGTTATGCTAATGTAGTGGTTAATGTTGTTTTTTTTCTTCAAAATATACATGAACAGATTGTTGAAAATCGGGATCAAAGATTCTGTTGTTTGTTGAATTCCGTGTTTGAGAAATGTAGCAGTGATAGAGCAAAAATAGAAAGTGTTTCAGAAATTCGAAATCTTCTAGACATATGTTCTGGTCAAAATCAATTTTCACAGATTATTCAGGAGGATTGTCAGGAATTTTTAATGTATATGTTTGATGTATTGGAAGATGAAGGTGTAGATATAAAAAATCTTTTTAGCCTTTCTTATCAATGGCAGCATGACTGCGACAACTGTACTTTATCAAGTACTACTAGAATAGACACTGAAAGATGTATATATTTGACTTTACCAGACTGCAAATCAGTGCCTTTTAATAATCTAGTTAAAGCAGCGGATCACAATATGGTGTTTACCCAATGTAAGTCTGCAATGCTGTCCACATTATTTCTACAAAATTATGGTCAGTATGTCATTTTAATGTTCCAACGATGTAGACCTGATGGAACAAAATTGACAACTTCTATTAAAAATTTCGTGGCTTCTCAGTTAACAATATCAGGAAGAACCTTTGCAACTGTAGCTATTATTTTTCATGACGGTCCTTCTACAACATCAGGGCATTACACATACTATTTAAAAAGTTGTAAAGGTTGGACCCACTGTAACGACACTCATTTGATTTTCAAACAACGTTTGCCTTTTGGCTTAAAAAATTCATACCTAGTGTTTTACAACCAAAATTTAAGTAAAGGTAAGTGGCCTATGAAGACAGGAGCAGTTAATAAAGGTTATTTTGCTGTTTAAAAATATATTCTGAGTAAAAGTGATCCAAGTAATATAAAAAATTGAGTTGTCATATAGGTACTGTAAGTGGATCTCATAGTAAGTGATATTAGCATTATAAAATATGATGAACATGATTGAGTCAGAGATGGTTTTACAAATACTTAAATATTGTGAAAATGTTGTATGAGCCTTTCTTTCAGAACGTCGGAAAAAAGGTAATTTCAGAGTTTCTTAGAATTAATTTGAAAATATACTCAGACATCTGACACTATTTGGCCAAAAGGAAAGGTACAGGAATGAGTAAAGAGTCATGACTGAAAAAAAGGAGTATTTGAAAATAATGAAAATATTTCAGATGTTCTTGGAGCTTTTCTTCTAGAAAGTCGATGAAATGGATTTTTTAGTGAACAGCAGAGTACTTTGCAAAGAGAAAAGGACCTCCATGATATACTATTTGGCCTCAAGGAAAAGTAAGTCAATCAAAGATTAGTGTACATTTGTCATTTGTCAGTATCTAAGTTTTTTTTTAAAAACACAATCTTTTAGATTGTGGGTTTTTTCCCGCTGTCATATGATGGGTAATTTGAACTCACTGTTTTAAGTGAAATTCAATATATTCTGAGAACAGCAAAAATAAACTATGTAACATGTTGTACAAGTTATTCTATACTTTGGATTGTGTAAATTAAATTGTATTCCCATTCTCTGACACTCACTTTTCTTTTTCCATCCTCTTTCAGCTCTTTTTACTCACTTATAATGTCTTTCTCTCACTCTCTGTAACCCCCGTTCCTTTACTCCACTTCTTTGACAACCCCTCATTCTCATTTCAACTGTCTGCATCCCCTCTCTCCCTTGCATAACTTTTCAGCTTTCAGTCTCTCTGCTTTACTTCCCTTTTCCGTATTTTCCTCCTTTGCTCTTTTAGTAATTCCTGTTTACTCACTCAGCAGTATTATTGCACTCTATCACTATAAATCACCCACTCTCCCTCACTTATCTATGTTTGCTCCTTTCTTTTGACCTCTTCTCTCTATTTTTCGTTCACTACCTCTATGTCCTCATTCCTCACTCGCCTTGTGTTATGTTCACTTGTGTTTATCTACCTTCTATCATTTCTTTTACAACAACTTCACTGCTCCTCTCTCATTGTTCTTCATCCCATTTCTTTTACTCTGGTTCCATTACTATCCCTCATTTTCTTTCTTTCAATGTCCTTCTCTTTACTTTCATCACCAAATTATTTTCTCTCAGTACCACTGTTTTAGTCATCTTCTCCTCTCTTTCCTTTTTTTGCTCCCTTACTCATTTCCTTTTCTCACTCATTGTACTCCACCTCACTCAGTTTTTCTCTTAGTGTGTCTGTCTACTAACTTCCTCACTCCATTTCCCTCAATCATTTTATATTATCCTCTCTCCCTTCATCCCTTCACTCTATGACTGTTCTTCACTTACTATCAGTTATCTTCTATTCCTCATTCTTCTAAATGCATCCTTAATTAGACTCTTTTCTGTCTCAGTCATTATCTTTTTACTTACTACTGTTTCCTGATTTAGTTTTGCTAACTCACATTGTTTTAGTATCTTTCTTACCTTCAGTTCATTTCTCAATTCTTCTCTTCCTCTCTGTCAGTGAATCTATATTCCTTACTCTTAGTAATTTGCTCTCCTTCTATTTCTTTTTCTCTCTTTTTGTCCTTCTACCTTACTTTATTTCCCTTTCTGTGTCCTTCACTCTTACTTTATTTCTAAATACACTGTTATGATTTTTAACCTCTTCATTTGTATCTTTTAATTTAAAATACATATTTTACTAATTATAACGTATTTTTTCTTCTCTCTTTCACAGATACAAAATGTAGTAAAAACATGTAATTAAGTTTACATTAATTATATGGTAAGTGTGACTAAAAAAATGTAGTTTGTCATCACCCTTTGCTTTAACCTCACTAATATTTTCTCAACGAACCTCACTCCTGTTTCTTTACTCTGCTTCCCTCACTTATTCTCCATGTTTACTCCCCTTTCCCTATTTCCCCTCTCATATTCAACTTCTTTCAGTTCCCATTCTTTACTTCACTTTCCCTCTGTTCACTTCCTTGACTTCTTCACTCATTTTTTTCCCCTTAATTATTTACTTCACTCCTACACACACACCTCATCCCCCTCCCAACACATACACATACCTCTGACATACACCCCACACACACACCACACACACACCTCATACACACACCCCCACACACACACTCTTCACACACACACACACATTCCATACACACACATACATCCCACACACATACCCCCACACCCATACACCCCTCACAGATATCTCAAACACCCTCACCCCCACCCACACCGAAACACTCCACACACCCACACCCACAGACACACCTTAGACACCCATATCCCGACCTACACCCACTGATTCCCTATAAGTCACACACACTGCATTACTTACCTTTCTTTGCTGTTTCACTCAAACCCATTCAGGCACTGTTTCCTTTACTCTCTTTGTCCTTTCTCTTTGTCACTCCCCATGTCTTATCCTAATTCAATTTTTCACCCTCTTTCCCCCCTCTTTACTTACACTAACTGGTCTTTTCTCACCCTCCTTCACCGTTCTTCATTTATCCCGGTTCCGCCACTACCCTTCATTCTCCATTTTTTACAGTCCTTTCTTTTTCTTTCAACACCCATTCACAATCTCCCACTATCTCTACTTTAGTCTTCTTCCTCTCTCTTCCTTTCTTTCGCTCCTTTAGTAATTTTACTTTTCTCACTTTCACCCTATTACACCTTCTCTGTTTTTTACTATGTAATAAACAATCCCTCTGTGTTTCTCCCTCTAGCTCTCTTTCTCTTAACATTACTCTCTTTGTGTTCTTCCCTCATGCTAACTCCTTCATTATTATTTTTTTCTTTTTTTTTGGTGCGCGCCTCGGTGCGAGCCCCGGTGCACGTACCGGTACGCGTACCCTGCAGAAAAAAGATTGACAGAGATTCTTTAAAAATATAGGTTTATTTTTATAAAGTAAAGGTAGTTCTAAAAAGAACTATTTTTTTCTTCTTTTTAGTGTTTTATATTTTTTTTATGTTTTTTTGATTATTTTGTACTTTTTTTGGCTTTTCTGAACACTTTTATATTTTTTTGTATTTTTTATGGGAGAAACAGAAAACAGGGAATTGTAAATGGCTCAACTGGAGCAACAAAAAAAAATCAGGAAAAATTAGGGTTTTCTTGGACACTTATGGTTATCACCAGCAACCATGATAAGTTCGATACTTTGCTCAGCATAGCAAAGTGTCTTGTTACAATATTTGCACACGATTTTGTAATTGGCAAACTTAGGTTGAATAGTAGCCAATGTGTCTCTTGCCCCCGGACCCGATGGAGTGGGCTGTTTTGATGTTGAGGGTCTAGACTTTGATGGGGGTAGCTTACTGCAGAGGTCCCTTAACTCTGCATTAGAGTAATTGTTTGGATGCCAACGCATCATGTGGCGAATCATGGTATGATTCCCGAAGGAATATTTTTTGTTAGGGTTCCCCCTGGACAGCTCAGCACCACAGATGAAGCAAGTCACCTTTGCAGCGTTGACTTTTTTAAAACCCCTTGGGATTTTGTAGAACTCCCATATAAAGTGCTCTTTTGGTTTGTAGGGCTGTTTATCTTCAGGCAGGAACTGCCTTGTCTGTGCCTCCTCTTCATCATCCTCCTCCTCCTCTTCCTCTTGACCACCAATGTAATCTTCTGGTGGTCGTAAGCGAGTCGAGACGTTGCGCGATCGTATGCGATCGCGTGCTTCTGGGTGCGCTTACGCAGTACGTCATATGACGCATCACGAGGCTGCGCGATACGTCACGATGTTGTTTTCGTTCGCGGCAATAGCGCTATCGGGACGCTCACCGGAACGCGCCCCGGGGCGCGCCGTAACATTGCGCTTATATGTGCGTTCACCGGTACGCGCCCCGGGAGCGCTCCGGGCAAAAAATATATATTTTTTTTTTTAAAAAACAAAAAACTATTACATAATTATACAATATAGAATTCGTTATAAAAACAATATTACTTTTCATACCTATATAGATTTGCTATTAAAAAACCATTGAAATTCACTGAAAAAACCATAGGTTTCACACCAGTTATAGTTAGCTGGATGTTTTACTCGCATAAAACAATTGAAATTCCCACGTTATAGTTAGTTGGACTCACTATAACTTGCGCGTGCAATGCACTGCTGATGACGTCACATATTACATCACTCATGACATGGTCAGTGACATCACTCATGACATCACTGATGACACCATCCTTGTGACAGACCTCCTTTCACTGTAATGTAACCCTTGAAACACATATTCAAAAATAAAAAATAAAATTTTCAAAAAAATGCAGATACCCATATCAGTTACAACAACCAATTCAGTAATTCCACCATCTATATACACATCCACTCATTCACAAACAGTTCTATATAGTCACTCATACATATACTCACTCATCATATGTAGTGATACACCTATACATCCTGTTACACACCGACAGTCATCCAAAAGTTACTCACATACATTCTCACACATGCAAATAAACTATTGAACATCCATTTATTTGCATATACAACTATACGCACACTACCACCTTACTTCTAAGGAAACTTGCACATACCTACTCTCTTAAACAATCACTTATAGAAACACATACTTATTTAAACAGGAACTCTAAAAAATCTCTTACTCTCACATATACTCACTTATATACATAAATATTCACATATACTAGATTAAAACATATGTAGTTACTGATCAATACACTAGTGAGACAGTCATTCACTCACTAACATACACATATACACACTCATCCACCCATACAGTCCTGCACATATGCTGTCTTCAAAACACATACAAACAGAGAGTCAGTCACTCATGCATCTATGTGCTAAGTAATACCCCACCAAACTATATAGACACTCATACTGATATTAAAAAAAATCTAATAACCCATATACATACACATGTAGCTACGCACCAACCCATGCAGCCACTTATACACAAAGTGAAATACTAATCCATATATTTAAATATTTAAACATTACTCACTAATATATGTATTCACTAAGATACACTTAATAAGCCAGTTAACCAATCAATTTTCTTTTTAACAAAAATCCATGTAAACACTTATTTAAACATTTATTATTCCATCAACTTTTACATATACATATATAACACATAATTATTTTTCAGAAAGACACACATTCACTGGATGGTGTCATCAGTGATGTCATGAGTGATGTCACTGACCATGTCATGAGTGATGTAATATGTGACGTCATCAGCAGTGCATTGCACGCGCAAGTTATAGTGAGTCCAACTAACTATAATGTGGGAATTTCAATGGTTTTATGCGAGTAAAACTTCCAGCTAACTATAACTGGTGTGAAACCTATGTTTTTTTCAGTGAATTTAATAGGTTTTTTAAATGCTAATTCCTAACTATAACTGGTGTGAAACCTATGTTTTTTTCAGTGAATATATATATATATATATATATATATCTTGCTCCTCGTCCTTTTGTCCTTAAACAAAGACACAGCACTCACGGGGGGGAAGTCAAAGATTTTATTTCAGACTTCCAAACGCACCAGACGCGTTTCGGCTTGTGCCTTCCTCTGTGGTACAGGGGTATAGCGGCCATAGCCATTTTTTATATACATCCACATGTGATCAGTTTCAAAATAAACATAAACATTAAAAAAGGACAATTCACCTTTAGTTACACATAATGTGTAGGCGCCATCTTGTAATGGTGTGAATACATTAATCACATAGCCACAGCCTCTGTCGCTGTCACTTATTCCTCGTTATGCCGCCCTGGATGGGCTTGCGCCTTTTATCAATCACGCCCTGTATGGGCTAGTATATACCATTGTCCTTAATTTCTCAAAAAACGTGCATTCCCAAATCATCAATATCAATAATACATGCAAAAAATCAATTACTTAAATTCATAATTCCCTCAAATTTCATTTTCAACTCAGCAAAGCAATATTATATCAGCAATTCTTTTCTCATTTATTCTTGGACTACATCCCAACCTTTTGATTTACAGAATGTTTATCCTAGGCTAAAGAGCCCTTTAACCTAGGTGTATTGCTAGTTCCTCGTGACTATTCAGCCCATTCGGCGCCTTGGTACAGAGATCTATTATATACCTAGATTCCAACCTGCGTAATTTAGTTACTCTATCACCTCCTCTCACGCTCATGGGAACTTGGTCTAATGCAAAGTAAGAAATCAATTCATTGTTACTACCATGAACTTTCTGATAGTGTCGTGCCACCGGATAATTCGCATCCCCCTTATTGATGGCCCTTAGATGCTCTAAAATGCGAATTTTAGTTTGGTGGATGGTGCTGCCTATGTATCTGAGCCCGCATGGGCAGGTTAAACAGTAAACTGTGTACGGTGTCGTGCAGGTTAGGAACTTCCTTATTTTTATTTCTTTTTCCCCTACCCTATATGTTAGTGTCTTCTTACTGTTCCTACACGCTTTGCACCTCCCACATGGGAAAAAGCCTGGGGGATGATCTCCAAAGGGTTTTACAACTGGTTTCACTGAATGGCTCCTTGTCAGTGTATCCTTCAGAGCTCTTGCCCTTCTGTATGTTATCATAGGGCATGGTGGTAAATCTCCTCCTATCACTGGATCCGTTCTAAGAAGATTCCAGTTTTTTCTCATAATACCCCTAAGTCTGTCTGCCCCTTTTGAGTAAGTTGTTATCATTCTGAGTGTATTGGCACCCCTCTCCTTGCCTGCGTTTTTCTCCTTCAGCAGATCTTTTCTGTCAATTTTCTGCACTTTATTTAAGGCCTCTTCTAGATTTTGCTTACTATAGCCTCTAGCCTTAAATCTGGCTACGCTGGCATGTGCGCTGTCTAGGAAATCTTCCTCTTTGGTGCAGTTTCTTTTAATCCTTAGTAATTCCCCGTAGGGAATACTATGGATTAATCTAGGGGGATGACTGCTCGTGGAGTGTAAAACTGAGTTCCCCGCCGTGCTTTTCCGATACAGTCTGGTGGCAATTTTCCCATCCCTCACCATTACTTCCAAATCTAGATAGTTTACTTTAGTGCAGCTGATTTCTGCTGAAAATTTTAGATTGAATTCATTTGCATTTAACTTTTCTACATAGTTGTATGCTGTGTCCATTGATCCCCTCCAAATGAGGAAGAGATCATCAATATACCTATACCAGGCTACGATGTTCTGTGTCCATTCCCCATTTCTCTGAGCCCAGGCTACATGCTCCTCCCACCATCCCACAAAAAGATTTGCAAAACTAGGGGAGTAACATGTGCCCATAGCTACTCCAGTTAATTGCTGGTAATGTTGGTCTTCATATAGGAACATGTTATTTTTCAGACTGAATGTTAATAGTTCTAATAGCATTTTGTTATGTTCAGTGAACTTAGCTGATCTAGTTACCAAGAAACTTTCAATGGCTACTAGGCCATCTGTGTGGTCTATATTTGTGTACAAGCTAGCTATATCCATAACTATCATGCAGTCACCCTCTTTCCACACTACATTTTCTATATGTGTTAGAAAGTCCTTGGTATCTTTTATATAGCTATGCAAAGTCTTCACAAAATCAGTAAGGAAATAGTCAATATAAACTGACAAGTGTTCCAAAAGACTTCCTTGTGCACTCACGATTGGTCGTCCTGGGGGTGCCTTGCTATCCTTATGGACTTTTGGTAAGTGGTAGAAACTCGGCGTTACCGGATTCATGCATCGCCAGGCAAGGAGACCTATTTGAAAAGTATAACGGATTGCCACCAATTGCTACGAGAATGGTATGACAAAGGGCAATTGGTAACTGAGGAATATCTATATTTGCGATGCATGAATCCGGTAACGCCGAGTTTCTACCACTTACCAAAAGTCAGTTTATATTGACTATTTCCTTACTGATTTTGTGAAGACTTTGCGTAGCTATATAAAAGATACCAAGGACTTTCTAACACATATAGAAAATGTAGTGTGGAAAGAGGGTGACTGCATGATAGTTATGGATATAGCTAGCTTGTACACAAATATAGACCACACAGATGGCCTAGTAGCCATTGAAAGTTTCTTGGTAACTAGATCAGCTAAGTTCACTGAACATAACAAAATGCTATTAGAACTATTAACATTCAGTCTGAAAAATAACATGTTCCTATATGAAGACCAACATTACCAGCAATTAACTGGAGTAGCTATGGGCACATGTTACTCCCCTAGTTTTGCAAATCTTTTTGTGGGATGGTGGGAGGAGCATGTAGCCTGGGCTCAGAGAAATGGGGAATGGACACAGAACATCGTAGCCTGGTATAGGTATATTGATGATCTCTTCCTCATTTGGAGGGGATCAATGGACACAGCATACAACTATGTAGAAAAGTTAAATGCAAATGAATTCAATCTAAAATTTTCAGCAGAAATCAGCTGCACTAAAGTAAACTATCTAGATTTGGAAGTAATGGTGAGGGATGGGAAAATTGCCACCAGACTGTATCGGAAAAGCACGGCGGGGAACTCAGTTTTACACTCCACGAGCAGTCATCCCCCTAGCTTAATCCATAGTATTCCCTACGGGGAATTACTAAGGATTAAAAGAAACTGCACCAAAGAGGAAGATTTCCTAGACAGCGCACATGCCAGCGTAGCCAGATTTAAGGCTAGAGGCTATAGTAAGCAAAATCTAGAAGAGGCCTTAAATAAAGTGCAGAAAATGGACAGAAAAGATCTGCTGAAGGAGAAAAACGCAGGCAAGGAGAGGGGTGCCAATACACTCAGAATGATAACAACTTACTCAAAAGGGGCAGACAGACTTAGGGGTATTATGAGAAAAAACTGGAATCTTCTTAGAACGGATCCAGTGATAGGAGGAGATTTACCACCACGCCCTATGATAACATACAGAAGGGCGAGAGCTCTGAAGGATACACTGACAAGGAGCCATTCAGTGAAACCAGTTGTAAAACCCTTTGGAGATCATCCCCCAGGCTTTTTCCCATGTGGGAGGTGCAAAGCGTGTAGGAACAGTAAGAAGACACTAACATATAGGGTAGGGGAAAAAGAAATGAAAATAAGGAAGTTCCTAACCTGCACGACACCGTACACAGTTTACTGTTTAACCTGCCCATGCGGGCTCAGATACATAGGCAGCACCATCCACCAAACTAAAATTCGCATTTTAGAGCATCTAAGGGCCATCAATAAGGGGGATGCGAATTATCCGGTGGCACGACACTATCAGAAAGTTCATGGTAGTAACAATGAATTGATTTCTTACTTTGCATTAGACCAAGTTCCCATGAGCGTGAGAGGAGGTGATAGAGTAACTAAATTACGCAGGTTGGAATCTAGGTATATAATAGATCTCTGTACCAAGGCGCCGAATGGGCTGAATAGTCACGAGGAACTAGCAATACACCTAGGTTAAAGGGCTCTTTAGCCTAGGATAAACATTCTGTAAATCAAAAGGTTGGGATGTAGTCCAAGAGTAAATGAGAAAAGAATTGCTGATATAATATTGCTTTGCTGAGTTGAAAATGAAATTTGAGGGAATTATGAATTTAAGTAATTGATTTTTTGCATGTATTATTGATATTGATGATTTGGGAATGCACGTTTTTTGAGAAATTAAGGACAATGGTATATACTAGCCCATACAGGGCGTGATTGATAAAAGGCGCAAGCCCATCCAGGGCGGTATAACGAGGAATAAGTGACAGCGACAGAGGCTGTGGCTATGTGATTAATGTATTCACACCATTACAAGATGGCGCCTACACATTATGTGTAACTAAAGGTGAATTGTCCTTTTTTAATGTTTATGTTTATTTTGAAACTGATCACATGTGGATGTATATAAAAAATGGCTATGGCCGCTATACCCCTGTACCACAGAGGAAGGCACAAGCCGAAACGCGTCTGGTGCGTTTGGAAGTCTGAAATAAAATCTTTGACTTCCCCCCGTGAGTGCTGTGTCTTTGTTTAAGGACCAAAGGACGAGGAGCAAGATATTTGGCGGCGGCACTTTCCGCAAAACAGCACCCGTGTATTGAGTGCGTGAACGAAGTGCAGCAGGAGCTAACATATATATATATATATATATATATATATATATATATATATATATATATATATATATATATATATTACCTATTGGCCGTCGCCAGTAGGAAGATATAGTTAGGACCTAGTTTCCATAGGAAATCCGCAACATTCTTGTTGGAATACCAATGGCGCCGGTCAGCGAATCTTGGCGAAATTTTCTAACAAGATGGGGCGCTCCGCTCTGCTCCTATCCTGGAAGATTCGGGGTGATTCATCAAGCGGGGGCTGAGTAAAAAGGGGGGTCCCAAAATGTGTTTTCCCCATGCAATTTTCCATAGGGGCTTTAGACACGGCTACAGCCCGAACTGCTGAATGGAATTACACCAAATTTGGCAAAAAGGTAGAGTATGGTTCACAGATCACGCATTTGTTGAATGATGTAAATCCGTGCAGCAGTTCCTGAGAAAATCAAAAGTAAAATCATAGATATATCTATGGATGAATTAGGGTACGCGTACCCTTACGAGCACGAGCTGCATGCTAATTGGCTGTCAACTGTCTGTCAACACTCCAGATCAGGAAGTGTTGACAGCCATTGTGTGTCTCAGCAGAACCGAGGGACAAGAAAACTGAAAAACAGGTGCACAAAAGGCGCAAAGGGGGAAGGGTAGAAACACCCTGACCCTCTAGGCCTCCTCAGGGGGTCCCACAAGGACACCCAAAGCCCCCAAAAATTAATTTATTTTTAAAAAAATGGGAGGATGCGTGCATCCTGCCGATAAAAAAAATAGCATATTTTTTAGTTTTTTAAGCCCGGGGGGGGCAAATCCCGGGGGCAATGAATAAATGATATTGGGGGGCCCCGGGGAAAGCCACCTCCCGGGGCTTTGCATAATTATGTAAGGGGTCTCTGAGGCCCCTCCTGGGACCGCCACCCCCCGGGGCTTAATGAAATTGGGTGGGGGGCTCTCAGCCCCCTCCAGACCCATGGGGCATGTTAGCTGCTCCGAATGTGGAAAAGCAATGCCGGCTCCTGCAGGATGTGGGGAGCCGGCTAGGAACGTGGGGCGATTGGGGACCACCCCACGGCCCCCAACAAGGAGGGCCAGCCCCGGGGGATGGGGCCCCAGGGCTAGTAGTGGCCCGGGAGGGGGGACACGCGGCCCCCGTCCACAAATTTTTTTTTTTTTATTTAAAACGGCCCCGGGGGATGGGGTCCCCGGGGACCATAAGAGGCCACAGGAGGAGGGCAAGGCACCCCCCTTCCAAATTATATTTTTTTTTCAAAAAGGCATTGCCCCGGGGGATGGAGTCCCTGGGGCCAAAAAAGGCCTCGGGAGGGGGGGCCCTTCCCAAAGTTTTTTAAAAAATTTAAAAATTTGGGGGCAGGCCCTGGGGGATGGGTCCCCAGGGCCAAAAAAAATAGAAAAAGAAGGGGGGTAAATAAAAAAAACGGGATCGGGGAGGAGGCCACGCTCCCTCATTGCACCTCGCCGCAAACACGCCCCCTGGCGTGTTTGCAGAAGGGGAACTAATTCCCCTTGAATACTGGGGGTCCCTGGGGGCCAACTAGCCTACCAGGAACCTCCAGTATGCGCCAGGGGGCTGCGTTGCAGAGAGGTGTAAAAAGGGGCATGGCCTCAATACACCTCTCTGCAACACAGCCCCCTGGTATGCTGGTATTTGTTGTCCATTTCAAGTTCATCAATTATTCCCCTCCAGTGGGTGATGCGGTTTAATTAGCTGTGTTTTTCACTCACCGTGGCTCACATTGCATGCCCATTTTCAAAGCTGCAGGACGCCTTTCCAAAGTTAATCCTTGGCGGCGCCTACTGTCCCTTAAGAGCTTTCGCTGGCAAAACAAACAGGGTCCAATTTCGGCCAGCGCTGGCGCTCCTTTGTGTGGTGGTGCAAGGCTCCCGGCGGGACCAAGCCGTTTAATGTAACCAAACACTCTCTCCATAGAAAGCAACGAGTTGCACTCCTCATGGTGAAACTTCCATTTAATAAATCACAGTGGCAATTCCTGACGCGTTTTTTGACTTTATATATATATATATATATATATATATATATATATATATATCCAACGACAGGAAAGCACAATGAGGGAGGCCTCCAGCAGCTTAATAAAGTTCTTTAATAAATCACGAACACTTGCCAGTAGTCACGAACAAAGTCTTAGGCTTCCAATTTTAGAGACACTGCCAGACGCGTTTCAGGATAAACAATCCTTTCCTCAGTGGCTGCTCTTGGAAATGAACCATCGCGCTTCACAATTCTAATTATAAACACCTGCCCTGTTGGGCGTGGCACTCACACTGCCTCTTGGTGTTTGTAGTTCAAACCCATGTGGGTGCGCAGTTCCATCCTTTTGGCTGGGCTGGAGAGTTTGAACTACCCATGTCAGGTTGGCCAGAGCAAGGCAGGTCAAACCAATAATGGGCAGAGGAGTTGGCCTAACGGTTAGGGCAGTCAACTTCAATTCTGGGCATATCACTTAATCACCCCGTGCCTAACTAAAATGTATGTGTCCTCATGTAACGCAACTGTTGCTTCTTTAAAGCGCTCTGATTCCCGATACCTTCGGGTCAAGTTCGCGCTATGTAGAATTCCGTAAAAAAACAAAAAAGCGAATTCACTAGTCCCCCCATGTTTTCTCCATTCGGCAGAAAGCTTGGAAAATAAAAAGTTAATAAAATCCTCTTATTACCAATGCAATGTTTCGAGCTTTCTGTGCAGCAGTGGGGGAGGGGTGGTTCCTATGGAGTAACGAGTTACCAGCCAGAGAAATGCATACATATAAAGAGTGGCATCTTGATTTCAGAATCCTTCATTCTTTAAATAGATGCTGCAGCTGTCCAGGCTCTTTCACGTGTATTGATAAGATAGAAGGATAGCAGCGCCAAGAAAGCTCTGCAGAAAATCTGTCCCTGTAGTCACCTTCACTTCATACAAATTAGTAGAGGATGCCTTTTAAGTTCAGCATGAAGTGATGGGACACGTGGTACCCTGAGGAACTTGTACTTATAAATAAAAAATGTGCCATGTACTTCACATTGATGTGGAAATCTGCGGCGGTTGCCTGATAAAAGTTTACTTAGAAGATGTATTGGAGGAGGCGGAGAGTGAATATCTTTGCAAAAAGGAGCCATCAGCTTGTACCTATACCGAACTGGCAACTTTCTCTTCGAAATAAACTCTGTAACTATAATGTGTGTCAGCTGTACAGCCAACCAGTTCTTCTGAAATGAGGTGGCTGTTTCGGAGAAGCAGTGAGTCATTGCCAAGGATGACAAGGAGCCGATTCACAAAAACATAAATTACTTTGTGGTTGGGTCTCGAAATGTCCATCTCCCTATTAGTAACAGTCATTTCGATGTGTGCTATTAGTTTATAAAAATGTCCTGAATATTCTCATTTGTACTTGTTCAATTGACAAATTAATTTAAAGGCATGTAAAGTAGTCCTAAAGGAGTACTATGCGTGTACTCTTAATACCTTTGTGAATCTCCCCCAAATATTTAGCTGCGCCATCTTCATATTATTAAAACATTTTGTTGTATCTACAATTATCTTCAAATATGGCATTATCAAACTTTTTGACAAAAGCGACATCGTGTGTATATATTGTAGTGAAATATAGAGGGGCTGACAGCAGCAACACTGAGTTGCTCATCAGGATTAGGGACATGATCCTTCGGGCCTATTTACCCCTAAACCCCCCAAAGTTGAACTGGAAATAATGTCCAACTCTCTCTCAATCCTGTGGATAACTGGCTCAAGTAGGCTGCTGAATAGCCTTGGAGAACTCGTGTGAAATGTTTCGCTTTAAAATTCCAGTCACAAGGCCTGATTCACAAGGATTTTTGCACATGTAAGTTTAACTTGGAAGTACATATAGACTTTTTTTTATGTGGAGAAGTGTGGCTCACTGGTTAGAGGAGGCAGACCCTGATGCAGAGGTCAGACCCGGGACCAGGGTTCAATTCCCGACTCGGCAGGGTCTTGAGCTCAAAATGTCCATGGACTCGATAATTCTCGCCTCGGTGACTACTCAAATCATGGGTTCACACTCTGCAACTCTGGGCAATAGCTTGCTTAATCTCCACTACGGCCCCACTGCGATGGGATTCCTGGTCTTCACCTTGCGGATGCCCAGTAGGGGTTATCTTGCAGGGAAAGCCAGGACGGGTTCCCAAAGCAAGCGCTAAGAGACCTGTCGGTGATTTGGTGCTATATAAATCGAAATTGTGTGTGTGTGTTTTTTGATTCAGAAAAATGCTTTTCTACTTGTATGAAGCTTTATTTCTTCACATATTTTTGATTAAGCAACCTGACTCCTAAGAGTGTGGAGTAGAGGTTCCAGTGCGACAATATCCTGACAGTTTGTGCATAGGTTAATGTACTTGATTGTGCGTAGTTACAACATTTTCCAGCTGAAAATGGTCAGAGATTTGATCTTGAGCAGGGCATAAGTAAATCACTTTTCCCGATTGTGCGGTGGACATAAAATATGTTTGTTATAATGCATTAGTTTTCTCAACAGTAAACATATTTTCCCATGGTGAAAGAAAGAAAAAGGCCAGCAGCCATATTTGCACTTGCTTGGAGATTTACACATTGATAACCATACATCAGTATTTTTGCTCTTGGAAACATTAAATTCATAGAATGATTTTAGAAGTACTCTTGAGAAAATAATGGTCTTCCACAGCTTCTTGGGAATAGCCCTGAAAATGTTCATGAACTTCAGACAAATCAAAAATCTACTCCAAACTTGTGTAAGCCTGTGGGAGTTCATATATACTTATTTTATTGTATCACGGTCATAATGTTAACATCATCATTACAAGGGTTGGGCAAAACGACCTAATTTTTCCCATGAATTATGCATCATTTTCTCAAAAATGACACTTGTTATACAAATCATGCTTTAGGCGGTGTCAGGATGAAATATATGTGATACGTTGTTCGATGTATTTTCCACACAGTTTCTAAAAAGGCATTTGGTGATTGTAGCTCACGCCCTCCACGTGGCACTGGCTATCCTTAACATTTCAGTTAACAGTTGTACAGGAAGTTAGTGTAGCCCAAAAATTAGAGAAGGTTATACTTGCGTAATAAAAATCTTAATCAAGCCTACTCCTTAAAATTGGTAAAGACTTTGCCATACACTTTAGCTCATAAAGAAGTGGGATCAGTAACTATGCTGTTTAATATATAAATAATTCAATAACAGCTGCACTGAATTTAATTAGGAATACAGGGCATGAACCTCACATTATTATGTTCTCCTAATACATGGAGCTGCACACAAAGTTTGAGTCCATATTAATCCTGAGTGCAACCTCTTCATACTTATTACCTGTTCTCTTATTTTGGTGTTTTAATGTATCTGACTTGTCTGACGTGGAAATACTCTTTATGCTCCAATTTTCTCTACCAGTGAAGGCCTAAATAAGCATAGGGTGTGTGCTAAAGGTATTACGCCTGTGTGGAATGTATTGTGCCTAGGATAGTGAAAAATGTCTTATGCCAATGTCATTGGTGACATTTTGTGCACAAAATGAACAAGTGATTTGTAGGTAGAACTCAGAGTTGGTCCGTCTCTACGTGGCCATTGGACAGATCTGCCATGGGACCAAATGGTAAGAGGAGTGCCAGAATTCTGGGCTGCCCAGGAAGGTCCGATGAAGGTTCATTTGAAATGTTCTTGCAGCCAGGGCATCATGAGGGTGGATACCTCCACTCACACGCCATACATTGTCACCCTGGGTAACTAGATTACAAGACAATTTCCCCAGAAAGTTATTGTTGAGGGAAAGAGAGAGAAGAGCCACACTAACTAGATCAGTCTTTCAAAGGTGTGACATAGTTGAACTTTAGACTACATGTTCACTGCCGGACTTCTACATTGCAACAAACTCTGAACTTGAATGTTTAAGAGCTCTAGGCCTGTGCAAAGTGCAGTTCCCCAATATTGGACCTCATCCACAAGTCAAAGACATAATTCCATACCTAAGATGGTTTTCTGCAGGCCTGACGATGAGTCTTCGGCTCCCACAGGGTTGAAAGATCTGAAAGGTTCCAAGCCCCTGGCAGGCTTGGGGCACCTAACCTTGCATCTTAACTCCAGGCATGGACCATTGGTGGCAAGAGCTCCCCTAAACAAACTTTTGCAGACCCAGGGAGGGTTCACTTTTCCAAGAGGGGTGAAAAGCTCTGACAGGGCCCTGATCACAACTGTGGCAGGCATTGGGCGTAGGCCTTAGGGATGTGCTCCAGGAACCAACTTATGTATAGTGTCTCCCAATGTACAAACAACACATTACCCCTTCTCAGGTAGGTTGGAAAGCTCTGACCAAGTCCCAGGCAACGCTTCAACAGGGCCGGGGGTTGTGGTCCCCTGTGCCTGAGACCCATTCAGCAGTCCATGGTATAGAAGATTTCCCAAGATGAGATTCTACTCGCACAGAGCTAGCTCCCCAGATCTCGCAGATTTGAACATTCTGACATGTCCTAGTTAGAGATTTGGCAGGCCTTAGCCTTCAACCTCAGGCACTGACCCTTGGAGATCCAACATAGCCTGGACACTGATGGTCATACCCAGAAAAGTCTGCCCTGCAACTACATGGTTGAAAGCTCTGACTTGCTCCAGTCAGAGATGCAGCAACAGATGCAGGTCCTGGACCTCGGCTTTAGGCGCTGATCATTGTTACCCTAAGCTACCAAGGATACTCTTCTATAGCTCCAGGAGGCTCTGGAGGAGAAAAAATCTTTAAGCATGCCCCAGTCAATGCGTCAGTAGGATCTGCATGATAGCAAAGCATGGTGGCGCTGGGCTTGCGCTACATGTGCCGACCTACAGTAATCCTTGCATCACTGCAACTTTTCAGAATCCTGAATTGTCATCTGGGCACATCAAGGGCAGAAAAGATCTATCCAGACCCCAGGCACCGCTGCCGTTGAATCCCCGGGCCAGGCCTCATGGGACAGGCTGGAGCCATTGCATAGGAAATCCCTGCATGCCCAGTCTGCCCCCTAGGTACACGCAGACAGTTGTGGCTATCTCCAATTGGTATATATAATACGATCAGATGCCAAGGCTTTGAAGTGGACTATGTGGTCACATGCCAATGGATGGTACAACGAGAGGGCCAGGTTGAGCCAAAAGTATGGGTGGGGTCTCATTTGAATATTTTGCTATAGGTAGGCTTAAAGGGACTTCTGGACTGGCTAGATCCCTTTGCCAGTCAAGAAGATACTACAAGGGTAGCTTTGGGTTTCATGACGCCTGTAGTGACTGCTGGCCCCCTCCTAGGTGAATAGAGGTGAATAGCGCTGAAGATGAATGAGAGCTCCAGACGTCTGCACAGTGCAACCCTTTGATATTGGGCTTTGGGGACCAGCCCAAGGTATCTTGAAGTACCCAGGATGCAGTTGCACACAATGTAGGATTCTGTGCAATATCAAATTGGGAAGATCTAATCCATCCCTTGTCAAAGCAGCTCCAGCTAGGATTCTGGGCAAGCTCCCTATTTCCAATCTTACGGTGATGATCCTCATCATGCCAAAGTACAGAGGACTGTTTCCGTCCGTGTACAGAAGAGGTTCTTTTATGTCAGGAGGGTGGGAAGCTCTAACCGAGTCCTTAGATAGAGCTTCAGCTGGGGTGTCAGGACCAGGTGATATGAATTACCCTTGACGCCCAAAGTACTCAGGGCATAGCTCTGCAGGTGCATAATGCAGCCCTCTGTTCCAGCCAGGTAGGAGGCTTTGACTGGATCCTCACTTAGAGCTCCAGCTTTGACCCTGGGTATTGTCTTTAGCCATGGGCTCAAGTCACCAGCCTCCAACATTCCAAAGTACTCTGGATTGAGCTCCACCAGCACAGTTTGAGCTCGTCCTATATATTTTTTATTTATTGGATTTTATATAGCACAAACTTGACCCAAAGGCATCAGAACACTTCACAGAGTTAGCAGCATATACTTGAGATACACGTGGAGTAAATAAGATATATAGTGAAAGAAAGTGATGAGGTATGCAAGGTATGAAATTGCATAAGCCAATACGTGGTTACATTATATGGCAAGGTGTACAAGGACATTGTGGAAGATTGTCTATACAATTTTGAGGTAGTTATGGTATATAAAATACAAATCGCTTTGCAGAGCACACCTGCAATTGTACAACATTTCCATTGTAGTAAAAGTATAACAGTAAAACACATAGTAGCAATAAATATGACAGAACAGGCTAAACAGAAGTAAAGACCGGCGTTGTACACCAGAGGTAGCTGGGGCGAGGCCTCTTGTGGGTGGGGGAACTAGAGGAACAGATTTCCCCAGGGTAGTGGTGCACACATTTATTTGAAGTGAACCACTAAGCAGGAGCTCTAAGGTGGGTTTAGGTATTTTTTGAGGAGGAAAAGCTTTAGGGGCAGATCTACAAGTAAGAGTCGAAGCATTGCCAAGCTATGGCACTTTCAAAGCACAGGAATGCAACATATTTACAACGATATGTCACATTCATGTGCTCTCCCCTGCGCTGACGCACAAACAGTTGCCATGATCCAGTGCAGGCACCCTCGCATCATGGAGCAAGGATGCCTGCGTCATGGGGAGATTGTTTTTGTGCAGGGAGGAGCACCTTCCTGCACAAAAAGAATCACTAAAGGCATTTTTCTCTTTCAGTGTATGCTGTGAAATGGACCGCGCATTGAAAGGAAAACTGAAAAAATTTCTCCTCGTTGTACCTCTCTACGCCACCCCTAGGGTGTTGTAGCATTCTATCGCATTTTCAGGTTTATAATTCCTTGTAAATCTGAAAATGTGTCAGGTTCCATTGGTGTTGCATGGGAACACCCACAGCAACAATCACAGAACACCCCTTTCATGCAAAGTGTTGTGTGTAAAGAGGCCGTATTTACAAGGACAGGAAAAGTCACGCAGGGTGGCTTATCCTCTATTTGATAATATGGGGCAGAGAAATGCGCTGCCGGTGCATCACGAAAAGTGACGCACTGGTGGCGCAAGGGGCCCCTTAGTTTCTTCATGAAGTGAGGGAAGATTTGATTTTCTTGCAGGTCCACGGGCAAGAAGTTCCAGCTTTATGGTGCATTCCCAGAGAACGAGTGTGTGCACAAATTGTCTCTCTTAAATTTTGGAGGGATCAAGAGTAGTCAATTTGAGCTTTGTAGTGGTCTCTTTTGGTTGGCTTTTGATGTTTATTCGTGAGGTAGATTGGCTTTACACTGTAGAGTGCTTTGTGGGTTATGCAGGCAGTTTTTAGTATGACCCGTTCCTCAATTGGTAGCCAGTTGAGTTGTTGGAGGGTGGGAGTGATGTGATCAAAGAGTCTTTTCCCCGATACAAGTCTAGCTGCAGTGTGTAGAGTGGCTTTCAGTAAGGCTAGGTAAGATTTTTGGGCCCGTAAACATTGGGTTACCATAGTCTAGCTAAGGGTAAGACTAATGATTGCACCACCATCTTTTGATCTTTGCTGCGAAGAAGGGTTTGACTTTTTTGATATTTTTCAGCGTGTAGAATGCGCTTTTTGCAGAGACATTGTCTTTTCATGCTTAGGTGGGGGTCAAGTGTAACCCTCAGGGATTTAAGAGTTGGTGGTGGACAGTTTGCAGTTTAAAGCGATGAGGTTGTCGAGGCAGCATTCGATGGGAAAGGGTTTTTCTTGGGATGGACGATACGGAGCTCCGTTTTGCTGGGGTTGAGTTTTATGAGGTTGCTGGTCAACCAGGCTTGAAATGCAAGGAGAGTGGTATTTAGGTGTTGGATATCTTTGACTGATGACATTTTCAATTTGAGTTGGGTTTCATTTGCAAATAGATGGTAGTCTATTCTAGCTTGCCTTAGGATCATGGCTAGGGGTTCCATATAGAGGTTGAATAGTATGGGAGACAGGATTGACCATTGAGGGTCTCCTTCGGAGACTGGTGTTGTTTTGAGGTTGAGTTGTTGAGCTTGATTAGCTGTGCGCGTTGGCTCAGAAAGGAGGAACCCACTAAGGACAGTCCTGTTGATGCCTGCCTGTTGTGAGAGTGTGTTTAGGAGGATGCTGTGGGTGACAGTGTCAAAGGTGGCCAAGAGGTCTAGGAGGACTAATAGGCAGGCCTGGCCATCATCTAAAGATCTGTGTAAGTCGTCCCTGATGTTTAGTATAGCAGTCTCTGTATTGGAAACTTTTCTTATCCGAGGAAATGTCAAGCAGGTTGTATTTTTTTATATGGTTGTTGAGTTGGACAAGCACACATTTTTCCATGGTTTTGGCGAGAAGGGGGGAGGTTGGTTGTAGGTCTGTATTTATTAAGGTCATTCTGGTCGGTGTCTGTTTTTTTGAAGATTGGTCTGATTTGACCGAATTTGAGGGGAACCGGAATAGAGGCACTTGATAGCGAGGAGTTGAAGATTTTGATCAAAATCGGTAAGATGATAAGCCTGAGATTTTTCACCATCGCAGCACGGAGGGGGTCAGAGCTGTGAGAAGCTGGCTTCATGCTAGAGAGTAACTTTAGCACTTGTTCTTCAAGGGTATAGTTAATTTAGATATGGTTGAATTGTTTTACAGTTGGATGGGGAGGAGTTTGGCGAGCTGAGTTGGAAAGAGGGTGGGGCATCCATTCATTGATGGTAGGGTTATGGGTGAGCCCTTTCCACCGGGGACATCCCTAGTGCAGGGTGGGGAGGTGAATGGCTCGAGAGATAGTTAGATGTTCGATATTTTTTCCACAAAGAACGTGGTTGTTACTTGAATGCTGGGGAAGGAGGAGGTTTGTTGTTTGATGATGGTGAATAGATCTTTAGGTATGTTCCTAGCCCAGTCATGTTATTTGTATTTTTGGCATTCAGCCCGAAAGAGCGAGAGATTGAATTCCGATGGTTGTTGTCTCTAGTTTCTAGTTTAGCTAAACAGAGTTGGTGCCTTTCATTGTTCAGGACTTTGCTAAACCAGGATCTGGATGGGATCTGTTTTGGATTTCGTGAGTTTCAGAGGGGCAATTGTTCCTACGAATTCTGTACTTTTTGTGTTGTATTGGGTGCTAAGGTCCTCGGCAGATCATAGGTTGGGAGAAGGTAGGATTTGGGTACTGATTAATGCTTCTAGCTCCTCTTGGGGAATTTTTGGTATATTTCTAAGCACTTGGGACAGCTGCATTGAAGAGAACTGCAATGGATGGAATTTAGAATGAAGAGAATTTGATAGTGATCTGACCAGTCGGATGGTAGGGTACAGCGTGGAGATAGCGTGCTGTGCTTGGAGATGATTGTGTCAAGTATGGAGCTCTTGTTGTGCGTTTGCATGTTGCAATGTTGGGTGAGATTGTTTGCTTCCAATAGTTAGAAAGGGCCTGAACTGTGGCACCTTTATTGTTGTTCAGGTGCAAGTTTAGGTCTCCCAGTATAATGTTAGTGCTGTCTTTTAGTGAGGATTACAATATTAGGCCTGCTAAATCTTTAAGGAAATATGAATTTTTACCAAGAGGGTGATGACCTGGAATTCAGTTGCATTGGGTCCATTTGTGGAGAGCTGAGCTCCTACATATTTAAAAGTAGGGTGTTCAGGAGTTTAGAAGAGAGTTAAACACAGATTGCTTTTTTGTATAATGGCTACTCTGTCACCCCAGCCAAATTTGCAGTCAGGATTCAGTTAGAAAGCAGTTGTCCGTGTTATGCTGTAGGATGGTATCCGCTATATCAGTGGCATGCTTGATTGCTGATCTGCAGTTTATAAGCATGCAGCGGCGTGGGTTTATGTCTCTGTTCAGGATGGCAGGGTTGGATGGTGGTTATTTGGTAGGGCAGCCTAGGAAGGCGGGGTGTGTTTAAGCTGCTGTTCGAGCTAAGGACAATCGGGGTCTTGAGGGGAGAGCATTGTCTGGGGGCATTACCATGGGAGTTTTTCATCAATTCAGCCTCCTGCTGGGATGTTCTAGTCATGGAGTGTTTGGGTTTGGAGCAGTGCAGAGTATTAGTAGCAGTGGGTTTTGTTCAACTTTTTGCCCAGCCATGTCTCCAAGAAATAGGATACACTGGTTCAAACTTCCTGCCTGTAACCCATGGTGCAAAAATTACTATAAAACTTATCTGTCTTCCTCTGAATTAGTAGGGACAAAGTGCTTAGGACCAATTTGTCATGCTGTTGCTGACCATGGGACGGTCCCCACTATCCCATCTCAGGGACCCCAAGGGTCCTGGTCATCTGCAAGCTTCCAGGTCTGTTCACACTCCTTAGGTTGGTTGTCCTTTCGTGATACTCCCTTCTCAGATAGCAGGCAGGGACACGAAGCAGATATCATTGCATCTTAACAACTGGAGGGTGTGTCTCAGGGAGGCTCACTGGTGCCTCCCCAACAAGCAGAGTGAAGGTTGAGCAGCAGAGCAGCTTCCACCACACAGTGATCTGGAAAGATTGGATAGAATTAGGGGGCTCTAGCACTCGATGTTGCCTCTTCATCCAATGCAAAAACAACAATTGATGGATAGAATGCAGAAAGATGTCATACATTCAGCCCAGTACAGAGATCTGGGCCTAAATCCATAGTTTTTTTGCACTCCACACCACCCCAGGTCAGACATGGCCATATGCAAATCAGCCTTGACCCTGTGCCTCATGGGAACAGTCCAGCCCAAACTGCCAAGCCATGTCTTTCCTGGACCGGAATCAAGCATCCAAGGACCGGTTTCTGGCTATCAGCCGTCATCAGCCTGGATAGCTTGATTCCAGTGGTGTGGAGAGCATGGGACTCACGTCTGAGCATACCCATCCCACTCGGGGTGACAAATGCAAAAACAACAATTGATGGACAGAACGCAGAACAATGTCATACATTCACCCCAGTACAGAGATCTGGGCCTAAATCCATCATTTTTTTCCACTCCACACCACCCCATGTCAGACATGGCCATATGCAAATCAGCCTTGACCCTGTGCCTCATGGGAACAGTCCAGCCCGAACTGCCAAGCCATTTCTTTCCTGGACCGGAATCAAGCACCCAAGGACCGGTTTCTGGCTATCAGCCGTCATCAGCATGGATAGCTTGATTCCAGTGGTGTGGAGAGCATGAGACTCACGTCTGAGCATACCCATCCCACTCGGGGTGACAAATGCAAAAACAACAATTGATGGACAGAATGCAGAACAATGTCATACATTCACCCCAGTAGAGAGATCTGGGCCTAAATCCATCGTTTTTTTGCACTCCACACCACCCCAGGTCAGACATGGCCATATGCAAATCAGCCTTGACCCTGTGCCTCATGGGAACAGTCCAGCCCGAACTGCCAAGCCATGTCTTTCCTGGATCGGAATCAAGCATCCAAGGACCGGTTTCTGGCTATCAGCCGTCATCAGCCTGGATAGCTTGATTCCAGTTGTGTGGAGAGCATGGGACTCACGTCTGAGCATACCCATCCCACTCGGGGTGACAAATGCAAAAACAACAATTGATTGACAGAACGCAGAACAATGTAATACATTCACCCCAGTACAGAGATCTGGGCCTAAATCCATTGTTTTTTTGCACTCCACACCACCCCAGGTAAGATATGGCCATATGCAAATCAGCCTTGACCCTGTGCATCATGGGAACAGTCCAGCCCGAACTGCCAAGCCATGTCTTTTCTTGACCGGAATCAAGCACCCAAGGACCGGTTTCTGGCTATCAGCCGTCATCAGCCTGGATAGCTTGATTCCAGTGGTGTGGAGAGCATGAGACTCACGTCTGAGCATACCCATCCCACTCGGGGTGACAAATGCAAAAACAACAATTGATAGACAGAATGCAGAACAATGTCATACATTCACCCCAGTACAGAGATATGGGCCTAAATCCATCGTTTTTTTGCACTCCACACCACCCCAGGTCAGACATGGCCATATGCAAATCAGCCTTGACCGTGTGCCTCATGGGAACAGTCCAGCCCGAACTGCCAAGCCATGTCTTTCCTGGTCCGGAATCAAGCATCCAAGGACCGGTTTCTGGCTATCAGCCATCATCAGCCTGGATAGCTTGATTCCAGGTGTGTGGAGACCATGGGACTCACGTCTGAGCATACCCATCCCACTCGGGGTGACAAATGCAAAAATAACAATTGATGGACAGAACGCAGAACAATGTAATACATTCACCCCAGTACATTGATCTGGGCCTAAATCCATTGTTTTTTTGCACTCCACACCACCCCAGGTAAGACATGGCCATATGCAAATCAGCCTTGACCCTGTGCCTCATGGGAACAGTCCAACCCAAACTGCCAAGCCATGTCTTTCCTGGACTGGAATCAAGCATCCAAGAACCGATTTCTGGCTATCAGCCGTCATCACCCTGGATAGCTTGATTCCAGTGGTGTGGAGAGCATGGGACTCACGTCTGAGCATACCCATCCCACTTGGGGTGACAAATGCAAAAACAACAATTGATGGACAGAATGCAGAACAATGTCATACATTCACCCCAGTACAGAGATATGGGCATAAATCCATCGTTTTTTTGCACTCCACACCACCCCAGGTCAGACATGGCCATATGCAAATCAGCCTTGACCCTGTGCCTCATGGGAACAGTCCAGCCCGAACTGCCAAGCCATGTCTTTCCGGGACCGGAATCAAGCATCCAAGGACCGGTTTCTGGCTATCAGCCGTCATCAGCCTGGATAGCTTGATTTCAGGGGTGTGGAGAGCATGGGACTCACGTCTGAGCATACCCATCCCACTCGGGGTGACAAATGCAAAAACAACAATTGATGGACAGAATGCAGAACAATGTCATACATTCACCCCAGTGCAGAGATCTGGGCCTAAATCCATCGTTTTTTGGTACTCCACACCACCCCAGGTCAGATATGGCCATATGCAAATCAGCCTTGACCCTGTGCCTCATGGGAACAGTCCAGACCGAACTGCCAAGCCATGTCTTTCCTGTACCGGAATCAAGCATCGAAGGACCGGTTTCTGGCTATCAGCCGTCATCAGCTTGGATAGCTTGATTCCAGTGGTGTGGAGAGCATGGGACTCACGTCTGAGCATACCCATCCCACTCGGGTGACAAATGCAAAAACAGCAATTGATGGACAGAATGCAGAACAATGTCATACATTCACCCCAGTACAGAGATCTTGGCCTAAATCCATCGTTTTTTTGCACTCCACACCGCCCCAGGTCAGACATGGCCAGATGCAAATCAGCCTTGACCCTGTGCCTCATGGGAACAGTCTAGCCCGAACTGCCAAGCCATATCTTTCCTGGACCGGAATCAAGCAACAAGAACCGGTTTCTGGCTATCAGCCGTCATCAGCCTGGATAGCTTGATTCCAGTGGTGTGGAGAACATGGGACTCACGTCTGAGCATACCCATCCCACTCGGGGTGACAAATGCAAAAACAACAATTGATGGACTGAATGCAGAACAATGTCATACATTCACCCCAGTACAGAGATCTGGACCTAAATCCATCGTTTTTTGGCACTCCACACCACCCCAGGTCTGATATGGCCATATGCAAATCAGCCTTGACCCTGTGCCTCGTGGGAACAGTCCAGCCCGAACTGCCAAGCCATGTCTTTCCTGTACCGGAATCAAGCATCCAAGGACCGGTTTCTGGCTATCAGCCGACATCAGCTTGGATAGCTTGATTCCAGTGGTGTGGAGAGCATGAGACTCACGTCTGAGCATACCCATCCCACTTGGGGTGACAAATGCAAAAACAACAATTGATGGACAGAATGCAGAACAATGTCATACATTCACCCCAGTACAGAGATCTGGGCCTAAATCCATCGTTTTTTTAAATCCGCACGACCCCAGGTCAGACATGGCCATATGCAAATCAGCCTTGACCCTGTGCCTCATTGGAACAGTCCAGCCCGAATTGCCAAGCCATGTCTTTCCTGGACCGGAATCAAGCATCCAAGGACCGGTTTCTGGCTATCAGCCGTCATCAGCCTGGATAGCTTGATTCCAGTGGTGTGGAGAGCATGGGACTCACATCTGAGCATACCCATCCCACTCGGGGTGACAAATGCAAAAAAACAATTGATGGACAGAATAGAGAACAATGTCATAAATTCACCCCAGTACAGCGATCTGGGCCTAAATCCATAGTTTTTTTGCACTCCACACCACCCCAGGTCAGACATGGCCATATGCAAATCAGCCATGACCCTGTGCCTCATGGGAACAGTCCAGCCCGAACTGCCAAGTCATGTCTATCCTGGACCGGAATCAAGCATCCAAGGACCGGTTTCTGGCTATCAGCCGTCATCAGCCTGGATAGCTTGATTCCAGTGGTGTGGAGAGCATGTGACTCACGTCTGAGCATACCCATCCCACTCGGGGTGACTAATGCAAAAACAACAATTGATGGACAGAATGCAGAACAATGTCATACATTCACCCCAGTACAGAGATCTGGGCCTAAATCCATCGTTTTTTCTGCACTCCACACCACCCCAGGTCAGACATGGCCATATGCAAATCAGCCTAGACCCTGTGCCTCATGGGAACAGTCCAGCCCGAACTGCCAAGCCATGTCTTTCCTGGACCGGAATCAAGCATCCAAGGACCGGTTTCTGGCTATCAGCCGTCATCAGCCTGGATAGCTTGAATCCAGTGGTGTGGAGAGCATGGGACTCATGTCTGAGCATACCCATCCCACTCGGGGTGACAAATGCAAAAACAACAATTGATGGGCAGAATGCAGAACAATGTCATACATTCACCCCAGTACAGAGATCTGGGCCTAAATCCATCGTTTTTTTGCACTCCACACCACCCCAGGTCAGACATGGCCATATTCAAATCAGCCTTGACCCTGTGCCTCATGGGAACAGTCCAGCCCGAACTGCCAAGCCATGTCTTTCCTGGACCGGAATCAAGCATCCAAGGACCGGTTTCTGGCTATCAGCCGTCATCAGCCTGGATAGCTTGATTCCAGTGGTGTGGAGAGCATGGGACTCACGTCTGAGCATACCCATCCCACTCGGGGTGACAAATGCAAAAACAACAATTGATGGACAGAACGCAGAACAATGTAATACATTCACTCCAGTACAGAGATCTGGGCCTAAATCCATCGTTTTGTTGCACTCCACACAACCCCAGGTAGACATGGCCATATGCAAATCAGCCTTGACCCTGTGCCTCATGGGAACAGTCCAGCCCGAACTGCCAAGCCATGTCTTTCCTGGACCGGAATCAAGCATCCAAGGACCGGTTTCTGGCTATCAGCCGCCATCAGCCTGGATAGCTTGATTCCAGTGGTGTGGAGAGCATGGGACTCATGTCTGAGCATACCCATCCCACTCGGGGTGACAAATGCAAAAACAACAATTGATGGACAGAACGCAGAACAATGTCATACATTCACCCCGGTACAGAGATCTGGGCCTAAATCCATCCTTTTTTTGCACTCCACACCATCCCAGGTCAGACATGGCCATATGCAAATCAGCCTTTACCCTGTGCCTCATGGGAACAGTCCAGCCGAACTGCCAAGCCATGTCCTTCCTGGACCGGAATCAAGCATCCAAGTACCGGTTTCTGGCTTTTCAGCCGTAATCAGCATGGATAGCTTGATTCCAGTGGTGTGGAGAGCATGGGACTCACGTCTGAGCATACCCATCCCACTCGGGGTGACAAATGCAAAAACAACAATTGATGGGCAGAATGCAGAACAATGTCATATATTCACCCCAGTACAGAGATCTGGGCCTAAATCCATCTTTTTTTGCACTCCACACCACCCCAGGTCAGACATGGCCATATGCAAATCAGCCTTGACCCTGTGCCTCATGGGAACAGTCCAGCCTGAACTGCCAAGCCATGTCTTTCCTGGACCGGAATCAAGCATCCAAGGACCAGTTTCTGGCTATCAGCCGTCATCAGCCTGGATAGCTTGATTCCAGTGGTGTGGAGAGCATGGGACTCACGTCTGAGCATACCCATCCCTCTCGGGGTGACAAATGCAAAAGCAACAATTGATGGGCAGAATGCAGAACAATGTCATACATTCACCCCAGTACAGAGATCTGGGCCTAAATCCATAGTTTTTTTGAACTCCACACCACCCCAGGTCAGATATGGCCATATGCAAATCGGCCTTGACCCTGTGCCTCATGGGAACAGTCCAGCCCGAACAGCCAAGCCATGTCTTTCCTGTACCGGAATCAAGCATCCATTGACCGGTTTCTGGCTATCAGCCGTCATCAGCTTGGATAGCTTGATTCCAGTGGTGTGGAGAGCATGGGACTCACGTCTGAGCATACCCATCCCACTCGGGTGACAAATGCAAAAACAACAATTGATGGACAGAATGCAGAACAATGTCATACATTCACCCCAGTACAGAGATCTGGGCCTAAATCCATCGTTTTTTTGCACTCCACACCGCCCCTGGTCAGACATGGCCATATGCAAATCAGCCTTGACCCTGTGCCTCATGGTAACAGTCCAGCCCAAACTTCCAAGCTATGTTTTTCCTGGACCGGAATCAAGCATCCAAGGACCGGTTTCTGGCTATCAGCCGTCATGAGCCTGGATAGCTTTATTCCAGTGGTGTGGAGAGCATGAGACTCACGTCTGAGCATACCCATCCCACTTGGGGTGACAAATGCAAAAACAACAATTGATGGACAGAATCAAGAACAATATCATACATTCACCCCAGTACAGAGATCTGGGCCTAAATCCATCGTTTTTTTTAAATCCGCACGACCCCAGGTCAGACATGGCCATATGCAAATCAGCCTTGACCCTGTGCCTCATTGGAACAGTCCAGCCCGAATTGCCAAGCCATGTCTTTCCTGGACCGGAATCAAGCATCCAAGGACCGGTTTCTGGCTATCAGCCGTCATCAGCCTGGATAGCTTGATTCCAGTGGTGTGGAGAGCATGGGACTCACATCGGAGCATACCCATCCCACTCGGGGTGACAAATGCAAAAAAAACAATTGATGGACAGAATAGAGAACAATGTCATACATTCACCCCAGTACAGAGATCTGGGCCTAAATCCATCGTTTTTTCTGCACACCACACCCCCCCAGGTCAGACATGGCCATATGCAAATCAGCCTAGACCCTGTGCCTCATGGGAACAGTCCAGCCCGAACTGCCAAGCCATGTCTTTCCTGGACCGGAATCAAGCATCCAAGGACCGGTTTCTGGCTATCAGCCGTCATCAGCCTGGATAGCTTGATTCCAGTGGTGTGGAGAGCATGGGACTCATGTCTGAGCATACCCGTCCCACTCGGGGTGACAAATGCAAAAACAACAATTGATGGACAGAACGCAGAACAATGTCATACATTCACCCCGGTACAGAGATCTGGGCCTAAATCCATCCTTTTTTTGCACTCCACACCACCCCAGGTCAGACATGGCCATATGCAAATCAGCCTTTACCATGTGCCTCATGGGAACAGCCCAGCCCGAACTGCCAAGCCATGTCCTTCTTGACCGGAATCAAGCATCCAAAGACCGGTTTCTGGCTTTTCAGCCGTCATCAGCCTGGATAGCTTGATTCCAGTGGTGTGGAGAGCATGGGACTCACGTCTGAGCATACCCATCCCACTCGGGGTGACAAATGCAAAAACAACAATTGATGGGCAGAATGCAAACAATGTCATACATTCACCCCAGTACAGAGATCTGGGCCTAAATCTATCGTTTTTTTGCACTCCACACCACCCCAGGTCAGACATGGTCATATTCAAATCAGCCTTGACCCTGTGCCTCATGGGAACAGTCCAGCCCGAACTGCCAAGCCATGTCTTTCCTGGACCGGAATCAAGCATCCAAGGACCGGTTTCTGGCTTTTCAGCCGTCATCAGCTGGATAGCTTGATTCCAGTGGTGTGGAGAGCATGGGACTCACGTCTGAGCATACCCATCCCACTCGGGTGACAAATGCAAAAACAACAATTGATGGACAGAATGCAGAACAATGTCATACATTCACCCCAGTACAGAGATCTGGGCCTAAATCCATCTTTTTTTTAAATCCGCATGACCCCAGGTCAGACATGGCCATATGCAAATCAGCCTTGACCCTGTGCCTCATTGGAACAGTCCAGCCCGAATTGCCAAGCCATGTCTTTCCTGGACAGGAATCAAGCATCCAAGGACCGGTTTCTGGCTATCAGCCGTCATCAGCCTGGATAGCTTGATTCCAGTGGTGTGGAGAGCATGGGACTCACATCTGAGCATACCCATCCCACTCTGGGTGACAAATGCAAAAAAAACTATTGATGGACAGAATAAAGAACAATGTCATACATTCACCCCAGTACAGAGATCTGGGCCTAAATCCATCGTTTTTTTGCACTCCACACCACCCCAGGTCAGACATGGCCATATGCAAATCAGCCTTGACCCTGTGCCTCATGGGAACAGTCCAGCCCGAACTGCCAAGTCATGTCTTTCCTGGACCGGAATCAAGCATCCAAGGACCGGTTTCTGGCTATCAGCCGTCATCAGCCTGGGTAGCTTGATTCCAGCGGTGTTGAGAGCATGGGACTCACGTCTGAGCATACCCATCCCACTCGGGGTGACTAATGCAAAAACAACAATTGATGGACAGAATGCAGAACAATGTCATACATTCACCCCAGTACAGAGATCTGGGCCTAAATCCATCCTTTTTTTTGCACTCCACACCACCCCAGGTCAGACATGGCCATATGCAAATCAGCCTAGGCCCTGTGCCTCATGGGAACAGTCCAGCCCGAACTGCCAAGCCATGTCTTTCCTGGACCGGAATCAAGCATCCAAGGACCGGTTTCTGGCTATTAGCCGTCATCAGCCTGGATAGCTTGATTCCAGTGGTGTGGAGAGCCTGGGACTCATGTCTGAGCATACCCGTCCCACTCGGGGTGACAAATGCAAAAACAACAATTGATGGACAGAACGCAGAACAATGTCATACATTCACCCCGGTACAGAGATCTGGGCCTAAATCCATCCTTTTTTTGCACTCCACACCACCCCAGGTCAGACATGGCCATATGCAAATCAGCCTTTACCATGTGCCTCATGGGAACAGTCCAGCCTGAACTGCCAAGCCATGTCCTTCCTGGACCGGAATCAAGCATCCAAGGACCGGTTTCTGGCTTTTCAGCCGTCATCAGCCTGGATAGCTTGATTCCAGTGGTGTGGAGAGCATGAGACTCACGTCTGAGCATACCCATCCCACGCGGGATGACAAATGTAAAAACAACAATTGATGGGCAGAATGCAGAACAATGTCATACATTCACCCCAGTACAGAGATCTGGGCCTAAATCCATTGTTTTTTTGCACTCCACACCATCCCAGGTCAGACATGGCCATATTCAAATCAGCCTTGACCCTGTGCCTCATAGGAACAGTCCAGCCCGAACTGCCAAGCCATGTCTTTCCTGGTCCGGAATCAAGCATCCAAGGACCGGTTTCTGGCTATCAGCCATCATCAGCCTGGATAGCTTGATTCCAGGTGTGTGGAGACCATGGGACTCACGTCTGAGCATACCCATCCCACTCGGGGTGACAAATGCAAAAATAACAATTGATGGACAGAACGCAGAACAATGTAATACATTCACCCCAGTACATTGATCTGGGCCTAAATCCATTGTTTTTTTGCACTCCACACCACCCCAGGTAAGACATGGCCATATGCAAATCAGCCTTGACCCTGTGCCTCATGGGAACAGTCCAACCCAAACTGCCAAGCCATGTCTTTCCTGGACTGGAATCAAGCATCCAAGAACCGATTTCTGGCTATCAGCCGTCATCACCCTGGATAGCTTGATTCCAGTGGTGTGGAGAGCATGGGACTCACGTCTGAGCATACCCATCCCACTTGGGGTGACAAATGCAAAAACAACAATTGATGGACAGAATGCAGAACAATGTCATACATTCACCCCAGTACAGAGATATGGGCCTAAATCCATCGTTTTTTTGCACTCCACACCACCCCAGGTCAGACATGGCCATATGCAAATCAGCCTTGACCCTGTGCCTCATGGGAACAGTCCAGCCCGAACTGCCAAGCCATGTCTTTCCGGGACCGGAATCAAGCATCCAAGGACCGGTTTCTGGCTATCAGCCGTCATCAGCCTGGATAGCTTGATTTAAGTGGTGTGGAGAGCATGGGACTCACGTCTGAGCATACCCATCCCACTCGGGGTGACAAATGCAAAAACAACAATTGATGGACAGAATGCAGAACAATGTCATACATTCACCCCAGTACAGAGATCTGGGCCTAAATCCATCGTTTTTTGGTACTCCACACCACCCCAGGTCAGATATGGCCATATGCAAATCAGCCTTGACCCTGTGCCTCATGGGAACAGTCCAGACCGAACTGCCAAGCCATGTCTTTCCTGTACCGGAATCAAGCATCGAAGGACCGGTTTCTGGCTATCAGCCGTCATCAGCTTGGATAGCTTGATTCCAGTGGTGTGGAGAGCATGGGACTCACGTCTGAGCATACCCATCCCACTCGGGTGACAAATGCAAAAACAGCAATTGATGGACAGAATGCAGAACAATGTCATACATTCACCCCAGTACAGAGATCTTGGCATAAATCCATCGTTTTTTTGCACTCCACACCGCCCCAGGTCAGACATGGCCATATGCAAATCAGCCTTGACCCTGTGCCTCATGGGAACAGTCTAGCCCGAACTGCCAAGCCATATCTTTCCTGGACCGGAATCAAGCAACAAGAACCGGTTTCTGGCTATCAGCCGTCATCAGCCTGGATAGCTTGATTCCAGTGGTGTGGAGAACATGGGACTCACGTCTGAGCATACCCATCCCACTCGGGGTGACAAATGCAAAAACAACAATTGATGGACTGAATGCAGAACAATGTCATACATTCACCCCAGTACAGAGATCTGGACCTAAATCCATCGTTTTTTGGCACTCCACACCACCCCAGGTCAGATATGGCCATATGCAAATCAGCCTTGACCCTGTGCCTCGTGGGAACAGTCCAGCCCGAACTGCCAAGCCATGTCTTTCCTGTACCGGAATCAAGCATCCAAGGACCGGTTTCTGGCTATCAGCCGACATCAGCTTGGATAGCTTGATTCCAGTGGTGTGGAGAGCATGAGACTAACGTCTGAGCATACCCATCCCACTTGGGGTGACAAATGCAAAAACAACAATTGATGGACAGAATGCAGAACAATGTCATACATTCACCCCAGTACAGAGATCTGGGCCTAAATCCATCGTTTTTTTTAAATCCGCACGACCCCAGGTCAGACATGGCCATATGCAAATCAGCCTTGACCCTGTGCCTCATTGGAGCAGTCCAGCCCGAATTGCCAAGCCATGTCTTTCCTGGACCGGAATCAAGAATCCAAGGACCGGTTTCTGTCTTTCAGCCGTCATCAGCCTGGATAGCTTGATTCCAGTGGTGTGGAGAGCATGGGACTCCCATCTGAGCATACCCATCCCACTCGGGGTGACAAATGCAAAAAAACAATTGATGGACAGAATAGAGAACAATGTCATACATTCACCCCAGTACAGCGATCTGGGCCTAAATCCATAGTTTTTTTGCACTCCACACCACCCCAGGTCAGACATGGCCATATGCAAATCAGCCATGACCCTGTGCCTCATGGGAACAGTCCAGCCCGAACTGCCAAGTCATGTCTATCCTGGACCGGAATCAAGCATCCAAGGACCGGTTTCTGGCTATCAGCCGTCATCAGCCTGGATAGCTTGATTCCAGTGGTGTGGAGAGCATGTGACTCATGTCTGAGCATACCCATCCCACTCGGGGTGACTAATGCAAAAACAACAACTGATGGACAGAATGCAGAACAATGTCATACATTCACCCCAGTACAGAGATCTGGGCCTAAATCCATCGTTTTTTCTGCACTCCACACCACCCCAGGTCAGACATGGCCATATGCAAATCAGCCTAGACCCTGTGCCTCATGGGAACAGTCCAGCCCGAAATGCCAAGCCATGTCTTTCCTGGACCGGAATCAAGCATCCAAGAACCGGTTTCTGGCTATCAGCCGTCATCAGCCTGGATAGCTTGAATCCAGTGGTGTGGAGAGCATGGGACTCATGTCTGAGCATACCCATCCCACTCGGGGTGACAAATGCAAAAACAACAATTGATGGGCAGAATGCAGAACAATGTCATACATTCACCCCAGTACAGAGATCTGGGCCTAAATCCATCGTTTTTTTGCACTCCACACCACCCCAGGTCAGACATGGCCATATTCAAATCAGCCTTGACCCTGTGCCTCATGGGAACAGTCCAGCCCGAACTGCCAAGCCATGTCTTTCCTGGACCGGAATCAAGCATCCAAGGACCGGTTTCTGGCTATCAGCCGTCATCAGCCTGGATAGCTTGATTCCAGTGGTGTGGAGAGCATGGGACTCACGTCTGAGCATACCCATCCCACTCGGGGTGACAAATGCAAAAACAACAATTGATGGACAGAACGCAGAACAATGTAATACATTCACTCCAGTACAGAGATCTGGGCCTAAATCCATCGTTTTGTTGCACTCCACACAACCCCAGGTAGACATGGCCATATGCAAATCAGCCTTGACCCTGTGCCTCATGGGAACAGTCCAGCCCGAACTGCCAAGCCATGTCTTTCCTGGACCGGAATCAAGCATCCAAGGACCGGTTTCTGGCTATCAGCCGCCATCAGCCTGGATAGCTTGATTCCAGTGGTGTGGAGAGCATGGGACTCATGTCTGAGCATACCCATCCCACTCGGGGTGACAAATGCAAAAACAACAATTGATGGACAGAACGCAGAACAATGTCATACTTTCACCCCGGTACAGAGATCTGGGCCTAAATCCATCCTTTTTTTGCACTCCACACCATCCCAGGTCAGACATGGCCATATGCAAATCAGCCTTTACCCTGTGCCTCATGGGAACAGTCCAGCCCGAACTGCCAAGCCATGTCCTTCCTGGACCGGAATCAAGCATCCAAGTACCGGTTTCTGGCTTTTCAGCCGTCATCAGCATGGATAGCTTGATTCCAGTGGTGTGGAGAGCATGGGACTCACGTCTGAGCATACCCATCCCACTCGGGGTGACAAATGCAAAAACAACAATTGATGGGCAGAATGCAGAACAATGTCATATATTCACCCCAGTACAGAGATCTGGGCCTAAATCCATCTTTTTTTGCACTCCACACCACCCCAGGTCAGACATGGCCATATGCAAATCAGCCTTGACCCTGTGCCTCATGGGAACAGTCCAGCCTGAACTGCCAAGCCATGTCTTTCCTGGACCGGAATCAAGCATCCAAGGACCGGTTTCTGGCTATCAGCCGTCATCAGCCTGGATAGCTTGATTTCAGTGGTGTGGAGAGCATGGGACTCACGTCTGAGCATACCCATCCCTCTCGGGGTGACAAATGCAAAAGCAACAATTGATGGGCAGAATGCAGAACAATGTCATACATTCACCCCAGTACAGAGATCTGGGCCTAAATCCATAGTTTTTTTGAACTCCACACCACCCCAGGTCAGATATGGCCATATGCAAATCGGCCTTGACCCTGTGCCTCATGGGAACAGTCCAGCCCGAACAGCCTAGCCATGTCTTTCCTGTACCGGAATCAAGCATCCATGGACCGGTTTCTGGCTATCAGCCGTCATCAGCTTGGATAGCTTGATTCCAGTGGTGTGGAGAGCATGGGACTCACGTCTGAGCATACCCATCCCACTCGGGTGACAAATGCAAAAACAACAATTGATGGACAGAATGCAGAACAATGTCATACATTCACCCCAGTACAGAGATCTGGGCCTAAATCCATCGTTTTTTTGCACTCCACACCGCCCCTGGTCAGACATGGCCATATGCAAATCAGCCTTGACCCTGTGCCTCATGGTAACAGTCCAGCCCAAACTTCCAAGCCATGTCTTTCCTGGACCGGAATCAAGCATCCAAGGACCGGTTTCTGGCTATCAGCCGTCATGAGCCTGGATAGCTTTATTCCAGTGGTGTGGAGAGCATGAGACTCACGTCTGAGCATACCCATCCCACTTGGGGTGACAAATGCAAAAACAACAATTGATGGACAGAATCAAGAACAATGTCATACATTCACCCCAGTACAGAGATCTGGGCCTAAATCCATCATTTTTTTTAAATCCGCACGACCCCAGGTCAGACATGGCCATATGCAAATCAGCCTTGACCCTGTGCCTCATTGGAACAGTCCAGCCCGAATTGCCAAGCCATGTCTTTCCTGGACCGGAATCAAGCATCCAAGGACCGGTTTCTGGCTATCAGCCGTCATCAGCCTGGATAGCTTGATTCCAGTGGTGTGGAGAGCATGGGACTCACATCTGAGCATACCCATCCCACTCGGGGTGACAAATGCAAAAAAAACAATTGATGGACAGAATAGAGAACAATGTCATACATTCACCCCAGTACAGAGATCTGGGCCTAAATCCATCGTTTTTTTGCTCTCCACACCACCCCAGGTCAGACATGGCCATATGCAAATCAGCCTTGACCCTGTGCCTCATGGGAACAGTCCAGCCCGAACTGCCAAGTCATGTTTTTTCTGGACCGGAATCAAGGATCCAAGGACCGGTTTCTGGCTATCAGCCGTCATCAGCCTGGATAGCTTGATTCCAGTGGTGTGGAGAGCATGGGACTCATGTCTGAGCATACCCGTCCCACTCGGGGTGACAAATGCAAAAACAACACTTGATGGACAGAACGCAGAACAATGTCATACATTCACCCCGGTACAGAGATCTGGGCCTAAATCCATAGTTTTTTTGCACTCCACACCACCCCAGGTCAGACATGGCCATATGCAAATCAGCCATGACCCTGTGCCTCATGGGAACAGTCCAGCCCGAACTGCCAAGTCATGTCTATCCTGGACCGGAATCAAGCATCCAAGGACCGGTTTCTGGCTATCAGCCGTCATCAGCCTGGATAGCTTGATTCCAGTGGTGTGGAGAGCATGTGACTCATGTCTGAGCATACCCATCCCACTCGGGGTGACTAATGCAAAAACAACAACTGATGGACAGAATGCAGAACAATGTCATACATTCACCCCAGTACAGAGATCTGGGCCTAAATCCATCGTTTTTTCTGCACTCCACACCACCCCAGGTCAGACATGGCCATATGCAAATCAGCCTAGACCCTGTGCCTCATGGGAACAGTCCAGCCCGAAATGCCAAGCCATGTCTTTCCTGGACCGGAATCAAGCATCCAAGGACCGGTTTCTGGCTATCAGCCGTCATCAGCCTGGATAGCTTGAATCCAGTGGTGTGGAGAGCATGGGACTCATGTCTGAGCATACCCAACCCACTCGGGGTGACAAATGCAAAAACAACAATTGATGGGCAGAATGCAGAACAATGTCATACATTCACCCCAGTACAGAGATCTGGGCCTAAATCCATCGTTTTTTTGCACTCCACACCACCCCAGGTCAGACATGGCCATATTCAAATCAGCCTTGACCCTGTGCCTCATGGGAACAGTCCAGCCCGAACTGCCAAGCCATGTCTTTCCTGGACGGGAATCAAGCATCCAAGGACCGGTTTCTGGCTATCAGCCGTCATCAGCCTGGATAGCTTGATTCCAGTGGTGTGGAGAGCATGGGACTCACGTCTGAGCATACCCATCCCACTCGGGTGACAAATGCAAAAACAACAATTGATGGACAGAACGCAGAACAATGTAATACATTCACTCCAGTACAGAGATCTGGGCCTAAATCCATCGTTTTGTTGCACTCCACACAACCCCAGGTAGACATGGCCATATGCAAATCAGCCTTGACCCTGTGCCTCATGGGAACAGTCCAGCCCGAACTGCCAAGCCATGTCTTTCCTGGACCGGAATCAAGCATCCAAGGACCGGTTTCTGGCTATCAGCCGCCATCAGCCTGGATAGCTTGATTCCAGTGGTGTGGAGAGCATGGGACTCATGTCTGAGCATACTCATCCCACTCGGGGTGACAAATGCAAAAACAACAATTGATGGACAGAACGCAGAACAATGTCATACATTCACCCCGGTACAGAGATCTGGGCCTAAATCCATCCTTTTTTTGCACTCCACACCATCCCAGGTCAGACATGGCCATATGCAAATCAGCCTTTACCCTGTGCCTCATGGGAACAGTCCAGCCCGAACTGCCAAGCCATGTCCTTCCTGGACCGGAATCAAGCATCCAAGTACCGGTTTCTGGCTTTTCAGCCGTCATCAGCATGGATAGCTTGATTCCAGTGGTGTGGAGAGCATGGGACTCACGTCTGAGCATACCCATCCCACTCGGGGTGACAAATGCAAAAACAACAATTGATGGGCAGAATGCAGAACAATGTCATATATTCACCCCAGTACAGAGATCTGGGCCTAAATCCATCTTTTTTTGCACTCCACACCACCCCAGGTCAGACATGGCCATATGCAAATCAGCCTTGACCCTGTGCCTCATGGGAACAGTCCAGCCTGAACTGCCAAGCCATGTCTTTCCTGGACCGGAATCAAGCATCCAAGGACCGGTTTCTGGCTATCAGCCGTCATCAGCCTGGATAGCTTGATTTCAGTGGTGTGGAGAGCATGGGACTCACGTCTGAGCATACCCATCCCTCTCGGGGTGACAAATGCAAAAGCAACAATTGATGGGCAGAATGCAGAACAATGTCATACATTCACCCCAGTACAGAGATCTGGGCCTAAATCCATAGTTTTTTTGAACTCCACACCACCCCAGGTCAGATATGGCCATATGCAAATCGGCCTTGACCCTGTGCCTCATGGGAACAGTCCAGCCCGAACAGCCTAGCCATGTCTTTCCTGTACCGGAATCAAGCATCCATGGACCGGTTTCTGGCTATCAGCCGTCATCAGCTTGGATAGCTTGATTCCAGTGGTGTGGAGAGCATGGGACTCACGTCTGAGCATACCCATCCCACTCGGGTGACAAATGCAAAAACAACAATTGATGGACAGAATGCAGAACAATGTCATACATTCACCCCAGTACAGAGATCTGGGCCTAAATCCATCGTTTTTTTGCACTCCACACCGCCCCTGGTCAGACATGGCCATATGCAAATCAGCCTTGACCCTGTGCCTCATGGTAACAGTCCAGCCCAAACTTCCAAGCCATGTCTTTCCTGGACCGGAATCAAGCATCCAAGGACCGGTTTCTGGCTATCAGCCGTCATGAGCCTGGATAGCTTTATTCCAGTGGTGTGGAGAGCATGAGACTCACGTCTGAGCATACCCATCCCACTTGGGGTGACAAATGCAAAAACAACAATTGATGGACAGAATCAAGAACAATGTCATACATTCACCCCAGTACAGAGATCTGGGCCTAAATCCATCATTTTTTTTAAATCCGCACGACCCCAGGTCAGACATGGCCATATGCAAATCAGCCTTGACCCTGTGCCTCATTGGAACAGTCCAGCCCGAATTGCCAAGCCATGTCTTTCCTGTACCGGAATCAAGCATCCAAGGACCGGTTTCTGGCTATCAGCCGTCATCAGCCTGGATAGCTTGATTCCAGTGGTGTGGAGAGCATGGGACTCACATCTGAGCATACCCATCCCACTCGGGGTGACAAATGCAAAAAAAACAATTGATGGACAGAATAGAGAACAATGTCATACATTCACCCCAGTACAGAGATCTGGGCCTAAATCCATCGTTTTTTTGCTCTCCACACCACCCCAGGTCAGACATGGCCATATGCAAATCAGCCTTGACCCTGTGCCTCATGGGAACAGTCCAGCCCGAACTGCCAAGTCATGTTTTTTCTGGACCGGAATCAAGGATCCAAGGACCGGTTTCTGGCTATCAGCCGTCATCAGCCTGGATAGCTTGATTCCAGTGGTGTGGAGAGCATGGGACTCATGTCTGAGCATACCCGTCCCACTCGGGGTGACAAATGCAAAAACAACACTTGATGGACAGAACGCAGAACAATGTCATACATTCACCCCGGTACAGAGATCTGGGCCTAAATCCATCCTTTTTTTGCACTCCACACCACCCCAGGTCAGACATGGCCATATGCAAATCAGCCTTTACCATGTGCCTCGTGGGAACAGTCCAGCCCGAACTGCCAAGCCATGTCCTTCCTGGACCGGACTCAAGCATCCAAGGACCGGTTTCTGGCTTTTCAGCCGTCATCAGCCTGGATAGCTTGATTCCAGTGGTGTGGAGAGCATGGGACTCACGTCTGAGCATACCCATCCCACTCGGGATGACAAATGCAAAAACAACAATTGATGGGCAGAATGCAGAACAATGTCATACATTCACCCCAGTACAGAGATCTTGGCCTAAATCCATCGTTTTTTCTGCACTCCACACCCCCCCAGGTCAGACATGGCCATATGCAAATCAGCCTTGACCCTGTGCCTCATGGGAACAGTCCAGCCTGAACTGCCAAGCCATGTCTTTCCTGGACCGGAATCAAGCATCCAAGGACCGGTTTCTGGCTATCAGCCGTCATCAGCCTGGATAGCTTGATTTCAGTGGTGTGGAGAGCATGGGACTCACGTCTGAGCATACCCATCCCTCTCGGGGTGACAAATGCAAAAGCAACAATTGATGGGCAGAATGCAGAACAATGTCATACATTCACCCCAGTACAGAGATCTGGGCCTAAATCCATAGTTTTTTTGAACTCCACACCACCCCAGGTCAGATATGGCCATATGCAAATCGGCCTTGACCCTGTGCCTCATGGGAACAGTCCAGCCCGAACAGCCTAGCCATGTCTTTCCTGTACCGGAATCAAGCATCCATGGACCGGTTTCTGGCTATCAGCCGTCATCAGCTTGGATAGCTTGATTCCAGTGGTGTGGAGAGCATGGGACTCACGTCTGAGCATACCCATCCCACTCGGGTGACAAATGCAAAAACAACAATTGATGGACAGAATGCAGAACAATGTCATACATTCACCCCAGTACAGAGATCTGGGCCTAAATCCATCGTTTTTTTGCACTCCACACCGCCCCTGGTCAGACATGGCCATATGCAAATCAGCCTTGACCCTGTGCCTCATGGTAACAGTCCAGCCCAAACTTCCAAGCCATGTCTTTCCTGGACCGGAATCAAGCATCCAAGGACCGGTTTCTGGCTATCAGCCGTCATGAGCCTGGATAGCTTTATTCCAGTGGTGTGGAGAGCATGAGACTCACGTCTGAGCATACCCATCCCACTTGGGGTGACAAATGCAAAAACAACAATTGATGGACAGAATCAAGAACAATGTCATACATTCACCCCAGTACAGAGATCTGGGCCTAAATCCATCATTTTTTTTAAATCCGCACGACCCCAGGTCAGACATGGCCATATGCAAATCAGCCTTGACCCTGTGCCTCATTGGAACAGTCCAGCCCGAATTGCCAAGCCATGTCTTTCCTGTACCGGAATCAAGCATCCAAGGACCGGTTTCTGGCTATCAGCCGTCATCAGCCTGGATAGCTTGATTCCAGTGGTGTGGAGAGCATGGGACTCACATCTGAGCATACCCATCCCACTCGGGGTGACAAATGCAAAAAAAACAATTGATGGACAGAATAGAGAACAATGTCATACATTCACCCCAGTACAGAGATCTGGGCCTAAATCCATCGTTTTTTTGCTCTCCACACCACCCCAGGTCAGACATGGCCATATGCAAATCAGCCTTGACCCTGTGCCTCATGGGAACAGTCCAGCCCGAACTGCCAAGTCATGTTTTTTCTGGACCGGAATCAAGGATCCAAGGACCGGTTTCTGGCTATCAGCCGTCATCAGCCTGGATAGCTTGATTCCAGTGGTGTGGAGAGCATGGGACTCATGTCTGAGCATACCCGTCCCACTCGGGGTGACAAATGCAAAAACAACACTTGATGGACAGAACGCAGAACAATGTCATACATTCACCCCGGTACAGAGATCTGGGCCTAAATCCATCCTTTTTTTGCACTCCACACCACCCCAGGTCAGACATGGCCATATGCAAATCAGCCTTTACCATGTGCCTCGTGGGAACAGTCCAGCCCGAACTGCCAAGCCATGTCCTTCCTGGACCGGACTCAAGCATCCAAGGACCGGTTTCTGGCTTTTCAGCCGTCATCAGCCTGGATAGCTTGATTCCAGTGGTGTGGAGAGCATGGGACTCACGTCTGAGCATACCCATCCCACTCGGGATGACAAATGCAAAAACAACAATTGATGGGCAGAATGCAGAACAATGTCATACATTCACCCCAGTACAGAGATCTTGGCCTAAATCCATCGTTTTTTCTGCACTCCACACCCCCCCAGGTCAGACATGGCCATATGCAAATCAGCCTAGACCCTGTGCCTCATGGGAACAGTCCAGCCCGAACTGCCAAGCCATGTCTTTCCTGGACCGGAATCAAGCATCCAAGGACCGGTTTCTGGCTATCAGCCGTCATCAGCCTGGATAGCTTGATTCCAGTGGTGTGGAGAGCATGGGACTCATGTCTGAGCATACTTGTCCCACTCGGGGTGACAAATGCAAAAACAACAATTGATGGACAGAACGCAGAACAATGTCATACATTCACCCCGGTACAGAGATCTGGGCCTAAATCCATCCTTTTTTTGCACTCCACACCACCCCAAGTCAGACATGGCCATATGCAAATCAGCCTTTACCATGTGCCTCATGGGAACAGTCCAGCCCGAACTGCCAAGCCATGTCCTTCTTGACCGGAATCAAGCATCCAAAGACCGGTTTCTGGCTTTTCAGCCGTCATCAGCCTGGATAGCTTGATTCCAGTGGTGTGGAGAGCATGGGACTCACGTCTGAGCATACCCATCCCACTCGGGGTGACAAATGCAAAAACAACAATTGATGGGCAGAATGCAGAACAATGTCATACATTCACCCCAGTACAGAGATCTGGGCCTAAATCCATCGTTTTTTTGCACTCCACACCACCCCAGGTCAGACATGGTCATATTCAAATCAGCCTTGACCCTGTGCCTCATGGGAACAGTCCAGCCCAAACTGCCAAGCCATGTCTTTCCTGGACCGGAATCAAGCATCCAAGGACCGGTTTCTGGCTTTTCAGCCGTCATCAGCTGGATAGCTTGATTCCAGTGGTGTGGAGAGCATGGGACTCACGTCTGAGCATACCCATCCCACTCGGGGTGAAAAATGCAAAAACAACAATTGATGGGCAGAATGCAGAACAATGTCATACATTCACCCCAGTACAGAGATCTGGGCCTAAATCCATCTTTTTTTGTACTCCACACCACCCCAGGTCAGACATGGCCATATGCAAATCAGCCTTGACCCTGTGCCTCATGGGAACAGTCCAGCCCGAACTGCCAAGCCATGTCTTTCCTGTACCGGAATCAAGCATCCAAGGACCGGTTTCTGGCTATCAGCCGTCATCAGCTTGGATAGCTTGATTCCAGTGGTGTGAAGAGCATGGGACTCACGTCTGAGCATACCCATCCCACTCGGGTGACAAATGCAAAAACAACAATTGATGGACAGAATGCAGAACAATGTCATACATTCACCCCAGTACAGAGATCTGGGCCTAAATCCATCGTTTTTTTGCACTCCACACCGCCCCTGGTCAGACATGGCCATATGCAAATCAGCCTTGACCCTGTGCCTCATGGTAACAGTCCAGCCCGAACTTCCAAGCCATGTCTTTCCTGGACCGGAATCAAGCATCCAAGGACCGGTTTCTGGCTATCAGCCGTCATCAGCCTGGATAGCTTTATTCCAGTGGTGTGGAGAGCATGAGACTCACGTCTGAGCATACCCATCCCACTTGGGGTGACAAATGCTAAAACAACAATTGATGGACAGAATCAAGAACAATGTCATACATTCACCCCAGTACAGAGATCTGGGCCTAAATCCATCGTTTTTTAAAAATCCGCACGACCCCAGGTCAGACATGGCCATATGCAAATCAGCCTTGACCCTGTGCCTCATTGGAACAGTCCAGCCCGAATTGCCAAGCCATGTCTTTCCTGTACCGGAATCAAGCATCCAAGGACCGGTTTCTGGCTTTTCAGCCGTCATCAGCTGGATAGCTTGATTCCAGTGGTGTGGAGAGCATGGGACTCACGTCTGAGCATACCCATCCCACTCGGGGTGAAAAATGCAAAAACAACAATTGATGGGCAGAATGCAGAACAATGTCATACATTCACCCCAGTACAGAGATCTGGGCCTAAATCCATCTTTTTTTGTACTCCACACCACCCCAGGTCAGACATGGCCATATGCAAATCAGCCTTGACCCTGTGCCTCATGGGAACAGTCCAGCCCGAACTGCCAAGCCATGTCTTTCCTGTACCGGAATCAAGCATCCAAGGACCGGTTTCTGGCTATCAGCCGTCATCAGCTTGGATAGCTTGATTCCAGTGGTGTGAAGAGCATGGGACTCACGTCTGAGCATACCCATCCCACTCGGGTGACAAATGCAAAAACAACAATTGATGGACAGAATGCAGAACAATGTCATACATTCACCCCAGTACAGAGATCTGGGCCTAAATCCATCGTTTTTTTGCACTCCACACCGCCCCTGGTCAGACATGGCCATATGCAAATCAGCCTTGACCCTGTGCCTCATGGTAACAGTCCAGCCCGAACTTCCAAGCCATGTCTTTCCTGGACCGGAATCAAGCATCCAAGGACCGGTTTCTGGCTATCAGCCGTCATCAGCCTGGATAGCTTTATTCCAGTGGTGTGGAGAGCATGAGACTCACGTCTGAGCATACCCATCCCACTTGGGGTGACAAATGCTAAAACAACAATTGATGGACAGAATCAAGAACAATGTCATACATTCACCCCAGTACAGAGATCTGGGCCTAAATCCATCGTTTTTTAAAAATCCGCACGACCCCAGGTCAGACATGGCCATATGCAAATCAGCCTTGACCCTGTGCCTCATTGGAACAGTCCAGCCCGAATTGCCAAGCCATGTCTTTCCTGGACCGGAATCAAGCATCCAAGGACCGGTTTCTGGCTATCAGCCGTCATCAGCCTGGATAGCTTGATTCCAGTGGTGTGGAGAGCATGGGACTCACATCTGAGCATACCCATCCCACTCTGGGTGACAAATGCAAAAAAAACTATTGATGGACAGAATAGAGAACAATGTCATACATTCACCCCAGTACAGAGATCTGGGCCTAAATCCATCGTTTTTTTGCACTCCACACCACCCCAGGTCAGACATGGCCATATGCAAATCAGCCTTGACCCTGTGCCTCATGGGAACAGTCCAGCCCGAACTGCCAAGTCATGTCTTTCCTGGACCGGAATCAAGCATCCAAGGACCGGTTTCTGGCTATCAGCCGTCATCAGCCTGGATAGCTTGATTCCAGCGGTGTGGAGAGCATGGGACTCACGTCTGAGCATACCCATCCCACTCGGGGTGACTAATGCAAAAACAACAATTGATGGACAGAATGCAGAACAATGTCATACATTCACCCCAGTACAGAGATCTGGGCCTAAATCCATCCTTTTTTTTGCACTCCACACCACCCCAGGTCAGACATGGCCATATGCAAATCAGCCTAGGCCCTGTGCCTCATGGGAACAATCCAGCCCGAACTGCCAAGCCATGTCTTTCCTGGACCGGAATCAAGCATCCAAGGACCGGTTTCTGGCTATTAGCCGTCATCAGCCTGGATAGCTTGATTCCAGTGGTGTGGAGAGCCTGGGACTCATGTCTGAGCATACCCGTCCCACTCGGGGTGACAAATGCAAAAACAACAATTGATGGACAGAACGCAGAACAATGTCATACATTCACCCCGGTACAGAGATCTGGGCCTAAATCCATCCTTTTTTTGCACTCCACACCACCCCAGGTCAGACATGGCCATATGCAAATCAGCCTTTACCATGTGCCTCATGGGAACAGTCCAGCCTGAACTGCCAAGCCATGTCCTTCCTGGACCGGAATCAAGCATCCAAGGACCGGTTTCTGGCTTTTCAGCCGTCATCAGCCTGGATAGCTTGATTCCAGTGGTGTGGAGAGCATGAGACTCACGTCTGAGCATACCCATCCCACGCGGGATGACAAATGCAAAAACAACAATTGATGGGCAGAATGCAGAACAATGTCATACATTCACCCCAGTACAGAGATCTGGGCCTAAATCCATCGTTTTTTTGCACTCCACACCATCCCAGGTCAGACATGGCCATATTCAAATCAGCCTTGACCCTGTGCCTCATGGGAACAGTCCAGCCCGAACTGCCAAGCCATGTCTTTCCTGGACCGGAATCAAGCATCCAAGGACCGGTTTCTGGCTATCAGCCGTCATCAGCCTGGATAGCTTGATTCCAGTGGTGTGGAGAGCATGGGACTCACGTCTGAGCATACCCATCCCACTCGGGGTAACAAATGCAAAAACAACAATTGATGGACAGAACGCAGAACAATGTAATACATTCACCCCAGTACAGAGATCTGGGCCTAAATCCATCGGTTTGTTGCACTCCACACAACCCCAGGTCAGACATGGCCATATGCAAATCAGCCTTGACCCTGTGACTCATGGGAACAGTCCAGCCCGAACTGCCAAGCCATGTCTTTCCTGGACCGGAATCAAGCATCCAAGGACCGGTTTCTGGCTATCAGCCGTCATCAGCCTGGATAGCTGGATTCCAGTGGTGTGGAGAGCATGGGACTCATGTCTGAGCATACCCATCCCACTCGGGGTGACAAATGCAAAAACAACAATTGATGGACAGAACGCAGAACAATGTCATACATTCACCCCGGTACAGAGATCTGGGCCTAAATCCATCCTTTTTTTGCACTCCACACCATCCCAGGTCAGACATGGCCATATGCAAATCAGCCTTTACCCTGTGCCTCATGGGAACAGTCCAGCCCGAACTGCCAAGCCATGTCCTTCCTGGACCGGAATCAAGCATCCAAGGACCGGTTTCTGGCTTTTCAGCCGTCATCAGCCTGGATAGCTTGATTCCAGTGGTGTGGAGAGCATGGGACTCACGTCTGAGCATACCCATCCCACTCGGGGTGACAAATGCAAAAACAACAATTGATGGGCAGAATGCAGAACAATGTCATACATTCACCCCAGTACAGAGATCTGGGCCTAAATCCATCTTTTTTTGCACTCCACACCACCCCAGATTAGACATGGTTGAGCCTAAATCCATCGTTTTTTTGCACTCCACACCACCCCAGGTCAGACATGGACTGTTCATCAACTGTTGGTTTTGCATTTGTCATCCCGAGTGGGATGGGTATGCTCAGACGTGAGTCCCATGCTCTCCACACCACTGAAGTCAAGCTATCCTGGCTGAAGACGGCTGATAGCCAGAAACCGGTCCTAGGATGCTTGATTCCGGTCGCGGAAATACATGGCTTGGCAGTTCGGGCTGGACTGTTCCCATGGGGCACAGGGTCAAGGCTGATTTGCATATGGCCATGTCTGACCTGGGATGGTGTGGAGTGCAAAAAAAGGATGGATTTAGGCCCAGATCTCTGTACCGGGGTGAATGTATGACATTGTTCTGCGTTCTGTCCATCAATTGTTGTTTTTGCATTTGTCACCCCGAGTGGGATGGGTATGCTCAGACGTGAGTCCCATGCTCTCCACACCACTAGAGTCAAGCTATCCTGGCTGAAGACGGCTGATAGCCAGAAACCGGTCCTAGGATGCTTGATTCCGGTCCAGGAAAGACCTGGCTTGGCAATTTGGGCTGGACTGTTCCCATGAGGCACAGGGTCAAGTCTGATTTGCATATGGTCAAGTCTGAACTGGGGTGGTGTGGAGTGCAAAAAAACGATGGATTTAGTCCCAGATCTCTGTACTGGGGTGAATGTATGACATTGTTCTGCATTCTGTCCATCAAGTGTTGTTTTGCATTTGTCACCCCGAGTGGGATGGGTATGCTCAGACATGAGTCCCATGCTCTCCACACTACTGGAGTCAAGCTATCCTGGCTGAAGACGGCTGATAGCCAGAAACCAGTCCTAGGATGCTTGATTCCGGTCCAGGAAAGACATGGCTTGGCAATTCGGGCTGGACTGTTCCCATGAGGCACAGGGTCAGGGCTGATTTGCATATGGCCATGTCTGAACTGGGGTGGTGTGGAGTACAAAAAACGATGGATTTAGGCCCAGATCTCTGTACTGGGGTGAATGTATGACATTGTTCTGCATTCTGTCCATAAACTGTTGGTTTTGCACATGCCTCTTCATCCAAAGCATTTCTGTACCAGCTTGGAACAGTCTTTCTGTGGGTGTCCCCTTCATATATGCCAGGGTGAAGCAGACATGTCTATATCTTGCTCAGGCTACATACACCTCAGTCCAACTGGCGTATCCTCCATTGCACAGCAGGCTGGACCATCAGTCCCTGTGTGATTGTCCTTTCCACCCTGCTCTTGTGCGCTCTTGTAGTGTGAAGGTCCGGTTGGGGCAAGCATGCAGCCTTCTCCAGTACTCACCATAGGGTGGAAACTACACAACATGGTGCAGCCAATCTTGGTTGGGTTCTTATTTAATGGATTGCCTTCTATCATACCTTCTCAGAGACACCTACTTACCTCCTACACCTACACCGTCTATTGTGGTAGGGAAAATCCTCCTCAGCTGAGTAGGTAACTCCTATGTATTGGTTCTAAGCTGTTCAAGCTTGAACACTTAAAGGATATAATTCCCACTGTGTTACACGCTCTGTAATTCATTTTTTAAATTATGACTGGAGACGAAGATCCTCAGGTATACATAGCTGAGAATTGCAGACTTGCGGTTACTCTGACACTATTACATCATGGTCTCACATCCAGAGGTGGAGATTTTACCTTCCTGGTTGAGGGACACAAAGAATTTAGTGAGAAAAAATGAGAGAAGACCCCACAGGTTCCAGGGAACAGGGTACTAGTATCACTGTAAGTCAAAAAAGGGGCAATCCCTGGACACTATTTTACAAGAGGCGAACTCTTGCCACCAATACCTTATCATTCACTCATCCCACACAAGCAAAAGTGTCAGCTAAATCACTGGTCACAAACTAAATCACAATGTTTACAATCTATTTTATTAAAAAAAAAAAAAGAAGGAGAATTTTTTCCAGTTAAAAATTCAGTAAAAAATTCACTGAATTTTTAACTGGAAAAAATTCTCCTTTTTTTTAAATAAAATAGATTGTAAACATTGTGATTTAGTTTGTGACCAGTGATTTAGCTGACACTTTTGCTTGTGTGGGATGAGTGAATGATAAGGTATTGGTGGCAAGAGTTCGCCTCTTGTAAAATAGTGTCCAGGGATTGCCCCTTTTTTGACTTACACAAAGAATTTAGGACAGAACACATAAAACATGTGGAAGCAGTTCTCCAACAGCTACGAGAACACCAGTTATTTGCCAAACTGATGAATTGCACCTTTCAAGCCACCACAATTGAGTTCCCATGGTATGTGATACCAGCTAATGGGATTGCCATGGATCAATTAAAGTGCATGCAATTCATAACCAGAAAGCCCCAAAAACCCTCTAAGAAGTCCAACGTTTTCTGTGTTTTGTCCGTTTCTACTGCTGATTCTATCCTCACTTTCCAGACATTGAACCTCCAATTACCCAGCTACTAAAGGAGGGGGCTAGTTTTCTTTGCACCAATGAGGCAGACAAAACCTTTCATTCATTAAAAAAAGTTCACAGAAGCTCCAGTCTTATAGCATCTAGATCCACCATTTATGGTGGCAGCAGATTCTTCTCAAGTAGTGGTGGGGGGAGTATTATCTCAAAGGGATCCTGATAGTGGGCAATTCCATCCTGTAGTCAATTTTTCTAAAAAAGGACTGTTACCTGCTTACTAAAATTACATTGTCAGAGAGGGAACTTCTTTCCCTTGAGTTAGCTTTCCAGGAGTGGAGGTGTAGTGAGGATGCAGGATTAACTGCAGACATTGCTATGTTAGCATGAGTGAGGCATATGCTTAAACGCCATTTTGCTGCTTTTGCACACAGCACTACATGGTTCTCGTAAATAACCTGCTTGTGCTCTTTCAAATGAGAACTCTCTGTTTTTCACAATTCTAGGCACGCTCTGTGCCCTCAGTCTGCACAGCGCGTTCAAGGTCGAATGACAATGTATGCTGTTAATTTATGTTGATCAGTCCCATGCACATTAGACAAAACCGAAAACGCAGCTGCTCAAACTCGGGTGCTTTTAATATTGCATTGCATGCATGAGGAAGCACTTGGAGACAACCTTTCCAACATCGAGGAGCTGTTCTTGTCGTGGGATGTGATTCATTCCATCTGATCTTGGAGATATGGGGTCCCCCCTCAAAGCCTAGAGGTCTTCTTCTGCTATTAATTCAAACTAGCTCAAAGCAAAGGGAGGGTGGTAACTGCACTATAAACCTGTTTCCACTGTCATTTATAATATGATTTCCCCTTTTGTGTTTTATGGAATTGTAACAATGCTGATCATATTATTCTTGTGCATCTGTTTGTTAGTATTGGTTTAAGTACTGCATCTTAGAGCACGTTAGTTAAAATAAACATTTTAAACTATACAGTGTCTCTGATTACTCACGTTGTGGACTGGTATGAGAGCTAGAATGAAAGAGTGTTCTTGATTCCCACTAATCCTGAGAGTTTCCTAAGTCGCTTGTTCTAGGTTATCCAATCATTGGTAGCTTCGCAGTAGCACGGAGAACAAATGAGACACTAATACTAGTAGGATCGGGGTTCTGGGCACTGAGGTGGGAATTTGGTACACCACAATACACCGAGGTCCTGTTTTCCTGCGTTTAGTTCTGTGCATGAGCAGAATCCCTACAACATGGTGCACCTAACGTTTGGTGTTATTTTCAAGACACTTTAGTAGTACTTATACTTGTCCAAAATACCCTCACTCATGTTTCCGTAAAACAGTTTTGACGGCATAACCTACCTATATAGATAAGTGATAAGTTCTCCCAAGCTTGACATTTTATAAAGGTTCACATTATAGTATTGAATTAATAACCATTTTTGTGCTACCACACATATAAGTAGTTTCCTTTTTCTTTGTCGTTATGGCAATCGAAATTGCACCACATAGTCGCGCTGCGCTCCGTCGTCATTTGACACAATATGGAGTGCCTGACTCAGGTATAGCACTTATTTTTCTGGTTGGCGCTGCCACAGAGTTCCCATTTGAATTTTGTCATTCTTGGGTTACCTTTGGGGCTGTGGATGGAGATGATGACTTGTTCCATTCATATACGGCCACAGCTATACCTGTAGCATATCGGCCATATTCGACACTTGAGTTTCCAATTTCGGAATGGCAGCATCGTATTTGGTTTAATGGTGCCCACCCCCACACCGTGACTCCGGTCTGTTTAGGCCCTTTATCGATCGCAGGGGCCACTTAGCCAGTTTTGCACACCACATCCACATTATCTGAATGTCGCAATGGATGAATGACGTGTTTTGCACATCTCTTCAATAGGGGTGCATCAGACTTTAGTCCAATACGTTTCCCGCAATCTCCAGGTGGGTGCACCTGGGTTTGCGGTGCAACCAGCTGGACCTGTCGGGATGTCAATTAGTCCCGTCAAATTTAATTCGGTTATGGTAAAACATCCCCAGAATAAGGATGATTTACCTTATTGGCTTGCTGAGAAATTTGACCAGCTGGAAGCGGAATTTCCTAATACCACACCTGTGGAAAAACACAGGATATTAACTATTAGTTTGCAGAAAGACTTAATACTAGAAGTAACCAATTGTGAAAATTGGGGTAAAGTATTCGCAGCCGTTTATGTGAAGTGCTTCGGCACACCTTCTATGACTGTCCTGGCCTCTGTGATCAAGCGTGTTCAGTCTGAGCACGAACCAGAGGCGGCAGTTGAGTCAGGTATGAGGCTTATCGGAGTGTTTGACGTAGTTGCTGATCTCATCCTTGAAAATGTAAAGGGAGATGCGGTTAACTTTCAGGTGTCTAATGTTTTTAAGGTGTCTAATGTTTTTGCGCCTTGTCCCAGATGCCACAAAACCCCGTGAGTTACCGAAGATTATTGATGAGGCATACAAAACCATTGGCTCTAATAGTTTGGGTTTAAGCCTTTTGTTAAAACAGCAGCACAATCGCAAACTCAGACTGCGCAGTCTAATTAAGATGACCGCCCAGTTTTTCCAAAGAACAAATGGAATAATAAAAAACAGGGGACACAACGACAGAAACAAGGGTCACTTGCTGCGTCACCAATACCCGAACCTACTGAGCGCACGTATGATTTGCGCAACCGTGCGACAATTAGGTCTCCTGATAGATTTCAGGTCCCTGATCAGCGTTCTCCTCGTTCTTCACAGGAACCATCAGGCTCACAAGCCGGTGAGCCTCGAGCCGGTGGAGGTGATATTCAGGATCGCATCAGAGGTGGAGGTGCCCCGCAATATCGCGAGCAACGTCGTCAGACTGACGGTGAAGGCAAGCAGGATGATTTTCCTCGTCAACGCCCTTTGTTTCAGAAGGAGAAAGTTGCAGCATTAACAGCTAGTTATGCCACAGACGGTGCGAACTCAACTCGGAACCTAATATGGGCAGGTAACACTGCTAGACAGTGCAGCAGAGGTTCAAATAGTACGGCAAGCACTGCGTCCATTTCTGAAGGTGACAGCAACTGATACTTTCATCACAGTTGAAACTGCTGACACCCAAGTGGGCCCCCCTGACAGATTATATGACATAGTATTTTTAATTGAAGGTGATATATAATGTGTTGTAAAAAAGGATTTTTTGGGAGAATCTGACTTCATGCGACATCTTGTTAGCGGAGGCAGATTGGCCCCCGCCTTTTGCTTTAGCTGTATATTTCTAATAAACCGTTCAGTTGTGTTTATTTAGATCACTGCGATCCATTTTCTTCAGATACTGCGTATACTGCGTATACATTTATCTTAGTTGCAGTTGATTCGGGCACACGCTTTCTATGGGTCTGGCCACAACGTAGTGCTGATGCACTAACTGTCATCAGGGATTTGCGTGTCTTTGTGGGAATTTTTGCATGTGGTACCTTCCATTCTGACCAGGGTCCAGCGTTCGCCTCTAACGCGTACAAGGAAGCCATGGGGTCATGGGGGTGCAAGTCAAGTTTTCATCTCCATTCAGGCCTGAGGGCAATTCAGTTGTGGAGCGAATGAACCGTGACATAAAGCAATCCTTGACAGCTAGAGGTTTGGTTCGGTACTGGCAGGAACTGGTTCACCCATTTGTAAAGAGTACAACGTGCACTTAATAATCTCCCAAGATGATCTCTGGGTGGGGGGACCCCATAGGAAATGCTCTTTGGCATAATAATGTTTGTCCCGGACCTTGAGGGTCTAGAAATTGCAGTGACAGCAGCAGCCTTTGACGTTGATACTCATTCTGTGGTATTACAGAACCTACAAGAGACTCTTGACCGTCTTACAAAGGAACACTTGAGACAACTGGGATGCAAATAACACTAATGGGTACTGGGTATTGTCACCACTGGTTGGCAATTATTATTTAGCTGATTACCTAATGGCACACCCCATCAACGGTCTGTTGATGGGGTGTGACATGAGGGAATTAGCTAAATATTAATTTGTCTCAGACAGGCAGGACAGTAGACAGGTGTCACAAAATGAGTCAGTGTCCGCCTGTTGTATCAATCTAAACTTAGGACTGGTTATACCCTTGGCTTGTATTGTTTGTTTTCACTGGTGTATGTCTCTCATAAAGATGTTCATATTTTGTGTTGTATTTTTTGTTTACAATATGCTTTTAAATGTGATGACAAATGTGTGACACAAGAGTGTGTCATTCCTTTTAAAGACGTGTAATTGATTTGAAATGTCTTTTCCCAAAAAATAATTTAAGCTGAATAAAGCTGCCAAACTTTGGAACTAATAGTCTAAGGTTTATTTAGATTCTAATCCACTAATCTCCCTCAACACCTCATTTATTTTTCCAATATACAGGTGGTCCAATCCAGGGAGTTACGGACCCAAGCCTTGCTTGATCTCACCACTGTCTAGCAGTGGCATTTCTACACTAATCATGACAAAACCACCATTACCACTGGAAAAGGGTTTGTCACCTCAAATCCAATGATAGGAAACATTATGAGGCTGCTCCAATGCAATCCACTATTACAGCTTAAAGTAATTTCCTTCCTTTCCTGATATTAGCCTATGGGAAGACCAAGCCTCATAGGTAGTGGAAACACAGATGAATATTCCTCACTACCTGGACAGGGAACATGCAAGTGTACCTGCCCTGCCTTTCACCTACAACGTGCTCACCCCTTAAGACGTAACCTTCTTGCACCCTTCTTGCACTGAAGTGGTAGTAATAAGGTCATGTCAGTATGGCTAGTGAATTAAAAAGGCCAGTGTGAGCCCAAGCGCAATTGTGCACATTCAGAGCTGCAATGACAGGCTGGACCCATGTTTAGAAACACCATTGATGCAAGTGTGGAAACTGGCCTGTAATGTCAGGTCAACCACGTGTTTTATAACATCCTAGGGGCAAGTGCTCATATCAGTCTGCAATGTAAGAAAAAGACCCATAAGCACCATGGGTGCAAGTGTGCAAACACGGGCCTCCACTGGCAGGCCTAACCTATGTTTAGAAACATTAGTGGTACGAGTGGGCAGATTGGCATGCAATGGCAGGTGGGCCACATGTTTTAACCCTCATAGTTGCAGGTGCAGCTGTGCACACCAGCCAGCAATGTCAGGCTGGGCACCGGTTTGAAACCACTATTGGTGCGAGTGCGCACACACAGGCCTGCAATGGCAGACTTGACCCATGTTTATTACCCGCAGGTAAGCACCACTTCCTAACATGTGTAGAAATGGTGCACACACTCTCACACTGCATTTACAGTGGGAGAGTGTCTGGCGCCCAAAAGCATTGGAGAACCAGCCACACCCGGGAGGTGTTCCATGGGGCAGAGTCAACCCCCTAGGTAGCGAAAACCCACATGGGGGTTCTTTCCTATCGGGGTAGCAAACACTCAGGTGTACCTACCAGGCCACTCACCTACCCGGAGCTACACTCCTCAGGATTTACCCTAGGGCTGCTCTGGTAGTAGTGAAACTCTCCCTCAGGGTTGGCTACTGAGTGAGAAAGGATAACTTGAGTATGATACCTGTTTGTCAGGCTATTCCAGTGGGTAGCACAATCAGTGTGGTGTAACACTACCAGTCAGTGCTGTGCCCACCCTTGGTGTATGTGGTGTGTCTTTTTACAGGGCATTCACAGGTACCACTCCTAAATTGTCACAGACATTCTCAGTACAATGACAGATGACTATAAAATACACCCAGTATTTCATGTTTCCCTCCTACATCCTTGTTCAAAGGTTACCAGGGCAGCGCAGTCACCTCCGCTGATTAAGATCAATGGACACTGGGAGTTTGCGTTAAACAGGATATTAGTTTCCAAAGCTGGTAGCGACGTTTTGCATTATTTGTTCTCCTCCAAAGGTTATGTCCCATAAGGTAATTCCTGGTAACCAAAATCCTCAGTCCATGGCCTCCATTTCTTGGGATTTTTCAACTCTGCTTCTATTCTAAGCTGTGTCCCATTGGGAGGTCCTTGCGGGGGAAGACTGTCAGGAAGAGGCACTTCGTCTTGTGTCTTTGTGCCAATACTATCCCCACTGTCCTCTGGTAAATCATGTCGCCACACAGCCTTTCACCAGTTTCCAGAATTTCCGCGGGCCCCACACCCCACGTTCCTGTTCATCCCTATGGACCACTCTCAGCTTTTATAGTCTGAGCTGTGAGGCTTAAGGGCCATTGCACGTCCCTTGTGACAGGGTATAGCACATTGGTTAACACAAGTAAAATATCTTGTAACCATATTAGTGCACAGTATTGCCTACTGGCCATCATTGTATATTGCCTTGTGGCCATCATTGGGAAAAATAGTTTGGTAGCCCCATGTTGATTCCTGTCTCTCCACTCCCCTCCCGTTTCTGGACTGTTCCTACAGAGAACAGAAGATCACGTGTCTTAGTAGCCATTTTGCCAGAGTCGCAAGTATAAGCTACCCCCAGCCACCGCCCTGTGCTTGGCTTTGTTTTCCTTCCTTCCAAAGCATTGTGTCCTTAAGTCTCTGCTTACCTGGATTCCAGATCCTCTTCCTTGGCTCCTCTTCACAGCGTCCTCATCCCTGCTGCATAGCTGGTCCCAGACCTGCCTCAGGATCCCTGCAAAAAGAAGAAATATATATATACACATATTAAAAATGGGGTGTCTTATCCCCAGCGTCATGTGACCAAGGCCTCTGGGTAGGCCGAAACGTTATGCGGGTGGCGATGCATCTTATTTGAATAAACACCTTTTTCACCTGATGGCTGGGTCGGCTTTCGTTTTGTGCTGGATCGGTGGTGCCCTGTGACACTGGGGAGTGCCGGTTTATGTTGGACGAATGCAGTTGTCATTCAATTGACCGTTTCTGGCTTCCACGGTCTTCAAGCTGACCCCTCCTCCTTTCTGGGCTTACGCGGCAGGAAGCTGTGACCTCTGGTGCTCCGGAAGTCGTCAAATCTTACTCCGGTGAGGAGTAGCTGTGTGAGCCCCCGGACTGCATTTGATTGTCTTCGTGCAACCAAGCACGGGTGCTGGCTGATGGACGTTGTGTCTCCTGTCCGGCGCTCGCTGTGGTGATAACATGGAGCTCCTGTGGAAAGTCCGGTGGGGGAGTTGTTCCATTGTGACGGACGACGCCACTTGGTAATCTATCCGCTACATTTAGGTGAGCCAACATTTGTTTGTAACTTCGCATCGCCATGTCGGCTGACGCTGTACGGGACAGAAAGCAGGCGGCACTTGGGCTATTTGATGACTCCCCGGCCGGGGATGTTATCATTGTGGGGGACCCTACAGCAGTTTCGAACCCTAGCAATACCCTCAGAGATGTATACAAAAGATTGGAAAAGCTGATGAAACAAGAACTTTCCAAGTGGTGGGAACATTGTTCTCTGAGCAGATACCTTGAGGTCAATCGTATTCCTCGTGGTTTACGAATCATGTTGGCCCCGTCTTATGAACAACCTGACCCCAACATGTTAGATGAATGGGCTCAATGCAATTTAGATTCATCTCGCAGACTAATAATCATTTTGGTAAAATATGCTGAGAGTGACCGTGTCAAGGTGCAGCAACAGGTAGAAGCCATCAATGCGGAAATTGTGGAACTGGAAAAAGGGTCAGAGGCGGAATCTACCAAATTACGAGATGAAATGACCATCAGATTAAATAAAGAGGAGGAGATAATCAAAAAAAGAAAGGCGTACAAATTCTTACGCGACAAAATGGACTACCAACAAGGTCGCGTGTTCACATTTTCAAAAAAATATGACGCCATTAAAGCAGCCAACATTTCTCCGGACCCTGGAAATATTTCAGTGGCTATCGCTGGTCCTTCGGCCTTGTCTGCTTATTCATCTGGTTCAGACATTAGCTCCGCTCCTGGTAGTGGTTCTGATACAGATAGCACCCTAAAAGACCCCAGGTTGGGGTTTACAAAATTCTCCCTGGGCCAGGAGGTCAACTGCCTGAGGCAAGACAGGCGGGCCACACTGCGCCCACGGGTGTCAAAACAACAGCCAAACAAAAGCGGAACCACAAGAGACAGCAGCGCCGCAAAGCAGGACGAGGGCGATCAACCAAGAAAGAAAAAATTCTATCCCAAAAAACGCTGGACCAAGGCGAAGTAACGGAGACGGATGAACAAGGCATGGTGGAGGGTCCAGCAGTTATCAATCTGACTCCTACTGTGCTTACTACCTCTGATATTGAAATTCTCTCTTTGGGCTTGACGTATTGTCCAGCAAACAATTTCAGTTATTCCAGAACCAGAATTGAGCTTTTCAAATACATCCGCAAACTCAAGCTTAAAAAATACTTTCTGACGCATCACCAAACAACAAAACCTGTTGTGACAGGCGGAGTGTCTGCCGCTTTAGGTTCTATTGCCAAAGATGCCAATTTACTTCAAGATTTAACTTCTCTAGGTGTAGAAGGGGCGTTGTCTGAGACACAAGTTGTGGCTGTGGTTTATAATGCGCCATGTCCAACCAAGTTTAAACCAAAGTCTACTTTTTCTCCAACAACCCTTCATGACAACCTAGATGTATTTCACGATCTGGCGATAGATGGGATCAAGCGTTTACATATTTCGACTCTTCGATCCAAACATCAAGAAAAGATTCACAACACCAAGTACTTCAATTTGGTCAACAAAATCCAGCCCAATAATTCCATCATAGTGCGCCAAGCCGATAAAGGTGGCAACGTTGTCCTTTGGCCACGTTTGTTATACTTGGAGGAAGCGTACAAACAATTAAATGATGTTTCCTGCTACAAAAGATGTGAACTTTCTGAGATCAAATTGGCACACAGTAACCTTTACAGTTTGTTGTTGGGGTGGAAAAGTACCGGCCTCCTAAGTTTGGATGAGTTCAAATTTTTGAAAAAGGATTTTCCAGTACTGCCGGTATTCTACCTAATCCCCAAAGTACACAAAGATGCTAGCAATCCTCCGGGAATACCGATAATTTCTGCCAGGGATGGTCTCCTGGAAAATGTCACCAAGTATATTGATTTCTTTCTGCAAGACTTTGTTTCTGCCTTACCGTCGTATGTGCAGGATTCAAGTGACTTGTTAAGAAAGCTTGAGACTGTGGATTGGAAACCCGAGTATTGGTTGATTACACTTGATGTATCATCTCTTTACACCAGCATAAAACATCTAGATGGACTAAGAGTGATACAATGGTTTTTGAGTAATAGATCTGTGCAATTTGTGGAACATAACAAAATGTTGATTGCTATGATTTCATTCTGTTTGAAATGTAAATGTAAATGTACAGGAATTTATATAGCGCAAATCACCGAGCGGTTTCTAAGCGCTTGCTTAGGGAACCCGTCCTGGAATTCCCCTGTGAGATAACCCCGGCAGGGTATCCGCAAGGTGAAAGCCAGGCATCCCGCCGCGAGGGGCCGTTGTTGAGATTAAGCAAGCTATTGCCCAGAGTCGCAGAGTGTGAACCCGTGAATCGAGTAGGCACCGGAGCGAGAATTGTCGAGTCTATGGACATTTTAGGACTCAAGACCCCGCCGAGCCGGGAATTGAACCCTGGTCCCGGGCTGACCTCTGCTTCCAGGTCTGCCTCCTCTAACCAGTGAGCCACACTTCTCCACAACAATTATTTTTCTTTTAACAATCAATTCTTTCAGCAGATCAGGGGTGTTGCCATGGGGGCCTGCTTCTCTCCCAGTTATGCCTGTTCGCACATGGGCTACTGGGAGAGGCAGGTCCTCATGGGTGAACACTCTTTGATCATGTCTGAATGTGTGCCCCAATGGTATCGTTACATCGACAATATTTTGCTGATTTGGCGGGGCACCAAACAGGAGGCAATCGACTTCATTGCACTATTCAACAACAATGTTTACAACCTAGGTTTCACCCACAACATGAGTCAAACTTGCATAGATTTTCTGGATGTCAAAATTGTAATTTCTGACAACAAATTACATACCACCTTGTTTCGAAAGCCGACGTCGGGCAATACGTTGCTACATGCTAAAAGTAACCATCCGGCACATTTAATCCGCAGCATTCCCTACTGGGAAATGTTGCGCATTCGCCGTATTTGTAGCACGGAAGATCAGTGCACATTGGTGCAACAACAAAGCAAAGCCCGTTTTTTAGCCAGGGGTTACTCTCTGAGTCTAATTAATTCAGCTATCAGCAAGGTTAATGCTATGTCAAGAGAGAAAGCTTTGCAACCAAGAAGACTACCCAATTTGGAAATTGATCAAGCCAACCAACCGGTGAGACTGGTATTGACTTTCAATCGCCAGTTTCAGTCTCTCAGGAAGATTGTCACTAAAAACTGGAATTTGTTCAGTTCCGATCCAGTGATTGGTCATCTCATGCCAGGAAGACCTGACATTTCTTGTAGACAATCCTATTTGCTGGGTGATGCGTTGGTCAAATCCAGTCCTGAGGTGGTCACAACAATTCCTTGGTATAAAGCCATCAATGGTTTTAAAAAATGTTCGGTTTGCAAAGCCTGCAAACATGGTGTCAGTGTGACTAAGTATTTAACTCCGTTTTCTGATGTTCCACGTTTGATTACAAAACAATTGACATGTAAGACCGAGTACACAGTGTATGTGCTGGAGTGTCCCTGTGCCCTGCGATATGTCGGTAGCACGAAGCTGCAGGTGCATAAGAGGATACTCCAGCATATTAGGGCCATCAACACTGATGATTCCACCTATCCCGTGGCTCGGCATTTCAAGGAGCATCACAACCAACAAAGTCACTTACTGAAATATTTTGCCATTGACTCAGTTCCACCCTTACGGAGAGGTGGCAACCGTGAAGCAATCTTGAGAGCTCTTGAGACTCAGTACATCCTTGAACTAGACACAAAGGCCCCATGTGGCCTTAATACTAGTGTGGATTTTTATACCCATTTGTAAATATCAGGTGGCTTGCATCATTTTTTTCTAGTTACATCTACTGTTACATCTTAATCTGCGGACTTTTAGCATCACCATATTTTGGTGGATGGCTTGTTTTTCAAAATGAAATTGCTATAGAACTGTTTTTGAAGGTCTCCCCCATTGGAAAATGAATTTTGAACCATCAATCCATTACACTCCCACCATCCATCTAGGGAGGGATCATTTTAAAATATCTTTAGCCGTTATTATTTGTCAACACTGCTCACGACATCAGTTATTTTATTTTAGATACTTGGGGTCGATTTAATTACACTCGTGTAATATTTGATTAGTATTTTTGAACTGTATGCCACAGAGATTCAGGTTGACAATTTAATTTGATAGGACATGTTAGTTTAACCCACTAGGGTAATATCAATTTCTCAACCATCACAACCAGAGTGTATAAATAGGTCTTTGGTGAGAAAATTGGGATTATTAAACACTGTGTTAGTTTCCCGAACTGTTTGTAGATTATTAGATCTTAGAGAGGGCATTATTCACAAACCTTTATTTCTCTTTTGTGTTTATTTTCTCCCTCCTTTTTCACACTCTTTTTTCACTGACAGTGATTCGACAACTTTTGCAAAATTTGGCTTGGAATAATTTCATTGTAAATATCCCATTTAGATGTTGCACACTAGTGATTTATTGTGGTGGTTGTACACTAACAAACATTGTTCTATATGATCAACAACAGTGGTGACAAATTAGTTGCTGGAATTGCACATGTTGTTTATGTCTATTACCTGATCTCTGTGATGAACCAATCATCTGATTCCGCAAGTATGCACTAGCACTTTAAAAATGGGTTGTCTTATCCCCAGCGTCATGTGACCAAGGCCTCTGGGTAGGCCGAAACGTTATGCGGGTGGCGATGCATCTTATTTGAATAAACACCTTTTTCACCTGATGGCTGGGTCGGCTTTCGTTTTGTGCTGGATCGGTGGTGCCCTGTGACACTGGGGAGTGCCGGTTTATGTTGGACGAATGCAGTTGTCATATATATATATATATATATATATATGTCATACAAAAGAGGCGGCACAACCAGGATACTTTTTTAAGTCTGTTTATTAGATGAAGTCTAATAAACAGACTTAAAAAAGTATCCTGGTTGTGCCGCCTCTTTTGTATGACAAGAATCTTCAGGGTCAGGATCCGACCCCTGGGCAGAGCACACACTGCAGAGCGCTCTCGACTGGCTTGGGGATCCCTTTGGATGTCGATATATATATATATATATATATATATATATATATATATATATATATATATATATATATATATGAAAGAGAAATCCCAACCCGTCAATGGACGACAGGCTACGGCAGGGTGCAGACCTCAGGACGCCACATCAAACGGCCAGAAAAGCTCACAAACGAACCAACTCAAGTGAGTATGCAGGAAAAACGTTTATTACTGAATGACGCGTTTCGCTCCGCAAGGGAGCTTGTTCACATACAAACACTCAGAAAAAAATGTAGGTATATAGACACAACATAGGGAGGGGCTTAATTCGGGGAACACGCCCAAAAAAAGAAATGGAAATAGTGCACAAAAAAATTACTGTTTACGGACATGAAAAATGACAGTGGCAAAATAAACAGTTGGTAACAATATATAAAGTAGGTATAAATACAAAAATCTGACACATGGTAGTAAAATAAAACATTGAAATAAATGGCAAAAATAGCTCAGAAACAGACTTATAGATAGTCTGATGCTCGAATAAAGGCACCACAATAAACAACAGGCAAGTATAATGGCATAGTGCCAGAATCTCAGTTGAGTTCCAAAAAAGGAACAAGAAGGAGCAAATATGAGCCAACAACATTGAATCAGCCAATTGTGTCAGAAATATCGAGACATAGTGCCATGAATGAAAATAACCACATAATTGTTAGAAAATAGAGGACTGCCACATCAGCTAGGAAACACAACAATCATATAAGTCATGCAAAGAAAAGTGCTAAACATAAGAAACAAATATGCTTAAAATAATCCAAAAAATGGTTATAGAAAAATAGAGAAGAAAACAAAGAGCCCAACCGAAAAATAAGTTAAGAGATAAAAAGAAATCCAGAGGAAAACAAGGGAAATTTATTACGAGGCAAAAGGATAGGTACTGGAGAGAGCAAGGGTTAAACTAACACCGATGCTGAATCAGAAAATACCATAGATCTGATGCAAAAAGCATCAGAACAGATGAACACAAATAGACCCATGCCACTGGATGCTGCAGTTACTTGAACAAGAACCAATGTAATCACAGTCTATGAAAGGGACAGATAAGAACCAAGACCAGAACCAATTACAGAACAAAATTAGAGGAAACTTTTCAAATCCTCCGTCAGATTTAAGCCGTTAGGGGCCTTAGTGTCGAGTGACATGATAAGCTGGGATTCACGTTGTCTCAATAGTCTTTCGCGGTCACCACCGCGGCTCGGTTGGGGTACCGAACATAAAACAGTATATTGAAGATCTTTCCATTTTTTCTCATGAAATGCCTCAAAATATCTAGCCACAGGGTAATTACTGTCACTGTTAACAATGGCTCTAATATGTTGGAGTATTCTTTGATGAACAGGCAGCTTAGTACTACCAATGTACTCCAAGTTGCAAGTACATTTGAGCTTGTAAACAACATACTCAGATCTGCAAGTTAAATATTCGTTAATCAGGATGGGTACATCGCTGAACGCAGTGACATAATGAGTGGTGTTAGTGGCAAAATTACAGGCACGACAAGAAGTGCATTTAAAAAAGCCCATTTTATTATTTTTGCTGATTTTGGGTGGATTTTCAGGTGCTGCTCTATCCAGAGCATCACGCATGGAGGGCGCACGTCTGAATGTGATAGTAGGTGTTTCAGGTAGCAATGGGCCCAGAATGGAGTCAGTCAGAATAATGGGCCATTCAGTACCAATGATGCGCCTAATCTTACGCTCCTGAGAGCAGAAAGTAGTGATCAATCTGACTGTACAATGAGAGGTATTCTGTGTGTTATTAGTGTTAGCAGTGATAGAATCACTAGATGTGAGAAGTGAAACACGATCCACTGATAAAGCTTTAACTAAAGCTTGATCAAGAATGGTTCTAGAATAGCCTCTCTTTATGAAGCGCTGTCTAGATTCCTCAAGGCATTTGGTTAAAGAGTCATGATCACTGCAGATTCTGTGAATTCTGATGAATTCACCATAAGGAATACTGCGAATGGTATGTGTCGGATGAGAACTGCGCGCATGCAAGATAGCATTGCCCGCAGTGCTTTTACGATGCAGTTTGGTCTCAAGTTTGTTATCTTTAACAAATAGATGCACATCAAGGAATTCTGCTTCATTCACACTTACATTGGCAGTGAATTTCAGGTTGAGTGAGTTGGTATTACAATCAGATACAAATGAAAGGGCTTCCTCCTCTGTACCTTTCCAAACAATGCAGATGTCATCAATGTAGTGCCAATAATGCGCGATGTGAGATGACCAATGTGCGTGTGTGGTTCTGAGCTCGTGTTCCTCCCACCAACCCACATGAAGACATGAGTAGCTGGGGGAAAAACACGAGCCCATCGCCACACCACGCAATTGATGATAGGTGTTATTCTGGAAACGGAAAAAATTGGAGGTTAGGCACAATCTGATCATTGCAATGAGCATTGAGTTATGTTCTCTGAAGCATATAGCACGTGTATTCAAATAGTATTGACATGCATTGATACCATGGTGATGATTGATAGAGGTATAGAGTGATTCAATGTCCAAAATTAAAAACAAAAAATCGCTGCACCAGTGAACAGTTAGGATCTTGGTTAAAAAGTCTGTTGTGTCTTTCAAGTAAGAAGGAAGACTTGCGACATGGGGCTGAAGAAACAAGTCCACATACTTGGAGATATTCTCTGTCATACTCCCAATGGCCGATATGATAGGACGACCTGGGGTAGGGGTGATAAGTTTATGGACTTTAGGCAGGAAGTATAAACAAGGTGTTACAGGATGGTCTTTGGTTAGATAATTGCATTCCTCCTTAGTTATGAGATGGAGTCTTTTCCAAGTGTTCAATTGCTTACGTATCTGGTTTTGACTTTGAACCATAGTGAATTGTGATGACAAAATGTAACATGTTGAATCAGATAAATGTCTCTGAGCTTCCTCAATATAGTCAGACGTCTTCCATAGAACAGTATTGCCGCCCTTATCGGCACTCTTAACAATCACATTGTGGTTGGATTTGAGTTTGTTGATTAACAAGTTATATTGCTGGTCATTATATTTCAGTTGTCTGTGTTTACCCAAGGTCGATCTATTCAGGGCTTTAAGTTCAATGATGACCCGATCACTGAATATATCCACAGCATCACGAGGCATCAATGGAAAAAATGTCGATTTAGGTTTGAAGGGTGTCGGTACTGTTCGATTCACGTTGACCACCTGACTAACAGTGGGAGCAGGTTGAGAGGAGTCATCAAAGGCTAGGTCATACAGATTTTGCAGGCCAATATTGTCATGTACTTGGAGCTGAGGTGCCATATTGGTAGGAATGTCACTTGTCACACCTTGTTTGCGCCTGGCCTCGAGTTTAAAGTACTTGATTAATTTGATCTTCCTAACAAATTTATACAGATCTATCCGAGTTTGATTGTAGGAAAATCTATTGGGTGGACAATATGAGAGGCCAAGAGATAATAGCTGTTCTTCCGCCTTGGAGATAACAGTGTCAGTGAGGTTAATGACGGTATTATCAACAGTGTCGATTATTTGCGCCAGTTCCTGTTGGTTCTTGCTTGCGAAGTATTTCTGTTTGTGAATCCTCCGCCTTGAGCGCCTGCGCTGGCTGACTGATTGCCGGCCTGGTTTTGAGGATTCCGGGAGCGCAGGGAATAGCGCCGGTCCTCGTTCACAAAACCCAATTCCTCCACCACCGTGTAATTTTTGCCTATGCTGGAGGTGATTGAGGATGTTGAGGCTCCTTCGTCTTCACTGTTACAGGTTAATGAGTTGATTGACAAAATATCGCTGTTGTCAATAGGTAAGCCTGAGACTTGATTAGTGGCGGTAGTTTGACCGCCTGCTGGCTTACCGCTGTTGGATAGAGCTTTGCGCTTTAAATTATCGTACTTCCTTGAGAAAGTAACAATTCTGCCAGTAGCGTAATCATTTCTGTCCCTGGCAAACTTGGTGACTTTCCGCTCTATTATGGTGTCCTCCAATTTTTTAATGCGGCTATCGGTCTCTGATTTACTTTTGGCTATAAAATCAGTTTCTCCAGTAGCCTCCAATAATGCTTGTACTCTGTCAATTTCTACCAGCAGTTTATTGCGGTCAGATTCAGCGTATTTAATCAAAATATTGACCGAATTCATAGAACCTTGTAAACTGTTATCCGCCCATTCTTGTAGCATCAAGGGGTCAGGGTTCTCGTAAGTTGGGACAGTGAGATTTCTTAATCCCCTGGGAACCCTATTGGCATCTCGGTACTTCTCAAGTGATTTTTTCTCCCACCACTTGGCAAGCTCGCTTCGAAGTAGTTTTTCAAGATTCTTGATCAAGGTCTTTGCGTCACTGTTTGTGGTAATTGGTGTAGCCTCATTAGCGACCGGAATACTCGCAGAGAGGCTTTCAAATCGTGCCTCAGCAGTTGCTTCCCTGGTTCTGAGTGCGTCACTTGATAGCATAATAGTAGTTAAATACACAGTCACGTTTGTTTATGGCATGAGTGTAGTTCCCAATCCTGCAGATATAGAAAGAGCAAGCCGTTTGGCAGTAACAGGCGAATCCCACACCCCGCTAAGCATGGAACAGTTGCTGGACAGATATATAGCCACAGAGGGGGGAGTGTCCCATAGGAATCGGTGCCCGGTAGTTCTACCGAAAAAAGGAATCGGTCAAACACACGTTCACCACGCCTTAACGGACACACTCACCTCCCACGAAGCCAATAATAGAGCTGCCACAGAGATATGATCCAGCGGGGGGGCACAGCAAAGCAGATTCTCAAAATCCAAGTAGTAGTGCACTTGGAACAAACGCAGATAGCTGCGCCGACGCTGTGCCTCAGGTCAGCGGGAGGGTCCACAAGCCGGAAGCAGCTGATCCCGGCAAACAGATGAAAGAGAAATCCCAACCCGTCAATGGACGACAGGCTACGGCAGGGTGCAGACCTCAGGACGCCACATCAAACGGCCAGAAAAGCTCACAAACGAACCAACTCAAGTGAGTATGCAGGAAAAACGTTTATTACTGAATGACGCGTTTCGCTCCGCAAGGGAGCTTGTTCACATACAAACACTCAGAAAAAAATGTAGGTATATAGACACAACATAGGGAGGGGCTTAATTCGGGGAACACGCCCAAAAAAAGAAATGGAAATAGTGCACAAAAAAATTACTGTTTACGGACATGAAAAATGACAGTGGCAAAATAAACAGTTGGTAACAATATATAAAGTAGGTATAAATACAAAAATCTGACACATGGTAGTAAAATAAAACATTGAAATAAATGGCAAAAATAGCTCAGAAACAGACTTATAGATAGTCTGATGCTCGAATAAAGGCACCACAATAAACAACAGGCAAGTATAATGGCATAGTGCCAGAATCTCAGTTGAGTTCCAAAAAAGGAACAAGAAGGAGCAAATATGAGCCAACAACATTGAATCAGCCAATTGTGTCAGAAATATCGAGACATAGTGCCATGAATGAAAATAACCACATAATTGTTAGAAAATAGAGGACTGCCACATCAGCTAGGAAACACAACAATCATATAAGTCATGCAAAGAAAAGTGCTAAACATAAGAAACAAATATGCTTAAAATAATCCAAAAAATGGTTATAGAAAAATAGAGAAGAAAACAAAGAGCCCAACCGAAAAATAAGTTAAGAGATAAAAAGAAATCCAGAGGAAAACAAGGGAAATTTATTACGAGGCAAAAGGATAGGTACTGGAGAGAGCAAGGGTTAAACTAACACCGATGCTGAATCAGAAAATACCATAGATCTGATGCAAAAAGCTTCAGAACAGATGAACACAAATAGACCCATGCCACTGGATGCCGCAGTTACTTGAACAAGAACCAATGTAATCACAGTCTATGAAAGGGACAGATAAGAACCAAGACCAGAACCAATTACAGAACAAAATTAGAGGAAACTTTTCAAATCCTCCGTCAGATTTAAGCCGTTAGGGGCCTTAGTGTCGAGTGACATGATAAGCTGGGATTCACGTTGTCTCAATAGTCTTTCGCGGTCACCACCGCGGCTCGGTTGGGGTACCGAACATAAAACAGTATATTGAAGATCTTTCCATTTTTTCTCATGAAATGCCTCAAAATATCTAGCCACAGGGTAATTACTGTCACTGTTAACAATGGCTCTAATATGTTGGAGTATTCTTTGATGAACAGGCAGCTTAGTACTACCAATGTACTCCAAGTTGCAAGTACATTTGAGCTTGTAAACAACATACTCATATCTGCAAGTTAAATATTCGTTAATCAGGATGGGTACATCGCTGAACGCAGTGACATAATGAGTGGTGTTAGTGGCAAAATTACAGGCACGACAAGAAGTGCATTTAAAAAAGCCCATTTTATTATTTTTGCTGATTTTGGGTGGATTTTCATGTGCTGCTCTATCCAGAGCATCACGCATGGAGGGCGCACGTCTGAATGTGATAGTAGGTGTTTCAGGTAGCAATGGGCCCAGAATGGAGTCAGTCAGAATAATGGGCCATTCAGTACCAATGATGCGCCTAATCTTACGCTCCTGAGAGCAGAAAGTAGTGATCAATCTGACTGTACAATGAGAGGTATTCTGTGTGTTATTAGTGTTAGCAGTGATAGAATCACTAGATGTGAGAAGTGAAACACGATCCACTGATAAAGCTTTAACTAAAGCTTGATCAAGAATGGTTCTAGAATAGCCTCTCTTTATGAAGCGCTGTCTAGATTCCTCAAGGCATTTGGTTAAAGAGTCATGATCACTGCAGATTCTGTGAATTCTGATTAATTCACCATAAGGAATACTGCGAATGGTATGTGTCGGATGAGAACTGCGCGCATGCAAGATAGCATTGCCCGCAGTGCTTTTACGATGCAGTTTGGTCTCAAGTTTGTTATCTTTAACAAATAGATGCACATCAAGGAATTCTGCTTCATTCACACTTACATTGGCAGTGAATTTCAGGTTGAGTGAGTTGGTATTACAATCAGATACAAATGAAAGGGCTTCCTCCTCTGTACCTTTCCAAACAATGCAGATGTCATCAATGTAGTGCCAATAATGCGCGATGTGAGATGACCAATGTGCGTGTGTGGTTCTGAGCTCGTGTTCCTCCCACCAACCCACATGAAGACATGAGTAGCTGGGGGAAAAACACGAGCCCATCGCCACACCACGCAATTGATGATAGGTGTTATTCTGGAAACGGAAAAAATTGGAGGTTAGGCACAATCTGATCATTGCAATGAGCATTGAGTTATGTTCTCTGAAGCATATAGCACGTGTATTCAAATAGTATTGACATGCATTGATACCATGGTGATGATTGATAGAGGTATAGAGTGATTCAATGTCCAAAATTAAAAACAAAAAATCGCTGCACCAGTGAACAGTTAGGATCTTGGTTAAAAAGTCTGTTGTGTCTTTCAAGTAAGAAGGAAGACTTGCGACATGGGGCTGAAGAAACAAGTCCACATACTTGGAGATATTCTCTGTCATACTCCCAATGGCCGATATGATAGGACGACCTGGGGTAGGGGTGATAAGTTTATGGACTTTAGGCAGGAAGTATAAACAAGGTGTTACAGGATGGTCTTTGGTTAGATAATTGCATTCCTCCTTAGTTATGAGATGGAGTCTTTTCCAAGTGTTCAATTGCTTACGTATCTGGTTTTGACTTTGAACCATAGTGAATTGTGATGACAAAATGTAACATGTTGAATCAGATAAATGTCTCTGAGCTTCCTCAATATAGTCAGACGTCTTCCATAGAACAGTATTGCCGCCCTTATCGGCACTCTTAACAATCACATTGTGGTTGGATTTGAGTTTGTTGATTAACAAGTTATATTGCTGGTCATTATATTTCAGTTGTCTGTGTTTACCCAAGGTCGATCTATTCAGGGCTTTAAGTTCAATGATGACCCGATCACTGAATATATCCACAGCATCACGAGGCATCAATGGAAAAAATGTCGATTTAGGTTTGAAGGGTGTCGGTACTGTTCGATTCACGTTGACCACCTGACTAACAGTGGGAGCAGGTTGAGAGGAGTCATCAAAGGCTAGGTCATACAGATTTTGCAGGCCAATATTGTCATGTACTTGGAGCTGAGGTGCCATATTGGTAGGAATGTCACTTGTCACACCTTGTTTGCGCCTGGCCTCGAGTTTAAAGTACTTGATTAATTTGATCTTCCTAACAAATTTATACAGATCTATCCGAGTTTGATTGTAGGAAAATCTATTGGGTGGACAATATGAGAGGCCAAGAGATAATAGCTGTTCTTCCGCCTTGGAGATAACAGTGTCAGTGAGGTTAATGACGGTATTATCAACAGTGTCGATTATTTGCGCCAGTTCCTGTTGGTTCTTGCTTGCGAAGTATTTCTGTTTGTGAATCCTCCGCCTTGAGCGCCTGCGCTGGCTGACTGATTGCCGGCCTGGTTTTGAGGATTCCGGGAGCGCAGGGAATAGCGCCGGTCCTCGTTCACAAAACCCAATTCCTCCACCACCGTGTAATTTTTGCCTATGCTGGAGGTGATTGAGGATGTTGAGGCTCCTTCGTCTTCACTGTTACAGGTTAATGAGTTGATTGACAAAATATCGCTGTTGTCAATAGGTAAGCCTGAGACTTGATTAGTGGCGGTAGTTTGACCGCCTGCTGGCTTACCGCTGTTGGATAGAGCTTTGCGCTTTAAATTATCGTACTTCCTTGAGAAAGTAACAATTCTGCCAGTAGCGTAATCATTTCTGTCCCTGGCAAACTTGGTGACTTTCCGCTCTATTATGGTGTCCTCCAATTTTTTAATGCGGCTATCGGTCTCTGATTTACTTTTGGCTATAAAATCAGTTTCTCCAGTAGCCTCCAATAATGCTTGTACTCTGTCAATTTCTACCAGCAGTTTATTGCGGTCAGATTCAGCGTATTTAATCAAAATATTGACCGAATTCATAGAACCTTGTAAACTGTTATCCGCCCATTCTTGTAGCATCAAGGGGTCAGGGTTCTCGTAAGTTGGGACAGTGAGATTTCTTAATCCCCTGGGAACCCTATTGGCATCTCGGTACTTCTCAAGTGATTTTTTCTCCCACCACTTGGCAAGCTCGCTTCGAAGTAGTTTTTCAAGATTCTTGATCAAGGTCTTTGCGTCACTGTTTGTGGTAATTGGTGTAGCCTCATTAGCGACCGGAATACTCGCAGAGAGGCTTTCAAATCGTGCCTCAGCAGTTGCTTCCCTGGTTCTGAGTGCGTCACTTGATAGCATAATAGTAGTTAAATACACAGTCACGTTTGTTTATGGCATGAGTGTAGTTCCCAATCCTGCAGATATAGAAAGAGCAAGCCGTTTGGCAGTAACAGGCGAATCCCACACCCCGCTAAGCATGGAACAGTTGCTGGACAGATATATAGCCACAGAGGGGGGAGTGTCCCATAGGAATCGGTGCCCGGTAGTTCTACCGAAAAAAGGAATCGGTCAAACACACGTTCACCACGCCTTAACGGACACACTCACCTCCCACGAAGCCAATAATAGAGCTGCCACAGAGATATGATCCAGCGGGGGGGCACAGCAAAGCAGATTCTCAAAATCCAAGTAGTAGTGCACTTGGAACAAACGCAGATAGCTGCGCCGACGCTGTGCCTCAGGTCAGCGGGAGGGTCCACAAGCCGGAAGCAGCTGATCCCGGCAAACAGATGAAAGAGAAATCCCAACCCGTCAATGGACGACAGGCTACGGCAGGGTGCAGACCTCAGGACGCCACATCAAACGGCCAGAAAAGCTCACAAACGAACCAACTCAAGTGAGTATGCAGGAAAAACGTTTATTACTGAATGACGCGTTTCGCTCCGCAAGGGAGCTTGTTCACATACAAACACTCAGAAAAAAATGTAGGTATATAGACACAACATAGGGAGGGGCTTAATTCGGGGAACACGCCCAAAAAAAGAAATGGAAATAGTGCACAAAAAAATTACTGTTTACGGACATGAAAAATGACAGTGGCAAAATAAACAGTTGGTAACAATATATAAAGTAGGTATAAATACAAAAATCTGACACATGGTAGTAAAATAAAACATTGAAATAAATGGCAAAAATAGCTCAGAAACAGACTTATAGATAGTCTGATGCTCGAATAAAGGCACCACAATAAACAACAGGCAAGTATAATGGCATAGTGCCAGAATCTCAGTTGAGTGCCAAAAAAGGAACAAGAAGGAGCAAATATGAGCCAACAACATTAAATCAGCCAATTGTGTCAGATTGAATAAACACCTTTTTCACCTGATGGCTGGGTCGGCTTTCGTTTTGTGCTGGATCGGTGGTGCCCTGTGACACTGGGGAGTGCCGGTTTATGTTGGACGAATGCAGTTGTCATATATATATATATATATATATATATATATATATATATATATATATATATATATATATATATATATATATATATATATATATGATGGCTTTTCTAATGGGCAGACGTGCACTGCATTCACTGAAAGGTAAAGAATTAAGTGATAACATTTTCTAAATGTGTGGACTCGCACCGGACGAGCACTGCTTGCCTGACAAAGTAAGAGTCAAGTGATAAGAGGTCTCTACATGCACGGAAGTGCACCACATCCCTTGCAAGTGAAGAGTTAAGTCAAAATAACAGCTTTTTAAATGTGCAGACATCTACTGCCTGCCCTGCAAATCTAAGAGATAGGTGAATACAGCTTTTAATGCGCAGATGCACACATCATGCCCTGATAATACTCAAGTGAGTTAACTGGGATTTCACTCATTGAATAGCCATTAATGCTAGTGCATATTACACAATCCCATTCATTGATAGGGACTTTAGACATAGGAGTTCCTCTGTATCTCTTCCGTTAAGGCTATGGAAATAACAGGCTGTGGGTAAAGAGAATTGTTCAAATCTATATACAATAACACAGTGGCTTTCCTAGTGCGCTCATGTGAATGACATTGTGGAGGCATTGGCCGCTTTGAGTATGGTAAACGATTTAAGCTAATTGACAAAATGAGTTCATGAGTCCTGTGAACCAGCAAGATCCAGAGTAGACCCTAACCTATTTCTCATCCCCAGATAAGTTGAGACAACCAGTCATGAGTGAGCACAATATGTGAGGGTTCCCACCATGTCCACCAGGTTCTGAGTGAAGTCTCTCTCTTCTCTTGCACTTACCAGCGGTTGCCGTGAGGAAAACGGCTCCTCAGTCCTTCATCCTGCCGTGAGGGGAACGGCTCCTCAGTCCTTCATCCTGCCATGAGGGGAACTGCTTGTTGCCTGGAATCCTGCCGTGAGGGGAACGGCCTACATTTCCCAGCAGCCTCCTTGTGGCGCAGGACCTCGGTGTCACTGCTGCGCCGCAACAAGCCCGCAAAGCGCTCCTGCTCCCACGCAACGTGGGACGCACTTGCACTTACCAACGGTTGCCGTGAGGGGAACGGCTCCTCAATCCTTCATTCTGCCGTGAGGGGAACGGCTCCTCAGTCCTTCATCCTGCCATGAGGGGAACGGCTTGTTGCCTGGAATCCTGCCATGAGGGGAACGGCCTACATTTCCCATCAGCCTCCTTGTGGCGCAGGACCTCGGCATCACTGCTGCACCGCAAGAAGCCCTCAAAGCACTCCTGCTCCCACGCAACGCGGGACGCACTTGCACTTACCAGCGGTTGCCGTGAGGGGAACAGCTCCTCAGTCCTTCATCCTGCCGTGAGGGGAACGGCTCCTCAGTGCTTCAGCCTGCCGTGAGGGGAACGGCTTGTTGCCTGGAATCCTACCGTGAGAGGAACGGCTTGCACTACTGCACGACCACCGCGAGGGGAACGGCCTACATTTCCCAGCAGCCTCCTTGTGGCGCAGGACCTCGGCGGCACTGCTGCGCCGCAACAAGCCCTCAAAACGCTCCTGCCCCCACGCAACACGGGACGAACTTGCACTTACCAGCAGTCGCCGTGAGGGGAACGTCTCCTCAGTCCTTCATCCTGCCGTGAGGGGAACGGCTCCTCAGTACTTCATCCTGCCTTGAGGGGAACGGCTTGTTGCCTGGAATCCTGTCGTGAGGGGAACGGCTTGCACTACTGCACAACCACCGTGAGGGAAACGGCCTACATTTCCCAGCAGCCTCCTTGTGGCGCAGGACCTCGGCCCTCAAAGCGCTCATGCTCCCACGCAACGCGGGACGTACACGGGCGGTGCCGGGCTAAGCCCGGGCAAAGGACGGGCCCTCAGGGGCCGAAAGAGGCTGGGCTGGGCCCCCCCTTTTTGAGAACAGCCTCTGGAACATTGAGGGTGTGATAGGTCCCATCTTTACTAACTTGGGGCCGACGAGAGAAGAGGTGGCGCTTTTGACTGTGAGTGACGGGGCTGGGCCACTACCACAAAACTTTTACCTTTGGCATAAATAGGGGGGTGGAGTTGGGTTGTTTGACAAATTGGTCAGTAGGGGTGGCTTTGATCTGTCACACAGACTGTCATTGGGGCTTGGAGTTGCATGTCGGTTGTGTTTGCACACTAGTCATCCTATTCTGTAGACCCTTAACAGACCTTTAACATAATGGCTAGCACTGTGCAAACTAGATCATCTAAATTGGGTCATAATACCCCACCTAACTCCCGTTCTGCGACCAAACCAAAGGGAACTTTCCCCCCCACAATTGTACAGCCCACTGCAATTGACAGAATGTTGCGAAAAGCTATTGGTGTGGCATCTAGCGAAATAGAGCGCATCGAAAGGCGCTTATCACTAACCCGGCAAATTGACCTCACCTCCATGTCTCAAGAGCCCAAGACCGATGTTATGGTTAACTCCCCACAGAATTTACTAGTGTCGCCAGCCGCGGAGATCCCTTGTGCCCAGATGGTGAATAAAGATGATCTTGAGAAACCCAAAGCCGGGAGAAAGGTACCTATCATCAAGAAAAAGGGGGCCAGCCTTAGGAAACTCAGGCACAAGAAGGGCAAAACTATTCCTGTCCCGACCAAAGCAATTAGTGTGGAAGTAGGGGAGAATGTGGGGCACGTGCCGCAATCGCAAGCCCCCCCTAGCTGGGTGTCCCAAATAATAACTGATCTGCAAAGCCACCTTGAGCAACTTGTTAACACGCAGATGAAACTTATTGTGAGTCTGTTAGATAAAGTAGTAACTCTATGGAAAATGAGCGGGGGGCCAGGGTGGTACTATGCCCCCTACCACAGTAGTTAATCCTTATGTTCCCGAGACTATTCTCGGGAACTTGCGTGTAGTACAATCTAGCAGACTCCCAGTGGTGCAAACAACCTCCACTATGGGCCCAACACTACCTTTAATCGCCCAACACCCAAGTACTAGTAGTGTCCCCAATAGAAGCACCCCGAGTATAGGTGAGGTAATCACCGCCCCGTCAACAACTATCGCGCAAGTCCTAACGCACAAGCAGACTACCCCAGAACCCCCATCGCTGTGCCAACCAAGAGGGCTACCCTCCAAGGCGATCATCAATCAACTACCATGTATAAATTTACCTCCAGAGGCATCCCCATATGTAGTTATACTCACGGGGGTGCCAGAGTTGAAGCCAGACCATGCAGAATCTTACGTTGAATTAAAGAATAAGACCACGTTCTGGCTGAATAGGAATAGGCACCCTTCAGGGAATGAACAGGGGGGAATTTTGTTCGCCAGGATGGTGAGCTGGTTGGGGAATAGGCACAAGGACATCACTGGTAATTGTGTGGTAGTACATTTTAGGGCCCGCAGAGTAGTCAACCACATACTAAGAGGGGGCCCTTTAAACCAATTAAGCAACATAAGACCTTTGCCCTTAGGTTACTTCTATCCGATGGGAACTTAGAGTCAAAGCCAAGGCCCAGCAAATCTAGGAAGAATGGATAGTTCCAACGACGGGACGGGACGGGCCCTTGCCACCCAATGCCAGGTCTTTTTCCAGGAAACCAGGGTGTATTGAGTCTGAGGAATAGATTTGACCCATTGATGTCACTAGAGGAGCTTGATTGACTAAAGAGCAATAGAGCTAATTCCAAGAAGTTCTCACAGGAAGAGGGAGGTTTCTCTAACACTCCCCAGGTTGCATCCCTATCCTCCCACCCAGCACCAAATGTGTCCACTAGCTATGAGGATGACCTAAGTTGGGGCTCTCATTTGAAGCATAAGAATGAGATCCTGAATTTATCAACATTAGAGGAGCCCTCCTCGTCCCACTATTGCTTCCCCTGTCTTAGGATACTCTTCCAGGCTTTTGGCCAGGACAATAGGGAGTGAGGATGTACTGGGGTCAGATCAGACCGTTCTGCCTCCCCAGCAGCTAGATAAGCCAACTTAACCTCTCAAGGTTCAATGAGGGTTTAAATGGCGAAAGTCCAATTGATAAAACCCCGGTGACACCACAGCCTATAAAGAGACATATTCAGGGGGGGCTCAAACTAGTATCGTGGAATATAGCTGGTTTGTCAGCCAAATTTGATAACCAGGAATGGAGGCAGTATATCACCGGGTTCCAGGTAATTTGTTTGCAGGAAACCTGGGTGGTAGATTGCAGCCCCTTTCACTTAGCGGGATACAAGCGTTTCTGTGTGCCTGCCCAGAAATCAGTGTCGGGGAGAGCTATGGGAGGACTATTTATATTTGTGGATTTGCAGACGGAGGGAGTGTGGACTAACTTAAATTGGACCTCAAACAACATGCAGGTTCTTGGGTTCCTTATAAATGGGTTAAGTGTGATATTGATTAACTTGTATAATGCCATTGCAACTAAGGGGAATGAATCTATAATACATGAATTAGATAACAGACTAAGTGTAGAGACAGCGCGGAGGAAGGGGGAGGTGGCCCCGTTTGTGGTAGTAGCTGGTGACTTTAACTGTCATTTGTGCCCTAACCTACTACCTTTCAACGAAGAGTGGTCTCGTTGCCCTGTGGAGGAAGGCCCACATTTTGAGCACACAAGTGAGGGGATTGAATTAGGTAAGGTACTGAAAAGCCATGCCCTGGAACATACCATTGATTTGGTTGCTATTGGAAGGGAAGGATCTGTTAATCCAACCTTTAAGGGTAGAGGGTGCAGCTCTTACATAGATTACATTGTGGTTTCTAGACTATTTAAGGACTGGATAAGAGGGGTCAAGATTGAATGGAGTGTATTTAGTGATCACAACCCTCTAGTTCTAGAGATAATAGACCTGCCCCCCAGAAGAGATAGGAGAGGGGTGGTGGCAGGCAGTATCGAGAAGGTAACGGACCAGGGTAGACGACTCAGATGGTCTAAAGTTGATGGGGATGCCTTTTATAAATCCCTCATGGAAAGTGGGAGAGAATCGATTGGGGAATGTTTAGATCTCTCCGTGGAGGGGCCCTCTGTGGTTAGGGCATTTGAGGCAGTGGCCCATCTGATAGATGGTTTATTAAAATCAACTACGCTTGGGAGGGCAAATACTTCTCCTGGATGGTTCAATAAAGATTGCTCTCGAGCACAGAAAGTTTTAAAAATTAGCCTGAAAACCCTTCCACGGGATAAGTTAAGAACTGCTCAGTGTAGGACTGCATATAAAAAGGCGATTAAAGGCAGGAAGACCTCCCTCCAATCAAAAGCCTGGGAATATCTAAGGGACGCAGCAGATAGAAGGGACATGACTGCGTTCTGGAAAATAATAAATAACCTGTGTTTCCAGGACACTAATAATCCAGAAATTGGCACAACCATCCTGCCAGAACAATGGTATGACCATTTCAAAGGCCTGTATAACCATTCGGAGGAGAACAATCAGGACGTTGGGAGGGGCTGCCAGTGGGTTTTCTCTGTAGAATTTACGTTGGAGGTAATTGTAGTGGGTATCCAGGGCCTTACACGAAGCAAAGCGCCGGGACCAGATGGTATCCCACCAGATCTTTTTTTAAGTAACGTAGAGCTGTGGGCCTCTATCCTTACAAGGGTGATAAATGCGGCTGTCGCAACTGGCCTCCCGCGCTCATGGTGATCGGCAATATTAGTTCCCATTTTTAAAAAAGGGAACAGGGATAACCCTCAGTGTTATCGACCTATATCGCTGATTGATGTGACAGCTAAAGTCCTGGGCCGAGTGGTCCTAATGCGTCTCATGGACTGGGCCGATGAACACCAAATTATTACTGATGCCCAGTACGGGTTCAGGGTAGGGAGGTCGACGATGGACCAGTGTCTGAACCTTTATTTACTGGTGGCCAAATATACTGTAGCCAGTAATGAAGCGGTATATGTAGGGTTCATGGATCTCACCGCAGCCTTTGATCATGTTAACAGAGAGAAGCTGTGGGCCCTGATGAACAGATTGGGGGTTGACCGGGGTTTGGTAAATATTCTTAGAGCACTGCACTGGAACACCTCCGCTAAAGTGCATTTCAATCTGGAGGGGGGCACTACGGAACCTTTCCCCTGCAATAACGGGGTCAGACAGGGATGCATTCTGGCCCCTTTTTTGTTCTCCTTGTTTATTAATAATTTAGATCAGGCGTTAGGTAAGCTAAAGGTGGATTCCCCAAGAGTAGGTACCCGACCCGTCCCAGTGCTGTTGTACGCAGACGACGCAGTACTCTTAGCCCGCACCCCAAAGGGACTTCAGTGTCTGAAAGATGGGTGTGTTAGTTTTATAGATACCCTAGATTTATCGGCTAACCTGACCAAGTCCTATGTTATGTTGGCTGGAACTAAACCCTGCAAGAAGTTTTCCTATAAAATAGGCGCACATGGAATAGGGCAGGTGCAGACCTTTTCCTATCCTGGCCTGCTATTCGATGGGCTTTTAAATTTTAAAACATTAATTGAAGAGCGGTGTATTACGTTAGTGGAATCGACCGGTGCTATAATGAGTTATGGGCGCAGGCTGGGTCGGTGGTCACCGGAGCAAATAATGAATTTGTATAGCTCAATATGTTGCTCAAAAGTGGTCTACGGGTCTGAAATTTGGGGTTTTGTAAATGCCCGCCAGTTACAGATGGAGGAGAACAAATATTTGAGAAAGGTGCTCAAAACCCGACAAAGCTTTCCCGCCCTTATTATTCATAAGGAATTGGGAAGGGTATACATTGAGGATTTGGTAAAGGTTAGACCCCTTATGGCCTGGCTTGAGATTTGGACCAACACAGAGGCAGACCGGAGCAGACAAATCATCAGAGATTGCCTCGACAGGGATAAAGGATTGAGTATCCTATGGTTAAAGTACGTGAAGACTTCCCTTGAGGGAATTGGCTGTAAGGATCTTTTTATAAAGCCAACGGAAATTATCCCTCAAGATAAAATCAGAGTTAAGAGAATTTTCTTGGATCAGGTAGCCTCACGTAGAGCAGCAGTGGAAGGAGGCAAACCCACAGTCTGCGCTCACAGTATGGTTAAGACAGGGGAGGGCATGGAACCTTATCTCGCTCTTATGTTTAATGCGCAGGATAGATTTTTAATCACCCGTTTTAGGCTCAACCTTTTACTTCACCTACTGGCCGGTCTGCCAGGTTTTACTTTGACTGTTGAGCAAAAGGGTGCCTGCGGCTGCGACAATCGGTCTTCACAGGACACCCTTCATTTTGTATTAATATGCCCATTTTATGTATTACCCAGGCGCAGTTTTTTAGTAGGTATTTTAAAACAGGCCAAGTTCAGACATGCTAAGGTCGCCCTATTATTCTTGCAAAGGGCCAATGATCCTCAAACTTTGTTTTGTATTATGAATGTTATTAAGGTTGCTTTAAGGCTAAGGAATACAAGAGAATTGTGCTGAATGAATTCTCCACCAATAACTCCTAATTAACTTTGTTGCGGGCAGGTGATGTTCATGAATTGTATTTTAATTGTTTTTTAACTGTATAAATATGTACTTTTATGGTGTTTTTTAAATACAGAATAAAGGATTATTGATTGACAACAGGCTGTGGGTAAAGAGAATTGTTCAAGTCTATATACAATAACACAGTGACTTGCCTAGTGCGCTCATGTGAATGACATTGTGGAGGCATCGTCCGCTTTGAGTATGGTAAATGATTTAAGGTAATTGACAACATGAGTTCATGATTCCTGTGAACCAGCAAGATCCAGAGTAGACCTTAACCTATTTCTCTTCCCCACATAAGTTGAGACAACCAGTCATGAGTGAGCACAATATGTGAGGGTTTCCAGCGTGTCCACCATGTCCTGAGTGAAGTCTCTCTCTTCTCTCTCTCATCCCATTTCCCCCTTCCATTTCGGCACACCTGCCATGACTCCGTCTCTACCCTGCGGGGTGTTGAGAAGTGTGCTGTGAGGTCAGGGGACATAGTATTGCCCCTGCAGAAATAACCTGGCTTGAAGGTGAGTGGTTACAGCACTAACTCATTACTTACCTCTCAGAGGCTGGTGTTCAACTTCTTAGAGGCAAACAAAAATGCTGTGGCTGCCATTACAGGCTTTTGGACGTGGTCCCTATTTCCTGCACATGAAAGATAAGAAATGGGGGCAGGGTGGCGATACCCTGGCACTCTGGACCTTGTGTGGGGTCCCAGTATTTCTGTCTATGAGGGGGGTTATCATTAGGAGTCTCATGGGAGCCAGTGTAGCCCTGTGTACTCCCAATGGATGTGTTTTGGTTGCAAAAGTATTTTAATAAAATATTAATTTGCAGCAAAACATCAAAGACATGGAATGAAAATAGGATTGATAAAGTGTGCATTTACCCAGAGGTGACAAGGCTCTGCCTCAAAAGGTAAAAAATCTGCTGCCCAAAGAGAAGAAAAATGGGTTTCTGGTTGGAAAGCCAGGTTTTAAGGGCTTTTCTGAATGCCAAGAGTTCTGTTTTTCTTTTTAGTTCTAGCAGGAGAGATTTCCAGAGTCTGGAAGTACCCACAACAAGGCTTCTTCCTTCCCAGAAGGACTTTTTACATTTGTGAACTATAAGGTTGTCCGCTGATGCCGAACGTAGTGGTCTGGATGGAATATACCATCTGAAGCTTTGCTTGTATTCAGGGACTGTGTTGTGGAGTGCCTTAAAGGCAATGCATAAAGCCTTAAAATCAATCCACTTCTACACCGGAAGCCAGTGAAGGAGAACAAGCTTGGGATAGACGGACTCATATTTAGGAATGCCCAGTAGTAGGCAGGCTGTGGCGTTCTGTAGAACCTGAATTTTGTTGAGAGATTTTTTAAGGATGTTAATGATTAGGGCATTACAGTAGGAGGCTTTGGACGTTAGGAGGGCAGCTGTAACAGTTTTTTTGCAGGCTGGAAGATATGTAAGGAAAGATTTTTCTTAGGAGCTTGAGGATGTAAAAGGTAGTCGAAGGGATGGTGTTGATGTGACCGTCAAACAAGAGTTTGCTGTCAAAGTTCACATCCAGATTTTTTACTTTGAAGACAGGTGAAGGTAAAGAACCAAGTGTCTGTGGCCACTAAGTTGGGGACTAAAAGGAAATACCTTTGCCAAAGAGTAAGACCTCTGTTTTACTAGAGTTAAGTTTTTTAATAGTTCAGAGATGTCCATTTCTCAACTTGAAGTAGACAGTCGGGGAACCGGGTAGCAATCTCATCATTGTCCACTGGCCACGGTTATCACTATTTGGGTGTCGTCAGCAATGTTCCCTATATTTTTTTTCCTCCGTGTGCGGCAGAGTAAAGTCTTTGTGTACTGCAGCCAAGGCTATGTGCTCCAAGAACCCGACTGCACATGTAGACCAGGGCTTTAAGTGGGATGGAAAAACTAGGGGGGTCTCTCAGAGGGGCGTGACCGGTGCAATTAAGGGCATGGCTTAAAAGCAATTAAGGTAAAAATCTGTGTTTAGCATAGTGTGCCACCTGACTGATATTTTGCTTCTTCTGTCATTGCATCCAAATATATAATACAAGTAACATTACACCTACAAGAAGTAAGGACTATTGGCTTTGTCAATGGTTTTTTGTTGCATAAAGTTGTATATAATATTGAAAATGCTTCAGCTCTTGTGGAAGAGGTTGTGGCTTAATGCTTGAGCTGCTAATTTAGGAGATGGGTTTTGAGTCTCGGGTCATATTAACATCCTGTGATTCTCAGCAAATCAATTAATCACCCCATGCATTCAAAAATATATAAATCAATACATCATTTAAGTCGCTCCAATACTTTTGGATTCAGTTTGCACTATATAAAACTTGCTGCATTTCTTTTCTAAATGTGGGGCTGATGGTTTGCCTTTTGAAAGAATGTATGTTAAATGCAGCCCATGACAGACGCTGTGAGCAGGGGAGCCACTACTTGTGAACTTTGGTGGCTAACACTCCCAGCCAGGGCTAGCTCTGCACTTGTCGCACACTGTGCAACAGTCTTTTTTGGCACTCATTTCCTCCTCCTTCATGAATTCGCTCACTACCACTCACCAACAATGCACCTCATCTCTATAGCATCTTTCTGACAAACATTTAATTTTTAATAACACTGCTCATAGTTTACTCACACTCAGTTCTGTGATCTGCATGCTTCACGTTATTTGCAGCAGGAAACTTAACCCTCTGTGCTGTCTGGGTGGTAGACGTGCCCATGTGAATGCACGGTGAGTGAGGAGACCATATGAATTTGGGTGCGGATGTAAGCGTAGAGTGGGACAAATGAAAGCATTACTTGTGATGGGCTTGTTTGAGTGAGATTGCAGATTGAGCAGTGAGAGGCACAGGTGAGTGAAGTATCACATGAGTGCATGGTGAGTAGTGTGTTCCTGTGACTGCAGGGTGAGGTACAGTGTGAACAGCACAAGTGTATAGTGAGTGCAGAGTGATCACTGTGAGTGCAGGGTGAGCTGGAAAGTGAAGGGCGAGAATGAGGAGTGAGATGTCTGAATGCAGGGTGCATTTCAGGACACAGACAGTATATAACCTGAAGGTGTGTATATGTGGTCCAAGACTGTAGGAGAAGGTGAGTGAAAATGTGTGAGAGAATGTTTGTCAGTGTCTATACATTCAATGGAACTATAGTAATCTGTACTGTACACAAGTTAAACATAAATACCCAGGGCCCCTGGAATTCTGCAGCAGAGGAAAGCACCAAATTATGCAGCAGTGTTGGCTAAATTATGGAATAAGAATAGGCAAATTATGTGGGATAATACTTCATTCTTTTAGAATTTTTTTATACATGGTAATCCTGTCTGCGCAAATATTTCACCTCCTTAGGACCGGTATAGAAACCAAATACAGACCTAAGCAACTGAAAGATGCCCAGCCAACCTTTGCGAGGAGCCTTCCATGCACGCAAACATATGTCTCAACTTCTTTTGGTATCTTTTGATTTATTTAAGTTAGAAACTATTTTTATTTGGTTTAAATCTACAGATTTCTGTTTCAGATAATGGATTATGTGGCAAATCCATAATTATGCAAATATAAAGCATAATTCCTGTGGCCCTGGTAATACCTTATACTTGTGATGCTGAAATATGTAATGTGCTTAGCAACAAGCAGACCCTCTAGTCTGTGATGACGTAATGTATCACAACATGGTTTCCCATTGAAAGAATGAAAGAGTATGGCAAAATATGCATGCTACCTTGATAACTATGGTAAGAGCTATTCCTTCTGCTGCAAATGGAGGTGGGTTATGTAACGCAGGGACTACTGGATGAGGCTGAAAGACAGGTAGGCTTTAGCACTGCTGGCGCCCAGTGTGACAATCAATATTTCAGCCCCCAGCTGATCACCTTCTCCATAAATTACCTTACTACCATCCTCCAACAACACCCTTCACATTTCCAAAGCTTATTTCTGGCATACATTTCTTTTTTGATAGGTCTACTCATTGTTCACTTACTCATTGCTCACTCACAGTCAGTGATCATGAACCTGTTGAGGGTTCCAGCAGGAGCATTAATCACTGTCATTATCTTGACACTTTTAATGTTGCCTCTACTGTCAAACTCAAAAGTTATTGTAAAACCCCAGTGACCACCACCCCACACACCTCACAAGGTCAGTGCCAGGTGCGACTGCCCTATCGTCCTAAAGCTGGCCCTGATTGAACACACACACAGCAATGGCACTAATCCATCCTGTGTTATGTGAAACAAAGAAAACATTAAAAAAATCAGTTGTCAGCTTGTGAATAACAGCACTATCACCAACGTCTTTGTGATGGTCAGTGCATGGAACTAGCTCCCAGTACGATGGGAAAACAGAACAATTAAATTATTTTGTTTTTAGTAGCATTTCACGGCGCTCAGATTTAAAGGCCGTGGCTGGTGAACCTTAATCAACTACATTCGCGCTTTGCAAGAGTCTTTGCGCGCTGCTGAAATGCACAGTCCGCGCGTGCACAACCGTGCAGGGTACAGGGAACGATGGACGTCAGTGTAGGACACTGCCAGGAGCCCGAAAGACTTGATAGGTTTGGCTAGGGAAGTGACATACACATTAAAAAGGGTAGGGCTTGAAGATAAGCCATAGGGAACACCACAAGGAAGTGAAAAGGTAGGTGATTTAAGGAACATCAAGAGCTACAAACTATTCTCAGTTAAAGAGAAAATACTAGATGAGGGTGAGCCCTTGGTCCTTGATCCCAAAGGATGCAAGACGGTCTAAGAGAATGTTATGGTTTACCGTGTCAAAAGCTGCCAAGAGTTCTAATGCAATCAGGCTGAACTGTCTCCAGCATCCACGGTCTGTCTAATTTGCTCTAAGACTGTAGTAAGAGCAAATTCGGTATTGTGGTAGCTTCTGAAACAGAACTGGCGGGATTCAAGATATCTGTGTTTTTCGAAATAGTAAGTCAGTTCTGCATTCATGGTTTTTTTCACAATGTTAGCTGGAAACGGGAGCCGATTACTGGGCCTGCAATTATTGGGCTCTGCACTGTCCAGGATTTTTTTTTTCAGGAGCGGGAGGGCAGAAGCTAGTTTCCATTTGGCAGGGAAATGGCCTAAGTAAAACATCTGATTAAAGATGGTGGTCAAATGCTCTGAGATAGTTTCTAGAACTAGATGAACTAATTTATGGGGGCAGGATCCAGTGGAGAACCAGATTTTGGAGAATTGAATACATTCTGGACTTGTTTTGTGGAAAGAGGTGAAAATGAAGAGAACAAGACATGATCCTATCAGTGGTGGGGTTTTTTCTATGGGGTGATAGTAGTCTCAGAAGAAGCAGTTACAAAGTCTAAGCTTAAAAACTCTTTTGGAGCATCTACGTACGAGTTATGAGTGGCAAAGTGGCTAGTGGCAAAGTGATTATACACTGCCTTTACCTTCCCCTGAAAGGAAGAAGCTAGATGATAACAAGCAACCAGATTGATGTTGGTGTATTTATTTTCAGGTGGCTTAGAGTGTTTTTTTAAATGAGCCATATAATTCTTTGGAAGAATTTTCGGGAAGCTTCAATTTTGTGGGTATAGAAAAGAGTTTGTTGATAAGATCTTTGTAGGTTGCCAGGTAGCACTTCTATTTCTGTGGGGCCAAAATGTTGCCTACATTTTCTTTCCATCCTACAACAGGTCTGCTTCTGGAGTCTAAGACATTCTGAGAACCATAGTTTGGAGGGTGAGGGTCTGCTATTTTTGTGATTTTTGACCTATATGAAAAAGAGGTAAGTAAATCCAATGTTTTGAGGAATCCGCCAAACCGTCAAGATCCAGATGAGGTTGAGGAAGTGCTAGTGATGCTTTCAAAGGTTCAGATGAGATGGTGTGCCAAAGGCGGGAGGATTTACAAAACTTAAGCTAAATGGGGGTGGAGGAGTTCAAATGTAAGAGTTACCATAACAAGCTGGTCGGACCATATAAGAGGCAGAGATGGAAGCGTTTGGAGGAAGGGACTATCTGTGAAAATTCCATCTAGCAGATGACCAGCCGAATGGGTGACTTCTTTAACTATTTGAAGTAGGCCCAGGCTGTCCAATGCGTCTATGAGTAGGGTGGCGTCGTTGTTCTGAGCATTTTCAAGATGGAGATCTACATTTCCTAAAATAGTAAAATCAGAGAAGTTGACAAAAAGTGTGGACAAAGACACCCCTAGGATCAGGGGGTATAAGATAAGGTGGCCATTGAAAGAATGGTGGTTGGAAAGCTCGATTTGAAAAGATAGAGCTTGTATTTCTCCAGAGCTTTTTAGGCCTAAAAATTAACATTTAAGCTGGCTAGAATAGAAAATGCCTCTTTTCTCTGTACGGTCGAGCCTAAAGATCAAAACGCCTGTGGGAACTGCAGTGGTTAATTTGGGGCAAGACACTGCATCTGCCCAAGATTCTGTTATAAATACAATATCTAACGGTTGCACTTTTACAAAATCAGCAAATTTCAGCCAATTATTGATAAGGGAGCAGGCGTTAATCAAGGTGCAGCGGAAGATCACTGCTGGAGGGGCAGATTTAGGAGCAGTAAATTTCGTGGCTGTCAGAACTCAAAACAGATTTGAAAGGGAGAGTTTACAACTCAGGCAAAGGAGAGTGCCAGTAATATTAAATGGGCTTTTTCACTGAAAAAAAGCAAAGGTTAGAATGGAGTTATACATGAGGAAGGTAGTAAGATTTTGAATTTAATTTTATAAATACCTTAGGAATTCACTGAAAAAGCACTACTATTTAAAAAACAAAAACCCACTAAAATTTGCCAGTAATATGTAACTGACATGGGTACCACTTGAATTGCTTATGACTTCATAAATTACATCGCTACTGACATCTGAAATCTATTTCAGTGCAAGCTATACTTATGTCTAAGTATGGGCGAAATTTGCGAATTCGCGTTCCGAAAATTCGCTCGAAATCAAATTCGCAATCCGCAAAATCCGCGAATGTGCAAATTTTTGGTTTTTTGCATGTTCGCGGGGCTTTTTGCGTGTTCGCGGGCCGCTTGCATGGCGAAGTTACCCATGCGGTCGTGTATGGGCACAGCACCCTCTGGTTCACCACTGCCCCCCTCTGGTTCATCACTGCCACCCTCTGGTTCACCACTGCCACCCTCTGGTTTCCACTGCCACCCTCTGGTTCACCCCATGGCACCCTCTGGTTCACCACTGCCACCCTCTGGTTCAGCACTGCCACTCTCTGGTTCACTCCTGCCACCCTCTGGTTCAGCACTGTCACCCTCTGGTTCACCACTGCCACCCTCTGGTTCACGACTGCCACCCTCTTGTTCATCACAGCACCTCTGGTTCACCACTGCCACCCTCTGGTTAACCACTGTCACCCTCTGGTCCAGCACTGCCACCCTCTGGTTCACCACTGCCGACCCTCTGGTTCACCCCTGCCACCCTCTGGTTCACCACTGCCACCCTCTGGTTCATCACAGCACCCTGTGGTTCACCACTGCCACCCTCTGGTTCACGACTGCCACCCTCTGGTTCATCAAAGCACCTCTGGTTCACCACTGCCACCCTCTGGTTAACCACTGTCACCCTCTGGTTCAGCACTGCCACCCTCTGGTTCACCACTGCCACTCTCTGGTTCACCACTGCCACCCATGGTTCACTCATGCCACCCTCTGGTTCACCACTGCCACCCTCTGGTTCTCCCCTGCCACCATCTGGTTCATCACTGCCACCTTCTGGTTCACCCCTGCCACCCTCTGGTTCACCCCTGCCACCCTCTGGTTCAGCACTGTCACCCTCTGGTTCACCCCTGCCACCCTCTGGTTCATCACTGTCACCCTCTGGTTCATCACTGCCACCCTCTGGTTCACCACTGCCACCCTCTACCGAGACCTTTTGTGACGCAGCGGCAGCACAAAAGATGCGCCATGGTGCTGGGTATTAACAACGTGATGCATCTGAGAGATGCGTCACGTTGTAAAGCTCTGCGCCATCAGGAGGCGTTCCGGCGCAGGGGAGGGCGTTCCTGCGCAGGAACGCCTCCTAAAAGTGGCTGAGTGAAATCTACAAGATTTCACTCAGTCACTTTTAGGCCAATGCTGCGTCAAAACCCTGCGCCTGCTTGAAGCAGACGCAAGGCTTGATGCAGCATTGGGGAGATAGGGCCTCCCAGGGCATTGCTGGAGCTGCGTCGCAAGCGCAACGCAGCTCCAGCAATGCGCTGCTTTTACGGCACAGATGCGTGACGCATCTGTGCCGTTTTTGCCACATGGTGCGCCGCATTGTAAATGCGGCGCACCATGGGTGGCGGAGCTGTGGCGCACAATAACTGGCGCATCCCTGGGGATGCGCCCGTTATTGTAAATCTGCCCCTATACATTTAGCCAACGAGGGAGCACTTACTGATTAGACAGTAGAAAGTACTGCAGTTGAGTAGAGGTATTGCACAAAAAGGTGGCATCTTCGTGGACAAACACACAGGGCGGGATTCATTCTGCCCCCTGTTAGACTCGTTTTTTGTGCCCTTCTGCCCTCTGTTAGACTAGTTTTCCCCTTGTTTTTCTGCCCTTCTGCCCTCTGTTAGACTCGTTTTTCTGCCCTTCTGCCCCCCTGTTAGACTCGTTTTTTGTGCCCTTGTGCCCTCTGTTAGACTCATTTTCCCCTTGTTTTTCTGCCCTTCTGCCCTCTGTTAGACTCGTTTTTGGTGCCCCTCTGCCCTCTGTTATTCCCTTGTTTTTGTGCCCTTCTGCCCTCTGTTAGACTCGTTTTTTGTGCCCTTCTGCCCTCTCTTAGACTCGTTTTTGTGCCTTTCTGCCCCGTTAGACTAGTTTTTTGTGCCCTTCTGCCCTCTGTTAGACTCGTTTTTCCCTTGCTTTTCTGCCCTTCTGTCCTCTGTTAGACTGGTTTTTTGTGCCCTTCTGCCCTCTGTTAGACTCGTTTTTCCCTTGTTTTTCTGCCCTTCTGCCCTTTGTTAGACTGCTTTTTGTGCCTTTCTGCCCTCTGCATCACCACATCATCACTCAGCGCTACCCCAGCATCACTCAGCACCACCACGTTATCACTCAGCACCACTACATTATCACTCAGCACCACAACAGCACCACTCAGCACCACCACAGCATCACTCAGCACCACCACAGCATCACTCAGCACCACAGCACCACTCAGCACCACCACAGCACCACTCAGTGCCACCACAGCATCACTCAGCACACCACAACATCACTCAGCACTACCACATTATCACTCAGCACCACCACAGCACCACTCAGCACCACCACAGCATCACTCAGCACCACCACAGCATCACTCAGCTTCACAACAGCACCACTCAGCACCACCACAGCATCACTCAGCGCCACCAAAGCACCACTCAGCACCACCACAGCACCACTCAGCGCCACCACAGCATCACTCAGCGTCACCACAGCATTACTCAGCACCACCACATTATCACTCAGCACCACCACAGCACCACTCAGCACCACCCCAGCATCACTCAGCACCACCACATTATCACTCAGCACCACCACAGCACCACTCAGCACTACCACAGCATCACTCAGCACCACCACAGCATCACTCAGCACCACCACAGCACCAATCAGCACCACCACAGCACCACTCAGCGCCACCACAGCATCACTCAGCACCACCATAGCATCACTCAGCACCACCACATTATCACTCAGCACCACCACAGCACCACTCAGCACCACCACAGCATCACTCAGCACCACCATAGCATCACTCAGCACCACCACAGCACCAATCAGCACCACCACAGCACCACTCAGCACCACCACAGCATCACTCAGCACCACCATAGCATCACTCAGCACCACCACATTATCACTCAGCACCACCACAGCACCACTCAGCACCACCACAGCATCACTCAGCACCACCACAGCATCACTCAGCACCACCACAGAACCACTCAGCACCACCCCAGCATCATTCAGCACCATCCCAGTATCACTCAACACCACCAGAGCACCACTCAGCATCACCACAGCACCACTCAGCACCACCACAGCACCACTCAGCGCCACCCCAGCATCAATCTGTGCAACCATTCAACAACAACTGGTTCAAATATGTTCTCTCAATGTTTCAAACTTTATTACAAATGTCTCAAAAAGATGTTAAAATTTCACTTCTGTTCTTGGATTTTCGTCACAATAAAATACACTGAACATAATCTTCACAAAAGTTATTTACAAAAGTTTAAGCCATTGCCATTATAAATTAAAATCACTTTTATTTAAGTATTATTTATTTAAAAAAAATGAAAAGCCATTGTAATTTGTAATATCAATACAGCTAAATCACGTAAATACAAAACATGTTGCATTACAAATGCTATAGGTGTCACATTTGCGAAACTTATAACTATTGGCATTGTAAATGACAAAGCTATTAATTTAGCTATTTTCAAAACCAACACATAAATTAAAAAAATTGTAATTTACAAGACCAATAGCTCAAACTTTCCTAATGCGAGACCTATTGCATTGCAAATGCTTGTTTTTATATCTATCAGTGCTTACTGTTGAGGTTTAATTTTCGTTACAGGCGCCTCATTGCCTACGTGTAACTATTCTCTGACCCTGCTACAAGGGTCAGAGCAGGGTCAGAGAATAGTTGCAAGTAGGCAACGAGGCGCCAGGAAGCACTTACAGGCTTACAGCAGCAGGTGCCCAAGTTGAAGTTATTTCTTTGTAACCCTTTTGTAAAAGGTTACAAAAAATTAGCTTCAACTTTTGCACCTGCTACTGTAACCCTGTAAGTGCTTGGCTGAAAATTCGTCCCCGCTGATTTGTGGATTTTACCGCGATTTCGCGAGATTCGCTTATCACGAAATCTCGGAAAATCCACAAATTCCGCGAGCGGAACAAATTTTCAGCCCATGCTTACTTATGTCAGTTAAATGTAACTGGTGAATTTAAGTGTTTTTTTTGTTTTTTTGAATGATCACATCACTGATGACATCATCCAAGCTATTGCACTGCAAATCAAAATAGTGTAGTGTTGAAGAAAAGTCTCAATCAGTATAGCAAAAGTTATGGGGTACACCCTTTAGCTGCCAGATAAGTTTTAGGTGCAAGCATTGCTTTATTAATGCAAGGTAGAGACTAAGGGGTCATTAGGATAGCGTGCAGAAAACCACCCCGACCGCCTGCACCGCGGATACACCGGCGGCCACATTAGGATCAACCGCCACTAAAGATCGACCGCGGCGGTAGCGGGCCAAGCAAAGCCGTCCGACGCGGGCGGTGATGGCCAAAAATCGACCGCGTCGGTCGGAAAAGCTGTGGAAAAGAAACAACCCGCCGCAAGGACAGCGGACACACCGCACGGGAAATTAGGATATCCCCCAGAGTGTGGCGGTCGGAACCGCCGTCACCGACCGCCGCGGTCGCACACAGGAGTGAATGTGAAAAATGGCGGAAGAGCTGCAGCATAGACACCGCAGCGGACGGGACATGAAAATCATGGCGGACGATTCCAAAACACCACAGTGATGCCAAACAGTGCACTAATAAAATCTGCCATCCCCCCAAAATAAATAACATACATAAATATATAAAAATGAAAGAAGAAAGATACGAAAATACCCTGGAAAAATCCCACAACACACCTGACACCCAAAATCCACTTGGACACACCCACACAGCTGAGTATTAAGCCACCCCCTTCACTAACCACAATCCTTTGCAACACTTCAGATTAGAAGGCCATACCCCACAACTAACAGGAGAGGCAAAAGAGCACAGCACACACACACACATCCACCACCACCACCATCACCACCACCTTTACACCAGCACAAATAATCCCCCAGCACACAACACATCTCACACCTCAACACCATACCCCTGCACCCACACCCCTGCACCCACAAACACCTCAACCACCACACACAATGACAACTCAAAAAATGCCCAAATTCGCCGACAGTGAGTTGACAGTTATGGTCAATGAGATTGTGAGAGTAGAGCCACAACTGTTTGGTAGCCTGGTCCAACAGACACCATTAGCCACGAGTACACAAATGTGGGAAAGGATATTCCAAAGGGTGAATGCAGTAGGGACCATCCCAAGATCCAGGAAGGAGATCATGAAGCGGTGGCATGACCTCAAGTGGGTTGTCAAGGAGAGGAGGAGTAAGAACTGGACGCTGGTGAACGTCCCACCGAAAACATTCACACCATGGGAGGAGAAGGTGCTTGCCATACTGCTGCCTGAGAGTCTCACAGGAGTAGCCGGGGGAACGGAGGCTGGTAAGTACAAACAAATGCCAAACAACTCACTGAGAAGTACTCCCTTGCAAAACCTAAACACCATTACACTGTCCACCCTCACCCAACAGATAGCTAGCCTTCTTGCTCAGGAGGCCTGTATGGGGGAGGGAGGGAGGCCTGCACTACCACTCCCACCATGCCCCCTGGCCTACAGCTGAGCAGGATACAGGCCTCCCCCACCCAGGAGCAAGTGTCAGCCATTGCACTGCTAACAAACAAACTTACAGGTAGGTAGCCATCTTCACTTGGAGGGTATTTGGGGGTGGGAGGCCTGTATCACAACTCCCAGCATGCCCCCTGGCCCACACCCCTGCAGCATGGAGGCCTCCCCCACCCAGGAGCAAGTGTCAGCAATTGCACTGTTAACAAACCAACTTACAGGTAGGTAGCCATCTTCACTTAAAGGGTGTTTGGGGTGGGAGGCCTGTATCACAACTCCCAGCATGCCCCCTCGCCCACACCCCTGCAGCACGGAGGCCTCCCCCACCCAGGAGCAAGTGTCAGCCATTGCACTGTTAACAAACAGACTTACAGGTAGGTAGCCATCTTCACTTGGAGGGTGTTTGGGGGTGGGAGGCCTGTATAACAACTCCCAGCATGCCCCCTGGCAAACACCCCAGCATCATGGAGGCCTCCCCCACCCAGGAGCAAGTGTCAGCCATTGCACTGTTAACAAACAAACTTACAGGTAGGTAGCCATCTTCACTTGGAGGGTGTTTGGGGTGGGAGGCCTGTATAACAACTCCCAGCATGCCCCCTGGCACACACCCCAGCATCATGGAGGCCTCCCCCACCCAGGAGCAAGTGTCAGCCATTGCACTGTTAACAAACAAACTTACAGGTAGGTAGTCATCTTCACTTGGAGGGTGTTTGGGGGTGGGAGGCCTGTATCACAACTCCCAGCATGCCCCCTGGCACACAACCCTGCAGCATGGAGGCCTCCTTCACCCAGGAGCAAGTGTCAGTCATTGCACTGTTAACAAACAAACTTACATGTAGGTAGCCATCTTCACTTGGAGGGAGTTTGGGGGTGGGAGGCCTCTATCACAACTCCCAGCATGCCCCCTGGCCCACACCCCTGCAACATGGAAGCCTCCCACACCCAGGAGCAAGTGTCAGCCATTGCACTGCTAACAAACAAACTTACAGGTAGGTAGCTATCTCAACTCTTCCTGATGTGTGTGTGGGAGACCTGCATCCCGAAATGCAGCAACAATTGCATGCAATGCATTGACATCCAACATGTATCAGTAAATTATGTTCCTCTGCAATATGAAATACACACACTGTTGCCATGAATTGTACTACTGCAGAATTCAAATTTGTGTACTGTACAGACAGGCCACTACTCCCAGCTGAGACAATACTTGCACTGTGCCTAACACTGACCATTCCCCATCTACTCCACAGGTGATGAAGAACTCACTGCTGAGGACCACACCAACGACCAGCAGAGCCAGTCTCCACCCCCGGCACATGGACTCTCAGATGCAGAGACGCAGGACAGTTTGGACAATGAGCTCCAGCCCGGCCCATCTGGTGTGCCAAAGACCCAGAGGTCCCAGGCCCCCATCCTCCCCACCACCACGTCTGCTGCAACAGCGCAGCAGACCCCTGCTATCACGCCCTCTGCCTCCACCGCAGCCAACACCACCACCGCCACTACCACTACTACCACCAGTACCAGCTGCAGCACCCTCCCTGTCCCAGGGGACCACCAGACCTCGGGAGGAGTGGACACCATCCCTGGACCACTTCACCAGAGTAGTGGAGGCATACCAAGAGGTCAAGGGACAAAGTGGCCGGTCGGATGAACTTTTAAGGGAGCTCATCCTGCTGATGAGGTCCATTGACAACCGCCTTGGACAGATGGTGGACCTCATGGGCCAGCAAGTGGCGTTACAGAGGGACAGGCCTGTGTCCCAACCACCACCTCCGTCCCCTCCTGTTGTGCCGCAGGATGACAGTGCACCATCCTCCCCTGCGCCAACAGAGAGGGACGAGTCCCCTCATGCCGCTGGCCATTCAGCAGGACCCCCACCACCAAAAAGATCTAGGGGGCGTCCAAAGAGGAGCCTGGGAGTCTCCGGAGGCAAAACACCTGCCACACGCCAGTCACTGAGCCAGCCGTGATGACAACCCTCTTCCCTACTGCATTGATTGTTTGGACTGTCTTTACCCACATTTCCTTGCCAATGGCACCTGTCTGTTGGACTGGGTCACCACATCCATGTGGACTCTACTCTTGCATCTCATTGAACAGGACTGTTAACTCACTGCTTATTCCCCACTGTCATGTAAATATTTCCGCACAAATCACATGCCCACTGTCGAAATAAAAATCCGGATGCACCAGTTTGTGTGCTGCATCGTCTTTAGTGCAATATTTACAATATTGACAATGTCCATTATGTGTACAAATGATGTACAGTATGTAGTGCAGGATTCGTCTGTAGCACCTAGGGAGACACAACAGAACTACAGTCACTGGTCTCATTGTGGCATCACAGGCAGAACAGTACACTAACTCAAAAGCAATTCCCTTGGCAACAGTACACTGTAGTAGCAAGTAGCCAAATTAATACTGAAGTAAAAGTAACAATTGCTATTCCATACGATACACTTTTGGTTGGTACATTTATTCAAAACATGTTAAAAACACAATTTGGTCCATAGAACACAATAGTATATAAAAACAGTTTCATTACACACCTTCATAAAATCAATTTACAATCACAGTTCCTAATCACCGTAGCTCATATCATATGGTGACAAAAATTATAAGTCAACAGAATAAAAATAGCACTATTTCTAATTATGGCCAGCATAAACAGAAACAGAAGAGACAATACAACAGTATGACCTTGTCCAGTACCAATGCACATTCAAAGGAAAATCTAACACCTCCTGTTTGATGTATATATTTCATTAACATTCAACTGGGATTGGTGTCTCCTTGAATTGTGCCAGACCCTGTGTCGACGCGTTTCGATGGTATTTTCTGATTATTCACCCCTCTTTTTCAAGACTCAACCAACTTTATTGTCTCCTTTTCTGACTTTATTGAACAACTGTTCATTGTCGTCCTATGCAAAACAGATACACAATGTCAGGATTTTCATAGTAATATTTCCATTTATACATCCTCACAGTTTCAAATTTCTATTTTACCCTGTATTCTGTCCCTCTCTAAGACCTTATCGTAGTTATTGATCCCCTGCCCCCTTCTTTGTCTTGGCTTCTAACTATTGGGTTCCATTTACTTGGAGCTTTACTCGTTCTTGATACATCTAATGGGGAAAATTCCTATGCCCCCTATGGCCATATGTCCCCTCAGCGCTTCCTTGTCCCTCTCTTTTAGGGGAACTTTAGTATCTGAAATGACATTCTGATTCTCACCTTTTTATATATGTTTGAAATTTCTTGTTCTTAGAGGTGCTTTGTATAACCCTTTTCCAAGCGCTGGTCTTGTTCTATCTTCAATATTGACTAGAAACAAGCTAGTTTGAGGAAATATAATCATATTTTTTAGTATCGCATATTCCTCATGCTTTTTCTTAATTCAACCCTATTGCTACACCATTTACCTTTTCAATTTATTTCCTCAAGTTCATAATAAGAGATTTTCATCCGCTTTTTTTTCCGTGTTAAACCGGAGCTTCTCAATTGACCGTCGGAAAGAACCTTTGTGCCTTTCTACACAGGTTTCAATAATCTTGTCCTGTTTGTCTTACGCGCTGTGTGCCCGCTATTGAGGGGAAACACAAGAATGCTGTAAGTCGTATGCGTTACTGATATTTCCTAATCACCCTGTTCTGCTTGCGTGCTAGTTACCTTGCGGCTGTTTTCTCTCCGATTTACGGACAAGGCTCGAACAATGCCACTTCTTACTTTGGCATTCTGCGGACGATTTGTCTTAATTATTCGTCGTATTTCCACTCTCTGCACCTGCGATGAAAAATATATATACAAACGATTTTCGAGGGGCATTTCTAAAAACTAACTGGGTTGGGGTAATTCTACATTTTCACCCCCCTCCCCTGTACTTTCTCCTACCTTGTCGTGTACCGCGTGGGTCTCGCCTGTCCGCAATCACCGCGGCTGTCCAAACTGTTGTTTGCCAGATCTTTTTATTATTTAACCTTACGGTGTAGCACATCGCCCGATTGGTGTTAATCGGCACATGACTACATTTTCTCTATCTTTTTAGTAAGCCCTTTATCTATTGGCTCACGTAATCACGTGGTCTGCCTTCTATATGTTCTGCATTCTTTTATATGTACCCTCTCTTTTTTTATTCATCTCACCTTTTTTTAATATATTTACTCAAAGCTTTATTATAAGAACAGTAATTCTAAATGCCCTTACATTCTGCACTGTTTTATAAGCGTCAGCTCGTTATTCTTCGTTTGTCTAAAAAGTTCGGACTGTGGTTGCGCATGAGTTATTACTTTATGTCTCCTCTTTCAAATCCCTATGTTTAGACGATAAACCAATACTCTTAGGTTGTGAAAGTGATCTCTAGTGTATCCTAGGATTAAGTACAAGGGTGGTCTCACTGCACCTGCAGTATTTGTGACCATTCCTCCCTTGTGTTCAATCCCTGCTCAACTGTATTCAAAAAACACATGAACCATTGTTCCGTTCTTTTTCTTTTTTGGTTCACATCACCTCCTCTCCTGTTTATTTTCACTTTTTCGGGAATAAACCATTGAAACTCGTCACATGTATGGTTTTTAGCTCGAAAATGTTGTGTTAGGGGCGCATTCTCTTTGTTTGTTCGAATCGATGACTTGTGTTCTAAAAGGCGTATGCGGAGTTCCCGACTGGTTTCTCCTACATATCCTTGCTTGCAGGGGCAGATGAGCAGATAGACTACATTCTGGCTTCGGCAGTTGTTCAATGATGTAGCTGTCAGGGTTTTGCCGGCAAATGTCAAACTCTTGCTGACTATACACTGTTGACATATGGAGCATGTGCCATATATGTTGTTACCTGTGGCCACTTCTCCACTAATAGTCAGTTGTTTGGCATTGGGATTTTTATATGTTTTCACCAGCGCAAATGATGTACAGTATGTAGTGCAGGATTCGTCTGTAGCACCTAGGGAGACACAACAGAACTACAGTCACTGGTCTCATTGTGGCATCACAGGCAGAACAGTACACTAAACATACACAAAACACTACAGGCATACTAGACAATGGCCTGCAGGTGTGAACAAATAGGGTCCACCATACGTTCACATATGGAACGGCAATGTCACTTTTACCACACACAGGTGACAGAACATGTGCCTGTCAGTTACAAACGCGCATAGCCCTTCACAACAACAGCAACCACACCAGACAATGTACACGTTGTACCTCGTCATCCACCTTCAAGTGAAGTAGCATTCGGTGAGCTGCTGGCGCAGGTCTACTCCTTCATCCTCTCCACTGTCCTCACCACTGGACTCAGGTCCATGAGCGGGTGGTGGCCTTGGTTCCTCACCATCATCCAGGAGCAGGGGGACCCTCTTGTGGATGGCCAGGTTGTGCAGCATACAGCATGCCACAACGATCTTGCACACCTTCCTAGGTGAGTATGCTAGTGCACCTCCGGTCCTGTCAAGGCAACGGAATCTTGACTTCAGCAGGCCAAAAGTGTGTTCGATTACCCTTCGGGTCCTGCCATGGGCCTCATTGTAGCGGATGTCAGCCGGGCTCCTGGGATTCCTGAGGGGGCTCAACAGCCATGGCCGACTGGGATATGCTGAGTCACCTGTGAATGACAAACCCCTATTGCAATGTTGCACAGCCAGGGTTCATGAGGTAACACACAGCACGCCATATCAGTAGGCATACTCACACACAATCCAAGCACGCTCGGGATGCAGATTCTCCATCATCCGTGGCACCATGCTGTTTCTCATGATGAACGAATCATGCGCCGAGCCAGGATACTTCGCACACAAATGTGAAATGGTCATGTCTGCAAGGCACACCACCTGCACATTGATGGAATTGTAATGCTTGCGGTTCCTATATATGTGCTCCGTCGCCTGTGGTGCCACCGGACCTACATGGGTGCAATCAATGGCACCAACAACATGTGGGATGCGCCCAAGGGGATAGAAGTCCCCCTTCACGGCAGCCAATTCTCCTCCCCGAGGGAAATAGATGTAGCGATTCCGATACAGCATCATGGCTGCAAGAACATCCCTCAGCACCATGCTGAACATGGGCTGTGACATCCCTCCAGCGTAAGCCACCGTCTCCTGGAAGGAACCGGTTGCAAAAAAGTGGAGTGCTGCCATCACCTTGTATGTGGGTTTGAATGCCGTTGGATAGTGACGGCGAGGCTGCAGGTGGGGCTCCAATAGATCACACAGGATCTTCAGTGTTGGTCTATCAAGGCGGAATTTCCGTATTAATGCCTGATTATCCATGTCCTCCAGCACTGTCAGGTGACGTAGGAGATTTGGCCTCCTCCTAGTACAGAAGTAAAATATGAAATGTCAGTGACAACCATCATAAGATGGCCATAGCACATACCATCAATGATGTAATGGGGAAAAAACGACTGCTTGAAATATGCATGGCACACCAGGTGACATGGCTGGCCTTGTGATACACACAGAGGGCACACCTCTACACTGTCAATACACAAGTGACACAAACATATCGGACAATGCGAATGCACACATACTGGAGAACACAATTCACATGTGCAGGCAAGGTGCAGCAACATCTGCAAATGTTTTAGAAATTACCATGTCTGTATCATACCCATCTGCTGTACCTGTCACACCTCAATGCATCATGTAAACTCTGCACACATCCATCAACACAATGATCACAGTAGCAGGACAACGTTCTGTTGTGTGCATGAGATGTTGTGAATGCACTAGTCTGATACGATACAATGCTGTGACACAATCCTTGTGAAGGTCATCACTGACCCACAACTAATGAATTTGTACCACATCGTGAACACAAGCTCAAGAGTGTCAAGCATCATCAGCCATTACGTGCATGAGTAACATGGCAGGGAGCACAGACCAAAGTGTGTCACACATAACGCGCGTACAACTGTGGATGACATGATAGTATGGCATTGTGTGTACAATGATGTGCCCTTTAGCATGTTGCTGCTGTGTACTGATACACTCTTCATGATTGACATAGCCATTGGTGGTAATGGAAATCGCGGTACCTACCGCCTGTCCCCGGCGGTGTGACACCAGCACCACCCCTTCACAAGTGCAGAAGGCATTGGCATATGGACAGTCGTACATGGCGGTGGGCAAGCTCCGCCGCATGAATCGCGGTACCTACCGCCTGTCCCCGGTGGTGTGACACCAGCACCACCCCTTCACAAGTGCGGAACCATTGGCATATGGACAGTCGTACATGGCGGTGGGCAAGCTCCGCCGCATGAATCGCGGTACCTACCACCTGTCCCAGGCAGTGTGACACCAGCACCACCCCCTTCACAAGTGCGGAAGCCATTGGCATATGGACAGTCGTACATGGCGGTGGGCAAGCTCCGCCGCATGAATCGCGGTACCTACCGCCTGTCCACGGTGGTGTGACACCAGCAGCACCCCTTCACAAGTGCGGAAGCCATTGGCATATGGACAGTCGTACATGGCGGTAGGCAAGCTCCACCGCATGAATCGCGGTACCTACCGCCTGTCCCCGGCGGTGTGACACCAGCACCACCCCCTTCACAAGTGCGGAAGCCATTGGCATATGGACAGTCGTACATGACGGTGGGCAATCTCCGCCGCATGAATCGCAGTACCTACCGCCTGTCCCCGGCGGTGTGACACCAGCACCACCCCCTTCACAAGTGCGGAAGCCATTAGCATATGGACAGTCATACATGGCAGTAGGCAAGCTCCGCCGCATGAATCATGGTACCTACCGCCTGTCCCCGGCGGTGTGACACCAGCACCACCCCCTTCACAAGTGCGGAAGCCATTGGCATATGGACAGTCGTACATGGCGGTGGGCAAGGTCCGCCTCATGAATCACGGTACCTAACGCCTGTCCCCGGTGGTGTGACACCAGCACCACCCCCTTCACAAGTGCGGAAGCCATTGGCATATGGACAGTCGTACATGGAGGTGGGCAAGCTCCGCCGCATGAATCGCGGTACCTACCGCCTGTCCCCAGCAGTGTGACACCAGCACCACCCCTTCACAAGTGCAGAAGCCATTGGCATATGGACAGTCGTACATGGCGGTGGGCAACTCCGCCACATGAATCTTGGTACCTACCGCCTGTCCCCGACGGTGTGACACCAGCACCACCCCCTTCACAAGTGCGGAAGCCATTGGCATATGGACATGTGTAGATGGTGGTGGGCATGCTCCGCCAGTGCGTAGGCGGTCATTGGATGATTTTGAATGATGCACCATCGCGGTAGCACACCCCGGGCACCCGCGGTGCATCACCGTCATGGAGCATTGCCTACAGCCATTGGGAGCGATGATCGCGGTGGCATGATGCAGATTTGAAAGTCGCGGAAGGTGTGCTCCGCCACCGCGGAGGTGGTCATTGGATGCTTTTGAAAGAGACAGACCTGGACAACCAATTGTTGCAGCTTTGCAGCTTCTAAATGACCCTAGGGGGCTATAAATCTGTGGGAGTGAGCCTCACATTTCAACTGCTCACAGAGCCTGCTGCCTGGAACCCTCTCCTGCTGCTGCCTCCTGAGCCTGCTGCCTGGGACCCTCTCCTGCTGCTCACCACTCACTTCCGCCACAGGTGTTCCATGTCCACAGGGATGGCAAGGACAGAGAAGATCCGTGCCAGTCCATTCACCAGCGAGGAGCTAGAGGTCCTTGTGGACGAGGTGCTGGCACAGTACCCAAGGCTGTTTGGTGGCCCCAATGTCGTGGTAAGTCACCATGAAGGTAGCTGTCGGGCAGGGGGGTGTCAGACGTGTAGTTGTGCTGCTGCAGTATATGCCGGAGGGTGTGGGGTTTTGTTGAACACTGACAGACAAGCTGTCTCCAGGGTGAGGGAGTGTGTGTGTCACAATGTCAGTCTTTTCCATGCCTGTACCTGTATGTGTGAGTTGGGAGTGTTACATTGCCAGCCATACAGAGCCAACAAATGTTTGCCATGTAGGTGCCAGGACATTACTTGATTGTGTGAGTATTTCTGTGTGCCCCTGTTGTGTGACTCAGTGTGACTCAGGGAGTCTGAGCAGTGGCTGCCCACACAAACGATAAACACCACCAGACTCACATGTTCCTTGCACCACTTCCTTCACAATGATCAATAGATATGCCACATTTGTGCCCTGTGTAATAGCAGGCTTACACACTTCAGTCGATACGTAAAATATAGATGCATCTGGCATTTGTGAGATTATCCTGGACCCTATACGCCCCAATGTGTGCATGCAATCACATCTGTGTGGGCCATGCACACTGCCCTTGTGAGGGGTCCCCCAGTTTGGGAGAGAGGGAGGTTACAATAGGTCCTGAGTCTGAGTCTTGCTACTGTACTGATAGTTGTTGCTACGTGACAGTGTGGAACTGGTCATTTACCCTTCCTTTCTCTCATACCTGCAGCTCAAGGTGAACCAGCGTAAGGCTGTGTGGAGGGCCATTGCGGCAAAGGTTTTAACCCCTGGGGGTATCCAACCGCCGACGCACACACTCCACAAGAGGTGGGATGACATCAGTCAGCTTGCAAAAACCGTGGCTGAGATGACATTGGGGATGCTACCACGCACAGGGCGTTTGGCACGGCGCAGCATGACTCCAGTGATGGCCCGCATCTTGGCAGTGACTCATCCAGACCTGGATGAACATCTGAAGGAGCATGGCGAGCAGGGCAGGGCTGGTGAGTATCTGGGGATCGTGACTTTTGCTTGGAGTGGATGCATGTGTACAGGGCCTGTGGCAGCGGTGAGCCATGTGATGTGCGTGTGTTGCTGTGCTGTGCTGTGTCATGTGAGTGGCTGCTGTGATGTGTGCTTGTATCGGGTATTTTGCCACCCTGGCCTTACTGAGCAGATACTCCCTGCTGTACTTTCCCATTGCCAGATGTGTTGGGCTCCACATGGTCATTCAAAGTTGGGATGGTGTGGGTGATCTATTATGGGGTGAACAGCAGTGTCCACTTGCTGAGTGTGAATTCATGTATGCCGACTTTCCCTGCACCAAGATCGTTGGTGCCCCAACATATGCAAATGATGTTCCCCAGATCAGCACATGGTGCTTGATATGGCCTACGTGGCATTGTGGATTGTGCTGTCCTAATAGGTGTGTGTGTTGTCCCCTCCCGTTCCCTGAAGGTCAGTTAGTGGTAACAAGTGTTGTACCCTCATCATGTCCCAAGGTGTGGGCAGGCCAAGTTGTGTGTGGGGCATACTTCATGTAGGGGCAGGGTGTAGTGCTGTGTGGCATCAACATGGCCCACTCATGGCAGATTTTCAGCGTTGCAGGCAGTGGTGTGGTCTATGTTGTGTGTAGCTGCACAGTGATTGCTGGGTGTGGTGGTTAGCATGTACATTTGGACCTCTCTTGTACTGCATTGCTTTGAATTCGTGTGACCAGATGATGTCACTTACACAACCCTGTTTCTCTCTCTCATGCAGATTCAGAAGAGACCACGGAGGGACACGAGCCAGAAAGCAGCGGTGGCGAGAGTAGCACTACAGCTGCAGCGGAGGACAGTGACACAGAGCCCACCAGCGCATCTGAGGGGGACAGAAGTATGCAGGAGGAATCCGTGGCTGAGACACAGAGTAACACATCATCTGATGCCAGCGGGGATGCATTCATGTTGGCAGGCACAGGGGATGGGGAGTCAGCATCATCATCTACAACCCAGCGGACATGTCCCACCCTCCCATCCACTTCCTCAGGAGCTGCCCGTATCCTTGTCACTAAGAGGGGACATGTGACATTCACACCTGGCACCCCTGCCCCTGCACCTGTCCCCCCTGCTGCCCTCAGTGCAGAGTGTGTAGAGCTCCTGCGCCAGCTCTGTGTGGGCCAGACCGCCCTGCTCAATGCCTTCAGTGACCATGACAAGAAATTAGGCCAGGTTGTTGCATACATGGAGGGCATACACTCTGGCGTGGGTGGGCTACACCGTACAGTCCAGGAGTTGTCATCCACAGTGACGTCAGCCATTCAACAGGCACATGCTCCCATTGCAGCTCAGGTGCTTTTGTCCACCCCCAGTCAGTGGCCACATCAGGTGACAGTGACAACGGGTCACCTGCGTCACCAAAAAGATACAGCACAAGGAGCACACAACAGACACAACCCAGGCACTCCCGCTCACAGACACCATCCCCACCCAAGAGCAGGGCCACCCCACAATGCACAGACAGAAGCCAGTCAGGGAAGACCAAGGCCAGGCGATCAATGAGGCTGACATCAGGCTCACATGCCGCAGAGGCATCACCAGCAAAACACTCTCCTGTCACTGAAACTTCACACAGACCTACCCATGCAGTGTCTGTGTCCAATGAGGAGGTGTTGCATATCAGGGGTACACCTAGGAAGAGCACAGGGACACATCCACCCACCACTTCTACCCCAATTCCGAGTCCATTGAAGCAGGTGGAGGAGGGCACTGTAGACACCACCCCTGTAAAAAAAGGCAAAGCAGGGCACAGTAGACATCACTCCTGGCACAAAGGCAAAGCAGGGCACTGTAGACACCACTCCTGGCACAAAGGCAAAGCAGGGCACTGTAGACACCACCCCTGTGAAAAAGGCAAAGCAGGGCACTGTAGACACCACTCCTGGCACAAAGGCAAAGCAGGGCACTGTAGACACCACCCCTGTGAAAAAGGCAAAGCAGGGCACTGTAGACACCACCCCTGTGAAAAAGGCAAAGCAGGGCACTGTAGACACCACCCCTGTGAAAAAGGTAAAGCAGGGCACTGTAGACACCACTCCTGGCACAAAGGCAAAGCAGGGCACTGTAAGGGGTACACCAGGAAAAGAGGGGAAGGAGGACCTGAGGCGTAGCCAGACCAAGCGTTCCGCAGGATCCAGCACATCACTTGAGGTAGTGCCAGTGTCTGCACCTGATGTGAGACAGTTGGTGTGTGTGCCTGTTGGGTCATCAACACTTCCCATCAACCCCAAGACAGGGAAGCCAATTCATATTCCCAAAAAGTGGAAGGGCACCCCTCCAACCTCTCCCACCCACACTGTGTCAGAAGTCTGCATTACTCCACCTCCACGTGCCACTATGCCACCTGGTCCACACAGCCCTCAAGCTTGCCACTGTTAGCCCTACAGCACCTGGGGCTCTGTCACCCCAGTTAAGTGTGCCTGCTGTCACCGACACACAGCCGGGTCCAAGTCTGCATGACTTCCAGGAGTGAGTTGACATCCCCCTCATGTTCCTGTGCCTCATACAGGTGTGCTAGTCCTGACCATTGTTTACAACAATGGACACTGGCCCTGTTGCTCTACTGTGACGTGCTCTCACCGGTGCCTTGGACACTGGCCCTGTTGCTCTGCTGTGCTGGCCTCTCCCCTGCCATGGACACTGGCCCTGTTGCTCTGCTGTGTCAGGCTCTCACCTGTGTTATGGACACTGGCCCTGTTGCTCTGCTGTGTCGTGCTTTCACCTGTGCCTTGGACACTGGCCCTGTTGCTCTGTTGTGCTGGCCTCTCCCCTGCCATGGACACTGGCCCTGTTGCTCTGCTGTGTTGTGCTCTTACCTGTGCCTTGGAAACTGGCCCTGTTGCTCTGCTGTGTCGTGCTCTCACCTGTGCCTTGGACACTGGCCCTGTTGCTCTGCTGTGTCGTGATCTCACCTGTGCCTTGGACACTGGCCCTGTTGCTCTGCTGTGCTGGCCTCTCCCCTGCCATGGACACTGGCCCTGTTGCTCTTCTGTGTCGTGCACTCACCTGTGCCTTGGACATTGGCCCTGTTGCTCTGCTGTGCTGGCCTCTCCCCTGCCATGGACACTGGCCCTGTTGCTCTCTGTGCTGGCCTCTCCCCTGCCATGGACACTGGCCCTGTTGCTCTGCTGTGCTGGCCTCTCCACTGCCTTGGACACTGGCCCTGTTGCTCTGCTGTGCTGGCCCCTCCCCTGCCATGGACACTGGCCCTGTTGCTCTGCTGTGTCGTGCTCTCGCCTGTGCCTTGGACACTGGCCCTGTTGCTCTGCTGTGTCGCGCTCTCACCTGTGCCTTGGACACTGGCCCTGTTGCTTTGCTGTGTCGTGCTCTCACCTGTGCCTTGGTCACTGGCCCTGTTGCTCTGCTGTGCTGGCCTCTCCCCTGCCATGGACACTGGCCCTGTTGCTCTGCTGTGTCGTGCTCTCACCTGTGCCTTGGACACTGGCCCTGTTGCTCTGCTGTGCTGGCCTCTCCCCTGCCTTGGACACTGGCCTTCCTGTTTGTGTTTCACCTGTGCATGGTATATAGCATTTTTGCATCATTTTGAGCCTTGCTGTTGTCTACTATTGTTGTTCCGCTGCATCTGTGCAAAATGTGAATAAATACAGTTACTTCTGATGTGTGTTTTGTCGGTGTCCTTGCTGATTAAAGTTCTGTTTCTGTTCCAATTTGATTGCCTGTGCACCATGCTCCATGTATCACTTCAACATTGCAAGGCCCTTTGCAGCCATCATAATTTTGGGCAGGGGTGACAGAGTCTTAAGTCCATTCTGAGCCTGCAAATTGTGTGATCTGTGATGGCTATTTTACCTGGCATGCAGTAATCTTGTTAGTGATTTGCTGTTGTTGCCTACACTGGTCACATGTGTGGTTGGGGGACACTGCCAGCACAGGGTGTGATGCTGTGCTTGATGTCGAAGCTGGCTGTGTCGTGCTTTCACCTGTGCCTTGGACACTGGCCCTGTTGCTCTGCTGTGCTGGCCTCTCCCCTGCCATGGACACTGGCCCTGTTGCTCTGCTGTGTCGTGCTCTTACCTATGCCTTGGACACTGGCCCTGTTGCTCTGCTGTGTCGTGAGCTCACCTGTGCCTTGAACACTGGCCCTGTTCCTCTGCTGTGCTGGCCTCTCCCCTGCCATGGACACTGGCCCTGTTGCTCTTCTGTGTCGTGCTCTCACCTGTGCCTTGGACACTGGCCCTGTTGCTCTGCTGTGCTGGCCTCTCCCCTGCCATGGACACTGGCCCTGTTGCTCTGCTGTGCTGGCCTCTCCCCTGCCATGGACACTGGCCCTGTTGCTCTGCTGTGCTGGCCTCTCCACTGCCCTGGACACTGGCCCTGTTGCTCTGCTGTGCGGGCCGCTCCCCTGCCATGGACACTGGCCCTGTTGCTCTGCTGTGTTGTGCTCTCACCTGTGCCTTGGACACTGGCCCTGTTGCTCTGCTGTGTCGCGCTCTCACCTGTGCCTTGGACACTGGCCCTGTTGCTCTGCTGTGTCGTGCTCTCACCTGTGCCTTGGACACTGGCCCTGTTGCTCTGCTGTGCTGGCCTCTCCCCTGCCATGGACACTGGCCCTGTTGCTCTGCTGTGTCGTGCTCTCACCTGTGCCTGGGACACTGGCCCTGTTGCTCTGCTGTGCTGGCCTCTCCCCTGCCTTGGACACTGGCCTTCCTGTTTGTGTTTCACCTGTGCATGGTATATAGCATTTTTGCATCATTTTGAGCCTTGCTGTTGTCTACTATTGTTGTTCCGCTGCATCTGTGCAAAATGTGAATAAATACAGTTACTTCTCGTGTGTGTTTTGTCGGTGTCCTTGCTGATTAAAGTTCTGTTTCTGTTCCCATTTAATTGCCTGTGCACCATGCTCCATGTATCACTTCAACATTGCAAGGCCCTTTGCAGCCATCATAATTTTGGGCATGGGTGACAGAGTCTTAAGTCCATTCTGAGCCTGCAAATTGTGTGATCTGTGATGGCTATTTTACCTGGCATGCAGTAATCTTGTTAGTGATTTGCTGTTGTTGCCTACACTGGTCACATGTGTGGTTGGGGGACACTGCCAGCACAGGGTGTGATGCTGTGCTTGATGTCGAAGCTGGCTGGGATATGTAATGTAGTATGTGTGTGGATTGCTTTCTGTGTGCCCAGCCTTGTCTGTGTATGGTTATCTTGTGTTGGGCCTTGGTCCTGGTGCCATGGCCTACATGACATGCGTGGTGTTGGGTGTAGCAGAGGTGTGCAGTGTGAAGGGTGTCAGTTTGTAGTGGATCTGTGTGTGCCCCTGTATTGTGTGAGACACACGTGTCACCCAGGAGTTGTATGCCTGTTGTTTGTTTCGTCTTGCCCTGGGTAGAGGATTGTATGCCCTTGTGTGAGCTGTTTGTAGTGCACGGTGCTGTGTGTAGGTGATGTATCCATGGTGTTGTGTGAGACTCCTCCTTGTTGTGTTTGTCACTTTGGAGTGTACAAAGTGTGTGAGGTGCACGTCAGTGTTGTGTTTGATTGGTCCTAAATGTGTCTTGGGTGTTCTTGTGTGAACCGTGTGGCCCTGCTGCTCCACACTGGCATTGTGTTTGTGTTTGTCATGCATTGCAGGCATATGTTGGTTTTTCTACTCCTGTATGGCATGGTGTGAGTGGTTTTAGGCCATCCCCTATGTGGGCCACTTGTGCTTGGCCATTGTGGGTGTTCCGTCCCTCTATTTGTAAGTGGTACACCCCTTAGATGTCTGCTACTGACATGCAGGCTGTTTAACTTAGATGTCAGCTTTCCCCTTGGTTTCCATGTGTGTGTGCCTCCCCATCACTTCATATGTGGGCTTGTGCTTTGTGGTGCAGTTCTTGGGCCATATGTGTTGTTCCACTCTGGACATTGCCCCAAAGGTTTATGTGTGCTGTCCTTGTGCTAATGGTCATTCTGTAGTGCTCATGATCACTTCAGCTGTGTGTGCTAGCCAGTGATGTGGTGGAGGTGGCTTTGCTCTTGTATCCCAGAGTGGTGCATGTGTAGTTGTTGTGTTGGATGTGTGGATGTAGGGTGTGGTATAGCTTCAGTTCCTGGGTGTGGTGTTGTGTCTGTGCAGTGCTGATTTGTGGTGTGTGATGCGGTTGTGTCAATCATGCCTGTCATGCAGACAATGCTTGTCATGCAGGCCGTGCTGTGTGCTGTGTGTATGTGGCCTTGGCATTGCCTGATGTACATCCCCTGTAGTCTTGTGGTGTTTATTGATAGAGGTTTCATGTGCATCTGTGATGGGTTTGATGTGGCTGTGTGTGTTGGTCCAGATGCACTTCTTGTGTGTTTCCTGTTATGGTGTGTGTGTTTATTTCCTGGGTGATGTTGTTGTGTACTCCTGTTGTGTCTGTGCTCCCATTGATTTCCCCCAGTTTGGATGACAGGGTATGTGTGTTTGTGTTTGAGTTCAGTATTGGTTCCTGTATTGTTTGTGTGTTGTTCTTGTGCAGGCATCGGTTGAGGCATCACTGTTTGTGTGTGGTGTTTGTGGCTACACCCAGGGTGTGTGTTGGTGTGTGTGTGTGTGTTGGCAAGTATTGTGAGCCTAGAGTGTGTGTGGCAGTGGTGTTGTGTTTTCCTTGTCAGCCACTCCTGCAGTGGCTGTCTCCCTGGTTGTGTGTTGTGTGGTGCAGGGTGTGTATTGTGCTTGTTGTTGCAGTGCTTGTTGGTGTGCATGGGGGTGCACGGGATGTGCACCTGGCCTGTGGGTTGGTGGGGTGTGTTGCTGTGTGGTTGGGGGCTGTGTGTCCCTGTGGTGTTTGTGGCCTGTCCATGCCTTGGAGTGGCCCTGCCTTCTGCATAGTGCGCATGTGTTGACCGCGGCGGTGACGTGACCGGGACCAGGACGTTGCTGGTAGTTGGCGGTCGCTGTGTGTCCCGGATGCTGAGGGGTGCCTTGTTGTGAGGTGGGTGATGTGTGGGTGCCCGTGTGGATGTGTTGTGTCCCCCAGCAGGGATTTTGTGTGGTGATTGGACCCTGTGTCGGCATGTGTGTTGTGTGTTGCATTTGTGTATTTGCGTACCTGCGGCGGCGTCCGCGGCAGCCCATCTGACGATAGTGTTGTAGGAGGAACATCACCGGAAGCATATGGAGGGCTGGGTTCATGGAGGTCAGGACCGGGTCTCGCCTATCTTGCTCCACTGTTGAGTTTCTGCCTGCTCAGGCTGGGCGGTGTATCCGCTGTGGTGCGTCAGCTTGTTTGGGCCATCCTAATTTGACGAGCGGGGCGGACGTCATTCTGCACCGCGGTGAGTCTCGATTGGCTCCTTCCGCCGCAGTGGCGGGCGCACTTTGATGGCGGTGCGCGTCGCTCCGCGGCGGACGGGAAATGACCTATGTTTACCTATCCTAATGTGGCGGACGTAATTTCTGCAGCTCGGGGGCGGTAAAAGCTGTTTGTCCGCCCCGCCACCACGGCGGTGGTGCCACTGCCTGACATCCTAATGGACCCCTAAGTGTGAGTTGCAGTCCTGTGTTACTAATAAGATGTGCCTTAAGTCAAATACTTGTTACTAAAATATGTGAAAACACCTAAAGCTTCTCCTTACACAACCTTATTCTCTTATGTAAGTCTCTGTACATGCTTACATGAAAGAGATGTCATGTAGTACTACGTAAAGTGTTTCTGAAAACTGGAGATTTATAAAGTGGAAATATTTATTCCAAACAAGTTCACAAAACATTCTCAGACATATATTGTTGTAGAATGAATACATAGCTGGCTCCCAGACAGAACACATTGCATTATGGTTGAAAGCATTATTAAAAAAAGGTGTATACCACTCTGCTAATTTCAGGATTATGTATAAAGCATTTTTACATACTACAGAAGGTTGTCCATAGAGCCTGGCTGTGCATGGATTATTATTAGCCAATGTATAAAAATTAATCCATTGATTTAAAAGTAATATTCTATGCCAGATCAGGTTTTTAACAGACACACCTCATTAAGGTAAATACAATCAAACTCTGATTTTTTTAACAATATTCAAGGACTAATATGTTGCTGGCATCATTAATGTCTACACACCTCAATATCAGTAAAAAAGAGCATAATTTCAATGAAATGTAGATGATTTCACAGATATGCTACATGGTCTGCTTGCTGTGAAAGGATATTCTCATAAGTACGGAAGGTTGTACGGATTATTGGGTCTAGGTGTGCCTTGCTTCCTTCCAGTGCGAAAAGCGATCAGTTAAGTCGAAGTCATCAGCAATTTATTTAATGCGATTTTATATAGCGTGAACATTACCCGAAGGTGGCAGAGCGCTTTACAAAAGAACCAGTTAAATTACATATGGACTTTGGATTACATGAGTTACATAAGAGATACAAACAGAAAAAAATGCATATGTACAAGGTGTAAAGTCACTCAGGGAAGAGATATAAACAGCAAAAAATTGCACATGTACAAGTTGTAAAGTAACTCAGGGAAGAGATTCAAACAGATAAACTCTAAAATCGCATAGGATTGGTAGTAAGTACAAAGGTCTACTACATATACTAGTGGTTAAAGTTCTATATATACAAATAGTAAGTTCACACAGGATTACATTTTAACAGCGATTAGGCTAGGACAAAAAAAATGTCTTCTTATAGAAATTCTGACCTAACTATAACTACACAGTGGCAACCTATACATTTAGGTTAGGTTATGACTGTATAAATTGCAGCATTCACCCTACACAGGGTATGTTGGTACTGATGAACATCAGTACCTACATCATCCTAAAAGAACAGATACAGCAGGAACAGACCCATACTGGGAAAGGCCATTCCAGTTAAGGAAATTAGAGATCTTCAGCAATTTCCGAAAAATACATAAATTAGATTTGTGTGGAAGATGGAGTGGCATCGGGGGAACATGGTGGCTATCTAGAGCAGCTCATAGGGAGCTTGACTATATGAGTGGAGACCACTGTTTCTTTGTTTGTCCCCTGCACTTTTCTGAGGGTGTTTGATTATACAGCGTTTTAGGAGGAACAGTTAACTGCATGACTGAATTAAAACTTGTATTTTTTTAATAAAATGTTATGTCGTTGCCTCCATTGGTAGTGTCCTGGTCTTCAGCAGTCTTGGAGCTTAGGAGTGATGGTTGGGCAGTGTTGCGTGTTTGCTACTGGTTCAAGAACGTCAGTACAGTTGCACTAGGAGGTAAGACACCCAAGACACTGGAGTGTCTTTGACTTGCCAAAACTGCAGAGCCTGCTGAGTTCAACACAATTCAGGCAGATGCTGCAACACAACAGAAGGGGATCAATTACTTGGCAGTCAATGTGAGATTTGGCCCACGGAATAGCCTGAGAAGAGACAAGAAATTACTTGAGCATCAAAGAAGCTTAAAAGAGGTAAATCTTCTGGCCTGATTGCATTCCATATGAAGTATGTACACTACTGAGTGATAAACTGTTTGGTTAAGATAATTCAGCCTTACATTTTTAAGGGGTACTCACCTCCCATCTTCCTTGCAGCAAGCAACTATTACCCAAGTGCTAAAACCAGCATCAGACTGGCCTATAGGGCAATCAAACAGTGTATAATGGGCTGATTTGACAGACTAGTGTGTGGGCTGCTTTTTTTTGGGCAGTTGTAGGCTGGTTTTCGGACCAGTTTTTACCATTGATTTTCCTGATATAACACCCTTAAGATATTTGCTTTATTAATAGAGCGACTTTTATTTTGGTGCATATTTTTGGAAAACATCAACTGACTGCTAACCACATCGACATACATCATTAACACACACCTGACAGGCTCAATAGCTCTTAATGGAATGTATTCCATACCACTATCTAGTCTAACCTGAGATGTGGCAAAAGCTTGTGATTGTGTTAATTGGGAGTACCTAATGAAGGTCTTGGATGGCTTTGGATTAGGAAGAATACTCTGCAGACAAATAGACTTTATACATAGATCCCTTAAGACAAGGATGATAGTAAATGGGAGTTAAATATACTATTCAATATAATTTGAGAGTCCAGAAAGGGATGTCTACTTTCTTCTCTTTTATTTTATCTCTATGCCAAGACACTTCCTCAGAGCCTTAGATGGAACAGCAATATTGACCCTCTTAGTTGAAAAATATTTACCAAGAAAATAGCTTTATATGCTGACGATTTGATTTTCTACACATCAGATATAAGCAAGCTCATTCCACACAGAGTAAGAAATACTCACTTCTGGTAGTATTTCAGGGTACCAGATGAATAGAGTAAAGACAAAAATGATGGCATCTAACATGGGAATGTAGCGTGAAAAAAGTAGAATTAAGATACCTGGGGATAGGAGTTGTTTACAACTTTCAACTTTAAGAAATTTGTGGAGATGAATCCTAAAAAAATCATTAGAGGATCTGCAAATATTATCTTTTAATGTGGCGTAATCTTCCTTTAACATTTAGTTGCATAAACATAGTAAAGATGTCAATTCTGCCTAAATTTACATTTCCGTTCAAAACATTTCTTTGTATTTAGCATGAAAATATATAGCCACGGTACAAGTGAAAGAAATTAGGGTTTATTCGGATTTCCAAGGGTGTAAGAGTCTCCTAGAAAAAAAGGAGGTTATTCACATTAAGTTTAGCAATGCTAGATGTTCTTTTATATTGTTGAGATTTTCAATTTGAAAATGTAGGTTTTGTTGTTTAATTCTGATGAGACATGGGGTTGGATGACTGTTGTAAGCGATGTTAGATGGCTTGTGCAATGAGAGTTTTCTGTACAAATTTGGGTTACGGAAATACTTCAAAAATGCACAGCTTGAGCTCCTACAATCAGCAGCTACATTTTGGTAGGAAGTGAGGTCTCTATCATATATTGCATTCTTTAGTACTCTTACCCCAACATGTAACTCCCCAGAAACCCCAGAATGCATGAGAGATCATTAGTGTAGCCCAATAATCCAAGTGGGAATCAATAAATAGGGTCAGTTGGTAGACAAGGACAAGGAAAGAGGTACAGAGGAACAATTGTCTGAATATAAAAATACCAATTAACTTCCTGGCTCAACAAAGTAAAGATGGGTCAGGAAGGAGATATGTGAAATGGAGCTGGAATTGTAAAATACTGGTAAAATGTAAAATGTGGTAAATAAATTATTACCCTGGCAGAATTTCTAGGCATTAACAAAGTATCATGCATCAAGTGAGAAGCAGAGTCCGTGGTATCTGAGTTAAAATGGGCTTTATTCCAATAACTCGAGTCAAAGAGAGAATATGTTCCATCACCTCTGAGGTTCAGGAAGAGTCTTCTAACATTTAATAACAAAACATTATATTATATACTTTTTACTCCTTGTACATAGGAGCAGGCGCAAGACAGAAAATGAGATAAGAACATGTGGGTGTACATGAGGGTGTGTACTTTGATGAGTCATAGCGAGGTGATAGGTAGGTGTCATAGGTGGGTGGGTACTTAGAGGAGGAGTTGGCATGACCAGCTCGAACTGTGCCCTAATTGTGCAACTTTGAGCATGACGTGCAATTGACGTGTAACTGGGAGGAGGCTGACTTTCAACCTAGCAGAGAGATCTTTCATGTCAAGGCGACCAGCACATCTAGTACAACTGATATCTAGAGTCAGCAAGCAAAAGAAGCAAAGGTTGTTCGTCACTAAAAGACAGAGAGGGCATATTTATTCGTTGCATGAGCTTTCTATGGATGCAAGCACTGTGATTTACTTAAATGGAGACAGAATGGCTAGGCCTATCTCCCTCGGACGGGTTCTGTGTACTTTTCCTCTGATAACTGTTATTCATAATACTGTCTTGGCCTCTTGCTGGGCTTCTCTCGGCTGAGCTAGAAGTATGCGAGGTCAGAGGGACGTAACTGCAGCTTCAGTGTGTCAGGAGTCATGAACTGCAAATACATGGGCCTTATGCTACCTTAACGTTTGGGAGACTTTGATGACTGACTTGCAGGACATGTTTGCAGAGGCCTAGTGATTCAGGCCACTACGGGAAAATATGCATGGGTGATATGCACATGACATGTAACATAGGGTATATGTAGTGGACATATTTGGTCAGGCAAAATATCATTTTCCTCATTCCCTCCTTGTCCCCTACATAACCCTTTAGGATACATCTATATTCATGAGACCGTATAGTTCATCATACAGAATCATTTGTTCATCTTTAACTCTTTGTTTACGTGGATGGGGAATACAGGCAGTGGCACACAGGCCGCAAATCGCCGGACCACACTGCAGACAGAGACAGCAACCAAATACCATAAGCAGGGCCATTCCTAGGAAGGACATAACTTTCCATCCCCATGCAGATATTACACCCCAGAACCAACTGGACCAAGTCCATGTGCCTGGATCTTGATGTATGGCATTAGCAATCTTGTGGAGCCTTGTTATTGCTTCGTACACAGATGGTGCATTATCTGGGATGAAAATGCAACAACTAGATCGGATGACTCTACAAGCTCCGCCCCTATCCGCCAAGATGACGTCTAGAACGAGGCGGTTTTGAAGAACGACAAGTCTAATAGCAGACTGTTCCTGGGTCAAGTTCGCCAGGGCAGATGCAGTTACATTTACAACTGTTTCAAGAGTCCTTGTTAACCTGCGTATCAGTTTACTGTTTTGGATGGGACCTATGAAGAAAAAGAATCCTCTGTTGAAATCTGTATATTGCTCCCAAGCTGTTTCAGTCTGATCGATCCCTGCAGAATCTGTCTCTCTCTTTTGTCTAACATGTTCTAGTCGTGAATCTCTATGATAATTTGATGGGGCTAGAAAAACGGGTGGCAATAAGAATGCTATATAACAAGTCCCACCCCAGTCTAAGGGCAGATGTACATAGGCTGTCTGACCACAAATGAAATAGGTATGGCGTGATGTTTTGAAAGAAGAAAGTCCGTTATCATCAAACTCTACTACAGTGTTACACTTGCTGTGTCCCATATGTACTGAGCCTTTCTTACTAACACATAAATCACCTTTTGCTGGCAGGACTGATATAAACGGTGGACCTGTATTTTGCTTGGGCTGAACGTTTAACATTATAAAATTAACAGATGCATTTCCCTGTTCGTACTCTTCATTCTCTAAATCTGTTCCTTTTCTTTGGGGGAATCCGTCTTTGTCTGGAAAGCATGCTTCATTCATTACTTTATTCAGGTTTCCGTATATCCAGCCACCTGGATAAGCTATGTACCTTCTATCTATTGAGGTCATTAGAGCAAACCATGCTCCACACGAACCATTGTGTGAGAACGGTAAAGGGTAGAATGGCAGAACTCCCTTCGTTTCTTGATAAGGAGGCAGTTGGCCACATACCCAGCAATCGGTCGCATTGCTGGTCTGATGAGAATGGTGTAACATTCAAATAAATGTATTGTTACGTAGTGCAAGTCGATATGACAGTTCATGGGGAGGCAGGTCACTAAATGTGTGCTCTGCGGTGCTGTTACTGGAAGAGTGTATATGTGAGGAAATGGGAAAGAAAACATGTAGCAATAAACTGACACCAATTATAACAATGCACAGAATAAAAAGAATGATTAAGGTAACTATACATCTACTGCGTAATCTCTTGCAGTATTTTTCCTTCTTATCTCTCTTCCTACTATTCTCGTTTTTACTATTCTTGTTTGTGATCTTATGCATGTCAGAATCGAGTCTAACCGATTCACCACCGGGTGGGCTTAAACAATTAAACTACGTCTGACTTGCTAGTTCTTAATCTAGACCTATTGCTGAGGGGTATTTTCTAGCAAAGGTCTTCTTTATTAAAAGTTTCAAAGTTCCAAAGTTCCAAATAGTGATGAAGGTGAGTTCGGCTTTTACGTCCTTCCACCAACTTCGGCGTCTTCCAACGTGGCTCAAGGGGACTTGAACGATCAAAAATCCTGAGGAGTCCAAATTCTCCTGGTGCTATGGCATGTTCCTTGACCTGGGTGTTGTCAGGGAAGGCGGCAGCAACCTGTGAACAACAAGAGAGTAGTGCAGAAATCAAGGAAGCCAGGTAATCTGTCAGCATGTTACTGTCAACATCAGTTAGTTTTCTTTGGCATAGGCGTACCCCACATATATACTCCATAAGGAGATAGGCCTGTTCTGGAATGAGCTACCATACGCATGTAAAAGAGGGCAACCGGCAAGGCCACCATCCAATCCACGCCTTTGTCTGTACAGATCTCAGCAACTTTGTCTTAATTGTCTGATTTTGTCTTTCTACAAGGCCTACTGCTTCTGGGTGTCTGACACAATGGAATTTCCATGTATAACCTAACAGAAGGGACACTTGTTTCATTAGTTCAGAGGAGAATGGCTGATCGTTATCTGAATAGATCACATGAGGTAGTTCATATCTGGGGAAGTACTGCGCACTAATTGTCTGGCTGTTGTAACAGCAGTATAATCTGGAACTGGATATGCTTTTGTCCATCTAGACAGTGCACACACAACTACTAGGACATACTTGTTAAACCTCTACATCTGTCCATTTGGATATAATCCGTCTGGAGAACCTCAAAAGGGTGGTCAGGAGGATGAAATCCGCCTTGTTCCACCGGAATGCCTTTACCTGGATTGAACTGGTAATAGATCATACATGTTCGCTGCTTGTTAAACCAAATGTTCTGTAAGCTGTCTAGCATTGCCTTCTCTCCCAAGTGTGCGGGACTATGTGTTGGGCTTATGATTACTTGTACCATAGAATCTGAAAGAAACCATGTGCTTAACCATGGTTAATCTGGACCCCTCCTTGTTCAGTCCATTTCTTTATCTCATCTGTGGTGGCATGTGTCTGTATGTCGAGTACATCTTGAGTGGGATCCCTGACTGTCATACATGTTGTCAGTAATGGTACCTCTGTCCTTGTCGTGTCTGGTGGTGTCTGTGCTGTCTGAGCTGTTCGGTCTGCCAGGTCATTACCCTGGGTAATGGTGTCTGTAACTTTGGTATGAGCTTTATATTTCAGGATAGAAACGGCTGTAGGTAAATGTATGGCCTCTAACAGGGCCTGAATAAGCTGGCTGTGCTGAATCTTGGTCCCATGGGAGGTCAAAAAAGAAATGCAGGCTTGTGTCAGAGCAATAAGCTCTGCTGCTTGAGCAGACAGTGTGTCTATTGTCTGTGTCTCTATGACTTCAGTGATCACGGCATACGTTGCTACTAAGTCTCCTGTACTTGTTCTCATGCATGATCCATCTACATAGAGTGTCAGGTCTGGGTTTAGAAGTGCAATATCTGTCAGGTCTTGTCTTGGTTTATTCATTACGTCCACACAGTCTTGTGGTGATGCATTTACTGTACTTGAGGGCAAAAGCGTTGCAGGATTCAGAATGTTACAACGTCTGATCTCTATGTGTGGTTGAAATAATGTCAGTTCATATCCTGTCAGACTCGCTACAGTCAAATGTAAAAATAAATAAAAATAAAAAAGCATAAAATGTTTACTGTGACATGGAGTCGCTTAAAACTGGCGCTTGACATAATGCTCTTTTTAATTCCTCAAATGCCAAGGTGTGTTCTTGTGTCCAAGGGAGAACAGTCAAAATGGCTGCCTTCTGTGTAGTTAACTGTATGAGTGGTGTGGCTAGATATGCATACTGGGGAATCCATTGCCTACAGTAAGAAGTGAGGCCAATAAAGGCACGTACTTCCTTTTGTGTCCTGGGCTGTGAAAGGTTAGTAATGAGCTGTATGGTTCTTGTGTTAGCTGTCTACCTGGTGTACCCTCCTTGGAAAGCAAGTGTTGTACACCACTTGCTTTACACAGAAAGTGCAAGACTGTCAGAGATGCAATGTCACAGTCTGGTTCTGATCTTGCTGTAATTAGAATGACGTTTACGTACTGTATCAGTGCTGTGTTGGCAGGCATGTGAATACTGTCTAGCTGTCTTTAGTGTCTGACTGTAAATTCTAGGGCTCACTGTCATCAATCTAGCAAAAATAAATGACATAGAAATAAATAAATAAAGAAAAATGAATTTTCAATTCAAAAGCTCTGCAGTTTACAAAAAAAAAAGAAAAATCCTACTCTAGATCCTACTCTAGATCTTGGGAACAGTATGACCATACTACCTACAATATGTTCTCTAAATGTATTTGAATAAAACCAAAGTATTCTTGTCATAGACAGAAGGCTGGAGCCTCTGTGAGAAACAGCCCCTCCCTCTAGAATTATGTTCGCGCTCGGAGTTTTGAATCAACTCCAAGCCGGGCTACACTGAGATCTACAATTGAATGACTGCCAGATGCTGAACTCATTGCAAGAGCAAGACTCCTGCCAATTATTCTGTTTACACTACTGGGGGAATAACTATCCATTTGCAAGCGTTACATTATCTGAAGTCAATGAAGCTGGCTGCAAGGAAGAGCCTGACTCAGCTGGAGGACAGCCAATAATTGTCCGCGGAAAAGAATTGGAGGATGGCCAACATCAACAAGACAGGCACTCCAAGAGAGAAAAAGCCCTCCCTTTACATAAACATTATTTACTGGGAACCAGGCCATCTCGGACGGACGGTGTCTCAAGGTAGAAAACACATTCCTTGTACGTCATAACATATCTCTTCCCAGGCCAGAGCTTTTCTAACTTTAACTGAAGCAAAATTTAAAACGTGGTAAAAAGTAAATTAATAAAGACATATATTTTTCTGTAACTAAGTGACATGCTAGCATTTTAAATAATTCTGTACTGCTACTAGCTGCAAGGGAAAAAAGAAACAGAACAAAACAATCATGGCATGGAAACACACCATATTTTACTTTTTTGAAAATAACATGTCGAACTCCTTAATTCTGCATTGCATAACCAATATTTTCATAAGTAAGTGTGCAACCTTTTCTATTCTACCTATTAAAAGGGCCAGACTCATACTTTTTCAAAAGGCCATGTTTTCTAATTTTAGTGGGGACTGTTCTCTGCACATATTAATTGAAGCAGCCTGTCAAAGTACATAGGTGAGCCTTGAAACTAAATGAATGCAAATCAAACTAATGTAGGGGACTCTTAGCAATGCACTAAGATGGTAGTGTATTGTAGCTATCAAAAAGGGCCACGTTCATTAATTTACAAAGAGCCATTTTCCTAAGTGAGTGTGCTAACATTCACACGCTATTCTAAAGGGCAGCTTGCATTGGGAAAAATATTCTGTAGAAACATTCCTATTTAAACAAAAAACACTGTTGCATTACACTAATTTAAAGCACATTCTCTAATGGGTCTGTTTCATATTTTCTTTCCAACCGTGAAAACATTGAAGCACTCTTTGTGCAAACCTTTATCTCAATTCGACTGGTCTATTTACAACTTTACCGACCTCTGAGCCAAACACATTAAATCAAGTGTCCCAAAGCAAAACCCTTACAAATACACTTCTTTACTCTCCATGCAACATTTTACCATTCAATCTGCAAACTGAATACGCCCATTGGATAACATGGCAAATCGCACCTCCACACAAAACATGCTTTTTCCACCACTTTCACAGCTCGGATCCTTTTCAAATTTGGCATCACAGTAGTCCAAGCTATTCCCTAAATCCTCACCAAAAAGCAACCAAATCCCTCCACTGGAACGGGTACGAATTTCCGCTCAAAAACACGCCCCCCCCGCAAACACCAAAAAAAAACGCCAAAATCCCTCAACACCTTGTTAAAACAAATACTGCCTTCTCAATAAAAGATATTAACTCTTTGGCAGCCGAAGCACAATCATTCCCCAATGACTGCAGTACATGGGAAAGTCATGAACTCATCTCTCCACGTTATCACATAACACATACGCACATCTTCAAAACATTTTCTCTAAGCACTTGAAAGAGATCCAGCTCTCTCCTGCCTAACGTAATGGCTAGGGACCTGATGATAACATGCTCTGCACAAGCCATAACTACATGGCGCTATTCACAAGCCATATTTACAAGAAACTCAACAAGTCACAAAAATGACACGCTATTCACAAGGCATATTTACAAGGAGCTATACTTAACAAAATTCAACAAACTACTCACAAGTCTTAATCTCAAGTCGCTATTCACAAGCAACTACAAGCCATTCACAAGGCGTTACACACATGGATGTAACAAACTATTCACAAGTCTTAAGCACAAAGCGTAATTCACCAATAAACCAACTAGTTATTCACAAGGCACTTTCGCAGTCCAGAAGGGACTTGTCTAGATACAAGGAAATGAACTCTTCAGATGTTGTTGGCTTTAATTCTACATACTCTAAAGGGTACAGGTGGTGGCGTTCTCTACCTACTGGGTCTTTCTGAGGTGGTCACTTTAGCTAGTTTTTCTGACAGAACGGGATAAATACCAGTTAACAACGGCATTTCTTGGATTGTTTAGTTCTCTCTGCTTTATTGAATTCATTCTTTGTTCTCCTATGTCACTCTTTGCGCCATAACTCAATGGCGTCTTTCTGAGAGGGTCTTGACTTTTTAACACATATCCTGACCCGGTGTGTCTCTATGTCGGATTTTAACTGTCTATTCTAGTAAACCTCTTCTGGTCCCTATCTGACGTAACTTTGAAAACAGTGGCATGTTGAAATCAACACAATGGAAACACAATACACAAAAATAGACTGTAACAATCAACAATCATTCACACTAAACAATTTAAACACTGAAACAGATACAGATACAACCTAAACTTATACAGAGAGTTAAACATGTACTTGAAAAACAGTTTGTGCACTGAAAATACAGTACAACCATACCGGTCCCAAAAAATTGAGACACGTCTTTACCGGGCCCACGTTTAACTTAACCGTGGACACGTCTTGACCGTTCTCATCTATAATGAGCCCGTCTTGAAACTTGATACATTTCCCATAGTGGTACTCACCGGGAAAGCATAACTTGAAACTTGAAGGCCTCGGAAACTTGACTTGACTAAGCTAGCGCCTTGGAACAGGTGGACCTCTGGAGACCTCGGACCTTGCTCTCTCACGGGCTGGGCCTCTGGTTGAGACGACCCGCGTTCCTCACCGCCTCACATGGATGCCTGGTCGCAGTCCGTCCTCCTCCGTGGGCCTGAGGGAGTGGCAGGAAGTCCTGCTGGTGCGCTTTGAAGTCCGTCACGGCTGTAGAAGGGGGCAAAGACTAGACCGACAACTCCGGCGAGTGGGGAAAGGGATATGTCCCTATTCGGGCGCCAAATTATGTGGTAAATAAATTATTACCCTGGCAGAATTTCTAGGCATTAACAAAGTATCATGCATCAAGTGAGAAGCAGAGTCCGTGGTATCTGAGTTAAAATGGGCTTTATTCCAATAACTTGAGTCAAAGGGAGAATATGTTCCATCACCACTGAGGTTCAGGAAGAGTCTTCTAACATTTAATAACAAAACATTATATTATATACTTTTTACTCCTTGTACATAGGAGCAGGCGCAAGACAGAAAATGAGATAAGAACATGTGGGTGTACATGAGGGTGTGTACTTTGATGAGTCATAGCGAGGTGATAGGTAGGTGTCATAGGTGGGTGGATACTTAGAGGAGGAGTTGGCATGACCAGCTCGAACTGTGCCCTAATTGTGCAACTTTGAGCATGACGTGCAATTGACGTGTAACTGGGAGGAGGCTGACTTTCAACCTAGCAGAGAGATCTTTTATGTCAAGGCGACCAGCACATCTAGTACAACTGATATCTAGAGTCAGCAAGCAAAAGAAGCAAAGGTTGTTCGTCACTAAAAGACAGAGAGGGCATATTTATTCGTTGCATGAGCTTTCTATGGGTGCAAGCACTGTGATTTACTTAAATGGAGACAGAATGGCTAGGCCTATCTCCCTCGGACGGGTTCTGTGTACTTTTCCTCTGATAACTGTTATTCATAATACTGTCTTGGCCTCTTGCTGGGCTTCTCTCGGCTGAGCTAGAAGTATGCGAGGTCAGAGGGACGTAACTGCAGCTTCAGTGTGTCAGGAGTCATGAACTGCAAATACATGGGCATTATGCTACCTTAACGTTTGGGAGACTTTGATGACTGACTTGCAGGACATGTTTGCAGAGGCCTAGTGATTCAGGCCACTACGGGAAAATATGCATGGGTGACATGCACATGACATGTAACATAGGGTATATGTAGTGGACATATTTGGTCAGGCAAAATATCATTTTCCTCAGAGAGAAAGGCTCTCTATGGTACCAACATTTGTTTGACACTGGAAAAAGAAATCTGAAACTTTTGCACTGTGTTTGAGAAGGATACCTACCTATGAAGGAGCTGGACATTTTTTGGCATTTATCTTTTAATGCTGTTTACACTAAAGTTAAATAGGAGAAATTATGTTTTCATTCTCCACAGAACGTAGTGGACGCCATTGAAATTTGCTAAAATCATAAAGAATTTGAAAGTCAGATATAAGAAAAGTTTTTGGTAGTCCAAAGTTGTGTCATTATTGGCAACTCAGTAAGACGGATTCTCATGAAGGTAATTGAGGTAAGCCCAACAATTGCATATTTTGGCATATTGGCAGAAGATGTAGAAAATATTACATTTTCATTAAATCAGACTAAGCTATTCAAGTCAAGTCAATAAAGTTTTTATTTCAATTGTCATAATCATTAAAGACACAATACAAAAAATGACAGGGAATTCATAATATATAAAAAATACATCCTATTAAAAAACATAGTTAAAAGTTGATAAAAAGGTGTAGGTAAAATTCATAGGCAATAATACATAATGTACAAATATTTACACATTTATTGACAAATGCTATTTGCCCCCTCTTTGATGCAAAAGAGAAGACATATGCCTGAATTGGGTATCAATGCCAACTACCCATACTGGGAGTGAACTTACAATGCCAATCTACTGGGGTTAGAGTCATAAGTTGGGACTTACAAGAATTTTTTGTACCTTCATCGTAGTGGATCGCATGCCCCACATCCAGCTTAAAAATTTAGCTACAGCAATTACTATAGGCTCATGTGTGTTGGTCTTCAAGATCCATAGTGCCTCGATACCAGACCTTGTGCCCAAATTCAAGCATAGAGGTTTCAACCATTTATTTCTTGGTAACTTGTAAGCTGGGCATACAAATAAAATATGTGCTAACGTTTCAATATGAGCTGGACATGTATCACATTTATCATCCGTCAAGGAATTGTAGTGTAGTTCCTATATTCCCAAGAAGCTCTGCGCATTGGAATATTATATCCTATAGATTTGACGTAGGACTTATGTCTACTAGGTCTCTATCGAATATATTAAACATAATTGTGAGTGCCAGCTAGTTCAGAGGTCACTAGAAACTTTCTCAAATAAACAAGAAGGGATTAGTTTCTAACAACTGCATAAACATGAACACTTTGTTTCCCCAAGAATAAACATATCTTCAGAGTCGAGGAAACAATAGATAAATATTTTACTCAGTCAATCGTGCATGCTTCGTTTCAACAGAGGTGCAGAGAAATAGAGAGACGGGCGTTTTCAATAAAAGGATTTATTGAACTGTCTTCTTTCTCATGCAAGTAAAGTGAACTGCTACAATCATAAGACAGGATGCAAAGTAAAATGCGTACAGCGAGAAGAGTATTATGAAATAATACCGTAAAGGCATTGTATGGTTTCTAAATCATAGATAAATACATACATAAATAAAAAAGGCTAAAAGTACTCAACTGGTGCTTCTAAAATACGCCTACCCCAATGTACCTAACCTAAGTCTAGTACGAGGGAAGAAGTAAGTGTGGTGTAGCATAGGTTTAGTTTCTTTGCCAAGAATCTATCCAAGATTTCTCTTTAGGGTCTAATCAGCTCCATACCTTGGTTTAGAATGAAGGAGGTCTGGTATCTCAGTCTCGGGACTCAATTTCCCAACAACCCGCGAGGGGAGCTTGGAAACACTGGAGCTGGATTATCATCGAGGGAAAGGACAGCTTCTCGATCAGTGCGTCAGCCGGAGGGTCGGCTTCCTTCGGCACTTGCAGTAGCGAGCTGCGTCGTGCAAGTAGATAGTCGAGCTGCTCCGAACCACCTTGCATTTGCTAGAGCAAGTGAGGGCATATTTATACCTTGAAGGTGCCTAGTTTGACGTAAACTCGGGCATAATAGCATAATCAAAGAACGCCAAGGGAATGGTAGTTCTTTGAAAATTCCAGGAGTCCTTGGACAAATCAATATTCAAGCAAGGGGATGTCCCTGACTGCTTAAGCCGATATTCCAAGAAATTGTTGTGGCTTTCTGGTACGGGTGGAAGAAGCCATGCCTGTATTTGGACTGCATGGGCTATGTCTAAATATGGGTTTGATTTCTATGCCTATATTAGGGCAATGTGAATTGTACCTATATAAGGGCATGAATCTGGAAATTTCGCTCGGATCCTAAAATGCCATACAACACACACTCCACTTTATTATGTTCGACATTACTAAATTCTAAGCATTTAAAACATTTCTAAAGCATGATGTGTAAAACCCCACCCAAAATACATAAAATGCATTTGAAATGATTGTACACGAAAATGAGCATTTGTGCTGTACGCATTTTAAAAGCAATGTTCTCATTCAAAGCATATGTTATGACATTGGAAATGCTATCCGAATGAATCATGAAATTACAGTTATGAAATGGTTCTTAAATACAAAAGAAAAAAATCAAGACCATTCCATGACAGAATATATAAGTTGTTTTGGTTGTGGACAATGTAAAAATATTGTCTCTATGAAGTTTTCACGGAAGACTTGTTCTCTATGAATGGTTCTACTTTAAGCAGATTGCTTTGTGCCAAAAAAGTGTTCAAATTTGGATGAAAGTCAAATCGTAGAAAAAATAGAGTTCTAAAGTTAGAAGTTTTGTTTTTGAAAAGTGAAGGCCGAATACAGAGTCCCATAGAACGCTATGTGGTAAGTTCAAAAGTCAGTCTCATTGTTTGGAGAAAACATCAAATCTTCTAAGCTGGTAAAGAATTTGTCTACCACAGTAGGTGAAAGTTGGACCACTTTGTTAAGTAGACCGATTGCACAAAAATGTGAAGCATCGCCGTCAGTGTTAGCCGTATTAGCAATGTTCAATGGAGATGGAGATGGTACCTGTGTGCCTGTCGATCCACGTATCTCACTGTCAGCAGATTGCGTCTGTGAGACCTCAATGAATGCGGTCATCAGGATTGGCAGCCGCTGGGGACAACACAAAGCATGGGCCGTTACCGAACCAAGCAAATTATCAACATCCGTTGGCAGGACTGATGGGAGTGTTAGACAGATGTCAAAAACGCATTCTTCTCCACATAGCAGGCATCGTAGAACAGGTAAGATGCAATCTTGCCAGATTGGTTGGAATGATAGAAAGCACGTGGTATTCAGATCTCTCAAACAAGCCAAGCCCAGAATCTATATCATGCGCTCACAACACTTCATTGCCAGGAGAGTGTTCTCTATGGTAATCTGGGTGTCGCTGGTGACCGGACTTGCTATATCGGAGCAGAAGGAACAAGAATAGTATTCCTGTCCAAAAATGAGAGGCAGGCCGCCGAACACAGAGTGCACAAAGTTTGGAAATATGCCGAGGACTGCTTCAAAATGTGCTAACAGTCCCGAAAAAACTGTCTAAAATACATGTATAATACCACTGGTATCAGACATGCTTAAGATACGACCTAATATTTCTATGAAATGTACAGGGCAGTTTGTCGATAAAAGGGCATGTACCTCTGCAGAGGACCTTGCAACTTGTAGTTCATACGTCTCTTTGGACGAGGTCAGTGGCACAGTTTTTTGTAAAAGAATGGCTTTCATTCTGCTTAAAGTATCAATTCGTATAGAAGAGATGTTCAGTGAAGGCCATAGCGGCGACTCCCCGTCTGTCTTAGTTTTAGGAAACAATACTTGCATACAACAAGTGACCCTGGCTGACACAGTTACGAGATAGGCTATTCCTGGCAACATGCCACAGCAGCTGTGATCATTCAACATAATATAGCTTCCGTTAGAAAGCTGCCTAAAAATTGGATCTATCAGTGCAGCTGGAGAACCTTGCAGGTGGCAGGATCAGTTGGTCGAAGAACCCTCACAGGCTCTATGTAAATTAATACCCTGATATAAAAGTGTACCGCTTAGTGCGCTTTTGCAGTTTGTACCACTAAGAACTACTTCTTTTCCCCCACTCCAACATCTGTGTGTATATGGTAATGTAATTCCCAGGTTGACTTAATATATTCTTTACCCAACCTTTCATACACGCCAGCTGGTATATGTTTCAAACAATATTGAAAATGGAAAATTGTGACAGGCAGAGTGATTGTTCTGTGTATTAGCCAATCTGTTGCAGGTTTTTCTGAAACAGTTAATGGTTATCTTTCCAGTTTCTCAATGCTCAGCACCGTATAGTCTGCTCCTCTTTATGCCAGAGTGATTTGTTTATCTCTAAGGTTAAATACCAAAAACAATGATGTGGTGTTGATTAGACGCAATGGCACATATCCATAACGAAGATTTTGTAACGTCCAGCCTAAAAGCATTATAGAACGCAATTGTGACTGTCCATGCTGTAGCATGAGCAAGTCCTGTTCCATTATGTCTATGGCAGAGGATACTATGCTGTCTAAAGAAACCATTGTGGATGACAGAGTTGTTAACCCATTGTCAACTACAGAGAGAGCTTTCTCTAAATTAATACGATCAATTTCTCGTATTCGTTCTGCAGTCTCTGCTTGTGTTGCTTTCCAAGCTTCATTATTAATGGCATATAAACCAGCGTATATAAAATGTTTATGACGCAGTTTTGCAGGACCTTGTAAGAAGTCCCTTAAATACACACCATCTTCAAGTGAAGATAAGTGTTGTTTTACCTCTGTTAGTGTGGATTGTTGTAGCCAGTCAAGGCACAGTGTTCCTACACTATATGTTGTTACTATCCCTCGATGTTGTCTCAGGACATATCTTGGATCTGGCCTAGTGAATGTAAACCCTTGTGTCTTATTCAAAAATCTATCTTGACAGTTATTTGTGTCTGTGGGCCAGATTAACCACTTTTTCCAATCAGGATCAGTTCTGTTTTCAAGTAAAATTATTTTTACGTCGACCACCCCCTCTGTAGTGTTCTTACTATCAGAAGTAGGTGTAGGTATGGACGGTTTGTTCAAATCTTTTATCTTGGCTGCTAGGCCAAGACAGGATGTCTGTTGCACAATGTTGTTCAAAAACATTATTTGTCAGGGATAATGCAGGCTTGAAATAAAGCTTCTATTCCCTGCACCTGCCAGTCTTTTGTTCCCCAGACAGTTTTTGTTTCAATGTTGTCACTCCAAAAGTCAAAATCTAATGTGGACAGCTGGGCAAAAGAGGCTGAAGAATAAATTTGCTTAGTATTAGTCAACATACTTTTCATTCCTGTCTTATTAACATTTTTAAAGTAAAATGCTTCCAGATTTAAGACAATAACACCTGAGAAGTATGGACATTTTTCATTGAATGTTTTTGAGCTGCCTTTTGGTGGCGTTGGACAGTGTTCCCATTGGTTGAAAGTATGAACATTTCCAGAGTTTGCAGATTTGTGCAAATAATGATGACCATAGTTATTAGAACAGTACATTTGTTCATAATCTGATGAACCTTCTAAGTATTCATGTTTTGTAAATTTTGCAGACATTTCTAAGTCTGACATCATATTAATAACAGTCCCAAAGTCCCAATCATCAGATAATGTGCTGGGTGAAACAAAGTCACTCAGGGAAACCTTGAATTGATGTGGAATATTCAACAGCTCTGCAGGGCCAAAGATGTCATAATCAGTTCTGTCCTATGCTATACCACCAGGTATAGGAACGGCTGTGATGTTCACTGATGTCAAGTCTCTTTGTTTACAATAAGATGATTTGTGTGGCTGGAGGAGTAAGTTGCTGTGTCCATTTTACTATATCTTCCATGTATCAGCATTCCCAAGCTTAATACAAGAATTAGCCAAAGTAGGAGAAAAAGTGCGCACGGCACAATCCAAAGTTCAACCTATGGCGAGACCAGATAAGTTTTTCCACGTTGATGAAAAAATTATGTTGCTTGTTCTTTCAAAGTTTTATTTGCTGGCGTAGTTTCAGGCTCACTGGGATACTCGGAAAACATATCAAAGTTAATGAAATAGCCAGAGGCAGTTCTGTCAATGGTAGATATTGCATAAGGATTACTTGAAATCACTGGAGCTACCGAATCCTTTGTCATATTAGTATAGTCAGATGCTACATCATTGTAGACAGGAGTGTCTTGACGAACTGTTATTTTTGGGTTTCAAGAGACACAAGTTCCATGGCTTTATTGCTTAGTTTTTCTTTTGCACTGCAGATTCCTCAAAGGTGATGAGTCTCTCAGTTTTAACCTCTTGGATTGTAGCAAGATTTGGTTGTCTGCTAAATCTTTGGAGTTAACTGGGCCTACTACTTATTATTGGCCACATGATGTGGTTTTACCAGGTGGATGGACACAAACCTGTTCTCCTTTCTTCCAGCAAGGGACAGCAGTAACACTGTTCTTGATCCGTGGATTGCTAGCACAGGTACTGGTTGCCTGTAAGAGGGCCCAAATTCCTTCTTATCCGCAATCTTTTCTCTGACTAGATCCCCAATCTTTGGAATCCAGGCAGGCCTTGCTGGGACGGGTGGTTCCCCTTCAGTGGTCGTTGGCTTCTGTAATGTGTTGCTTTGACTTCTCCTTGTTTCATTTAAGTCCTGCAAAACAGCCAAACAGTCTATGATATCAAAAGTTATTTTTTTCTACCACTTAAGTGTGACGATCAAGGTCCTGGACAATCATTCTAGTACCAAAAAGGATTTCATATGGAGTGATTCCACCCAGAGAATTTTTGGGCAGATTATTTAGACTACGTTGGACACTTATTAGATGTTTGACCCACCCGTCACCCGAGCCTAATACCCTAGCTGTTATAGATTGCTTAACTTTATGTCCCGGTTTGTCCTTTCCACAACAGAATTTCCCTCAGGATGGAATGGACTAGAATACCGCAATGCAACGCCAAGATTGGCCATGGCCTCCTTGTAAGCTCTGGAGCTAAACGCAGGACCCTGGTCAGAATGTAGTGTGCCGACTGCGTATGTGCCAATAAAGACTCGCAAATCTTTTATAAGAGTTTGGGCGTCAGCCGAGCGCTGAGGCCACATCCAAATGAATCTAGAGCATGAATCCACTGCGACCATGATATATGTGTAGTTACAGGGTAAGGGACCACAGTGGTCCAGGTAAACGCACGCTAATTGTTTATCTGAAATAAAAGGGGCGTCTGCGCCGGGCGTTTCGCTGTTGAAAGCTTCATTTTTTGGCAGATTTCGCATTCCAAAACATAGTTTCCGGTCTGTTTCCTCATGGGCAACCACCAGTATCTTTGTTTTAATAATGACACTGTGGCGGAAACACCTGCGTGTCCAGAGGCGATCCCTTCATAGTCCAAATCTATGTTCCATGTTTGGAATTACTCTATCCCCCACTCCAGGGATTCGAGCAAAAGGAACATTATTTGCATCAGTTATATATGAGTATTTGAGTGGATAGTCTTTTGGTAACGTTTAACCGCTGCCTTTGCTTATGGCATTGACAGCTAACATTATTTCGCCACCTATTTTTGTTTTCGAATGAGTGACGGCAGCTATGGAAGCCGTTTGCACAGCTGCCTTCGCGGCTTCATCAGCCAATGAATTCCCTTCAATGTGAACACCATCACGCTGATGACTCAGTCTATGGATCACGTGAGTCTTTTGTAGTTCTTTCTGTAATTGAACTACTTGTTCCCAAAGCAACTTATGCTTGATTGAGCCACCTTTTGCGTCTTTGAAACCGTTTTGAATCCAATTCTACAAGTATTCATTGTAAGATTGAACGCAGTAATAGGAATCGCACACTATAAGTGTGGGGAATTCGCGATCAGTATTTTCAAGCGCCATCTTGAATGCCTGTAGTTCAGCTCGCTGAGCTGTACAATCTCCGAGAGATTGCGTTTTTGTGACCATAGGTGGGATTTCACCATTGCGTCAGCGACCTTTAACAATCGCGCATGCAGCACTATAAGCTTGTTTACCTCCATTTGCGGGCTGTTCTGATGCCTTTCTAGAGGCAGGATATCAGCGGGCAGAGGACATTCTTGTTTGTATTGTAGAAATTCTTGAGTTTTCAAGTAGGGGTCAAAAACGTATTCAACATCTGTTGCAGCAAGAGAGTTAACCCATTGTATCCATCTCGGATGTAAAGCCTTTGCATTCCGAATGCTTGCTTTTGTCACTGCCTCTAAGGCAGGTACAGGAGTAACGACAATTATGCGTTTTCCCTGTGCGAGGGCTCTCTCTTTTGCTACTGCAATTTAAACTGCTGTCAGAATTTTTTCTGTAGAAGTGAATTTCCTTTCAGCTTGTGTGTACAAGTGTGATTTGTAAGCAATTGGTACTTTTCACCTTTATTAAATATTAAGTATGTGAATCCACATCTTCCTGGAATTATTCTGATTACAAGGTTGCGTACGTTTACGCGTGTCTGTCAATGTGTTGTTGCTAACATGTCTGTTTGCACTGAACGCAACATTTCTGTGTGTGTTTGAGTCCAATTAGTAGTTTTCAAATCAGGTTTGATTAATTCGTAGAGAGGTTTAACCCTTTCTGCGTAATTTTGAATGTATATTCTTCCAAAAAGTAGGAAACCTAGAATTGGCTAAGTTTTTCAGTGTTTTTGGAGGTTGGAGCAGCGCACATTTTTCTAAAAAGTTTGCTGCCAGGCTTTTCCCTGCACTTGATAACTCGTATCCTAGGAAAAGGACGTTGAGATGGGCAATTCTCGATTTCTTGAAATTGAATTTATACCCTTCAGAGGCTTATCCAGGTATTATGGTGTTCACTCTGTTCACGTGCCTGTCCATGTCATCGTCTGTTAGATAGATGTCATCGACATAAGATAATGCCTCATCATCATACGATTGTAGTAACTCTGGGGCATATTACCAACTACTAGCGATAATTATCGCTAGGTTGGCCTAGCGGCAATAATTTTATCACCGTGTAGCGATGTTTTTTATCGCTTAGGAGCCTTGATATTATCAAGGTTTATCTCCTAAGCGATAAAAATCGTCCGAAATGCATGAATATTGCTAAAAAGTCCGCGATATTCATGCATTACCGAGCAAATGCTCTTAGCCATGTTATCCACCTTCCATTGAATAACGTGGCTAAGAACTGCTCAGGGCAGGTGTTAGCTTTTGGAGATATTCGCGCTTAGCGCGAATATCTCCAAAAGTTGGTAATAGGAGATAGTGATGTTAGCGACTGTTTCCAGTCGCTAACATCTTGGCACGCCCACTTTGTATATCATTAGTGATAAATATCTCTGATATGCAAAGTGGGGCCCAAGATGGTCGCTATCTCCTACTAGCTGTCGCTAACTGGTGTTAGCGACAGCTAGGTAATAGGGAGATAATTTTATCTCCGCTTTCTTGGCTTTTAAAGCCAAAAAAGCGGAGATATATCCCTTGATAATATGCCCCTTTGTTACTCTAGCTGGAAATAACCTCGGACTATTCTTGAATCCCTGGGGGAGATGACAGAAGTGACGCTGTGTCCCCATAATTGAGAAAGTGGTCAATTATCTGCTTTCAGGTGCAATGTTCTGACAGATGCAACCGTTAGAAATATCTAATGTGGTTTTATATTTTTGACGCATAATGTTATTCATTAGTGCTGCACTGTATGCATTCTGTACTGCAAAGGTTTTGCAACAAGAGTTTAAATGTCAGTAGTCCAAAACTAGACGATATGTATTGTCTTGTTTGGAGACAGGAAACAAAGGATTGTTCATTGACGAGGTGCATGTATCAATTACCCCTTGGTATTCAAGTTGATCTAATATCTCCCTGACCTGTTTTTTAGCCTCTTGATTTACGGGATACTGCCTTTGTGCAGTTGGTTGAGTTTTTAACTGAGTTTTATGGTGAGGGGAATCCTCATCCCATCCTACATGATTTTTATATAATGCTGGAGCCTGGGCTACAGCCCGTTTTCTGGCATAAGTGTATTTTAAGTGAATTGGAATGTGATTGGAGAAGGCTGGCATAATGATGTCTTCGCCATGTGGGCACTCCCTGACAATGTTTGGTGGCCAGTCTTTTTCAGCTAGAAGAATGTCATAACCCTTGGAGAGCTGCTACCAAAAGAGTGCTCTTACTTTCCTAGTTATGTCCCCCTCCATCCGGAGCGTACTTCATATTACTTATGGGGTACACTGACCCCTGTACTCATTCAAGTCCACTGTCTCCAGATGATCCTTCAAGATCTTGCGAGCTATGGTGACTTCTGCTGCGCTGTCCACCATTGTCAGGGTCTACTCCCAGTTCTTGAGGTGTGTCCTCAAGATCCTCGACATGTCTGATTTTTAGACCTGCTACCTTCTTTTTGGTGAATTGGGTTTTCATATTTTTTGGAACGTGTTGATTGTCTTTGGACTTCACGCGTTCTTCCTTGTGTTCTAACCGTCCTCTTCTTTCTGATTTCTGTAAGGAAGTCTGATAGGTACGAGAGGAACGTGTATCAGTATCTTGATATCTATCAGGTTTTTTCAAATTATCCCTGTTCCTGAGGTTATACCTCTTTTCAGAGGGCTCCTTTTGAGGAGACCTACCTTGGGATTGAGAACGCTTCTCTTTAGAAGTTTGTTTAGTGTACTCACACTTCTTTTTAGGAATAGTGAGAGTATTTTTAATAAAGACCTTTTCAGGACTTTCTGTTTGTTGGGGTTTAACTGGTTTCCCACCCAAACCTACCTAGTTCTTCATAGGATTTTTCAATTATTCTAGCCAGTTCATATGGTTGCTCAGTTACATCAAATTCCCTTAATTTATGGCGGATCGCCACAGATGCTGCCTCACCTTTAATATTAGCTAATATTATAGCTGAGACCTGTTTGGAATCTCTCAGCAATTTCATACCCAGAATTACAGCAGGCTCTGCCCCGTATGCATTTTGAATCTGTTTCAGGACATCTGGTATATCCGCCATAGACAGAACAACATGTGTTTTTGTGTAGATTGCAGCAAAGACTGTACCCCAAGTGTGGCAGTCCTCCAGGTGTTGTGCGATCCCCATTGGTAAACAGATTGTTAGAATCCTGTGTTTCTCATGAGGGGTAGTATTGGGAAATACTGCCTCGATTTGAGTAATTTTTTTAGCTATCCAGAATGGGATTTGTTCCCTTTTTGTGGGTAATTTACCAATGACTGATTGTATAGTCCGTGGTGTGATTTCATTTGTGTTCCCCTGGTGAGGGATTTATTGTGGAATCCTTATAGGAGGCTGGACTTTTAGAGTCCGCATGACATATTGAACAAATTGTCTATGTATTTTAATTAGTTGTTTTAGTTGAACTAATAGTTCCACATCTTACATTTCTTCAATGTCAGGAGGTGGTATATAGCTGGCTGGTACCGGCCATGTTGCTCCTGGTCTACCTAGTGAACCAAGCCTGGTAATGTGATTTTGATGCTGTAGGAAGCTTTTAAACCAGAGCCCATGCTCTTGATATGTTAGTGGAATTTCAACATCCTCGAAAGGAGTGTATTCCTTTGGATGTTCCTATACCTTGTAGAAGTGAAACACATGTGATAACGGATTTGCTTTAGGGAAGAAAATCCATGAAAAGAATACCTCTGTCTGCCGATATTCATGTGCCTCTATGACAAAATGTACCCTACCACCTCTTGGTGATAGCCCATTTGTTATAATCTTTATAGTGATGGTTTTCCTTAAGTTTTCCGGGATAAATATAGCATCTGGGTAATTTCGTTGGAAACCAGTAATGTCTAAGCCCGGTTGGGTTGCAGTTCCTGCAGCTCCACCGGTCTTGTTTTCAGTCATTTCATTGGCTGAAAACTTGCAGAGCAAGTTTCAAAGAAACAAAGATATGGTGCACAATATTTTGGAACACTGTATCCTGCAACGTTGAACAAACCAAAAACTAATACATAGGATTTTCGTCCTACTCAGTTATGGCGGATTTTTTATCCTTTTACCCACTCCAGACGTCTATTGGAGTATTTTAAGGAAAAAAAGGGGTCTCTGTGAAAAGCACGACTGAGTTACTCTAGTATCTAGCGTTAAATTAGGGCCTTACCAAACGTTGGGTGCCATGTAGTGTAGTTCCTATATTCCCAATAGGCTCTGCGCATTGGAATAATATATCCTATAGATTTGACGTAGTACTTATGTCTACTAGGTCTCTATTGAATATATTAAACTTAATTGTGAGTGCCAGCTAGCTCAGACGTCACTAGAAACTTTATCGAATAAACAAGAAGGGATTCGTTTCTGACAACCGCATAAACATGACAACTTTGTTTCCCCAAGAATAAACGTATCTTCAGAGTCGTGGAAACAATAGATGGATATTTTACTCAGTCAAATGTGCATGCTTCGTTTTATCAGAGGTGCAGAGAAATAGAGAGACGGGCATTTTCAAAGATAGGATTTACTGAACAGTCTTCTTTCTCATGCAAGTAAAGTGAACTGCTACAATCGTAAGAGAGGCAGCAAAGTATAATGCCTACAGCGAGAAGAGTATTATGAAATAATGCTGTAAAAGCATTGTATGGTTTCTAAACCATAGATAAATACATACATAAATAACAAAACCTAAAAGTACTCAACTGGTGCTTCTAAAATACACCTAACCCAATGTACCGAACCTAAGTCTAGTACGAGGGAAGAAGTAAGTGTGGTGTAGCATAGGTTCAGTTTCTTTGCCAAGAATCTATCCAAGATTTCTCTTTAGGGTCTAATCAGCTCCATACCTTAGTTTAGAATGAAGGAGGTCTGATATCTCTGTCTCGGGACACAATTTCCCAACACCCCGCAAGGGGAGCTTGGAAACACTGGAGCTGGATTCTCAGTGAGAGAAAGGACAGCTTCTCGATAAGTGAGCCACTGGGAGGGTCGGCTTCCTTCGGCACTTGCTGTAGCAAGCTGCGTTGGGCAAGTAGATAGTCGAGCTGCTCCGAACCACCGTGTGTTTGTTTGAGCAAGTGAAGACATATTTATACCTTGAAGGTGCCTAGTTTAATGCAAAGTCGGGCATAATAACGTCATCAAAGAACCCCAAGGGAATGGTAGTTCTTCGAAAACTCCATGAGTTATTGGACAAATCAATATTCAAGCAAGGGGATGTCCCTGACTGCTTAAGCCTATTTTCCAAGAAATCGTTGTGGCTTTCTGGTATGGGTGGATATAGCCATGCCTGTATTTGAACTGCATGGGCTATGTCTAAATATGGTTATGATTTATCTGCCTATATTAGGGCAATGTGAATGGTACCTATATAAGTTCATGAATCAAGAAATTTTGCTTGGATCTTAAAACGCCATACAACAGAATGCCATCTACTTGTAAATTATTTTATTGTGAGGGAACCCACCCTAAATTGGTGGAACAACTTCCTGTCACTTGGTTTAGTGATAAAGTCCCAATAACATTCAAACTCAGTATCTTCTTTAAACTTCAAGAATGCCCATGACAAGGTATGCCCCAAAGTAGCTAAAAACTGATGCCTTAACCATGCTCCAATACGCTGCCTTGAAATCTTTTTTCGAGGGGAATTTGCCACTTGCTGGATCTTCCCACAAATTGCTCAACCCCTTATTGATCAATTAACTTTTTATCTTACATAGACAGGCAATCTTACATGAACAGTCTGCCCCCGAACATCAGATAACGCCTCGGCATAAGCAGACAACTCAGGGGCTGACCATAGCCTTCTCCAGAAGGCTAATGGTCTGTAGCGTGCTGTATCCTCTATAGTTTGGCAGCCCAAATCTGAGTAAAGGGGCTTAAGTGGTGTTGACTGCGGGAGGCCTGTTATAGCTCTCACAAATTTGTTTTGGGAGGCCTGTAACAGCTATTACTTTATCTGATGTTACTAGCAAGAAGAAAAATATGTTTAAACCACCCCAGACTACAGTTCCAACTCACACAGAGTGGATGAAATCTGTAAAAGATAAGCAATGTCTAAAGAGGCAGAAAACCCAGTTTTGGTATTTATTTCCAATCTGGTCTACTGATTCAACATTTTTTAATGTTGAAGTCCAATGATTACACTTTACTGAAACTTTGAAAATACTAAGACCTCATGGTTTAGATATAAGTATTTGTCGAACCAGATCAGGTAAGCAGGGGTGGGGTCTGGCCCCCTGAGCCAGGACTCAATCAACTGGCTGCTCCTGGCTTACCATCTAAAAGAAGTCCTAGTGAGAGCTCCATGAAGCCCCTGTTAATGCCTGGTGTGTGGACCCAGGGTCTAGGGCCCCAAGCAATGATCAGAGCTGCGTTTCCTTCACAGCCAGATGGGAAGGACTCTCATGCTTCTCGAGAGCATCATGCTCAGGTAAGACTGCAGTGAGAGCTCTGGGAAACATGCATAAATGCCTTGGGCTTCCTCCCTCTTAACTGGGCCAAAGCTCCAGGCACTGGACCAAGCCTCCTTCTGTACCAAGGAGAAAAGAGCATGGTGCGCCAACGTCATTACATTGAAAGTGAAAGTGAAATGATCCAATCTGCTCATTTCACTTTCAATGCCTATGTGCTTGTGGGGTTATCTCAGCCCCTCAAGTATGTAGGCAGATGGGAGGGGTACCTTTGGAAAGGGGGTGAATCTCCTGGGGGACTGTAGAATGCCTAACTAGGAACCAGGGATTCTTTTTTTTGGAATGCATAGGGGTGAGGGCTGCCCAAAATGGGCATGCCAATGCCTCCACACCGAAACACAAAAGGGACAGTCATTCTGCCCCCCGAGGGGCCGATCGGGGTTAATACCCCTGATAGGCCCCAGGCAGAAAGTCCTCTAGACACCACAGATATTGTTTATAAAAGAGGCATGGGAGCTGCCCAGAATGGGCATGCCAATGCCCCCAACCCCCCAAAAATGAACACAGTCTTTCTGCCCCTGGTGGCATACTAGGTAATTGCCCTGATCTGCCCCCTGGCGGGATAAAAAGCCCACTAGGCACCAGGGACTATGTTCTTTTCTTAGTGTAGGGGTGAGGTCTGCCCAGAATAGGCTGGCTAATGCCCCCACCCCTCCATAAAAAATGGTCCCAGGTTTTCTGCCCCCGTGGAGCATATCGCAGCAACAGCCATCAATATTCCCCCCAGGGTTGCAGAAAGCCCCTAGGCACCAGAGACAACATTTTCTTTATGCAGGGGTGGGGTCTGCCCTGAAGGGGCATTCTGATGCCTCCATTCCCCCTGGGGTGGTCGATATGGGATACAACCCCGATCTGCCCCCTGGAAAGGCAGAAAGACACCAGGGACTATTTTTACTTTGTATAGGGTTGAGGTTGCCCAGAATCGGTATTCTGATGGCCCCCAACACAAATGGGCACAGTCTTTATGTCCCTGGGGGACTGATGGTGGTTATTACACCTGATCTGCCCCCCAGGTGGGGGCAGAAATCCCACTAGGCACCAGGGACATGTTTAGGGGCATGTCAGAGAGTGGCCTCATAGTCAAGGATTGCTCTTCTTTTTTAGGCACACATTTTAGCCATTCCTGCCCCCCTTGGGGCATATCAGGAACATGTTTAGGCTCAACTACTAGATACCAGGTAAAGTTTCTGTGTGTGCATGTGAATTGGAGTTCAGCTGCCTTTCTGTATGTATCTTTGGCTGGCTGTGTGTGTACTGGCATTTTGTGGCAGTGTGTGCAAAATTGCGCTTGGCTGGCGGTGTTTGTGGACCAGTGCTTGGTAGTGATGTGTGGACTAGCGCTTGCCTGGCAGTGTGTGTGGACTGATTCTTGGCTGGTTTTGTGCATTAGATGGTGGCTAGCTGACAGTGTGCATGGATGGTGCTCGGCTGAAGGTGCGTGTGTACTGGCACATGGCTGGCGGTACGGGCGGACTGTCGCTTGGCACGTGGTATGGCTTGCACGGATCCCCCAGCATTTTCTTACCCAAACCTCAAATTTAGCTAAAAAGTCACATTTTCCTCACATGTCCGTGTGGGAAAGTTCAAGTATCTTTGCACCGGTACAAATTTCCTACCACTCAGTGTTCCCCTCGATTTCCTGATAAAAACGATACCTCACTTGTGTGGATGCCCTCCTGGTGGATGCCCAAAGTAAAGTCAGCCTAAAGACGAATTTAAAAAAAAACTGGCCTTACCGGCAAGCTTTGTTTCCCCCTAACTTTTTTATTTCATTCATTTTTAGGATGACTCTGCTTTGGGTACCAATACAAATGATGTATCATGGGAAACACCCATTACATCGATGTCAAAACCTCGCGGTGCCATCGCACCGCGACTTTTACATCGTAGGATCGATGGCATCGCATGCATTCAAAACGCATGCGACAACGGCGCGATGCCATTAACATCGCATGAGATTACAACGCTACAAATACGCTACGGTGCGGACTTTCATGAAATGAAATGAAATGTAATGCCTGCTTTGTCAGCTTTGATGCAAAAATAAATGATGCTACAGCCCGGACTTTCATAATAATGCCTGCTTTGTCAGCTTTGATGCAAAATACGGTGCGGACTTTCATGAAATGAAATAAAATGTAATGCCTGCTTTGTCAGCTTTGATGCAAAAATAAATGATGCTACAGCCCGGACTTTCATAATAATGCCTGCTTTGTCAGCTTTGACGCAAAATACGGTGCGGACTTTCATGAAATGAAATAAAATGTAATGCCTGCTTTGTCAGCTTTGATGCAAAAATAAATGATGCTACGGCCCGGACGTTAATAAAATGTAATGCCTGCTTTGTCAGCTTTGATGCCCGGACTTCATAAAAATAAATGATACTACGGCCCGGACTTTCATAAAATGTAATGCCTGCCCGGACTTCTTGTCTGCTTTGATAAAATGTGATAAAAACCAACGGCGCGATGCCCGGACACAAGCACGTACGATTACTTATGCCAAGAGGTTGGATTATGCAAACTAAATAAATGCCACCTAATTGTGCTTTGGATAACTCGCTTGCAGCTGGAAAGGGCTGTGGGGCTGGTGGTGTGTTGGTGGTGGATGTATGGGGGGATGGATGCATGATGTGTGGGTGGTGGATGTATGGGTGGATGGATGCATGATGTGTGGGTGGATGGATGGGTGGATGAATGGATGCATGATGCATGGGTGCATGGATTGCTGGCTGGGTGGTGGATGCCTGATGGATGGGAGGCTGGTTGGTGGATGCATGATGGGTGGATGGATGAGTGGCTGGGTGGATGAATGGATGCATGATGGATCGGTGCATGGATTGCTGGCTGGGTGGTGGATGTCTGATGGATGGGAGGCTGGTTGGTGGATGCATGATGGGTGGATGGATGAGTGGATGGGTGGGTGGATGAATGGATGCATGATGGATGGGTGCATGGATTGCTGGCTGGGTGGTGGATGTCTGATGGATGGGAGGCTGGGTGGTGGATGCATGATGGATGGGTGGATGGATGGATGGATGGATGGATGAGTGGATGGGTGGGTGGATGTCTGATGGATGGGAGGCTGGGTGGTGGATGCATGATGGATGGGTGGCTGGATGGATGAGTGGCTGGGTGGGTGGATGGATGGATGGGTGGCTGTGTGGGTGGATGAATGGATGCATGATGGATGGGTGCATGGATTACTGGCTGGGTGGTGGATGCCTGATGGATGGGAGGCTGGGTGGTGGATGCGTGATGGATGGGTGGATGGATGGATGAGTGGCTGGGTGGGTGGATGGCTGGGTGGGTGGATGGATGGATGTCTGGCTGCATGATGGATGGGTGGCTGGGGGTGGATGCAGGATGGATGGGTGGATGGATGAGTGACTGGGTGGTGGATACATGATGAATGGGTGGGTGGATGGGTGGCCATTGAGTTGGATGACAACAAACATCTGTTAATCATCTCCAAGATACGTTATGTTGATGATTGGAGCAGGCAGTGTTTTTCCTGCTCCGGTGTGTATGCTGCACCAGACATGGTGGCACTGTATAACCCTGTGCTTTGTGTGGCACTGGCCTGCTGGTGGTTGTGGGCTGGGCAGCGGGTGCAGGATGTGTTTCCTTATATAGCCAGACATGAATACCGTCCAGTCTAGCAGAAGAGCACCGAACTGAATGCAGGGTGGGCAGTGCCAGAGCAGGCCTCCTGGCAGGCGCCCCAGCCTGCAGTCCGTCTGCACCCCCAGGGTCCAGCTCTCTGCTCAGTCGGTATTGTCTTTGATGGAGTAAACGCTGAGTCAGTGCTGTTAATCCTGAGTTGGAGCAGGGAGTTACCAGGTAAAGATTCTGTCAGGCTCGAAGCACTGCACAATACAAGCCCGCAGCACTACTGGAAGGACCGTGAATCCAACAGCAAAATCAGTGTTTTTTTAATTTACACAGATGAGATCCCCCAAACCCCCGACCTGAGCCAAAGACATCTGCATATGGTCTCCCTACTCAATTATGCATCCTTTAATATTTTTTTCAGGATGCAGTGACTTAGTCCACGCATCCTGTAAAAGAAACCATAACATGTTTGCTGAAGTTGTGTGTGTGTCTCTGTAGCCGTGTCTGTGTGTGCTCACATAATACCTTTGAAAGCCTGCAGTATTTTATCAAAGTGTGCCCATGAACATTTGCATGCCTGTGTTTGTAAATGTGTTTGCCCGTCCTTCCCAGGGAACTTTTATTTCATATTTGTTCAGTGAGGGAAGGGGCAATGGGTCGCACTGTACTGATAACATTCTCACTATGACGTCATCTGTTCAGCATCTGAGAAATGGGGAGTGCATGTACTCACAGAATTAAGATACCTGCAGACAAGAGCAGATACTCACTGTACCACTGAGTTACAAGCAGTCCATATTTCCAAATATAGGCGGCCCATGGCGAGCTTTGCATTTGATGTTAATAGTTTTAAATTATAATGACTTTTTGGGTATTATTTTTGTCACAGGTAGAGATCTTATATTTTTTACATCCTAACACGTGTCAGAGTTTATAAGCATTGTCTCTCTGCTATCGAAAATATATTTGTTATACCCGTCAGAGCTGTGTTTTATAAAAAGTAGAAATCCATGTAAAAGTGAGTGACTGCCTATTGGCTTTGCCAAATCTTGTTCGCCTTTGTTTTTTTTTTTTTAATGCGCCATTGCAGGATGGCAAACGAGCAACTTGGCCCTGGCACGTTAAAGTAAAAGTAGCCAAAATGGTTTCAAAGGCGTCACGACGCACATATGCACTTGCATTGTGACACATGTGCACCTATGTCTGCACACAACGCACAAGCGTGCGTGCAAGACTGGCCAACAGCCATATTTTACTTAACCATTTCAACATTTCCGCCTGCCATATCCAAAGGGTTTGCTACAGATAACAAGATAATGCGCAGGGGGGGTTAATAGTGAAGAACGTGGCTGGTATAATTTTCCGTCTGACAGGCCCTGCAAAAAAACAAAATGTGACAAGAAAATGCAGGATGGGGACTGGTGCGCGTGGGTGATGGAGAGATTAGATCAGGATGGCTGGAGGCAGTGGAGAGAGAAACGCGTTGTTACAGCGTGCAATTTCAGGGTCTGCGATGTGATGTTCTGCCCAATAGAAAGCAACGCATTGGCGTTACAACAGCTCTCGGTGTAACAGTTGACGAGGTAATGTACCATGCGGGGTAAAAGACGCGTGGTAAACGCACGCGATGAAAATGTGCGCGATGTATCGTCATACATCCTGTATCATTTCATGGGGAGGTAGGCGTAGTGGCCAGAGTGGGTGACTCCAGAGCGGGGCTCACGGTTCAAACCCTGGCATGGCAGCTCAGCATCATGTGACTCCGGGCAATAGCTCACTTAATCTCCCTGACGACCCCCGGCACCTTGAAACCCTTAAGGGGGTGATATGTTCACACTTTACAAGTAAGACTTATTATTTTATCCAGAAACAGAGGATAATGCTGGGTGGTAGGAAATGTGTGCCAGCACATTGATCCCACACGGAAATTTAAGGACAATTTGATTTTTCACCTAAATTCGAAGTTTGCAGGGGATTCAGGATAGGAAAATATTGGAGGATTCACACAAGCCACACCTCCCTGGACTCCCCCGGGTGTCTAGTTTTCAGAAATGTCTGGGTTTGGTAGGTTTACCTAGATGGCCACCAGGTCCAGGAACAAAAACCAAGGTTCCCCCTATCCATCACAAAACAACACGTTTATACCATGGAGGCTCCTGAGTTTTAGTCCCGTGCTCGGCAGCCATCTAGGTAAATGTACCAAACGCAGACGTTTCTGAAAATTAGGCGCCCGGGGGAGTCCAGGGAGATGTGGTTTGTTTGCATCCCCCAACGTTTTCCTATCCAAAATCCCCTGCAAACCTCAAATTTAGCAGAAAAAATATATTTTCCTCACATTTCTGTTTGGGATTGATTGGTATCACCAGGCGGACACATTTCCTACCACCCAGTGTTTCCCCATGTCTCTGGATAAAAATGCTACCTCACTTGTGTTGGTGGGCCAAGTACCCATGACAGGGAAGGGTCCAAAACATTATTGTGGAGACATCAGAATTATCTATCACAAAACTATCCGTTTTAGCAAGTGGGGCACCTGTGCTTTTGGTCCCAGGCTTAACAGCCATTGAGGTAAGCCTGGGCAGTAAATTCCATTCCGCTCACGGAATTTGCGGAATTTGAGTAATTTCGCGTTCCGCGAAGAACGCAAAATTGGGCAAAATTCTGCGATCCGCGACTTCACAAATTTTTTTGCTTGTTCGCGTTCTCAAAATGCGTGTTCACAAGATATTTTCCCCCGAGAACGCAAACAGCAATTGCAAACAGGAAAAAAGCATCACGAACAAGGAATTCCGCGCGTTCGTGGAATTTCTGCGTGTTCGCGGAGATTTTTTACCGTTTCGCGGAGATTTGCGTAACGCGATTACGCAAATTCCACCCACCCCTCCATTGAGGTAAACCTACCAATTTCTGAAAACTACACATCTGAGGGAGTCTGGGGATGTGTGTCTTGCATGGATCCCCCAAAGTATTCTTGCTCAGAATCCCCTGCAAACCTCAAATTTAGCTAAACAAATCACATTTTTCTTACATTTTTTACTGGGATCGCCAGGCAGACACAAATTGCATGAATGAGCATCATGTTTTCCTAACAGGCAGTGTGATATTTCTAAAGTATTGCAATTAAATCAAAGTGACAGTGAAAAAAAAAGTGAGCAAATACAATACATTTTCAAACAAATACATATAACGATTTGGAAACAGATACCTGGGAGCCTGGGACTAAAAATGCAGGTTACTCCCTCGCAAAACTAAGGGTTCGATTATGATGGTGGACGGACCTGCGTCCGTCCGCCACCCCCGAGGTGGAGGGACCGTTCGCAGGGGCAGCGGCGTTCCGTCCGTTGGAATTAGGATGTGACCGCCACCCTGGCAGTCACATCCCATATATTTAACATTGCGGCGGGTGCTGCTTTAAGCAGCACCCACCGCAAAGTTAAAAATGCATGCTGTGCATTTGCATGCACAAAGCGGCAGGCACCGTGCGGTGCCTGCTGCATTGTGCATGCAACTGCAGGGGGGTACCATAGGTACCCCCCATGTGCACCCCCCACCATCCCCTTCACCCTGAGGGCCCGCAACGGGCCCTCAATGCAAGGATCCTTGGATGCTTGATTCCGGTCTGGGAAAGACATGGCTTGATAGTTCGGACTGGACTGTTCCCATGAGGCACAGGGTCAGAGCTGATTTGCATATAGCCAGTGTCTAACCCAGGGTGGTGTGGAGTGCAAAAAAATGATGGATTTAGGCCCAGATCTTTGTACTGGGCTGAATGTATGACATTGTTCTACATTCTGTCCATCAACTGTGTTATTTGCAATTATCTCCCCGAGTCGGCTGGGTATGCTCAGACGTGAGTCCCAGCCTCTCCACACCACTGGAGTCAAGCTATCCAGGCTGATGAAGGCTGATAGCCAGAAACCGGTCCTTGGATGCTTGATTCCGGTCTGGGAAAGACATGGCTTGGTAGTTCGGACTGGACTGTTCCCATGAGGCACAGGGTCAGAGCTGATTTGCATATAGCCAGTGTCTAACCCAGGGTGGTGTGGAGTGCAAAAAAACGATGGATTTAGGCCCAGCTCTTTGTACTGGGGTGAATGTATGACATTGTTCTACATTCTGTCCATCAACTGTGTTTTTTGCCGTTGCCTTTTCGAGGCGGCATTACCGCCACGGAAAGGCATAGCCCCCAGCACATCCTAATATGTCTGGCGGTGTCTGATAGACACCGCCACCATATTAGAGCTTTTCCGCCGCGGTCGCAATGCGACCGCTACGGAAAAGCGGCGGACGTCTACCCGTCCGCCACGGTCCCCCTGCCAGTGTAATATGGCGAGGGGGAAATAGGTGCCGGACGGGCAAGGATGGTGGACGGATCGCCACCGACTGCATGGCGGTGGCGATCGGTCCGCCATCCTAATTGACCCCTAAGTCTTTTATGTGATTGATAATTTTCAAGTCACCACAGTATGTTTTGGGCCATTTCCTGTCACGGGCACTAGGTCTACTCATACAAGTGATGTACGATTTGTATCAGGAGGAAGTTTGTGGCTCCCCGCAGGTTCCAGAACTTTCCATCACAGAAATGTGAAGAAAATGTGTTTTTGACAAAGTTTGGGGTTTGCAAGGGGTTCTGGGTAACAGAACCTGGTGAGAGCCACACAAGTCATCCCATCGTGTATTTCCTTGTGTCTCTAGTTTTTAAAAATGTACATGTTTGCTTGGTTCCCTTAGGTGCCAGCTGATCTAGGGTCCCAAATCCACAGCTAGATGCATTGCAAAGAAAAGGGTCAGTTTTCAATGAAAATGTGATGTGTCCACGTTGCGCTTTGGGCCCTTTCCTGTTTCCTTCACTAGGCCTACTCACATAAATGACGTACAGAGATTTGGGGAAATACTGGGTGGGGGGAAGTTTGCGGCTCCTCGCAGATTCGGGAACTTTCCATTACAGAAATATGATTAAAATGTGTTTTATTGACAAAGTTTAAGGATTGCAAGGAATTCTTGGTAACAGAACCTTTTAAAGAGCCACACAAGTCACCCCATACTGGATTCCTCTGGGTGTCTGTTTTTCTTAAAATGCATAGGTTTGCTAGGTTTCCCTGTGTGCTGACTGAGCTAGGCTCCAAAATCCACAGCTAGGCAGATTGCAAAAAAAGGGTCAGTTTTCACGCGAAAAATGAGATTTGTCCACGTTGCATTTTGTGTCATTTTCTATAGTGGTCAGTAGGCCTAACCATACAAGTGAGGTACCATTTTTATCGGGAGACTTGGCAAAATGCTAGGTGGGTGGAAGTTTGTGGATCGCCACAGATTCCAGAACTTTCCATCACAGAAATGTGAGGAAAATGTGTTTTTTTTACAAAGTTTGAGGTTTGCAAGGAATTCCAGGTAACAAAACCTTCTGAAAGCCACACAAGTCACCCCATCAAACATTTGCCTGGGTGTCTAATTCTGGGAAATTTACATGTTTGCTTTGTTTCCCTATATGCCAACTGAGCTAGGCAACCAAATCCACTGATAGGCACATTTCTAACAAAGGGTCAGTTTCACTGGAGAAATGTGATGTGTTCAAGTTGTATTTTGATAATCACCAAGTAGGGAGGAGGAATTCTTGTCCATTCGATTCCCCAAATCAATGTTCCAAATAATCAAGTGAGAGAATGGACACTTGTAACTACGGTTCAATGGGTCAGTTAGATCACCCTCATAAACGCTATGTTGATCTTGGTTGCGGTTTATATCGTTTCTCCGCTCCACATATGCGTTGTGGCATTATCATCGGGTTCTCTAAATTTGTGCTGTATGCCAGCCTCAAGCCTGAGGCAACCTCTGGTACAACGTAGTAGTGTCCAGAAATATATAGACAGACACCCCCAAAAGAAAGGTTATATATTTTTTTAAAACAAGTCTTCACCCGATTAAAATTTTAATTGCCATTGGATGAGGTTTGTTATTAAGACCAAAGGGTATATTTGCAGATCGAGTTACTAGATCTCACTATATCACTTTAAACAAAGTAAACAAAGTCAACATGTTTCTGCCCCGTATCGCCCAGTCGGGTCTAAGGGGCATTTGTTAGGACAAACAATACAGAATTAAAATGCTTTACTCACACAATTTGTGAAGTGCTCAGTGGTTTTCGTATTACCACTCGGTTTCTAAATAGGTGAGGTATACCTGTAATAAAAGAAACATACAGAGAGGTTGGGGGTACATGTTCAGCACTATTAGTGAATCTCAATTTGAGACAAAAGAGGGGGCATACTTTATGCGCAGAGAATTCTCAGAAGTAGTGCCTAAGGAGACCATTGTGTTTTGCTATGTTAGGAGGTAGTGTCAATAAAAACATTGTGAGTAGATGCCAACTAATTCTATAACTGGTATGATATCACGGTTTTTGTTAATCGTCATACCTACTAAAGTCGAATCACTCACTACAACTCATAGTCGCATGTGAATGATGACCTTAGTTCGATGTTAGGTTTGGTGTGTGGGCTTAAATACATTCTCATGTCAGCTCGATGTTAAATTCGGTGTTAAAGCTTATATTAATCACCAATTTAATTGTCGGCTCACTCACTATAACTCATAGTCGCTTGTGTTTATACGAATAGTGTGAATGATTACCTTAATAAGGTTACCGCTGAATGTCTTCAGGGGAAAAGGACGGAATGGTCCCAGGCTGAAAGAAGAAACACACAATCGTTTACATTACCGTGTTAGTGGTTTAAGACGCCGTTTTGTTTTGTGCTGCCGCCATTCTCACCCGCGTGTTGAGGCTGCTCCGCGTCTAGTGCTGGCTCTGCCCCTGGATGCGGAGGTCTCGTATCCTGCTTCCTTTTACTATGATTGAGATAGAAAGGGGACTAAAAGCACTTTCCTTAAGTGTTTCGTTCGTAAAGACATATCTCCCTCTATTAGGGGATAGCGGTTCAGAAATGTATATCTACTCATATATCGATGTTAAAGGGCGATTATGTAACATCATTTGGCAGAGTGGCTAGTGTTTTTCAAAAATGGGTAGTGGTCTAAAAATTCAAAAGAGAGATCAATTCTCAATCACCTGGCATTGCCCATATTTATGTGGGACTGTTGTACGACTCATAGATCAGTGTCTATGCATTATAAACCAGTCTCAAAGTGTCTATATCATAGATACTAAAAAAGGACTAATCAGGGTCCTCATAGTACTAGTTATTGTGGAGAAGGAGATGTCCCAACCCATTATAACTCTGTATCTAGATAAGGATGTCAGTCTAGTCTATAGTGCATGTGATATTGACCACATGGCAAGGAAAGGGTCTTTGTGTGGTGTTTTTTGTCTTTCTGATTTATGCAAATTGATGCCATGGTATGTTGTAATTAAGCCCATCTGGGTGGGTTTTTAGCCGATCTACCCATCTTTGTTCTTTTTCGAACAGTATCCTCTCTGCATTTGAGGTTTTATCATTGAGTATTTTGATCACTGTCCATCTTAGTTCTTCCGCTTTGTGACCATATTCAGTGAAATGAGTACACAGCTTCGTTGTATTCTTCTTTAGCTTTATGTTACTTTTGTGCTCTCCAATCCTGGTTTTTACTTTCCTACAAGTCATGCCAATATATTTCTTTTCACAAGGGCACAGTATCATTTAAATTACATGCGTAGAATTGCAATTAGTGTGATGTCTTTGTGTCCAGAGCAGTGAGTCCGTAAGTTGTAAGGATTTTGTTATAGTTGTTAATTTGCACACCAGGCAAGTGCCACATGGGTAGTGGCCAACAACTGGGGCCATCTCAATATTTCTCACTTGTGTTGTCTTTCGACGTTTTACAGGTCGTGTGTGCACAAGTATATCTTTTAGATTTTGCGTTCGTTTGTTAGCGAATTTAGGCTTGGGCCAGTTGAATTTACTTGTTGTTAAAATTCGCCAGTTTTTATTGACTACTTTCTGCACTGCATACGTTGCTGTGCAATATGTTGTGACACAAGTCACACGGTCCGGTATTGGTTCCTTCACGTTTGTTTGTAGGAGACATTCTCTTGGTTGATTTTTAGCTCTTTTCTGACATTTTGCTATTGTTGTAGGTGTGTAGTCCCTGTTTTTCAGTTTTTGACTTAGTTCTTGGGCCTGTATTTTGTAGTCATTTTCCTTGCTACAATTCCTTTTGAGCCTCAGGAATTGGCTGTACGGTAGATTATCCCGTAGTGGTTTGGGATGAAAACTGTTATATGACAGGAGACTGTTTTTAGCTGTCGGTTTGTGGTATGTTTTTGTTTCAATCTGTTCTCTTTCAATGAGAATTGTTAATCCAAGAAGTCTATGCTGGTATTGTCAGATGTAAAGGTGAACTTCAGCCATTTGTCTCTCTCATTAAGCCATTCAGTAAATAAGTAGCATGGGCGGATTTTGCGGATCCACGATTCGCGGATTTGCGTATTCACGGATCGTGGATCCGCAAAATCCGCGGATTTTGCGGATCGGCGGATTTATGGCGGGGCTTCCGTGCCAGGATCATCGTGCCAGATTGAACCCTGCCCTTCATATTTATTCAAGAAGACGCCACCGTTTTGTGCCATACCTCTACTCAACTGGAGTACTTCCTACTAGATAATCAGTAAGTGCTACCTCGTTGGGTAGATGTATAGTGCTTTTACTACACTACAGCTGCCTAAAGTGCCAGAGAGTTGTCTACAGCGACCAGGTGTGTGTTACTATGCAATCGCGCCGAAGGGCGCAGGGGTCCCGTGAGTGAGCTGTCATAGTGGGTAAATGGCGGGAAGACGGTGCACACCACGAGTGTGTGGGCGGGGCCAAACGGACGGGGCTTCCATGCGAGTGCACATGCCTCTTGTGTGCATTAAAGGTGAGAGACCGATCAGAGCCGCAGATAAAGATACAGAAGCTCCTGGCCACAGGAACAACACGAGGATTGCGCTCGTGAAAGTCAAGGATGCAAAGGCCTCTGTCCAGCATCACAGCTGATTTGCTATGGTATATTAGGGAAGAAGGCACATCTGCCTAGCCTTGACAACGCTCACGATTGTTTTTGGGCCAATGAATGAGTCACTGAATGTAAGCTTCAACTAGGGCACATGCTTAATCGATATCTGAAAGTGCCTGCGGTTGAGGTTTAATTTTTGTGCCAGGACCGTCGTGCCAGAATGAACCCTGCCCTTCATATTTATTCAAGAAGACGCCACCGTTTTGTGCCTGTTGTAACTAATTTACGATGGCGCCGGCAAGCTGCCAGCGCCATCCTAAAATAGTTACTAAATTAGCTTCAACAGGAAGCTCTAATAGATAAAATAAAGCAGGCCTCGATGACCTGCTTTATCTTATCTATTAGAGCTTCCTGTTGAAGCTAATTTAGTAACTATCTTAGGATGGCGCTGGCAGCTTGCCGGCGCCATCGTAAATTAGTTACAACAGGCCAGCAAGGCTTGAACTTTTGCCCCCGGAATCCGCCGCTCGCGGATTGCGAATTTTCGGTAAATTCGCGAGAGTTCGCGGATCGCGGATTTACCGAAAATTCGCAAAATCCACGAGTATAGCGGATTTTGCGCTCATGCTTAGTCATTGTCAATTTTCCAAACCATTAGAATGTCATCTATGTATCGTTTCCAGTATAATATACTGGTTACGAATGGATTTGTGTCAGTGAGTACATGGCGGGTTTCGAATTCACTGACGTATAGACCTGCTACTGATGGAGCAAAAGCACTCCCCATGGAAGTGCCATGGCTTTGTAAAAACAAAGTCCTATCATATTCAAAAAAGTTTTCAGTCAGGGCTAGTCGGCAGCACTCTAACACAAAGTGCAGAGGGCTACGATGACTCCATTCCTCCATAAATAGTATGTTTTCTAGCATTTGTAGAGTTTCTTTTTGGGGGAGACTAGTGTAAAGTGACTCGACGTTTAGACCTACGAGTAACATAGTCTCTGGGTCAAAGCGCATTCCAGACAGTTGGTTCAAAAGATCGCGGGTCTCCTTTAGATACGTGGGTGTTTGTTGTACCAGCGGTTTTAGAAACTGGTCTGCGAATTTAGACAAAGGTTCTAATACTGAACCAATTCCTGAGACTATCGGGCATCCCGGTGGTGGGGATCTGTTTTTGGGCGTTTTTGGAAGAGAATAAAAGAAAGGTGTCTTGGGTTCTTTTGTAGTTAAATATTCAGCTTCTTTTTTAGCAATCCAGGCATTGGTTTCAGCTTCATGGATCATCATGGCAATCGTATTTTGTAGTCTTGGCGTTGGATCGATCATGATTATTTTGTAGAATTTGGTGTCGGAGAGGAGGGCAAGGCATTGTCGGTTGTATCTTTCTTTTTCTAGGATCACTATGCCGCCCCCCCTTGTCAGCTGGCTTTATGATTATTTTGTCATTTTTCTGTAATTCCTCCAAAGCTAGGCGTTCCCTCTTGGTTAAGTTCTGAAAAGGTTGTTTGATGTTATTACTCAATTCATCTACTCCTTTCAGGAGCGCTTGCTCAAAAGTATGGATTTCTATTGGAATCGTGCTGCTTGAGGGGTTAAAAGTGGACTTTCTTCTCAGGCTTGTGTCTCCGTCATTATCCCGGGGTACTGTGCCTGCAAAGTATGCTTTTAATTTCAGAGTTCTACAAAACTCCGCCAATTTGCACTTGAGTTTGAAGGTATCCAACGAGGGAGTCGGAAATAATCCAAGCCCTTTGTTTAGGACTTTGGTTTGGCCTTCAGACAGGACAGTGCCTGTAAGATTCACAATTAATGATTGGTCTTGCTGGTGCTTGGTTTTTCTGAGGACATTCTCCGGGTCATCATGTTCCGTTGTTGGTCTTGCCACGTCAGGTTTTTTCGACGTCCTCTTTGTTGACTCTGGCCTCTCCCTAAAAAAGGGGGCTGTTGATGCAGATTTTCTGTTCCCGGCATGTGTTGACTCATCATCTGGGGCATTGGATGCATTCCTTGATTGTAAGGATTCAACCAGCCTGTATATTGCGGCATATACGATTGGAAAAATGGCATTTGGTGTCCTATGAAATTTGGTCTTTGCCATCTGTTGGCCCTCCGTGGGCGTTGATGGCAATAATTGTTTCTCCCTCTATTAGGGGTCAGGTCTTCTAAACTTCCTTGTGAAGTGTCTGAAGAGTTCCATCCTCCAGATTCATTGTCAGATCCTGGGTCTGGTGCTGTATACTCCTCCTTAGAGTAAGGGTGCGTTCTTTCTTGGCTGAATCTCTTCAGATCTTTGCCCAATTTCTGTAATTTATTCTGCATTGCATACTCCTGTGTTTCATTCATTTCTTTATTAATTTCTTCCAATTTTTTCTTATATACCGAAATATGTATTCCTATCTTTAGTTCGTTTTCACATGCTTGGATTTGCACCAATAGTGCTTCAGACAATCTTTTTGCTGTTTTTACTATCAATATTAGGTAGTCCAATGTGCATTTCCATGAGATTGACGACCAGTCTCGTCGGAAAGCAAAATCATGTAGGAAGATTCGTGGGGCATTGTTAACCCACAAGCCTCTTGGGGCTGACTTAGATCTAAGGTATTCAGTCATAACTATTCCATGGATAGCCGTTCTGATCTGTTCCCTCTTTTTTTCTGTCAGGGTTTCCCAGTCGTCTGTTTGTGCTAGAACTTGTGTCAGGTCAGTATTTTGTAGTACCGGTTGGGCTGCTAGGATCTCATTAATGTCATTCTCCGTATAGCTTAATCCACAATCATCTTCCATGTTTTCTACTCCTTGTGAATTATGATAGATATTTTCACCACTCACTATTGTGGTCAAAGTATTCTCCCGCAGCTGTGCGCTGCTTAATAATAATAATCACCAAGTAGGGAGGAGGAATTCTTGTCCATTCTATTCCCCAAATCAATGTTCCAAATAATCAAGTGAGAGAATGGACACTTGTAACTACAAGTGTCCATTCTCTCACTTGATTATTTGGAACAAAAAACACCACACAAAGACCCTTTCCTTGCCATGTAGTCAATATCACATGCACTATAGACTACACTGACATCCTTATCTAGATACAGAGTTATAATGGGTTGGGACACCTCCTTCTCCACAATAACTAGTACTATGAGCACCCTGATTAGTCCTTTTTTAGTATCTATGATATTGACACTATGAGACTGGTTTATAATGCATAGACACTGATCTATGAGTCCTACAACAGTCCCGCATAAATATGGGCAATGCCGGGTGATTGAGAATTGATCTCTCTTTTGAATTTTTAGACCACTACCCATTTTTGAAAAACACTAGCCACTCTGCCAAATGATGTTACATAATCGCCCTTTAACATCGATATATGAGTAGTTATACATTTTGAACCGCTATCCCCTAATAGAGGGAAATATGTCTGTTTGAAAGAAACACTTAAGGAAAGTCTCTATCATAGTAAAAGGAAGCAGGAAATGAGACCTCCGCGTCCTGGGGCAGAGCCAGCACTAGACGCGGAGCAGCCTCAACACGCGGGTGAGAATGGCGGCAGCACAAAACAAAACGGCGTCTTAAACCACTAACACGGTAATGTAAACGCTTGCGTGTTTCTTCTTTCAGCCTGGGACCATTGCGTCCTTTTCCCCTGAAGACATACGGCGGTAACCTTATTAAGGTAATCATTCACACTATTCGTATAAACACAAGCGACAATGAGTTATAGTGAGTGAGCCGACAATAAAATTGGTGATTAATAAAAGCTTTAACACCGAATTTAACATCGAGCTGACATGAGAATGTATTAAACCCCACACACCGAATCTAACATCGAACTGGTCATCATTTACATGCGACTATGAGTTGTAGTGAGTGATTCGACTTTAGTAGGTATGACGATTAACAAAAACCGTGATATCGTACCAGATTATAGAATTAGTTGTCATCTACTCACAATGTTTTTATTGACACTACCTCCTAACATAGCAAAACACAATGGTCTCCTTAGGGACTACTTCTGTGAATTCTCTGCACATAAAGTATGCCCCCTCTTTTGTCTCAAATCGAGATTCACTAATAGTGCCAACCTCTCTGTATGTTTCTTTTATTACAGGTATACCTCACCTATTTAGAAACCGAGTGGTAATACAAAAACCACTGAGCACTTCACAAGTTGTGTTTGTAAAGCATTTTAATTCTGTATTGTTTGTCCTGACGAATGCCCCTTAGACCCGGCTGGGCGATATGGGGCAGAAACATGTTGACTTTGTTTACTTTGTTTAAAGTGATATAGTGAGATCTAGTAACTCGATCTGCAAATATACACTTTGGTCTTAATAACAAACCTCATCCAATGGCAATTAAAGTTTTAATCGGGTGAAGACTTGTTTTTAAAAAAAATATAACCTTTCTTTTGGGGGTGTCTGTCTATATATTTCTGGACACTACTACGTTGTACCAGAGGTTGCCTCAGGCTTGAGGCTGGCATACAGCACAAATTTAGAGAACCTGATGATAATGCCACAACGCATATGTGGGGCGGAGAAACGATATAAACCGCAACCAAGATCAACATAGCGTTTATGATGGTGATCTAACTGAGCCATTGTACCATAGTTACAAGTGTCCATTCTCTCACTTGATTATTTGCAAATTGTATTTTGTCCCGTTTCCTGTCGTGGGCTCTTGGCCTACCCACACAAGTGGGGTACCATTTTTATCGGGAGACTTAGGGAATATAGAATAGTAGAACAAGTGTTATTTTCAATTGACTTTCTATGCATTTCTGTCTTCCAAATGTAAGACTATGTGTAAAAATGAAGTAATTTTGAAAAATAACCTCTAATACACATGCTAGTATGGGTACTCATTAATTTGGAGATGGGCAAATAATAAGAGTTTCTAAACTTCATACTTTGTTTCCATTTTAGAAATATATAGGATTCCTTGATACCAATGTTTCACTCTTTATATTTTACCAAATTACCTAGTGGCAAAGGGAGGTTTCATTCCTAGTCTCTCGCTGGGCCTTCCTATTATTAAATGCAGATTGAGCATGGGCAGAGTGCCTGGGCAGAAGTGGCCTCACTTGTATTCAGGTGTAGTTCACCATTGTGAACTAATCCATAAACAAATAGACCTGGCAACATTTGATTTTTTTTATCTTAGTGATGTTTAGAAAACATGCCTCTTTTATAGGAACCCTCCTCCTTTTTATAACACTTAAAGCAATGAAGCAGTGGTTTGAAAAAAGACAGTCAACAAATGTGGGCCACTTTTTTTTAGGGCACCTGGGCCAATTTTGTATCCCAATACAACCCTGCTTGGTAGGCACAGCTCGTTCTGTTATGGTAGCTAGACCACACTGTTGTTATGCCTTGGAATGGCAGGAGAACAACCATTTTATGGATACATTTCACCCTGTGAAGGGGGGGGGGTTCGTGCAGAGAGCTACCTTCAAGGATACTCTGACATTTCAACTAACCTCGACACTGAAAACTGCACTACCAGCATTTCACTGCTGTATATACCTCTTGTAAAAACATTTCTTGTGTTCAAACTTCTTGTACATTTCTTTTTTTTGTAATGATCTACCATTTTGTAATTCTCTACCTCATGTAACTATTTTTGGTAATGTTTGGTCATTTCAAACCCTCTGTAATTTACATGTAACGTCACATGTCTACTGTTAATCTCTCTAGCCTTTAGCTAATGTCAGCGCTAAATATATGCATGCGTAAATATGTGTGCATGAAGAAATAAAAGGCACTCACACCTGCCCAGGCCCCTTAAGGCCTTGATGGGTGCACCCCAAATCATTCTCCTCCATCTTGTGAGTTGCAGCCTACCTGTGCCCCAGATTGCAGTGAGCAGAGTCCAGGAAGTGGTAAGGAGACAGACTAGTGCTGTCTCTTCCTAGGACAAAAAGTTGTTTAAAAACGATTTTCACTTTCTGTGTTTACTGTCTTTGCCTGTGGTTGTTACAGTTTAAAATTGTAATTTTAGCCTGCCTACAATCGCATATTTTATCACTTGGTTGTGTTTTAAACTTGTGGTTTTCGTTGCCCGTGATTGCCTCCATTTGGCGTGTTGAATTGTGGGATTTGCAGTCCAACCTCTGTAGTTTGTGTGAGAAGTTGGCCTGGTATATGATGTTCACTATTCTAGTGAACACCTTGCACCAGTCCAAACAACCCTTATGGTGATGGTTGTAAGTCAACCTCATAGACCAGCTATCCTAGTGGTAGCGTGGACAGAACAGTCTTAGGCTAAAAGACTCTTGAGGGCGTGTAAAGCCAGCTGTTTTACCATATGTAAACCCTTGAATATCAAATGAAAGGACACCACACAGGATATATATAACAAATATATGTATTTATTTACTAACACACTCCTCTGAACTCTTTATGAGATCAGAGGCCAAGGCACATAACAAGTTACTTAGTCAGAATACGTTAAGTTGCACAATTTACAGTTAGGCCCTAGGGGCGAAGCAAACCATATATTAAGAAAGTGGTGTAAGTACCACGTCACGAGAAAAGGAAAGGCCTTGGGCCTAGGGAATCGCTGGGGCTACACTATCTGAACCTTAGTTAAGATGTAGGCGGTCCACAGGTGGCGCGTGCAGTGTCTTTACACACATGCGTGAGTCAATGTTAAGGCAATGGGAACTTAGAAGTTAGATAAAGAAGGATTTAGGACACTTCCGGTTTAGCTAGGAGGAAACAACTAAAAACCTAGATACTTGGATAGTCAATACCCTTGGGAGCACCGAAGTACTTGCCTTACCTCACCCACAGTTAGCGGGTGCATAGGTGTGTAGATGTGTCGGGTTTCGCCGTTGAAGCCTATGGAGACCTGGAGAAAAGATGCTGCAGGCGACCAGGAGAAGATATCCAGGTGGATCCAAGGGTGGATCGAGGATGAAGAGGACCTGAAAGCAGAGGGAACAGAGTCTGGGTCACTAGCCAGTGACCGGGTGGAACCAGGAAGGAACCAGACGACGTCGAGGAGCAATCAGGTGCTGTCGTGAAGCTTATCTCTTCAGCCATGCGGACCAGGAGGCGTTGAGGATGACCAGGTGCTGGAGAGGAGCTGTCCCACAAAGGTTCTTGCAGATGGAGGGGTCAACTGACGGATTTGAGTCAACAAGCCTTGGCAAAGGCACCCCACGCAGGATTCAAAGAAGGCTTCTGATGCAGACCAGCAAGGTCTGAGGTGCCTCACCTTTGCAGGGAGGCAAGGGCCATTCTGGAGCAACCAGACCAGCGAGTTGGTTCAAAAAGGATTGTCATCACAGAGGCTACTAGCCAACGGGCCAGCAACCAGACAACGCGTCGAGCAGAACACAAACAGAAGGGCCCCACGCAGAACTCATGGAGTGTGGAGGGCTGATCTACGGTGTAGGTGGAGCTCGGATTCGGGGCTTCTAAATCCCCAGTGCACAGCTTCGAGGATGCCTCAGGAGCTGAGTTGGGGAGAGGAGTTGGCCTAACGGCTAGGGCGCTCGACCTCGGACCTGGAGGAACTGGGTTCGAGTCTCGGTAACGACGCCAAAACCTCCTGTGATTCTGGGCAAATCACTTAATCTCCCTGTGCCTAAAATGAAAGTAATTGGAAAACGTAAAAATGTAACGTAACTGGAAAAATATGTAAAGCGCTCTGATACCTGATTCGGTTCGGGTCTAGTTCGCGCTATATAAAAAAAATCTGCAAAACTCTGCAGCTGCACAGTTGGCAAGTTGCAGACTTTTCAAGATGTCCGGTCCCACGTGTCTCGTCGCCTCCACGGATCTCAGCTATGCTGCAGACGTGAAGAGAGGGTCAGAGAGGTCTGGAAGTCTGGGTCTTGTTAGGCTCTGTGCTCGGGTCCCGGCGGGAGCGTCGACAAAGCAAGCCATTGATTTGCTGGATGGTGCCTGGTTGCCCAGGGTGGTCACTCCTTGGCCACAAGGGAGATTCTTCAGTCTTCAGCTTCAGCAGAACGTTGAAGGTCCAGAGTTTTGTGTCAAGTTTCCATTCCAGGATTAATCTAAAGTCCTAGGACTCAGCTCCTACCTTTATACAACTAAAAGGGGCTGGATTACTTTCTAGGTCCCTCCTATGGGTGGGACCAGGAAAGGGGGTGGTTGCACCCCCTTTCCTTTGTCCAGTTTCGCGCCAGAGCTGGGGCTGGAGTGCCCCAGCAACCGGTTTGAACCGGGGTATGCATGGAGCACCTAGGGTGCTCCAGGCAGTGTTTCAATCTATTCAGCCCTCCCTGTCCCAATACACAAAGTCCTGTCTGGGGTGGTGCTCGAACCTCTCCAGGCAGGAAACCTATTGTCCAAACCTCCATGACTGGAAAGACTCCCAGCAGCAAGAGGTCAGACTTGTGTCTGTGGCAGCAGCGTCCAATTTGTGACACTTGGGCTCTGGTTAACTTTAACCGGGATAGTCAGCAACAACATGTCTTCTCCCTCTAGAAGGGTGGAATGCTACCCCCGTCACCAGAATTGGCGAGGGGGTAATATTCCAAAGCATATGACACCTTACACGACATGTTTGGATAAAGCCAAACCAAAGTTAGCATTTAACCGCGAGGTTCATAATGCATTTAAGAGTATATGGTATGGCAATTTCATAGAACAGCTATAAGGACATTGTTCCGAAAGCTGCAGACAGGCTCAGCTCATGCTAGAGCACCATCTCACAGATAACCAAGCACTCTGCCTCCAGGATTGTTAAGGCCTGCAATAGGAGTGACTTATAGGTTACTATGTGTCTATATATAAGTAGGTATAGGAATACTACACCTAAGCATGTGGTGATTACACGACCTTGCCCCAGCTGAGTGATCAGCCAGTTGTTTCTATTCGAGTGGCCTGCCAGGGGTGGCATAATATATGCTGCAGCCCCTGGTAGGCCTTGGGTGCACCTATGCCCTGGGTACCTATGGTACACTATACAGGGACTCACAAGGTGACTCAATATCCAATTTGGTATGTACCTACAGTACATGGAGTCAATTTTACAGAGAGAGCAGATAGCCTGGGGTCCTGAATAGCAGGATCCCAGGCCAACTAAGTCGAAAACCAGCTAAACACTAGGCAAAAAGTTGGAGGTAACCATAGTCAGGTATCCACCTTCCTACACAACCCCCCCAAACGAAAGGAGATAAGGCTATCCTTGACCAGGTAAGCCTATATTGCCTAAGTGGCCATATGAGGAAGTACCTACACTAGCATGGTTACCCCCTGTTTCATGGTCTACTAAGCAAGCCCTCACCCTAGGGGTATCAGAGGGTCTCCACCATAAGGAATCTCTACCTGTGGTGTCTTTTGGCAAAGTAAAAGGTTGGTGTGGGAATGGAGTATTGAAGTGAGGCTCCACTAATGTTGGGCTCAGCTTCCTCCAATCACTTTCCACCATATATGCCTTTCTTTCCATGACTGAGTTGCACTGTGCTCTCAGGGTCAACCCCTGGCTACCTACAGCTGGAGGCTGGGTCCCTTCTGTTGGCTCACTGGAGGGACAGGTCAGGTTTGGGGCCCTTTGGTCCCAGGTTTGGCTGTGCCCAACAGAGTCCATCTGGGGGAAGTTCCTAACTAGGTGTAAGGGAGATCCCTCAGGAATATTTGGAATTTTCACCTGGCTAGGGTTTCTAGCTTTGGTGCCCCTAATCTGCTGATGGGGGTGTTCCTGTAGACAGGGGCCCTTTGGGGTCCACTGGCCTCCTTGACCTCTACAGCCCTGGGCTGACTGAGGCAGGGTAGAGAGGGGCAGGTCATCTGCTCCAGACTGGGTCTCACCTTGGAATGGTCCACTGACATCAGAGGCTCTGTCAGGCCAGGCCTGGCTACCTCTGGGGCAGTTTCTTCACAAGGGGTAGGGTCAGTTCCCTGAGGAGGCTGACTCTCACCTAATGTCTGGTGGGAAGGAGACTTTTCTTCCTCCCCAATGCTCTCTGTCTGAGTGGAGTGATCCATAGTTTCAGCTTCACAACACTAAAATCTGTTTGAGTTTGGGCTGTGACCCTCACAGCCCCACCAACCTTTTCAGGAAGGAACTCTGTTTGAGCTGGGGCTGTAGCCATCACAGCCCCACTAACCTTTTCTTGAAGGCCTTCCATTTTGGAATGAGTTTCTTGTTCTACCTGAGCCCAAGCTGGGATCTCTAGATCATTCCCCAGTAGACAATCTACAGGCAAGTTTGTAGACACTGCCACTCTCTTAGGGCTAGTGACACCTCCCCAGCTGAGATTTACTACTGCATTGGGATGATCTTTCTGCACTCCATCAATGTTGATCACCTGATAGGTGAACCCGGGTAAAAGTTGTCCTGGAGGAACTAGACTGTCAGTCACCATAGTGATGCTAGCCCTGTGTCTCTGTTGGCTTCAACTTTCTGGCCATTGATGAGGGGCTCTTGTCTGTACTTCCCCAAAGTGTTGGGACAAGCAGTGAAGTTGCCAAACCCCATGCCATTCTCACAGACAAGAGTAGCTATGGTAGGGGACCTGGTTAGGCCAGAGTCCACCTGAGTTCCCAAAGTAAACCCAGCCAAATTCTGGGGGGCACTCCCACCACCCGGGGGTTTACTACTAACATTAACAGGAGGTCTGGGAGTATTACTTGGGGGAATGTTTTCCTTATTGTTGGCCCTTGGGCAACTGCTGTCAGGCTTCCAGTGGCCAGTCTGTTTACAGACATGGCAATAAGGTTTCTTTTGGTTAGAGGAAGTGTTTTGGGGCCCACCCCCACCATTGGAGTTTTGGGGCCCTGTGGAGGACTTGTCTTTTGATTTATCCCCACCTTTCTCTTGAGGCTTGGTTGAATCTTTCTTCTGGTCACTACCCTGATTTTTAGGCCTAATCCTGGTTCTGACCCATTTGTTTGCCCTCTTACCCAATTCTTGTGGAGAGGCCAGATCTGAGTCCACCAGGTGCTGGTGTTGAAGCTGGTTTTGACAATTACTAAGGATCTGCTCCCTCATAATCAAATTATACAATCCTGTAAAGTCCTGTACTTTGCTGCCCAATAACCAGCCCTCCAGAGCCTTAGTAGCACAATCTACAAAATCAGTCCAGTCCTGAGTCTATATCTTCTGGGTATCCCTGAACATCAACCTGTACTGTTCAGTGGTTAAGCCAACCCCATCAATCAGAGCACTCTTCAGGGCTGAGTAGTTTTTAGCATCCTCATCACTAACTGTGAGGAGCTTATCTCTGCCTTTTTCTCAAAAGGAGAGCCACAAGATCGCTGCCCACTGACTTTGGGGTACCTGCTGTACTTTGCAAGCCCTCTCCAAAGCAGTTATCCATTTGTGGATGTCATCCCCATCTTTGTAGGGGGGCACAATCTTACTCAGGTGTCTATTGTCATAGGACCTGTCTTTATCCTTAGGGATATTGCTGCCACCAGTGGGTTCTAACCCACTCTCTCTATGCTCTCTAGCATGAGCAAGCTTCTCTTTGGCCAAGGCAACTTCTATTTCTTGCCTCTCAATCCTCAGAGCAGCCTCTCTCATTTTTGCCTCATGTTCCCTTCTCTGAGGGGAAGTCATCCCTCTCTGAGCAAGGCCATGAGAGCTATTTGAAGCATGAGATTGGAGAGATTCCCTGGAGTGGGATCTTCCTCTCCTCTGCCTCTGAATAAGCCCACTTGGGGGTTTGTATGGGGGCTGCCCATACTGACTCCCATGCATGTTTAAGGTAGCCTGGCTAAGTCTTCCGACTGGTACCTGACTGTTTGTTTCAAGATCCGAATCATCTTCTTCCACCCCCTCTTCTTCCTCATCTGGTACTGGAGTATCAGCATTTTCATCTGAAGAGGGAAACACTTCATCTGCACTATTTGTGTCACCTGTCTTAGGTGGCTGTTGAGCATCATACTCTTCTAAGAGCTCAACCAGGAACTTGATGGTAGGGTTTGAACCCTGTTTTAGCCTTCTAGAAGTACACAGTTTTCTCAATTCTTGGAAGGCTAAGGCTTCATATCTCGAAGCAGTCCTCAAGGGATCTATTTCTGCAGGCAGAGAACCACTGGGGTTCACTGTCTGAGACATGTTTTCTAGTGAGGTGTGGTGTTGCACCTACCTACACTATTTGTTTTCCTACAGAACCTTTCTAGGAGTTGTAGTCAGGGTGTGCTAGTCCCAGGCTCTACAACAGCTAAGTTCAGTAGAACTTAAGTATACTAAGACTTGTTTTTATATGTACCTATAGGTACCTTTGTGATATTTCAAATGATATCTCAAGATTACAAGTAGTAAAACAACAGCAAGCTCTAATCCCAACCGCTGCACACCAATGTGAGAAGTTGGCCTGGTATATGATGTACACTATTCTAGTGAACACCTTGCACCAGTCCAAACAACCCTTATGGTGATGGTTGTAAGTCAACCTTATAGACAAGCTATTCTAGTGGTAGCGTGGACAGAACAGTCTTAGGCTAAAAGACTCTTGAGGGTGTGTAAAGCCAGCAGTTTTACCATATGTAACCCCTTGAATATCAAATGAAAGGACACCACACAGGATATATATAAAATATATATATGTATTTATTTACTAACACACTCCTCTGAACTCTTTATGAGATCAGAGGCCAAAGCACATAACAAGTTACTTAGTCAGAATACGTTAAGTTGCACAATTTACAGTTAGGCCCTAGGGGCGAAGCAAACCATATATTAAGAAAGTGGTATAAGTACCACATCACGAGAAAAGGAAAGGACTAGGGCCCAGGGAATCGCTGGGGCTACACTATCTGAACCTTAGTTAAGAAGTACGAGGCCGACAGGCGGCGCGTGCAGTGTCTTTACACACACGTGTGAGTCAATGTTAAGTCAATGGGAACTTAGAAGTTAGATAAAGAAGGATTTAGGACACTTCCGGTTTAGCTAGGAAGAAACAACTAAAAACCTAGACACCTGGTTAGTCAATAACCTTGGGAGCACCGAAGTACTCTCGTTACCTCACCCACAGGAAGCGGGTGCATAGGTGTGAAGATGTGTCGGGTTTCGCCGTTGAAGCCTATGGAGACCTGGAGAAAAGATGCTGCAGGCGACCAGGAGAAAGATGTCCGGGTGGATCCAAGGGTGGATCGAGGATGAAGAGGACCTGAAAGCAGAGGGGACAGAGTCTGGGTCACTAGCCAGTGACCGGGTGGAGCCAGGAAGGAACCAGACGACGTTGAGGAGCAATCAGGTGCTGTCGTAAAGCTTGTCTCTGTGAGAAGTTGGCCTGGTATATGATGTTCACTATTCTAGTGAACACCTTGCACCAGTCCAAACAACCCTTATGGTGATGGTTGTAAGTCAACCTTATCCCCTTAAGTGCTGCCGTCGGCCAACGGTCGTCACGGGCACTACCTCCCCAGTGCTGCGTGCGACCGTTGGACGTCCATTCAGCACTAGTTCCAATGGACAGCGCAGCACTGGGGAGGTATTTACAACGCTCCTAAGGAGTTATAGACCAGCTATCCTAGTGGTAGCGTGGACAGAACAGTCTTAGGCTAAAAGACTCTTGAGGGCGTGTGAAGCCAGCTGTTTTACCATATGTAACCCCTTGAATATCAAATGAAAGGACACCACACAGGATATATATAAAATATAAATGTATTTATTTACTAACATACTCCTCTGAACTCTTTATGAGATCAGAGGCCAAAGCACATAACAAGTTACTTAGTCAGAATACGTTATGTTGCACAATTTACAGTTAGGCCCTAGGGGCGTAGCAAACCATATATTAAGAAAGTGGTAAAAGTACCACATCACGAGAAAAGGAAAGGACTAGGGCCTAGGGAATCGCTGGGGCTACACTATCTGAACCTTAGTTTAGAAGTAGGAGGTGCACAGGCCGAGCGTGCAGTGTCTTTACACACACGCGACAGTCAATGTTAAGTCAATGGGAACTTAAGAGTTAGATAAAGAAGGATTCAGGACACTTTCGGTTTAGCTAGGAGGAAACAACTAAAAACCTAGGCACTTGGATAGTCAATACCCTTGGGAGTACCGAAGTACGCGCGTTACCTCACTCACAGGAAGCGGGTGCATAGGTGTGAAGATGTGTCGGGTTTCGCCGTTGAAGCCTATGGAGCCTTTGAAGAAAGATAATGCAGGCGACCAGGAGGAAGATGTCCGGGTGGATCCAAGGGTGGATCGAGGATGAAGAGGACCTGAAAGCAGAGGGGACAGAGTATGGGTCACTAGCCAGTGACCGGGTAGAACCAGGAAGGAACCATACAACGTCGAGGAGCAATCAGGTGCTGTCGTGAAGCTTGTCTCTTCAGCCACGCGGACCAGGAGGTGTTGAGGAAGACCAGGTGCTGGAGAAGAGCTGTCCCATGAAGGTTCTCGCATATGGACGGGTCGACTTCCGGATTGGAGTCAACAAGCCTTGGCAAAGGCAACCCACGCAGGATTCAAAGAAGGCTTCTGATGCAGACCAGCAAGGTCTGAGGTGCCTCACCTTTGCAGGGAGGCAAGGGCCAGTCTGGAGCAACCAGACCAGTGAGTTGGTTCAAGAAGGATTGTCGTCACAGAGGCTGCTAGCCAACGGGCCAGCAACCGGACAACGCGTCGAGCAGAACACAAGCAGAAGGGCCCCACGCAGAACTCGTGGAGTGTGGAGGGCTGATCTTCGGTGCAGGTGGAGCTCGGATTCGGGGTTTCTTAGTCCCCAGTGCACAGCTTCGAGGATGCCTCAGGAGCTGCACAGTTAGCAAGTTGCAGGCTTTTCAAGATGTCCGGTCCCACGTGTCTCTCCGCCTCCACGGATCTCAGCTATTCTGCAGACATGAAGAGAGGGTCAGAGAGGTCTGGAAGTCTCGGTCTTGTCAGGCTCTGTGCTCGGGTCCCGGTGGGAGCGTCGACAAAGCAAGCCGTTGATTTGCTGGATGGTGCCTGGTTGCCCAGGGTGGTCACTCCTTGGCCACAATGGAGATTCTTCAGTCTTCAGCTTCAGCAGAACGTCGAAGGTCCAGAGTTTCGTGTCATGTTTCGATTCCAGGACTAATCTAAAGTCCTAGGACTCAGCTCCTACCTTTACGCAACTAAAAGGGGCCGGATTACTTTCTAGGTCCCTCCTATGGGTGGGACCAGGAAGGGGGGTGTGTACACCCCCTTTCCTTTGTCCAGTTTCGTGCCAGAGCTAGGGCTGGAGTGCCCCAGCAACCGGTTTGAACTGGGGTATGCATGGAGCACCTAGCGTGCCCCAGGCAGTGTCTCATTCTATTCAGCCCTCCCTGTCCCAATACACAAAGTCCTGTCTGGGGTGGTGCTCGCACCTCTCCAGGCAGGAAACCTATTGTCCAAGCCTCCCTGACTGGAAGGACTCCCAGCAGCAGGAGGTCAGACTTGTGTCTGTGGCAGCAGCATCCATTTTGTGATGCTGGGACTCTGGTTAACTTTAACCGGGTACAGTAGTTTTAACATGTCTTCTCCCTCTAGAAGGGTGGAATGCTACCCCGTCGCCAGAATTGGTGAGGGGGTAGTATTCCAAAGCGTATGACACCTTACACGACATGTTTGGATAAAGCCAAACCAAAGTTAGCATTTAACCACGAGGTTCATAATGCACTTAAGAGTATATGGTACGGCAATATCATAGAACAGCTATAAGGACATGGTTCCGAAAGCTGCAGACAGGCTCAGCTCATGCTAGAGCACCATCTCACACATAACCAAGCACTCTGCCTCCAGGATTGTTAAGGCCTGACATAGGGGTGACTTATAGGTTACTATGTGTCTATATATAAGTAGGTATAGGAATATTACACCTAAGCAAGGGGTGATTACATGACCTTGCCCCAGCTATTCGAGTGGCCAGCCAGGGGTGGCATAATATATGCTGCAGCCCCTGGTAGGCCTTGGGTGCACCTATGCCCTGGGTACCTATGGTACACCATACAAGGACTCACAAGGTGACCCAATATCCAATTTGGTATGTACCTACAGTACATGGAGTCCATTTTACAGAGAGAGCAGATAGCCTGGGGTCCTGATTAGCAGGATCCCAGGCCAAATAAGTCGAAAACCAGCTAAACACTAGGCAAAAAGTTGGGGGTAACCATAGTCAGGTATCCACCTTCCTACTGTTTGTCCCTCTCATTCCTTTGTGACAATTCAGTTTTCCCTCCAAATTTTTCCTTTGCTCTGTGCTAAGACCTGTATGTTAAAACAGTGCACTCCCAGCCACCATTTTGTGTTCACAAGCCAGTGAAACCAGCCCCCCTGCCTTCCCCCCCAGCAACAGGGATTTTCTACATCAGAGGGTGCTTCTGTGAGATGTTTAAACTGTGTTTACTAGTGCCTGTGCACATCATTTTTTGCCCAGCAGAGGGAGTAAAGTTTTATTCAAACAGTATTAGTAGATTTCAAGTTAGTGAGGCCCTTACATGCTGAAGTCCAAAGTGTGGATTGAGCCTGTCTATCTCCTAGGAGATTCTGAACAGGAGAAGCAGCTTCCAACTCCCTGGCCAGCAAACCTTGTCTGAGGTCGCTGGGACCTTATATGGTCTGCTTGTGGTTCGTACATGTCTACACCGATTGGTGGTTGTATCTGGTGTTTCTATTGGATTAACGATAATGTCCTCATTGGTTGGGTATTTGAGGGTTCGGTTTGGTTTCTGGGTCTGTGATTCAATCATTGTAGGGTTGAGGGCTAGGGTGAGGATTTCTATTGTTAGTAGGGACTAGGGCTTCCTTTTTTATTGGTTGTGGGAGTAGGGTTGGACTAGGGATAGGGTTAGACCTTTAATTGGAAGTAGCGATTAGGGCTTCTGGTGTGATTGGTTGGTGGACTAAGTATGGGACTTAGAGTAGGGTTGGGCTTTCTATTGGAAGTAGGAACTAGGGCTACCTGTGCCATTGGTTGCAAGGACTTGTTTTGGGACTACTTGTAGGGCTAGGGCCTTTATTGGCCGTAGATATCAGGGTTTTTGAACTGATTGGGTGCTTGGACTAGGGCTAAGATTTGCTGTAAGGTCCTGGTCTCCTATTGGTTCTAGATTTTAGGGGTTATGATGTGATTGGATAGTGTTAGGGCTAAGGTTCCCTTTGGCTAAAGGGGTCTCCTGATTACTAGGGCTATAAAACAGGCCAGGGGTCGAGCGTCTCAGCTCGGGCATCGAGGCTACGGGCAGCGAGGACAAGGGGAGTGCCTGTTTGAGCCTGTTTAAGCCCGTTTGAGCCTGTTTGAGCCTGTTTAAGCCAGTTTTAAGCCTGTTTGAGCCGGTTTGAGCCAGTTTGAGCCTGATTGAGCCAGTTTGAGCCGGTTTGAGCCGGTTTGTGCCAGTTTGTGCCGGTTTGAGCCAGTTTGACCCGGTTTGAGCCAGTGAGCCTGTGAGCCTGTTTGAGCCTGTTTAAGCCGGTTTGAGCCTGTTTGAGCCTGTTTAAGTCAGTTTGAGCTTTTTTTGTGCCTGTTTAAGCTGGTTTGAGCCAGTTTGAGCCTGTTTAAGCCTGTTTCAGACTGTTTAAGCTGGTTTGAGCCAGTTTGAGTCGATTTGAGCCTGTTTGAGCCGGTTTAAGCCGGTACGAGCATGTTTGAGCCTGTTTAAGCCAGTTTGAGCCGGTTTGAGCCGGTTTGAGCTGGTTTGAGCCTGTTTAACCTGGTTTGAGCCTGTTTGAGCCTGTTTAAGCCAGTTTGAGACGGTTTGAGCCGGTTTGAACAAGTTTGAGCTGGGATAGGGTTCGACCTTTAATTGGAAGAAAGTAGCGATTAGGGCTTCTGGTGTGACTGGTTGGTGGACTAAGTATGGGACTTAGAGTAGGGTTGGGCTTTCTATTGGAAGTAGGAACTAGGGCTACCTGTGCCATTGGTTGCAAGGACTTGTTTTGGGACTACTTGTAGGGCTAGGGCCTTTATTGGACGTAGAGATCTGGGTTTTTGAACTGATTGGGTGCTTGGACTAGGGCTAAGATTTACTGTAAGGTCCTGGTCTCCTATTGGTTCTAGATTTTAGGGGTTATGTTGTGATTGGATAGTGTTAGGGCTAAGTTTGCCTTTGGCTAAAGGGGTCTCCTGATTACTAGGGCTATAAAACAGGCCAGGGTTCGAGCGTCTCAGCTCGGGCGTCGAGGCTACGGGCAGCGAGGACAAGGGCAGTGCCTGTTTGAGCCTGTTTAAGCCCGTTTGAGCCTGTTTGAGCCTGTTTAAGCCAGTTTTAAGCATGTTTGAGCAGGTTTGAGCCAGTTTGAGCCTGATTGAGCCAGTTTGAGCCAGTTTGAGACGGTTTGAGCCGGTTTGTGCCAGTTTGTGCCGGTTTGACCCGGTTTGACCCGGTTTGAGCTAGTGAGCCTGTGAGCCTGTTTGAGCCTGTTTAGGCCGGTCTGAGCCTGTTTGAGCTTGTTTAAGCCTGTTTGAGCCTTTTGTGCCTGTTTAAGCTGGGTTGAGCCAGTTTGAGCCTGTTTAAGCCTGTTTCAGACTGTTTGAGCTGGTTTGAGCCAGTGTGAGTCGATTTGAGCCTGTTTGAGCCGGTTTAAGCCAGATCGAGCATGTTTGAGCCTGTTTAAGCCAGTTTGAGCCGGTTTGAGCTGGTTTGAGTTGGTTTGAGCCTGTTTAACCTGGTTTGAGCCTGTTTGAGCATGTTTAAGCCAGTTTGAGCCGGTTTGAGCAAGTTTGAGCCGGTTTCAGCCGTTTTGAGCCAGTTTGAGCCGGAGCCAGATTGAGCCGGTTTGAGCCAGTTTAAGCCGGTTTGAGCCGGTTTGATCCAGTTTGAGCCGGTTTGAGCAAGTTTGTGCCGCTTTGAGCCGTTTGGAGCCAGTTTGACCCGGAGCCAGATTGAGCCGGTTTGAGCCAGTTTGAGCCGGTTTGAGCCAGTTTGAGCTGGTTCGAACCGATTTGAGCCTGTTGGAGCCGGTTTAAGCCGGTTCAAGCATGTTTGAGCCTGTTTGAGCCGTTTTGAGCCGGTTTGAGCCGGTTTGATCCAGTTTGAGCTGGTTTGAGCCGGTTTGAGACAGTTTGAGCCAGTTTCATTCGGTTTGAGCCGGTTTGAGCCAGTTTGAGCCAGAGTCAGTTTGCGCCGGGTTGAGCCAGTTTGAACCAGTTTGAGCCAGTTTGAGCCGGTTTAAGCCGGTTTGATCCGGTTTGATCCGGTTTGAGCCTGTTTGAGCCAGTTTTAGCCAGTTTCAGCATTTTTGAGCCAGTTTGAGCCGGTTTGATCTAGTTTGAGACGGTTTGAGACAGTTTGAGCCAGTTTCAGCTGGTTTGAGCCAGTTTGAGACTGTTTGATCCAGTTTGAGCCAGTTTGAGCCGGTTTGAGCCAGTTTGAGCCTGTTTGAGCGTGTTTGAGCCTGTTTGAACTGTTTTGAACCAGTTTGAACTGGTTTGAGCTAGTTTGAACTGGTTTGAGCCAGTTTGGGCCGGTTTGATCCAGTTTGAGCGGGTTTGAGCCTGTTTGAGCCTGTTTAAGCCGGTGTGAGCCTGTTTGAGCCGGTTTGAGCCAGTTTGAGCCTGTTTTAGCCAGTTTGACCCGGTTTGAGCCAGTGAGCCTGTGAGCCTGTTTGAGCCTGTTTAAGCCGGTTTGAGCCTGTTTGAGCCTGTTTAAGCCAGTTTGAGCCTTTTTGTGCCTGTTTAAGCTGGTTTGAGCCAGTTTGAGCCTGTTTAAGCCTGTTTCAGACTGTTTGAGCTGGTTTGAGCCAGTTTGAGCCAGTTTGAGTCGGTTTGAGCCTGTTTGAGCCGGTTTAAGCCGGTTCGAGCCAGTGAGCCTGTGAGCCTGTTTGAGCCTGTTTAAGCCGGGTTGAGCCTGTTTGAGCCTGTTTAGGCCAGTTTGAGCCTTTTTGTGCCTGTTTAAGCTGGTTTGAGCCAGGTTGAGCCTGTTTAAGCCTGTTTCAGACTGTTTGAGCCTGTTTGAGCCTGTTTGAGCCAGTGTAAGCCGGTTCAAGCATGTTTGAGCCTGTTTAAGCCAGTTTTAGCCGTTTTGAGCCGGTTTGATCCAGTTTGAGCCGGTTTGAGCCAATTGAGCCGGTTTGAGCAAGTTTGTGCCGCTTTGAGCCGTTTGGAGCCAGCTTGAGCCGGAGCCAGATTGAGCCGGTTTGAGCCAGTTTGAGCCGGTTTGAGCCGGTTTGATCCAGTTTGAGCCGGTTTGAGCCGGTTTGAGCTGGTTTGAGCCAGTTTGAGCCAGTTTGAGTCGGTTTGAGCCAGTTTGAGCTGGTGTGAGCCGGTTTGAGCCTGTTTGAGCCAGTTTAAGCCGGTTCAAGCATGTTTGAGCCTGTTTAAGCCAGTTTTAGCCGTTTTGAGCCAGTTTGATCCAGTTTGAGCCGGTTTGAGCCGGTTTGAGCCGGTTTGAGCCAGTTTGAGCCGGATTGAGCCAGTTTCATTGGCTTGAGCCGTTTGGAGCCAGTTTGAGCCGGTATGAGCCAGTTTGAACCCGTTTGAGCCAGTTTGAACCGTTTTGATCCAGTTTGAGCCGGTTTGAGCCAGTTTGATCCCGTTTGAGCCAGTTTGAGCCAGTTTGAGCCGGTTTGATCCGGTTTCAGCCGGTTTGAGCCAGTTTTAGCCAGTTTCAGCATTTTTGAGCCAGTTGGAGCCGGTTTGATCTAGTTTGAGACGGTTTGAGGCAGTTAGAGCCAGTTTGAGCCAGTTTGATCCAGTTTCAGCTGGTTTGAGCCAGTTTGAGCCGGTCTGATCCAGTTTGAGCCAGTTTGAGCCGGTTTGAGACGGTTGGAGCCACTTTGAGCCTGTTTGAGCCTGTTTGAGCGTGTTTGAGCCTGTTTGAGCCTGTTTGAGCCTGTTTGAGCCACTTTGAACCAGTTTGAGACGTTTTGAGCCTGTTTGAGCCATTTTGAGCCTGTTTAAGCCGGTGTGAGCCTGTTTGAGCCGGTTTGAGCCAGTTTGAGACTGTTTTAGCCTGTTTGAACCGTTTTGAGCCAGTTTGAACCGGTTTGATCCAGTTTGAGCCGGTTTGAGCCGGTTTGAGCTGGTTTGAGCCAGTTTGAGCCAGTTTGAGACGTTTTGAGCCTGTTTGAGCCTGTTTAAGCCGGTGTGAGCCTGTTTGAGCCGGTTTGAGGCAGTTTCAGCCTGTTTTAGCCAGTTTGACCCGGTTTGAGCCAGTGAGCCTGTGAGCCTGTTTGAGCCTGTTTAAGCCGGTTTGAGCCTGTTTGAGCCTGTTTAAGCCAGTTTGAGCCTTTTTGTGCCTGTTTAAGCTGGTTTGAGCCAGGTTGAGCCTGTTTAAGCCTGTTTCAGACTGTTTGAGCCTGTTTGAGCCTGTTTGAGCCAGTTTAAGCCGGTTCAAGCATGTTTGAGCTTGTTTAAGCCAGTTTTAGCCGTTTTGAGCCGGTTTGATCCAGTTTGAGCCGGTTTGAGCCAATTGAGCCGGTTTGAGCAAGTTTGTGCCGCTTTGAGCCGTTTGGAGCCAGCTTGAGCCGGAGCCAGATTGAGCCGGTTTGAGCCAGTTTGGGCCGGTTTGAGCCGGTTTGATCCAGTTTGAGCCGGTTTGAGCCGGTTTGAGCTGGTTTGAGCCAGTTTGAGCCAGTTTGAGTCGGTTTGAGCCAGTTTGAGCTGGTGTGAGCCGGTTTGAGCCTGTTTGAGCCAGTTTAAGCCGGTTCAAGCATGTTTGAGCCTGTTTAAGCCAGTTTTAGCCGTTTTGAGCCAGTTTGATCCAGTTTGAGCCGGTTTGAGCCGGTTTGAGCCGGTTTGAGCCAGTTTGAGCCGGATTGAGCCAGTTTCATTGGCTTGAGCCGTTTGGAGCCAGTTTGAGCCGGTATGAGCCAGTTTGAACCCGTTTGAGCCAGTTTGAACCGTTTTGATCCAGTTTGAGCCGGTTTGAGCCAGTTTGATCCCGTTTGAGCCAGTTTGAGCCAGTTTGAGCCGGTTTGATCCGGTTTCAGCCGGTTTGAGCCAGTTTTAGCCAGTTTCAGCATTTTTGAGCCAGTTGGAGCCGGTTTGATCTAGTTTGAGACGGTTTGAGGCAGTTAGAGCCAGTTTGAGCCAGTTTGATCCAGTTTCAGCTGGTTTGAGCCAGTTTGAGCCGGTCTGATCCAGTTTGAGCCAGTTTGAGCCGGTTTGAGACGGTTTGAGCCACTTTGAGCCTGTTTGAGCCTGTTTGAGCGTGTTTGAGCCTGTTTGAGCCTGTTTGAGCCTGTTTGAGCCACTTTGAACCAGTTTGAGACGTTTTGAGCCTGTTTGAGCCATTTTGAGCCTGTTTAAGCCGGTGTGAGCCTGTTTGAGCCGGTTTGAGCCAGTTTGAGACTGTTTTAGCCTGTTTGAACCGTTTTGAGCCAGTTTGAACCGGTTTGATCCAGTTTGAGCCGGTTTGAGCCGGTTTGAGCTGGTTTGAGCCAGTTTGAGCCAGTTTGAGACGTTTTGAGCCTGTTTGAGCCTGTTTAAGCCGGTGTGAGCCTGTTTGAGCCGGTTTGAGGCAGTTTCAGCCTGTTTTAGCCAGTTTGACCCGGTTTGAGCCAGTGAGCCTGTGAGCCTGTTTGAGCCTGTTTAAGCCGGTTTGAGCCTGTTTGAGCCTGTTTAAGCCAGTTTGAGCCTTTTTGTGCCTGTTTAAGCTGGTTTGAGCCAGGTTGAGCCTGTTTAAGCCTGTTTCAGACTGTTTGAGCCTGTTTGAGCCAGTTTAAGCCGGTTCAAGCATGTTTGAACCTGTTTAAGCCAGTTTTAGCCGTTTTGAGCCGGTTTGATCCAGTTTGAGCCGGGTTTGAGCCGGTTTGAGCCGGTTTGAGCCAGTTTGAGCCGGTTTGAGCCAGTTTCATTGCTTGAGCCGTTTGGAGCCAGTTTGAGCCGGTATGAGCCAGTTTGAACCAGTTTGAGCCAGTTTGAACCGTTTTGATCCAGTTTGAGCCGGTTTGAGCCGGTTTGATCCCGTTTGAGCCAGTTTGAGCCGGTTTGAGCCGGTTTGATCCGGTTTGAGCCGGTTTGAGCCAGTTTTAGCCAGTTTCAGCATTTTTGAGCCAGTTGGAGCCGGTTTGATCTCGTTTGAGACGGTTTGAGGCAGTTAGAGCCAGTTTGAGCCGGTTTGATCCAGTTTCAGCTGGTTTGAGCCAGTTTGAGCCGGTTTGATCCAGTTTGAGCCAGTTTGAGCCGGTTTGAGACGGTTTGAGCCACTTTGAGCCTGTTTGAGCCTGTTTGAGCGTGTTTGAGCCTGTTTGAGCCTGTTTGAGCCTGTTTGAGCCACTTTGAACCAGTTTGAGACGTTTTGAGCCTGTTTGAGCCATTTTGAGCCTGTTTAAGCCGGTGTGAGCCTGTTGAGCCGGTTTGAGCCAGTTTGAGACTGTTTTAGCCTGTTTGAACTGTTTTGAGCCAGTTTGAACTGGTTTGAGCTAGTTTGAACCGGTTTGAGCCAGTTTGAGCCAGTTTGATCCAGTTTGAGCCAGTTTGAGCCGGTTTGAGCTGGTTTGAGCCAGTTTGAGCCAGTTTGAGGACGTTTTGAGCCTGTTTGAGCCTGTTTAAGCCGGTGTGAGCCTGTTTGAGCCGGTTTGAGCCAGTTTGAGCATGTTTTAGCCAGTTTGGGCCGGTTTGAGCCAGTGAGCCTGTGAGCCTGTTTGAGCCTGTTTAAGCCGGTTTGAGCCTGTTTAAGCCAGTTTGAGCCTTTTTGTGCCTGTTTAAGCTGGTTTGAGCCAGTTTGAGCCTGTTTAAGCCTGTTTCAGACTGTTTGAGCTGGTTTGAGCCAGTTTGAGCCAGTTTGAGTCGGTTGAGCCTGTTTGAGCCGGTTTAAGCCGGTTCAAGCATGTTTGAGCCGGTTTAAGCCAGTTTGAGCCGGTTTGAGCCGGTCGAGCCTGTTTAACCTGGTTTGAGCCTGTTTGAGCCTGTTTAAGCCAGTTTGAGCCGGTTTGAGCTGGTTTGAGCAAGTTTGAGCCGGTTTCAGGCGTTTGAAGCCAGTTGGAGCCGGAGCCAGTTTGAGCCGGTTTGATCCAGTTTGAGCCGGTTTGAGCCGGTTTGAGCCGGTTTCAGGCGTTTTGGAGCCAGTTTGAGCCGGTTTGATCTAGTTTGAGTCGGTTTGAGCCAATTGAGCCGGTTTGAGCTGGTTTGAGCCAGTTTGAGCCAGTTTGAGTCGGTTTGAGCCAGTTTGAGCTGGTGTGAGCCGGTTTGAGCCTGTTTGAGTCAGTTTAAGCCGGTTCAAGCATGTTTGAGCCTGTTTAAGCCAGTTTGAGCCGTTTTGAGCCGGTTTGATCCAGTTTGAGCCGGTTTGAGCCGGTTTGAGCCGGTTTGCGCCAGTTTGAGCCGGTTTGAGCCGGTTTGAGCCAGTTTGAGCCGGATTGAGCCAGTTTCATTGGCTTGAGCCGTTTGGAGCCAGTTTGAGCCGGTTTGAGCCGGTTTGATCCGGTTTGAGCCGGTTTGAGCCAGTTTTAGCCAGTTTCAGCATTTTTGAGCCAGTTGGAGCCGGTTTGAGGCAGTTAGAGCCAGTTTGAGCCAGTTTGATCCAGTTTCAGCTGGTTTGAGCCAGTTTGAGCCGGTCTGATCCAGTTTGAGCCAGTTTGAGCCGGTTTGAGACGGTTTGAGCCACTTTGAGCCTGTTTGAGCCTGGCACTGGTCCTATTGGACCTAAGCGCAGCCTTCGACACCATCTCTCACTCCAGACTGCTTTGCAGGCTGGGGGAGAGTGGTGTCGAGGGCAAGGCGCTAGAATAGATCAAATCCTATTTATCTTCCCGGACCTTCCAGATCACCTCCTCTGAGGCCTGTTCGGATGTTTTCTACTCCCCGCACGGTGTACCACAGGGATCTATTCTGAGTCCCCTTTTGTTTAATTTGTACCTTCACCCACTAGCCACCCTTGCAGAGAACTTTGGTCTTGTTTTGATGACCTATGCAGACGACTCTCAGATTCTTTTCTCATTATCTAAATACGATTCGTCTGATTCTTCTGCACTTAAAACAGGCCTCCATGAAATTTTCTGCTGGATGTCGGCCAACCAACTTAAATTAAATGGGGAGAAAACAGAGATCCTCCTCTTAGGGAACAGTAAAAATCTCTGGAGCGATTCCCATTGGCCGACCTCACTGGGCAAGCTCCCGACTCCTGCCACCCAAGTCAGAAATCTTGGGGTCATCATTGATGACAGCTTATCTATGGTGCAGCAAGCTAATAAAGTGGCTGGTATCTGTTTTACTATTCTCAGATGGCTGCGTAAAATTGTCTGGATGTTACCATCCACCACCCAGAAGACCGTAGTCAATGCCTTAGTGACATCTCGGCTTGACTACGGCAACATCCTGTACCTGGGCGCAAATAAAGCAGTCATAAGACGCCTACAGTTGGTACAAAATGCTGCGGCCAGACTGCTTTGTAGAATTCCCAGATATGCCAGAATCACTAAACATCTCAGAGATCTACACTGGCTTAGGGTCGAAAATTGGATCCGCTTCAAAACCCTGAGCTATTTGTTCCAAATTAAAGCTGGGACTGCCCCCAAATATCTTCAAGACCTTGCCAAGCCTTACCTTCCAAATCGCAGTCTTCGCTCAATTACATCTGCGAAGTTTGCGGTACCAAGGTATAAACGGGCTAGATTGGGCGGAAGATCCTTCTCATTTTTGGGCCCAACTCTTTGGAACACACTGCCTATCCAAATACGCAAAGAAGAAAACTACAGGAGTTTCAGAAAAAGCGTGAAAACCTGGTTGTTTGATCAATAATCTTTGCTTTCGGATCTGTTCTCTCTCCAGTTGTGCCCTGTGTCTTTGCTGTTTTTGGCGCCGGGAAACCCTTTGTGGGTAGCTGTGCGCCTTATAAATGCTATAAAATAAATAAATAAATAAATAAATAAATAAAATATGAGCCAGTTTGAACCCGTTTGAGCCAGTTTGAACCGTTTTGATCCAGTTTGAGCCGGTTTGAGCCGGTTTGATCCCGTTTGAGCCAGTTTGAGCCGGTTTGAGCCGGTTTGATCCGGTTTGAGCCGGTTTGAGCCAGTTTTAGCCAGTTTCAGCATTTTTGAGCCAGTTGGAGCCGGTTTGATCTAGTTTGAGACGGTTTGAGGCAGTTAGAGCCAGTTTGAGCCAGTTTGATCCAGTTTCAGCTGGTTTGAGCCAGTTTGAGCCGGTCTGATCCAGTTTGAGCCAGTTTGAGCCGGTTTGAGACGGTTTGAGCCACTTTGAGCCTGTTTGAGCCTGTTTGAGCGTGTTTGAGCCTGTTTGAGCCTGTTTGAGCCACTTTGAACCAGTTTGAGACGTTTTAAGCCTGTTTGAGCCGGTGTGAGCCTGTTTGAGCCGGTTTGAGCCAGTTTGAGACTGTTTTAGCCTGTTTGAACCGTTTTGAGCCAGTTTGAACCGGTTTGATCCAGTTTGAGCCGGTTTGAGCCGGTTTGAGCTGGTTTGAGCCAGTTTGGCCAGTTTGAGACGTTTTGAGCCTGTTTGAGCCTGTTTAAGCCGGTGTGAGCCTGTTTGAGCCGGTTTGAGGCAGTTTCAGCCTGTTTTAGCCAGTTTGACCCGGTTTGAGCCAGTGAGCCTGTGAGCCTGTTTGAGCCTGTTTAAGCCGGTTTGAGCCTGTTTGAGCCTGTTTAAGCCAGTTTGAGCCTTTTTGTGCCTGTTTAAGCTGGTTTGAGCCAGGTTGAGCCTGTTTAAGCCTGTTTCAGACTGTTTGAGCCTGTTTGAGCCAGTTTAAGCCGGTTCAAGCATGTTTGAACCTGTTTAAGCCAGTTTTAGCCGTTTTGAGCCGGTTTGATCCAGTTTGAGCCGGTTTGAGCCAGTTTGAGCCGGTTTGAGCCAGTTTCATTGGCTTGAGCCGTTTGGAGCCAGTTTGAGCCAGTATGAGCCAGTTTGAACCAGTTTGAGCCAGTTTGAACCGTTTTGATCCAGTTTGAGCCGGTTTGAGCCGGTTTAAGCCAGATCGAGCATGTTTGAGCCTGTTTAAGCCAGTTTGAGCCGGTTTGAGCTGGTTTGAGTTGGTTTGAGCCTGTTTTACCTGGTTTGAGCCTGTTTGAGCATGTTTAAGCCAGTTTGAGCCGGTTTGAGCAAGTTTGAGCCGGTTTCAGCCGTTTTGAGCCAGTTTGAGCCGGAGACAGATTGAGCCGGTTTGAGCCAGTTTAAGCCGGTTTGAGCCGGTTTGATCCAGTTTGAGCCGGTTTGAGCCGGTTTGAGCAAGTTTGTGCCGCTTTGAGCCGTTTGGAGCCAGTTTGACCCGGAGCCAGATTGAGCCGGTTTGAGCCAGTTTGAGCCGGTTTGAGCCAGTTTGAGCTGGTTCGAACCGATTTGAGCCTGTTGGAGCCGGTTTAAGCCGGTTCAAGCATGTTTGAGCCTGTTTGAGCCAGTTTGAGCCGTTTGGAGCCGGTTTGAGCCGGTTTGATCCAGTTTGAGCTGGTTTGAGCCGGTTTGAGCCAGTTTGAGCCAGTTTCATTCGGTTTGAGCCGGTTTGAGCCAGTTTGAGCCAGAGCCAGTTTGCGCCGGTTTGAGCCAGTTTGAACCAGTTTGAGCCAGTTTGAGCCGGATTGAGCCAGTTTCATTGGCTTGAGCCGTTTGGAGCCAGTTTGAGCCGGTTTGAGCCGGTTTGATCCGGTTTGAGCCGGTTTGAGCCAGTTTTAGCCAGTTTCAGCATTTTTGAGCCAGTTGGAGCCGGTTTGATCTAGTTTGAGACGGTTTGAGCCAGTTTGATCCAGTTTCAGCTGGTTTGAGCCAGTTTGAGCCGGTCTGATCCAGTTTGAGCCAGTTTGAGCCGGTTTGAGACGGTTTGAGCCACTTTGAGCCTGTTTGAGCCTGGCACTGGTCCTATTGGACCTAAGCGCAGCCTTCGACACCATCTCTCACTCCAGACTGCTTTGCAGGCTGGGGGAGAGTGGTGTCGAGGGCAAGGCGCTAGAATAGATCAAATCCTATTTATCTTCCCGGACCTTCCAGATCACCTCCTCTGAGGCCTGTTCGGATGTTTTCTACTCCCCGCACGGTGTACCACAGGGATCTATTCTGAGTCCCCTTTTGTTTAATTTGTACCTTCACCCACTAGCCACCCTTGCAGAGAACTTTGGTCTTGTTTTGATGACCTATGCAGACGACTCTCAGATTCTTTTCTCATTATCTAAATACGATTCGTCTGATTCTTCTGCACTTAAAACAGGCCTCCATGAAATTTTCTGCTGGATGTCGGCCAACCAACTTAAATTAAATGGGGAGAAAACAGAGATCCTCCTCTTAGGGAACAGTAAAAATCTCTGGAGCGATTCCCATTGGCCGACCTCACTGGGCAAGCTCCCGACTCCTGCCACCCAAGTCAGAAATCTTGGGGTCATCATTGATGACAGCTTATCTATGGTGCAGCAAGCTAATAAAGTGGCTGGTATCTGTTTTACTATTCTCAGATGGCTGCGTAAAATTGTCTGGATGTTACCATCCACCACCCAGAAGACCGTAGTCAATGCCTTAGTGACATCTCGGCTTGACTACGGCAACATCCTGTACCTGGGCGCAAATAAAGCAGTCATAAGACGCCTACAGTTGGTACAAAATGCTGCGGCCAGACTGCTTTGTAGAATTCCCAGATATGCCAGAATCACTAAACATCTCAGAGATCTACACTGGCTTAGGGTCGAAAATCGGATCCGCTTCAAAACCCTGAGCTATTTGTTCCAAATTAAAGCTGGGACTGCCCCCAAATATCTTCAAGACCTTGCCAAGCCTTACCTTCCAAATCGCAGTCTTCGCTCAATTACATCTGCGAAGTTTGCGGTACCAAGGTATAAACGGGCTAGATTGGGCGGAAGATCCTTCTCATTTTTGGGCCCAACTCTTTGGAACACACTGCCTATCCAAATACGCAAAGAAGAAAACTACAGGAGTTTCAGAAAAAGCGTGAAAACCTGGTTGTTTGATCAATAATCTTTGCTTTCGGATCTGTTCTCTCTCCAGTTGTGCCCTGTGTCTTTGCTGTTTTTGGCGCCGGGAAACCCTTTGTGGGTAGCTGTGCGCCTTATAAATGCTATAAAATAAATAAATAAATAAATAAATAAAACATGAGCCAGTTTGAACCCGTTTGAGCCAGTTTGAACCGTTTTGATCCAGTTTGAGCCGGTTTGAGCCGGTTTGATCCCGTTTGAGCCAGTTTGAGCCGGTTTGAGCCGGTTTGATCCGGTTTGAGCCGGTTTGAGCCAGTTTTAGCCAGTTTCAGCATTTTTGAGCCAGTTGGAGCCGGTTTGATCTAGTTTGAGACGGTTTGAGGCAGTTAGAGCCAGTTTGAGCCAGTTTGATCCAGTTTCAGCTGGTTTGAGCCAGTTTGAGCCGGTCTGATCCAGTTTGAGCCAGTTTGAGCCGGTTTGAGACGGTTTGAGCCACTTTGAGCCTGTTTGAGCCTGTTTGAGCGTGTTTGAGCCTGTTTGAGCCTGTTTGAGCCACTTTGAACCAGTTTGAGACGTTTTAAGCCTGTTTGAGCCGGTGTGAGCCTGTTTGAGCCGGTTTGAGCCAGTTTGAGACTGTTTTAGCCTGTTTGAACCGTTTTGAGCCAGTTTGAACCGGTTTGATCCAGTTTGAGCCGGTTTGAGCCGGTTTGAGCTGGTTTGAGCCAGTTTGGCCAGTTTGAGACGTTTTGAGCCTGTTTGAGCCTGTTTAAGCCGGTGTGAGCCTGTTTGAGCCGGTTTGAGGCAGTTTCAGCCTGTTTTAGCCAGTTTGACCAGGTTTGAGCCAGTGAGCCTGTGAGCCTGTTTGAGCCTGTTTAAGCCGGTTTGAGCCTGTTTGAGCCTGTTTAAGCCAGTTTGAGCCTTTTTGTGCCTGTTTAAGCTGGTTTGAGCCAGGTTGAGCCTGTTTAAGCCTGTTTCAGACTGTTTGAGCCTGTTTGAGCCAGTTTAAGCCGGTTCAAGCATGTTTGAACCTGTTTAAGCCAGTTTTAGCCGTTTTGAGCCGGTTTGATCCAGTTTGAGCCGGTTTGAGCCAGTTTGAGCCGGTTTGAGCCAGTTTCATTGGCTTGAGCCGTTTGGAGCCAGTTTGAGCCAGTATGAGCCAGTTTGAACCAGTTTGAGCCAGTTTGAACCGTTTTGATCCAGTTTGAGCCGGTTTGAGCCGGTTTAAGCCAGATCGAGCATGTTTGAGCCTGTTTAAGCCAGTTTGAGCCGGTTTGAGCTGGTTTGAGTTGGTTTGAGCCTGTTTAACCTGGTTTGAGCCTGTTTGAGCATGTTTAAGCCAGTTTGAGCCGGTTTGAGCAAGTTTGAGCCGGTTTCAGCCGTTTTGAGCCAGTTTGAGCCGGAGACAGATTGAGCCGGTTTGAGCCAGTTTAAGCCGGTTTGAGCCGGTTTGATCCAGTTTGAGCCGGTTTGAGCCGGTTTGAGCAAGTTTGTGCCGCTTTGAGCCGTTTGGAGCCAGTTTGACCCGGAGCCAGATTGAGCCGGTTTGAGCCAGTTTGAGCCGGTTTGAGCCAGTTTGAGCTGGTTCGAACCGATTTGAGCCTGTTGGAGCCGGTTTAAGCCGGTTCAAGCATGTTTGAGCCTGTTTGAGCCAGTTTGAGCCGTTTTGAGCCGGTTTGAGCCGGTTTGATCCAGTTTGAGCTGGTTTGAGCCGGTTTGAGCCAGTTTGAGCCAGTTTCATTCGGTTTGAGCCGGTTTGAGCCAGTTTGAGCCAGAGCCAGTTTGCGCCGGTTTGAGCCAGTTTGAACCAGTTTGAGCCAGTTTGAGCCGGTATGATCCAGTTTGAGCCGGTTTGAGCCAGTTTGATCCAGTTTGAGCCAGTTTGAGCCGGTTTAAGCCGGTTTGATCCGGTTTGAGCCTGTTTGAGCCAGTTTTAGCCAGTTTCAGCATTTTTGAGCCAGTTTGAGCCGGTTTGATCTAGTTTGAGACGGTTTGAGACAGTTTGAGCCAGTTTCAGCTGGTTTGAGCCAGTTTGAGACTGTTTGATCCAGTTTGAGCCAGTTTGAGCCGGTTTGAGCCAGTTTGAGCCTGTTTGAGCGTGTTTGAGCCTGTTTGAACTGTTTTGAGCCAGTTTGAACTGGTTTGAGCTAGTTTGAACTGGTTTGAGCCAGTTTGGGCCGGTTTGATCCAGTTTGAGCGGGTTTAAGCCGGTGTGAGCCTGTTTGAGCCGGTTTGAGCCTGTTTGAGCCGGTTTGAGCCAGTTTGAGCCTGTTTTAGCCAGTTTGACCCGGTTTGAGCCAGTGAGCCTGTGAGCCTGTTTGAGCCTGTTTAAGCCGGTTTGAGCCTGTTTGAGCCTGTTTAAGCCAGTTTGAGCCTTTTTGTGCCTGTTTAAGCTGGTTTGAGCCAGTTTGAGCCTGTTTAAGCCTGTTTCAGACTGTTTGAGCTGGTTTGAGCCAGTTTGAGCCAGTTTGAGTCGGTTTGAGCCTGTTTGAGCCGGTTTAAGCCGGTTCGAGCCAGTGAGCCTGTGAGCCTGTTTGAGCCTGTTTAAGCCGGGTTGAGCCTGTTTGAGCCTGTTTAGGCCAGTTTGAGCCTTTTTGTGCCTGTTTAAGCTGGTTTGAGCCAGGTTGAGCCTGTTTAAGCCTGTTTCAGACTGTTTGAGCCTGTTTGAGCCTGTTTGAGCCAGTTTAAGCCGGTTCAAGCATGTTTGAGCCTGTTTAAGCCAGTTTTAGCCGTTTTGAGCCGGTTTGATCCAGTTTGAGCCGGTTTGAGCCAATTGAGCCGGTTTGAGCAAGTTTGTGCCGCTTTGAGCCGTTTGGAGCCAGCTTGAGCCGGAGCCAGATTGAGCCGGTTTGAGCCAGTTTGAGCCGGTTTGAGCCGGTTTGATCCAGTTTGAGCCGGTTTGAGCCGGTTTGAGCTGGTTTGAGCCAGTTTGAGCAAGTTTGAGTCGGTTTGAGCCAGTTTGAGCTGGTGTGAGCCGGTTTGAGCCTGTTTGAGCCAGTTTAAGCCGGTTCAAGCATGTTTGAGCCTGTTTAAGCCAGTTTTAGCCGTTTTGAGCCGGTTTGATCCAGTTTGAGCCGGTTTGAGCCGGTTTGAGCCGGTTTGAGCCAGTTTGAGCCGGATTGAGCCAGTTTCATTGGCTTGAGCCGTTTGGAGCCAGTTTGAGCCGGTATGAGCCAGTTTGAACCCGTTTGAGCCAGTTTGAACCGTTTTGATCCAGTTTGAGCCGGTTTGATCCCGTTTGAGCCAGTTTGAGCCAGTTTGAGCCGGTTTGATCCGGTTTGAGCCGGTTTTAGCCAGTTTTAGCCAGTTTCAGCATTTTTGAGCCAGTTGGAGCCGGTTTGATCTAGTTTGAGACGGTTTGAGGCAGTTAGAGCCAGTTTGAGCCAGTTTGATCCAGTTTTTAGCTGGTTTGAGCCAGTTTGAGCCGGTCTGATCCAGTTTGAGACAGTTTGAGCCGGTTTGAGACGGTTTGAGCCACTTTGAGCCTGTTTGAGCCTGTTTGAGCGTGTTTGAGCCTGTTTGAGCCTGTTTGAGCCTGTTTGAGCCACTTTGAACCAGTTTAAGACGTTTTAAGCCTGTTTGAGCCATTTTGAGCCTGTTTAAGCCGGTGTGAGCCTGTTTGAGCCGGTTTGAGCCAGTTTGAGACTGTTTTAGCCTGTTTGAACCGTTTTGAGCCAGTTTGAACCGGTTTGATCCAGTTTGAGCCGGTTTGAGCCGGTTTGAGCTGGTTTGAGCCAGTTTGAGCCAGTTTGAGACGTTTTGAGCCTGTTTGAGCCTGTTTAAGCCGGTGTGAGCCTGTTTGAGCCGGTTTGAGGCAGTTTCAGCCTGTTTTAGCCAGTTTGACCCGGTTTGAGCAAGTGAGCCTGTGAGCCTGTTTGAGCCTGTTTAAGCCGGTTTGAGCCTGTTTGAGCCTGTTTAAGCCAGTTTGAGCCTTTTTGTGCCTGTTTAAGCTGGTTTGAGCCAGGTTGAGCCTGTTTAAGCCTGTTTCAGACTGTTTGAGCCTGTTTGAGCCAGTTTAAGCCGGTTCAAGCATGTTTGAACCTGTTTAAGCCAGTTTTAGCCGTTTTGAGCCGGTTTGATCCAGTTTGAGCCGGTTTGAGCCGGTTTGAGCCGGTTTGAGCCAGTTTGAGCCGGTTTGAGCCAGTTTCATTGGCTTGAGCCGTTTGGAGCCAGTTTGAGCCGGTATGAGCCAGTTTGAACCAGTTTGAGCCAGTTTGAACCGTTTTGATCCAGTTTGAGCCGGTTTGAGCCGGTTTGATCCCGTTTGAGCCAGTTTGAGCCGGTTTGAGCCGGTTTGATCCGGTTTGAGCCGGTTTGAGCCAGTTTTAGCCAGTTTCAGCATTTTTGAGCCAGTTGGAGCCGGTTTGATCTCGTTTGAGACGGTTTGAGGCAGTTAGAGCCAGTTTGAGCTGGTTTGATCCAGTTTCAGCTGGTTTGAGCCAGTTTGAGCCGGTTTGATCCAGTTTGAGCCAGTTTGAGCCGGTTTGAGACGGTTTGAGCGTGTTTGAGCCTGTTTGAGCCTGTTTGAGCGTGTTTGAGCCTGTTTGAGCCTGTTTGAGCCACTTTGAACCAGTTTGAGACGTTTTGAGCCTGTTTGAGCCATTTTGAGCCTGTTTAAGCCGGTGTGAGCCTGTTTGAGCCGGTTTGAGCCAGTTTGAGACTGTTTTAGCCTCTTTGAACTGTTTTGAGCCAGTTTGAACTGGTTTGAGCTAGTTTGAACCGGTTTGAGCCAGTTTGAGCCAGTTTGATCCAGTTTGAGCCGGTTTGAGCCGGTTTGAGCTGGTTTGAGCCAGTTTGAGCCAGTTTGAGACGTTTTGAGCCTGTTTGAGCCTGTTTAAGCCGGTGTGAGCCTGTTTGAGCCGGTTTGAGCCAGTTTGAGCATGTTTTAGCCAGTTTGGGCCGGTTTGAGCCAGTGAGCCTGTGAGCCTGTTTGAGCCTGTTTAAGCCGGTTTGAGCCTGTTTAAGCCAGTTTGAGCCTTTTTGTGCCTGTTTAAGCTGGTTTGAGCCAGTTTGAGCCGTTTAAGCCTGTTTCAGACTGTTTGAGCTGGTTTGAGCCAGTTTGAGCCAGTTTGAGTCGGTTTGAGCCTGTTTGAGCCGGTTTAAGCCGGTTCAAGCATGTTTGAGCCTGTTTAAGCCAGTTTGAGCCGGTTTGAGCCGGTTTGAGCCTGTTTAACCTGGTTTGAGCCTGTTTGAGCCTGTTTAAGCCAGTTTGAGCCGGTTTGAGCTGGTTTGAGCAAGTTTGAGACGGTTTCAGGCGTTTGAAGCCAGTTGGAGCCGGAGCCAGTTTAAGCCGGTTTGATCCAGTTTGAGCCGGTTTGAGCCGGTTTGAGCCGGTTTCAGGCGTTTTGGAGCCAGTTTGAGCCGGAGCAAGTTTGAGCCGGTTTGATCTAGTTTGAGCCGGTTTGAGCCAATTGAGCCGGTTTGAGCTGGTTTGAGCCAGTTTGAGCCAGTTTGAGTCGGTTTGAGCCAGTTTGAGCTGGTGTGAGCCGGTTTGAGCCTGTTTGAGTCAGTTTAAGCCGGTTCAAGCATGTTTGAGCCTGTTTAAGCCAGTTTGAGCCGTTTTGAGCCGTTTTGATCCAGTTTGCGCCGGCTTGAGCCGGTTTGCGCCAGTTTGAGCCGGTTTGAGCCGGTTTGAGCCAGTTTGAGCCGGATTGAGCCAGTTTCATTGGCTTGAGCCGTTTGGAGCCAGTTTGAGCCGGTTTGAGCCGGTTTGATCCGGTTTGAGCCGGTTTGAGCCAGTTTTAGCCAGTTTCAGCATTTTTGAGCCAGTTGGAGCCGGTTTGATCTAGTTTGAGACGGTTTGAGGCAGTTAGAGCCAGTTTGAGCCACTTTGATCCAGTTTCAGCTGGTTTGAGCCAGTTTGAGCCGGTCTGATCCAGTTTGAGCCAGTTTGAGCCGGTTTGAGACAGTTTGAGCCACTTTGAGCCTGTTTGAGCCTGGCACTGGTCCTATTGGACCTAAGCGCAGCCTTTGACACCATCTCTCACTCCAGACTGCTTTGCAGGCTGGGGGAGAGTGGTGTCGAGGGCAAGGCGCTAGAATGGATCAAATCCTATTTATCTTCCCGGACCTTCCAGATCACCTCCTCTGAGGCCTGTTCGGATGTTTTCTACTCCCCGCACGGTGTACCACAGGGATCTATTCTGAGTCCCCTTTTGTTTAATTTGTACCTTCGCCCACTAGCCACCCTTGCAGAGAACTTTGGTCTTGTTTTGATGACCTATGCAGACGACTCTCAGATTCTTTTCTCATTATCTAAATCCGATTAGTCTGATTCTTCTGCACTTAAAACAGGCCTCCATGAAATTTTCTGCTGGATGTCGGCCAACCAACTTAAATTAAATGGGGAGAAAACAGAGATCCTCCTCTTAGGGAACAGTAAAAATCTCTGGAGCGATTCCCATTGGCCGACCTCACTGGGCAAGCTCCCGACTCCTGCCACCCAAGTCAGAAATCTTGGGGTCCTCATTGATGACAGCTTATCTATGGTGCAGCAAGCTAATAAAGTGGCTGGTATCTGTTTTACTAATCTCAGATGGCTGCGTAAAATTGTCTGGATGTTACCATCGACCACCCAGAAGACCGTAGTCAATGCCTTAGTGACATCTCGGCTTGACTACGGCAACATCCTGTACCTGGGCGCAAATAAAGCAGTCATAAGACGCCTACAGTTGGTACAAAATGCTGCGGCCAGACTGCTTTGTAGAATTCCCAGATATGCCAGAATCACTAAACATCTCAGAGATCTACACTGGCTTAGGGTCGAAAATCGGATCCGCTTCAAAACCCTGAGCTATTTGTTCCAAATTAAAGCTGGGACTTCCCCCAAATATCTTCAAGACCTTGCCAAGCCTTACCTTCCAAATCGCAGTCTTCGCTCAATTACATCTGCGAAGTTTGCGGTACCAAGGTATAAACGGGCTAGATTGGGCGGAAGATCCTTCTCATTTTTGGGCCCAACTCTTTGGAACACACTGCCTATCCAAATACGCAAAGAAGAAAACTACAGGAGTTTCAGAAAAAGCGTGAAAACCTGGTTGTTTGATCAATAATCTTTGCTTTCGGATCTGTTCTCTCTCCAGTTGTGCCCTGTGTCTTTGCTGTTTTTGGCGCCGGGAAACCCTTTGTGGGTAGCTGTGCGCCTTATAAATGCTATAAAATAAATAAATAAATAAATAAATAAAATATGAGCCAGTTTGAACCCGTTTGAGCCAGTTTGAACCGTTTTGATCCAGTTTGAGCCGGTTTGAGCCGGTTTGATCCCGTTTGAGCCAGTTTGAGCCGGTTTGAGCCGGTTTGATCCGGTTTGAGCCGGTTTGAGCCAGTTTTAGCCAGTTTCAGCATTTTTGAGCCAGTTGGAGCCGGTTTGATCTAGTTTGAGACGGTTTGAGGCAGTTAGAGCCAGTTTGAGCCAGTTTGATCCAATTTCAGCTGGTTTGAGCCAGTTTGAGCCGGTCTGATCCAGTTTGAGCCAGTTTGAGCCGGTTTGAGACGGTTTGAGCCACTTTGAGCCTGTTTGAGCCTGTTTGAGCGTGTTTGAGCCTGTTTGAGCCTGTTTGAGCCTGTTTGAGCCACTTTGAACCAGTTTGAGACGTTTTGAGCCTGTTTAAGCCGGTGTGAGCCTGTTTGAGCCGGTTTGAGCCAGTTTGAGACTGTTTTAGCCTGTTTGAACCGTTTTGAGCCAGTTTGAACCGGTTTGATCCAGTTTGAGCCGGTTTGAGCCGGTTTGAGCTGGTTTGAGCCAGTTTGGCCAGTTTGAGACGTTTTGAGCCTGTTTGAGCCTGTTTAAGCCGGTGTGAGCCTGTTTGAGCCGGTTTGAGGCAGTTTCAGCCTGTTTTAGCCAGTTTGACCCGGTTTGAGCCAGTGAGCCTGTGAGCCTGTTTGAGCCTGTTTAAGCCGGTTTGAGCCTGTTTGAGCCTGTTTAAGCCAGTTTGAGCCTTTTTGTGCCTGTTTAAGCTGGTTTGAGCCAGGTTGAGCCTGTTTAAGCCTGTTTCAGACTGTTTGAGCCTGTTTGAGCCAGTTTAAGCCGGTTCAAGCATGTTTGAACCTGTTTAAGCCAGTTTTAGCCGTTTTGAGCCGGTTTGATCCAGTTTGAGCCGGTTTGAGCCGGTTTGAGCCGGTTTGAGCCAGTTTGAGCCGGTTTGAGCCAGTTTCATTGGCTTGAGCCGTTTGGAGCCAGTTTGAGCCGGTATGAGCCAGTTTGGACCAGTTTGAGCCAGTTTGAACCGTTTTGATCCAGTTTGAGCCGGTTTGAGCCGGTTTGATCCCGTTTGAGCCAGTTTGAGCCGGTTTGAGCCGGTTTGATCCGGTTTGAGCCGGTTTGAGCCAGTTTTAGCCAGTTTCAGCATTTTTGAGCCAGTTGGAGCCGGTTTGATCTCGTTTGAGACGGTTTGAGGCAGTTAGAGCCAGTTTGAGCTGGTTTGATCCAGTTTCAGCTGGTTTGAGCCAGTTTGAGCCGGTTTGATCCAGTTTGAGCCAGTTTGAGCCGGTTTGAGACGGTTTGAGCCACTTTGAGCCTGTTTGAGCCTGTTTGAGCGTGTTTGAGCCACTTTGAACCAGTTTGAGACGTTTTGAGCCTGTTTGAGCCATTTTGAGCCTGTTTAAGCCGGTGTGAGCCTGTTTGAGCCGGTTTGAGCCAGTCTGAGACTGTTTTAGCCTGTTTGAACTGTTTTGAGCCAGTTTGAACTGGTTTGAGCTAGTTTGAACCGGTTTGAGCCAGTTTGAGCCAGTTTGGTCCAGTTTGAGCCGGTTGGAGCCGGTTTGAGCTGGTTTGAGCCAGTTTGAGCCAGTTTGAGAAGTTTTGAGCCTGTTTGAGCCTGTTTAAGCCGGTGTGAGCCTGTTTGAGCCGGTTTGAGCCAGTTTGAGCATGTTTTAGCCAGTTTGAGCCGGTTTGAGCCAGTGAGCCTGTGAGCCTGTTTGAGCCTGTTTAAGCCGGTTTGAGCCTGTTTGAGCCTGTTTAAGCCAGTTTGAGCCTTTTTGTGCCTGTTTAAGCTGGTTTGAGCCAGTTTGAGCCTGTTTAAGCCTGTTTCAGACTGTTTGAGCTGGTTTGAGCCAGTTTGAGCCAGTTTGAGTCGGTTTGAGCCTGTTTGAGCCGGTTTAAGCCGGTTCAAGCATGTTTGAGCCTGTTTAAGCCAGTTTGAGCCGGTTTGAGCCGGTTTGAGCCTGTTTAACCTGGTTTGAGCCTGTTTGAGCCTGTTTAAGCCAGTTTGAGCCGGTTTGAGCTGGTTTGAGCAAGTTTGAGCCGGTTTCAGGCGTTTGAAGCCAGTTGGAGCCGGAGCCAGTTTGAGCCGGTTTGGTCCAGTTTGAGCCGGTTTGAGCCGGTTTGAGCCGGTTTGAGCCGGTTTCAGGCGTTTTGGAGCCAGTTTGAGCCGGAGCAAGTTTGAGCCGGTTTGATCCAGTTTGAGCCAGTTTGAGCCAATTGAGCCGGTTTGAGCTGGTTTGAGCCAGTTTGAGCCAGTTTGAGTCGGTTTGAGCCAGTTTGAGCTGGTGTGAGCCGGTTTGAGCCTGTTTGAGTCAGTTTAAGCCGGTTCAAGCATGTTTGAGCCTGTTTAAGCCAGTTTGAGCCGTTTTGAGCCGGTTTGATCCAGTTTGAGCCGGTTTGAGCCGGTTTGAGCCGGTTTGCGCCAGTTTGAGCCGGTTTGAGCCAGTTTCATTTGGCTTATTTTATTTATTTTATTTATTTTATTGAATTTGTATTGCGCTCAGCTACCCATAAAGGGTTTCCCGGCGCCAGGGACAGACTAAAGAAGAAAGATAGGTAGTTGCTGAAATAGGAAAAGCAAAAAACATTGACCAACTAAAACAGAAAAGTTTTTAGTTTTTTGCGAAAAGCAAGAAGATTGGTCTCCGTTTTGAGCGTCAACGGAAGAGCATTCCACATCTTCGGCCCCAAATGGGCGAAAGAGCGGCCTCCCATTTTTGTCAAGCGAATTCTAGGAATTACAAAATTGGCTTGATTTGATGACCTGAGGGGACGATTAGGCTGGTATGGCCGAACAAGATTGTGCAAGTATGTGGGAGCGGAACCCTGACGGATTTTGAACATTAGGCACAGAGTTTTAAAAGCCACACGGTCAGAAATTTTTAACCAATGAAGGTCACACAGGGCTTGTGTTGCAGACATCTGCGTGGGACATTGCACAAAAGGCGGGCAGCTGAGTTCTGCACAACCTGGAGTATATTCATTGTAGCTCTATCGGCTCCCAGATAGAGCACATTGCCGTAGTCGATACGGGACATTACAAGAGCCTGGACAACAGTTCGACGAGTGGACTCAGGCAGCATCCATAGGACCTTCCGCAACCAGCGTAGGGTATTAAAGCAGATTGCAGCGACCTTAGTTGCCTGTTGACGCATCGAGAGTTTCTCGTCGATTAGAAAGCCGAGGTTACGAACAACTGGCACGGGGGTAGGCAGTGGACCCATGTCACTGGGCCAGTGTCTAGGACCCCACAGATCTTTATGTTTGCCAAGTACGATGACCTCGGTCTTATCACCATTGAGTTTTAGCAGGTTAACCTGCATCCAGGCCGCAACCCGAGAAAGGCCGATTTTAAGGGCAGAGGTGTCCTGAGACCTACTGCCAGACAGGGAAAACACAATCTGCGTATCGTCTGCGTAGGAGTAAATGGACAGACCGGCGTCCTCTACAATCGTGGCAAGGGGTCTGATGTAGATATTGAACAACAGAGGGCTCAATATAGACCCCTGAGGAACGCCGTATGCAGATGAACAGATCGCCGACTCAGCTTTGGTTGAAAATACCTGAAAGGTGCGCTCATTAAGAAATGAAGCCACCCAGGCAAGCGCAGATCCTGCAACGCCAAGGGAGTGAAGGGACTCCAGGAGAATGGAATGCGACACGGTATCAAAAGCCACGCTTAAATCCAATAGGATAAGCGCAAAGGTCTCACCACTATCAATACCGTGTCGGAGTCGCTCAGTCACCCCCAGGAGTGCGGATTCGGTGGAATAATTGGCGCGAAAGCCTGATTGGGATGGATGAAGATATCCCGTATTTTCAACAAATTCGTTTAGCTGAAGGTTGACATGGCTTCTAATATCTTAGAACAAGCTGGCAGCAGGGATATAGGCCTGCAGTTGGCCAGGTTAGTAATGTCCATACCAGATTTCTTCTGTAGGGGAACGACCATGGCGTGTTTCCATTCCTGTTCCATCCGAGATTCACTGAGAGAGATGTTAAGTAGCCTCATTAGGAATCTACGTGGTTCAAGGTCAAGTTGTTTCAATATCCTCATTGGGACCGGGTCCCGAGGAGATCCGGACCTGATGCTTTTTAGGCACGACAGGAAGGAAACATCATCAAATAATTTCCAGTTGTGCAGAAACTCAGTGGGAGGGACAGAGACATTACAGCAAAAGCCAGATAAGGAGGGATCAATAGGGGGTGAAAGGGAAATTAAGGATTGGTGAATGTCCTGAACCTTCGATATAAAGAAGTCCGCAATAGCATTACAATGTTTATCATCTAAAGCCGGCAACACAGGAACAGTGTCAGCACCTGTGAGTTTATTAACAGTAGCAAAAAGAGTCAGAGGACAATTTTGCACTGAAGTGATAGTAGAGGTAATGTAAGCAGCCTTGAGCCGTTTGGAGCCAGTTTGAGCCGGTATGAGCCAGTTTGAGCCGGTATGAGCCAGTTTGAACCAGTTTGAGCAAGTTTGAACCGTTTTGATCCAGTTTGAGCCGGTTTGAGCCGGTTTGATCCCGTTTGAGCCGGTTTGAGCCGGTTTGATCTGGTTTGAGCTGGTTTGAGCCGGTTTGAGCCAGTTTTAGCCAGTTTCAGCATTTTTGAGCAAGTTGGAGCCGGGTTGATCTAGTTTGAGACGGTTTGAGGCAGTTAGAGCCAGTTTTAGCCAGTTTGATCCAGTTTGAGCCGGTTTGAGCTGGTTTGATCCAGTTTCAGCTGGTTTGAGCCAGTTTGAGCCGGTTTGATCCAGTTTGAGCCAGTTTAAACCGGTTTGAGCCGGTTTGAGCCACTTTGAGCCTGTTTGAGCCTGTTTGAGCCTGTTTGAGCCTGTTTAAGCCTGTTTGAGCCTGTTTGAGCCAGTTTGAGACGTTTTGAGCCTGTTTGAGCCATTTTGAGCCTGTTTAAGCCGGTGTGAGCCTGTTTGAGCCGGTTTGAGCCAGTTTGAGACTGTTTTAGCCAGTTTGAGCCAGTTTGAGCTGGTTTGAGCAAGTTTGAGCCGGTTTCAGGCGTTTGAAGCCAGTTGGAGCCGGAGCCAGTTTGAGCCGGTTTGATCCAGTTTGAGCCGGTTTGAGCCGGTTTGAGCCGGTTTGAGCCGGTTTCAGGCGTTTTGGAGCCAGTTTGAGCCGGTTTGATCTAGTTTGAGCCGGTTTGAGCCAATTGAGCCGGTTTGAGCTGGTTTGAGCCAGTTTGAGCCAGTTTGAGTCGGTTTGAGCCAGTTTGAGCTGGTGTGAGCCGGTTTGAGCCTGTTTGAGTCAGTTTAAGGCGGTTCAAGCATGTTTGAGCCTGTTTAAGCCAGTTTGAGCCGTTTTGAGCCGGTTTGATCCAGTTTGAGCCGGTTTGAGCCGGTTTGAGCCGGTTTGCGCCAGTTTGAGCCGGTTTGAGCCGGTTTGAGCCAGTTTGAGCCGGATTGAGCCAGTTTCATTGGCTTGAGCCGTTTGGAGCCAGTTTGAGCCAGTTTGAGCCGGTTTGAGCCGGTTTGATCCGGTTTGAGCCGGTTTGAGCCAGTTTTAGCCAGTTTCAGCATTTTTGAGCCAGTTGGAGCCGGTTTGATCTAGTTTGAGACGGTTTGAGGCAGTTAGAGCCAGTTTGAGCCAGTTTGATCCAGTTTCAGCTGGTTTGAGCCAGTTTGAGCCGGTCTGATCCAGTTTGAGCCAGTTTGAGCCGGTTTGAGACGGTTTGAGCCACTTTGAGCCTGTTTGAGCCTGGCACTGGTCCTATTGGACCTAAGCGCAGCCTTCGACACCATCTCTCACTCCAGACTGCTTTGCAGGCTGGGGGAGAGTGGTGTCGAGGGCAAGGCGCTAGAATAGATCAAATCCTATTTATCTTCCCGGACCTTCCAGATCACCTCCTCTGAGGCCTGTTCGGATGTTTTCTACTCCCCGCACGGTGTACCACAGGGATCTATTCTGAGTCCCCTTTTGTTTAATTTGTACCTTCGCCCACTAGCCACCCTTGCAGAGAACTTTGGTCTTGTTTTGATGACCTATGCAGACGACTCTCAGATTCTTTTCTCATTATCTAAATCCGATTCGTCTGATTCTTCTGCACTTAAAACAGGCCTCCATGAAATTTTCTGCTGGATGTCGGCCAACCAACTTAAATTAAATGGGGAGAAAACAGAGATCCTCCTCTTAGGGAACAGTAAAAATCTCTGGAGGAGATTCCCATTGGCCGACCTCACTGGGCAAGCTCCCGACTCCTGCCACCCAAGTCAGAAATCTTGGGGTCATCATTGATGACAGCTTATCTATGGTGCAGCAAGCTAATAAAGTGGCTGGTATCTGTTTTACTATTCTCAGATGGCTGCGTAAAATTGTCTGGATGTTACCATCGACCACCCAGAAGACCGTAGTCAATGCCTTAGTGACATCTCGGCTTGACTACAGCAACATCCTGTACCTGGGCGCAAATAAAGCAGTCATAAGACGCCTACAGTTGGTACAAAATGCTGCGGCCAGACTGCTTTGTAGAATTCCCAGATATGCCAGAATCACTAAACATCTCAGAGATCTACACTGGCTTAGGGTCGAAAATCGGATCCGCTTCAAAACCCTGAGCTATTTGTTCCAAATTAAAGCTGGGACTGCCCCCAAATATCTTCAAGACCTTGCCAAGCCTTACCTTCCAAATCGCAGTCTTCGCTCAATTACATCTGCGAAGTTTGCGGTACCAAGGTATAAACGGGCTAGATTGGGCGGAAGATCCTTCTCATTTTTGGGCCCAACTCTTTGGAACACACTGCCTATCCAAATACGCAAAGAAGAAAACTACAGGAGTTTCAGAAAAAGCGTGAAAACCTGGTTGTTTGATCAATAATCTTTGCTTTCGGATCTGTTCTCTCTCCAGTTGTGCCCTGTGTCTTTGCTGTTTTTGGCGCCGGGAAACCCTTTGTGGGTAGCTGTGCGCCTTATAAATGCTATAAAATAAATAAATAAATAAATAAATAAAATATGAGCCAGTTTGAACCCGTTTGAGCCAGTTTGAACCGTTTTGATCCAGTTTGAGCCGGTTTGAGCCGGTTTGATCCCGTTTGAGCCAGTTTGAGCCGGTTTGAGCCGGTTTGATCCGGTTTGAGCCGGTTTGAGCCAGTTTTAGCCAGTTTCAGCATTTTTGAGCCAGTTGGAGCCGGTTTGATCTAGTTTGAGACGGTTTGAGGCAGTTAGAGCCAGTTTGAGCCAGTTTGATCCAGTTTCAGCTGGTTTGAGCCAGTTTGAGCCGGTCTGATCCAGTTTGAGCCAGTTTGAGCCGGTTTGAGACGGTTTGAGCCACTTTGAGCCTGTTTGAGCCTGTTTGAGCGTGTTTGAGCCTGTTTGAGCCTGTTTGAGCCTGTTTGAGCCACTTTGAACCAGTTTGAGACGTTTTAAGCCTGTTTGAGCCGGTGTGAGCCTGTTTGAGCCGGTTTGAGCCAATTTGAGACTGTTTTAGCCTGTTTGAACCGTTTTGAGCCAGTTTGAACCGGTTTGATCCAGTTTGAGCCGGTTTGAGCCGGTTTGAGCTGGTTTGAGCCAGTTTGGCCAGTTTGAGACGTTTTGAGCCTGTTTGAGCCTGTTTAAGCCGGTGTGAGCCTGTTTGAGCCGGTTTGAGGCAGTTTCAGCCTGTTTTAGCCAGTTTGACCCGGTTTGAGCCAGTGAGCCTGTGAGCCTGTTTGAGCCTGTTTAAGCCGGTTTGAGCCTGTTTGAGCCTGTTTAAGCCAGTTTGAGCCTTTTTGTGCCTGTTTAAGCTGGTTTGAGCCAGGTTGAGCCTGTTTAAGCCTGTTTCAGACTGTTTGAGCCTGTTTGAGCCAGTTTAATCCGGTTCAAGCATGTTTGAACCTGTTTAAGCCAGTTTTAGCCGTTTTGAGCCGGTTTGATCCAGTTTGAGCCGGTTTGAGCCGGTTTGAGCCAGTTTGAGCCGGTTTGAGCCAGTTTCATTGGCTTGAGCCGTTTGGAGCCAGTTTGAGCCAGTATGAGCCAGTTTGAACCAGTTTGAGCCAGTTTGAACCGTTTTGATCCAGTTTGAGCCGGTTTGAGCCGGTTTAAGCCAGATCGAGCATGTTTGAGCCTGTTTAAGCCAGTTTGAGCCGGTTTGAGCTGGTTTGAGTTGGTTTGAGCCTGTTTAACCTGGTTTGAGCCTGTTTGAGCATGTTTAAGCCAGTTTGAGCCGGTTTGAGCAAGTTTGAGCCGGTTTCAGCCGTTTTGAGCCAGTTTGAGCCGGAGCCAGATTGAGCCGGTTTGAGCCAGTTTAAGCCGGTTTGAGCCGGTTTGATCCAGTTTGAGCCGGTTTGAGCCGGTTTGAGCAAGTTTGTGCCGCTTTGAGCCGTTTGGAGCCAGTTTGACCCGGAGCCAGATTGAGCCGGTTTGAGCCAGTTTGAGCCGGTTTGAGCCAGTTTGAGCTGGTTCGAACCGATTTGAGCCTGTTGGAGCCGGTTTAAGCCGGTTCAAGCATGTTTGAGCCTGTTTGAGCCAGTTTGAGCCGTTTTGAGCCGGTTTGAGCCGGTTTGATCCAGTTTGAGCTGGTTTGAGCCGGTTTGAGCCAGTTTGAGCCAGTTTCATTCGGTTTGAGCCGGTTTGAGCCAGTTTGAGCCAGAGCCAGTTTGCGCCGGTTTGAGCCAGTTTGAACCAGTTTGAGCCAGTTTGAGCCGGTATGATCCAGTTTGAGCCGGTTTGAGCCAGTTTGATCCAGTTTGAGCCAGTTTGAGCCGGTTTAAGCCGGTTTGATCCGGTTTGATCCGGTTTGAGCCTGTTTGAGCCAGTTTTAGCCAGTTTCAGCATTTTTGAGCCAGTTTGAGCCGGTTTGATCTAGTTTGAGACGGTTTGAGACAGTTTGAGCCAGTTTCAGCTGGTTTGAGCCAGTTTGAGACTGTTTGATCCAGTTTGAGCCAGTTTGAGCCGGTTTGAGCGTGTTTGAGCCTGTTTGAACTGTTTTGAGCCAGTTTGAACTGGTTTGAGCTAGTTTGAACTGGTTTGAGCCAGTTTGGGCCGGTTTGATCCAGTTTGAGCGGGTTTAAGCCGGTGTGAGCCTGTTTGAGCCGGTTTGAGCCTGTTTGAGCCGGTTTGAGCCAGTTTGAGCCTGTTTTAGCCAGTTTGACCCGGTTTGAGCCAGTGAGCCTGTGAGCCTGTTTGAGCCTGTTTAAGCCGGTTTGAGCCTGTTTGAGCCTGTTTAAGCCAGTTTGAGCCTTTTTGTGCCTGTTTAAGCTGGTTTGAGCCAGTTTGAGCCTGTTTAAGCCTGTTTCAGACTGTTTGAGCTGGTTTGAGCCAGTTTGAGCCAGTTTGAGTCGGTTTGAGCCTGTTTGAGCCGGTTTAAGCCGGTTCAAGCATGTTTGAGCCTGTTTAAGCCAGTTTGAGCCGGTTTGAGCCGGTTTGAGCCTGTTTAACCTGGTTTGAGCCTGTTTGAGCCGGTTTAAGCCGGTTCGAGCCAGTGAGCCTGTGAGCCTGTTTGAGCCTGTTTAAGCCGGGTTGAGCCTGTTTGAGCCTGTTTAGGCCAGTTTGAGCCTTTTTGTGCCTGTTTAAGCTGGTTTGAGCCAGGTTGAGCCTGTTTAAGCCTGTTTCAGACTGTTTGAGCCTGTTTGAGCCTGTTTGAGCCAGTTTAAGCCGGTTCAAGCATGTTTGAGCCTGTTTAAGCCAGTTTTAGCCGTTTTGAGCCGGTTTGATCCAGTTTGAGCCGGTTTGAGCCAATTGAGCCGGTTTGAGCAAGTTTGTGCCGCTTTGAGCCGTTTGGAGCCAGCTTGAGCCGGAGCCAGATTGAGCCGGTTTGAGCCAGTTTGAGCCGGTTTGAGCCGGTTTGATCCAGTTTGAGCCGGTTTGAGCCGGTTTGAGCTGGTTTGAGCCAGTTTGAGCCAGTTTGAGTCGGTTTGAGCCAGTTTGAGCTGGTGTGAGCCGGTTTGAGCCTGTTTGAGCCAGTTTAAGCCGGTTCAAGCATGTTTGAGCCTGTTTAAGCCAGTTTTAGCCGTTTTGAGCCGGTTTGATCCAGTTTGAGCCGGTTTGAGCCGGTTTGAGCCGGTTTGAGCCAGTTTGAGCCGGATTGAGCCAGTTTCATTGGCTTGAGCCGTTTGGAGCCAGTTTGAGCCGGTATGAGCCAGTTTGAACCCGTTTGAGCCAGTTTGAACCGTTTTGATCCAGTTTGAGCCGGTTTGAGCCGGTTTGATCCCGTTTGAGCCAGTTTGAGCCGGTTTGAGCCGGTTTGATCCGGTTTGAGCCGGTTTTAGCCCGTTTTAGCCAGTTTCAGCATTTTTGAGCCAGTTGGAGCCGGTTTGATCTAGTTTGAGACGGTTTGAGGCAGTTAGAGCCAGTTTGAGCCAGTTTGATCCAGTTTTTAGCTGGTTTGAGCCAGTTTGAGCCGGTCTGATCCAGTTTGAGCCAGTTTGAGCCAGTTTGAGACGGTTTGAGCCAATTTGAGCCTGTTTGAGCCTGTTTGAGCGTGTTTGAGCCTGTTTGAGCCTGTTTGAGCCACTTTGAACCAGTTTAAGACATTTTGAGCCTGTTTGAGCCATTTTGAGCCTGTTTAAGCCGGTGTGAGCCTGTTTGAGCCGGTTTGAGCCAGTTTGAGACTGTTTTAGCCTGTTTGAACCGTTTTGAGCCAGTTTGAACCGGTTTGATCCAGTTTGAGCCGGTTTGAGCCGGTTTGAGCTGGTTTGAGCCAGTTTGAGCCAGTTTGAGACGTTTTGAGCCTGTTTGAGCCTGTTTAAGCCGGTGTGAGCCTGTTTGAGCCGGTTTGAGGCAGTTTCAGCCTGTTTTAGCCAGTTTGACCCGGTTTGAGCCAGTGAGCCTGTGAGCCTGTTTGAGCCTGTTTAAGCCGGTTTGAGCCTGTTTGAGCCTGTTTAAGCCAGTTTGAGCCTTTTTGTGCCTGTTTAAGCTGGTTTGAGCCAGGTTGAGCCTGTTTAAGCCTGTTTCAGACTGTTTGAGCCTGTTTGAGCCAGTTTAAGCCGGTTCAAGCATGTTTGAACCTGTTTAAGCCAGTTTTAGCCGTTTTGAGCCGGTTTAATCCAGTTTGAGCCGGTTTGAGCCGGTTTGAGCCGGTTTGAGCCAGTTTGAGCCGGTTTGAGCCAGTTTCATTGGCTTGAGCCGTTTGGAGCCAGTTTGAGCCGGTATGAGCCAGTTTGAACCAGTTTGAGCCAGTTTGTACCGTTTTGATCCAGTTTGAGCCGGTTTGAGCCGGTTTGATCCCGTTTGAGCCAGTTTTAGCCAGTTTCAGCATTTTTGAGCCAGTTGGAGCCGGTTTGATCTCGTTTGAGACGGTTTAAGGCAGTTAGAGCCAGTTTGAGCTGGTTTGATCCAGTTTCAGCTGGTTTGAGCCAGTTTGAGCCGGTTTGATCCAGTTTGAGCCAGTTTGAGCCGGTTTGAGACGGTTTGAGCCACTTTGAGCCTGTTTGAGCCTGTTTGAGCCTGTTTGAGCCTGTTTGAGCCTGTTTGAGCCACTTTGAACCAGTTTGAGACGTTTTGAGCCTGTTTGAGCCATTTTGAGCCTGTTTAAGCCGGTGTGAGCCTGTTTGAGCCGGTTTGAGCCAGTTTGAGACTGTTTTAGCCTGTTTGAACTGTTTTGAGCCAGTTTGAACTGGTTTGAGCTAGTTTGAACCGGTTTGAGCCAGTTTGAGCCAGTTTGATCCAGTTTGAGCCGGTTTGAGCCGGTTTGAGCCGGTTTGAGCCGGTTTGAGCTGGTTTGAGCCAGTTTGAGCCAGTTTGAGAAGTTTTGAGCCTGTTTGAGCCTGTTTAAGCCGGTGTGAGCCTGTTTGAGCCGGTTTGAGCCAGTTTGAGCATGTTTTAGCCAGTTTGGGCCGGTTTGAGCCAGTGAGCCTGTGAGCCTGTTTGAGCCTGTTTAAGCCGGTTTGAGCCTGTTTAAGCCAGTTTGAGCCTTTTTGTGCTTGTTTAAGCTGGTTTGAGCCAGTTTGAGCCGTTTAAGCCTGTTTCAGACTGTTTGAGCTGGTTTGAGCCAGTTTGAGCCAGTTTGAGTCGGTTTGAGCCTGTTTGAGCCGGTTTAAGCCGGTTCAAGCATGTTTGAGCCTGTTTAAGCCAGTTTGAGCCGGTTTGAGCCGGTTTGAGCCTGTTTAACCTGGTTTGAGCCTGTTTGAGCCTGTTTAAGCCAGTTTGAGCCGGTTTGAGCTGGTTTGAGCAAGTTTGAGCCGGTTTCAGGCGTTTGAAGCCAGTTGGAGCCGGAGCCAGTTTGAGCCGGTTTGATCCAGTTTGAGCCGGTTTGAGCCGGTTTGAGCCGGTTTGAGCCGGTTTCAGGCGTTTTGGAGCCAGTTTGAGCCGGAGCAAGTTTGAGCCGGTTTGATCTAGTTTGAGCCGGTTTGAGCCAATTGAGCCGGTTTGAGCTGGTTTGAGCCAGTTTGAGCCAGTTTGAGTCGGTTTGAGCCAGTTTGAGCTGGTGTGAGCCGGTTTGAGCCTGTTTGAGTCAGTTTAAGCCGGTTCAAGCATGTTTGAGCCTGTTTAAGCCAGTTTGAGCCGTTTTGAGCCGGTTTGATCCAGTTTGAGCCGGTTTGAGCCGGTTTGAGCCGGTTTGCGCCAGTTTGAGCCGGTTTGAGCCGGTTTGAGCCAGTTTGAGCCGGATTGAGCCAGTTTCATTGGCTTGAGCCGTTTGGAGCCAGTTTGAGCCGGTTTGAGCTGGTTTGATCCGGTTTGAGCCGGTTTGAGCCAGTTTTAGCCAGTTTCAGCATTTTTGAGCCAGTTGGAGCCGGTTTGATCTAGTTTGAGACGGTTTGAGGCAGTTAGAGCCAGTTTGAGCCAGTTTGATCCAGTTTCAGCTGGTTTGAGCCAGTTTGAGCCGGTCTGATCCAGTTTGAGCCAGTTTGAGCCGGTTTGAGACGGTTTGAGCCACTTTGAGCCTGTTTGAGCCTGGCACTGGTCCTATTGGACCTAAGCGCAGCCTTTGACACCATCTCTCACTCCAGACTGCTTTGCAGGCTGGGGGAGATGGGTGTCGAGGGCAAGGCGCTAGAATGGATCAAATCCTATTTATCTTCCCGGACCTTCCAGATCACCTCCTCTGAGGCCTGTTCGGATGTTTTCTACTCCCCGCACGGTGTACCACAGGGATCTATTCTGAGTCCCCTTTTGTTTAATTTGTACCTTCGCCCACTAGCCACCCTTGCAGAGAACTTTGGTCTTGTTTTGATGACCTATGCAGACGACTCTCAGATTCTTTTCTCATTATCTAAATCCGATTCGTCTGATTCTTCTGCACTTAAAACAGTCCTCCATGAAATTTTCTGCTGGATGTCGGCCAACCAACTTAAATTAAATGGGGAGAAAACAGAGATCCTCCTCTTAGGGAACAGTAAAAATCTCTGGAGCGATTCCCATTGGCCGACCTCACTGGGCAAGCTCCCGACTCCTGCCACCCAAGTCAGAAATCTTGGGGTCATCATTGATGACAGCTTATCTATGGTGCAGCAAGCTAATAAAGTGGCTGGTATCTGTTTTACTAATCTCAGATGGCTGCGTAAAATTGTCTGGATGTTACCATCGACCACCCAGAAGACCGTAGTCAATGCCTTAGTGACATCTCGGCTTGACTACGGCAACATCCTGTACCTGGGCGCAAATAAAGCAGTCATAAGACGCCTACAGTTGGTACAAAATGCTGCGGCCAGACTGCTTTGTAGAATTCCCAGATATGCCAGAATCACTAAACATCTCAGAGATCTACACTGGCTTAGGGTCGAAAATCGGATCCGCTTCAAAACCCTGAGCTATTTGTTCCAAATTAAAGCTGGGACTGCCCCCAAATATCTTCAAGACCTTGCCAAGCCTTACCTTCCAAATGACAGTCTTCGCTCAATTACATCTGCGAAGTTTGCGGTACCAAGGTATAAACGGGCTAGATTGGGCGGAAGATCCTTCTCATTTTTGGGCCCAACTCTTTGGAACACACTGCCTATCCAAATACGCAAAGAAGAAAACTACAGGAGTTTCAGAAAAAGCGTGAAAACCTGGTTGTTTGATCAATAATCTTTGCTTTCGGATCTGTTCTCTCTCCAGTTGTGCCCTGTGTCTTTGCTGTTTTTGGCGCCGGGAAACCCTTTGTGGGTAGCTGTGCGCCTTATAAATGCTATAAAATAAATAAATAAATAAATAAATAAAATATGAGCCAGTTTGAACCCGTTTGAGCCAGTTTGAACCGTTTTGATCCAGTTTGAGCCGGTTTGAGCCGGTTTGATCCCGTTTGAGCCAGTTTGAGCCGGTTTGAGCCGGTTTGATCCGGTTTGAGCCGGTTTGAGCCAGTTTTAGCCAGTTTCAGCATTTTTGAGCCAGTTGGAGCCGGTTTGATCTAGTTTGAGACGGTTTGAGGCAGTTAGAGCCAGTTTGAGCCAGTTTGATCCAGTTTCAGCTGGTTTGAGCCAGTTTGAGCCGGTCTGATCCAGTTTGAGCCAGTTTGAGCCGGTTTGAGACGGTTTGAGCCACTTTGAGCCTGTTTGAGCCTGTTTGAGCGTGTTTGAGCCTGTTTGAGCCTGTTTGAGCCTGTTTGAGCCACTTTGAACCAGTTTGAGACGTTTTAAGCCTGTTTGAGCCGGTGTGAGCCTGTTTGAGCCGGTTTGAGCCAATTTGAGACTGTTTTAGCCTGTTTGAACCGTTTTGAGCCAGTTTGAACCGGTTTGATCCAGTTTGAGCCGGTTTGAGCCGGTTTGAGCTGGTTTGAGCCAGTTTGGCCAGTTTGAGACGTTTTGAGCCTGTTTGAGCCTGTTTAAGCCGGTGTGAGCCTGTTTGAGCCGGTTTGAGGCAGTTTCAGCCTGTTTTAGCCAGTTTGACCCGGTTTGAGCCAGTGAGCCTGTGAGCCTGTTTGAGCCTGTTTAAGCCGGTTTGAGCCTGTTTGAGCCTGTTTAAGCCAGTTTGAGCCTTTTTGTGCCTGTTTAAGCTGGTTTGAGCCAGGTTGAGCCTGTTTAAGCCTGTTTCAGACTGTTTGAGCCTGTTTGAGCCAGTTTAATCCGGTTCAAGCATGTTTGAACCTGTTTAAGCCAGTTTTAGCCGTTTTGAGCCGGTTTGATCCAGTTTGAGCCGGTTTGAGCCGGTTTGAGCCAGTTTGAGCCGGTTTGAGCCAGTTTCATTGGCTTGAGCCGTTTGGAGCCAGTTTGAGCCAGTATGAGCCAGTTTGAACCAGTTTGAGCCAGTTTGAACCGTTTTGATCCAGTTTGAGCCGGTTTGAGCCGGTTTAAGCCAGATCGAGCATGTTTGAGCCTGTTTAAGCCAGTTTGAGCCGGTTTGAGCTGGTTTGAGTTGGTTTGAGCCTGTTTAACCTGGTTTGAGCCTGTTTGAGCATGTTTAAGCCAGTTTGAGCCGGTTTGAGCAAGTTTGAGCCGGTTTCAGCCGTTTTGAGCCAGTTTGAGCCGGAGCCAGATTGAGCCGGTTTGAGCCAGTTTAAGCCGGTTTGAGCCGGTTTGATCCAGTTTGAGCCGGTTTGAGCCGGTTTGAGCAAGTTTGTGCCGCTTTGAGCCGTTTGGAGCCAGTTTGACCCGGAGCCAGATTGAGCCGGTTTGAGCCAGTTTGAGCCGGTTTGAGCCAGTTTGAGCTGGTTCGAACCGATTTGAGCCTGTTGGAGCCGGTTTAAGCCGGTTCAAGCATGTTTGAGCCTGTTTGAGCCAGTTTGAGCCGTTTTGAGCCGGTTTGAGCCGGTTTGATCCAGTTTGAGCTGGTTTGAGCCGGTTTGAGCCAGTTTGAGCCAGTTTCATTCGGTTTGAGCCGGTTTGAGCCAGTTTGAGCCAGAGCCAGTTTGCGCCGGTTTGAGCCAGTTTGAACCAGTTTGAGCCAGTTTGAGCCGGTATGATCCAGTTTGAGCCGGTTTGAGCCAGTTTGATCCAGTTTGAGCCAGTTTGAGCCGGTTTAAGCCGGTTTGATCCGGTTTGATCCGGTTTGAGCCTGTTTGAGCCAGTTTTAGCCAGTTTCAGCATTTTTGAGCCAGTTTGAGCCGGTTTGATCTAGTTTGAGACGGTTTGAGACAGTTTGAGCCAGTTTCAGCTGGTTTGAGCCAGTTTGAGACTGTTTGATCCAGTTTGAGCCAGTTTGAGCCGGTTTGAGCGTGTTTGAGCCTGTTTGAACTGTTTTGAGCCAGTTTGAACTGGTTTGAGCTAGTTTGAACTGGTTTGAGCCAGTTTGGGCCGGTTTGATCCAGTTTGAGCGGGTTTAAGCCGGTGTGAGCCTGTTTGAGCCGGTTTGAGCCTGTTTGAGCCGGTTTGAGCCAGTTTGAGCCTGTTTTAGCCAGTTTGACCCGGTTTGAGCCAGTGAGCCTGTGAGCCTGTTTGAGCCTGTTTAAGCCGGTTTGAGCCTGTTTGAGCCTGTTTAAGCCAGTTTGAGCCTTTTTGTGCCTGTTTAAGCTGGTTTGAGCCAGTTTGAGCCTGTTTAAGCCTGTTTCAGACTGTTTGAGCTGGTTTGAGCCAGTTTGAGCCAGTTTGAGTCGGTTTGAGCCTGTTTGAGCCGGTTTAAGCCGGTTCAAGCATGTTTGAGCCTGTTTAAGCCAGTTTGAGCCGGTTTGAGCCGGTTTGAGCCTGTTTAACCTGGTTTGAGCCTGTTTGAGCCGGTTTAAGCCGGTTCGAGCCAGTGAGCCTGTGAGCCTGTTTGAGCCTGTTTAAGCCGGGTTGAGCCTGTTTGAGCCTGTTTAGGCCAGTTTGAGCCTTTTTGTGCCTGTTTAAGCTGGTTTGAGCCAGGTTGAGCCTGTTTAAGCCTGTTTCAGACTGTTTGAGCCTGTTTGAGCCTGTTTGAGCCAGTTTAAGCCGGTTCAAGCATGTTTGAGCCTGTTTAAGCCAGTTTTAGCCGTTTTGAGCCGGTTTGATCCAGTTTGAGCCGGTTTGAGCCAATTGAGCCGGTTTGAGCAAGTTTGTGCCGCTTTGAGCCGTTTGGAGCCAGCTTGAGCCGGAGCCAGATTGAGCCGGTTTGAGCCAGTTTGAGCCGGTTTGAGCCGGTTTGATCCAGTTTGAGCCGGTTTGAGCCGGTTTGAGCTGGTTTGAGCCAGTTTGAGCCAGTTTGAGTCGGTTTGAGCCAGTTTGAGCTGGTGTGAGCCGGTTTGAGCCTGTTTGAGCCAGTTTAAGCCGGTTCAAGCATGTTTGAGCCTGTTTAAGCCAGTTTTAGCCGTTTTGAGCCGGTTTGATCCAGTTTGAGCCGGTTTGAGCCGGTTTGAGCCGGTTTGAGCCAGTTTGAGCCGGATTGAGCCAGTTTCATTGGCTTGAGCCGTTTGGAGCCAGTTTGAGCCGGTATGAGCCAGTTTGAACCCGTTTGAGCCAGTTTGAACCGTTTTGATCCAGTTTGAGCCGGTTTGAGCCGGTTTGATCCCGTTTGAGCCAGTTTGAGCCGGTTTGAGCCGGTTTGATCCGGTTTGAGCCGGTTTTAGCCCGTTTTAGCCAGTTTCAGCATTTTTGAGCCAGTTGGAGCCGGTTTGATCTAGTTTGAGACGGTTTGAGGCAGTTAGAGCCAGTTTGAGCCAGTTTGATCCAGTTTTTAGCTGGTTTGAGCCAGTTTGAGCCGGTCTGATCCAGTTTGAGCCAGTTTGAGCCAGTTTGAGACGGTTTGAGCCAATTTGAGCCTGTTTGAGCCTGTTTGAGCGTGTTTGAGCCTGTTTGAGCCTGTTTGAGCCACTTTGAACCAGTTTAAGACATTTTGAGCCTGTTTGAGCCATTTTGAGCCTGTTTAAGCCGGTGTGAGCCTGTTTGAGCCGGTTTGAGCCAGTTTGAGACTGTTTTAGCCTGTTTGAACCGTTTTGAGCCAGTTTGAACCGGTTTGATCCAGTTTGAGCCGGTTTGAGCCGGTTTGAGCTGGTTTGAGCCAGTTTGAGCCAGTTTGAGACGTTTTGAGCCTGTTTGAGCCTGTTTAAGCCGGTGTGAGCCTGTTTGAGCCGGTTTGAGGCAGTTTCAGCCTGTTTTAGCCAGTTTGACCCGGTTTGAGCCAGTGAGCCTGTGAGCCTGTTTGAGCCTGTTTAAGCCGGTTTGAGCCTGTTTGAGCCTGTTTAAGCCAGTTTGAGCCTTTTTGTGCCTGTTTAAGCTGGTTTGAGCCAGGTTGAGCCTGTTTAAGCCTGTTTCAGACTGTTTGAGCCTGTTTGAGCCAGTTTAAGCCGGTTCAAGCATGTTTGAACCTGTTTAAGCCAGTTTTAGCCGTTTTGAGCCGGTTTAATCCAGTTTGAGCCGGTTTGAGCCGGTTTGAGCCGGTTTGAGCCAGTTTGAGCCGGTTTGAGCCAGTTTCATTGGCTTGAGCCGTTTGGAGCCAGTTTGAGCCGGTATGAGCCAGTTTGAACCAGTTTGAGCCAGTTTGTACCGTTTTGATCCAGTTTGAGCCGGTTTGAGCCGGTTTGATCCCGTTTGAGCCAGTTTTAGCCAGTTTCAGCATTTTTGAGCCAGTTGGAGCCGGTTTGATCTCGTTTGAGACGGTTTAAGGCAGTTAGAGCCAGTTTGAGCTGGTTTGATCCAGTTTCAGCTGGTTTGAGCCAGTTTGAGCCGGTTTGATCCAGTTTGAGCCAGTTTGAGCCGGTTTGAGACGGTTTGAGCCACTTTGAGCCTGTTTGAGCCTGTTTGAGCCTGTTTGAGCCTGTTTGAGCCTGTTTGAGCCACTTTGAACCAGTTTGAGACGTTTTGAGCCTGTTTGAGCCATTTTGAGCCTGTTTAAGCCGGTGTGAGCCTGTTTGAGCCGGTTTGAGCCAGTTTGAGACTGTTTTAGCCTGTTTGAACTGTTTTGAGCCAGTTTGAACTGGTTTGAGCTAGTTTGAACCGGTTTGAGCCAGTTTGAGCCAGTTTGATCCAGTTTGAGCCGGTTTGAGCCGGTTTGAGCCGGTTTGAGCCGGTTTGAGCTGGTTTGAGCCAGTTTGAGCCAGTTTGAGAAGTTTTGAGCCTGTTTGAGCCTGTTTAAGCCGGTGTGAGCCTGTTTGAGCCGGTTTGAGCCAGTTTGAGCATGTTTTAGCCAGTTTGGGCCGGTTTGAGCCAGTGAGCCTGTGAGCCTGTTTGAGCCTGTTTAAGCCGGTTTGAGCCTGTTTAAGCCAGTTTGAGCCTTTTTGTGCTTGTTTAAGCTGGTTTGAGCCAGTTTGAGCCGTTTAAGCCTGTTTCAGACTGTTTGAGCTGGTTTGAGCCAGTTTGAGCCAGTTTGAGTCGGTTTGAGCCTGTTTGAGCCGGTTTAAGCCGGTTCAAGCATGTTTGAGCCTGTTTAAGCCAGTTTGAGCCGGTTTGAGCCGGTTTGAGCCTGTTTAACCTGGTTTGAGCCTGTTTGAGCCTGTTTAAGCCAGTTTGAGCCGGTTTGAGCTGGTTTGAGCAAGTTTGAGCCGGTTTCAGGCGTTTGAAGCCAGTTGGAGCCGGAGCCAGTTTGAGCCGGTTTGATCCAGTTTGAGCCGGTTTGAGCCGGTTTGAGCCGGTTTGAGCCGGTTTCAGGCGTTTTGGAGCCAGTTTGAGCCGGAGCAAGTTTGAGCCGGTTTGATCTAGTTTGAGCCGGTTTGAGCCAATTGAGCCGGTTTGAGCTGGTTTGAGCCAGTTTGAGCCAGTTTGAGTCGGTTTGAGCCAGTTTGAGCTGGTGTGAGCCGGTTTGAGCCTGTTTGAGTCAGTTTAAGCCGGTTCAAGCATGTTTGAGCCTGTTTAAGCCAGTTTGAGCCGTTTTGAGCCGGTTTGATCCAGTTTGAGCCGGTTTGAGCCGGTTTGAGCCGGTTTGCGCCAGTTTGAGCCGGTTTGAGCCGGTTTGAGCCAGTTTGAGCCGGATTGAGCCAGTTTCATTGGCTTGAGCCGTTTGGAGCCAGTTTGAGCCGGTTTGAGCTGGTTTGATCCGGTTTGAGCCGGTTTGAGCCAGTTTTAGCCAGTTTCAGCATTTTTGAGCCAGTTGGAGCCGGTTTGATCTAGTTTGAGACGGTTTGAGGCAGTTAGAGCCAGTTTGAGCCAGTTTGATCCAGTTTCAGCTGGTTTGAGCCAGTTTGAGCCGGTCTGATCCAGTTTGAGCCAGTTTGAGCCGGTTTGAGACGGTTTGAGCCACTTTGAGCCTGTTTGAGCCTGGCACTGGTCCTATTGGACCTAAGCGCAGCCTTTGACACCATCTCTCACTCCAGACTGCTTTGCAGGCTGGGGGAGATGGGTGTCGAGGGCAAGGCGCTAGAATGGATCAAATCCTATTTATCTTCCCGGACCTTCCAGATCACCTCCTCTGAGGCCTGTTCGGATGTTTTCTACTCCCCGCACGGTGTACCACAGGGATCTATTCTGAGTCCCCTTTTGTTTAATTTGTACCTTCGCCCACTAGCCACCCTTGCAGAGAACTTTGGTCTTGTTTTGATGACCTATGCAGACGACTCTCAGATTCTTTTCTCATTATCTAAATCCGATTCGTCTGATTCTTCTGCACTTAAAACAGTCCTCCATGAAATTTTCTGCTGGATGTCGGCCAACCAACTTAAATTAAATGGGGAGAAAACAGAGATCCTCCTCTTAGGGAACAGTAAAAATCTCTGGAGCGATTCCCATTGGCCGACCTCACTGGGCAAGCTCCCGACTCCTGCCACCCAAGTCAGAAATCTTGGGGTCATCATTGATGACAGCTTATCTATGGTGCAGCAAGCTAATAAAGTGGCTGGTATCTGTTTTACTAATCTCAGATGGCTGCGTAAAATTGTCTGGATGTTACCATCGACCACCCAGAAGACCGTAGTCAATGCCTTAGTGACATCTCGGCTTGACTACGGCAACATCCTGTACCTGGGCGCAAATAAAGCAGTCATAAGACGCCTACAGTTGGTACAAAATGCTGCGGCCAGACTGCTTTGTAGAATTCCCAGATATGCCAGAATCACTAAACATCTCAGAGATCTACACTGGCTTAGGGTCGAAAATCGGATCCGCTTCAAAACCCTGAGCTATTTGTTCCAAATTAAAGCTGGGACTGCCCCCAAATATCTTCAAGACCTTGCCAAGCCTTACCTTCCAAATGACAGTCTTCGCTCAATTACATCTGCGAAGTTTGCGGTACCAAGGTATAAACGGGCTAGATTGGGCGGAAGATCCTTCTCATTTTTGGGCCCAACTCTTTGGAACACACTGCCTATCCAAATACGCAAAGAAGAAAACTACAGGAGTTTCAGAAAAAGCGTGAAAACCTGGTTGTTTGATCAATAATCTTTGCTTTCGGATCTGTTCTCTCTCCAGTTGTGCCCTGTGTCTTTGCTGTTTTTGGCGCCGGGAAACCCTTTGTGGGTAGCTGTGCGCCTTATAAATGCTATAAAATAAATAAATAAATAAATAAATAAAATATGAGCCAGTTTGAACCCGTTTGAGCCAGTTTGAACCGTTTTGATCCAGTTTGAGCCGGTTTGAGCCGGTTTGATCCCGTTTGAGCCAGTTTGAGCCGGTTTGAGCCGGTTTGATCCGGTTTGAGCCGGTTTGAGCCAGTTTTAGCCAGTTTCAGCATTTTTGAGCCAGTTGGAGCCGGTTTGATCTAGTTTGAGACGGTTTGAGGCAGTTAGAGCCAGTTTGAGCCAGTTTGATCCAATTTCAGCTGGTTTGAGCCAGTTTGAGCCGGTCTGATCCAGTTTGAGCCAGTTTGAGCCGGTTTGAGACGGTTTGAGCCACTTTGAGCCTGTTTGAGCCTGTTTGAGCGTGTTTGAGCCTGTTTGAGCCTGTTTGAGCCTGTTTGAGCCACTTTGAACCAGTTTGAGACGTTTTGAGCCTGTTTAAGCCGGTGTGAGCCTGTTTGAGCCGGTTTGAGCCAGTTTGAGACTGTTTTAGCCTGTTTGAACCGTTTTGAGCCAGTTTGAACCGGTTTGATCCAGTTTGAGCCGGTTTGAGCCGGTTTGAGCTGGTTTGAGCCAGTTTGGCCAGTTTGAGACGTTTTGAGCCTGTTTGAGCCTGTTTAAGCCGGTGTGAGCCTGTTTGAGCCGGTTTGAGGCAGTTTCAGCCTGTTTTAGCCAGTTTGACCCGGTTTGAGCCAGTGAGCCTGTGAGCCTGTTTGAGCCTGTTTAAGCCGGTTTGAGCCTGTTTGAGCCTGTTTAAGCCAGTTTGAGCCTTTTTGTGCCTGTTTAAGCTGGTTTGAGCCAGGTTGAGCCTGTTTAAGCCTGTTTCAGACTGTTTGAGCCTGTTTGAGCCAGTTTAAGCCGGTTCAAGCATGTTTGAACCTGTTTAAGCCAGTTTTAGCCGTTTTGAGCCGGTTTGATCCAGTTTGAGCCGGTTTGAGCCGGTTTGAGCCGGTTTGAGCCAGTTTGAGCCGGTTTGAGCCAGTTTCATTGGCTTGAGCCGTTTGGAGCCAGTTTGAGCCGGTATGAGCCAGTTTGGACCAGTTTGAGCCAGTTTGAACCGTTTTGATCCAGTTTGAGCCGGTTTGAGCCGGTTTGATCCCGTTTGAGCCAGTTTGAGCCGGTTTGAGCCGGTTTGATCCGGTTTGAGCCGGTTTGAGCCAGTTTTAGCCAGTTTCAGCATTTTTGAGCCAGTTGGAGCCGGTTTGATCTCGTTTGAGACGGTTTGAGGCAGTTAGAGCCAGTTTGAGCTGGTTTGATCCAGTTTCAGCTGGTTTGAGCCAGTTTGAGCCGGTTTGATCCAGTTTGAGCCAGTTTGAGCCGGTTTGAGACGGTTTGAGCCACTTTGAGCCTGTTTGAGCCTGTTTGAGCGTGTTTGAGCCTGTTTGAGCCTGTTTGAGCCACTTTGAACCAGTTTGAGACGTTTTGAGCCTGTTTGAGCCATTTTGAGCCTGTTTAAGCCGGTGTGAGCCTGTTTGAGCCGGTTTGAGCCAGTTTGAGACTGTTTTAGCCTGTTTGAACTGTTTTGAGCCAGTTTGAACTGGTTTGAGCTAGTTTGAACCGGTTTGAGCCAGTTTGAGCCAGTTTGGTCCAGTTTGAGCCGGTTGGAGCCGGTTTGAGCTGGTTTGAGCCAGTTTGAGCCAGTTTGAGAAGTTTTGAGCCTGTTTGAGCCTGTTTAAGCCGGTGTGAGCCTGTTTGAGCCGGTTTGAGCCAGTTTGAGCATGTTTTAGCCAGTTTGAGCCGGTTTGAGCCAGTGAGCCTGTGAGCCTGTTTGAGCCTGTTTAAGCCGGTTTGAGCCTGTTTGAGCCTGTTTAAGCCAGTTTGAGCCTTTTTGTGCCTGTTTAAGCTGGTTTGAGCCAGTTTGAGCCTGTTTAAGCCTGTTTCAGACTGTTTGAGCTGGTTTGAGCCAGTTTGAGCCAGTTTGAGTCGGTTTGAGCCTGTTTGAGCCGGTTTAAGCCGGTTCAAGCATGTTTGAGCCTGTTTAAGCCAGTTTGAGCCGGTTTGAGCCAGTTTGAGCCTGTTTAACCTGGTTTGAGCCTGTTTGAGCCTGTTTAAGCCAGTTTGAGCCGGTTTGAGCTGGTTTGAGCAAGTTTGAGCCGGTTTCAGGCGTTTGAAGCCAGTTGGAGCCGGAGCCAGTTTGAGCCGGTTTGATCCAGTTTGAGCCGGTTTGAGCCGGTTTGAGCCGGTTTGAGCCGGTTTCAGGCGTTTTGGAGCCAGTTTGAGCCGGAGCAAGTTTGAGCCGGTTTGATCCAGTTTGAGCCAGTTTGAGCCAATTGAGCCGGTTTGAGCTGGTTTGAGCCAGTTTGAGCCAGTTTGAGTCGGTTTGAGCCAGTTTGAGCTGGTGTGAGCCGGTTTGAGCCTGTTTGAGTCAGTTTAAGCCGGTTCAAGCATGTTTGAGCCTGTTTAAGCCAGTTTGAGCCGTTTTGAGCCGGTTTGATCCAGTTTGAGCCGGTTTGAGCCGGTTTGAGCCGGTTTGCGCCAGTTTGAGCCGGTTTGAGCCAGTTTCATTTGGCTTATTTTATTTATTTTATTTATTTTATTGAATTTGTATTGCGCTCAGCTACCCATAAAGGGTTTCCCGGCGCCAGGGACAGACTAAAGAAGAAAGATAGGTAGTTGCTGAAATAGGAAAAGCAAAAAACATTGACCAACTAAAACAGAAAAGTTTTTAGTTTTTTGCGAAAAGCAAGAAGATTGGTCTCCGTTTTGAGCGTCAACGGAAGAGCATTCCACATCTTCGGCCCCAAATGGGCGAAAGAGCGGCCTCCCATTTTTGTCAAGCGAATTCTAGGAATTACAAAATTGGCTTGATTTGATGACCTGAGGGGACGATTAGGCTGGTATGGCCGAACAAGATTGTGCAAGTATGTGGGAGCGGAACCCTGACGGATTTTGAACATTAGGCACAGAGTTTTAAAAGCCACACGGTCAGAAATTTTTAACCAATGAAGGTCACACAGGGCTTGTGTTGCAGACATCTGCGTGGGACATTGCACAAAAGGCGGGCAGCTGAGTTCTGCACAACCTGGAGTATATTCATTGTAGCTCTATCGGCTCCCAGATAGAGCACATTGCCGTAGTCGATACGGGACATTACAAGAGCCTGGACAACAGTTCGACGAGTGGACTCAGGCAGCATCCATAGGACCTTCCGCAACCAGCGTAGGGTATTAAAGCAGATTGCAGCGACCTTAGTTGCCTGTTGACGCATCGAGAGTTTCTCGTCGATTAGAAAGCCGAGGTTACGAACAACTGGCACGGGGGTAGGCAGTGGACCCATGTCACTGGGCCAGTGTCTAGGACCCCACAGATCTTTATGTTTGCCAAGTACGATGACCTCGGTCTTATCACCATTGAGTTTTAGCAGGTTAACCTGCATCCAGGCCGCAACCCGAGAAAGGCCGATTTTAAGGGCAGAGGTGTCCTGAGACCTACTGCCAGACAGGGAAAACACAATCTGCGTATCGTCTGCGTAGGAGTAAATGGACAGACCGGCGTCCTCTACAATCGTGGCAAGGGGTCTGATGTAGATATTGAACAACAGAGGGCTCAATATAGACCCCTGAGGAACGCCGTATGCAGATGAACAGATCGCCGACTCAGCTTTGGTTGAAAATACCTGAAAGGTGCGCTCATTAAGAAATGAAGCCACCCAGGCAAGCGCAGATCCTGCAACGCCAAGGGAGTGAAGGGACTCCAGGAGAATGGAATGCGACACGGTATCAAAAGCCACGCTTAAATCCAATAGGATAAGCGCAAAGGTCTCACCACTATCAATACCGTGTCGGAGTCGCTCAGTCACCCCCAGGAGTGCGGATTCGGTGGAATAATTGGCGCGAAAGCCTGATTGGGATGGATGAAGATATCCCGTATTTTCAACAAATTCGTTTAGCTGAAGGTTGACATGGCTTCTAATATCTTAGAACAAGCTGGCAGCAGGGATATAGGCCTGCAGTTGGCCAGGTTAGTAATGTCCATACCAGATTTCTTCTGTAGGGGAACGACCATGGCGTGTTTCCATTCCTGTTCCTTCCGAGATTCACTGAGAGAGATGTTAAGTAGCCTCATTAGGAATCTACGTGGTTCAAGGTCAAGTTGTTTCAATATCCTCATTGGGACCGGGTCCCGAGGAGATCCGGACCTGATGCTTTTTAGGCAATACAGGAAGGAAACATCATCAAATAATTTCCAGTTGTGCAGAAACTCAGTGGGAGGGACAGAGACATTACAGCAAAAGCCAGATAAGGAGGGATCAATAGGGGGTGAAAGGGAAATTAAGGATTGGTGAATGTCCTGAACCTTCGATATAAAGAAGTCCGCAATAGCATTACAATGTTTATCATCTAAAGCCGGCAACACAGGAACAGTGTCAGCACCTGTGAGTTTATTAACAGTAGCAAAAAGAGTCAGAGGACAATTTTGCACTGAAGTGATAGTAGAGGTAATGTAAGCAGCCTTGAGCCGTTTGGAGCCAGTTTGAGCCGGTATGAGCCAGTTTGAGCCGGTATGAGCCAGTTTGAACCAGTTTGAGCAAGTTTGAACCGTTTTGATCCAGTTTGAGCCGGTTTGAGCCGGTTTGATCCCGTTTGAGCCGGTTTGAGCCGGTTTGATCTGGTTTGAGCTGGTTTGAGCCGGTTTGAGCCAGTTTTAGCCAGTTTCAGCATTTTTGAGCAAGTTGGAGCCGGGTTGATCTAGTTTGAGATGGTTTGAGGCAGTTAGAGCCAGTTTTAGCCAGTTTGATCCAGTTTGAGCCGGTTTGAGCTGGTTTGATCCAGTTTCAGCTGGTTTGAGCCAGTTTGAGCCGGTTTGATCCAGTTTGAGCCAGTTTAAACCGGTTTGAGCCGGTTTGAGCCACTTTGAGCCTGTTTGAGCCTGTTTGAGCCTGTTTGAGCCTGTTTAAGCCTGTTTGAGCCTGTTTGAGCCAGTTTGAGACGTTTTGAGCCTGTTTGAGCCATTTTGAGCCTGTTTAAGCCGGTGTGAGCCTGTTTGAGCCGGTTTGAGCCAGTTTGAGACTGTTTTAGCCAGTTTTAGCCAGTTTGAGCCACTTTGAGGCAGTTTGAGCTTGATTAGGCCGGTTTAAGCCTGAGCTTGTTTAAGTAGGTTTGAGCCAGTTTGGGCCCTTTTAAGCCGGATTGAGCCTGTTTGAGCCAGTTTGAGCCTGTTTTGAGCCTGTTTTGAGCCTGTTTGAGGCTGTTTGAGCCACATTATCTTCTCATTTAGTCACGCATATTCTGTTATAAGCCGTTAGAGGACACTATCGCTCAAGTTTAGATAATTGGTAGGCCAGCCAATGTTTAAAAGACACGTGTAATTTCGGAATAGCTACTTTGCCCACAAGCAAATTGTAATTCAATATCTGCCTGCCTTCCAAACAGGATATGAACAAAGCAAGTTATAAAGGCGTTAGCACTACTCGTATCAAAACCTCACTGCTGTGATATTTCTCCTGAAGTGCCAGCATCCTTTGCACTGAAATGTCAGTTGAACCCGTCTGCAGGCATTGTTTCGGTGCTAACCCCAGCCCTCCAATCACTAAAATGCCTCTCATGCTTACTGCAGTTTTTTGTTTCAGTTTTATAAAGCGCAAACTCAGCCCGAAGGTACCGAAATGCTTTACACGAGCACTAGTTGCATTACACCAGGGCACATTCATTCTTGGTAGCAGGGTCAAATTGGTAAAGTGGGCAAAGGGCGATGGCTGGTATCCGAGATCCGCTGTTTTGGCCAACATGGTGGACTGTATGAGCTGTGTCTGTGCAGTTGAGATGCCTCCAGCGGCCCAGCAGGGGCCTGGGTGGCGTTTCCGTAGGCAGATGGACCTCTATTACGCCCCTTTCACCAAGGGGCGGAGGTGTCATTCCTAGTCTCTCGCTGGGCCTTCCCATTATTGAATGCAGATGGAGCATGGGCAGGGTGCCTGGGCAGAAGTGGTCTCACTTGAATTCAGTAATAGTAATATTAGTAATCCGTAAACAAATAGACCTGGCATCATTTGAATTTTTTTTATCGTAGTGAAGTTTAGAAAACATGCCTCTTTTATAGGAACCCTCGTCCTTTTTTATAACATTTAAAGCAATGAAGCAGTGGTTTGAAAAAAGACAGTCGACATTGTGGGACACTTTTTTTTAGGGCACCCGGGCCAATTTTGTATCCCAATCCAACCCTGCTTGGTAGGCACAGCTCGTTCTGTTATGATTGCAGCAATAGTGGTAGCTAGACCTCACTGTTTTTATGCCTTGTTTATGGCAGGAGTACAACCAATTTATAAATATATTTCACCCTTTGAAGGGGGGGGTTTGTGCCGCGAGCTACTGTGAGAAGTTGTCCTGGTATATGATGTTCACTATTCTAGTGAACACCTTGCACCAGTCCAAACAACCCTTATGGTGATGGTTGTAAGTCAACCTTATAGACCAGCTATCCTAGTGGTAGCGTGGACAGAACAGTCTTAGGCTAAAAGACTCTTGAGGGCGAGTAAAGCCAGCTGTTTTACCATATGTAACCCCTTGAATATCAAATGAAAGGACACCACACAGGATATATATAAAATATATATGTATTTATTTACTAACACACTCCTCTGAACTCTTTATGAGATCAGAGGCCAAAGCACATAACAAGTTACTTAGTCAGAATACGTTAAGTTGCACAATTTACAGTTAGGCCCTAGGGGCGAAGCAAAACATATATTAAGAAAGTGGTATAAGGACTACGTCACAAGAAAAGGAAAGGCTGGGGCTACACTATCTGAACCTTAGTTAAGAAGTAGGAGGCCCACAGGTGGCGCGTGCAGTGTCTTTACACACACGCGTGAGTCAATGTTAAGTCAAAGGGAACTTAGAAGTTAGATAAAGAAGGATTTAGGACCCTTCCGGTTTAGCTAGGAGGTAACAACTAAAAACCTAGACACTTGGATAGTCAATACCCTTGGAAGCACCAAAGTACTCGCGTTACCTCACCCACAGGAAGCGGGAGCATAGGTGTGAAGATGTGTTGGGTTTCGCCGTTGAAGCCTATGGAGACCTGGAGAAAAGATGCTGCAGGCGACCAGGAGAAAGATGTCCAGGTGGATCCAAGGGTGGATCGAGGATGAAGAAGACGTTAAAGCAGAAGGGACAGAGTCTGGGTCACTAGCCAGTGACCGGGTGGAACCAGGAAGGAACCAGACGACGTCGAGGAGCAATCAGGTGCTGTCGTGAAGTTGTCTTTACAGCCATGTGGACCAGGAGGCGTCGAGGACAACCAGATGCTGGAGAGGAGCTGTCCCACGAAGGTTCTCGCAGATGGAGGGGTTGACTGCCAGATTGGAGTCAACAAGCCTTGGCAAAGGCAACCCACACAGGATTCAAAGAAGGCTTCTGATGTAGACCAGCAAGGTCTGAGGTGCCTCACTTTTGCAGGGAGGCAAGGGCCAGTCTCGAGCAACCGGACCCGTGAGTTGATTCAAAAGGATTGTCGTCACAGAGGGTACTAGCCAGCGGGCCAGCAACCGTACAACGCGTCGAGCAGAACACAAGCAGAAGGGCCCCACGCAGAACTCATGGAGTGTGGAGGGCTGATCTTCAGTGCAGGTGGAGCTCGGATTCGGGGCTTCTTAATCCCCAGTGCACAGCTGCGAGGATACCTCAGGAGCTGCACAGTTAGCAAGTCATGGACTTTTTAATATGTCCAGTCCCACGTGTCTCGTCACCTCCACGGGTCTCAGCTATGCTGCTGTCGTGAAGAGAGGGTCAGAGAGGTCTGGAAGTCTGGGTCTTGTCAGGCTCTGTGCTCGGGTCCCAGCGGGAGCGTCGACAAAGCAAGCCATTGAGTTGCTGGATGGTGCCTGGTTGCCCAGGGTGATCACTCCTTGGCCACAAGGGAGATTCTTCAGTCTTCAGCTTCAGCAGAACGTCGAAGGTCCAGAGTTTCGTTTCAAGTTTCAGTTCAGGATCAAATCTAAAGTCCTGGGGTTCAGCTCCTACCTTTATACAACTAAAAGGGGCTGGATTACTTTCTAGGTCCCTCCTATGGGTGGGACCAGGAGGGGGGTGGTTACACCCCCTTTCCTTTGTCCAGTTTCGCGCCAGAGCTGGGGCTGGAGTGCCCCAGCAACCGGTTTGAACTGGGGTATGCATGGAGCACCTAGTGTGCCCCAGGCAGTGTCTCATTCTAGTCAGCCCTCCCTCTCCCAATACACAAAGTCCTGTCTGGGGTGGTGCTCGCACCTCTCCAGGCAGGAAACCTATTGTTCAAACCTCCGTGACTGGAAGGACTCCCAGCAGCAGGAGGTCAGGCTTGTGTCTGTGGCAGCAGCGTCCATTTTGTGACGCTGGGGCTCTGGTTAACTTTAACCGGGATAGTCAGCAACAACATGTCTTCTCCCTCTAGAAGGGTGGAATGCTACCCCCGTCGGCAGAATTGGCGAGCGGGTAGTATTCCAAAGCGTATGACACCTTACACGACATGTTTAGATAAAGCCAAACCAAAGTTAGCATACAACCGCGAGGATTATAATGAACTTAAGAGTAATTGGTATGGCGATATCATAGAACAGCTATAAGGACATGGTTCCGAAAGCTGCAGACAGGCTCAGCTCATGCTAGAGCACCATCTCACACATAACCAAGCACTCTGCCTTAAGGATTGTTAAGGCCTGCCATAGGAGTGACTTATAGGTTACTGTGTGTCTATATATAAGGGTAGATATAGGAATACTAAACCTAAGCAAGGGGTGATTACACAACCTTGGCCCGGCTGAGTGATCAGCCAGTTTTGTCAGTTTGAGTGGCCAGCCTGGGGTGGCATAATACATGCTGCAGCCCCTGGTAGGCCTTGGTTACACCTATCCCCTGAGTACCTAGGGTACCCTTCTACAAGGTCTGACAAGTTGAACCAATTCCCAATTGTGGATGTACCTAGAGTACATGGTGTGAATTTAGAGAGATTGCATCTGGGCTGTGGGTATGATTAGCAGGCCCACAGCCACATCTAAATCAAAAACCAGTAAAGCAAAAGCAAAAAGTCGGGGTGACCAAAGGAAGCAGACCCTACTCTCCTACAACCTCTGCTGCTATTCCAGTAAGAAGTATCATCAACGATTCCTTAATTACTGGAATATTTCCGGAAGAACTCAAAAAGTGTTTACTGTCCTTGCATGTGGTTGTTAGAGTTTAAAATTGCAGTTTTGACCTGCCTGTGCATATTTTATCACCTGTTTTGTGTTTGAAACTTGTGGTTTTCCCTGCCCATGATTGCTTGCATTTACTGTGTTAAATTGTGGGATTTGCAGTCCATCCTCTGTAGTTTGTCCCTCTCATTCCTTGGTGACAAATCTGTTTTCCCTACAAATTTCTCCTTTGCTCTGTGCTAAGACCTGTGTGTTAAAACAGTGCAACCCCAGCCACCATTTTGTGTTCACAAGCCAGTGAGGCCAGCCCCCCTGCCACCCCGCAACAGGGATATTCTACATCAGAGGGTGCTTCTGTGAGCTGTTTATACTGTACTTAACTGGGGCCTGTGCACTTCATTTTTTGGTCAGCAGGGAGAGTAAAGTTTTATTCAAACAGTATTGTTAGATTGCGAGTTAGTGAAGACTTTACCGGCAGAAGTCCAAAGTGAGGATTGAGCCTGTCTGTCTCCTAGGAGATTCTAAACAGGAGAAGCAGCTTCCAACTCCTTGGCCAGCAAACCTTGTCTGAGGTCGCTGCCGCTGGGACCTTATATGGTCTGCTAGTGGTTGGCACATGTGTACACTGATTGGTGGTTGTATCTGGTGTTTCTATTGTGTTAGGGTCATTGGTTGGGTATTGGAGGGTTCTGATTGGTTTCTGGGTCTGTGATTCAATCATTGTAGGGTTGGGACTAGGGCTAGGATTCAGATTTCTATTGGAAGTAGGGACTAGGGCTTCCTATGTTATTGGTTGTTGGGAGTAGGGTGGGACTAGGGCTAGGGTTAGACCTTTAATTGGAAGTAGCTATTTAGGGGTCTGGTGTGACTGGTTGTTGGACTAGTTGTGGGACTAAGAGTAGGGTTAGGCTTTCTATTGGAAGTAGGGACTAGGGCTGCCTGTGCCATTGGCTGCTTGGAATTGGGTTGGGACTACTGTAGGGCCTTTAATTGGACATAGAGATCAGGTTTTTTGTAACTGATTGGGTGCTTGGACTAGGGCTAAGATTGGCTGTAAGGTCCTGGTCTCCTATTGGTTCTATATGTTAGGGCTAGTGTTGTGATTGGATAGTGTTAGGGCTAGGGTTCCCATTGGCTGAAGGGGTCACCTGATTACTAGGGCTATAGAAAAGGCCAGGCTTGGGGCGTCTCAGCTAAGGGCGGAAAGGACAAGGATAGTTGCCTTTTTGAGCCTTTTAAGGGTGGAGAGGACAAGGGTAGTTGCCTGTTTGAGCCTGTTAAGGGCGGAGAGGACAAGGGTAGTAGCCTGAGCCTGTTTGAGCCGGTTCTGGATTCCAGCCGGTTTGAGCCCGTTTGAGCCGGTTCGAGATTCCAGCCCGTTTGAGCCGGTTTGAGATTCCAGCCGGTTTGAGCTGGTTTGAGCCGGTTTGAGCCAGTTTGAGCCAATTTGAACCGGTTTGAGCCAGTTTGAGCCGGTTTGGACCAGTTTGAGCCCGTCTGTACTGGTTTGAGCAGGTTTGAACCGGTTTGAGCCAGTTTGAACCGGTTTGAGCTGGTTTGAGCCAGTGTGAGCCAGTTTGAGCCAGTTTGAGCCGGTTTGAGCCGGTTTGAACCAATTTGAACTGATTTGAGCCAGTTTGTACTGGTTTAAACCAGTTTGAACCGGTTTGAGCCAGTTTGAACTGGTTTGAACTGGTTTACAGTTTGAGCCAGTTTGAACCGAACCAGTTTGAACCGGTTTACGGTTTGAGCCAGTTTGAACTGGTTTGAGCCAGTTTGAACCGGTTTGAGCCGGTTTGAGCCAGGTTGAGCCGGTTTGAACCAGATTGAGCCGGTTTGCACCCGTTTGAACTGGTTTGAGCCAGTTTGAACCGGTTTGAGCCAGTTTGTACCGGTCTGAGCCAGTTTGAGCCAGTTTGAACCAGTTTGAACCGGTTTGAGCAAGTTTAAACTGATTTGAGCCAGTTTGAGCCAGTTTGAACCGGTTTGAGATGGTTTTAACCAGTCTAAACCAGTTTGAACCATTTTGAACCTGTTTACGGTTTGAGCCAGTTTGTACCAGTTTGAGCCAGTTTGCCGGTTCTAACCAGTTTGAACCGGTTTGAGCAAGTTTTAACCTGTTTGAGCCGGTTTGAGCAAGTTTGAACAGGTTTGAGCCGGTTTGAGCCAGTTTGAGCCGTTTTGAACCAGTTTGAGCCGGTTTGAGCCGGTTTGAACCAGTTTGAACCAGCTTGAACCAGTTTGAGCCTGTTTGAGCCTGTTTGAGCCGGTTCGGGACTAGGTCGAGAAATGCTGCAGTTTCTCATTTAGAAATACCCAGCCCACACCATCCACATCCACAATCAGAGCCACACACTCAAACCAAATGTACACCACGCACAACACTATGCACAGATTAATGTACCAGCATGCCCCACCAACCCAACCAAACCACATCTACACACCCTACTATCCCAACTACCACACTTATCCACCATCACCCACAAACAGTACACAACTCTATCCTATACCACTAACCAATACACTCATCACTAACACAACGCCAATCAACACCGTACATAACTACATCCCATTCAGACACACTCTCCCTGCTGTAATTACACCTAACAGACCACCTTTTATCAATAACAAACATATAATGATCCTTCCATCAGTTGTCCAACAAACACCCTCCTCTCCCTTCTACCATAATAACACTAACACACAACACACACACTGCACACCACCATACTTTGTAACTCTTGAAACAAACCAGTCTAAGATAAACACTCTCACGTCTACTTCATTCCCTCCTACACACAACCTACACTCTACTCAAACTACATCCTGCTCCAACCTATTCGTTCTGGGTGACCTCAACATTTGGTTTGATAAAACGAATATGACCCATCCAAAAACAATAATCACTGCCTAGACGCATTGAACCTGCATCAGATTGTCCACAAATCGACACACCGCTGGACATATCCCAGATGTCATTTTTGCTAATACTGAACTAGGTACCTTTCAAACTATAACTCCAGTCACATGGTCAGACCACCACCTGCTTGCTTTAAAACATAAAACAATACTAAGCGACTCACTTAAAAGTACCTTATATCCATCCACCAATCGGCCGTGGAACAAACTCAATTTGGAACAGTTGGAAACACAACTAACATCCAGTATGAATCTGGAAACCATAAATTCTGTTCAGAATCAAGTCGGCTATCAAAAAGGCTAAGAAAAGCAACTATTCAGACAGAATTCAAAACGCTAAATGTGCAAATAAAGAATTCTATAAAATACTCAATGAATTTTGAAAACCAAATTGCTTAGAATGAATTCATCCTGTTACTCAAGATTTCACAGACAAACTGGCAAATCATTACACGGACAAAGCAGACACTTTGGACTCATACTTAAAACAGAAACAAAGCACCAGCACTAACCCTTGTACAAAACAACTATCCAAGAATGCTCTAATCAAGCCTCTCCGTTCCTTCCAACACAGCTCACACAATGAATATATGGACCTGGCCAAAGCAAGCAGGCCTGCCGGCAGCCCTTCTCACCCCTGTCCGCCACAAACTTTCAAGCCAATTTTTTTAACAACCTCTGCTGCCATTCCAGTAAGAAGAATCATCAACGATTCCTTAACTACTGGAATATTTCCAGAAGAACTCATAAAGTGATTACTGTCTTTGCATGTGGTTGTTACAGTTTAAAATTGCAGTTTTTACCTGCCTGTGATTGCATATTTTATCACCTGTTTTGTGTTTGAATCTTGTGGTTTTCCCTGCCCATGATTGCTTGCATTTAATGTGTTCAAGTTTGGGATTTGCAGTCCAACCTCTGTAATTTGTCCCTCTCATTCCTTGGTGACAAATCTGTTTTCCCTCCAAATTTCTCCTTTGCTCTGTGCTAAGACCTGTGTGTTAAAACAGTGCACCTCCAGCCACCATTTTGTGTTCACAAGCCAGTGAGGCCAGCCCCCCTGCCCCTTCCCCGCAGCAGGGATTATCTACATCAGAGGGTGATTTGAACCAGTTCAAACCGGCACAAACTGGTTTAAACTGGTTCAAACTCGTTCAAAATGGTTTAAACTGGTTGAAACTGGTTCAAACGGGCTCAACCGGCTCAAACTGGTTCAAACCGGCTCAAACTGGTTCAAACCGGCTGAAACCGGCTCGAATCAGCTCAAACCGGCTGACACTGGTTTAAACTGGTTCAATCTGGTTCAAACCGGTTTAAACTAGTTCAAACTGGCTCAAACTGGCTCAAAACGGCTCAAACCGGTTCAAACTAGCTCAAACCGTCTCAAACCGGTTCAAACTGGCTCGAACAATTTCAAACCGGCTCAAACTAGTTCAAAACGGCTCAAACCTGTTTAAACTGGTTTAAACTGGTTCATACTGGCTCAAACCGGTTCAAACCAGTTCAAACTGGTTCAAACCGGCTCAAACCATCTCGAACCAGCTCAAACCGGCTGGAATCTCAAACCGGCTGAAACAGGTTCAAACCGGCTCAAACTGGCTAAAACCGGTTCAAACTAGCTCAAACTGGTTCAAACCGGCTCAAACTGGCTCAAACAGTTTCAAACTGGCTCAAACTGGCTCAAACCGACTCAAAACAGCTCAAACCGGCAGAAATCTCAAACTGGCTAAAACCAGTTCAAACTGGCTCAAACTGGTTCAAACCGGCTCAAACTGGCTCAAACAGTTTCAAACTGGCTCAAACTGGCTCAAACCGACTCAAAACAGCTCATACCGGCAGAAATGTCAAACCGGCTCAAACCGGCTGGAATCTTGTACCGGCTCAAACCGGCTCAAACTGGCTGGAATCCAGAACTGGCTCAAATAGGCTCAAACAGGCTCAGGCAACTACCCTTGTCCTCTCCGCTCTTAGCTGAGACGCCCCAAGCCTGGCCATTTTCTATAGCCCTAGTAATCAGGTGACCCCTTCAGCCAATGGTAACCCTAGACCTAACACTATCCAATCACAACATTGGCCCTAACATCTAGAACCAATAGGAGACCAGGACCTTACAGCCAATCTTAGCCCTAGTCCAAGCACCCAATCAGTTAAAAAACCCTGATCTCTATGTCCAATTGAAGGCCCTGCCAGTAGACCCAACCCAAGTCCAAGCAGCCAATGGCACAGGTAGCCCTAGTCCCTACTTCCAATAGAAAGCCTAACCCTACTCTTAGTCCCACAACTAGTCCAACAACCAATCACACCAGAAGCCCTAAATAGCTACTTCCAATTAAAGGTCTAACCCTAGCCCTAGTCCCACCCTACTCCCAACAACCAATAACATAGGAAGCCCTAGTCCCTACTTCCAATAGAAATCCTAACCCTAGTCCTACTCCCAACCCTACAATGATTGAATCACATACCCAGAAACCAATCAGAACCCTCAAATACCCAACCAATGACCCTAACGCAATAGAAACTCCAGATACAGCCACCAATCAGTGAACACATGTGCCAACCATAGCAGACCATATAAGGTCCCAGCGACCTCAGACAAGGTTTGCTGGCCAGGGAGTTGGAAGCTGCTTCTCCTGTTTAGAATCTCCTAGGAGACAGACAGGCTCTATCCACACTTTGGACTTCTGCAGGTAAAGTCTTCACTAACTCGAAATCTAACAATACTGTTTGAATAAAACTTTACTCCCCCTGCTGGCCAAAAAACGAAGTGCACAGGCCCCAGTTAAGTACAGTTTAAACAGCTCACAGAAGCACCCTCTGATGTAAAATATCCCTGTTGCGGGGAGGGGGCAGGGGGGCTGGCCTAACTGGCTTGTGAACACAAAATGGTGGCTGGGGGTGCACTGTTTTAACACACAGGTCTTAGCACAGAACAAAGGAGAAATTTGGAGGGAAAACAGATTTGTCACCAAGGAATGAGAGGGACAAACTACAGAGGTTGGACTGCAAATCCCAAACTTCAACACATTAAATGCAAGCAATCATGGGCAGGGAAAACCACAAGTTTCAAACACAAAACAGGTGATAAAATATGCAACCACAGGCAGGTAAAAACTGCAATTTTAAACTTTAACAACCACATGCAAAGACAGTAAACACTTTTTGAGTTCTTCTGGAAATATTCCAGTAGTTAAGGAATCGTTGATGATTCTTCTTACTGGAATGGCAGCAGAGGTTGTTAAAAAACTTGTCTTGAAAGTTTGTGGCGGACAGGGGTGAGAAGGGCTGCCGGCAGGCCTGCTTGCTTTGACCAGGTCCATAAATTCATTGTGTGAGATGTGTTGGAAGGAACTGAGAGGCTAGATTAGAGCATTCTTGGATAGTTGTTTTGTACAAGTGTTAGTGCTGGTGCTTTGTTTCTGTTTTAAGTACGAGTCCAACGTGTCCGCTTTGTCCGTGTAATGGTTTGCCAGTTTGTCTGTGAAATCTTGAGTAACAGGATGAATTCCTTCTAAGCAATTTGGTTTTCAAAATTCATTGAGTATTTTTTATAGAATTCTTTATTTGCACATTTAGCGGTTTTAATTCTGTCTGAATAGTACCTTTTCTTAGCTTTTTTGATAGCCGACTTGTATAATCTGTTAATTTTCTGTAGGTGAAGTTTGTCTCGTTTGGCGTTTGTTTTGAGCCAGGTACGTTGCAGCTTTCTAATTTGTTGTTTTATGTCTTTTATTTCTATGTCTCGCCAAGGCGTTTTATTTCTGTTTTGCGGTTTTGAGTGGTATCAGGATTTCAAAAGCGTCCTTTAGCCACTCATATAGATTCTGAACAGAATTTATGGTTTCCAGATTCATACTGGATGTTAGTTGTGTTTCCAAGTGTTCCAAATTGAGTTTGTTCCATGGCCGATAGGTGGATGGATGTAAGGTAGTTTTAGGTGAGTCGCTTAGTGTTGTTTTATGTTTCAAAGCAAGCAGGTGGTGGTCTGACCATGTGACTGGGGTTATAGTTTGAAAGGTACCTAGTTCAGGATTAGCAAGAATGACAGCTAGGATATGTCCAGCGGTGTGTCAATTTGTGGACACTCTGATGCAGGTACAATGCGTCTAGGCCGGTGATTATTGTTTTTGGATGGGTCATATTGGTTTTATCAAACCAAATGTTGAGGTCACCCAGAACGAATAGGTTTTTAGTGTATTGTTATCAGGTTTGAAACTGTGTCTAGAAGTGCATCTGGAAATGTTGCCTTGCTAGGTGAGGTCTGTAAAGGAGCAGGAAGTTACAGGTGGAAGACGGTGTAGGATTGCAACTTGTAAGAAGAGCCTCACAATTCTTTATGGAGATGTTGTCAACTTTAGTGATATGTATTGTTTGCCTGAATACACCAGCTAGACCACCTCCATTTTTGGCAATACGATTTTGGGTGATTATTTGATAGCCCACAGAGGAATGGCTACATGCAGGACTGGAGCCATATCCTCTCCCAACCATGATTCGGTTATGAATAGTATGTCGGGTTTTGCATCAGTGAGAAGGTCGTAGGTGTGATGCTTGTTTTAAGAGAACGATCAAGCATTTATTAGTAGACAGTGTAGAGAGTGGCCATTGGTGATAGTGGGACTTTGGTTTGTAAACGCGTGATTAGTTTTGTGTGGGTGTGTAGCAGGTGTGTTTTTAGTGCTGTATTAGCTGTATTAGGATGGCAATCATGTAGCTGTTCTGTATCGTTTTCCTCATCCAGCAAGCAAAGAAGACATTTTGATGGGTCTGCATGTGTATGTTTTGGAGATGGTGTTTGAGAGTGAGTTGGAGTGCTGTGTTGCTTTTGTGGTGTAACATTGTTGTGAGGTAGACTTGGGGAAGCAAAGTTGTGAGGTGTGGAATGTTGCTTATATTTCTTGCGTGTGTTTATGGCGGAAGGTGTAAGAGTCAGAGGAGGTGGTGCAGCCTGTGGGTCTTGTCGTAATGTTCTAATTTGTCCAATGGATTAGAGGTGGTTAGTAGAGAGGTACTGTATTGCTGTATCTGTGTTAGGTGTGGTGGAAGAGTGAAAGCTTGGCATTGGCGTTTGTTCCTTTATGTGGTTTGAAAGGTGGGTATATGTATGTATTTTGTGATGGTAAGTATTATGAGGTGTGGTGCTCTGAAGATCTTGTTGTGCTGGTGTGTGTGATATGTTTTGCTTTTGAGGTGTAGTGGAAAGGGGTGCTGATGTATAGGTTTCATGCACTGGATTTGGTTGTGTAGTGTTTGTGAGAGGAGGTTGTGACGTAGAGGGGGTGGTGATGTGCTTATGAGTAGAGTGTAGGTTGTGTGTAGGAGGGAATGTAGTAGACATGAAAGTGTTCATTTTAGACTGGTTTGTTTCAAGAGTTACAAAGTATGGTGGTGTGCAGTGTCTGTGTGTTGTGTGTTAGTGTTATTATGGTAGAAGGGAGAGGAGGGTGTTTGCTGGACAACTGATGGAAGGATCATCATATGTTTGTTATTGATAAAAGGTGGTCGTTAGGTGTAATTACAGCAGGGAGAGTGTGTCTGAATGGGATGTAGTTATGTACGGTGATGATTGGCGTTGTGTTAGTGATGAGTGTATTGGTTAGTGGTATAGGATAGAGTTGTGTACTGTTTGTGGGTGATGGTGGATAAGTGTGGTAGTTGGGATAGTAGGGTGTGTAGATGTAGTTTGGTTGGGTTGGTGGGGCATGCTGTTACATTAATCTGTGCCTAGTGTTGTGTGTGGTGTACATTTGGTTTGAGTGTGTTGGTCTGTTTGTGGATGTGGATGGTGTGGGCTGGGTATTTCTAAATGAGAAAAAGGGCAGCATTTCTGGCCCTAGTCTCGAACCGGCTCAAACTGGCTCAAACTGGTTCACTGGCTCAAACCGGCTCACACTGGCTCAAACCGGCTCAAACCGGTTCAAACTGGTTCAAACTGGCTCAAACTGACTCAAACTGGCTCAAACCGGTTCAAACCGGTTCAAACAGGTACAAACGGTAAACCGGTTCAAACTGGCTCAAACCGGTTCAAACGGGGTCAAACCGGTTTAAACTGGTTCAAACTGGCTCAAACCGTTTCAAACCGGCTCAAACTGGTTCAAACCAGGTCGAACTGGCTCAAACAGGCTGAAACTGGTTTAAACCGGTTTAAACCTGCTCAAACCGGCTCAAACTGGTTCAAACCGGCTCAAACCGGCTCAAACCAGCTGGAATCTAAAACCGGCTCAAACTGGTTCAAACTGGTTCAAACTGGTTCAAACTGGTTCAAACTGGCTCAAACTGGCTCCAAACGGCTCAAACCGGCTCAAGCCAGCTCAAACCGGCTGGAATCTCAAACCGGCTGAAACCGGTACACATCGGCTAAAACTGGTTCAAACTGGTTCAAACCGGTTTAAACTGGTTTAAACTGGTTCAAACCGGTTCAAACTTGTTCAAACCGGTTCAAACTGGTTCAAACCGGTTCAAACTTGTTCAAACTGGTTCAAACTGGTTCAAACTTGTTCAAACCGGCTCAAACCAGTTCAAACAGGCTCAAACCTTTTCAAACCGGTTTAAACTGGTTCAAACTGGTTCAAACTGGTTCAAACTGGCTCAAACGGTTCAAACCAGTTCAAACCGGTTCAAACTGGTTCAAACCAGCTCAAACTGGTTCAAACCGGCTCAAACTGTTTTGAACCAGCTCAAATCGGCTGGAATCTGAAACCAGCTGAAACCAGTTCAAACCGGCTAAAACTGTCTCAAACCGGTTCAAACGAGCTCAAACCATTTCAAACTGGCTCAAACCAATTAAAACTGGCTCAAACTGGTTCAAACAGGCTCAAACTGGCTCATACCGGTTCAAACTGGCTCAAACTGGTTCAAACTGGTTCAAACGGGTTCAAACCGGTTTAAACTGGTTTAAATTGGTTCAAACTCGTTCAAACCAGTTCAAACTGGTTCACTGTCTCAAACCGTCTCAAACCGGTTCAAACCATCTCAAACCGCCTCAAACTGGTATAAACTGGTTCAAACCGGTTCAAACCGGTCTAAACTGGTTTAAAGTGGTTAAAACTGGTTCAAACTGGTTTAAACTGGTTCAAAATGGTTTAAACTGGTTCAAACCGGTTCAAACTGTCTCAAACCGGCTCAAACCGGCTCAAACTGGTTCAAACTAGTTTAAACTGGTTCAAACTGGTTCAAAATTGGTTTAAACTGGTTCAAACCGGTTCAAACTGGTTCAAACCAGCTCAAACCGGCTCAAACTGGTTCAAACCGGCTCAAACTGGTTCAAACCGGCTCAAACCAGCTCGAACCAGCTCAAACTGGCTGGAATCTCAAACCGGCTGAACCGGTTCAAACCGGCTCAAACCGGTTCAAACTGGCTCAAACCATTTCAAACTGGCTCAAACCAGTCCAAACCATCTCAAACTGGTTCAAACTGGTTCAAACTGGCTCAAACCGGTTCAAACCAGTACAAACTGGTTTAAATTGGTTCAAACTGGTTCAAACTGGTTTAAACTTTTTCAAACTGGCTCAAACCGGCTCAAACTGGTTCAAAATGGCTCAAACCGGCTCGAACCAGCTCAAACCGGCTGGAATCTCAAACCGGCTGAAACCGGTTAAAACCTGCTCAAACCGGTTCAAACTAGCTCAAACCAGTTCAAACCGGCTCAAAACAGTTCAAACTGTCTCAAAGTGGTTCAAACCGGCTCAAACTGGCTCAACCCAGTTCAAACTGCCTCAAACCGACTCAAAACACCTCAAACCGGCTGGAATCTCAAACCGGCTGGAATCTCTAACTGGCTCAAACCGGCTCAAATTGGCTGGAATCCAGAACCGGCTCAAATAGGTACAAACAGGCACAGGCAACTACCCTTGTCCTCTCCGCCCTTAGCTGAGACGCCCCAAGCCTGGCCTTTTCTATAGCCCTAGTAATCAGGTGACCCTTTCAGCCAATGGGAAACCTAGCCCTAACACTATCCAATCACAACACTAGCCCTAACATCTAGAACCAATAGGAGACCAGGACCTTACAGCCAGTCTGAGCCCTAGTCCAAGCACCCAATAAGTTAAAAAAAGCCTGATCTCTATGTCCAATTAAAGGCCCTGCCAGTAGTCCCAACCCAAGTCCAAGCAGCCAATGGCACAGGTAGCCCTAGTCCCTGCTTCCAATAGAAAGCCTAACCCTACTCTTAGTCCCACAACTAGTCCAACAACCAATCACACCAGAAGCCCTAAATAGCTACTTCCAATTAAAGGTCTAACCCTAGCCCTAGTCCCACCCTACTCCCAACAACCAATAACATAGGAAGCCCTAGTCCCTACTTCCAATAGAAATCCTAACCGTAGTCCTAGTCCCAACCCTACAATGATTGAATAACAGACCCAGAAACCAATCAGAATCCTCAAATACCCAAACAATGACCCTAACGCAATAGAAACACCAGATACAGCCAACAATCAGTGTACACATGTGCCAACCATAGCAGACCATATAAGGTCCCAGCGACCTCAGACAAGGTTTGCTGGCAAGGGAGTTGGAAGCTGCTACTCCTGTTTAGAATCTCCTAGGAGACAGACAGGCTCAATCCACACTTTGGACTTCTGAAGGTAAAGTCTTCACTAACTCGAAATCTAACAATACTGTTTGAATAAACCTTTACTCCCCCTGCTGGCCAACGAACAAAGTGCACAGGCCCCAGTTAAGTACAGTTTAAACAGCTCACAGAAGCACCCTCTGATGTAGAATATCCCTGTTGCGGGAAGGGGGCAGGGGGGCTGGCCTAACTGGCTTGTGAACACAAAATGGTGGCTGGGGGTGCACTGTTTTAACACACAGGTCTTAGCACAGAGCAAAGGAGAAATTTGGAGGGAAAACAGATTTGTCACCAAGGAATGAGAGGGACAAACTACAGAGGTTGGACTGCAAATCCCAAACTTCAACACATTAAATGCAAGCAATCATGGGCAGGGAAAATCATAAGTTTCAAACACAAAACAGGTGATAAAATATGCAACCACAGGCAGGTAAAAACTGCAATTTTAAACTGTAACAACCACATGCAAAGACAGTAATCGCTTTTTGAGTTCTTCTGGAAATATTCCAGTAGTGAAGGAATCGTTAATGATTCTTCTTACTGGAATGGCAGCAGAGGTTGTTAAAAAAGTTGTCTTGAAAGTTTGTGGCGGACAGGGGTGAGAAGGGCTGCTGGCAGGCCTGCTTGCTTTGACCAGGTCCATAAATTCATTGTGTGAGATGTGTTGGAAGGAACGGAGAGGCTAGATTAGAGCATTCTTGGATAGTTGTTTTGTACAAGGGTTAGTGCTGGTGCTTTGTTTCTGTTTTAAGTACGAGTCCAACGTGTCTGTTTTGTCCGTGTAATGATTTGCCAGTTTGTCTGTGAAATCTTGAGTAACAGGATGAATTCCTTCTAAGCAATTTGGTTTTCAAAATTCATTGAGTATTTTTTATAGAATTCTTTATTTGCACATTTAGCGTTTTGAATTCTGTCTGAATAGTACCTTTTCTTAGCTTTTTTGATAGCCGACTTGTATAATCTGTTAATTTTCTGTAGGTGAAGTTTGTCTCGTTTGGCGTTTGTTTTGAGCCAGGTACGTTGCAGCTTTCTAATTTGTTGTTTTCTGCCTTTTATTTCTATGTCTCGCCAAGGCGTTTTATTTCTGTTGTGCGGTTTTGAGTGGTATCAGGATGTCAAAAGCGTCCTGTAGCCACTCATATAGATTCTGAACAGAATTTATGGTTTCCAGATTCATACTGGATGTTAGTTGTGTTTCCAAGTGTTCCAAATTGAGTTTGTTTCATGGCCGATAGGTGGATGGATGTAAGGTAGTTTTAGGTGAGTCGCTTAGTGTTGTTTTATGTTTCAAAGCAAGCAGGTGGTGGTATGACCATGTGACTGGAGTTATAGTTTGAAAGGTACCTAGTTCAGTATTAGCAAGAATGACAGCTAGGATATTTCCAGCGGTGTGTCGATTTGTGGACACTCTGATGCAGGTACAATGCGTCTAGGCCGGTTATTATTGTTTTTGGATGGGTCATATTGGTTTTATCAAACCAAATGTTGAGGTCACCCAGAACGAATAGGTTGGAGTGTATTGTTATCAGGTTTGAAACTGTGTCTAGTAGTGCATATGGGAATGTTGCCTTGCTAGGTGAGGTCTGTAAAGGAGCAGGAAGTTACAGGTGGAAGACAGTGTAGGATTGCAACTTGTAAGAAGAGCCTCACAATTCTTTATGGAGATGTTGTCAACTTTAGTGATATGTATTTTTTGCCTGAATACACCAGCTAGACCCCCTCCATTTTTGGCAATACGATTTTGGGTGATTATTTGATAGCCCAGAGAGGAATGGCTACATGCAGGACTGGAGCCATTTCCTCTCCCAACCATGATTCGGTTATGAATAGTATGTCTGGTTTTGCATCAGTGAGAAGGTCGTAGGTGTGATGCTTGTTTTTAGAGAACGATCAAGCATTTATTAGTAGACAGTGTAGAGAGTGGCCTTTGGTGATAGTGGGACTTTGGTTTGTAAAAGCGTGATTAGTATTGTGTGGGTGTGTAGCAGGTGTGTTTTTAGTGCTGTATTAGCTGTATTAGGATGGCAATCGTGTAGCTGTTCTGTATCGTTTTCCTCATCCAGCATGCAAAGAAGACATTTTGATGGGTCTGCTTGTGTATGTGTTGGAGATGGTGTTTGAGAGTGAGTTGGAGTGCTGTGTTGCTTTTGTTGTGTAACATTGTTGTGAGGTAGACTTGGGGAAGCAAAGTTGTGAGGTATGGCATGTTGCTTATATTTTTTGCGTGTGTTTATGGCGGAAGGTGTAAGAGTCAGAGGAGGTGGTGCAGCCTGTGGGTCATGTCGTAATGTTTTAAATTGTCCAATGGATGAGATGTGGTTAGAAGAGAGGTACTGTATTGCTGTATCTGTGTTAGGTGTGGTGGAAGAGTGAAAGCTTGGCATTGGCGTTTGTTCCTTTATGTGGTTTGAAAGGTGGGTATATGTATGTATTTTGTGATGGTAAGTATTATGAGGTGTGGTGCTCTGAAGATCTTGTTGTGCTGGTGTGTGTGATATGTTTTGCTTTTGAGGTGTAGTGAAAAGGGGTGCTGATGTATAGGTTTCATGCACTGGATTTGGTTGTGTAGTGTTTATGAGAGGAGGTTGTGACGTAGAGGGGGTGGTGATGTGGTTATGAGTAGAGTGTAGGTTGTGTGTAGTAGGGAATGTAGTAGACATGAAAGTGTTTATTTTAGACTGGTTTGTTTCAAGAGTTTCAAAGTATGGTGGTGTGCAGTGTGTGTGTGTTGTGTGTTAGTGTTATTATGGTAGAAGGGAGAGGAGGGTGTTTTCTGGACAACTGATGGAAGGATCATCATATGTTTGTTATTGATAAAAGGTGGTTGTTAGGTGTAATTACAGCAGGGAGAGTGTGTCTGAATGGGATGTAGTTATGTACGGTGTTGATTGGCGTTGTGTTAGTGATGAGTGTATTGGTTAGTGGTATAGGATAGAGTTGTGTACTGTTTGTGGGTGATGGTGGATAAGTGTGGTAGTTGGGATAGTAGGGTGTGTAGATGTAGTTTGGTTGGGTTGGTGGGGCATGCTGGTACATTAATCTGTGCATAGTGTTGTGCGTGGTGTACATTTGGCTTGAGTGTGTTGGTCTGTTTGTGGATGTGGATGGTGTAAATGTATGTAAATGTATAGGCATTTATATAGCGCACTACTTACCCGTAGGGTCGTAAGGCGCTTCGACCGCTGCGAAACCCTTCCTGGCTTCCCTGAGAGATGGTCCCTTAATGGGTATCTCCAGGGTGAGACCAGGCATCCCCGGCGGTCTGGTGGGGCCGTTAGTGAAGATGAGGCAAGCTAATGCCCAGAGTTGCCGAGTGTGAACGCTGATCAGAGTGGGCACCGAGGCGAGAGAATTATCGAGTCCGCTGACCCTGGTCCAGAAACCTGCCGCGCCGGGAATCGAACCCTGGTCCCGGGCCGTCCTCTGCTCTCGGGTCTGCCGCCTCTAACCAGTGAGCCACACTACTGGGTATTTCTAAATGAGAAAAAGGGCAGCATTTCTGGCCCTAGTCTCGAACCGGCTCAAACTGGTTCACTGGCTCAAACTGGCTCACACTGGCTCAAACCGGCTCAAACTGGTTCAAACTGGCTCAAACTGGCTCAAACCGGTTCAAACCGGTTCAAACAGGTAGAAACGGTAAACCGGTTTAAACTGGCTCAAACCGGTTCAAACGGGCTCAAACCGGTTTAAACTGGTTCAAACTGGCTCAAACCGGTTCAAACCGGCTCAAACTGGTTCAAACCAGGTGGAACCGGCTCAAACTGGCTGAAACTGGTTTAAACCGGTTTAAACCTGCTCAAACCGGCTCAAACTGGTTCAAACCGGCTCAAACCGGCTCAAACCGGCTGGAATCTAAAACCGGCTCAAACTGGTTCAAACCGGTTCAAACTGGTTCGAACTGGTTCAAACTGGCTCAAACTGGCTCCAACCGGCTCAAGCCAGCTCAAACCAGCTGGAATCTCAAACCGGCTGAAACCGGTACAAATCGGCTAAAACTGGTTCAAACTGGTTCAAACCGGTTTAAACTGGTTTAAACTGGTTCAAACCGGTTCAAACTTGTTCAAACCGGTTCAAACTGGTTTAAACCGGTTCAAACTTGTTCAAATCGGCTCAAACCAGTTCAAACAGGCTCAAACCTTTTCAAACCGGTTTAAACTGGTTCAAACTGGTTCAAACTGGCTCAAACGGTTCAAACCAGTTCAAACCGGTTCAAACTGGTTCAAACCAGCTCAAACTGGTTCAAACCGGCTCAAACTGTCTCGAACCAGCTCAAATCGGGTGGAATCTGAAACCAGCTGAAACCAGTTCAAACCGGCTAAAACTGGCTCAAACCGGTTCAAACTAGCTCAAACCATTTCAAACCGGCTCAAACCAGTTGAAACTGGCTCAAACTGGTTCAAACAATCTCAAACTGGCTCAAACCGGTTCAAACTGGCTCAAATTGGCTCAAACTGGTTCAAACGGGTTCAAACCAGTTCAAACTTGTTCACTGTCTCAAACCGGCTCAAACCGGTTCAAACCATCTCAAACCGCCTCAAACTGGTATAAACTGGTTCAAACCGGTTCAAACCAGTCTAAACTGGTTTAAAGCGGTTCAAACTGGTTCAAACTGGTTTAAACTGGTTCAAAACGGTTTAAACTGGTTCAAACCGGTTCAAACTGGCTCAAACCGGCTCAAACCGGCTCAAACTGGTTCAAACTAGTTTAAACTGGTTCAAACTAGTTCAAACTGGTTTAAACTGGTTCAAACTGGTTCAAACTGGTTTAAACTGGTTCAAACCGGTTCAAACTGGTTCAAACCAGCTCAAACCGGCTCAAACTGGTTCAAACTGGCTCAAACTGGTTCAAACCGGCTCAAACCAGCTCGAACCAGCTCAAACTGGCTGGAATCTCAAACCGGCTGAACCGGTTCAAACCGGCTCAAACCGGTTCAAACTGGCTCAAACCATTTCAAACCGGCTCAAACCAGTTCAAACCGGCTCAAACCGGTTCAAACTGGTTCAAACTGGCTCAAACCGGTTCAAACCAGTACAAACTGGTTTAAATTGGTTCAAACTGGTTCAAACTGGTTTAAACTTTTTCAAATTGGCTCAAACCGGCTCAAACTGGTTCAAAACGGCTCAAACCGGCTCGAACCAGCTCAGACCGGCTGGAATCTCAAACCGGCTGAAACCGGTTCAAACCGGCTCAAACTGGCTCAAACCGGTTCAAACTAGCTCAAACCAGTTCAAACCGGCTCAAAACAGTTCAAACTGGCTCAAAGTGGTTCAAACCGGCACAAACTGGCTCAACCCAGTTCAAACTGGCTCAAACCGACTCAAAACACCTCAAACCGGCTGGAATCTCAAACCGGCTGGAATCTCTAACCGGCTCAAACCGGCTCAAATTGGCTGGAATCCAGAACCGGCTCAAATAGGCACAAACAGGCACAAGCAACTACCCTTGTCCTCTCCGCCCTTAGCTGAGACGCCCCAAGCCTGGCCTTTTCTATAGCCCTAGTAATCAGGTGACCCTTTCAGCCAATGGGAAACCTAGCCCTAACACTATCCAATCACAACACTAGCCCTAACACTAGAACCAATAGGAGACCAGGACCTTACAGCCAGTCTGAGCCCTAGTCCAAGCACCCAATAAGTTAAAAAAGCCTGATCTCTATGTCCAATTAAAGGCCCTGCCAGTAGTCCCATCCCGTCCAAGCAGCCAATGGCACAGGTAGCCCTAGTCCCTGCTTCCAATAGAAAGCCTAACCCTACTCTTAGTCCCACAACTAGTCCAACAACCAATCACACCAGAAGCCCTAAATAGCTACTTCCAATTAAAGGTCTAACCCTAGCCCTAGTCCCACCCTACTCCCAACAACCAATAACATAGGAAGCCCTAGTCCCTACTTCCAATAGAAATCCTAACCGTAGTCCTAGTCCCAACCCTACAATGATTGAATCACAGACCCAGAAACCAATCAGAATCCTAAAATACCCAACCAATGACCCTAACACAATTGAAACACCAGATACAGCCAACAATCAGTGTACACATGTGCCAACCATAGCAGACCATATAAGGTCCCAGCGACCTCAGACAAGGTTTGCTGGCAAGGGAGTTGGAAGCTGCTACTCCTGTTTAGAATCTCCTAGGAGACAGACAGGCTCAATCCACACTTTGGACTTCTGCAGGTAAAGTCTTCACTAACTCGAAATCTAACAATACTGTTTGAATAAAACTTTACTCCCCCTGCTGGCCAACAAACGAAGTGCACAGGCCCCAGTTAAGTACAGTTTAAACAGCTCACAGAAGCACCCTCTGATGTAGAATATCCCTGTTGCGGGAAGGGGGCAGGGGGGCTGGCCTAACTGGCTTGTGAACACAAAATGGTGGCTGGGGGTGCACTGTTTTAACACACAGGTCTTAGCACAGAGCAAAGGAAAAATTTGGAGGGAAAACAGATTTGTCACCAAGGAATGAGAGGGACAAACTACAGAGGTTGGACTGCAAATCCCAAACTTCAACACATTAAATGCAAGCAATCATGGGCAGGGAAAACCATAAGTTTCAAACACAAAACAGGTGATAAAATATGCAACCACAGGCAGGTAAAAACTGCAATTTTAAACTGTAACAACCACATGCAAAGACAGTAATCACTTTTTGAGTTCTTCTGGAAATATTCAAGTAGTTAAGGAATCGTTAATGATTCTTCTTACTGGAATGGCAGCAGAGGTTGGTAAAAAAGTTGTCTTGAAAGTTTGTGGTGGACAGGGGTGAGAAGGGCTGCCGGCAGGCCTGCTTGCTTTGACCAGGTCCATAAATTCATTGTGTGAGATGTGTTGGAAGGAACGGAGAGGCTAGATTAGAGCATTCTTGGATAGTTGTTTTGTACAAGGGTTAGTGCTGGTGCTTTGTTTCTGTTTTAGGTACGAGTCCAACGTGTCTGCTTTGTCCGTGTAATGATTTGCCAGTTTGTCTGTGAAATCTTGAGTAACAGGATGAATTCCTTCTAAGCAATTTGGTTTTCAAAATTCATTGAGTATTTTTTATAGAATTCTTTATTTGCACATTTAGCGTTTTGAATTCTGTCTGAATAGTATCTTTTCTTAGCTTTTTTGATAGCCGACTTGTATAATCTGTTAATTTTCTGTAGGTGAAGTTTGTCTCGTTTGGCGTTTGTTTTGAGCCAGGTACGTTGCAGCTTTCTGATTTGTTGTTTTATGCCTTTTATTTCTATGTCTCGCCAAGGCGTTTTATTTCTATTGTGCGGTTTTGAGTGGTATCAGGATGTCAAAAGCATCCTGTAGCCACTCATATAGATTCTGAACAGAATTTATGGTTTCCAGATTCATACTGGATGTTAGTTGTGTTTCCAAGTGTTCCAAATTGAGTTTTTTCCATGGCCGATAGGTGGATGGATGTAAGGTAGTTTTAGGTGAGTCGCTTAGTGTTGTTTTATGTTTCAAAGCAAGTAGGTGGTGGTATGACCATGTGACTGGAGTTATAGTTTGAAAGGTACCTAGTTCAGTATTAGCAATAATGACAGCTAGGATATGTCCAGCGGCTTGTCGATTTGTGGACAATCTGATGCAGGTTGAATGCGTCTAGGCCGGTGATTATTGTTTTTGGATGGGTTATATTGGTTTTATCAAACCAAATGTTGAGGTCACCCAGAACGAATAGGTTGGAGTGTATTGTTATCAGGTTTGAAACTGTGTCTAGTAGTGCATCTGGGAATGTTGCCTTGCTAGGTGAGGTCTGTAAAGGAGCAGGAAGTTACAGGTGGAAGACAGTGTAGGATTGCAACTTGAAAGAAGAGCCTCACAATTCTTTATGGAGATGTTGTCAACTTTAGTGATATGTATTTTTTGCCTGAATACACCAGCTAGACCCCCTCCATTTTTGGCAATACGATTTTGGGTGATTATTTGATAGCCCAGAGAGGAATGGCTACATGCAGGACTGGAGCCATTTCCTCTCCCAACCATGATTCAGTTATGAATAGTATGTCTGGTTTTGCATCAGTGAGAAGGTCGTAGGTGTGATGCTTGTTTTTAGAGAACGATCAAGCATTTATTAGTAGACAGTGTAGAGAGTGGCCTTTGGTGATATGGGACTTTGGTTTGTAAAAGTGTGATTAGTATTGTGTGGGTGTGTAGCAGGTGTGTTTTTAGTGCTGTATTAGCTGTATTAGGATGGCAATCGTGTAGCTGTTCTGTATCGTTTTCCTCATCCAGCATGCAAAGAAGACATTCTGATGGGTCTGCTTGTGTATGTGTTGGAGATGGTGTTTGAGAGTGAGTTGGAGTGCTGTGTTGCTTTTGTTGTGTAACATTGTTGTGAGGTAGACTTGGGGAAGCAAAGTTGTGAGGTGTGGCATGTTGCTTATATTTTTTGTGTGTGTTTATGGCAGAAGGTGTAAGAGTCAGAGGAGGTGGTGCAGCCTGTGGGTCATGTCGTAATGTTCTAAATTGTCCAATGGATGAGATGTGGTTAGAAGAGAGGTACTGTATTGCTGTATCTGTGTTAGGTGTGGTGGAAGAGTGAAAGCTTGGCATCGGCGCTTGTTCCTTTATGTGGTTTGAAAGGTGGGTATATGTATGTATTTTGTGATGGTAAGTATTATGAGGTGTGGTGCTCTGAAGATCTTGTTGTGCTGGTGTGTGTGATATGTTTTGCTTTTGAGGTGTAGTGAAAAGGGGTGCTGATGTATAGGTTTCATGCACTGGATTTGGTTGTGTATTGTTTGTGAGAGGAGGTTGTGAAGTAGAGGGGGTTATGTGTTTTATTTATTATTATTTTTTTTTATATATTTTATATATATATTTATTATTATTGTGCTTATGAGTAGAGTGTAGGTTGTGTGTAGGAGGGAATATAGTAGACATGAAAGTGTTTATTTTAGACTGGTTTGTTTCAAGCGTTACAAAGTATGGTGGTGTGCAGTGTGTGTGTGTTGTGTGTTAGTGTTATTATGGTAGAAGGGAGAGGAGGGTGTTTGCTGGACAACTGATGGAAGGATCATCATATGTTTGTTATTGATAAAAGGTGGACGTTAGATGTAATTACAGCAGGGAGAGTGTGTCTGAATGGGATGTGGTTATGTACGGTGTTGATTGGGGTTGTGTTAGTGATGAGTGTATTGGTTAGTGGTATAGGATAGAGTTGTGTACTGTTTGTGGGTGATGGAGGATAAGTGTGGTAGTTGGGAAAGTAGGGTGTGTAGATGTGGTTTGGTTGGGTTGGTGGGGCATGCTGGTACATTAATCTGGGCATAGTGTTGTGCGTGGTGTACATTTGGTTTGAGTGTGTTGCTCTGTTTGTGGATGTGGATGGTGTGGGCTGGGTATTTCTAAATGAGAAAAAGGGCAGTATTTCTGGCCCTAGTCTTGAACCGGCTCAAACTGGCTCAAACTGGTTCACTGGCTCAAACCGGCTCACACTGGCTCAAACCGTCTCAAACCGGTTCAAACTGGCTCAAACCGGCTCAAACTGGCTCAAACCGGTTCAAACCGGTTAAAACTGGCTCAAACCGGTTCAAACGGGCTCAAACCGGTTTAAACTGGTTCAAACTGGCTCAAACCGGTTCAAACTGGCTCAAACTGGTTCAAACCGGCTCAAACTGGCTCAAACCGGTTCAAACTGGCTCAAACTGGTTCAAACCGGCTCAAACTGGCTCAAACTGGTTCAAACCGGTTTAAACCTGCTCAAACCGGCTCAAACTGGTTCAAGACTGCAGACTGCAAGACTGCAGATTATTCAAAATGCGACGGCACGCCTGCTGTGCAATGTGCCGTGTAGAGAAAGTGTTCGGATTCATTTGAAGGAACTACACTGGCTGCCAGTTGCACAGAGGATATCTTTTAAAATTCTTACTCTAGCATTCAAAGCAGTCCATGATCTTGGGCCTTCCTATTTGAGGAAAAGATTTAGCCACTATATTCCCACTCGGTCGCTACGCTCAGCCGATTGCAATTTTTTACGAGTGCCCCGCTTTCAGCGAGTGCGTCTGGGAGGCCAGTCACTTGCTGTTATCGCAGCTAGGACTTGGAACACTCTGCCTCTCCCCCTGAGACTGATTGAAAACTTTGTACCGTTTAAGAAAGCACTTAAAACTGATCTCTTCAGAATCGCTTATTAGTTTATAAAAAAAATTCTGTTGGCCACTTGCTTGTTATCTCTGCACGCGCCAGGACACTCTGGTAGTAACTGAGCGCGCTATAAAACAGCTAAAATAAATAAAAAAATAAAATAAATAAACGGCTCAAACCAGCTCAAACCGGCTGGAATCGCAAACCGGCTGAAACCGGTTCAAACCGGCTCAAACTGGTTCAAACTGGTTCAAACCGGTCTAAACTGGTTTAAACTGGTTCAAACTGGTTCAAACTTGTTCAAACCGGTTCAAACTGACTCAAATTGGCTCAAACTGGCACAAACTGTAAACCGGTTCAAACTGGCTCAAACCGGTTCAAACGGGCTCAAACCGGATTAAACTGGTTCAAACTGGCTCAAACCGGTCAAACCGGCTCAAACTGGTTCAAACCGGCTCAAACTGGCTGAAACTGGTTCAAACCGGTTTAAACCTGCTCAATTCGGCTCAAACTGGTTCAAACCGGCTCAAACCGGCTCAAACCAGCTGAAACCGGCTGGAATCTAAAACCGGCTCAAACTGGTTTAAACTGGTTCAAACCGATTCAAACTTGTTCAAACCGGTTCAAACTGGTTCAAACTGGCTCAAACGGGCTCAAACCGGCTCAAACCAGCTCAAACCGTCTGGAATGTCAAACCGGCTGTAGCCGGTACAAACCGGCTAAAACTGGTTCAAACTGGTTCAAACTGGTTCAAACTGGCTCAAACTGGCTCAAACCGATTCAAACCAGCTCAAACCGGCTCAAACCGGTTCAAACTGACTCAAACCATTTCAAACCGGCTCAAACCAGTTCAAACAGACTCAAACCGGTTCAAACTGGTTCAAACTGGCTCACACCGGTTCAAACCAGTACAAACTGGTTTAAACTGGTGCAAACTGGTTCAAACTGGTTTAAACTTTTTCAAACTGGCTCAAACCGGCTTAAACTGGTTCAAACCGGCTCAAACTGGTTCAAACCGCCTCAAACCGGCTCAAACCGGCTCGAACCAGCTCAAACCGGCTGGAATCTCAAACCGGTTAAAACCGGCTCAAACTGGCTCAAACCGGTTCAAACTAGCTCAAACCAGTTCAAACCGGCTCAAAACAGTTCAAACTGGCTCAAACTGGTTCAAACCGGCTCAAACTGGCTCAACCCGGTTCAAACTGGCTCAAACCGGCGGGACTCTCAAACTGGCTGGAATCTCGAACCGGCTCAAACCGGCTCAAACTGGCTGGAATCCAGAACCGGCTCAAATAGGCACAAACAGGCACAGGCATCTACCCTTGTCCTCTCCGCCCTTAGCTGAGACGCCCCAAGCCTGGTCTTTTCTATAGCCCTAGTAATCAGGTGACCCCTTCAGTCAATGGGAAACCTAGCCCTAACACTATCCAATCACAACACTAGCCCTAACATCTAGAACCAATAGGAGACCAGGACCTTACAGCCAGTCTGAGCCCTAGTCCAAGCACCCAATAAGTTAAAAAACCCTGATCTCTATGTCCAATTAAAGGCCCTGCCAGTAGACCCAACCCAAGTCCAAGCAGCCAATGGCACAGGAAGCCCTAGTCCCTGCTTCCAATAAAAAGCCAAACCCTACTCTTAGTCCCACAACTAGTCCAACAACCAATCACACCAGAAGCCCTAAATAGCTACTTCCAATTAAAGGTCTAACCCTAGCCCTAGTCCCACCCTACTCCCAACAACCAATAACATAGGAAGCCCTAGTCCCTACTTCCAATAGAAATCCTAACCGTAGTCCTAGTCCCAACCCTACAATGATTGAATCACAGACCCAGAAACCAATCAGAATCCTGAAATACCCAACCAATGACCCTAACGCAATAGAAACACCAGATACAGCCAACAATCAGTGTACACATGTGCCAACCATAGCAGACCATATAAGGTCCCAGCGACCTCAGACAAGGTTTGCTGGCCAGGGAGTTGGAAGCTGCTACTCCTGTTTAGAATCTCCTAGGAGACAGACAGGCTCAATCCACACTTTGGACTTCTGCAGGTAAAGTCTTCACTAACTCGAAATCTAACAATACTGTTTGAATAAAACTTTACTCCCCCTGCTGGCCAACAAAAACGAAGTGCACAGGCCCCAGTTAAGTACAGTTTAAACAGCTCACAGAAGCACCCTCTGATGTAGAATATCCCTGTTGCGGGAAGGAGGCAGGGGGGCTGGCCTAACTGGCTTGTGAACACAAAATGGTGGCTGGGGGTGCACTGTTTTAACACACAGGTCTTAGCACAGAGCAAAGGAGAAATTTGGAGGGAAAACAGATTTGTCACCAAGGAATGAGAGGGACCAAACTACAGAGGTTGGACTGCAAATCCCAAACTTCAACACATTAAATGCAAGCAATCATGGGCAGGGAAAACCACAAGTTTCAAACACAAAACAGGTGATAAAATATGCAACCACAGGCAGGTAAAAACTGCAATTTTAAACTGTAACAACCACATGCAAAGACAGTAATCACTTTTTGAGTTCTTCTGGAAATATTCCAGTAGTTAAGGAATCGTTGATGATTCTTCTTACTGGAATGGCAGCAGAGGTTGTTAAAAAAGTTGTCTTGAAAGTTTGTGGCGAACAGGGGTGAGAAGGGCTGCCGGCAGGGCTGCTTGCTTTGACCAGGTCCATAAATTCATTGTGTGAGATGTGTTGGAAGAAACGGAGAGGCTAGATTAGAGCATTCTTGGATAGTTGTTTTGTACAAGGGTTAGTGTTGGTGCTTTGTTTCTGTTTTAAGTACGAGTCCAACGTGTCTGCTTTGTCTGTGTAATGATTTGCCAGTTTGTCTGTGAAATCTTGAGTAACAGGATGAATTCCTTCTAAGCAATTTGGTTTTCAAAATGTATTGAGTATTTTTTATAGAATTCTTTATTTGCACATTTAGCGTTTTTAATTCTGTCTGAATAGTACCTTTTCTTAGCTTTTTTGATAGCCGACTTGTATAATCTGTTAATTTTCTGTAGGTGAAGTTTGTCTCGTTTGGCGTTTGTTTTGAGCCAGGTACGTTGCAGCTTTCTAATTTGTTGTTTTATGTCTTTTATTTCTATGTCTCGCCAAGGCGTTTTATTTCTGTTGTGCGGTTTTGAGTGGTATCAGGATGTCAAAAACGTCCTGTAGCCACTCATATAGATTCTGAACAGAATTTATGGTTTCCAGATTCATACTGGATGTTAGTTGTGTTTCCAAGTGTTCCAAATTGAGTTTGTTCCATGGCCAATAGGTGGATGGATGTAAGGTAGTTTTAGGTGAGTCGCTTAGTGTTGTTTTATGTTTCAAAGCAAGCAGGTGGTGGTATGACCATGTGACTGGAGTTATAGTTTGAAAGGTACCTAGTTCAGTATTAGCAATAATGACAGCTAGGATATGTCCAGCGGTGTGTCGATTTGTGGACAATCTGAATCAGGTTCAATGCGTCTAGGCCAGTGATTATTGTTTTTGGATGGGTTATATTGGTTTTATCAAACCAAATGTTGAGGTCACCCAGAACGAATAGGTTGGAGTGTATTGTTATCAGGTTTGAAACTGTGTCTAGTAGTGCATCTGGGAATGTTGCCTTGCTAGGTGAGGTCTGTAAAGGAGCAGGAAATTACAGGTGGAAGACAGTGTAGGATTGCAACTTGTAAGAAGAGCCTCACAATTCTTTATGGAGATGTTGTCAACTTTAGTGATATGTATTTTTTGCCTGAATACACCAGCTAGACCACCTCCATTTTTGGCAATACGATTTTGGGTGATTATTTGATAGCCCACAGAGGAATGGCTACATGCAGGACTGGAGCCATTTCCTCTCCCAACCATGATTCGGTTATGAATAGTATGTCTGGTTTTGCATCAGTGAGAAGGTCATAGGTGTGATGCTTAGTTTTAGAGAACGATCAAGCATTTATTAGTAGACAGTGTAGAGAGTGGCCTTTGGTGATAGTGGGACTTTGGTTTGTAAAAGCGTGATTAGTATTGTGTGGGTGTGTAGCAGGTGTGTTTTTAGTGCTGTATTAGCTGTATTAGGATGGCAATCGTGTAGCTGTTCTGTATCGTTTTCCTCATCCAGCATACAAAGAAGACATTTTGATGGGTCTGCATGTGTATGTGTTGGAGATGATGTTTGAGAGTGAGTTGGAGTGCTGTGTTGCTTTTGTTGTGTAACATTGTTGTGAGATAGACTTGGGGAAGCAAAGTTGTGAGGTGTGGCATGTTGCTTATATTTTTTGTGTGTGTTTATGGCAGAAGGTGTAAGAGTCAGAGGAGGTGGTGCAGCCTGTGGGTCATGTCGTAATGTTCTAAATTGTCCAATGGATGAGATGTGGTTAGAAGAGAGGTACTGTATTGCTGTATCTGTGTTAGGTGTGGTGGAAGAGTGAAAGCTTGGCATCGGCGCTTGTTCCTTTATGTGGTTTGAAAGGTGGGTATATGTATGTATTTTGTGATGGTAAGTATTATGAGGTGTGGTGCTCTGAAGATCTTGTTGTGCTGGTGTGTGTGATATGTTTTGCTTTTGAGGTGTAGTGAAAAGGGGTGCTGATGTATAGGTTTCATGCACTGGATTTGGTTGTGTATTGTTTGTGAGAGGAGGTTGTGAAGTAGAGGGGGTTATGTGTTTTATTTATTATTATTTTTTTTTATATATTTTATATATATATTTATTATTATTGTGCTTATGAGTAGAGTGTAGGTTGTGTGTAGGAGGGAATATAGTAGACATGAAAGTGTTTATTTTAGACTGGTTTGTTTCAAGAGTTACAAAGTATGGTGGTGTGCAGTGTGTGTGTGTTGTGTGTTAGTGTTATTATGGTAGAAGGGAGAGGAGGGTGTTTGCTGGACAACTGATGGAAGGATCATCATATGTTTGTTATTGATAAAAGGTGGACGTTAGGTGTAATTACAGCAGGGAGAGTGTGTCTGAATGGGATGTGGTTATGTACGGTGTTGATTGGGGTTGTGTTAGTGATGAGTGTATTGGTTAGTGGTATAGGATAGAGTTGTGTACTGTTTGTGGGTGATGGAGGATAAGTGTGGTAGTTGGGAAAGTAGGGTGTGTAGATGTGGTTTGGTTGGGTTGGTGGGGCATGCTGGTACATTAATCTGGGCATAGTGTTGTGCGTGGTGTACATTTGGTTTGAGTGTGTTGCTCTGTTTGTGGATGTGGATGGTGTGGGCTGGGTATTTCTAAATGAGAAAAAGGGCAGTATTTCTGGCCCTAGTCTTGAACCGGCTCAAACTGGCTCAAACTGGTTCACTGGCTCAAACCGGCTCACACTGGCTCAAACCGTCTCAAACCGGTTCAAACTGGCTCAAACCGGCTCAAACTGGCTCAAACCGGTTCAAAACGGTTAAAACTGTCTCAAACCAGTTCAAACAGGCTCAAACCGGTTTAAACTGGTTCAAACTGGCTCAAACCGGTTCAAACTGGCTCAAACTGGTTCAAACCGGCTCAAACTGGCTCAAACTGGTTCAAACCGGTTTAAACCTGCTCAAACCGGCTCAAACTGGTTCAAGACTGCAGACTGCAAGACTGCAGATTATTCAAAATGCGACGGCACGCCTGCTGTGCAATGTGCCGTGTAGAGAAAGTGTTCGGATTCATTTGAAGGAACTACACTGGCTGCCAGTTGCACAGAGGATATCTTTTAAAATTCTTACTCTAGCATTCAAAGCAGTCCATGATCTTGGGCCTTCCTATTTGAGGAAAAGATTTAGCCGCTATATTCCCACTCGGTCGCTACGCTCAGCCGATTGCAATTTTTTACGAGTGCCCCGCTTTCAGCGAGTGCGTCTGGGAGGCCAGTCACTTGCTGTTATCGCAGCTAGGACTTGGAACACTCTGCCTCTCCCCCTGAGACTGATTGAAAACTTTGTACCGTTTAAGAAAGCACTTAAAACTGATCTCTTCAGAATCGCTTATTAGTTTATAAAAAAAATTCTGTTGGCCACTTGCTTGTTATCTCTGCACGCGCCAGGACACTCTGGTAGTAACTGAGCGCGCTATAAAACAGGTAAAATAAATAAAAAAATAAAATAAATAAACGGCTCAAACCAGCTCAAACCGGCTGGAATCGCAAACCGGCTGAAACCGGTTCAAACCGGCTCAAACTGGTTCAAACTGGTTCAAACCGGTCTAAACTGGTTTAAACTGGTTCAAACTGGTTCAAACTTGTTCAAACCGGTTCAAACTGACTCAAATTGGCTCAAACTGGCTCAAACCGGTTCAAACCGGTTAAAACTGGCACAAACTGTAAACCGGTTCAAACTGGCTCAAACCGGTTCAAACGGGCTCAAACCGGATTAAACTGGTTCAAACTGGCTCAAACCGGTCAAACCGGCTCAAACTGGTTCAAACCGGCTCAAACTGGCTGAAACTGGTTCAAACCGGTTTAAACCTGCTCAATTCGGCTCAAACTGGTTCAAACCGGCTCAAACCGGCTCAAACCAGCTGAAACCGGCTGGAATCTAAAACCGGCTCAAACTGGTTTAAACTGGTTCAAACCGGTTCAAACTTGTTCAAACCGGTTCAAACTGGTTCAAACTGGCTCAAACTGGCTCAAACCGGCTCAAACCAGCTCAAACCGTCTGGAATGTCAAACCGGCTGTAGCCGGTACAAACCGGCTAAAACTGGTTCAAACTGGTTCAAACTGGTTCAAACCGATTCAAACCAGCTCAAACCGATTCAAACCAGCTCAAACCGGCTCAAACCGGTTCAAACTGACTCAAACCATTTCAAACCGGCTCAAACCAGTTCAAACAGACTCAAACCGGTTCAAACTGGTTCAAACTGGCTCACACCGGTTCAAACCAGTACAAACTGGTTTAAACTGGTGCAAACTGGTTCAAACTGGTTTAAACTTTTTCAAACTGGCTCAAACCGGCTTAAACTGGTTCAAACCGGCTCAAACTGGTTCAAACCGCCTCAAACCGGCTCAAACCGGCTCGAACCAGCTCAAACCGGCTGGAATCTCAAACCGGTTAAAACCGGCTCAAACTGGCTCAAACCGGTTCAAACTAGCTCAAACCAGTTCAAACCGGCTCAAAACAGTTCAAACTGGCTCAAACTGGTTCAAACCGGCTCAAACTGGCTCAACCCGGTTCAAACTGGCTCAAACCGGCGGGAATCTCAAACTGGCTGGAATCTCGAACCGGCTCAAACCGGCTCAAACTGGCTGGAATCCAGAACCGGCTCAAATAGGCACAAACAGGCACAGGCAACTACCCTTGTCCTCTCCGCCCTTAGCTGAGACGCCCCAAGCCTGGTCTTTTCTATAGCCCTAGTAATCAGGTGACCCCTTCAGTCAATGGGAAACCTAGCCCTAACACTATCCAATCACAACACTAGCCCTAACATCTAGAACCAATAGGAGACCAGGACCTTACAGCCAGTCTGAGCCCTAGTCCAAGCACCCAATAAGTTAAAAAACCCTGATCTCTATGTCCAATTAAAGGCCCTGCCAGTAGACCCAACCCAAGTCCAAGCAGCCAATGGCACAGGAAGCCCTAGTCCCTGCTTCCAATAAAAAGCCAAACCCTACTCTTAGTCCCACAACTAGTCCAACAACCAATCACACCAGAAGCCCTAAATAGCTACTTCCAATTAAAGGTCTAACCCTAGCCCTAGTCCCACCCTACTCCCAACAACCAATAACATAGGAAGCCCTAGTCCCTACTTCCAATAGAAATCCTAACCGTAGTCCTAGTCCCAACCCTACAATGATTGAATCACAGACCCAGAAACCAATCAGAATCCTGAAATACCCAACTAATGACCCTAACGCAATAGAAACACCAGATACAGCCAACAATCAGTGTACACATGTGCCAACCATAGCAGACCATATAAGGTCCCAGCGACCTCAGACAAGGTTTGCTGGCCAGGGAGTTGGAAGCTGCTACTCCTGTTTAGAATCTCCTAGGAGACAGACAGGCTCAATCCACACTTTGGACTTCTGCAGGTAAAGTCTTCACTAACTCGAAATCTAACAATACTGTTTGAATAAAACTTTACTCCCCCTGCTGGCCAACAAAAACGAAGTGCACAGGCCCCAGTTAAGTACAGTTTAAACAGCTCACAGAAGCACCCTCTGATGTAGAATATCCCTGTTGCGGGAAGGAGGCAGGGGGGCTGGCCTAACTGGCTTGTGAACACAAAATGGTGGCTGGGGGTGCACTGTTTTAACACACAGGTCTTAGCACAGAGCAAAGGAGAAATTTGGAGGGAAAACAGATTTGTCACCAAGGAATGAGAGGGACCAAACTACAGAGGTTGGACTGCAAATCCCAAACTTCAACACATTAAATGCAAGCAATCATGGGCAGGGAAAACCACAAGTTTCAAACACAAAACAGGTGATAAAATATGCAACCACAGGCAGGTAAAAACTGCAATTTTAAACTGTAACAACCACATGCAAAGACAGTAATCACTTTTTGAGTTCTTCTGGAAATATTCCAGTAGTTAAGGAATCGTTGATGATTCTTCTTACTGGAATGGCAGCAGAGGTTGTTAAAAAAGTTGTCTTGAAAGTTTGTGGCGAACAGGGGTGAGAAGGGCTGCCGGCAGGGCTGCTTGCTTTGACCAGGTCCATAAATTCATTGTGTGAGATGTGTTGGAAGAAACGGAGAGGCTAGATTAGAGCATTCTTGGATAGTTGTTTTGTACAAGGGTTAGTGTTGGTGCTTTGTTTCTGTTTTAAGTACGAGTCCAACGTGTCTGCTTTGTCTGTGTAATGATTTGCCAGTTTGTCTGTGAAATCTTGAGTAACAGGATGAATTCCTTCTAAGCAATTTGGTTTTCAAAATGTATTGAGTATTTTTTATAGAATTCTTTATTTGCACATTTAGCGTTTTTAATTCTGTCTGAATAGTACCTTTTCTTAGCTTTTTTGATAGCCGACTTGTATAATCTGTTAATTTTCTGTAGGTGAAGTTTGTCTCGTTTGGCGTTTGTTTTGAGCCAGGTACGTTGCAGCTTTCTAATTTGTTGTTTTATGTCTTTTATTTCTATGTCTCGCCAAGGCGTTTTATTTCTGTTGTGCGGTTTTGAGTGGTATCAGGATGTCAAAAACGTCCTGTAGCCACTCATATAGATTCTGAACAGAATTTATGGTTTCCAGATTCATACTGGATGTTAGTTGTGTTTCCAAGTGTTCCAAATTGAGTTTGTTCCATGGCCAATAGGTGGATGGATGTAAGGTAGTTTTAGGTGAGTCGCTTAGTGTTGTTTTATGTTTCAAAGCAAGCAGGTGGTGGTATGACCATGTGACTGGAGTTATAGTTTGAAAGGTACCTAGTTCAGTATTAGCAATAATGACAGCTAGGATATGTCCAGCGGTGTGTCGATTTGTGGACAATCTGAATCAGGTTCAATGCGTCTAGGCCAGTGATTATTGTTTTTGGATGGGTTATATTGGTTTTATCAAACCAAATGTTGAGGTCACCCAGAACGAATAGGTTGGAGTGTATTGTTATCAGGTTTGAAACTGTGTCTAGTAGTGCATCTGGGAATGTTGCCTTGCTAGGTGAGGTCTGTAAAGGAGCAGGAAATTACAGGTGGAAGACAGTGTAGGATTGCAACTTGTAAGAAGAGCCTCACAATTCTTTATGGAGATGTTGTCAACTTTAGTGATATGTATTTTTTGCCTGAATACACCAGCTAGACCACCTCCATTTTTGGCAATACGATTTTGGGTGATTATTTGATAGCCCACAGAGGAATGGCTACATGCAGGACTGGAGCCATTTCCTCTCCCAACCATGATTCGGTTATGAATAGTATGTCTGGTTTTGCATCAGTGAGAAGGTCATAGGTGTGATGCTTAGTTTTAGAGAACGATCAAGCATTTATTAGTAGACAGTGTAGAGAGTGGCCTTTGGTGATAGTGGGACTTTGGTTTGTAAAAGCGTGATTAGTATTGTGTGGGTGTGTAGCAGGTGTGTTTTTAGTGCTGTATTAGCTGTATTAGGATGGCAATCGTGTAGCTGTTCTGTATCGTTTTCCTCATCCAGCATACAAAGAAGACATTTTGATGGGTCTGCATGTGTATGTGTTGGAGATGATGTTTGAGAGTGAGTTGGAGTGCTGTGTTGCTTTTGTTGTGTAACATTGTTGTGAGATAGACTTGGGGAAGCAAAGTTGTGAGGTGTGGCATGTTGCTTATATTTTTTGTGTGTGTTTATGGCAGAAGGTGTAAGAGTCAGAGGAGGTGGTGCAGCCTGTGGGTCATGTCGTAATGTTCTAAATTGTCCAATGGATGAGATGTGGTTAGAAGAGAGGTACTGTATTGCTGTATCTGTGTTAGGTGTGGTGGAAGAGTGAAAGCTTGGCATCGGCGCTTGTTCCTTTATGTGGTTTGAAAGGTGGGTATATGTATGTATTTTGTGATGGTAAGTATTATGAGGTGTGGTGCTCTGAAGATCTTGTTGTGCTGGTGTGTGTGATATGTTTTGCTTTTGAGGTGTAGTGAAAAGGGGTGCTGATGTATAGGTTTCATGCACTGGATTTGGTTGTGTATTGTTTGTGAGAGGAGGTTGTGAAGTAGAGGGGGTTATGTGTTTTATTTATTATTATTTTTTTTTATATATTTTATATATATATTTATTATTATTGTGCTTATGAGTAGAGTGTAGGTTGTGTGTAGGAGGGAATATAGTAGACATGAAAGTGTTTATTTTAGACTGGTTTGTTTCAAGAGTTACAAAGTATGGTGGTGTGCAGTGTGTGTGTGTTGTGTGTTAGTGTTATTATGGTAGAAGGGAGAGGAGGGTGTTTGCTGGACAACTGATGGAAGGATCATCATATGTTTGTTATTGATAAAAGGTGGACGTTAGGTGTAATTACAGCAGGGAGAGTGTGTCTGAATGGGATGTGGTTATGTACGGTGTTGATTGGGGTTGTGTTAGTGATGAGTGTATTGGTTAGTGGTATAGGATAGAGTTGTGTACTGTTTGTGGGTGATGGAGGATAAGTGTGGTAGTTGGGAAAGTAGGGTGTGTAGATGTGGTTTGGTTGGGTTGGTGGGGCATGCTGGTACATTAATCTGGGCATAGTGTTGTGCGTGGTGTACATTTGGTTTGAGTGTGTTGCTCTGTTTGTGGATGTGGATGGTGTGGGCTGGGTATTTCTAAATGAGAAAAAGGGCAGTATTTCTGGCCCTAGTCTTGAACCGGCTCAAACTGGCTCAAACTGGTTCACTGGCTCAAACCGGCTCACACTGGCTCAAACCGTCTCAAACCGGTTCAAACTGGCTCAAACCGGCTCAAACTGGCTCAAACCGGTTCAAAACGGTTAAAACTGGCTCAAACCAGTTCAAACGGGCTCAAACCGGTTTAAACTGGTTCAAACTGGCTCAAACCGGTTCAAACTGGCTCAAACTGGTTCAAACCGGCTCAAACTGGCTCAAACTGGTTCAAACCGGTTTAAACCTGCTCAAACCGGCTCAAACTGGTTCAAGACTGCAGACTGCAAGACTGCAGATTATTCAAAATGCGACGGCACGCCTGCTGTGCAATGTGCCGTGTAGAGAAAGTGTTCGGATTCATTTGAAGGAACTACACTGGCTGCCAGTTGCACAGAGGATATCTTTTAAAATTCTTACTCTAGCATTCAAAGCAGTCCATGATCTTGGGCCTTCCTATTTGAGGAAAAGATTTAGCCGCTATATTCCCACTCGGTCGCTACGCTCAGCCGATTGCAATTTTTTACGAGTGCCCCGCTTTCAGCGAGTGCGTCTGGGAGGCCAGTCACTTGCTGTTATCGCAGCTAGGACTTGGAACACTCTGCCTCTCCCCCTGAGACTGATTGAAAACTTTGTACCGTTTAAGAAAGCACTTAAAACTGATCTCTTCAGAATCGCTTATTAGTTTATAAAAAAAATTCTGTTGGCCACTTGCTTGTTATCTCTGCACGCGCCAGGACACTCTGGTAGTAACTGAGCGCGCTATAAAACAGGTAAAATAAATAAAAAAATAAAATAAATAAACGGCTCAAACCAGCTCAAACCGGCTGGAATCGCAAACCGGCTGAAACCGGTTCAAACCGGCTCAAACTGGTTCAAACTGGTTCAAACCGGTCTAAACTGGTTTAAACTGGTTCAAACCGGTTCAAACTTGTTCAAACCGGTTCAAACTGACTCAAATTGGCTCAAACTGGCTCAAACCGGTTCAAACCGGTTAAAACTGGCACAAACTGTAAACCGGTTCAAACTGGCTCAAACCGGTTCAAACGGGCTCAAACCGGATTAAACTGGTTCAAACTGGCTCAAACCGGTCAAACCGGCTCAAACTGGTTCAAACCGGCTCAAACTGGCTGAAACTGGTTCAAACCGGTTTAAACCTGCTCAATTCGGCTCAAACTGGTTCAAACCGGCTCAAACCGGCTCAAACCAGCTGAAACCGGCTGGAATCTAAAACCGGCTCAAACTGGTTTAAACTGGTTCAAACCGGTTCAAACTTGTTCAAACCGGTTCAAACTGGTTCAAACTGGCTCAAACTGGCTCAAACCGGCTCAAACCAGCTCAAACCGTCTGGAATGTCAAACCGGCTGTAGCCGGTACAAACCGGCTAAAACTGGTTCAAACTGGTTTAAACTGGTTCAAACTGGTTCAAACTGGCTCAAACTGGCTCAAACCGATTCAAACCAGCTCAAACCGGCTCAAACCGGTTCAAACTGGCTCAAACCATTTCAAACCGGCTCAAACCAGTTCAAACAGACTCAAACCGGTTCAAACTGGTTCAAACTGGCTCACACCGGTTCAAACCAGTACAAACTGGTTTAAACTGGTGCAAACTGGTTCAAACTGGTTTAAACTTTTTCAAACTGGCTCAAACCGGCTTAAACTGGTTCAAACCGGCTCAAACTGGTTCAAACCGCCTCAAACCGGCTCAAACCGGCTCGAACCAGCTCAAACCGGCTGGAATCTCAAACCGGTTAAAACCGGCTCAAACTGGCTCAAACCGGTTCAAACTAGCTCAAACCAGTTCAAACTGGCTCAAAACAGTTCAAACTGGCTCAAACTGGTTCAAACCGGCTCAAACTGGCTCAACCCGGTTCAAACTGGCTCAAACCGGCGGGAATCTCAAACCGGCTGGAATCTCGAACCGGCTCAAACCGGCTCAAACTGGCTGGAATCCAGAACCGGCTCAAATAGGCACAAACAGGCACAGGCAACTACCCTTGTCCTCTCCGCCCTTAGCTGAGATGCCCCAAGCCTGGTCTTTTCTATAGCCCTAGTAATCAGGTGACCCCTTCAGTCAATGGGAAACCTAGCCCTAACACTATCCAATCACAACACTAGCCCTAACATCTAGAACCAATAGGAGACCAGGACCTTACAGCCAGTCTGAGCCCTAGTCCAAGCACCCAATAAGTTAAAAAACCCTGATCTCTATGTCCAATTAAAGGCCCTGCCAGTAGACCCAACCCAAGTCCAAGCAGCCAATGGCACAGGAAGCCCTAGTCCCTGCTTCCAATAAAAAGCCAAACCCTACTCTTAGTCCCACAACTAGTCCAACAACCAATCACACCAGAAGCCCTAAATAGCTACTTCCAATTAAAGGTCTAACCCTAGCCCTAGTCCCACCCTACTCCCAACAACCAATAACATAGGAAGCCCTGGTCCCTACTTCCAATAGAAATCCTAACCGTAGTCCTAGTCCCAACCCTACAATGATTGAATCACAGACCCAGAAACCAATCAGAATCCTGAAATACCCAACCAATGACCCTAACGCAATAGAAACACCAGATACAGCCAACAATCAGTGTACACATGTGCCAACCATAGCAGACCATATAAGGTCCCAGCGACCTCAGACAAGGTTTGCTGGCCAGGGAGTTGGAAGCTGCTACTCCTGTTTAGAATCTCCTAGGAGACAGACAGGCTCAATCCACACTTTGGACTTCTGCAGGTAAAGTCTTCACTAACTCGAAATCTAACAATACTGTTTGAATAAAACTTTACTCCCCCTGCTGGCCAACAAACGAAGTGCACAGGCCCCAGTTAAGTACAGTTTAAACAGCTCACAGAAGCACCCTCTGATGTAGAATATCCCTGTTGCGGGAAGGAGGCAGGGGGGCTGGCCTAACTGGCTTGTGAACACAAAATGGTGGCTGGGGGTGCACTGTTTTAACACACAGGTCTTAGCACAGAGCAAAGGAGAAATTTGGAGGGAAAACAGATTTGTCACCAAGGAATGAGAGGGACCAAACTACAGAGGTTGGACTGCAAATCCCAAACTTCAACACATTAAATGCAAGCAATCATGGGCAGGGAAAACCACAAGTTTCAAACACAAAGCAGGTGATAAAATATGCAACCACAGGCAGGTAAAAACTGCAATTTTAAACTGTAACAACCACATGCAAAGACAGTAATCACTTTTTGAGTTCTTCTGGAAATATTCCAGTAGTTAAGGAATCGTTGATGATTCTTCTTACTGGAATGGCAGCAGAGGTTGTTAAAAAAGTTGTCTTGAAAGTTTGTGGCGAACAGGGGTGAGAAGGGCTGCCGGCAGGGCTGCTTGCTTTGACCAGGTCCATAAATTCATTGTGTGAGATGTGTTGGAAGAAACGGAGAGGCTAGATTAGAGCATTCTTGGATAGTTGTTTTGTACAAGGGTTAGTGTTGGTGCTTTGTTTCTGTTTTAAGTACGAGTCCAACGTGTCTGCTTTGTCTGTGTAATGATTTGCCAGTTTGTCTGTGAAATCTTGAGTAACAGGATGAATTCCTTCTAAGCAATTTGGTTTTCAAAATGTATTGAGTATTTTTTATAGAATTCTTTATTTGCACATTTAGCGTTTTTAATTCTGTCTGAATAGTACCTTTTCTTAGCTTTTTTGATAGCCGACTTGTATAATCTGTTAATTTTCTGTAGGTGAAGTTTGTCTCGTTTGGCGTTTGTTTTGAGCCAGGTACGTTGCAGCTTTCTAATTTGTTGTTTTATGTCTTTTATTTCTATGTCTCGCCAAGGCGTTTTATTTCTGTTGTGCGGTTTTGAGTGGTATCAGGATGTCAAAAACGTCCTGTAGCCACTCATATAGATTCTGAACAGAATTTATGGTTTCCAGATTCATACTGGATGTTAGTTGTGTTTCCAAGTGTTCCAAATTGAGTTTGTTTCATGGCCAATAGGTGGATGGATGTAAGGTAGTTTTAGGTGAGTCGCTTAGTGTTGTTTTATGTTTCAAAGCAAGCAGGTGGTGGTATGACCATGTGACTGGAGTTATAGTTTGAAAGGTACCTAGTTCAGTATTAGCAATAATGACAGCTAGGATATGTCCAGCGGTGTGTCGATTTGTGGACAATCTGAATCAGGTTCAATGCGTCTAGGCCAGTGATTATTGTTTTTGGATGGGTTATATTGGTTTTATCAAACCAAATGTTGAGGTCACCCAGAACGAATAGGTTGGAGTGTATTGTTATCAGGTTTGAAACTGTGTCTAGTAGTGCATCTGGGAATGTTGCCTTGCTAGGTGAGGTCTGTAAAGGAGCAGGAAATTACAGGTGGAAGACAGTGTAGGATTGCAACTTGTAAGAAGAGCCTCACAATTCTTTATGGAGATGTTGTCAACTTTAGTGATATGTATTTTTTGCCTGAATACACCAGCTAGACCACCTCCATTTTTGGCAATACGATTTTGGGTGATTATTTGATAGCCCACAGAGGAATGGCTACATGCAGGACTGGAGCCATTTCCTCTCCCAACCATGATTCGGTTATGAATAGTATGTCTGGTTTTGCATCAGTGAGAAGGTCATAGGTGTGATGCTTAGTTTTAGAGAACGATCAAGCATTTATTAGTAGACAGTGTAGAGAGTGGCCTTTGGTGATAGTGGGACTTTGGTTTGTAAAAGCGTGATTAGTATTGTGTGGGTGTGTAGCAGGTGTGTTTTTAGTGCTGTATTAGCTGTATTAGGATGGCAATCGTGTAGCTGTTCTGTATCGTTTTCCTCATCCAGCATACAAAGAAGACATTTTGATGGGTCTGCATGTGTATGTGTTGGAGATGATGTTTGAGAGTGAGTTGGAGTGCTGTGTTGCTTTTGTTGTGTAACATTGTTGTGAGATAGACTTGGGGAAGCAAAGTTGTGAGGTGTGGCATGTTGCTTATATTTTTTGCGTGTGTTTATGGCGGAAGGTGTAAGAGTCAGAGGAGGTGGTGCAGCCTGTGGGTCATGTCGTAATGTTTTAAATTGTCCAATGGATGAGATGTGGTTAGAAGAGAGGTACTGTATTGCTGTATCTGTGTTAGGTGTGGTGGAAGAGTGAAAGCTTGGCATTGGCGTTTGTTCCTTTATGTGGTTTGAAAGGTGGGTATATGTATGTATTTTGTGATGGTAAGTATTATGAGGTGTGGTGCTCTGAAGATCTTGTTGTGCTGGTGTGTGTGATATGTTTTGCTTTTGAGGTGTAGTGAAAAGGGGTGCTGATGTATAAGTTTCATGCACTGGATTTGGTTGTGTAGTGTTTGTGAGAGGAGGTTGTGACGTAGAGGGGGTGGTGATGTGCTTATGAGTAGAGTGTAGGTTGTGTGTCGCAGGGAATGTAGTAGACATGAAAGTGTTTATTTTAGACTGGTTTGTTTCAAGAGTTACAAAGTATGGTGGTGTTCAGTGTGTGTGTGTTGTGTGTTAGTGTTATTATGGTAGAAGGGAGAGGAGGGTGTTTGCTGGACAACTGATGGAAGGATCATCATGTTTGTTATTGATAAAAGGTGGTCGTTAGGTGTAATTACAGCAGGGAGAGTATGTTTGAATGGGATGTGGTTATGTGTTTTATGTATTTTATTATTATCCTTTCATGTTAGTGACTACTACATTGCTCCCATTACCTCTGTTCATTCCTACTGCCTCTACCCTGTCATTGTGAAGCGCTCTGATATCTGTAAGGATCTTGTTCGCGCTATATAAAACTTTGAAGAAATAAATAAATAAATAAAATAAAATGTACGGTGTTGATTGGCGTTGTGTTAGTGATGAGTGTATTGGTTAGTGGTATAGGATAGAGTTGTGTACTTTTTGTGGGTTTTGGTGGATAAGTGTGGTAGTTGGGAAAGTAGGGTGTATAGATGTGGTTTGGTTGGGTTGGTGGGGCATGCTGGTACATTAATCTGTGCATAGTGTTGTGCGTGGTGTACATTTGGTTTGAGTGTGTTGCTCTGTTTGTGGATGTGGATGGTGTGGGCGGGTATTTCTAAATGAGAAAAAGAGCAGCATTTCTGGCCCTAGTCTTGAACCGGCTCAAACTGGCTCAAACTGGTTCACTGGCTCAAACCGGCTCACACTGGCTCAAACCGGCTCAAACCGGTTCAAACTGGCTCAAACCGGCTCAAAGTGGCTCAAACCGGTTCAAACCGGTTAAAACTGGCTCAAACCGGTTCAAACTGGCTCAAACCGGTTTAAACTGGTTCAAACTGGTTCAAACCGGCTCAAACCAGCTCAAACTGGCTGAAACTGGTTCAAACCGGTTTAAACCTGCTCAAACCGGCTCAAACTGGTTCAAACCGGCTCAAACCAGCTGAAACCGGCTGGAATCTCAAACCAGCTGAAACCGGTTCAAACCGGCTCAAACTGGTTCAAACTGGTTCAAACCGGTTTAAACTGGTTTAAACTAGTTTACACTGGTTCAAACCTGTTCAAACCGGTTCAAACTGGTTCAAACCGGCTCAAACCGGCTCAAACCGGATTACACTGGTTCAAACTGGCTCAAACCGGCTGAAACTGGTAAACCGGTTCAAACTGGCTCAAACCGGTTCAAACAGGCTCAAACCGGATTAAACTGGTTCAAACTGGCTCAAACCGGCTCAAACCGGTTCAAACCGGCTCGAACCGGCTCAAACCGGCTGAAACTGGTTCAAACTGGTTTAAACTGGTTTAAACTGGTTCAAACCGTTTCAAACTTGTTCAAACTGGGACAAACTGGTTCAAACTGGCTCAAACTGGCTCAAACTGGCTCAAACTGGCTCAAACCGGCTCAAACCAGCTCAAACCGGCTGGAATCTCAAACCGGCTGAAGCCGGTACAAACCGGCTAAAACTGGTTAAAACTGGTTCAAACTGGTTTAAACTGGTTTAAACTGGTTTAAACTGGTTCAAACCGGTTCAAACTTGTTCAAACCGGTACAAACTGGTTCAAACCGGTTCAAACTTGTTCAAACAGGCTCAAACCAGTTCAAACAGGCTCAAACCTTTTCAAACCGGTTTAAACTGGTTCAAACTGGTTCAAACCAGCTCAAACTGGTTCAAACCGGCTCAAACCGTCTCGAACCAGCTCAAATCGGCTGGAATCTCAAACCAGCTGAAACCAGTTCAAACCGGCTAAAACTGGCTCAAACCGTTCAAACTAGCTCAAACCATTTCAAACTGGCTCAAACCAGTTGAAACTGGCTCAACTGGTTCAAACCGGCTCAAACTGGCTCAAACCGGTTCAAACTGGCTCAAACTGGTTCAAACGGGTTCAAACCAGTTAAAACTGGTTTAAATTGGTTCAAACTCGTTCAAACCGGTTCAAACTGGTTCACTGTCTCAAACCGGCTCAAACCGGTTCAAACCATCTCAAACCAGCTCAAACTGGTATAAACTGGTTCAAACCGGTTCAAACCGGTTTAAACTGGTTTAAAGTGGTTCAAACTGGTTCAAACCGGTTTAAACTGGTTTAAAAACGGTTTAAACTGGTTCAAAACGGTTCAAACTGTCACAAACCGGCTCAAACCGGCTCAAACTCGTTCAAACTAGTTTAAACTGGTTCAAACTGGTTCAAACTGGTTTAAACTGGTTCAAACCGGTTCAAACTGGTTCAAACCAGCTCAAACCGGCTCAAACTGGTTCAAACCGGCTCAAACTGGTTCAAACTGGCTCAAACCGGCTCGAACAAGCTCAAACTGGCTGTAATCTCAAACCGGCTGAACCGGTTCAAACTGGTTCAAACTGGTTCAAACCGGTTCAAACTGGTTCAAACTGGCTCAAACTGGCTAAAACCGATTCAAACCAGCTCAAACCGGCACAAACCTGTTCAAACTGGCTCAAACCATTTCAAAACAGCTCAAACCAGCTCAAACCGGCTCAAACCGGTTCAAACTGGCTCAAACCATTTCAAACCAGCTCAAACCAGTTCAAACCGGCCCAAACCAGTTCAAACTGGTTCAAACTGGCTCAAACCGGATATAGAATTCTTTATTTGCACATTTAGCGTTTTTAATTCTGTCTGAATAGTACCTTTTCTTAGCTTTTTTGATAGCCGACTTGTATAATCTGTTAATTTTCTGTAGGTGAAGTTTGTCTCGTTTGGCGTTTGTTTTGAGCCAGGTACGTTGCAGCTTTCTAATTTGTTGTTTTATGTCTTTTATTTCTATGTCTCGCCAAGGCGTTTTATTTCTGTTGTGCGGTTTTAAGTGGTATCAGGATGTCAAATGCGTCCTGTAGCCACTCATATAGATTCTGAACAGAATTTATGGTTTCCAGATTCATACTGGATGTTAGTTGTGTTTCCAAGTGTTCCAAATTGAGTTTGTTCCATGGCTGATAGGTGGATGGATGTAAGGTAGTTTTAGGTGAGTCGCTTAGTGTTGTTTTATATTTCAAAGCAAGCAGGTGGTGGTCTGACCTTGTGACTGGAGTTATAGTTTGAAAGGTACCTAGTTCAGTATTAGCAAAAATGACAGCTAGGATATGTCCAGCGGTGTGTCGATTTGTGGACAATCTGATGCAGATTCAATGTATCTAGGCCGGTGATTATTGTTTATGGATGGGTCATATTGATTTTATCAAACCAAATGTTGAGGTCACCCAGAACAAATAGGTTGGAGTGTATTGTTATCAGGTTTGGAACTGTGTCTAGAAGTGCGTCTGAGAATGTTGCCTTGCTAGGTTATGTCTGTAAAGGAGTTCAAGTTCAAGTTCGGGCATTTATATAGCGCACTTCTCACCCAGAGGGTCTCAAGGCGCTAGAGGGAGGGGTTCATTATTTGTCGAATAGCCAGGTTTTCAGTTCTTTTCTGAAGGAGATGTGGTTCTGAGTAAGGCGGAGGTGGGTGGGGAGTGAGTTCCATGTCTTGGCAGCCAGGAAGGAGAATGATCTGCCACCCATGGTGGTTTTTCGGATGCGCGGGACTGCGGCGAGGGCTTGATTGGATGATCTTAGTTGGCGGGTGGGAATGTAGAAGGACAGTCGGGTGTTGAGGCATTCGGGTCCCAGATTATAAAGGGCCTTGTGTGCGTGGGTAAGAAGGCGGAAAGTAATTCTCTTATTGACGGGAAGCCAGTGGAGGTTTTTTAGGTGTCCGGTGATGTGCTCTTGGCGCGGGATGTCTAATATGAGTCTCGCTGATGCGTTTTGGATACGCTGGAGCTTTTTCTGCAATTTTGTTGTAATTCCGGCGTAAAGTGTGTTGCCATAGTCTAGTCGACTCGTGACCAGTGCATGGGTGACAGTCTTTCTTGTCTCGAGGGGGATCCAGCGGAAGATCTTTTTGAGAATGCGAAGGACGTTGAAGCAGGAGGACGATACGGCGTTGACTTGTCTGGACATTGAGAGAGAGGAGTCTAGAATGAAGCCAAGGTTACGTGCATGGTCTGTGGGTGTGGGTGCTGATCCCAAAGCGGAAGGCCACCAAGAGTCGTCCCAATCTGAGGGGGAGGATCCTAGGATGAGCACCTCCGTTTTGTCTGAGTTGAGTTTTAGGCGGCTCTGTTTCATCCATTCGGCTACTTCTTTCATACCTTCGTGAAGATTGGTTTTGCCGGTGTTGGGGTCTTTGGTGAGGGAAAGGATTAGCTGGGTGTCGTCGGCGTAGGAGATGATGTTGAGGTTGTGTTGACGTGCGATGGAGGCGAGAGGACTCATGTAGACGTTGAAGAGGGTGGGACTGAGTGAGGAACCTTGAGGTACGGCGCAGATGACTTCGGTGGGCTCTGAGTAGAATGGGGGTAGTCGGACTCTCTGGGTTCTCCCAGCTAGGAAAGAGATGATCCAGTCCAAGGCTTTTCCTTGTATACCGATGTTGTTGAGGCGTTGTATGAGGGTGCTGTGACAGACAGTGTCGAAGGCGGCGGAGAGGTCGAGTAGAATGAGGGCCACAGTTTCTCCGTTGTCTAGGAGTGCTCGGATGTCGTCTGTTGCCGCAATGAGGGCGGTTTTGGTGCTGTGTTTGGCTCGAAAGCCGTTCTGTGAGGGATCCAGGGAGTTGTTGGATTCAAGGAAGGCGGCGAGTTGGCTGTTGACGGCCTTCTCGATGACTTTGGCCGGGAAAGGGAGGAGGGATATGGGTCTGTAGTTTTTCAGTTCAGAGGGGTCTGCTGTGGGTTTTTTCAGAAGGGCGCTGAGTTCGGCGTGTTTCCAGATTTCTGGAAAGGTGGCAGAGTTGAAAGAACAGTTGATGACATCGCGGAGTTGGGGAGCGATGATGGAGTCAGCTTTGTTGAAGATGTAGTGGGGACAGGGGTCAGAAGGCGAGCCAGAGTGGATTGAGTTCATGAGGCGAATGGTGTGTTCAGTGGTGATTGGGTTCCAGGAGCTGAGGTTGTTAGTTGGAGGGGTGGGATCTGAAGGGGGTGGGGCGGGTTGGTCACTGGGAGTATTCTTGAAGCTTTTGTGGATGTCGGCAATTTTGTTGTAGAAGAAGGAGGATAGCGCATCGCAGAGGTCTTGGGAGTTAGTGATGTCGTTGGATGCTGCGGAAGGGTTGGTGAATTCTTTGATGATATTGAAGAGTTCCTTGCTGTTATGAGAGTTGTTGTCGAGACGGTTCTTGAATGCTGATTTCTTGGCGGATCGAATCAGTTGGTGGTGTTTGCGGGTGGCTGTCTTGAGGGAGGCCATGTTGTCTGGGGTTGGTTCTTTTCTCCAATTCTTCTCCAGGGTGCGGCATGTTTTCTTGGATTTTTTAAGGTCATCATTGAACCAGGGAGCCTTTTTGCTGGATGATTTCAACTGGTGTTTTTTTCAGGGGTGCTAGTTCGTTCGCACTGTGGGTAATCCATTGCCTGAGGTTGGTGGCCCCTTGGTCTGGGTCCATTGCTAGGGTGGGGGGGTTTTGGTTGAGTGATGTGAGGAGTTGGTCGGTGGTGATTTTATTCCATTTTCTCCGGGGAATGGGTTGTGGACGGTTGTGGGATAGGGTGGTTTTGTAGCTGAAGTGGACACAGCTGTGATCCGTCCAGTAGAGAGCTGTAGTGCGATCGAAGGAGATGTGCTTGCTGGATGTGAAGATAGGGTCGAGCGTGTGTCCGGCTGTGTGAGTGGGGGTGTCAACAAGTTGTTTGAGTCCGAGATTGGACAGGTTGTCCAGAAGGGTGGTGGTGTTGTTGTCGAGTATGTTTTCAAGGTGGTAGTTGAGGTCTCCTAGAAGAATGTAGTTCTCGGAGGCGAGGGCGTGCGGGCTGACGAAGTCTGTGATGTCGTCGTTGAATTGAGATCGGGTGCCTGGAGGCCTGTAAATGAGGGTGCCTCTAAGGGTGGTCCTGGGGTCGGTGTGGATCTGAAAGTGGAGATGTTCGGCGGTTGCAAGATTGTCGTCAGAGCTGGTTGTGATTTTGATGGTGTTTCTATGGACGATGGCGATGCCTCCTCCAGTTTTTTTATTGGTGCGGTCTTTTCGAATGATCTTGTAAGTGTCCGGTATGGCTATGGCGATGTCGGGGGCAGAAGATGCGTTCATCCATGTTTCAGTAAGGAAGGCGATGTCAGGTGACGCAGTGTCGATTAGGTCCCAGAGTTCTGTTGCATGTCTGTGGACCGAGCGCGTGTTCAGTAGGATGCATTTCAGGCTGTTGAGTTCGGAGCTGTGTGTGGAGGAAGTGGGTTTGGTGAGGGTCCTGAAGCAGTTGAACTTGCAGGAGAGGCAGGCGAATGGGCCGTGGGTACGTCCTGGGGAAGCTTCACAGCATAGTGGGGTGCGTCCGGGGTTGAGGGCGAGGAGGGTAGCGGCATCATATGTGACTCTAGAGGGTTGGGAGCGGCGGGGACCAGGGGGTCTGGTGCTGGGCGCGGTCCTGGCGCGGACGGGCGTAGACGGGCTTACCTTTGGCGCACCTTCGGCGCGGCCGCAGCGCGTGGACGCTGTGCGTTGGGGCATCAGTCATAAATGGAGAGAGGAGGGGGCGGAGCGAGGGAGGGGCTGCAGGGAGGTGTGATCGTGGTGGAGGGGCGGGCTGGCAGGCACAACAACAAACAAAATGGCCGGAAGTATTTCACAGCAAATATTTCAAGATCGGCAGCCAGGGAAAAGAAACGTGCAAGTGGGCAGAGGCACAGTTAAACTTGAAAGCGGGCTGACACAACAATAGGCACAAGCGCAGCAGGCAATTTGCAATTAGCTTTCAAAATCGCGCAGCTTAAATGGTAATGAGCATGAAGGAATGAAACTCAAAATGCGGAGCACAAATGCCAAGGGTGCAATCAATAAGCTAGCGCTACGATACCCAGAGTTCAGGGAGCCTGGGGGAGCGACCGGAGCTGCACGAGGCAGGAGAGTCACAGAGGAGGCACAGGCGGGTCAGCACTCTACAGTCCGTGGGAGGGAGGGGCTGCAGGGAGGTGTGATCGTGGTGGAGGGGCGGGCTGGCAGGCACAACAACAAACAAAATGGCCGGAAGTATTTCACAGCAAATATTTCAAGAACGGCAGCCAGGGAAAAGAAACGTGCAAGTGGGCAGAGGCACAGTTAAACTTGAAAGCGGGCTGACACAACAATAGGCACAAGCGCAGCAGGCAATTTGCAATTAGCTTTCAAAATCGCGCAGCTTAAATGGTAATGAGCATGAAGGAATGAAACTCAAAATGCGGAGCACAAATGCCAAGGGTGCAATCAATAAGCTAGCGCTACGATACCCAGAGTTCAGGGAGCCTGGGGGAGCGACCGGAGCTGCACGAGGCAGGAGAGTCACAGAGGAGGCACAGGCGGGTCAGCACTCTACAGTTCGTGGGAGGGAGGGGCTGCAGGGAGGTGTGATCGTGGTGGAGGGGCGGGCTGGCAGGCACAACAACAAACAAAATGGCCGGAAGTATTTCACAGCAAATATTTCAAGATCGGCAGCCAGGGAAAAGAAACGTGCAAGTGGGCAGAGGCACAGTTAAACTTGAAAGCGGGCTGACACAACAATAGGCACAAGCGCAGCAGGCAATTTGCAATTAGCTTTCAAAATCGCGCAGCTTAAATGGTAATGAGCATGAAGGAATGAAACTCAAAATGCGGAGCACAAATGCCAAGGGTGCAATCAATAAGCTAGCGCTACGATACCCAGAGTTCAGGGAGCCTGGGGGAGCGACCGGAGCTGCACGAGGCAGGAGAGTCACCAGGAAGTTACAGGTCGAAGACGGTGTAGGATTGCATCTTGTAAGAAGAGCCTCACAACTCTTTATGGAGATGTTGTCAACTTTAGTGATATGTATTGTTTGCCTAAATACAACAGCTAGACCACCTCCATTTTTGGCAATACGATTTTGGGTGATTATTTTATAGCCTAGAGGAATGGCTTCATGCAGGACTGGAGCCATATCCTCTCCCAACCATGATTCGGTTATGAATAGTATGTCTGGTTTTGCAGAGGAATGGCTACATGCAGGACTGGCTACATGCAGGACTGGACCCATTTCCTCTCCCAACCATGATTCGGTTATGAATAGTATGTCTGGTTTTGCATCAGTGAGAAGGTCGTAGGTGTGATGCTTGTTTTTAGAGAACGATCAAGCATTTATTAGTAGACAGTGTAGAGAGTGGCCTTTGGTGATAGTGGGACTTTGAGTTGTAGAAGAGTGATTAGTATTGTGTGGGTGTGTAGCAGGTTTGTTTTTAGTGCTGTATTATCTGTATTAGGATGGCAACGTGTAGCTGTTCTGTATCGTGTTCCTCATCCAGCATGCTAAGAAGACATTTTGATGGGTCTGCATGTGTATGTGTTGGAGATGGTGTTTGAGAGTGAGTTGGAGTGCTGTGTTGCTTTTGTGGTGTAACATTGTTGTGAGGTAGACTTGGGAAAGCAAAGTTGTGAGGTGTGGCATGTTGTTTATATTTTTTGCGTGTGTATATGGCGGAAGGTGTAAGAGTAAGGGGAGGTGGTGCAGCATGTGGGTCATGTCGTAATGTTCTAAATTGTCCAATGGATGAGAGGTGGTTAGCAGAGTGTGCTGTATTGCTGTATCTGTGTTAGGTGTGGTGGAAGAGTGAAAGCTTGGCATTGGTGTTTGTTCCTTTATGTGGTTTGAAAGATTGGTATATGTATGTATTTTGTGATGGTAAGTATTATGAGGTGTGGTGCTCTGAAGATCTTGTTGTGCTGGTGTGTGTGATATGTTTTGCTTTTGAGGTGTAGTGAAAAGGGGTGCTGATGTATAGGTTTCATGCACTGGATTTGGTTATGTAGTGTTTCTGAGAGGAGGTTGTGACGTAGAGGGGGTGGTGATGTGCTTATGAGTAGAGTGTAGGTTGTATGTAGGAGGGAATGTAGTAGACGTGAGAGTGTTTATCTTAGACTGTTTTTTTTCAAGAGTTACAAAGTATGGTGGTGTGCAGTGTGTGTGTTGTGTGTTAGTGTTATTATGCTAGAATGGAGGGGAAGGTAATTGTTGGATAACTGATAGAAGGATCATTATGTTTGTTATTGATAAAATGTGGTCGTTAGGTGTAATTACAGCAGGGAGAGTGTGTCTGAATGGGATGTAGTTATGTACGGTGTTGATTGACGTTGTGTTAGTGATGAGTGTATTGGTTAGTTGTATAGGATAGAGTTGTGTACTGTTTGTGGGTGATGGTGGATAAGTGTGGTAGTTGGGATAGTAGGGTGTATAGATGTGGTTTGGTTGGGTTGGTGGGGCATGCTGGTACATAAATCTGTGCATAATGTTGTGCGTGGTGTACATTTGGTTTGAGTGTTTTGCTCTGTTTGTGGATGTGGATGGTGTGGGCTGGGTATTTCTAAATGAGAAAAAGAGCAGCATTTCTGCCCTAGTCTCGAACTGGCTCAAACCAGTTCAAACTGGTTCACTGGCTCAAACCGGCTCAAACCGGCTCAAACTGGCTAAAACTGGTTCAAACAGGCTCAAACGGTAAACCGGTTCCAACTGGTTCAAACCGGCTCAAACCAGTTCAAACCGGTTCATACTGAGCTAGTTTGAGCCAGTTTGAAACCGGTTCAAACTGGCTCAAACCGTTTCAAACTGGTTCAAACCGGTTCAAACCGGCTCAAACCAGTTCAAACCGGTTCATACTGAGCCTGTTTGAGCCAGTTTGAAACCGGTTCAAACCGGCTCAAACCGAGTCAAACAGGCTCAAACCGTTGCAAACTGGTTCAAACCGGTTCAAACAGGTTAAAACTGGCTCAAACCGGTTCAACCTGGTTCAAACTGGCTCAAACTGGCTCAAACCGGCTCAAACTGGTTCAAACCAGTTCAAACTGGCTCAAACCGGTTTAAACTGGCTCAAAAACCGGTTCAAATCGGTTTAAACTGGTTTACTGGTTCAAACTGGCTAGAACCAGCTCAAACCGGCTGGAATTTAAAACCGGCTCAAACCGGTTCAAACCGGCTCAAACCGGTTTAAACTGTCTCAAAAACCGGTTCAAACCGGTTTAAACTGATATAAACTCGTTTAAACCACTTTAAACTGGTTCAAACCGGTTTGAACTGGTTCAAAGTGGCTCCAACCGGCTCAAACCAGTTCAAACGGGCTCAAACCAGTTCAAACCGGCTCAAACGGTTCAAACTGGTTTAAACTGGTTCAAACTGGTTTAAACTGGTTCAAACTGGTTCAAACTGGTTTAAACCGGCTCAAACCGGCTCAAACTGGTTCAAACTATCTCAAACTGGTTCAAACCGGCTCAAACTGGCTCAAACCGGTTCAAACTGGCTCAAACCAGCTCAAACCAGTTCAAACTAGCTCAAACTGGCTCAAACTGGCTCAAACCGGTTCAAACTGGTTCAAACTGGCTCAAACTGGCTCAAACCGACTCAAAACAGCTCAAACAGTCTGGAATCTCAAACCGGCTCAAACCGGCTGGAATCTCTAACCAGCTCAAACCGGCTCAAACTGGCTGGAATCCAGAACCGGCTCAAACAGGCTCAAACAGGATCAGGCTACTACCCTTTTCCTCTCCGCCCTTAACAGGCTCAAACAGGCAACTACCCTTGTCCTCTCCGCCCTTAGCTGCGACGCCCCAAGCCTGGCCTTAGAAAGCCTAACCCTACTCTTAGTCCCACAACAAGTCCAACAACCAATCACACCAGAAGCCCTAAATAGCTACTTCCAATTAAAGGTTTAACCCTAGCCCTAGTCCCACCCTACTCCCAACAACCAATTAAGTATGGGCGAAGTTTGCAAATTCGCGTTCCGCGAATTCGCGCGAAATTGAATTAGCAATCCACAAAATCCGCTAATACGTGCGAATTTGCAGATTGTTTGTTTTTTGCGTGTTCGCGGGGCTTTTTGCGTGTTCGCGGAGTTTTTTGCGTGTTTGCGGGGCTTTTTGCGTGTTCGCGGGCCGCTTGCATGGTGAAGTTACCCATGCGGTCGTGTATGGGCACAGCACCCTCTGGTTCACCACTGCCACCCTCTGATTCATCACTGCCACCCTCTGGTTCACCACTGCCACCCTCTGGTTCACCCCTGCCACCCTCTGGTTCACCCCTGCCACCTTCTGGTTCACCACTGCCACCCTCTGGTTCACAGCTGCCACTCTCAGGTTCACCCCTGCCACCCTCTGGTTCAGCACTGTCACCCTCTGGTTCACGACTGCCACCCTCTGGTTCACGACTGCCACCCTCTGGTTCATCACAGCACCTCTGGTTCACCACTGCCACCCTCTGGTTAACCACTGTCACCCTCTGGTTCAGCACTGCCACCCTCTGGTTCACCACTGCCACCCTCTGGTTCACTCCCAAAACAAAATAGTGAAAACCGGGGAGGAGAAGTTATTTAGAAACAGGTATGTTAATCTCCACCACCAAACAGGAAAAAGAAAAAGTAAAAGAAAAGTTGGGGAAAGTAAGCATAAAACATTGCTTCCATGCATAGTATTTTTTCCTATTTTTTCCAATTAATCCAAGAGTTGCAGAAACTATAAGAACATTAATCATTGTATTAGTAGTTTTAACCTTGAATTCACTCTCACAAAGGAAACTCGTTTTATATTTTTAATAAATCTAAAATTTATGATAGGTTTGGAAAGTGAACCAGTCATTATGGATAACTTTTATCCAAGGTGCCGTTAAACTTGTTTAGAGGGCACTTGGTTTAAAATTCTCCACTTATAGAAAAGGAATGAGTGTTGAGAGCGGAAATAGTGCTAATGGGGATTAGTGCAATCTCTGGGTGGCACCAAGTTGGGTTTAACCACGTTTTAGAAATGTTCTTCTTTTTTCATTTTCTGATATGTTGTGGAGTAAGGGTCTGGAAAATATGGTGCTTAAATTTAATATTATATGAGTGATGATATGATGAATATTGTTCTGTTTTTTTAATCTCCTTACAGATCTAGGATGCTCGGAATTGAGTGTATGCACCTGAACGTTGGTGTGCAGCTATTACAAGTTTGTAATTCCCTTTCCTTCTACCTGGTTTTGGTTTGGTGCCTTAGGGTGCACCACCACCAAGGTAAGAATTTCTGTTGGTCCTGAGGAATGCTGAGCCATACTGGGGCTCTATAACTGAAACATGTCGACCCCTGTAGGACATAGGGTCCAAATTTACACGATCCCATATATGTCCATTTTTTTCACTTTGTTTTTAATTGGGTTAGAGCTACCCCCTTATTAAAAAGAATCTATTTGGGGGTGTAGTCAATACCCATTTTAACTTGCACTTGTTTTTCGAATATTAATCACTTACTAACAAACAGGAACCCGATGAAGACAAATGGCCACCTACCTTGAGTAGGTGCCTGAGGGTTCCTTTTTTCACTCAATATAAGCACTTCGGGCTATACACTTCCGTCCTTCCCTTTCCACAACTTTTCTTTTCCTTTTTCTTTTTCCTGTTTGGTGGTGGAGATTAACATACCTGTTTTTAAATAACTTCTCCTCCCCGGTTTTCACTATTTTGTTTTGGGAGTTTCTCTTCCTTATCAGGTTGCTCGCCTGTTGTTTGGTCATATTTAACCTGGGGGTATGAGAGTATTCTTTATTACCCTTTCTCTTTCGTTGTTTATATATACCCTCTGGTTCACGCCTGCTGCACCACTGCCACCCTCTGGTTAACCACTGTCACCCTCTGTTTCAGCACTGCCACCCTCTGGTTCACCACTGCCACCCTCTGGTTCACCCCTGCCACCCTCTGGTTCACCTGTGCCGCCCTCTGGTTCAGCACTGCTACCCTCTGGTTCAGTACTGTCACCCTCTGGTTCACCCCTATCACCCTCTGGTTCATCACTGTCACCCTCTGGTTCATCACTGCCACCCTCTGGTTCACCACTGCCACCGTCTACCGAGGCCTTTTGTGACGCAGCGGCAGCACAAAAGATGCAGCATGGTGCTGGGTATTAACAACATGACGCATCTGAGAGATGCTTCACGTTGTAAAGCCCTGCGCCATCAGGAGGCGTTTCGGCGCAGTGGAGGGCGTTCCTGCGCAGGAACGCCTCCTAAAAGTGGCTGAGTGAAATCTACAAGATTTCACTCAGTCACTTTTAGGCCAATGCTGCGTCAAAACCCTGCACCTGCTTGAAGCAGGCGCAAGGCTTGATGCAGCATTGGAGAGATAGGACCCCCCAAGAGCATTGCTGGAGCTGCGTCACAAGCGCGACGCAGCTCCAGCAATGCGCTGCTTTTACCACATGGTGCGCCGCATCGTAAATGCGGCGCACCATGGGTGGCGGAGCTGCGGCGCACAATAACTGGTGCATCCCTGGGGATGCGCCAGATATTGTAAATCTGTCCCTATACATTTAGCCAACGAGGGAGCACTTACTGATTAGACAGTAGAAAGTACTCCAGTTAAGTAGAGGTATTGCACAAAAAGGTGGCATCTTTGTGGACAAACACGCAGGGCGGGATTCATTCTGCCCCCTGTTAGACTTGTTTTTCCCTTGTTTTTGTGCCCTTCTGCCCTCTGTTAGACTAGTTTTTCCCTTGTTTTTCTGCCCTTCTGCCCCCTGTTAGACTTGTTTTTTGTGCCCCTGTGCCCTCTGTCAGACTCATTTTTCCCTTGTTTTTCTGCCCTTCTGCCCTCTGTTAGACTGCTTTTTGCGCTTTTCTGCCCTCTGCATCATCACATCATCACTCAGCGCTACCCCAGCATCACTCAGCACCACCACATTATCACTCAGCACCACCACATTATTACTCAGCACCACCACAGCACCACTCAGCACCACCACAGCATCACTCAGCACCACCACAACATCACTCAGCACCACCACAGCACCACTCAGCACCACCACAGCACCACTCAGTGCCACCACAGTATCACTCAGCACCACCACAGCATCACTCAGCACCACCACATTATCACTCAGCAGCACCACTCAGCACTACCACAGCATCACTCAGCACCACCACAGCATCACTCAGCACCACCACAGCACCACTCAGCACCACCACAGCATCACTCAGCACCACCACATTATCACTCAGCACCACCACAGCACCACTCAGCACCACCACAGCATCACTCAGCACCACCACAGCATCACTCAGCACTACCACAGCACCAATCAGCACCACCACAGCACCACTCAGTGCCACCACAGCATCACTCAGCACCACCACAGCATCAGTCAGCACCACCACATTATCACTCAGCACCACCACAGCACCACTCAGCGCCACCACAGCATCACTCAGCACCACCACAGCATCACTCAGCACCACCACAGCACCACTCAGCACCAACCCAGAATCACTCAGCACCATCCCAGTATGACTCAGCACCACCACAGCACCACTCAGCATCACCACAGCACCAGTCAGCGCCACCCCAGCATCAATCTGCGCAACCATTCAACAACAACTCGTTCAAATATGTTCTCTCACTGTTTCAAACTTTATTACAAATGTCACAAAAAGATGTTAATATTTCATTTCTGTTCTTGGATTTTCGTCACAATAAAATACAGTGAACATAATCTTCACAAAAGTTATTTACAAACGTTTAAGCTATTGCCATTATAAATTAAAATCACTTTTATTTAAGTATTAATTATTTAAAAAAATTAAAAGCCATTGCAATTTGTAATATCAATACAGCTAAGTCACGTAAATGCAAAACATGTTGCATTACAAATGCTATAGGTGTTACATTTGCGAAAGTTATACCTATTGGCATTGTAAATGACAAAGCTATTAATTTAGCTATTTTCAAAACCAACACATAAATAAAAAAAATTGTCATTTACAAGACCAATAGCTCAAACTTTCCTAATGCGAGACCTATTGCATTGCAAATGCTTGTTTTTATATATGTCAGTGCGTGCTTCCTGTTGAGGTTTAATTTTCGTGACAGGCGCCTCATTGCCTATTTGTAACTATTCTTTGACCCTTCTTCAAGGGTCAGAGCAGGGTCAGAGAATAGTTGCAAGTAGGCAACGAGGCGCCAGGAAGCACTTACAGGCTTACAGCAGCAGGTGCCCAAGTTGAAGTTAATTTCTTTGTAACCCTTTTGTAAAAGGTTACAAAAAATTAGCTTCAACTTTTGCACCTGCTGCTGTAACCCTGTAAGTGCTTGGCTGAAAATGTGTCCCCGCTGATTCGCGGATTTTACCTCGATTTCGCGAGATTCGCGGATCGCGAAATCGCGGAAAATCCACAAATTCCGCGAGAGGAACGAATTTTCAGCCCATGCTTACTTTTTATACATTTTTGGGATTTATCCAGAATATTTCCTGAGTTGGGGGCTCCCTAGACTCTTTGGTTTCAAGGTCTTAGCCAAGGTACCAATCCTAAAGCAGAGAACTCGGTGAACTATAAACCCACAAACATCCTGCACATTAATTGGTGAAGGTGTGTTCTAAGCAATCATCATTCTTGCGAGATTCATAGAAGGAGTTGTGGTTAGTAGACTCCAAACGCTCTTTCACCATGAATAGACATAGTAAAGGAGATACACCAAGCATATATATTTATATTTTTTATTTAAAGTAAGAAGATTACAATCCTACCCTATGGTATAACGTGTATAGCAGTAACTAGAGGAACAAACAAGATAGCAACAACAGTGACAATCATTCTAAATAAAAGGAAGAAGAGCAACATTATAATGGTAGTTCGGCATGGTACTGTATTTGTCCTTCAACACCTCTCTTCCTGTCTATAGCTAAACTACATTAGCACCAAAAGGAACTAGTAAAAATTATTAGATGGCTTCACACCTGCATACCTTAACGGAACAATGAAGATTTTGTTCCGCCCAAAGGGAGTTACTGTTTCTCATGTTGCTCCCAGAAGCTATGAATTTCTAGCAAAAGGCTGTAAAGGGGTAGTGGAAAATTGTGGTTGAGAGTGCTAGCTGTCTTGCTGTTTCCAAATACGTAAACCATCCAGGATGTATTTCTACTATTTAGAGTCTGTGGCTATCAAGTCTTCCCTTTATATTATTTGGCTGGGTGTGCAGTCTGCTTAAAGTATTGCAACAACTTAATGAACAAAACCATAGAACATATATACACTGATGAGGCCAAGATGACTGCCTCCTATCTAGTGAAGCAAGTGGTGTCTTACTTTTCAGTTTCAGTTTCAAAAAGCTTTATTCGAATTGTTTAGACAAATCCATAAAAGCGTACAAATTCAATCACATTTAAGAAACAACAGTTAAAATCAGTCTGAATTCAGATTATTTTACATACACAGTTAAAAGAAGGTAAGTAAAACTGTTAAAATTTAAAAAGAGAATTGGTACTATTAAAAAAACATTTTGTGTTTGCATACATTTTGGCAAATTTCAATTTAAATTGTATTTCTGTACCTCACGATTGCTCTAAGGAAAGAGGATACAGTACTAATGGTGCACTCATCGTCTAAGGTTCTTAATTTGTCGTATGCCCCTCTACATGACCTTAGACCCCAGGAGACAAGGAGAGGTTTCAGCAATTTCCTCCTTGGATGGGTATAAAAAGAAAAAAAGAGGATACAATGTATATTGGATTGTGTAGAAACATCGTCACAGGGGCAGGTTCGTTTTTCCCTAGACCAGTCATTGCACTGTGGAAGAGTTACAAGTCAAAAAAACGTTTCCAGACGGAAATAGGTCAGAAGCATTCGATGGTATAAAGGTTGCTCAATCACAAGATAGAACTGGATACCCTGGTGAACTGTTATCATGTCATGATCAATAACAGTTTTCTTAAGCCTTTCTTCCCGCCATCTTTTGTTTTCAAAGTGTTCTCGGAGGGACTTTTTCAGAGCAGTTCTTGAAATGGTTTCCATGCTATCTGGCTTGGAGAAAAATTCTGGGTGTCCAATTTCATACAGCAGATTTTCGATATAGGAAAACCATTTTATATTAGGGGCTCCATCACATGCAAGACAATCTTCTATTATATCTCTGTTGAGAATCGTACATGGGTTAGTCCAAACATTATGCCAAAGTAAAACCGGGGCAGATTTAATAATATCCGAGACATACTGGAGGGCCACTTCTGAGTGCATCACATATGTTGAAGTGGTCTTTGGGACAGCCAGTAGATACCGTAAAACCGGTTCTCAATTCGTTGTCCTGGTTCCACTGACTCAATCCCCCAAATACCCGCACCGTAGGTTCCGGTCGAGACACATTTAGCCTTAAAGATCTGCGTCAGCTCCCTCACTGGTCTACCCCCCAGTTTTTTGGCAAAGTTTGCCAGGGCGCCAGTGGCTCTGGAAAATGCAAGAGCCCTGGCGTTTACCGCTGGTTTCCATGTGCCCTGTCTCTCAAAATGGACCCCAGATAACAAAAGGTGTCTGCAAGCTCCACCCGCCTGTCATCCAGCGCAATCAAGCAGGGTGTTCTGCGTTTCTTTGGACCGCAGGACATAGTAAAAGTCTTTGAAACATTTACGCGAAGACCCCTTAATTGCATAAATTCCCCAAATTGTTGAACCGCTTTTTGTAGGCCCACTTTTGTCTGTGAGAGAATTGCCGCATCATCGGCATAAAGGTGTATGGTTATAGGCTTTCCTTTTATTGTGGGGTAATCATGATAATGTTCAGTAAGGGCGAGTCCAACAGTATTTATATATAGGGTAAAAAGCAGGGGTGCCAGTATGCACCCCTGCCTTACTCCTCTGTGGATACGGAACATGTCTGAGCACTCCCCCATCCTGCCGTATCTCACACGTGCACCCGCCCCATTATACAATTCTTTAATAAAGGAAAGGATCTGATTGTCAAGGCCTATATCTCTTAGAGTTTGCCAAAGTACATTGTGGTCAACACAGTCAAATGCCGAGCTGAGGTCTACGAATGTTATGTACAGATTTCTTTTTTTGGCATGTATGTATTTCGATGTTATTAAGGCTAAATTAGGACCCTGCTCGACTGTCCCTCTTCCCACCCTAAACCCATATTGGAGGTTGGAAAGTATCTCCTGTTGATCCAGCCAGTCCTGCATTCGGGCAAGAATGATCCTGCCTGCGATCTTCATGAGGCCGTCAAGCAAAGAGATTGGCCGATAGCAGACAGGATCATTCCTGTCCCCCTTTTTATAAATCGGGACAACCACTGCCTCTGACCAGGTGGCGATAAAACCGATTTTGTTTGAAGAATTCAATACTACAGCAAGTAGGGGTTCCCAGAGGTCAGGTGAGCTTTTAAAGATGTCAATTGGGACACAGTACAGCCCTGGGGCCTTACCCGCAGGGCTTTCTGCAAGAGCCTCAGAAACTTCTTCGAGTTGAAACTGTATACCCAGAGGGAAAGAAGTACACGATTCCTACGTGGTCGTTATTTCAAGCCTAGTTGAGGATCTTCCTGGGGGAGCTATTTCTCTATAAAGACCCTGAAAGTGATTCACCCAGTCCTGTGCTGTAATAACATTGTCTATCTGGGGGCCGTGGGATGCTTGCAGAAATGGGGCATTGACGGCCTTCCAAAAGGACGTATTGTCCTTTAACTCAGAGGCTGCATGCAGGGCTGACCACGCCTGCAATTTAAGCTCTTTCTTCCTATTTAATAGAGCAGTACGATATGTACGCCTCACTAGCTGAACATTAGACCTAGATTGTGGAGGGTAATGCAGGGCTTTTTTAAGGGCAGGAAGTGCCTTAGTGCAGGTGCCATCGAACCAACCCTGAGACTCCTTAGGAGTATTACGGAAAGTTCTAGTCAAGAGTTGTTTTATAGACGCACTGATTTTACTGAATGAAACAAGAATGGCATGGGGGTCCTCATCAGGAGAAAGACAGGTATTAATTTCCACGTGCACATTAGTAACCAGTTTTTGCAAGAAATTTGCAGGTATCACCTTTTCCCATTTAATGCAAAACCCATTTTTTGCAGAAAGGACGGGATTTGGCTCATATTTGGCAATGTTTTTACGACATGAGTCACCATGGTTAAGGTTGAGTGTTACAGAGATAGGAAAATGATCACTCAAACCAGTAACAATAGTTTCCCATTTGGACACCAGGTTAGCATAGCGTGTCGGAAATAAAATAAAATCAATGACTGTATTTGCCCTCCTCCCGTTATAAGTAGGTCTAAATGTTTTGGGGGGGTTACACAGCTCATTTATAAAGGAGAGAGAAAACTTGGCCGGTATGTTGTTAAGCAAATCCCCTAACTTAGGGGCCTATTATGATTGCGGAATTTCCGCATCCTCCGGGCCGGCGGAAGCCACCGCCGGCCCGGAGGATGCGGAAAAACCGCAGCGGACCCACTAAAGACCCACCGCCACATTAGGATGGCTGGTGGGTCCTGGTTTCCATCTGCCACTTTTCCGCCGCGGTTGGCTTACAACCACGGCGGAAAAACTCTAATGTGGTGGCAGTGTCTCTCAGACACCGTCCGCCATATTAGGATTGCTGCCAAGATATGCTTTTCCGCGGCGGGCTTACCGCCATTGAAAAGCATACGGATCTTTACTGCAGGGGCCCGTTGCGGGCCCCCTAGGTGAAGGGGGGTGGGGGGTGCACATGGGGGGTACCTATGGTACCCCCCTGCATTTGTATGCAGAAAGCGGCAGGCACCGCGCAGTGCCTGCCACTTTCTACATACAAATGCAATGCGTGCATTTTTAACATTGCTGCGGGTGCAGCTTGAAGCTGCACCCGCCGCAATGTTAAAAATAGAGGATGTGACCGCCAGGGTGGCGGTCACATCCTAATAGCACAGGAGGGAACGCCGCAGCCCATGCGGACGTTCCCTCATCCTCGGTGATCGCGGACGGACTCAAGTCCGTCCGCGATCATAATCGGCCCCTTAGTGTGGGAAAAGTGAGTCGGGGCCCCTGATTGTGTTCCTCCATACCACACACTCCCTGTGCACTCCGCAGTCAAAGAGAACAATTAAAGTCCCCTACCCACATCAGGACCATATCTCCTGGGAGGCTTTCTTCAATCTTGGACAGGGCTTTTAGGAGATTATTAATAACTTTCTCTCTTTGCAACACGGGAATATTGTTATAAAAATGTAATAAAACAAAGTTTTTTAAATGACCCCACGATAAAATAAGGATTTGATAATAATTATTGTCAGTGAAACATTTAACGGTGGAGGGACCAGTGGTATTTGACAAGTACTGCAAAGACCGCCCTTGTGCCTGCCTCTTATACTAGGTAGTGCCGGAGTAAAAAAAGTTTTATAGCCCAGGATATGCAGTTCTTTAATGGCCCATGTTTCTTGAAGACATATAATAGCGTGGGTCAAGGTCAGTGATTGCCAGGTTGCATTATTACTTTTTGAAGAGAGACCCGCCACATTCCAGGTTATGACAGTTCCAGGGGTTTCGAGTTGGAGCGAAGTGTTTAATTCACTTAATACCACAAAAGGTTTGACACTCTCTGATTGTATTACAGGGGGAGTGGGCACCATAGTGTCGGTTACAATTGGACAGTTAGACTCTAATTGAGCAGATGACCCATCTCTACGAACTTGTAAGGGTAACTCCCAACGATTATAATAGGAAAGTCAGTCCACTGCATCTAAAGCTGTAAAGGCGTGAAATCTGTTTGCAACCGGGATTTGAAAGTTATTGGCCTCTTGAATTCTCTGATAGGGGTGATTCGCAGCGCGTTGGTGCAGTAGTAGGGACCTGGGGTAAAAGTAACTTAAGTTACAGATCTGTATCCCAGGGGTTCCACTCTCTTGATACCAATCATTTAAGTACTTGGTGACTCTAGTGTCTTTGAAATTAATTATTACGGCATCACCTTCAATATCCTTTGGCCTCTGTCCTACCCATTTCACTCTTCTCACGAACAAAATGTCTCCATTAATATTTGGGAGGAGCGGTCTATTCGCTTTAAGCCAGTAAATGACCTTATTTTTAAGTCCCCTATACCCTTCAAGCTGCCCTGTTGGTAATTCAGGGACCCCAGTCAAGACGGCAACATAAGGGGCTAAATCTGGGGGAGGTCAATTTGAATATTTGGGCGGGTGCTTTTACCACCCTCAGGGTGGGGTCTTGGATTATTACTATGTGTTGTCAGGATGCCATTTTCACCGCCCACTCGACCCCCTGTTCTTTGTAGATTCGTTCTGTTAACATCAAACTTTGATGTCATGGATCTGGTCTCCTTTCTCTCAGCACCCACTGCTCTTGTCGCTGTTATGGTAGGAGTTGGAGTTGGAGACTGAATGACCTCCACTAATGATTGTATGTGGTCTGAATTATTTTTCCCCTTAGTTGTGCTGTTATTCACTGTCGCTTGTTCAGTGTTACTAGCTTTAATGGCGGCATTTTTTGTTGCATCCCTTAATATGCCCGAGTTTAGATTAACAGCTGCCTCGATAGAGTACAGTTGCGCAGTCACCCTTCTCATTATTTCAACATATTGGGAGAATTAAGGATTTTTTCCAGAGTTTCTATACTACCAGTAATCTGTTGTGATGAGGGAGGAGATATTGACGGCTGACTTGAATTTAAATCTGTTATAGAAAGCTCATGACCAGGGGTGTGGTGTTCGGAGAAATATATATTGGTCTTAGCTGCTTTCGTCTGTCTACCCCCATGTCTTTTGGAACCCCTTTTTCTTTTTTGTGAGTTACATTTAGTTGAACTTTGGGCATGGGGTTTCTTGGAAACTATCGGGTTTAGGCATTCCTGGGTGGGAGGTTCATCAGATATTATTACTAGGGGATGCTCTAAACTGGAATATTTACTGCTATTTAGGCTGCTTGATTCAGTTACATACGTAAGATCTTTTAACTGCGGGGGAGTACTAATTTTACTAAGCAGGGAGCTCTTTTTGTCTGAGTCATGTATGGGGTAGTGACTGACTGGAGGGGACCTAGGGAAGAGCGTTTATTTTGGAGCTCGGTTGAGATACTGCGCGCGGTGATAATAATCACACGCTCGAGCCTGGCCGCCGCTTTGTTGATGAAATGATTGAGTGTACCTTTCCCGTAGCCCCCCACTAGAGATTTCTTTCCCCTTGTAGGCATATTCAGCTATGTAATAAGATGGTACGTGTGCTAATGGAAGTTGGGTATATGAGGGTACAACCTAGCAATACAATAATGTGTGGTAAGAAGCTATATGCACATAGTGCAAGATGATGTATCCACGATACCTATTTTCTTAGTAGTTAGGATGGGATAGATGTAAGTGATATGGCCCAGCCCAGCCTCCTTGTGCCTCTGAGGGCCTCAGAGGCCCGCCCTTGTCCCAGGCTTTTCCCGGTCGAGCCCGCGCGCGTCCCGCTGCGCGTTGAACCGGTGAGGTGTTTAAAGGTCCAGGGGGCGTGTGTTCGGCCCGGCACCTCACAAGAGACCGCGCTGCCTGCTGGATGTTGTAGGCAAGCAGCGCGCGGTCCGCGGGTGACTCGAGGCACAGATGGGCAAATTCTGCAACAAACCCCTAGCTCTCCCTCAGCTGTTCGATGGGCGACAGTTTCTCCCGCTCTTGATTCAGCCGGAGTAAGCATCCAGGTGCAAAGGGAAGATTCCACGTTGTTCAGCCAGGTAGATTGCGCGTCCCACTGCGCGTTGGACCGGTGAGGTGTTTAAAGGTCCAGGGGGCGTGTCTTCGGCCCGGCACCTCACGCGATACTGCGCTGCCTGCTGGATGTTGTAGGCAAGCAGCACGCGGTCCGCGGGTGACTCGAGGCACAGATGGGCAAATTCTGCAACAAACCCCTAGCTCTCCCTCAGCTGTTCGATAGGCGACAGTTTCTCCCGCTCTTGATTCAGCCGGAGTGAGCGTCCAGGTGCAAAGGGAAGATTCCACATTGTTCAGTCAGGTAGATTGCGCGTCCTGCTGCGTGTTGGACCGGTGAGGTGTTTAAAGGTCCAGGGGGCATATCATCGGCCCGGCACCTCACGCAAGACCGCGCTGCCTGCTGGATGTTGTAGGCAAGCAGCGCGCGGTCCGCGGGTGACTCGAGGCACAGATGGACAAATTCTGCAACAAACCCCTAGCTCTCCCTCAGCTGTTCGATGGGCGACAGTTTCTCTCGCTCTTGATTCAGCCGGAGTGAGCGTCCAGGTGCAAAGGGAAGATTCCACGTTGTTCAGCCAGGTAGATTGCGCGTCTTACTTTGTTAGATCTCCCTTTTGATGCCAATGCATCACAGCCTCAGACAAAAAGTTCAGACCTCCAATTTCTCCCCACTCTGCTAGCCATTTATTCAAGCTCTGTGGTACACACACCAGCACACACCAGCTTCTTATAAACGTTTCAGCACAGATACCACAAAATCCTGAATGTAATCCCCTGTCAAAATGCTGTTCCGTTCCACATTAGCTTTTCTTGGATTCTTGGAGCAATGCTACCTTTCCACCTCTATCAGGTCCCCCAACACTACAGGTGAACCTTATTGTCTTAGCTGGTCAGTCTGAAATCACACCCCATCATTGAAGCTTCATTTGTCTGTTCCAGACACACAGGCCTGGATGTAAAAAAACTTTGAGTCAGGTGTGTATTACTTTGTATAGCAAACCCCATGAAAAGTGTTACAGTGGTAATTACTTTGCAAAGCAAATGAGGATTTGCCTTAGAATGTTTACCAAAGTAAAGCAAAGTAGTTCACTGTGCTTCCTTGCGTCAAGGCAGCATTGCAGGGCTAGTACACGGGCATTCTCATGATATTATCTATGGGTTTTAATGCAAATCCCTCTCTAACAACATTGGTAGACAGGTATTTGCACCAAAGGCTTACACCTTGAGGCAGGACTACATATGGAGCACTTTTTAAAGTGTCTCCACGTTTTTCTATTTTTGTATGTGTACTTTACACTATATCACACCTAGAAAGTGAGAACACATTGAAGTAGAGTTCTTTACTGGAAGGGTCACCTTGGGCATGACAGCCTAAAATGTCCTAGTGTGAGGAGTGAGGAAAACAATGGATATCTTAATAGATATGGAGCTGTTTTACTCTCTCCCTTTCTAGCACTGGAGCAGCTTTGGTTGCTGCATTGTGCTGCATTGTGTGAAAAGTTAATAAATCTGCCTGCAGCATCCAATACTTTAATATTTTAGTAACACACAATTTACCACTTACATTATTCTACTTGCTGCCTTCTCTTTTAGACTCACAGTGCCACACTAGTTGTCATAACAGCCAAAGGTGCTAATTTGCCATGTTCTACATCAGAAATGCCAGAAACGTGCTATAGATGAGCACTTGTCGATTAGGTTTCCCTTCAAAACAGCAGAGGTATTTTCTGTTTTGAGAGAACAGGTTGCACCCAGTCATTGCAATTATCAAGAGTGTAGAGCGCAGGGAACAAACAGGTGGTTTGCTGAACGAGTCAATGAAGAAGTACATAACTTGAGGGTTAGCTGGCACAGAAAGTACCAGTCCAGGGCTCGGATGTGGCCCTGGAATACGCAGACCCTCTCCATCCTGGATCTATTATGACCAGCGTAGTCTCCTATCTTGCTAGGGGGAGGCTAGACCACCTGTGTCATTATGTAAAGGGGCCAAAGAATGGCTCTATACTAGGATATTAACATTTAAATGTCAACTTGCCAAGGTATTGTGGTCACAATATCGTATGGAGTTAAAATAGTAAATTGGTACTTACCAATTTTCACTTACCTTCACTTTATTTCAGTAATCGATATTTTTGACACAATATTTTGGGACGTTGATATGTTTGTCCTCTATATTCTGATTTACAATCTACTCAAACACCATGTGGAAAGGTGATTAGAGCCTAGGGCTGAAACATGGAAGGCAACCATGCAACAAGCAACCGGTCTACTAACGCCATCCTCCCACCATACAACACTTTACAAACACCCTGGCCTATTCCTGTAGTCTGTGCAGTCTGGCACACTGCAATAATACATTGGCTGCATCACATTCACTAGGTCACTATAAGGGCCTGGAGCAACAGATCTCCCACGTTCATCATGGAGTCCTTGTTTTCCTGGCATGACAGGGCATAGAGGTAGACAAAGCAAAATCAGCTTTTCTTTCTCACTTTAAAAAAATTGATTGGTAGCTATTGAAAATTTAAGGCAAGTTGTAGCTCCCTTTATTGTGAAAAGTTCATAGAGGGCGGAGGAAGAGAGAAAGCAGTATTATATCCTAATGGACTTGCTCCACTTCCAAAGCTATATATACCAGTCAAAGAGAGAAAGCCCCATATCAAGAATTAGAAGACTTGTATTCTCTAAACTGTTGGGGGTTCCTCCTGCCTTACACAAGAAAGATGTTTAAAGTGTACTTCTTTGTGGAAATGAGGCTGAAGCTAAATTGATTCCACAAAATGGCTAACAGCACAAAGTGCACCTACAATAAGACATTAAGGCCCAGATTTGCTAACATTTTGGGACATGGATGTACCACTTTGTTGGCTCAACTATAACGTAAAATATATTTTAGGATTTACAAAGCCATGCAAAGGGCAATGTGCATGGCTTTGTAAACAAAGAATATAAAAAGCTGCACGTAGATGGGTGGACTATAGGTGTTCCCGCGCATCCACCCATGTATCTTGAAGCAAAGACAGATTTACTAAAGTTTGTAAACGTGGGTTTGTGCCAAAATGGTGTGTGCAAGTGACTGTGCATAACGAGGAGATATTTATATTTATTTGTCCCTGCTAATTCTGTTGCACGTATACAAAGAGGAATATGTCTCTAAGAATAGTTTTTGTGATGAAAGGTACCCATTGCTGACCAAAACCTATTCTGACCACAACACAGGCATCCTTGTGTTGTGGAAAGGGGGGGCCGCTCGGACCCCCCGCACGTATGGCAGGGCACCAGACCCCTCCTGTATCCCTCTCGATGGTGGGGCGCACCTCTGAGCCGCGTCTTGATGACGTGGTGGGGCGCGCCCCACCAGCGATTGGTGGAGTACACCGCCTTGACCCGGAAGCAGTTGTATGCTTCCGGGGATAGGTGGGAGGCTCTGGGGGGGGGGGGGGGGGAACCAGTGCAAATTGGTCGGCCTCCCCCCTTGCGGGGATTTAAAGGGGCTGGGGAGCGCGGGAGCCATCCTCTTTCTCCCGCGCTCCTCAGCAGGCTACACCGGTTCCGAGCCCCTCGCCTGGCCGGTGAAGTTTTTTCCCACCCACCAGCCCCTGATGCAGAAATGTGTAGTTAATAATTAGTCAAAGATGTGAATTGTTCTTGAGGTGCATGTTCAATTGTATTACTGCTGTTACTTAGGCTGTTTTTCTCCCTCCCGTTTTTTAAAAGGATATGTAGATGTGGAGTGTTTTATGCTTTTTTGCCTGAATGCATGTTGTGTATTTTATCCTTAGGTTTTTCTCCCACTTATAGGTCAACAATTGTCGTATTTATTTGCAAGTCTTCGGTCAGGCAGTAAGGTCATGATCGGTGAGCAGTTTATTGAAGGTCCTTGGGGGGCAGCACCATTACGAATGGGCTTGCCCAGGGGGAGGGGCCATTGCCCTCTCCTAGAACTCCAGGGGCAGGACATCCGTTGGTTGGATGGGTGCGGGGGTAGGGGGGAGTCATGCTTTCTTCTTTCGGCTGCGTAAATCACCCCGCCACGGACACTATGACGTCATTAAACGGCGCAGAGTGAAAGAACCCCCTTTGTAGAGCAATGGAGTTTCAGGGAGCGTATGTGGGTAACCGGGAGAGGGGGAAATACTCTCCAGGTAACGGGCCCTCTGCACATGTGCACTCACACGTGAGGGCGTAGCTGGTTAACAGGGATCTGACACCGGTTAAGACCTTGCAGTAGGCCCAAAAATTGTTATGCAAAATTCATACGTACGATGTTAGATTCGGTTAGGAAAATTCTTTGTATTAGAGATTTGTTAAGGTTAGTCCTTGGATACCTGTCTACATCAGGTGTAATCTAATGTCTGAATTTTGTATAAATTGGTAAATGAAAATGTTTATTTTACAATTTTTTAATTTGTTTTCATGTTTTAATAAATACGGCCGGGGGGTCGGAAGGCCCCCTGCCTTCCAAAGAACTCAGTGTGAGACTATTGGCCTTGAGGTATGGTGGTGGAGGGGGTGGTTGGCGTCCCTGACCATATGACCCAAGGGTACCTGCGCTGGGGCTAGGCTGCCACAAGTGCTCCAGCATAAGAAGAGAGCAAAAGTGTGCCATATATTAGTAACTATCAAACATTTCTGCACTCCCCTTCTCTTTCCCAGCGCAGCAGGTTCCCTTGCAGTATTGCGTTTAGGTTTGCCACTTGACCTGTTTTCTACCACCACCACCGATATATTAATGGATGGCCATGTACAAAAATAAGCAAAATCACCAAAAGATGGCATTTTAAGCCCTTGTCTACACATGCTTGAAATAGCAAATACAAATAGGGGAAAGATATATCCCAATGGCTAGGATGTTCGACCTCAAATCTGGGGATCGGCGTTCAAGTCTCGGCAACGACGCTCAACATCCTGTGATTCTGGGCAAATCACTTAAATGGGCTGTATTTTTTTTATAGAAAAGTGGCAACCTTATGTGAAACTTTGGTAAATCTGGCCTAAATGTATTGAGGGAAAAGGAAAACTCAGATTGCACAAAAAAAAACTACGAGGTTTTTTTGGTCTTGTTTGAGCAATAGTTACTAAAAAAAATATGTTTCAGTTGTAGAGCCTTAAGAATACTGTGACGTCCATACATCGTTCCTTACTATGCAAGCGGTATCATTGCGTTAAATATAGAAGTTTGCTCGTATAATAACCGTGGCATCTTTCCATTCTTACCTTTCATTTCCATGTTCTGTCCTGTCTCAGTCCAGAATGTTTACCCCAATCATTTCAGACCGACATGGATGACGTCACAGCTGACGTCTGCGCCCGAATACTTTCTTCACTTTTTCTCAGACTTTTACTGAACATCAGAGACTTCCGCAGCTGAGCTCTGGAGAACTAATTAAAATGTTCTCTTAAAACCGGTGCGTCATTTCATTTCACCACATTCATTCACCAATGAGTGACTGTTCGTTCCCATTAAACGCTCTCATTAATGTGATTATTTAGCTATATACTCTTTTTAAAAATTAGAACTCACATTTAAAAAAAAAATGCCTGACAAAACGTAGGTGTGCGAGAACCGTTTATCTTCGACATTAAGCTATGATTTTCAAAAACTCACGCAGCGCCTTCTATTTGACTTTTTTATGTATTTTAAATTACGTAGTATCGCGTAGGCTTGACATTTTAGAACTTTGTTGCTCTACCGTTTCCTAATTTAAAATTTGTTTTGGTGCCTGAGGGTTAGTTAGAAAATCTGTTTCATCATCACTTTTGATTGGGGAATTATAATATATCACTGCAGTAGCAAGGGAAGTGGTGCCATGGGGCTTTCTATAGAAAAGTTATATTCTAATCAGATTCATTAGCAAGCAATGAAGCAATAGGGTAACTGTTTTTTTCATGGGAATAAATCAACATTGCCACCGGATGTGTTTGTGTTAATGCGCTCCTCTGCGTCTTTAGAAAGTTTTGCTTCATGATAATATTCCCTTTTTCAATACTTATGCCTTATTGATCCATGGAACGTCCCCTAAATTCATAGTAATGTAAAACAGCGCGAAGGGCTACTTTGCATTCCCATCAGCCATCTTTCCAAATAAACGTTGTCTCACTTTTTTTGTGACGCAGACTCTATCGAAAATGTAAGTAAATATACCCCTTTGTCTTTTACATGTAGTTTTCCAAGTATTCAGGCCTCTCATCCCTTTCCTTCATTAATACCTCCCTTTCTGTTCGGCTTTCCTTCTCCAAATTTTTCTTTGGTCTTACGTTTTAATTAAAAGTCCCAAGTCTCTATTCTTCTTCTTCAACCCCATTCCATGCTTTCCAGCATTGTGTATGCACACATTTGTTGCCCCTGAATTTTTGTACTAATTCTTCTCAGTCAGCTACATTTTCTGTTAGCTACTCATCCAACCTAGGGGCATATTTATGAAACAGTGGCGCAGAGCAGCACAGAAAGTCACCTTGCTGCGCTGCACTGCGTCATTTGGGAAAGGGCAGGAATGCAGCATATTTAAGGCATGCTGCATATTCTTGACTTTTCCCCTTGCTCTGGTGCACAATGGACAGCCTAGCGCCAACACGGGCACCTTTGCACAATGTTGCAAGGATTACTGCGTTGCATGCAGGACTGTTTTTGTGCAGTAAGGAACACCTTAGAGGCATATTCCTCTTTGTATGCTGCAGAATGCAGCACACTTAGAAAGAGGAAGTAAAGAGAAGAAATACGGATTTTTCTCCTCATTACGACTCTCCTGAGGAAGCTTATCTTTTTGGAGCATTTCCAGGTTTACAAGGCTTCTACAACAGGAGCAAAAAAAAAGAAAAAAACATGGGGGTTGCATGGGAACACCTACTGAATGCCCATGGGACGCCTTACCAGGGCAGAGTAACACAACACAGAGATTTGCACTGTCTTGTATTACTCCAGATTTTTGGAGTCACTAAGTAGCCTTGCATGGCTTTAAAAATCTGGCTTAAGATTTGTGTTAATCTTGCACTGGGTCCTGAATATGGCCCCCAGTGAATTTCATTTGTTTCTCCCTACCTAATGCTCATTCTCCTGCTGGAACGTCCTGGGCCTTGTAGGGGTTTCTTTCTAGTCCAATTTGTCCAAGATTGTACTTACGGATTTAATAGACCTCTATAGCTGAAATGAATCATTGAAAGGGAAGAAACATTAACTATAGAATTCAACTTGTGGAGTCCATGTCACCCTACAATGAGTAGAAGGAATCAATGGATATGATTAAAGGGTTTTATTTGAATCACCCATCAATTCAGTCAATACACTAACCATATGCAGGTTCAGTAAGGACATTAGTGCAATAGACAAAGTAAAATATCTCGGCTGGTTGAGATGCCGTATAATAGTATGCAGAATTGCGACAGCCACAGTCATATAATAACAAATAAAAGAAAGCATGTATTCCACAAATAAACTTCTCTTCTATACTCTAATCATCTATTAAGGGTCTCTAGTTTGGGAGCATATAAGTAGAAGATACCAGCATATTCAGACTCCAGATGAAGTCTAAAAGAAAAGGAAATATGTGTTTAGCATGAAGCTTTACATTCACAAGAGTAGGGGAAACACAGAGGTATGTACCTTACTATGTCTAGAAGGGGTCTCTGCTAACGCCTAACTTCAACAACTCTAATTTAACACTTTAAGAGCACCAATATAAAAGAAACATGATATTCAAACATATGTTATCTCTATTCACACCAACATCAACCTATCAAAATACTATGTGTGTGTTACTGCAACACTGCTCTAAATTCCCAATGCATTGCACTAAGGCTGTCATTCTCAGCCTTAAATATCTTACCATTCTGCTACACGACCAACAGCACCAAGATGTCCACGGGTGAAGAGATGCTTTGCAAATACACATGTTATCTTATATAAGTGCAGCATTGCTGAACCTTTCAACATCTTGCACATTCCGCACTCCTTCATGAGAAGTATGTCTAATGCAAGACGATTATGTAATACCATCGACCTGCCAGCTATCATTCAGTTTCCACAGCCACCAAAGAACTTGCAGTACTACTGGATAACTTATCAACTGTAATGGACAATTTCCTAATTTTAAAATCATTCAAAACTACTCCTACAGATGGAATCAATGCGCCAAATATGTGTTCCACTATTTGTGTACCACTACTGCTTCATTTGCTTCTAGTGTGTGAACTCCATACAGGATCATCTAAGTGTTATGCAAGATAAATCTTTGAGAACACTATTCCTAAATAACATGATCCATACAAGCCTTGGGGTAATATAAAATAAGTATAGTCTCCACAAACAATGTAAATTCCAGGAACAACGGGATCCTGACCTCCCCTGAATATTGACCAATTTTCAATATATTCAGACATGTGATAACAGACACTTTTTCCCATAAATTTGATATGCACTACTGATTTACCTCTAAGCACACATAATTTCCCTTTATGTTTCCAATCTAGTGCCAGTGCTGCCAGGTTTACTGATTCTTGATGCTTTACTTCTTCTTTAGTCCGTTTATTTCTATATTTGTGGTCATTCCCCAATTTCAACATAGCATCCATTGCTCTTCTTATGTCTTCAACTAGATCTAAAACATTCTTCTCAACATCGGTCAAGGAACAAGTCAGGTTGTTCCTGTGAGCATAAGTGGCATTTAATGTCATTGTGGGTTTGAAAAAACAATCAACTGATTCCATATCTGTAACATTGGGTTGGCGATTTAAGTGCTTAAACATTGGAGCTTCAGAAAGAACTAAATCTTAATTTGAATAATAACACTGAAAATGTCCAATTCTATATACAAGGTTCAATAAAGGCCTACAAGCAACAACATAGGTAAGAGAAATATGATGGTACTTGATGCCCTCTGCAGCTGATGCAAGTAACTGTGTACAGACATAGCGGTCTTTTGTATCCATAGTGTCAATGTACTCATAACGTCATAAAGCAATTTAAAGTAGGAATTTGAAGGAAAACCTCCTCTTGGTGAATCTACATGCAGTGCTTTAAGATCAATTGCATGTAAACTTTTGTCAGCAGGAAGTGGGACTCTAGGGTAGTTGTAGATTTAATCTCAACTGCATTGGGACACAGGGTGAATTTAGTCCTGCAAGCAAAACAATTAGTACTAGAGTCACAGTTAATAACACACCTGATAATATGAACCTACGCTTATTATGGTTATCAGTTTCCATGACTTCTCTCAAACCAGACTGTTTAGCAGGAAGTTTGCAGCAAGTAGATTTCTTCTGTGCATTTCTACTTATGCAGATGACAATGTCCATAAATTATTCAATTAATTTACAAAGTCTTTGTGAGTCTTCCTTAACTCTACTCTGTCTTCTTCTAAATGACACCCTTACAATCATTCGCCAGATTTGGGCCTTGGTAATCTTCTTGATTCTTTTAAAAGAAGTCTCTTTAATTGTCCCTCAATAAAACTTTATATAAAAACTCAGTTTAGAGTTCATGCTTATGATAAATCATGCAAGTCTATTCAGTGGTATGGCAAACAAAACACAGAGTTCAGCCACAATCTTTCGTTCACAGAGGTTAATTGGAATTGCAATGTTATCCCCTAAATCCCAAAGTTGTCTCTCTCTATCATTCTAGGCAAACTATGTCCATTCAGGGGATCAGTATCTCCAGCAACGGTCTTGTCTTTGATCTCCTGAGCACAGATCTTTTATCTTCATTGTCACTCCAACTAGAATCCTCAGAGTCCTCTGGGATGATGTGGGGCACACATTCTATAGGCAGTCTCAGTCTCTCTCTCTCCTTCCTTCTTGGCCAACTGTCTCCAGCTCCAACTTGGCTTATAACAGCACTAGGCTCTTCGTCAGGGTCTGCATCTGGCTCAGTCAGAGCCACAGGCCGAGACTCTCTTGTCTGAGCTACAAATGCCGACTCATAAAGACACCCCCCCCTCTCTGGCCAAGCATGTGCTGTTTTAGGGGCTTGCCGATTTACTGCGACTCTCTCGACCTCCTCGCCCTGCCAGTCATTTGCAGCTTGCTGTTGTGGGAGAGGTACTGTTGCATCATCAAGTGGACACTCTACTTTTCAAGTCTGTGTAGCGTGGATCCTATTGGGAAGACCTCCACATTTAATAGCAGTGTTAAGGATGAGTATGACCTGGTAAGGACCAAACCATCGAAGTTCCAAACACGTTTTTCTGACATATTTCTTCACCAAGACCCAGTCACTGGGACTGAAGACATGGCACTGCTCCTGAAATAGTTGGGCAGTAGCAGATCCAACCTTGTGAGATAAGGACTACAAATGTCGACTCATAAAGACACCCCCCCCCTCTGGCCAAGCATGTGCTGTTTTAGGGGCTTGCCGATTTACTGCAACTCACTCGACCTCCTCGCCCTGCCAGTCATTTGCAGCTTGCTGTTGTGGGAGAGGTACTGTTGCATCATCAAGTGGACACTCTACTTTTCAAGTCTGTGTAGCGTGGATCCTGTTGGGAAGACCTCCACATGTAATAGCAGTGTTAAGGATGAGTATGACCTGGTAAGGACCAAACCATCGAAGTTCCAAACACGTTTTTCTGACATATTTCTTCACCAAGACCCAGTCGCTGGGACTGAAGACATGGCACTGCTCCTGAAATAGTTGGGCAGTAGCAGATCCAACCTGGTGAGATAAGGAATGCATCACATCAGCAAGTCCTTTGCAGTAATCAAGAATCATGTCATCTGTAATGTTCAGAAGTGCCTTTGCAGGCACAGCTAGCAATCGCATTGCTCTACCCATGATGATCTCCTAGGGTGGCAGTCCCGTCCTCTGACCAGGAATGCTGTGAAGACTCATTAACAAAAGAGGCAAAGCATCCATCCACTTCAGAGACATTGAAGCACACACCTTAGCAAGTCTGGATTTCAAATAAGGTTGACTTGCTCCACTATGCGGGATATATCAGGTCAGTAACTGCAATGCAGTCTTTGCTCCATTTGCAAAGCTGCATATAACATTTTCAGGATCTCATTATAGAGGAATTCTGAATGAACCTCAAGACCTGGCTGTTCGAATAAGCCTCTGTGAACAGCAAGCACCTGGATACCCGATCGGTTGATTAACTCCCCTTTATGAATCCTGACTGATTGATATTGAAATCAGTACCTCTGTCTCACTCCAGAGAAGTCGGGAAACGGAACCATGGGAACAGTCCCTGCAACAAAGCTTTAACTATTGTGAGACTATCATTGCTTCTGGTCGGGTATGCTTCAACCCAACATGAAAAGATACACACAATCACCATGACATATCTCAGCCCATTGCATAGAGGCATCTCAATAAAGTCCAACTGCACCCCATTGAATGGTCTTCCTGATCTTCCTGTGTGGCTCAGTGTTACTTCAGCTTTTTTCTCTACGTTAATCTGTTGACACACAACACTTCTGTGGCATAATCCTTCAGCCACGGGTCTAAATCAGGAGTTAAACCAGTTCTGTCAAAACGGTATGACCATTGCATCGCTCCCTACTTGTATGGGGCCATGAAAATATCTATCCATGGGAGACAACAAGCTATCTGAAAACACCGCTCTTTCATCCGTTTAAACGCAAATGTCTTCATATCTTTTGACACAGCCTACTCTGATCCAGCTTTGTTGTTCTGGCTCTGGCATCTCCCCCTGCAATCTCTTACCTTTCTCCAAAGTATCAGCTGTTGTTATCAAAACAGTGTATTTGGTCTCATCTTTAGAATCATTAACATATTCACCATTGAAGATGCAGGCACCTTGGGCACAGTATCTTGCAACCTTATTAGCATATTGGTTGTCAACACATAGACGTCCCCGCGGACATGGGCGGGACATTTTATAGGCCAATTACAATTCCTCTAACAGTCTCATAACATGTGCACCATTTTGGATGGGGGCCCCTGACAAAGTCATAAATCCCCTCCGAGACCGTAGCTGACCGAAGTCATGAACGACACCAAAGCCATACTGATCAATGAAAATCATCACTTTGAGCTGTTCAGAAACACAGCATGACCTTGTAGGAGTAATCAATTCAGCTACTTGCGTGGATGTTACTCCTTGAAGCCAGGAAGCTTTAATCACCCCTGTGTCTGTACAGACTGGGTAAGCAGCTTCTAGGTTTCATCCATCATCTCACAGGCAGAACCCATCAACAAACAATATGAGATCAGACTCAGTCAGTGGCTCATCTTGGATATCTGGTCTTAGCTTAGTGTATTGTACAGTGATATCAATGCAGTCACGCTCAATTTCCTTATCATCACCTTCAATTTCAAGTAGGGGCAAAAGGGTTGCAGGATTAAGTGTAGTGCACTTCTTCAGAGACACCTTCTCAGCTGTGTGAATAATCTGCTCATAGTTAGTCAATCGACTATTGGCCAGGTGTTGTGTGTGGGCACACATCAACAATATCGCAAGTGAGTGGGGCGCAAATACAGTAAGGAGAAGATCCATGACAATATTTTCAGATCTCTTTGAGCTACATCCACAGCGGAGCACAGTCTAATTATCGATTCCTAAATATCGACCTACAGAAATACCGAGTTGGAAATATCGAAGGTACAGAATATCGAGGTCAAGAATATCATTGGACAGAATATCGACACTAAGGTGAGTAATATTGAATTTTTTATATCGATGTAAGTAATATCGAAGTTAGTAATATTGATATCAAATATATCGATGTTACTAATCTCTATGTTACTAATATCGATATTTGTATTATTGTTATGTATTTTATTATGTATTTAATATGCATGTGTTATATGTTTTTGTTAAGTATTTTACTTGTTTTAAATTATATCTGTACTATTTTTATATATTAATAATGTTATTTTTAAGTCAATTTTATGTTTTAGTACCGGAGATGGTTGTGGGTTTATAGGGGAATAGGGTGGGAAGTAATTTAATTATACTAAATAATTATTAAGTTTTTAGGAATCAAAAATTAATTGTAATTAATTTTTGCGTTTAAGTTCTGTTGCGGTTTGTGGGTTAATAAGGGAATTGGGTGGGAAGTAATTTAATTTTAATTAAGTCATGATTTATTTTTATTTATTGGAATTATTAATTATTGTATTTTTTATTAATTATTAATTGGCAATTATTTTTTTTAATTGGTAATACATTTTTTAATTGGTGATTAATGTTTGTAATTGGTAAATATTTTTTTTAATTGTAATTATTTTTTTAAGTGATAATTAATGTTTTTATTAGCAATTTATATTCTTAATTGGTAAATAATTTTTATTAATTGGAAATTATTATTTATGAATTGGTAATTAATGTTTCATAAAACGTATTTTTTGGTATACAAATAATGTTATTGTTTAATATTTGTTATTGTTAATCAACTTTTTTAATAATTAATATGCTGTTTGTTATGAGAAATATGTTATTGTTCAATATTTATTTTTTGGTAACTAATATTTATTAATTAAGATTTATTGGTATTTATTGTTAATTTATTTTTAATTAATTATTCAATTATAATTATGTTTTTAATATTTATTAATGGGTATTTGTAAATGATGTAGAGTTATTTAAAAATTTAATTATTAATTATTTTAAATACCAACATTATTTATAAGTATGTTATATTTAACTTCTACGCTATCCAACACTCTCCCTACTGTTGCACTCTCTGGAGTTGGATTAGAAATGTTTACCCCTACGCTATCCAACGCTTTCCCTACTGTTGTACTTTATGCAGTGGGAATAGTAATTTTTACCCCTACGCTATCCAACGCTTACCCTACTGTTGCATTCTCTGGAGTTGGAATAATAATTTTTACCCCTACGCTATCCAATACTTTTCCTACTGTTGCACTCTCTGGAGTGGGAATAGTAATATTTACCCCTACGCTATCCTACGTTTTCCCTACTGTTTCACTCTCTGGAGTTGGAATACAAATTTTTACCCCTACGCTATCCAACGCTTTCCCTACTGTTGCACTCTCTGGAGTTGGAATAGTAATTTTTACCCCTATGCTATCCAATGCTTTCCCTACTGTTGCACTCTCTGGAGAGGGAATAGTAATTTTACCCCTACGCTATGCAACGTTTTCCCTACTGTTTCACTCTCTGGAGTTGAAATAGTAATTTTTACCCCTACGCTATCCAACACTTTCCCTACTGTTTCACTCTCTGGAGTTGGAATAGTAATTTTTACCCCTACGCTATCCAACGCTTTCCCTACTGTTACATTTTCTGGAGTGGGAATAGTAATTTTAAGTCCTACGCTATCCAACGTTTTCATTACTGTAGTTTTTTTGGACTTTGAATAGTTGTTTTATTTATTTAGCTATTTAATATTTTTTGTATTATTTTAGATAATGTAGTATATAATTAATTTGAAAAATATTGAAAGTATATTTAAGTTTTTTTAATGTATTAAACATAATTATTTACTTTTTATTTATGTTATTGTTTTATGTGTGTAGATGTATTTGTAATTTATATATTTTTCAATAATTTATGAGATATTAAAATAATTATTGGAACTTATTATTAAGTAAGTATATATTATATATTGTATGTATATGTTTAAATAATGTTTTATTATTATATATGTATTATTTATTATTTTAAACATTATTAAATATTTGTAATTATGTTTATTGTATTTATAAGTATTATTTACTTTATTTCACACATTTTTTAACAGAAAAAATATATTTTTAATAACGATATTTTTAACATCGATATTTTGGTTTCGATATTTTTGTACTTACCTGTTGTAAATAGGATGTCGATATTCTTGCCTTCGATTTTCCTGCGTCAATATTTCTGTAGGTCGATATTTTGCAGGTTGATATTCTGTCAGTGATTCCCCACAGCTGCCACAGCTTTAAGGCATCTAGGCAGCCCTGTGGCTACGGGTCAATGGTACCCTTTGGCATATAGTAGATGGTGCAATTTATTTTGCACAAAAAGTCATGACCTAAAAGATTTACAGGAGTAGAATCACACACCGCAAACTGGTGTTTCTCTTCAAAGGACCCTATTTTAACAGGCACCTTTTGTGTTACTGGGTTTGTCATTTGTTTATTTCAAACTACTACAACTTGGATTAATATTCCCGAGAGGGGTACATCTGGAACTTACACTGTTTTAACAGTGGAATGGATAGCACCGGTATCCTTCAAAAATGATGCTGGGTGGCCGTTCACCTCACCTTCTATGAATGGACTGTTCCGGTCCACCTCTAAGGCTGCGCTAAAAATGCAATCTTACTCCCCCCTCAGGTACTTTTATAGTGATTGATCTGAGCCATAACCTTCAAGTGTGTCAAACATGAGAAATTGTTGAAAAGGATTTTAGTCCTGAAATGGATTCTGATTAAAATTTGGGACTTTGTTAGAATTAATTCTCGGGAAATTTACATATTGATATGGAATCAGAGCTTTAGGAACTTGCATCACAGGGACTTATTGCACATTGGTATTTTGCATTTTAGGCTTCAGCAAATTTTGTTGCTGAGTGGGGTTATTAGCTTTTGTCTGTGTGAACCCTGAATTTTGAACTTGAATCTCATTTATAACTCTGTTGGGATTAAGACAACATTCTCTCTTCCAGTGCTCTAACTTGTTACAATAATGACATGGATTCGATTTCTTCAATGTGGCAAAATCAGTTCCAGTACTCAGATCAATTAGGGCACCTCATTCTCTAACATGTTGTGGTTAACCGTTTCCACCTTGCTCCTTGTGAATAAATACCTTGCCTCACCCTAACATTCCCTATGTAGAGTTGACTCTGATTTCCTCAGTTTAGAGTTCATGCTTATGATAAATCATGCAAGTCTATTCAGTGGTATGGCAAACAAAACACAGAGTTCAGCCACAATCTTTCATTCACAGAGGTTAATTGGAGTTGCAATGTTATCCCCTAAATCCCAAAGTTGTCTCTCTCTATCATTCTAGGCAAACTATGTCCATTCAGGGGATCAGTATCTCCAGCAACGGTCTTGTCTTTGATCTCCTGAGCACAGATCTTTTATTTTCATTGTCACTCCAACTAGAACCCTCAGTGTCCTCTGGGATGATGTGGGGCACACATTCTATAGGCAGTCTCCGTCTCTCTCCTTCCTTCTTGGCCAACTGTCTCCAGCTCCCACTTGGCTTATAACAGCACTAGGCTCTTCGTCAGGGTCTGCATCTGGCTCAGTCAGAGCCACAGGCCGAGACTCTCTTGTCTGAACTACAAATGTCGACTCATAAAGACACCCCCCCTCTCTGGCCAAGCATGTGCTGTTTTAGGGGCTTGCCGATTTACTGCCACTCACTCGACCTCCTCGCCCTGCCAGTCATTTGCAGCTTGCTGTTGTGGGAGAGCTACTGTTGCATCATCAAGTGGACACTCTACGTTTCAAGTCTGTGTAGCGTGGATCCTGTTGGGAAGACCTCCACATTTAATAGCAGTGTTAAGGATGAGTATGACCTGGTAAGGACCAAATCATCGAAGTTCCAAACATGTTTTTCTGACATATTTCTTCACCAAGACCCAGTCGCTGGGAATGAAGACATGGCACTGCTCCTGAAATAGTTGGGCAGTAGCAGATCCAACCTGGTGAGATAAGGAATGCATCACATCAGCAAGTCCTTTGCAGTAATCAAGAATCATGTCATCTGTAATGTTCAGAAGTGCCTTTGCAGGCACAGCTAGCAATCGCATTGCTCTACCCATGATGATCTCCTAGGGTGGCAGTCCCGTCCTCTGACCAGGAATGCTGTGAAGACTCATTAACAAAAGAGGCAAAGCATCCATCCACTTCAGAGACATTAAAGCACACACCTTAGCAAGTCTGGATTTCAAATAAGTTTGACTTGCTCCACTATGCGGGATATATCAGGTCAGTAACTGCAATGCAGTCTTTGCTCCATTTGCAAAGCTGCACATAACATTTTCAGGATTTCATTATAGAGGAATTCTGAATGACCCTCAAGACCTGGCTGTTCGAATAAGCCTCTGTGAACAGCAAGCACCTGGATACCCGATCGGTCGATTAACTCCCCATTATGAATCCTGACTGATTGATATTGAAATCAGTCCCTCTGTCTCACTCCAGAGAAGTCGGGAAACTGAACCTTGGGAACAGTCCCTGCAACAAAGCTTTAACTATTGTGAGACTATCATTGCTTCTGGTCGGGTATGCTTCAACCCAACATGAAAAGATACACACAATCACCATGACATATCTCAGCCCATTGCATAGAGTCATCTCAATAAAGTCCAACTGCACCCCATTGAATGGTCTTCCTGATCTTCCTGTGTGGCTCAGTGTTACTTCAGCTTTTTTCTGTAGGTTAATCTGTTGACACACAACACTTCTGTGGCATAATCCTTCAGCCACGGGTCTAAATCAGGAGTTAAACCAGTTCTCTCAAAACGGTTTGACCATTGCATCGCTCCCTACTTGTACGGGGCCATGAAAATATCTATCCATGGGAGACAACAAGCTATCTGACAACACCGCTCTTTCATCCGTTTAAACGCAAATGTCTTCATATCTTTTGACACAGCCTACTCTGATCCAGCTTTGTTGTTCTGGCTCTGGCATCTCCTCCTGCAATCTCTTACCTTTCTCCAAAGTATCAGCTGTTGTTATCAAAACAGTGTATTTGGTCTCATCTTTAGAATCATTAACATATTCACCATTGAAGATGCAGGCTCCTTGGGCACAGTATCTTGCAACCTTATTAGCATATTGGTTGTCAACACATAGACGTCCCCGCGGACATGGGCGGGACATTTTACAGGCCAATTACAATTCCTCTAACAGTCTCATAACATGTGCACCATTTTGGATGGGGGCTCCTGACAAAGTCATAAATCCCCTCCGAGACCGTAGCTGACCGAAGTCATGAACGACACCAAAGCCATACTGATCAATGAAAATCATCACTTTGAGCTGTTCAGAAACACAGCATGACCTTGTAGGAGTAATCAATTCAGCTACTTGCGTGGATGTTACTCCTTGAAGCCAGGAAGCTTTAATCACCCCTGTGCCTGTACAGACTGGGTAAGCAGCTTCTAGGTTTCATCCATCATCTCACAGGCAGGACCCATCAACAAACAATATGAGATCAGACTCAGTCAGTGGCTCATCTTGGATATCTGGTCTTAGCTTAGTGTATTGTACAGTGATATCAATGCAGTCACGCTCAATTTCCTTATCATCACCTTCAATTTCAAGTAGGGGCAAAAGGGTTGCAGGATTAAGTGTAGTGCACTTCTTCAGAGACACCTTCTCAGCTGTGAGAATAATCTGCTCATAGTTAGTCAATCGACTATTGGCCAGGTGTTGTGTGTGGGCACACATCAACAATATCGCAAGTGAGTGGGGCGCAAATACAGTAAGGAGAAGATCCATGACAATATTTTCAGATCTCTTTGAGCTACATCCACAGCGGAGCACAGTCTAAATATCGATTCCTAAATATCGACCTACAGAAATACCGAGTTGGAAATATCGAAGGTACAGAATATCGAGGTCAAGAATATCATTGGACAGAATATCGACACTAAGGTGAGTAATATTGAATTTTTATTATATCGATGTAAGTAATATCGAAGTTAGTAATATCGATATCAAATATATCGATGTTACTAATCTTGATGTTACTAATATCGATATTTGTATTATTGTTATGTATTTTATTATGTATTTAATATGCATGTGTTATATGTTTTTGTTAAGTATTTTACTTGTTTTAAAACATATCTGTACTATTTTTATATATTAATAATGTTATTTTTAAGTCAATTTTATGTTTTAGTAGCGGAGCTGGTTGTGGGTTTATAGGGGAATAGGTTGGGAAGTAATTTAATTATACTAAATAATTATTAAGTTTTTAGGAATCAAAAATTAATTGTAATTAATTTTTGCGTTTAAGTTCTGTTGCGGGTTGTGGGTTAATAGGGGAATTGGGTGGGAAGTAATTTAATTTTAATTAAGCCATGATTTATTTTTATTTATTGGAATTATTAATTATTGTATTTTTTATTAATTATTAATTGGCAATTATTTTTTTTAATTGGTAATACATTTTTTAATTGGTAATTAATGTTTGTAATTGGTAAATATGTTTTTTTAATTGTAATTATTTTTTTAAGTGATTATTAATGTTTTTATTGGCAATTTATATTCTTAATTGGTAAATAATTTTTATTAATTGGAAATTATTATTTATGAATTGGTAATTAATGTTTCATAAAACGTATTTTTTGGTATACAAATAATGTTATTGTTTAATATTTTTTATTGTTAATCTACTTTTTTAATAATTAATATGTTTTATGTTATGAGAAATATGTTATTGTTCAATATTTATTTTTTGGTAACTAATATTTATTAATTAAGATTTATTGGTATTTATTGTTAATTTATTTTTAATTAATTATTCAATTATAATTATGTTTTTAATATTTATTAATGGGTATTTGTAAATGATGTAGAGTTATTTAAAAATTAAATTATTAATTATTTTAAATACCAACATTATTTATAAGTATGTTATATTTAACTTCTACGCTATCCAACACTCTCCCCACTGTTGCACTCTCTGGAATTGGATTAGAAATGTTTACCCCTACGCTATCCAACGCTTTCCCTACTGTTATACTTTGTGGAGTGGGAATAGTAATTTTTACCCCTACGCTATCCATCGCTTACCCTACTGTTGCATTCTCTGGAGTTGGAATAGTAATTTTTACCCCTACGCTATCCAATACTTTTCCTACTGTTGCACTCTCTGGAGTGGGAATAGTAATATTTACCCCTACGCTATCCTACGTTTTCCCTACTGTTTCACTCTCTGGAGTTGGAATACTAATTTTTACCCCTACGCTATCCAACGCTTTCCCTACTGTTGCACTCTCTGGAGTTGGAATAGTAATTTTTACCCCTATGCTATCCAATGCTTTCCCTACTGTTGCACTCTCTGGAGAGGGAATAGTAATTTTACCCCTACGCTATGCAACATTTTCCCTACTGTTTCACTCTCTGGAGTTGGAATAGTAATTTTTACCCCTACGCTATCCAACACTTTCCCTACTGTTTCACTCTCTGGAGTTGGAATAGTAATTTTTACCCCTACGCTATCCAACGCTTTCCCTACTGTTACATTTT